>NC_080593.1:108748885-110173885 GCF_027887145.1 Ammospiza caudacuta | reverse complement strand
TCGTTGCAAAGGCAATCCTTTAAATATACGTCAAATCTATGGCAGTTAGGGACACTATGTAGGGAGGTACCACTCTTGCTGTGTAGCTGTCACAATTTTCTTTTCTTCATGAATGTGACACTCAGTTACTTACAGTCAGAGTATGTCTAATTTCCTGTGGCAGAGAATTCCACGGATAGCTACACCTGAAGTATCTCCCTTTTTTTCTGTTTAGAACTTCAGACATACTTGTCTTATCTGATGCTCCCTACATCTTGCATTAGAGGAGACAGTAAACAATCTTTTCCTATTTACCTTCTCCCTGACACTTCTGACATTCTGCCATATCCACCTTAGATCATTTCTCTTCCAGGTCAGACTGCTGTATTTGAGCGCCCTTCTTACAGAAACTGTGTCGTACCTTTGATCATCCTTGTTACCCTTAGTGTAACTTTTCTTGTTGAAATATCTCTTTTCTTACAGGAAGGAACCAGAATTGTACAAAAATATCTAAGATTTGTTCTAATTTTTACCCTGGGAGGTCAGGAGATTTGAGCAATACCATCCATTAGATGGGATTATATTTCTATCCCCCAGTATATCAAGCCTGTCACTCTAGTGTGAGATACAGTAAGGCATGTTCTCAAGTAAGAGCATTCTCTGCAGACTTTCATATCTGTCAGAGAACGGAACTTCCAAGGGTGCTGTATAAAATCCCTTAAGTCTTTTAGTGTGTGTATATATATGTTTGTGTGCATTACTGCCTTGATTTCTTTAACAGGTTTTAATCACCTGGGTTCTTGGAGACAGCTTCACCAGGAGTTCATGGTTAGATTCCCATGACCTTAACCAAAGGCACTTCCCTCAGGTCCGTTGTCTCAATCCTGAAACAAAGCTATTCAACAAAGCTAAGGAAAGGAGGTATAGAAATTTCACCTCTTCACGTAGGTGGCATGTTAGTTTAGCCTTTCCCTTAACAAATATCTACAGAAGTACAAGGAACACAATTTCATATGAGCATAAAATATGACCTGTATAATCTGCACTAGCAACCTTGAGAGGCTCCTCAAAAAACTCATTCAAAATTTGCTTTTCATATAAAATCACGTTCTTTCCACAAAACTAATCCATGAGGGACTCGATTCATGTAAGAGGTACATGATGTATGCAGAGGCTTCCAGGTACAAAAATGTCCTTCAGAAGACAAACTATTTTTCAGAATGGGACAGAAAATTGAGCCTTCTAGGAGGATGGCCTAGATTCCCATCACTTCTCTGAAATATACTAATGGCAGAATGAGGCAGAGACCCTGACAGGACACTCTCTCACACCCTCCTCAGAGCTGGGACTATAACTGGCTCATTTGCACAGTGCCAACCCTTGTGCACCACTGACTCCACGAGCTTGTCCTGGGATAGCTGCGAACCTCCACAAACAAGCTGTGCAGTCACAATGCAAGAACGTACACCCACACACAATCTGTACCCTGCTGAGTGGGCAAATAAATAGCAAACAACAAACAGAAAATGTAGTGCAAAATTCGGTGCATAAAAAATACATATAAATGTTGAAGACAAAATGATAAAATCATAAATTAGGGAAGGTAGTGCTTTCTATGATACACTATATCTCTTTTCTGCATAGCTATTAACACCCTCTGGAAATTAAATTTTTGTCCGGTAAAAGTAAACTTTCAAATTTGTTCATAAACAAAACCACTGATGAAGAATCTTCCTTTGAGAAGTGGTTTAAAGACAATTGTGTAACTGAGTGATTTCCATTTTTTAGATCAAGACAGCTTCTTCTGATTTCACAGCAGTTTTGCTATTACTTCTTTTTCTCGAGGAAGGAGCCAGCAACAGTAACATTCAGAATAGCCTTAGAAAGTGCTTACATGGAACTCTTGGCCTGATTGTGGTACCGAGGCAGCTGCATACAGCAGAAAAAGGCAATATTAAGCAGAGGTTCCCTTTCAGCCACAAAAATCTGATCATTCCACAGGGAAGTTTTTTTATGGATGTTTTTTAACCTCAGAAATATTTTTTGTGAAAAAATATTAGTAATAGCAACATGAATACTACTAATAATCCTGCATTAAAAGAATATTATGCAGCATCTCATTACTTTAATGGAAAACAAATACATTCATATTCAAATACATTTGCATTCTTGATATCATGCATTTAGAGTAATCTTAAATACCCTAAATGGAGTCTGTGAGGAAACTTAAATTCAACATTAATTCCACTCTTCTCATGCAAGTTCTGCTGTTTGCCTAGTTTCCTCACTTTTCCCGTTGATAATTAGTGCAATCACCCAGACATTTTCCTGGTAAGTGCATATGAAAGCCAGAAAGGACAAAATAACTGTAAAAAGACTAGTGCAATACATGTTACTTAATACATAAAAAACCCACACTATCCATGAAATATAAGTTACTTTATGACACCTGCTTTCTCTTACAATAAACATAAAATTATAGCAATACATAAGATATTTGAGAGGAGATGAGAAGTGTGGGTCAGGAGAAAAGGAATAAATTAATAAAAAACTTAGAATGTTTGTATCTAAATGAAAAATATATATTTAAAATATTTTCTCTCACTGATAAATTAGAGCTTTAAGCTCTAACAACATTTTACCACTGCATTTAACCACTAATATAAATGTTACCCTATAAATGCAGAGCTACATGGTCTCAGTACAGTGGACTCAATACGGTGAAAAAATTCTAAGAGACAAGCTTTGGTTAGAAGTCCTCATTATAGTCTTGTTTATTGTTATTTTATGGGTGTATTTCTAGAATTTTCTCAGTAGTTGCACCTTAAAGTGGGTATAAATATATATTTATGAAACAAGAAAACAGTACGAAAAATACTTATTTGCAGGAGCAACATTCTATCATTTATACTTTTGTTTCCTGTATGAACAATTTTGTAAATGCATTGTTCTAAAATTCAAATTTGATGTTTATTATATATTAAAAAAAAATTTCTCCAAGGGTGGTTGGATATGTATGAGATTTCCTTACACTCCCAGCACATTTCTGTACTCCTGCCCATTTTTTCAGATCTGAACTCATCTCCCAGTAGACTCCATTGCTACTTCTCTCTGATCTTAATTTTGATTTGGAGAGGTGGCATGAAGCATATGTTTCCCTGCTGGATATTCTGTGGGGGAATTTTTATCTGTTCATTGCATTCAGTTCCAAGGGACGTTAAGGTCCCATGAAGGAAAAGATCATCATGAGAAACTATCTGGCTTTCCTCTTCTCATTTTTCAGCAGCAAAATCAGAATGTTACTTACTTAAAAAGCTTTAACTAGTGTCAAGCCAAAACCATTTTTTTTCTCTTTCTGGATCTGATCCAGAGAAAGAGTCACAGATTCAAATAAATATGATTTTCAGAATATAAGACAAAGAGATGCTTCAGCTAACACACTTCCTGCTATAGGAAAAAAAAAACCAAAAACTTCTTTGATAATAAATATGTTTTTCAAATACATATGAAAAGAAAATGTTTGCATTGTATCACACCAGAGAAGAAAATAATTGATTGGTGATTTATTAGTATTTCATATATAATACATATGGAAGAAGAATAAAGGATAAGCCAGTAAACCTCAGTACAAGTTTTCTTCTCTTCATTAATTTTTCTTCATAAATTTTCTTGTTACAGCTATTTTCATTAAAAAATTACATAATAATAAATTGGAATTGTATCTTGCAAAGTTAACAGGGCTAGAAGATGCAATAGTACTTAAATGAAAATTAATTATTTGTAAATAAATTTTCAATTCTGCTTTTCAAAACCACAAGACTGGTTAGATTATATATTCTGAGCTGGTACCATGATAACAACTATATTTCATTTTCTTTAATGTTTAGAGAAAGGTGTAAGGTAAAAAACCAAACCAAACCAAAGTCTTTCAACCAGCCACACTGAGATGTTTCAGGAAAATTTTGTTTCCCCAGTTATCTTATTTATAGCTTTCATCTTGCCTTGGACAAACCCCTGATAACATTTGGAAGGCCTGAGTATATATGGAAATGGAAGTCAGAGGATGTTTACTCTTCATCATCAATACTCCACGAGCCACCTAGGAGATTGTCTTTGTTGTGCAGTGGAGAGCAGGGTCCATATCAGTTGGGTGAGTCCTTTGGAAAGCATACTCTGCTCCATGGCAGATCCCAAAAGCTAAGCATCTTTCTTGGTAGACTACAGGGAGACCATCTGCAGGAAGCCTGCGCCTGCCAAAACATTGGCTGGAGGTCAATTGGAGCTGGTTTCCACCTTGTTGTAGCTCAACAGTGGGAAAAGCAGAAAAGTGCTAGGAAATTATAGGGCAAGTACAGCCTGAGATTTCAGGTGCTAACATTCCACAAGATTCTCAAATATTTGGTTTAAATTGTTTAATGAGATGTTCAGTAAAACACCTGATGCTGTAAGATTCTCATTCAAAGTTGAAATTTCTGAAGATTAGCCATAATTAATAACCAGTACCTGGCTTCTATATTTAATAATAGCAGCAGTTTCTCAAAACCATGTATTACTCAATGAGAGATGAAAACTCAGCCCTGCTGTAGGGATTAGCACTTTATGGTTATACAGGCACTAAAATAATCTTAAATCTAATGTATTCTGAGGGGACTGATACTGCATTAGATATGAAACTATATTATAAAAAACAACAAAATGTGTTTTAAGAGGTTCATGAATTTAAGAGAGACTTTCTCTATTTAGGATTGCAACTTGAATCCAAACCATCAGCTACAGCACAGCAGCTTTGTATTTACTGGATGGAAGGAGATGCCTGATGCATTTTTAAAAATTCTGAATGGCTGAATAGATTTGGATAAAATTAGTTGGTTATTTATACCACTCCCATTTTAAAACTGACTCAAAAATGTCAGTCTGTTAGAGATGTTAGCATTCCTTTAGTTTTCCATCATAGTTTTTAATAATTTCTCTCCTACATTTTTGATCAAAAATGGAAATACTTAATTTTATTCAAACGGTCTTTAAAGTAACTGAATAATCCATGGGACAGATACTTGAGAAAAGCTTTTCTAGTCTTTTGGGGAAATTGGTTCCTTCCCTCTGAGCTCTTTCAAAGCTATTTGTTCAAAGTCAGCCCTTTGGAAAATACAAAAGGTACCAAAACAGAGACTCAAAGGCATTGTGAAATTGGATAACTTAAAGACCTTATTCCTAATTTTCTATTAAAGAAATAGAAATAACACATTATAAGAATCTGTAGCTCCCTAATGCTTCAGTATGGGAAGTCACATGGACCTTAAGGGAAAATAGGAAGACAGAGATGTATTTCACGCCAAGTATCTGATATGGGTGGTCTGAATGACAGGTGACTCTCAGGTAATATTCACCTATCACATTAAACTACTGAATGATGTCTTCTAAAATGCACTTTTATTAATAAGAGTTCAAGAATAGGTATATTCCCTATCAGCCAGCTGTGACTTTTTTTTTTTGAGTAGTTTCATTCAGAGATTAAAATTCAATGGGATAATTAGCTCACTTAGAGCCGTGAAGACCAGCTCAGTTAATTTTACTTGTAATTTAAAATGAAAAAAAAATATCCTAGGATTGAAACTAATTTTCTGGTAGAAGGTTTTTTGGCTCTTTTATCATAAACTCTTGGCTAAAATGACTGCAGAAGCAAAAAAGAAAAGAGGAAGGCCTCATCATGAACTCTCCTTGGTGAATACCTGCGTATACAAGTGGACATCTATAACTGCTCTCTAAAGCCAGGGAAATAATGATCTGTTACAGAAAGGTTCCAAAATGAAGGCATTTTAATGAAAAGCAGTGTTCTTCCATGCAAATATAGATTCACAAATAATAACTGAATTTTATTCTTCAAGTGTCAAGAAGGTGGAAGGTTTTTAACATGGTTGTGTGGGGTTCTGTCCCATTATGTTTTATTATTGAACACTATTCTTTCTTCTGCACCATCTGTTCATAACACATCCAATAATTGTCCCCCATGTATAATATTACTGTATAACAGAAAGTAATGTTTGCTGATAATTCCCAAGGATATTGTTTAAACAGTAACCTGGTATATGTATAAGAAAGTGTCAACATTTAGCAGCTGGGGATAAGGTAGTGCACTCGGCTGGATACTCTGTGCAGAACCTGATTTTCTCTAATATGACACCCAAACTAGACTATGTGTGCTGGAAAAGAGCCAAAATCTAGGTGAAGTTGTAAGATGTTGACATTTGTCAGAAATTATGTGATTCAGTGTTATAAAGCTAGTAAAAAACAGAACAAAATAAAAATGTCAGACACAGTAATTTGGTTATTCTTTGACAACTGAACAAAAGATAACTTTTAATTGAAAGAAAAGACTGGATTATTTCAACCAAAGCTAGAGTAAAATCACTACTATTTGCAAACAACAACAAAAATGCAAACATTGTCATTTTGCCAAGGTAGAAGTATTTATTTTTTTTAGCCTATTGCACTAACATAGAATTTGGGGTTTAGCTTAATTAGTTCTTTTACTTTCTAGAGGCTAAAGGTTTTATCTAGTTTGACAATATTCAACAGGAGAAGAAAAAATCTAAAGCCTTCATGTGGTTTCTCTCTTCATCTGAACATTGCATGTCTCATTTAGCTTGACTTCCATCCTATAAATTGAACAAAAATAGCACAATGCTTATTCACAGAGTGTGCTGTTGCCATGTTCATTGTCATTAAAAAATAGGTGGCCTAGTTTTTGACTAAGAGACAACAAAAATGACATTTTAAATACACACGCAACTGCTGCTTCCTAATCAGATGACATTATCCTGCAGAAAGATAAATAAGTTTATATCCTGTTAAAGCAACATGGGATACCATCAAGTACATCTAATCACCCATTCTATAAAATATTGGTTTAAGATTTCCAGAATGATAAAACTCTAGGATTACTTCAAAAATGAGTAACAAGGAGTGGGGACAGGAAGTGCTACTCAAAACCAAATAAACATTTTATTAAAGTGATCTGTATTTCAAGGGAAGAAGAAGAATTTGGTGTTTTTTTCAGGCCTTATTCAAGACTGTAGGAAGAATCCTTAGAATATCTGAGTCAAATACAACCTCATCTACTTCTCTACATTCACAAGCCCTTTCTGATCTACTCTTAAAGAGAGTCAAGATGTATAATAATCATACATAATACATCATACCCGTAAAAGAAATAAAGCATCCATACCCAAGAGAGGATGAATTAAATAGTTGCATTTTCCAGCTACAAGTCATTGCTCGATACCTATTTGAAGACAGTCAGATAGCACAGTAGAAAAAATATTAAAGTAGAATAGAGGTGTCTATGTTAAAGTAAAAAGAGTTAAAGACCACGTAGATAATTAATCCTATAACATCAGAAAAATCAGTTTTGTAAGTTGTTCAAGCCTCAAATTTATCACAAAACTCTACAATTTAGGCTGATAAAGATCTCTAAAATGGTAAGTCCAACCACTAACACAGCACTATTGAATATTAAAAGACAATATTCAATATTAAATATTGAATATTTAAAGACACATCTACGTGTCTTTAAATATTTTCGGGGATGGTGGTTCAACTAAATTCCTGGGCATCCTCTTCCAAAATTTGACATCCCAGGTCTTTTATCATGGAGAAGCTTTCCAGCCACTCTCCCCCAGCCTGTGGCACTGCCTGGGGTTGTTGTGACCCAGGTGCAGGACCTGGCATTTGGCCTTGTTGAACCTCACACTCACACCATGGGCCTCAGCCCATTGATCCAGCCTGTCCAGATCCCCATGCTGAGCCTCCCTGCCCTCCAGCAGATCAACTCCCACCCAACTTGCTGTCATCTGCAAACTCACTGAGGGAGCACTCAATCCCCTCATCTATGTCATTGAGAAAGATATTTAACAGAGCTGGCTACAACAGTGAACCCTGGGGAACACCACACTTTACCAGTCACCAGAAGAATATAATTCCGTTCACCACCACATTTTGGGCTCAGCAATCCGGGCAGGATTTTTACCTAATGAGCTATACATCTGTCCAAAATTTGTATTGTCTAGCATGCCCTTCTTCTCAGCTAAGACTAATTATCTTGTTGAGCTTTCAGGTCAAGTAAAATAGAGTTTAAATGACAAAGAAAATATACATAAATAGAAAGTGAACTCAGAAATCAATTATTAGATAGAGAAGATGCTGAGTGATGGAATGAACTTATAATGTAGCTGATGCGGCAAACTAACATAAATTTATTAAAGAAAAAAAATAAAGCTGAGGACAATAATAGGTTAAAGACATTAATCAAATCTGTGATTCTATGCAACCAGCTGGCCTCTTAAAAATAAATGTTATTTTTAATAACATTTTAGTACAATTTCACAAATCTTAAAAAAATAATATTACTTTCATTTACTATTATTGTTTTCTTCCTTCATGTGCTAACCTTCATATTAACAGTTTCCAAGATTAAAATATTCTGTTGAATAGAATGATTCACTGAAGAGCTCCAAATGGTCATAAAATTAATGGCAATATGCAATGAACAGGGAAAGAAGCCTCAAAGTTTCCCTCTACGCACATACATGAATGTGTCCTTGTCTGTGCATATGTATGTGTACATATAAAGCATATATATAATATTTTTTCAATATTCCTTCATGGCAACAATAATATTTGTCCTGGTGCAATAAGGAACATGGTTTTTCAATAGATTCATGTGCATTTGAGGAGCTTTGGAGGTTAAGATAGAATAAGCTCCTGCTGAATTTTTCCTGTAGTAAAGTCATGTATCCTCTCTCCCAGATTGGTTGTCCCATGTCTGATAATGTCCAGCTCCTTTCTGCATCTTCTGTTAGAAAACCATTAGGATTTTCCTCCTTTGTTTGGCCAGTCTGTTTTTACAAAATTCTGGAAAATCTAATTAGCTCACAAGCATCTTCTTCTGCCAAATATAGTCAGAATTAAGTAGTTCCAAATATTGAGATGTGATTATCACCTTGTGTTATTTCTGTAGGAGATGAGACTGAAGAAATTTTCTGGTGGGAATACCTAGGCAGCACTTCAGATAAAAAATTCCAAAGAATAGTCCTCCTTGTTGCTTTTCACTTACAGAGAAATTTTTACTCATGGACCTTAAAACAACTGTTATCTGTACAAGGGAAAATGTTACATGAGTATATCTAAAAATATAAATATATGGATATGGATACAGATCTAGACTCACACGCAGGCATGTATTTGAGAAGCAATATATGTGAGAACGACAGTATTTCAAGAAATAGAATATTCATCTATCAGCTAGAAGGCCACATAGCTATTGGACAAATACTGGTACATATGTATTTATATATCATTTGGAATATTAAAAAAAAAACAACAAAAAAACCACACCAAATCAGAACAAAAAATATTAAAAAGAATCCTAGATTTGGTACTAGAAACAATTGATTTAAATACTGCAGAATTATGCCTTTGAATTTGATACTTACCTAAATTTCTTTTGTTTTGTTTTCTGATAGATTTTCAAACACAAAATCTTAGGAATATGTAACAAAGAAGTTTTCCTCTATATGAGACCCGTGGAACACTAACAAAAACATGTAACTCCACTGACTGCAAATATTTAACCTATGTATGTTCTACTTTTTGAAATGCAATACTCATTGCTAGTACAAAATCTTTTGGTTTGGAATGGATCAGTTTTTGGAACTGTTATTCAGCCCCCCACTGAAATAACGGAATTAAAATTGCATACGACAAACGTATACAAAACTGTGATCAGTGTAACAGAGCAGCAAGACTAGAAGTTAATCCTGTACAATAACTGGACAGTGAGGCTAAGCAAATGGAAGTACTCTTGCACATTGTAAGTAATTAGATCATGGAAATCTTTGCCTAAGGAGATTGTAAGTGCTAGGTTTATAAAGGCATTGAAAAATCAAAAGGTCCTTGGGGAGAGAAAACAGGAGCTAGTGAAAAGCCAACTAAATATGAAGGATGACATTCCCACCGAGGAAACCACAGCTTGGAAGAAGCTGGGTGCCATCACAAAAAGTGCTACCATTATTGAGCTGCATACATACATTTCCCTTAGTCAAGAGCTGGACTTACAATCCCAGCTGTGATTAATCCTTTCTTCAGCACAACAGAATAGTTCAGGACAACTATTATTCTCTTCTTAAACCTGCTCTTTTTTGTAAATTCCGACTGTGGCATGACAAGCTGGGTAAAATTAGTCTATGTATACCATAATTCTATATTTCATTCACTAAATAACCAATTATAAGATGATGTTTGACTTCTTTCAAAAGAAAAAACAGAGGGTATTCCCTGAGTTTATTTTTTTAGGACTCTTCCAGCCATTTCTCTTTGAAAAATTGAAGGAAATGTCTCCCGAAAATGTTGGGGTTCTTTTTTGCTCATTGCAGCAAGTATTTTTTTCTAGACTTTCATAGAATCGTAGAATGGTTTGGTTTGGAAGGGACCTTAAAGGTCATCTAGTTCCAAACCATCTGCCCATGGGCAGGGCCAACCCATCTTCCACTAGACCAGGTTGCTCAAAACCCCATCCAACCTGGGCATGAACAGTTCCAGGGATGGATGACCAGTGTCTTACCAACTTAAAAATAAAGAATTTCTTCTTGAGATCTAATCTAACCTTACCCTCTTTCAGTTTAAAGCCATTCCCCCTTATCACATCAATACATTCCCCTGTGAAAAAAGTCCCTCTTTGACCTTAAGTCTCTTTCAGGTGCTAGGAGATCTCTGTAAGGTCACCCTGGAGCCTTCTCTTCTTCGGGCTGAACAACTCTAACTCTCATAGCCTGTCTTCATAGGACAGATGCTGCAATTAACTTGACAAAAATTGTGTTAGCATCATTTTTCCTAAGCAGTTTCCTGTGCGATATTTTATAAAAAAATACAATGCAGAAGTCTTAGGTACATTTCTAAGAATGGTAAGATAATATGTTTATTCAAGAAATGTATTTTTAAAGGATTGGAAGGAAGTACCATAATTCATTTCTGCTCTAAATGGCCTTTTTTTTCCTTGTGTAATAGATTCTGGAAGTGCTTAATCTCTTGACAAAAACTCCATAATTTGCAATACTCTTCTAATGATCGCAGGGTATTTCTTCCACTCTCAGGACATTACCACTCTAGTGGGAATTATGGACACACTTTAAGAGGATTTGATTCCGTATTAGAGCAGCAATTGTGTGTTAATTAAATACCAATTGATTATTTTAAATGCTTGTGCTGAGGTTTAGGGATATAATTGCTAAATCTTGATTACAATTTTTTGAATGATAGATTGCATGCTCTAACATAAAATGTTTGAGTGATGCTGAACAGCAAGTAAAGCAACAGCTTGATGTTCAAGGACACCATGGTGGAAGTGGGTAAATGGATGTTCCTTGTTAAAATATATTTCTCATTGACTGTTTTGCCTAATACAGTAATTTATAAAATGTACTGAGTCTAAGGGCTTTATTTGCCTTGGTTTTCCATCACATGAGCAAGATCACAGAATCACAGAATATTCTGAATTGGAAGGGACCCACAAGGGTCATCAAGTCCAACACTAAATATATCATATTTTCCTTTCTAAATTGAAAAAAAAGATTTGAAGTAAAGGTATAATTTTTGTTTTCTCTGAGCCCGGGTATTACACACCCTTGGCAAAAAGGAATTTCTCAGATAGGTAGGTGTTTAATCCCAAACTGCAACTAAGTACTACACAGCTGTTCACACACTGCACTGCCCCATGTTAGGATGGGGAGGAGAATCAGAGAAAAGAAAAGAAACATCCTGGACTGAGATAATAACAGTTTCTTTCTTGAAAAAAGTAAAATATTTTTATTAGTACTCTCATTATTGGTAGATAAAACTGAGAGGGAGAGAGAGATAAAACCCAAGAAACACAAGTGATGCCAGATACAATTGTTCACTACCCGCTGACCACTGATGGCCAGACTGGCCCCTCCCAGACAGCTCCCCTGGTTTATATACTGATCATGATGTCCCATGGTATGGAATATCCCTTTGGCCAGTTCAGGTCTGCTGCTCTGGCAGTGCTCCCTCCCATCTCTTGTGTACCTGCTGGCTGGCAGACAATGGGTACTGAAAGTTCTTGATGTAGAGAAGAAACACTACTGGGCAACAACCAAAACATCAACAGGTTATCATTATTTTAGTAATGAATCCAAAAAAGAGCACTGTACCAGTTACTAAGAAAGGGAATTCTATTCCAGCTAAAACTAGGACAATAGCTTTATGCTATATCTTGTGTTGAATAGTCAGTAAAATGAGTAATGGCAGGTTTTTTTCTGTTATTATTAAGTATTAGGTCATACACCCTTTATAAAATCTGATCCATACACACTTTATGTGAGACTGAATGAAAGCTTAAGGTTCACTAGAATATATAGGCAGTTTATTGCAATCAGCAGCATTTTGCTGATGTTTGGTTTACCAGGGGCTACGCTGGGAGAGAAAAATTCATCAGGCATGATTTCTGTACTAGGATGTGAGCTACAGATCAGGCTGAAATAATTTTGCACTTTCATCACTTTGCAGAACTACATCATTTTGGGTGGTGTGTTAGCTGAGTAAGCAAGCTTTGTGTACAAACAAAAGATAGACAGATAAATACATAACATTTAAATCAAGAGATTGTCACAGGAAACCAAATGGTGTAAGTACCAGTACTAGCAGAATAGGTATTATTGTGGTTAAAAAAATACTTCTGATTTATAATCTTTACAGATAAGATATGTGCAAACAACTCATTCAATCAAATTAATCAAATGTCTTCCAAAACATGAAAATTAGAAACACAGAAAAATACCTTTGTAATATTTCTACATTGGGCTGTTTTTCTTCCAGTAGTAAAAAGTTCAGGTTAAAATACATAAGTGGCTTAGACTATGGGTTATTATAGAAGGAATGAGAGTTATTCTAATGCCATTTGGACAATAGCAGCTGTTTTTATCTGCTGTGCCAGATTAATTTTGGCACCATTCCTGCTGTTTCCTGTGTGCAAATCCAGTGGGGATGAGGATATCAAGACAGCGTTTGTGTAAATGATCATTGCCAAAGTTCTGCTTCTCTATGAAAAAGGAAGAAAGAGAGCCTAGATTTGAGCAGATATTGGACTGACAAGTCTAAAGACTGACTTTCTGTGTTTACCAGCAGAATGGATGTTTAACTAACAGAGAATGGCAGTCCAGGCTTCACTACTGCCAGCATCTTTGTTCAGAAAAGATCAGGGTATGAGTGGGAAGCCAGAACAAATCTTCATGGTCATATACCCTGCTTTTCTGGGCTGCACTGGGAGAAGTGTAGGGGCCCCTTCCTCTCTGCTCAGCACTGGTGAGGCCACACCTGGAGTACTTTGTCCAGTTCTGGGCTTCTCAGGACAAGGGAGGCATGGACACACTTGAAGAAATCCAAAATAAACTACAAAGAAGATTAGGGGACTGAAGCACTTTAACTATGAGGAGGAGCTGAAAGATCTAGGACCGTTCAGCTCGGAGAACAAAAGACTCAGAGGCTACAAATGTCTACAATCTATCAATGTCTGCAAATACTCAAAAGGGGAGTGAAAGATGACAAAGGCAGGCTCTTTTCAGTGGCACCTGGTGACAAGAACAGAGGCAGTAGGCAGAAACTGAAATACAGAAGGGTCTATCAGAATATCGACCCTTGTTTTTACTGTAGGCTTACCAAGCACTAGAAGACATTGCCTGTAAATGTTGTGGAATCTCCATACTTGGAGATATTTAAAAGCCATTTAGGCACGTTCCAGGTGAACCTGCCTGAACAGTGAGGTAGGACCAACTAACTTCCAGAGGTGCCTTCTTAACCTCATCCATTTTGTGATTCTGTCATTCGGCCTCCCTGCTGTGATCACCAACAAGGACACACGGCATTTTTTTGTGCCTTTACAAAAGTTGTGTGGAGACTAAATGCTAAAATTTCGCATAGGACACTGTAGAGATTGCTAAATTCAGTCACCAGCCAGCATAACCTGGAACAGGCAAAAAATCTCAAGGTTTGTATTGTCATCATCTTTGTCCCAAGTCACTCCAACCTCACAAAGGGTGCCAAGGTCCCTGCTGATACTACATTGTGATCTCTGTCCCATGGTCTCCGAATAACAGGCTTTGCTTTCACAGGCTTTAATAATAATAGCTGTGGGCAAGACTGTGCACTCAGGTGGAATACAAGCTGCAACACTTCATGAATAGTTCTTTACAACAGCATACTTCAGTGACACTCTTCGATGTCAATTATTCATATGGGATATCATGGAAGCAGAAATTCCTATGCCAACCAGTCATACTTTGCATGAATCCATGAAGCTAGGAAAGAATGCAGACAGATTTTTTTCTCCCTCCTTCCCAGCAGGACTGCGTCTGATCCTGCTAAATTCCAGCCTTTAGAAACTGTCAGATAATGACCTTTTATTTATTTTTAAGATCACTGATGCTTTAGAAGGAACAGAGAAGAATGTTTGGTATGCTTCTGTCTTTGAAATGATAGTCTGATTTCAGAATAAATCACTCTTTCACAGTTATTGGAAAGCTGTAGCAAAGACAATAAGAAAAATATTTTACTTTTGTGGGGGTGCTTTGTTTCTTAGGTTCTAATTTCAGTCTTCTTCCTTCCTTTCACACATCTCTCCAGAAGTATTATGTACAACTTCATGGCTGGGTGGAAAAACTGTAGATAAAGGTATGTGAAATGCCAATTGTCATGTATATCTTATTCTACTCACTGAGTACAAGACAGAGCTCCACTTGAAGGTTTGGAAATTGGGTATTATCTCCACTATTCAGTATTGAACAATAACAGGTTCTTCATATTGCAAGATAAGCACAGAAAAAAACCACCTGAGAAGCTCTTTATCAGTGAAAAATACTCTAAGAACAATACATAACATTTGGATAGAAAGAGAGAGTGATTATATTTTGACTAAAGTTTAAAAAAAAAGCTGCTCGCAAATCCCTTAGAAGAAAAGAAAGTGAGATAAATATATTCTACCAACGAAAACAGTTTAATCATATATGCTGCCTAATGCTGTTTTATGATTGCAGTGACCAGTTTGCAAGGAACAGATTTCTTTGATGAACAGCTCTACAGATAAAATACTGTTTCCCTGTGCGGAGCTTGTTAGTCATATCCTGATGTGTCACTGATGTCTCAGAGAGATAAAAAGAAAAATAAGGGTAACATGGTTGATCAAACAGGTATCTGTTCACAGAAATAACTCTACGTATGCATATATGCAAACTTCTATGAACATAGACATTTACTCAAAGGCATACATACATAGGCAGTTATTCTAAATCTGTGAATGCAAGAATAGTTTCCAATACAAGACAACATAGAAAATACTGGAAAACCTGTTTACTTTTGAAACAACAGAAGAAGAAAGAAACTCAGCCTTCCCACCTCACAAGATATTCTAATTGCAACATATAGTATTACATAGGAATATACTGTGCACAGTTAAATAAACACAAGACTAAGAAAATTTATCCAAGTGGGCAAAAAAAAAGGTATTTGAAGACTGCATTGTTTTAACTGGTCAAAGTGTGGTCAGTAGAAGAAGCAGACACAGCTCTGAAAGGAGATAGCACCTGAAAGGATATTCATTCTATATGAAGCATTGTATTCCTCTTTTTTTTTTTTTTGTGAAGCCAGTGATTTGCAATCCAGATAGGCTTGAATTAGGAGGAAGGGTAGTATTAGAAAGAGAAATCAGGATGAGGAGTCAAAATCCCACCTCCCTTGTAGCTTCTTATTCTGAGACTTGAGGTGGTTACAGATGCACTTAGAGCTCTTCGCTTCTCTTGTGAGAGATGCAAACACTTGTGGTGGGTGGGAATGCCAATGATCCAAAACATGATTATTAATGTCAGCTCAGAAAAAAAACATTCTGCTGCTGATTCAGCAGGTTTGTGTCTAATTTAAAGTATGCAAGTAAACCACTAAACCACACATTGACATTACCAAAATTTTTGAAATTCAAAGTAACTGGCTAATAGCTTGCCAAACTGAGCTTAAAGCCTTGATACTGGGTGGGTACGTTATGTGTATCAATACATATATTTATAAGTTTTTCTCTACTGTGAAAGCAAATTTTTAAGAATGGATTGACATGCCTTACTTTCTTAAGATTATTTTGAATATAACTTATTTTAAAAAGATTTCTCTAACCCACCTGCCCAAGTGTTCCAGACTAAGCATCTCATTCTCACACTGTGTATCATGAAGCACACGATACATTATCATAAATCAAAATTAGAGAGGCATGAATCATAGCAGATTGAAATTTTGGATGACTTTCCATATATCTGATTTGCAAAATGGGTCTGAGAGCTCAAAAGATTGCTGTTTTCTCTGGCTTCTTTTTTTTTTGTCTAAAGATAAAAAGAGTTAGTAAACACTGGGACCATTGTAATTCAAATGCTTCCAGTATTTACATAGGCACCTTCTTTCTGCTCTTAGTTAGAACTCCAGATGTTCTGCTGGTACTACTTCTTCCTCCAGACACTGCTTTTGTTTCTTTCCACCATGCAGCACATTACTTTTCCTTTTCATAAAGCTAACAGTTTCAGCTCTAGTGCTGCTCCTGCAACCCCAATAGGTAAACATAACCTGGACTTTCCTGGCTGAACCCACTTAGCTGTTTGGCTGTTTGCCTCCCGCTACTGCAAGCACATGTCTAGGATCTTCTTCAACCCTGTCCACAGGTTCCCTATATTGCATGTCTGGTCCTTGAAGAAGTTCTTAAATATAACCACAATCCACAAGTATATTATCCTCCATTTTAGGCCACACCTGGAATCCCAAAATAGAAAAACAGGAAATAATGAAACCCTTATAAGTAGTGCTGAACCACAGATCTGCTCTTGAGTGAAGGTTCTGGCCTGGCTTTCTCTTCTGCAGATCAACCCAACCATGCCCTGATGCAAACACAACAGTGTTAAAAGCACACTGGTGTGTCACCCAGTGACTCATCATCCTGCAAGTCAGAACTGGAATAATCATTTCTTAACTAAGTACCACCACATAATATAAGAAAAGCTGACATTTTAAAAATGCTTTTTTAAAGATTTACTTGTCAATACCCCTAGAGAATTTGCTTAAATAAAACTGTAGATTTTAAGTCTATGCTAAATGCTTGCCCTAAAGCCTTATTCCAATTCCACTGATGCTGTTGGAAACAGAATCCACTGAGGCAGAAGCAGAAGGCTGGAGCAGTTAAACTTCAGCTGTGCTAAAATTCACTGCCTTTTGCAGTCTCTTGCTAATGCAGAAAGAATGAGGCCAATCAAGTATGGGTTTTCCCTGTTACCCTTGTTGTCAGACTCTTCTTTACTTGATGCCCAAATATTTTCTGCTTCTTAATATCTACTAAGTGTCTTACAGTCCCTATTTTGTAGACCTGGAGGTTACGAACCTAGAAGGTTTGACAAATAGAATACATCAAAAGTATGAGAGTATGTGCCTTCATGCTTTGGACAATGGTTCATTCTCATAAAGGACACTAATAATCTCTGTGATGGTCACACCTGTCCTATGCCATGTCTTAATGCCTTCTACCTTAAGCTAGTGTTTGATTTATGCCACAAAGCAGTAGTTTTTATACTCTTTTTTTCTTTTTCATCTTATCTATAGATGTTCTCATTATCCATATAAATGACTGTTTTTCTTTCTGAACTCTATGTCTCGATGAAATCTTATGGCAGAGAGTTTGACTGACTAATTATGCATTGTATTAAAAAATCCTCCCTTTTATCAGTTTGAATTTATTTCCTTTCAGTTTCATCTACTGTCCCATTATTCTTGTCTCATGACAAAGGGCAAGTAAGTTTATCTTGGTTTAAAATCCCTTCATATTGCTTTTCTTTGATGAGCACCATTACTATATCCCCATTAAGTAATACGGCAAGGATCTCAATAGGTCTTGGTCTTTGAATATTATTGGCTTTCATTTTTTGGCCTTTTTTTTTTACTATCAGAACCTTAAAGGCTTTCTAGTAGATATATAGGTCCTGATTAAATGGATTATCACTGTGTTTCTAATAAAGTTGTTCTGCAGATACTTAGAAGCAATCCAAAGGCCTCCAGATCAAGGACTACCCACTAAAATCTATTGTTTCTACACTGACTTCTGATAAGTGTTCAGCACTCTGCGTATTAACTTGATTTCTGAAAGCCTTGCTCATTCAGTATTGGCTTATGTTGCCAATAATCTCTAATTATCTTATCTTGATACTATTCTTTCTTTTTCTTTTTATTTTACTCTCTTCTTATGTAAAACCTTTTGTGTGGCTCATTTGCTTCACTATTCTTTTGCCCTTTGCTTCAGTGTTCTGCAAGCATACAGCAACCCTAAGGATTTGGGTGGTTTTGAGCCTATATCCCTTCCCGCTCATACGGGGCAGCCATACAGGAGCAGCAGCACAGGATAATGCACATCTACGTGCACAGCCATCCATCCTTCACTGTTTAAATTAGGTTTGAAGGGGGAAGGGGATGCAGCTGGGCTCTCTGGAAGCAGGCCCAAGGGTGGTAAGGCTGAGTCAGGGGTGAAATCAGAAGCCCAGCTGAAGTGCCTGTATACCAATGCACACAGCACGGGCAACAAACAAGACCTGGAGGCCATGGTGCAGCAGCACAGCTATGATGTAATTGCCATAAAGGAAATGTGGTGGGATGACTCACATAGCTGGAGTGCTGCACTGGATGGCTATCAGCTCCTCAGGAGAGACAGGAAAGGGAGGAGAGGTGGAGGGGTGGCCCTTTATATTAGGGAAGCTTTTGATGTCATGGGTATTGAAACTAATGATGATGAAGTTGAATGCCTGTGGGTAAGAATCAAGGGGAAGGCCAGCAAGGCTGACATCCTACTGGGAGTCTGTTATTGTACACTCAACATGGAAGAGGTGGACAATTTATTTTATAAGCAGCTGGAGAATGCTGCAGGATCACCAGCCCTTGTTCTTGTAGGTGCCATGGTTTATTTGAGGTGTTATGGCATGGG
Organism: Ammospiza caudacuta; assembly: GCF_027887145.1. Taxonomy (NCBI): domain Eukaryota; kingdom Metazoa; phylum Chordata; class Aves; order Passeriformes; family Passerellidae; genus Ammospiza; species Ammospiza caudacuta. The sequence continues at coordinate 110,154,846 of NC_080593.1, read as the reverse complement.
TTGGACTTGATTATCTTGAGGATCTCTTCTAACCAAGTGATTCTGTGATCCTTAGGGTTCATATATCCTTATTTTACTATGCTTTCATTTCTCCTGGTGAAAAGATGAGCAGTCTGATTATGTGAAAGTGCATTATATGCACTCATAAAAGGCCTCTCCTTTTCAACAGAAACTTGAAGCTGGTATACAAACCTGCACCTAGCAATAGCCAAATTTAAGCTGCCAGGAGAACCACAAAAGTCTGTTTGACACTATTTCACGGATTTTCTTTGGGCTGTAGTTTGAGCAGAGCTCAGTTGAATATGCACAGGACAGTCTGGTTTAAAGTCATTCTGTACTACCTCTCACCTATTGGTCTCAGCTTCTGCCTAGTGTAATTACATTTCCAGGTGTCTAATTTCTAGCAGTGGTCAGAAAGGCTGTATAGAAATAATCGTCATATATAGAAAATCGTCAATATAGAAAACACCGTCAAGGACTAAAAGGTTTTCTGGATTTTGTCACCACAAAAGGAATGTGGATGGCAGACTGTCTTACTCACCTGTATATGCAATGGATAGTAAAGGTCTGGGAAAGATTTTAGAAGAGGAAAGAAGAAAGTAAAGTTTAGAAGAAAGTAAAGTTTAAAATCTTTGACCACTAAATTGCATTTAGTATATTCAAAAAATAATTCTTAATCCAAAGTTTCAGTGTTGACAGGTTCTGTATGAATATTACATGGTTTTACCTCCATATTATTTTTTCCATATTGTAAGATCAGTTTTTGACCATGTTAAACAATATTCTCATGATACAGAATACTGAAGGAGGAAACTGATAGCATCTTACTATTGCAGGGCATATAGTTTCCTCCTGGCATTAGACTTGTGCCTTCTCACCCAGAGCTGTTCATTTGACCACATCACTGTGGTGGAGGGGAAGGAAGCACAGAAAAGAGCATGACAAAAAAATCAAATCCTTGCTCTATTGAAACCATCTTGCTGGGGTTTAATTAGAGGATTTCAGGAAGCCCTAGACTAGTAAATGGAAATCTTTGTGATTTGCCTTGGTAATTACTGGAATGAAATTTCAGGAGCTGAGATAATTCCCAAGGGAAAGTGCATCTGTGCACTTCAAATTAGCTGCTTATATGCTCGCTTAGATTCTTTACATGCCTTCCAAACCATCCTGGCATACTTATAAGGTATGCTCCTGTTAGCAGATTTAGGAGGGAATCTTTGGCAGATTACCTTGGCAGAAATTTCCTCTCAGTGTTTCTTGTGGAGTGTTTCTCTCCTCCAAGAAAAGATATCCTAAAAGAGTTCAGCTCTTTCTCCAGGGATATCTCCCTAAATCCCAAGAAATCAAAATCAGGAGACTTAAAGCATCTTATTCAAGATCCTCAGCCTCTCCTGAATCAACACACACCTGGCAGTCCTGGCTCTGTCTCCAGGCTGGTGTAATTTCAACCCCACATAAGAGTAGCAGGCTGACACGGTTTAAGGTTTACTGTCCATGACCTCATAGGACTAATAAATGGAGTAAATATTATCTGAAAAGGGGGAGGCTTTGGTTTCTGAAGGCACAGGCATTGTGCTTCCAACCCTAACCACTTTCAGGTATCAGATTATGAAGATATGGATTATCTTTTCAACTGTTTTATTTGGAAGGCTTTACAGCTTTCCTTATGCTTTCAAGCTAGGGCTTTACATTTAGGGGTTTAGAAAAGCGTTCTTGTAGGCTTGGTGCTTTTTGTTTAACTTTTAAAATCTTTCACTATTCTTTTACTTATTTGTGAAGTTACTATAAGGTTCTAATTCCTTACATTTATTCTTGTTCTCTGCCAGTATGAAGCTCTGAAAAAAGTCACAATTTTCCTGCCTGAAAAGTTACGCTTATTTTAAACATACTTCTTCAGACCACTTTAGAGATGCTATTGTGTTTCTCTGTGAAGCTACCAGCAGTTAAAGAGAATGGACAAATGGAAACTCAATTGCCCAGGCACACAGGTATCCAGGGCGACTCCATGTACCTCAAATAATGTTTCTAGCTTCCAACAGCTCCTCCAGAAGGGCACAAGCCTCTTGTAGTCCACTGCTGTATATATGCAAGGCCCCCATAGCTTTACTATATCCTTTAACTGGCGTTGATTGCTTATTCTGAGTTGACTGAATCCCTGGAAACTGGACTTTGAACTCCTTCTGAGGTTTTTTTATATTATGCTTTCAGAAATCTCCACCAAAATCTATATGTCCCCCTGGCCCTTGTTTTCCATATAGGCACAATTAAATATTGCTATGTTCCATAACCCCCATGAAGTGTAGGGAACATGAGCATTCCTGGCTGCACTTCTACTATGGCTCAGTCTCAGTCTTGAATTCATAAATAGAAATCCCATGCAAATTAGCTCATTTATTTGCAGTCAGGATGATGCTAGCACTTGTCATAATCATGTATTCTACATTTATTTCTGTCTCTCAGTTTTTTTTTTCCAACTATTCATATTTTTGTCTCCTGTTATTTATTTTCCTATGGTGTAGCCCAGCTTGCCCATTACTGTGGCCAAAGCTGAAACTGCAGCATTCAAATAAATCTTTTTATTTTCTCACCTTTTCTTCCATTTTTGAAAAAGTAAAGAGAAAGAAAAACCAAACCTAACAACAACAACAACAAAAAAAGTATTCTAATCTTTTTCCTCTTTAAGAAGGGAGCACTAGTCTCTTACTCCACAGCAGTGAAGCAGATTACTTTTTTTTTGTCCCCCCTCCAAAATTCAATAATAAACATTTAGATTTAGATGACATTTCCATTAACTATAATTGATTTAGGGATAGTTCCAACAAATCTGAAGAAGCCCATGCAGACTGAATTTTGGCTAAAATACACATTAGAATTATGTCATTGTACTTCAAAAGGCTGCTTCATGATCATTACCAGGAAGAAAATCTGAGTAGTGTCTTGATGCAGTTCCTAGAGAGTTAATCACAAGTCTGGAGTCAGACATAAAATTGCCATAGTAAAATTTGCTCTTGCTGATTGAGGTACCAAAAGTGTATTCTTAAAAAGAAGTTTCTTACAAAGTGGGTTTCCTTTAGGTTTCCTCAGTTTCCAGAAACATAAGCAGAGTTTGGTTGTGTCTAAGACTCAGGAGTTTTTCATTTCACAGACCAGCTTAAAAACATTCAATTCCTATGCCAAACTCAAGTAGTGTTCACAGCAGCCACAGCAGAAACACATTGGTAGGAGGCAATGCATCAAGGCTATTAAAACCAGACACATCTCAGCTAAGATGTTGCCATAAAAGAAAGGTTCATCTGAACAAAAGAAGGGACACAAAATCCATCGTGCTCAACAATAATCCCTCTCTTTAGCCTTGAACACACAATTTACTACCCCTCCTTCACTTTCCCTGCCTCTGAAAAGTTCCTGTTTGAGAAGCATTTGGAAGTTAAAAGGGGTATAGAAAAGTTCTGAATTACCATCATCAGTCTTCTCCTGTAACTCAACTAGGACAACAGAACTTTCTATAGAATTTATTTTTATCTAAAACTGGTAGCCTCAAATGGACTCTGCTTTCCATTAGATAATGAAAAATTCCTGAAGTAAAATAAGAGATAAAGGTGAGAAATAAAATTTAAAAAGAAAAAAGGCAATAACTGTTAGCATAAAGAGGGAAAGTCTGGAGAAAAAAAAAAAAAAAAAAAAAAACAAAAAACAAAAAACCAAAAAAAAAAACCAAAAAAAAAAAAAAAACCAAAAAAAACCCAACACAAACTAAGACCAACAACAAAGCAGGGAAAATATGTAAAGGCAAATCAGAAGGTTCACACACTAATCAGTTAATGCTGAGTATAAATGCAAGTCTATGCTGGCTCTATTTTATAAAGGACAAAATTACATAATGCATTTTCATTGTTTGACCTGATTGCTATTTTGAAAATGGCTTCCTTACCATTCCTGAAAGCCAAGGGAATGTGAAAAGGCTTGTAGACCTTTGTTCTTTTATTGAGAGATTTATGTTGCTAACCTTCAAACACTGGGTGATATATGAGTTCAGATCTTTACTGACAAATTCCAGATTCCCTGAACTCTAAAAGTTGGAATGCAGGTAAAACAGCAAATACAACTTACTTATCAGATTTCTCACTGTGAGGAGAACTTAAATAAAAACCATCAGGAGTGAATATCAAATGGCTGTGACCTATAACCATTCCTGACAGCTAAGAACGGACTTGATCTGTGTGTGCTTTGTCTGACATGTAGAAACTGCTACCCAGGCAGACAAAAGAACAATGGCTTATAAAGAAAATATTCCAGAGAGATTGTATTTCAGATATGAAAGACAAGATAATTTATGATGAGCATTAGAGACATTAGAGACACTGTTTTTTCTAGGCAGGTAAAAATGCAACATTTTATTTAACAGACAAAAGCCACAGAGAACTGATGCATTTCGGAAATTCTAATCCTTATAAATTCGTATTAGAGCTGACTGAGAAAGCAAATGAAGCCAAGCTATCAGCAGTCTTAAAATCAAATGTGCAAGTAAAGCAGTAAGATCAAGTAAAGGTCAGATTTTGTGACAAAAATCATGGGAGCTGTCATCATTGATGGTATCACATATTTCCTTTTTAATACAAAGCATGGTCATGGGCTGTGTTTCTGTGGTAACAGGAAAGGTTGACATCAGAATTATGATGTAAATGAATGGATGCTCACATACCTTCTGATTCACAATCAGTGAAGGATGCACATAAGGAACTTAGAATGTAACTTCCCTAAGAAATCATTAAAAAGAACAAAGAGGAAGGGGTATATGCACTGACAGAGGGCTCTGCACATTTTTTGACAGAATAGCAGTAATGAGCGTGAAGCAAGCTGTTATATAGCATGGTTTCTTTTTCATTTCTCTCCTCCCATCTTCTCCCTTTACTTTCTGTTCTGATGCTTTTCAAAGATTGCATTGCTAGCCCTAAAATATTATAAACAAAATTGAATAAGACTAATTGACAAAAAGAATTAAATATATTGATTCCAGGTAAATGTGTCTCCTTTAAATGCAAGTTTCTTCATAGATTTTTGTGCATTGATAACTGCATTGAGTGCAAAGCACATTGCTAAACAAGTGAGGACAAAATGTCCTTGAAGGCATAATAAAGCTGGAAATGGCCAAAGGACCAATGCAAAGATGATGCTGGTTTTCACTTGGAAAACTGGTCTTTATATGCTTCAATGAACTTTCATTTGTTTGCATGTCCTCTTTCAAGCCAGATATTATGTGCCAAAAAGTAACCCTGAATGAATTACATTGTGAGGTTCTTTATTTGTTCTGTCTCAGTGACTTCCGGATCAAATGTGAATGATTTACAAGTCCAAAGATTATTTTCAGGCTGCCAGAGCTCTAAATTCAATCTGGGATCAGAAAAATAAGCATTGTTTTTTCTGGGCCCAAGTGATAAGTTCACAACAAAATGCCAAACACATCGAAAGCACAGGTCACTGCATTTTAAGTTGATCTTTCTTCTATGGTCTTGTTTTCATTTAGAACTGCAAACTTATTATTTTCTTCCATGTCAAGACTTGACAGTGGTACAATGCCTAAAGTAGGGAAAAAAAATGTAGGTGAATAATCCTGAAAGTTGCTATTTTGAAATCCAAGGTAGTCAGATGAAAATCTGTCCTTGTATTTTTACTGAGGATCTAATGAAAACTAGTCTTTTAAAAAAAAAATCCCAACCCATCAAACAAACAAAAAAACCCAAAACAACCCAAAACACAAAAAAACCATACAAATAATATTTCGTAATAATGTGTTAAAACCTTTCCATTTTAAGATTTCCTTTTTCTATTTATATTTTTATATTATTTACAAAAGCCATCATTCCCCCATTTTTCTGACAAAAATTCTCTTACTGAAGTTTTAAAAAAATTTTGATGGCCTTGTGTCATGGCACAGGATTAACCTATATCATTATTCTGACTGTACTAAATCTGTACATATAACATCTGTTTTGGAAAGCCTGAAAAAATAAAAAAGCTCCAGCAAATACCCCAGTGAAAAAAATAAGATCTTTTCAATTACTGTCTCTACACATTCAGATGATTCCTTTTGACAACATAGTGTGAAGTGTGGGACTTGCAGCTATGGCTAGAGGATGCCCAGTCCAGAAGTTTTTTCTATTGAGGCAGCCTTTTCAACCCAGAATTATTCAGTGAAGCCTTGTAGAGATACAATTAGTCTATTCAGAAATTGTTGGCAAGTTTATGTCCATAATTTAAATAAGTGTGTCATAGGCCAGAACAAGAAGTACATATAGAAATAAATGTGAATATGATAAGTAAGCATGCACTGGTTTTACTTTTAATCCTCCCTCCAAATGTATTAACACTTTTATTTTTTAAACTCCATAGATTTTTTTTTAATAAAAGAAGACTTTTAGTATGTGTTTTCGTCTGAACTTTTAGAATAATTAGCTTTTGCCTTGTTTATGTGTTGTTGTGTCCTTTCCTTGACTAGTCCAAGAAGTAAAAATTCAGCCTCCTATGCTAATGGTCAGGCAAATTATTTCATACTTGCACATCAAAGATGCCATTTCAGCTTTGTTTATATGCACCGAGTGATCAAAGAGAAGCAATATCACAAATAGGTGAACAATTATCATGATGCAGCAAAAATGTCCAGTCTTTGCAATATAAACATATGGAATAAAAGGACATTGCAGAATAAATGATAATAATAATTTGTTGCCCAGAAAAGTTGTGGATGCCTCATCCCTGGAAATGTTCAAGGTGAGATTGGATGGGGCCTAAGCACCCTGATGGAGTAAATGACATTCCTGCCATGGTAGGGAGTTGGAACTAGATGATCTTCAAAGTCCCTTCCAACCCAAATCATTCTATGATTCTATGAATCATAGAACATTCCCACCATTTGAATGTTTTCCAGGAGGATAAAATGTCTACATATCTCATGGGTCTGTGAAGTCCTTGGAAAAGCTGGGACAGTTATTTTTCTTTTTTGGGTGAGGCATTTACATTTTCTACCTTATTATTTTTCTTATATAATATCAAGTGATACCAACAACAATGGCAACCACCAACAAGTTGGACAAAGGAGAAATTGCACAGTGGTCATGGTGTCTCAGGATGGTGAAGAGACAATCCTAAATGAGTCCCAGGATAGGAATGCTCCACAGCAGCAACTTGGCTGATAGACTCACCAAGCAACATTTTATCCCTAACATTCAGTGTGGAGCAGACTAGAAGAACAGGGAACATCTCTCCACACAGACCTTGAAACTGAATTCTACAATCAGACAGCAACATTCAAGCTTATGGAAATGGTCCTCAAAGCTGCGCTAAGCCCAACTTCTTGCTTCTCTCTACCAGACGTCTTTAAGAGGGCAGGCAAAAATATCTTCTCCCTGCACTTATGCTCATTTTATCTTTTATGTTACATATAGAGATGTGATGAAAAATCACCATCTATTTATATGCAAGTTGAAGAAACATGCTTTGACCATGCACACTAAAAACAAAAGATGCCATCTGCAATTGAAATTATATAAATTTTTTCTGCTGAGGGACAATTAAGAAGCATTTCTAGGAGTATTTCTGATGACATTTAACAATGACATCCTCAATAGATGTGAGGTTTCTGTGTCATTTATTTTAATGTTGTCCTAATATTTAGGTGGAAAACAGAGAAAATATGTATTTGCATTAATTCATTACAACTGTGCCTGTATATTTATAACAGACTGATTAAATTTAGAAAAAAAAAGCAAAAACACCCAGCAAGCTTAAGTGTTGCATGATTTTGTCAATTAGGCATAATTCAAAGTTATCAGCCCCTACTGCATAAAGCAAGTATCAATTAAATCCTGGCATTTCTGGAGTCCTTCATAGGTGGAATGATAGTGTCACCACAAGATTTGGTTTTCAAGCAAATTCCACTTTTACAGTAGTCAGCTTCGGAATCCTTCAAGCATGCCCTACAGGCAAACACATCCATGCTGTTTTAGGGGAGGAAGGAAGAATTAATTTAAAAACTAAAAATTCAGTAAGGAAAAAAAACTATTAAGGTTCCCTCCCTTGAACTGAAAAAGCTTCCATTTATATGTCTGTGCTATTTTAGCATAGGTTGATATCACTTTCATTATCACTGTGAGGGCGTGCCTTCTTCCAGGGTGATGTTACCCAAATTAGATCCTTCATAGTCCTAAAATATTAGAAAGCATTGAAATTCCAATGAAAAATAGCCCTTGGATTCTGCATGTATTTTAAATGAGCAAGAAAAATATAAGAAAATTAATAAGAGTACAAAAAAAGTCGTAAATAAAGCTTTTAAATAAATTTCATGTCCAGTGGTTTTTAAAAAGTATTGAAAATCTATTTGCATTAGTAGAATCTAGGAATCCCTGTGTTAAGCACAAATTATTTCTCAAGAAGAGAAGGCTCAAGAATTTAAATTGCACATACTACAACCAAAACTTGGAAACGGTGAGTGACACTGGCATTTTACCAGTGGAACAACTTAATTACCTGGTTTTCACACTGATTATCAAAGGTCTATTATTTTTGTGATGCTCTGTTTTCTGAAGTAGGACACCATGTGGCTGTCAGAATCTTAAAGTAACAAAGGGGTCTTCAGAAATAAAATTATAATCTCTTCACCACAGGCAAATAAGATGTGGTAATCCTGGCTTCTGCTGAAAGTTGTTCATACAAAAAAAATAACAAGAGCTAGAGCCCTGGACATCCACACAAGTATTGAATATCACACACAGGCAGGCATGCCAGATCTCCTCTAGCCAGGATCATATAATTTGTTTTATCCAGAGTGATCCTGTGCTGGATGCTTTGCTATAAATTCTGCCAAACCCTGGGAAAAAAAAAAATGTGGCTCAAACATTGACTTGGAAGAATTTAAGACAGGATGTTGGGAAGTAGAAGGTTTATCTTCACAGGGACAGTACACACTGTAACTTCACCTTCTTTTAAGTGGAATCTGGGTTTTCTTCACTTTGGAAGAACAAGGAAAACATAGTGAAGATTATTAGAACTGTTCAAGAAGTATTTAAATTATTTTAATAATTTTAAAAAAGAGCAAAAGCTCAGCACTATAATTTGAGGCTTTCATGTGCTAGGTCAGTGAAACCATGTCAGATCAGTTCTGTTGATTTCCTACAGACAAAACTTTCTAGATGTACCAGGAAATTATCTTCAACCTTCAAGAAGCACACTATTTATGGAAATATTTCTCATCACCGATCACCAGAAACTCAGAATTTTCATGACAGATATCAGAGTTCCAAAAGTGAGGTTTCTGATTTTTTTTTAATAAAATCTCAAAAAGTGGATTTTTTTTTCTGGAGGAACTTACAGACTATATTGTGGAATTTAAGTAAAATTATATTAATGAAAAGAGGAAAAAGAGACATTTAGTTAACTTGGTTAATGCACAGTTTAAAAGCTAAGTAGATATAGGTAATACTTGTCACTCTCTTTCAAAATTCCAAATTGTAAAAACTTTAAAATACTCTATATTGCCCAGAAAAAGGACTTACACCCAAATTTTGATATGATGTATTTAGTGGCAGAAAATTCTCAGACTCACTGAGAGTATCCTCATTCATTCTTGAAGAGGGAATTTCCTGGGATGGTCCCAGAACTCAAGGCAATATACACTCTTATGTATCAAGAATAAAAATCTCTGAGAGCTTCTTCTGAAGTACAGAAACGAGAAGAAGAGGAATCTGTGTGGAGAGGAACCTTAGAAGCCCCTAAGCTACAAACATTAAATGTGTTCTCAGTATGGTGCACACTTTGTTTTCCAGGTAGGATTCAAAAAATATCTCCCTAGAAAAGAAGACCTTGATTTATTTTGATGGGTTAAAACATTAAAACTTGTTTGATATACTTCTTACCTCCAATACTTTTTTTTTTCTTGTAAAAGGAAAAAAAAATACTCATGGAAAATTATATACCAAACCTAGTTCTTAAATTCTGTCCTTTTCAAAATGTTACTGGAATTGACAAGGAGGTCAGTGATGTGCTCAGCGTTGCTAAAAGATTACAGAAAGTGCACTAAAAGTGCTTTGACTGTCAATGCCTTGATGGCTTCAGAACACATTATGGTGTCTAAGAGGTTTCTCTTATCACTGAACACAGTATTTCACCCACAGGCTTTTCCTCAGCTGCGTGTCATGGACTCAGAACACAGATCAGGTGTAAAGTTCATCCACGATCTCAGACAGAATGCAATGTTTAAAAATATGTTTTTTTAAAAAAATTATTATTTTTCTCAAAAGACTTTATTCTGCTTTTGCAGAGGCAGAGTGCTCAACCTGAATCCAATCAATTTTTCCCCAATGTAGCTGACAATTTTCCCCTAATCAAGAAGCACTCCTATCAGTTCAGTGAACAGATTCATTCAGGGTTAACCAAACAAGAAGGCATCCAAGCATTGTTCTGATTGAAATTTTATGGATGTTCTGACAGGGCCAAATGTATGCCAAGTCTTGAAAAAAAATCTTTACAACTCCAGATTTCTGTCTTTACCACATTAAAAAAGAAAGGATAAATCACTGTAATGTCAAAATTTTCATGAAAGTAGGCACAGATCATTGCTAATTATAGCAAAGAGACTGTTTTAAAGTCTACCAGGCAATGGTCAAAGTGAGCTGTCAGAGAAAAGAAAGAAGAAAAGAAAGAAACACAGAATAAATTATTTGTAGAAGTCAGAAAAAAATATATAGGCACACATGCTACAAGAGAAACCAAAATCATGACCCTATCTGCAAAACACAATCTTCCTTGCCCAGTGATTTTTGGGTTTTTTTTTCCCAAATTCTCTGCGCTATGAGAGCCTTATGCTCTGTCTGGCCAGGCAGCACTATCACCTAAGTTAAATTGATGGTGCTCATTGAATGCTGTTCTTGTCCATCAACATCTGAATTTTTACTTTCTATTTATAAGTGGCACTATTTCCTCTTTATGTTATACTTCTATAATACAACTGATGCTGCTTCCTAATCAAAGTCTGCAAATGTTTAAAGGAACATTCAAATCTCAATTCAAAAGCAGGTATTTTCAAAATTTTACTTGTTTTGTGTAGTTAGCATGTTATAAGAGTTTGATTTTTTTTAATGGCTGCTATTGAAAAAGTAATTTTCCACGTAATAGTGGGGTAATGGTGGAGTTACTAAAAATGAAGGCTGAATATCTGAGGGTAAAGTAATTAATTCCATATTAAAATAACTAATCACAAGTTACTCAGATCATCTTACATTTTTTATCCATCAGCTTTTCATATAAGAAAGTGGCAATGAAATTTCAATAAAATTATTTAAACTTCTGGTAAGTTGAATGGCTGAGTTGGGGAAATAAAAAAAAAATAAAATAAATAAAAATAAAACCATGGAACACCTAATTTCAGTTTGTTCAAAACATTTTATTTTCAGAATTACTCACTGCCTTCTAACATGGAAAAAACCACTTATTTACATGTCCTTTCCAGGGAAATAAGCTCTTAATGTTCTAATTTTGTGCGATTTTTGCACTGCTTTTTAAATTTCATTTTTTTATATTGAATCAATTTTGTTTGAGACTAAAACACTGTAGACTAAGTTTTGTGTGAATAGAGATCAAAGTTAAAGAATTCAGTTATGATAACAACTTTCTCAAGTCTCTTGGCAGAAATCCGAATGTTGCTTTTCCAAAATGACAAATAGGTGTGAATAGATAGATAAATAGATACATACATACATATATACATAAATAGATGGATATATGTATATATATATATATACATACATGTATTTATGTATTTATATATCTGTATTTGTATAGGTATGGATACATACAAAGGAATTGCTTTTGTTACAAATTAGTGGAAAAAAATACCAATGTGACCTGTAAATATGCAACTTGACATAACTGTTTTACCCTAAAACCTTATAATTAAAATTCATTTTCAAAACTAGTGGACAATTAAGTCAATATACTATTTTTCCTATCCCGTACTCTTTTGCTGTACTCCAGCTTTGAGGATCTATATTTATGATAGACATTTGAAAAACCTTTGCTTATGCCTTCAATCAATTCTTGTCATTAGCAAATATTTCCTGTGGTTATTTCAATTTTATATTTGTTCATGTACTTTTCAATCAGCAAGATCAGGACAATCAATCTTTCTCTGGAAATTTTCCTGTGTGCATAAAAAAGTGCATTTAGGTTTATGATTGATTGTTGATGACTAATAAGAACAATAAACTTTTCAAAACTCAGAAAAATAATGTTAGAGTAAATTTTCTCTCCCTAGTATACATGTCAACAGCTAGTCATTACAACCATTTTCAAGGAATCTTCCTAACCTACTGCCATCAGCAGTAGAAACTGTGAATCTCAAAACTATGTCAGAAATAATGCTTTTCTCTTAATCATCTTCCTTCTTCTCTGTACCATCCTTTGTTTTTTTTTATATTGCTTCAGATATTCCTTGCAAATGCTACAAACACTTCACTGGAAACCTAACCCTTTTTTCCATGGTAATTTTATCATACTGCTCAGTCAATACCACACTGAGCATATTTTTCAGCAAGACAGACTTCCTATGTTCTAATCAAAAGCAGAATAAACATTTCTCAAAATTATTAACATGTTATTGGTATGCAACCTCACTTGGTTTTTCAGCTAATTTCACTTTATGATTGTGAGCTGATCAGGGAGAGAATAGGAAATAATTTCCATACAAGATGGTAACTAAAGCTGTTTAGAACTGACTCAGGGTTTAGGTCAATCCCTGGTGTACACAGCATTAGCAGTCCTGAATGGCTGCTTCATGTTAAGCCAATCATTTTTGCATTCAATGGAAAATACTTGAAACTGACTGCTTCTCTATGAATTTTTCCATATTTCAAGATAAAATGTCATAACACTATTTTAAACTCAGAGAGCATGTGGCCACATACTATGTATAGCATCAATTAGCATAATACCAGATAACATGAGGTGATATGCAAATAGGAAAAGAATGCAGTATTGGCATGGCCCAGCACAGCAAACTCTGACATCTGTTTGGCAATATTTTGCACGTGTAAATTCTGCAGCTCTGTCTGTGTTTAATGAACTTGTCTGGAAATTCAGAGCACCTAACTGAGAGATTATCTAAAGTAACAGCACAGCAGCAGTCTGTTTTAATTTAGGCTGTCTGCAAGCTACTGCTATGAAAATTAACAGCTCTTAAGTGTGTTAAATAATCCCTGGCCTTCATAATAATTGAGCAGGCTGAAAGACGTCATACAATTTGTGTTATCTTGTTGTCAAACACCAGCTGACTTTTTTTTGCCTTGTATATTGATTTGGAGAATTAAGCTGCCTCTAGTTAGATATGTCAGCCTGGAAGGATTTTAAGGACAGCTAGCAAAATCCTCAGGCTACCAGTTTTAAGGTAGCAATGTCAGAGGGATTTAATTTCAGACCCTATGTTTGTACCTCCTGAGCAATTCCAAGAGAGGGCAATTGGCACACGGATTAATTGCACCTCTGCTTATTTATAAGGCTTTGGGCCTAAAAATAGCAACTGAGAACTGAGGACAGGTTCATTTGTATGAGGTTGGTAACAATGCTCTGCAGCACCAAAATGTATGGTCTTTATGTTTTCCCATAAATTATGCCTAGCAATGCTTTCTCCAATCAATTAGCTGCCCTGCACTGACTAATTAATACAGCCACTCTATGTGCTGAAGTCAAAGAGAGCCTTTCTGGCAGCAGCACATTTGCCTAGCACTTATTTGGTGATGTTACCATCTGACACTGGTGGCACTCACCCTCAGAACAGATGGGAGAGGAAAGCAAGAGAAGATGACTCATGGCACTGGAGGTATCACAGAACCTTGTTAACATCAGGGATGCTGTTGCAACAGTGCCAAGAAACCCTGGCTGAGGCCAGCACCTTGTGTTGTCAGTGAGAGACTCACATGAGCATAACACATGGTTCTAAAAGTGTTTTTCTATCCTGGACAAATATTCTGAAGCTATGAATCTCTGCAAGAAATTATGTGGATGATGCTCTACTGTTGCCCAGCTCCTCTAAGCTCAAGCAAATATAATCTTCTTCAGGTACATATTATCTCATTTTTCTGCAACGGCTTCTGATTGATGGCCGGTCTTGTTTTGTGGTGACTTTAGAGAGCCAGAAGGTGGCATTGATTTTTGGGAGCACAAGCTCTGAGGTCACTATATTTCCCACTTCTTTGCCACTGAGAATAACGATAAGTTTGCTTCTACAGCAGTTTGACTTTTAATTCTCTGGTAAGGTACCTAGAAACTGGAACAGCCATTAATTATAACATTTTGGTTCATGGAACAGAAAATATTCAATAAAGATGTGCATTGTCATGGGATAAAGGGTGGTGGAAGACCTCAGTTTCTGGAATATAATTACAGATGTGGATGGATAGGTCACCACAGACAGGTGGAAGAAATCCATCATTGTCCAGACAGTTTCCTGGATTATTTCTGTAACTATTACCAGGGAGAGACCATTACAAATTGATGGTACTGATGACTGAGTTCTTGCTTTGGGGTCTGACCATGAGCAGAGACATCTTGGAAACCTCTAGCTCTTTCCTTCAACTTCAGTTCAATAACATTTCATATCAGAAAAGTTTTGTTTCTATGCTCAGCAGAGAATTCAGGTGAAAATTTTGCACTTAAACATACTTTGCCTTATATTAATTCTGTAAAAATATGACTGAAAACAGTCCACACATTTTGAAATATTTTATTCTGACTATTAATTAAACAATGACACAAATATCCATATTTATTTCACCATAAGTGATCCTTAGGCAAGTTATCAAACTATCTTCTCATAGATACAATAAGCCCAATTGAAAATATGCAGATTGCAGAAATGTACCCACCGATGATAAGAATTTAGTGAATTTACTTGCAAGTCTGACAAAACTAAATATTTTTTAAAAAATAATACATATATAATGGTTTCATTTTGAAGGTATTTTTTCATGCAAATATAAACACTGACATGTTTATGGAGAAATTCATGCATCTAATGCACCAGATAAGGTTATGTAGTGGCCAGTCCAAAGGGAAAAGGAGTATATTTCATAGGAGTTGAAAAAACAGTATAATGTGTTCCAAGGGAATATAGTTAACATTCTTCCTCTTTTTCTTGGCATGAGACTTTAAGAGTAAATGCTCTTTTTCACATAATACAACCATTTCTCCTACCAACAATTTCAAGAAACAGCATGGAAGTGAATGCTATTTTTATTCTTTCAGATTAAAACTTTTTGGTAGCTATGTGCTGTATGGACACATACATAAAACACACTTTTCAACATTTAAAGATTTGAGTGGAACAAGCTTCATATTATCTGTCCAGTTTTGATTTTGCTCATGGATTTATTGTCAGAGAAAAGTTCTCCCCATTCTGATTGCATAGCTTGAGTTGAATGAGTGTTCATAAGTCATTACAGAAGGATTGAATTTTTCAAGGCGAGACTATAAAAGAAAAATATTGGCTATTCTCTCTATAAATGAAGGAATGGCAAAATAATTCTTTGGTACATCCATATAGTTCTAGACAAGGAAGAAATTAATGAAGTGAATCAAAGAGTGAAGTACAGCTTTTTCCTAATTTCTATGAGACCACTGTGTTTGATGTAATCTGTACAGCAGAACATTGCAAAGCTTTATGCCTTGCAAGTCTGAAGAAAAATCTTCTTCTGGTGGGAGACAAGAATTCCTCATGTAAATGTCCTGCAACTTTCTAGGATAGAATGTCTAATCTGGTTCAAGTATTGATTACTAAAGAACAAAGCTGGGAAGAAAACTCTCTTTCCTCCATCCAAAGAGACTATATTTCTCTTTGTGAAGGAGAACACTGAATTTGTAATATGTAACATATGTCAGTTTAAGGCTTCTTCACACCCTGTGCTTGTATTATGTTTCTTGAACTGTTATTAAAGAGTTAATATCTTCAGTTTTATCAGATCGTGTTCAAAAATAAAGTTCTTAGAGTAATAAGAAAGTGCATACATGAAGACTGATCTGGCATGCATTTTTATGATATTTAGCACCTAAGACAAGTCCTGCTTCCATGTTTCTAAATCTGTCCTTGAATTAAATCCAAGCCCCATGCTCATTATTTCTATTCAGTCAGTTTTGTAGTCATAAAAGAAATGTTATTCACTTAGGATGGTTAAGGAAAACTGACTTCAGTAAGACAAATCAGAACGGAGCTCATATTAGGTAAGGCATCCTAATTATGACAAAAACAAAGGCTGTGAACAGCTGACCAAAGGGATTGTGGAACCTCCTTCACCAGAAATATATGTGTATATACATGAAAATGGAGGTTTCATTTATTTGAAACTAGGAACTCTTTTATTGAACCTCTTTTCAAAGTCCTTTCTTGGTTGTATTTTTGACTGCCTTCCAGATATTCCTAATATACAGTCTTCCTCTTCAGTGGAGACTAGACATTCTGATTTCTTGATCTTCAGTGGTGGGTAGTCAATTCTTATAATTATACTCCACCTCCCAGACTGTCAGGGACACAAAAGACTGAAAGTTAAGTCGTATGATTATGAAAATAAATATTTGTTCATGCTCCTGTTCTTCAGTTGTATGAATGAATGAAGCTGGTTTCTCTTTGGAGTAAATACAAATGGACAGCATTCACAATTATAATTTTTACTCATATAGTAATGATTATAAAATTCCTCCAAAACCTTTAACTTTAGTGACACATTTCAAACCTTTTAAATTGGCATATGTATTTTAGAATAAATTCTATATTTTTTTTGCCAGCTCATGGAAAATATGCTTTGGTGAAGTACGGATGGATGCTCTTTTAATTTAGCAGATAACACAGATGTTCCTTTATTTCAATCTACATATATATGGGCACTCTTACATTCATAAAACTATCTTTTTGGACTGTAAGAATTTTAGTATTAAATATATATGATCTACCAAAACTATGAGAAAAATGGAAATAGGGGAAAGTGTATTGGGTTTGCACAGTCAGGTTTTGGTAACAGTGGGGCTACAGGGGTGGCTTCTGTGAGAAGCTGCCAGGAGCTTCCTCCGTGTCCGGCAGAGACAATGTCAGCTGATTCCAGGATGGACGTACCACTGGCCAAGGCTGGGCCAATCAGAATGGTTGTGATGCCCTGTGATAACATATTTAACAAGAGAAATAACCAACCAGACACGTTATTGCACAGCTATAATTGCTGACAGAGAAGAGCAGATCTCTGCAGACACCAAGGTCAGTGGAGAAGTAGGTAAGGAGGTACTCCAGGTACCAGAATTGAGATTCTCCTGCAGCCCATGGTGCAGCCCATGATGAGGCAGCTGTGTCCCTGAAGCCCATGGATGTCCAGGGGGATGCAGAGATCCACCTGCAGCCCATGGAGGAGACCCGTGCTCAAGCGGATGGGGGCTGGAGAGGAGACTGTGACCCTGTGTGGGGCCTGTGCTGGAGCAGGCTCCTGCAGAGACCTGCAGAGATGGGGAGACAGGAGCCCACATTGCAGCAGGTTTCTTGGTAGGGCTTGTGACCCTGAGGAGGACCCACACTGGAGCAGCCTGTCCTTGAGGGACAGCACACTGTGAAAGAGGGACCCACGTTGCTTGTGGACAAGCACAAGGCCTTGTGGACGCTGCATGCCCTTGGGATGGAGTCACGCTGGAGAACTTCATCAAGGACTGTGTCCCATGGGAGGGACCCCATGCTGAAGAAGGGGAAACATTTTCCTCCCTGAGCAGCATAAGTAACAGTGTTGATGAACTGTCAGTAGTCCCCATCTGCTGCCTCTCTGCAGCTGTGGGGAGGGGAACAAGGCCGATCTGAGATGGAAAGAAGGGTGGGGGAAAGGTTTTTATGATTTATTTTGCTTCTCATTATATGGCTCTTATTTTGCTAGCAGTAAATTCAAATAATATTCTCAATCCAATCCATCTTGCCTATGATGGTATTTGGTGAGTTATGTCTCCTGGACCTTATATCAACTCACGAACCTTTGTTATATATTCTTTCCCCTGTCCAGTTCTGGAAAGGAGTGATAGAGTGGCTTTGGTGGGTGCCTGGCATCAGTCAGGGTCAACCCACTACAGAGAGCACAACCACAATATAGAGAGTGATTACATATTTTTTTCATGTTCTGATTTTGCATAATGAAATATTCTGTAGCCTTGGTGACTGGAATAATTTTGGAATAATAAAGGATTAGCATCAGTGGCATTCTCACCCTTGATAATATTCTTTAAAATGTATGTTGTGTTTATAAGAAATTATAAATAGCAATCTTCCAGCAATAGCAAGACTAGGCATGGGTCATTAGCTATATTACCATGTAAAAGACTAGATCTTTTCTTCAGAAAAAAGTACTTGAACATTAATCTGGTTGAGCAACCTAATCAATGAAGCATTTTTGTTTTTCTAATGATACTTGGATAAGTTCAGGGCAAAGAGAAAAGCAAAACAGATTTTCTTCTTTTTTTTTCTTTGATTGCTATATTAAGCAAATAGATTTTTTAAAATTCTGATTGCTATCACTCACATTTTAGAAATAAATTCCTCATTAGTAAAGTAACCTGCTGTTGCCAACAGCTATTGGAAGTGTTACCGTTACATAGGTTTCGGGCTTGGTATTTGTTTCCTGAAGAGTATAATCTGCTGCAATTTTATGTCAGGGACAATGTAACTGATATGTCAATAAAGAACTGATGTTCAGACATTCATCTGGAATCTTTTTACAGTAGTCTATCCTTATGTTTTCAGATATTTGTTCTTTTTATGATGCTGTGCAGGGATACAAGTTGGAGTCAGTGAACCTTCCAACTCCAAGGGTTTCTTTCAACTCCACTTATTCAGTGACTTTGTGATTCAGTGATTACTTTAATTTAAAGCTGACGATGTTAAAATGTTATCACTTTTTAGTAAATTAGTGAACCATAAACACAAAGAATGACATTGCAGAAAGATTTGATTGAATGATTTGTCTCAACATATTTCTTATGACATGCCATCAAAAATTTCTTTTACTTTAATTACTACTTTTCCAGCGTTTCAATGGAAAAAAGAATAATTTTCTCCCACATGTTTTCAATTATCTGCTAAAAATTAATTGGGGTCTTTCTTTTGTTCTGTTTTGGTTGTGGGTTTTTTTTGTAATCTCGTATGTACCTTTTGAGAAGACTCATTTACTCTACGGTGAATATTTTTGAGCTCCTGCATATTTTTCAGAGTATTTTAATTCAATCTCCTTTTTTTCTCTGAAAATATTCCTAGAAAATTAAAAAAAAAAAAAAAAGAAATAGGTTGGTAATTCTTTTCTTTAGTAGTGTCAAAGTAATTAGGATTTTAAGAATGGCTCTAATCTTTGTATGGAAGCACAAGAGCTCTGACACACTGTTCTTTACAGATATATCTGAACAATGCTTATGCTCACTGCTTGCCTAACTTAAGACAAGAAAAGAACTCTGAGAATATTAAAGAGAAAAAGCTTGTGATGAAGAGGCAATGGAAAAAAGGCAAATGTTGATTCAAACCAATCATTGTGAAATAGTGTGTCACTTTATTTTGAATCAATTTAACTCAATTACTTAATGACGCGTAGTGGAGGGAGTCAGTCATGCAAGTGATTCAATTGTTTAAAAATATTGGAAAGAGTAAGGGGGGAATACAATATATTAGGATTTTTAAAGTGAGGAAAGGAGATAAGAATTAAGAGAGACAATGCTGGAAAGTCACCTTTTATGGGAGGATGTGGGCAAGTGGGAGTTTAAATTCTATCTTATCTTAATGCCTTTCACTTTTGTCACCAGGAACCATTTGCTTTCACAATGAAGGAGTGATTTAGTTTCAGGTTTTTCTTACATTTCTTTGGCTAGTGTCTTGCATGTGATAGTAATTTAGTTTACCAGAAAGGCTAAGCAAAGGCATGTTCAGTTATGATGGCTAGTGGTTCATATAAGCATGCTCTAGAAGTAAAAAAATGATGAACTGAACAAGTAGTGGAAATACATTGCAGGAGGGGAAAGAAATAAAAAGTAAACCCTCAATTATTTTCCAAAGAAAAGAAACAAATACATCCCTGATATTCTCTTAGCTGCATGCCAAAAACATATTTGAAATGTTAAACTATTGTTGCAATTTGGGAAGCATGAAAATTGCAAAAGCTGCAAGCTGAAAATGCTACAGATAACAGTGAATCACAATTTAGTGGATTTTCACTCTTTCTACTAATAACTGACAAAGGATGCTTTGATCAAGCAGATTCTGTTGACAGAGACTTTCCACAGCAGACAGAAGCTCTTATCTTCAAGCTATGAAACACAAAAAACATTCATAAAGATCACTTTGAATGCCATTTTCTCTGTATTATGTAAGTTTAGGGATTACTGAGCACAAAAAGGTGTGTGATGAAAGATACAAGACTTGGGAGATTTTCTAGTGCACAGTAATTCACTGCATTTATTACCATTAAATTCCATATTCTGCGGGTAAACATTGTTCCCTATTTAGAAGTTGTGTCAATGGTTCTAGCAATTTTTGTAAGCAAAAATTCTGCTCCAGCAAATAGAGTAACCTTAAAACAACACAGGCATTCAACATTAGATACAATAGTTCTTTCCCCTCTTAAACCAAAGCTCTTCTTCTGGAATATTGCAAGATATTTAGCATGAATTTCATTAACTTACTAAATAGAGTGTGGGTCTGTTGCTGGGTAGAAGCACTTTAAGAACATAGTGCCTTGCTTGCATTTTCAGAACATTTTAGGAAACCAATTAAACCGACTTTTATTTTAGACATTTGTTATTGCTTTCAGTGCTTTTTCCAACACCATAAAATTCTTTAACTAACCTTTCAATATTGAGTGTCCCATTATAATTTTACAGTTGGCCTTCCAAAAGCATTAAAGAACTTGACAGGATTATGAATCACAGATTATTTGTCTCTCTGTGGGCTAATCTATCAAAAGGATTGAGATAGGGTCTGTATCTAAAGGGCTGATGTTGATTCAAATTCAGTGGCAAATTAAACTGGGAGCCTGTGTCATTACCTTACACACATCCATACTGCTCCTACAGCTGAGGTTTACTTACTCCTAAATCATTGCAGTTTTCAGAACAATGTATGAAAGCTAAGTCAGTAATCCTACAAAAATCTATAGCATATTGTATGGATATGTCATTCGGGATCAATACAAACCCGGAGGACTCTTCACTGTCATACACGATGATAATCACTGAAAACCAGGGTATCTCATATCTTATCTTTAGGGCTTAGATATCTAAATCAGGATTGCTTCACACAGTCTTATAACAAACTGGAATTTGTCACTGAAGACTTTATGAAATACAGTACAGATACAACAGCTTACTTAAAATAATGAAGCTCCCTAGGAAAACAGATCCATTTTATTTTCTGTGACCTCAGTCAGTAGCTGATGCCTACAATGTTTTTTCCACTGTCACAGAGAGATAATTTAATTTTATCTCTTCACAGAATTAAAAAGTCAAAAAAGATAACTATAAGAAAGAAAATATTAATCTCTTTTTTTTATCCTTTTTGGTTTTTGTGTCTTATTTGATTTTGGTCTCTTCATCATTTCAGTTTTGCCAATATTGTCATTCAATGGCCATTCTTAAAATTATTAGCTCCTTTAAAGTTTTATTTTATTTTTCTCCTGAGTAACGCCAATAATGTGGCTGACAATTGCTTTGAGTACTCATTTCTCTACCAATGCACAGACAATCAGATTCACTGCCACCTTGAGACTCAGCTATCATCAGTCACCTTAGCCTATCAAACCAGTCAATCTACATAATGAGGAAACATAAAAAACCTGGGGTCAGAAAAGAGCTCTTTCTACTTGAAAGCTACAAGGAATATTCTATTAGAGTTCCTTGCAGGCTTCACCTGGGTATATTCACAGTTCAGGTCAAAGAAATGTTTGTTGTACGGTCCTCATTTGTTTAAACCACTCAGAAAAACATTTTAAGTTCTGGAGTGTTTTGCTCTGTATGTTTCTACTAGGTGGCTTTGGGTTATTTGCTTAGAATAAATACATTTTTGTGGATTAAAATAAATGACCAATGAATACCTGAGTAGGAGTAATTTTTGACCTGAAATAAAAATTACCCTTTTCTCTATTGAAACAGGTTGTAGGGGGTCCAGATAGAACAGAATATTAAAATCTAGTGAAATTCCCTTTTAACTCCCTAGATCTGATAAAAATTCAGTTGAATTTAGGAAAAAAATCCCATCAAATACAATAGGTTTTTGCAGAAGCTGTAGTTTGTGAAAAAGATTTTTTGTAATTTTATATTAATCATAGTTTAACTTTTAAATCAAAGTATGATTTCTGATATTAGCCATGCAAAATTTGTTCCTAGAATGAATAGAATTTGCCTTTCTTTGATATTTTTGAAAGTCTACAGTGTGCCATTTCAAGTAATGGTGAGAACAATACTAAAGCTCAAAAAATTAAAATCCATGAACATTAGGGGAAGGTGGGAGGACTCCTAGAAAAGAAAATATTACCTTTCATACTGATTTCTATGAAGAAGTAATCAAATCCTTCCTGCCTGCTGATTCTGAAACTCTCTACAAGATAAGGTCTCGAATTTGAGAATCAAGTAATTTCAACTGTAGATGTATGAAGTTGGTGCAGTCAACAGAAGCTAACCACTGCAATCACCTTCCTAAAATCACCCTGCCTTTTCAGTAGCTTCAGAACTAATTATCACCTCCACTGAAAACAGAAGACCTTCGCTGCTTTTTATCATGTAAGCCTATTTCTCCTTTTAGCTGTAGATCTTTTATCTTCTTACATGCCTTAAAGTAGGTAATAAAAATGCTTCAATATATAACAGATATGCACATGTACATTGCATTAAATTCATTACAGATACAGTACACACTCTCAAAAATGTATTTTTTTTTTTCTGTTTCCATATGATGAACATCTGCATTTTTTACCAAGGAATGTGGTTAAAGGGGAACGGCAGCTTGCTATACATTCATCTAACATTCTTTCTGCTTGTATTTTAATAGCAGAATTACTCCTGGATACCTGTTTAATGCCATTATATATTAATAAGGTATACATGAATCAAATGTATTTATTAGTTATTTCTGAACCAAGCAGAACACACATGACAGTTCAGACATATATATATATGTATATATTTTTTCTTTTTCAATATGCACAATTTCAATACTGCAACATCTTGAAAATGAATTTTCATGACAGGAAAATCTGTTCTACCACTTTCAGAAGTGCCAGGTGTTCATGGAAGGGAGGACTACAGTGCCATGCATTTTACAGGCATTAGTAAGCAATTTGATAAGAGTCCCCACAGCCAGATCTGACTGCCTTTCCCATTGGCATTGATGGGGATTTTTTCAGTACTTTTATGAACTTCCTATTGGAAAGAAATCAAATCAAATCAAATCTCAGAAAGATAAGATTCCTTACTCATATCCCTAAAGATATCTTAAATAGCTAAGCTGAAAGAGCAATGAAATTGCAATTAGTAGACATAAATTTCAGTGGTGGTCAGTTAACAAAACCTATAAATCAAAGAGTGTTAACCAGATGGATTATAAAAATGGAAATGTTATGGTAGACTTTGCTTAATTTATATGCCTATATAACTGTCAGAAACATGTAAGCCAAATTGCCTTACTCAGAAATATTATTTCATTTGTAAGAAAGACTAGAGCAATCCCTTCCCTCTCTCTATTGTCTGCACACCTGCTGAAGAGCTGGTAAGAATGTGCAAAATTCAGAACAGATTTTTCCTTCAGAACTCTTACTGAAGCTCTTTATCATAAATTTAGTAGTCCAAATTGTAAACAGAAGAACGTCACATAAATGACAAAAAGTGATAATTACTGAAGACTCACAAGACTTGCACAGATTTTAGTGAGAAGAGAAAAATGGAAAGTGAGTGTTTCTGGTGGATTCTGTTGGTTCAGTTTCAATGGATTTCATCTTACATTACCATCTGCAATTCTAGTACACTTAATGGTGGAATAAAACATCATCTGGGAATGTTGTATTTTATTGGGTTTTTTCATCATGTCATCCTTACTTAGACACTGTCATTTCCCTTACAGAATATCAGTAGAACATGAAAATGGTTGAAATAGGAAACAAAGCATCACACTTGTATTCAAAGCTCCAGGGAGAGAGAGAGACAGTTTTGACTGATTCACATTCAGAATGTGCCTAGAAGTTTTGATTTTGACAAATATGAGGGCTTGAAAATGAAACAGGAAATCAAAATTTCCATTCCTTTCCAGTGAAAATGCAACCGTGCATATGTAGATTACTGCAGGCTGGTAAAGAGCTTCTGTCCCAAATTTGCCGAGGCATGTCTGTTAGCATGTGACTGTGATCATGCTAAAAAGGCTACATCCTAAAAAGGACTGGAAATAGCTGACACAACCTTATACAGCTATTGCCACTTCAGGAGCAGCATTTTCATGTGTTTAGCCACTTTGGAGTGCTGCACTGCTAGCAGGAGTTTGAAATCAGGCCTTTCAGAAAAGGGTGAATCCTCTGATGCCACCATTTCTCCACCAATAAAAAAGTACTACTGAGATGAATGCCTTTTGCACAATATTATACAATCACAGAATCGCATAATGCTCTGGGTTAGAAGGGATCTTAATTATCATCCTGTTCCAAAACCCCTGCCATGGACAGGGAGACCCTTCACTAGACCAAGCTGATCCATCCATCCTGGCCTTGAATGCTTCCAGGGGTGGGGCAGCTACAGCTTTTCTGGGCAACCTGTTCCAGTGCCCACACAGTAAACAATTTTTTCTTACTATCTAATTTAAACCCACAGTCTTTTACTCAGATAGAAAGTTAAAAAAAGATAGATGCTTCCAATATATAAAGCAACTTCTAGTTTTGACAGCACTGTTTCAAACTAGCACCAAACATGAAAGTCATAACTTAGAATCTGCAGTTGCTGGCACTGCACAGCTGCATGCAGGGTAAATACAATTGGAACAGAATGAGTTAAATTACTATTCATGCACCTCACCCAGTTATCTGGGTCACTTTGACCTGTATTTGCTGCTTTAGTAAATGTGCAGCAGCAATTCTAGCAGGTTTGATATGGGAGTCACTTCAAAGGTATATGTAGTACAGAAGGTCAAATTTGATGATCACAGCAAGCCTATCTGGTCTCAGACTCAGTGAATAAAATTGTTTTAACTAGGTGGTTACAAAGCCAGCCTCATCCTTCTTTTTTATTGCTCTATCAATGCAAAACAGTCAGAACTTATTGGTTAATTTGATCCTTAAATTTTCTTGTATTCTTGTAGTCGCATTAGGTTGATAGCTGCAGTTCCGCATGCATCAGTCAGTTAAGGTCCACTCAATGTTTCATTGACATCAAAAGGGGCTTTATGTGAGAACAAGTCTATCTTGCCCATGTTATTGATGATGCAGCAATTCTGATCACTACAGTGATTTTTGCTTTCCAATAGCTTGAAGGGAACAGCATAAACGAGCACACAAGGAAGCTAAACTCACAGAGCTTGTACCGGTTCATTTTCTTCACAGTGGCCCCATAGGATATGGGGCTATGCTTTAGATTTGTGACCAAGGTGTTGATAACACAGAGATGCTTTCCTTATTGCTCAGAGGGGCTTGCACAGAGTCAAGGCCTTTTCTGCTCCTCACCCCATCTCACCAGAGGGCAGCCTGAGAGTGCACAAGGAGTTGGGAGGAGGCACAACCAGGGCAGCTGATACCAATTGACCCAAGGGCACCATATGACCCTTGTGTCCAGCATATACGACTGGAAAAAGAAAGAGAAAAGGGTGGACACCTGGACTGGTAGTGTTTTTCTTCCCAAGGCATGCTTATGGATGATGGAGCCTGGCTTTCCTGGTGATGGCTAAACAATTGTCTAATCATTGGAGGCAGTGAATAAATTCCTTTTGTTTTATTTTTTCCTTAGATGGCTTTGCTTTTCTTATTAAGCTGCATTTGCCTCAACCCATGAGTTTTCTCACTTTTGCCCTTCTTATTCTCTCTTCCGTTTCACCAAGAGGACTGAGTGAGCAGCTGGGTGGAGTTTAGGTCCCAGATGAAGTTAAACCACAACTGCATTGCCAAATGAAAGGAAAAATCAACATCCTGCTTCTTACCAGAATTTAGTCCCCAGTAAGAACTGACAAGGTTTGTATAAAAGATATAGGCAAAAATAGGTGAGTTTTCAAAAATTATTAAAAACCCAGTGATGTCTGTTCTGAATACTAACATCAAGTGTGAATGCTCCATTCCATAAACTACATGAATGCCCTTGCTTCATAACTGTTTCCCCACATATTTTTATTAGATACATTGAACAAAAAAAAAGTAAAGAAGGAAAGGAAAAAAACCCACAAAACCAAACCAAACCAAAAATAACGTCATTTTTTAGTAGCTAACTTTACACTACATCTTTTTTATCAATTTCTCTTCAGCTGACACCAATACAGACCATATGCCTGGTGCAAGTCAGCTATGCGTTGACACTGCCTTTCATCAATATGTGCTTTAGGAAAAAAATGGAATTAGAAAGATTGTTGTACTAGTTAGCTAATTTGTATAACACATTGAAAATGAAAATTACAATATATATGCTGAGTATTATTATTTTTTATTTCATTATTATTTTTCATTTCATTATGGCCCTTTGCCCAATTAACCAGTTACAAAGGAATAACAAGGGAGTGCATGAGGTATAATCACCTATTTTTTTGACAACATACATTTTTTTCTCGTGATTTGACTAAAATTAACACTGCAATATCTAATTAATGGCAATACCCATAAGAAAATGTCTAAACAACTTTAAGAAAAAAATTAAGGTGCTTGAAGTTGAAAATAGATTGAGAAAAGGGCAGAGATGTTAAATTGTGTCTGTTCTTTGTGTTTGTAAATCTGCTCCTTCCTTGACTGATTTTTTTTTTATAAGAAACCTTCTCTCTTCACATTTGCTACATTCAAAATGCAAAAGTTCCTTGAACTGTGCCACATCAGTTAGACAGATAGCAGGAAGCACATTGCCACAACAGTTTTCCTCCACAAAGCATGAGCATCCAGGTGAAATCTTGGCTCTTTTACGAGTAAGTGAAATTTTATCCTGGTCTTATGTAGGTGTTAATATTTAATCCAGATGTCCATATTAAGCTGTCATATCCAATACTTTCCTTTGACACTATTGGTTCCAAAGTACTATTAATTTAGCTGAAAAATTGAGAAAATCAGAAAGTTTTCACAAGCCATCTGATTTCTCTTCAACTGTGTCCTGCCAAGGTAGACCCAAAGGTCCCTCTTATTTGCTTATCTGCACCTGGGGAGTAAGTATGAACAAAGGTGATTGAATATTTCAATTATATGTAAATCTAGATGGCTAGACCTGCCCTTGGTGTTGAAAATAATATTTGGTAGTAAAGTAACAGGTGAAAGACAGATTGCATACAATGCACAAACAGTTAAAACAAGCAAATTGCTTGGAGGATAATTACAATTGCTAGAAATGAATTTCCCTTTTTTCCCCCAATCTCTCAGTTTTTCTAAAATATTATTCCATTCTACTAAGTGTTATAAGTGATAAATGAATAAGATAATTTGTATTTACTCTTTGTTTTCAAGCTCTTCAGTCCTTTGTTCTGTAGTTGCAAATTATTACAAGATTGTTATATTTTGAAACTCTATGTGCTTTGGTATCGTCCATAGAATGAAAGACATTTTCATACAAAAAGATTGTTCACAATTATTTGTTGATAAACAAAATATACAGTGGATGCAACAGAATAAGAATTTACCTTAATTTAATGTTTCTCAGCAGACAGTAAATAAAAACATAATAGTATTTCTGATTTACAACAGCAGTTAAAATGAGCACATTTATTTAAGGAAGATCATTCACATACTGGGAAAGTCTTGTACAACAAAATTTTAATTTTTTTTCCTGGTAAAAAAGAGAACTAACTGTTCATTTTTGACAGCAGTCAAGTACACAGAGTATTTCTCTCTCTTTGCCCATTTCTCTTCTTTCTACAGTCTGTTTTCATAACATGATAATTACACTGGCTTGTCATTTTAAAATAATATGATTTCATCACAAGAAGAGAAATCCAACTGGGATGAACTGTGAAGAAAAGCACAGAGAAAAGTACAGGTCATTCATCTCTAATATTTGTAATAACTCTAGCAGTTTAAAAAATATATACTTTTGAGCTTCATATGGCAGTCAGCACTTACAGATCTATTTGTTATAAACCATTTTTTAATCTGTTTACTAAATGTGTGTTAAATTTCTGGCCCCCTAAATAGATCCAGAAATGAAGTTTGGTTTTCCTTCTTCTTCTTGTTTTACTAGCTTAAACAACCTTCTTGTCATCTGAGCTGAATAGAGGTCAGACTCTGAGATGCTGGCAGTGGCCTGTGTCCAGCAGGTGGAAATACCACATAGTGAAATGGAAAAACAGAGATGTGAAAAGTTCATATTTTTAGGTGAGAAATATAATAGTCTGAAATGAAACACAACCTGTCACAGTGGACTGTCTTTCTGTTTGACTGAAGAGCCTTTAAGTATATTCATCTTAAATGTGTGGAGAAGGAGGAAAAGAAAGTAATGACTAAACTGAATGCATTTTTTAAAAATTTAATAAATAAAGCCAAAAAATGAACATAATTATAATTTTTTTCTGAAAACTGGGAAAAGAATAAAAACAACAAAAAGAGAAAAAAAGCCTCTAAATCACAGCTAAAAGGCTTTGGGATAAATCTCTCCTGAAAATTGTAGATGCAAACTAAAGTTTACCAAGAAAAGAAAAGGAAACTATAGCTTCATAATATAGTACTTTTGTCTTAGCATTCAGGAGAACGTGAGGCTTACTGTATACATTGTCTATCCAAGAACCTACAAGCTCTTCCATATTCTCTTGAACTCTGTTGCAGTTCACGCATGTTGGTCTCACTCTTGTTTCCTTTATGTCACAAATTAACAATTTAAGGTTGCTTAAATAACCACCATCAAAACTATTAGCAAAAACTCTTTTAATATAATTGGATTTCTAGCAATAATACCATTTAATATACAGAAATGCACTGTAAGAAAGTTTGATGGCAAGGTTTACTCTACTACTTGGATGAAACATGCAAAGCAAAATCAAATTAAAATGTATTTAAAAATATTTACAGGGAGACTGAAGATTCTAAAGGATAAGGGAGACCCTTCCATTGACTCATAAGCTTTAGAGGCGACTTCCTTGATTTTTGGACTTCTCATGGAGCCTGTGTCTCAGTCCAGTCTTAGACTGACTTGGTCAATGTTTTATGTCTAAAGAGATTAGCTACATGGATTTCATTACCATTGATTTATCATGCTGTCAGCAAGTGCTGTTCTTGAGGGACTCTCTACCTTGGGCAAGGATAGATTGCAGTCTCAGGAAAGGAATCTCAAACCTTGACAGGCATCCCAGCTCCAGCTGAGAGGATCTGGCATGCAATCCAGCTTCAATTTGGAGAGAACTCAAATTGGACTCGTCCAAAGTTCTGACGTTAGTAGAAAGGTACATCTGCCATGAGGAACAAGGTTGGGAGGAATCCCAGCTCAACAGGAGACCACTTCCATGCAGCCACATCCTCTAGCCAGGAGATCCTAAGAAAAGCTCACTTTAGCTGTTATATTTCTGGGATAAAAGGGTTGTCATGTCAGGTTGTATACAACGGGACAGGCATGCATAAGATTCCTTGGGCTGACAAATTTCTTTTTTCCTTGACAAAGAAATCTTGGAAAAAACACCCACCATTCACATGTTACTGTTATGATCTGTGTCCAAGGTCATATGCATCGATGCTCACTGGGTCACCCTGCTCCACTGTGGGTTTCCTGAAGGAGTTCTGGGCCCAGCTATGACTCAGGCCTTTGCCTCCTTTGGAGACTCTACCACATCCTGCTGGTTTGACTGCAGGGATTGAGTGCATCCATCAAACCCTTAAAAATCCTCAGTAATTTAAAGCACAACACCAGCGCTGCAGGTGATCATTAAGTATTATTTGTGTCTTTAGAAGCACATGGTGGGGGCTTAAAAGACACAGCAACCACACTGGGGTTTTGAAAATAATACCTCTCTCTATTGTCTTTCAGAACTCACAAAATTCACAAATCCAATTCCCCCATTTACAAACCCACCAATACCATAACATTTACTTACTATGTTCTTTTTCATTTTGTTTTTCTTTTTTCTGTTTCAAAAATGTGAATCGATAGGCACTTTATTTGACACTTATAAGCAAGAACTCCTGCTTATAAAAAAAAATTTGAGATTTATTTATTTATTTTAAATTCAGGAGCACATCAGGCAGGAAAATACATGAATATTTTTAACTTCCATGGAGGAAAGCAGACACCAGCAGTGCTAAAATAAAAATGGACATTAGGAAAGGACACAAGAATATCAGAAGCCTAGGATTATTTTCAGATAAATATGCAGGTTTCACAAGTCATTGATAAGAATCAAATGCTTGGTTCTCATCCTGTTACAGTCCCCAAGCAGATGTCCAGCATTTAAAAAGCTCTATGAGTTAAAAATACAGGGTCAATTTCCCTAATTTCAAATAATTCTAATAGAAGCTTTACCCACTGTTAGTGTGGCTCAGTTTGTTCCACTGTTTCATTTTATGGTGGCTCTGTCACAGCCTTCTCAGCAGAGACCAGAGCTGATTGCAAGCAAATTTCCAGTCTTGGAATATTGTAGGAAGAATGTGGACAAATCTTTTAACAATGGGTGCCCACAGGGTCAAGGAAAAAAAGTGCAGTAAGTATTTCTGGGCAAGAGGGAAGATCACAAGGTCCGGCAAGTACTCTTGTTTGAGCTATCCCTACTTGCTTTGTGTTTTCACTTGCTTTGGCAACACCCAACAGAGAATGAACTGTTCACATTTCTTCCACAATCAAGCCAAAGTTGGATGACTTCACAATTATAAGAATTCACAGGCACAAAAAAATCAGAACACCTGTGTTGGTTTGAAGAGACCTTGTAATAGGCTTTTTTTCAAGCCTACACATTATCAAGGCCAAGTCCTACCTGACCAACCCTGTGGCCTTCTATAGTGGAGTGACTACATCAGAGGATAAGGAAAAAGCTGCAAATTACATTTATCTGGACTTCTGTACAACCTCTGACTCAGTCCCCCACAACATCCTTCTCTCTAAACTGAAGAGAGATGGATTTGATGGGTGGACTGTTAGATTGATAAGGAATTTATTAACAGTTACATCCAGAGTGCAGTGGTCAATGGCCCAGAGCCCTGAAAGACATCAGTCACAAGTGGTGTCCCTCAGGGGTTCATATAGTGACCAGTAATATTTAATATCTTCATTAATGACAGAGATGAAAGGGTCAACCTCAGCAATTTTGCAGATGACACCAGCTGAGTGGTCCTGTTGACATATCTGAGGGATGGGATGCCATTCTAAGGGACCCGGACAAGCTCCAGAAGTGGGCACAGGGGAATCTCAGGAGGTCTAGTAACACAGTGTAAGGCCCTGCACCTGTTGGGGCAACCTCCAGTACCAACACAGCCTGGGGGATGAAGGGATTGAGAGCAGCCCAGCTGAGAAGAACTTGGGAGTGCTGGTGGATGAGAAGCTGAGCATGACCCAGCAATGTGCTCCTGCAGCCCAAAAATCCAAATGTGTCTTGGGCTGCATCCAAATCAAGGTAGGCAGGGTAAGGGAGAGGATTCTGCCCCTTTACTCCTCCCTGGTGAAAACCAAGCTGCAGAGCTGCTTCCAGCACTGGGGTCCCCTTTGGGATTGACCTGTTGGAGCAAGTACAGAGGAAGAGCAAGATGATTAGAGGGGTGAAGCACCTCTCCCAAGAGGAAAGCCTGGAAGGATTTGCACCGTTCACCCTAGGGAAGAGAAGGCTTTGGGGTGACCTAATTGCATCCTCCTGTTAGCTGAAGAGAGCCTACAAGGAAGATGGACAGAAGCTATTTACAAAAGCATTTAGTGACAGGACAAGGGGGAATGGCTACAAACTGAAAGAAATTAGGTTTAGAATGGATATTTGGAAGAAATTCTTAATTGTGAGGGTGGTAAAGCACCAGAACAGGTTGTCCAGAAGAATTCTTTGAGACCAAATTGGATGACTCTAGTGGAAGGTGCCTCTGCCCATGGCAAGGGGATTGGAACAAGATGATCTTTAAGGTCCTTTCCAACACAAGCCATTCTATGATCACAGGAAGTACCTCTGCTCCATAAGAGTTTACAGCCCTGATGGGGAATGGGGAGAAAAATGTTATTTATGTTTTGGAGTAGAGAATATACAAGAAAATGTCCATTCTTACAGAATTCTTTGTGCTCCAAAATCAGCCTAAGGAAGCCAAATCTCCTGCTTTCATCCATGGGGCTTTTTGGCCACATGTAACTGCTAATGCTTTCCTGAGTTACCGATTCCAGAGGAAATGCAATTACTGGTACTTGCACTACAGGCACCCTGAACTCAGCCTCATTTTAGCCTACACAAAAAATCTGTTCTGCCTTTGCCACAAGTGGTGCCGTAGAATCTTTGGGAGCTCAGGCCATTTTTGCCTAAAGCTGTGATTTGTCCATAAGAGTGGAAGGAAAAGATGAATGGGCTAGGCTATTCTGGGATGTAGCAAATGGCAAGTGCCGAGGCTTTTTCCTCTAGAAGTTATTAGCCATGTCCTGGGACCAAGGGACTTTGTTCTCCTTAGCCAAGGATGCCGATTGCCCCAAAAGGAATATATCTTGTGTGCTTAGGACACAATAATGTCATGGGGTCTCTTTGCCAGCTGCTTGCAGTGTGTTCAAACCCCTTTCACTCTGTTCCCTCCCTCTTCTCCCTCTGATTCCTTCATAGAGCACAAGTGAAAACACATATCAAAGCAGAAATCTAGCCAGGACCTTTCCCCAGAAAGCACTAGAACTCCATTGTAAGACACATGACAATGTAAATTTAATTGCTTCATGGGTTTGAACTTGACTGACAGTGCATATATACGCAGTCAAGAGCAGATGAACTCTCCAAGACATGTGGAAAATGTGCAGCAAAATGAAGCTCTTCTACTAAAGATATTTTTTCTTTTCAACATAAATCCTATGTTATGACTTAACTTTCTGGCTTTCTACAGTTGCACCATCTTGGCTTTCTTCTTTTATGCCATTATTCACAACAGAATTTTATTTAAAATGTCTAGGAACTAAGGCTACATCTAAATTTGTCAGAGGTAAATAGCTTTGTAGATCTGGGCCTCTGTTCTCAAAGCCCATTGTCTCCATTGTGCTTTCTTTCCACACACTATGTATCTCTGTGACAAATGGTTATGGCTGTGTTTGATTTGAACATTGACTGAGGAGTACAAGCGGGGCAGGGGGGGAACAGAAGGGTATAGGGAGCAAATATTCAATTTAAAAAACTTGTGCCATAAAATACATAATAATTTTCAAGTGGAAAGGACATCTTCATTTTCTAAATGGGTCTTTTAAAATGATAGGCAATAATGGGAGAATAAGTCCATTATTCATTTATAAGGGAATTAGCATAACAAAGCTGCTTAATGTGAGAGTTCAGAAAGCTCTGATTAATAAATTAATCCTTATATTTTACAATAGGTCTCATTTTTTTGAATAATCTCTGTAAGAAAGTGTTTTAATAATCTCAATGTTTTTCTTCAGAAAATTTAACTCTTTGTAATCTACCCAGAGCAGAGACCAAGATGAACTTCAAGTGTTGATGGGTGCAAATAAATATAGCTCACAATAACTGATAGCATTGCACAAGAAAAGCTTGAGGCAGGACCAAAGAGAGCTCCACTGGTCCCTCTGTGGCACATAGGGGTCCATCACACTGTTGCTAATAGCTAAGCAGCACAATTTAAATTAATCTGCATGGTAATTAATTTGAAGGAAGAAAGAATTATGAGCCTTCAGTTTTGAGAATAGTAGCCTGAATAGAGACCAATTTATTTTTTTTACATCTCTTTAAATCCCTTTCATAATTTTTCTTTCTGTAAGTTACATTTTACTGTGGACACAGTCTCTTAAACTTGCCTGCTCTTCATTCGATAGACTCTATAATGCAATTAAAAGCCTTTGCCTTTCTGAAAAAGTTCTGTTCCAGATGAAACGCTTTCCGTATCAAGTCATTGCTATGTTGTCTTGCAAAGACAAGTAAGGCATCATTCTCAATCTCCTTTGCTTAGAAAAAAGCCTTTTACTCTGTCTTCCTTTTTTAAGCTTCAGTGAATCTGGCCTTTTTATCTGAATAACCCATAAAACAGTTTTATTCAGGTTTATTTTATTAGCAGCATTGTTCCTATGTAGTTGTAAGCAAGATCGTTTGATGTATGGCATCATTCCTTGTCTATTTCTGTATTAACAATTTTAGATAGTAGCTTTTCTCTTTTTACAAGAAGACACTAATGAAACCAGCACTTTTTGATTCCATTCCTCTTTCCCCCCATAATTGACCTCTAATGCTGTTATTTCCCTCCATGCAGGTCTAATGGGAGTGGACAAACCCTTCTGATTACTATTGGAGGGCCAGAAAGGATGCTCACAATAAGAATCTTGAGATAAAATGCTAGTCACAATGAAGCAGAGAATGGTGAATTCTGCTCAGACACTCCATGCACAACACAATGCCTGATGTGACATGCTCCAGTCTGCTTTTGGAAGATTTGGGAAGAGGATTAATGATGAAGTAGCATAACAAGGAAGGCAGAAAAGAGAAAATAATGATGACATTGGTAATTTCACCTTGAACAATGTGAATGCCCCTTTTACTGAGCTTATCACAATACTCATAGCATGGTTTGCCTGGGGAATGGAAAAAAAAAAAAAGGCTGAGAGGATCTTGCTGACCTCCTCAATTTAGGAACTCAGTCACTGCACAATGACAGAAAGCTTCATCCATTGGGTTTGTGTCCTTCCTTTGGACAATGCAAATGGAGTTTCCTTTTCCAGTCTACTGCCTACACATCAACAGCAAAACAACTGCAAATTTTCCTTGGCCTGTCAGAGTAATAAAGTCTCATTTCTGATACTTTTGACCTCTGTTCCTTCACCTGTGGACTCTTCTGGTATGCTGAACTTGTCTGCTCTCATCACACCTTTATTCTTTAAATCTAAAAGACAAGGCACTGCCTTGTTAAATGGAATAGGACAGAAGGCAAGGCAACCCAGGGGGAAAAAATCACTGTACACAAATATAACTGTTTGAATCTAGACTGCACAGCAGTTCTTCACAAATAACTCTCACATCTAACACAAACCAGAAGCAGAGGATCGTTGAAAGGAAAGCACTAGACAGATTACATTCTCTAATAAATCTCATATTGCAAAACAGAGGGGAAGGAACTATTAGAAAACTGTTCCTAATTCATGTTTTATTACAAATTAATGATGCAAACAGGAAAACAGAAACTCCATTACTTAGTGCGTATGAATTGCTCTATCAACAGGCCTTCAGTCTGTTTGTAGTTCCTATCACTCCTGCTTTGCTTAAATTTATGATTTATATCTATTATTTTGGTTTAATTTTGTTTTCCTGTTGTCTAGAGAGCTTTAGAAAGAGCTGTGAAAACTTGGTGAAATCTATTTGGCAAAGCAAGACTGTCTTTACAGAAAAATTAACAGGGTTTGCCAAGCTCATGAGCCCAAGGGTTGTATCGTTTGAATCTTGTTCTTATGCTCAGTGAAAAAAAAAGAAAAGCCCTTAGAAATTACTTCTTTGGCACTCAGCACTAGCCTCCATTTAATTGTTCTTCCCGTTGGCATTGCTGCTTCTCACAAGGAAAAAAAGTCCACTTTTACAAGTTCCTTTAAGGTCCTATTCAAATTCTTCGTCACTTCATTTCTACTGTCCTATTTTTTCTCTTCAGCTGTTCTCACCATACTATATTCATAGAAGACACCTTTCTTTTTCAGCCAAGTCCTAGACACAAACCAGAGATTTGGTAGTAGTTGTTGATTTATCATCTTGGAAGGTCTGCTGAATCTTTTCCAACCTTAATGATTCTCTTATTCTCAAACTTGCAAGTAAAACTATTTTCACTCTATATAAATGTTTGCCCTATGCAAATTTGTGTATTTAAGCTTCCGTATGATTGTGCATTTTAAGACTTCACTGTGGACCTACAGGCAAAACTAGCAGAAAGCCATGAGATTTAAGAATACAAGTTTGCTGAAGTTGACTAACCAACTGTTATTTGTGGATTTTCAAGTAAGATGATTTTTTATATTAATGTTTAGAGTTTTTCTTTACTATTCAAAATTCTAGAATAGCAGTATTTCTGTCTCTGTGATGATTTAAGGTCTACCTATAGTCGTTAATTACTCTTTGTGCCTCATTTGTTCTTTAGGCCCAGAAGACCTGTTCACTTCTGTTGACTAAGTATTTAATGTGAAGTGTTTCATCAAAGACTAGTCAGGGTTCACATTTATAAAATAAAAGGTAGAGTCTGATAGAATGGCATTGATTCTGTCCTATCCAAAGATAGCTGCCGAATTAAAAACAATAAAGTATAAGTTGAGACACATGACGTTTCATTTCTGGTTAGCAAGGGAGTGTAATACATGAGCCACAGGCAGGTCCATCAATCTCATCTGGCCAGAGATGAAACTCTATGTATAATAGCACATCATGTAGTTTTGGTTTCCTTTTGCTTTGCTTTGTGGCTGTCCCATAAAATTCATCATTACAATAAAATGAGAAAATGAAAAATGATGTTTGAGTGGTGTTCAAAATTATGTATGCTGAAAAAAACCCATCACCCTAATAGCAACAACAACCCCCACAAACAAATAGTTTGCATACTGCACAGAAAAAATGTATGATTTTTTCCTTTGCAAATATGACAATCTAAAAACAAACTCATTCTGGGTTCCTGCTTTCTCTTGAATATCATGTTTATTGTCAGAGATATTTCTAAGCACATGGACAATACAGAAGTGGGGGCACTAATGTAACCAAGAGCAACCTTTGTAATTCCGACTTCCCAGGTTAGCCAGAGTGCCAACTAAAGGTATCTCAGAGCAGCTTCATCTGCATCAGAGGTGAGGCTTGTGTAGGGTTTCACTGGAAAATTCAAGTCTGCTGTTGCTCCGTCATCCATTTGGTTTATAGTGGTGGATGAATGTTAGATATGTTACTTTTTCTTTTCCTGAGACGTGAGAATGCCTGTGAGAGGAGAGAGGGCTGTCAGTTAGCCAGGTAAGATATCAGTCTGCCAATCTTCCAGGAGTAAAGAAAAAGTGTCAGATATGGATGCAAAAAAACCCCAAAGAACCAAACCACACCAAAACTAAAAAAAAAAAAAAAAAAAAAACAAAAAAAAAAACCCAAACAAACAAAAAAACCCCCAAACAAAAAAAAAAAAAAAAAAAAAAAACGCCACAACACTTTCGTCTTCATGTTTTAAAGTTTTAGAAAAGCTGATGTAAATGTATGCTGATGCAGATACTCCCTAGGAACTAGGAAAAAAAGGTGTTGTCCTGGTCTATCAGACAGCATTACAACTTCGCCTGAGGTTTTGAAACCTATGGACAACAGACATCATATTAGAGCTAACTTCCAAGTTAAACTTCTGAACTTGCCCAACTTCAGTTAGGGATTAAACTAACCCTGTGAGAACAAGCAAGTGTAGCGTTTCTATTTCTCTCATGATCAAGAAGACTTTAGCCTTATAATGTTATTTAAAGTGTCGCCCTTGATAAACCATGTGCTGAACAGGATCACTACTATCTAGATTCCAGATCAAGTAGCACACAACAAATTTACTGCATTTCCTTTCTCTCATGACTAATAGTCTACCATCTTCAAATGCAGGACACAATCAGGCAAATCAAAAGCACCACCAGAAAAAGAAGATAATGAGAAACCTTCTGTAAAAGCAATATATTTAAATGTAATTCCCAAAGCAGTCCTTAGAGAATAAGCACCATAGTGTCATAACATCATAGTAAATGAAGAAAATCAAGACAATGGAATCCAATTTTATAAAGACCTAATTAGGGTGGTCAGCAGGGTTGTTTGGCTTAACTATGGGATTTTTGACTGTTTTCTGCATTTATAAAATGGCCCATAATGAATATGAAATAGTGAAGAAGAAATATTTTTTTGGTAGAATGATTCATAGCTTTTTAATACTGAAAACTCCATAAGCTGCTCAATACTAGAACTTCCAAAGGAGGCTTACCCTATATTTAGTATCTCTGTATGTCCTTGATAGATTATTTGCTCCTGACTCTGCTGACAAAATGGGTAGTGTAAGAAGGTAGGATTATTCCTTTTTTAATGTCCCACTCCTCTGTATTAATAGATCTTACTCATTATATCTATATTTTTTAGTGAATCCTTTTGTAAATTTCACATCCGGTAAATTTTCAACATGGAATAATACTTCCAGCAGAAAAAGTGATTACTTTTCCTCATAGTGGAAAGATTAAAAGTTTCATAAGAATGGTGGCAGGTTATCCTGGATGATGGAAAGGGTTAGGCATTGGTTACAATAAATCTTAGCAAATTTTGTAGTTATATCTTGCTTAAATATGCACATGCATGCTACTTAAAAAGATTCTAAGGACTTTAAAATAAAGAATGTAGAGGCTGAGTTTGAAATCTGTTGCAGAATGTCTGTATGACCTTTATGGCATTATTGCCTCAGAATGTGTGAAAGGTGGAAAATGTACATGAGCCAGTCAGAACTACAAAACTCTCAAAAGTTACACCCTGAGGCATGTAGCTCCAACACCACTTGACACAGAGTAAGTGCAAAAACAGCCATTTTACAGGAGACCTTATTAATTACATGTAAATATTTTAAGAGCTACTGTGTGCAAATAGCAACCCTATGATTAGATTACTTGAAGATACATTTTAAAAAAAGGTTTAGGTAGTAAAATATGGAGGAATTATTCTACCAGGGATGCCTAATTGAAATTGCAGGAGGCTTAAGATGGTAGCATTCCATTTGTCTTTCCATTTGTCTCAGGATAGTCAGCTATATATGCTTACGTCAGTGTCAGCAGTGCAAACTTCAAGCTTTCAAAATTAATGAGACAGCCCAAAAGAAGTTTTTTCATTCGCCTAAAAATCATTAGGTTAAATAAAGGTGAGTGGCTCATTCATTCTTTTCCATCTCTCCATCTGTAAACTGCCTGACTCATTTGTTTTCA
The DNA here is from genome assembly GCF_027887145.1 of Ammospiza caudacuta. NCBI lineage: Eukaryota > Metazoa > Chordata > Aves > Passeriformes > Passerellidae > Ammospiza > Ammospiza caudacuta. Next base: position 110,115,591 of record NC_080593.1, on the reverse strand, counting down.
GGAACTCTTTTCTTAACTCTGGAGACCAGAAAATTGCACATATTTCAAATGAAAACTAGGAAGTCTCTTGGCACCCCATTAAGCTTCAGGCACAGAAATCAGGGAAAAACAATATACACCATAGCCTTTGTGATTAAAACAGTTTCCATCTCAATTTTGATATGAGAACAGTCTGAAAATCTCATGATTCTGAGTGTTCAGTTTGGTATAATGAATAAAGGGCCTTTGGCCCAACACTCCTTTTTCCTTTTAAAAAAAAAGTGTCAGGATAGTACCTGAATTTTAGAAAGTCCTTCTGAAGTCACAGAGGAATATGTTTCACTTAGAACTTCTGCAGCTCTCTCACTCATTTTTCAGTTTTGATGTAGAAATAGGGAATTATGGTGGGTTTTGTGAACATTCTTCCTCCTCTTAACTTTTCTCTTTTCCACTTCTTCGTCAGCATATTCAAGAACAGTTAGTGAATTGAGTTCAGCCTAGACATCACAGAAATTGTGACTCCTATAACTAGCCAGACAAAGCCATAAAAAGCCCAAAGAGTCACCTCTGTTAGCTAGCAAAAAGATTTCTAAAGATCTGGAATGAGATATATTTGAGGATAATATATTTGAATAAATGTTTCCTATCATTAGTAGTTAAAGAAATGTTTCTATCTTTTATCCTGATTATTTAAAAAATAAAAAAGAAATTGCAGAGGGAGCATCGGGGGTCTCTCTTCTTGCTGGTTTTTACTATTTACTTGTGAACAGTACTATATTCCTTCATCAAATGGACTTTGTTAGGAGTTTTCATTCATCATAGACTTGCTGTTGAATGGGGTGACTCATTTAGTTCCAGCAGACACACAGGTATCTGCTGGTACTAAATGAGTTGGTATTCCATGCTCTGGATTTTGTTAACAAAATTTGCTCCAGGAAAAGAAATAGAAAATCTTCCAGCAATACAGAACAGAACTGATTTGGATGCCCCTTGGGTAATCCCTATGGTGCACTCTGAGGGTGCTGAGAGATCTGGTTACCCCCATGACGAGGATGATCTCAACTATTTTTGAAAGATTGTTGAGATCAGCAAATGTCCCAATGGACAAAGAAAAGCAGATATTCTCCCCATATTCATAAAAAGGCCCCAAAATGTAATCAAAGAAAATCCTCCCCTAACCAGTCAACATCACCTCAGGTCCTGCAGAAAACTTCTAGCAAGTCCTCTTGGAAGCCACTTCTGGATTCATGAAGTAGAGGAAGGTGATTGGGAATATCTAGCAGTGATTAAAACAGAAGAACCCCATGTTGTGGTTCTTCTGATGACTGTCTTGCATTATTAAATTACCAGATCTGTGAATTAGTATAAGGCAGCTGATATTGGCTACTTTGGTTGTAGCATGGCATTAGACACAGTATTAGGTCAGAACATTATGGTCTAGATGAGTGAACTACCAGACAGCTGGATTGTCAACCTCTACAGAGTGCAGTTTGAGCTTGGTACTCTAGCTGCTGGCTGATTACAGGTGGAGCACAGAGGGCTCTGTATTGGGACTGTTCCTTCGAATCATAATGATTTTATGGTCGCTACTAAATTTGCTTTCTAACCAACACTAAACAAATTTCCTAGGTCAATGGTAATGATAGTTTGGTTGGAGAAAGTGTGGAAAAACTAGAGTCTGAATATATCAAAGATCATTTAAATCTAGTGAACTCTCTAGATCTTGAGTCCTCAAAATTATTTACACTACTACATTACTAAGGAAATATTTGTTTCAGGCTGTGACTTGGTTTATGTCTTCATTGTAATGGGGTTTATTTTCTATACTGCAGGGAAGTGATATGGTACTGAAAATTGTGTGAGTTAGAAGGGGGAGCCAAAGTGTCACCAAAATACCTTGTTCACTTCTTCCTCCTCTGTTACTGTGATAGGTTTGTGTGGGTGGGTGGATGCATATATAAACAAACAGCGTTTCCTTATTTCTTCCTCTGTCCTTTGTCTGCCTGTTAACTGAGGTATGACAATACATTCACTTTGAAAAATCTAACATAAATGTATTACTTTGAGCTCAAAGTAAAACTCCAGTTCCTAGCTCTAGTAATATATAGCAGAAGTTTCCAGACTGATGTTTCTACAGGAGAGGATGAACCTGTCTTTTCATGTTAAACAAAAAGTAATCCTAAAAGTAAATCAGTCTGAAGAAGCAGGTCTCAAGAAACAATGGTCTGAGCAGTTAATATACAAACTTTGATTTGAAACTCTGATGAGTGGGAGAAGAAGCAGGACAGAAATCCAAAATTCTCTTCTTTTTTTCTGGAAAAAAAAAAATGTAGCAGAAAAGGAAGTGTGACAAGGTGGACAAAGAAATGGAGTCTAATATCTTATTCATTTAAATGTCTAGAAAATTAAAATCACAATCATATTCAGGACGTGTGCCTCTCTCACAAAGCAACTAATTTTTCCAGTAAAACAAGCACAAAGAAATCATCAGTGGGACAATTTTATATTCTCATACAGGAAGTCCATAGTGAGGCCTTTGCCCAAATTGCCCTGAAAAATATCAGTCAAGAGAGGAGAATGATGATCGTCTAAGAGTAATAGTTTTCATGTACCATCTGGAAAAGGAAATTTTGAAAAAAGGAGGAAAAGAACAATGAAAACTCTCTTTCCACAATAGTCTAAATACAAACTCAATTCTTTCAGAAAGTATATTCATTTTTAACTTTCATGAGGCTGGTTTCTACTCTCAGAAATATTTCCTTGACCCCTAAGAAACCTTACCTGAATCAAGGACAAAAGACTCTTTTCATAAGTGAAAAGTAGAGGAACAACCTCTACAGCAGCATCAGCAAGAAAGTTAAATGCACGTTCAAAGAACAAGTTAAAACCCTAATTGTGAAATTCATGAAGTGGCAACTTTGAGATGCAGATCAATCAAAGGCAGGATTGATACAAGGGCAGGTATAGATTCCTCCATCTTCATTCACTGGACAGTATGTATATACTGCATTTTGCTGCAATTGTTTCCTTGCCCAGGACTCTTATGATTCATTGGCAGAAGCCACACTGTGTCAGCTGAAATGGAGTCTTTATCTGCAGCTAGAAACTGCATCATGTTTTTCTTAGCAGAAATCTCTCCTTGCATATCTGACAGGTTATTCTGCAACCGTACCCTTAAAAATTTTTAAAAAAGAAAAATTCATGTTTCTTACTGAGACAGCCACACTCTATTTTCTGGAATATATATATAAGAGTTATTCGAATGATAGCAAGTTCCTTACTATTAGCAGCACCTCAAAATACCATGGCGCAGATTGATCCTTCACTGATTTCTTCTGACTTGTCTGGAAGGCCAAGTGTGTTTCCTGTCACTGGTAGCATTGCTGAAGGAAGAATTACGAGAAATTCAGGCCAGCTTTCTAAAACTGCATACAGCAAACACACCCAGGTTCTATGTTTAACCCTGTAACTCAGAATAGCAAGCAGGCAGGTGAGAGACTAAATAAGATTAAGAGATGGCAGCATCAGCAAACCTACTGCAGTGTTGGTGGGAGGTGGAGAGGCAGGGGAACCTGTGCTGTAGCAGCCAAACACATCTCCAGTGCTGTCTGCCCAGTATGCAGGTATTTAAGATTGACAAGGTTGAGGGAGGTGTTCTTTATCAGAGTCCTCTTATAGAGGTACATGATTTGTGAAGGATGGCTGCTGAAAAAAAGGAGCATGGACAAACACACAAATAGGTACTCCTCATATTCCTCCTCTCTGATTTCTTCTGTTGTGTTACCTGGGAATCATCACCAACTTCTGTATTTTCATATGGCAAAATCTGAAGCACTGTCAGCTTGGCTTGATGTTGATGGACCACTTACTGTGAGCATCACAGGTAGCTGTAAGGAGCATATATTTTTACTGATTATTCAAATCTAACCTAGCCTTCGTAGTGCCATAGTGATAATATTCTATGAAAGTTTAATAAGTTATAAGGAGTAAGTAAAATTTATGAAGCGTGAATCTGGGATTGTTTTTTGTAACATTCATATTTTCCATCCTACAGTAAATAAATGGCTATTCATTTGGAAGTGTCAGAGATAACTAACAGGAGGTATTTATTTAAGCATCTTCTCATTTTGCACATGTGCAGAGCAATGATTTGTATTTAGTATTTATGAGTCTAGGGATCTCTTACTGTTTTAATGCAGTTGTAGTTCTCATAAATTTGTATCTTTAATACTTAGAACATTTGTATGTTTTGGTGAACATGGAGGTAATGTAATGTAGAAGGCAGTACAGTCCCATTACTTTATCCTTGGATGAGTGCTGTGATTCTTGTATGGCCTTCAGCAAACCATCCTTCTCTTCTGTGGTTGGTAGTCTGTTTTTACAGTAGTCCCTGGAAGAAAGGTGCCACACATTATCTGTGTATTTCTAATTGTTCTGAGAATATCCTCAGATGTTTTTCCCACGTCTTTAGAGCAGCTAGTTGAAAACAAACTTCCCTTTTATCAGACCCTATCACTCCTTTATATTAGACAAAACATGTGATAGGAGAGGATAACTAGCAAATAGGATGTAACTACTGTCCAAAGATTAGAGTTTGTGACTTACTTTGGGTCCAGGCATTATGTTAGCAATTTACACATAGATATGATTTTGCACTTCTCAAGGACTCTCGAAAGCTGTGATGGTTCTGGCTGTTACTTGGCTGTCCTGAAAAGACATGTAAAGGAAATATTTTTTCCACTGAAAATATGTGAAAGCTGTTCCCTTTCTGTTCTGAGAGTGGTGCATGTCACTCTGAAAGAGGAGCATGAGAAGGTGAAAATCTAAGTTTGCTTTTTATTTCATGTAAAGTCAATTCCATGAATGTTGTCCTTGCAATCTCCCAAGAGTGTCCTGAAGAGTTCAGACTCCTCTTTAAAGGTGGATAATGTTGCCAAGGAACTTTGACATTGCTGATAAATGATTCTACATAAGGGTGAATCATTGATTTATTGTCTGCAGTGTGAGATTGAAATTTGTAAGAACAGAGTATCTATGGACTTTTATAGACTGTTATTTGTAGCCGTAGTTTTCTGCTGGCCACTTCTTCTAAAAGAGAACTGCTGATAATGTGGAGGCAAAAGGAACAGATAATGTAACATGGAAATTCTTAAGTACTGTGGAGCTGGAAATTGGTGAGACATCATTAGTCACTTGACCTTCAAGTGAGCAATGGAGGTGTTTGTCGCATAAAATAAAAGCTCTTTGGGAGAGTTCCAGAAGGGAGATGAGCGGGTCAATTTACTGCTTGGCTCCTGTCTGTCTCTGCTATGTTTCTTCATTCTCCAGAGCTCCTAATGACACTAGCCAGGCTGAGAGAGAGAGAAGAGTCTCTCTTTCTTGTCTGAAATTGCATATCTAATTCAATGTTAGCCCATTAGATCTGAATTCTGCCTTGGTGATAGCCATTTTATAATCCTCTAATCAAAAATGAGAAAAACCCAGCAATAAGCACACAGTTATTTCCATTGAGCCAGAAAGTGATATTGCCATCATTTATCTTTGTGGTTATGTCTCATTAAGAAAGTTTTATGTTTTTACACTTTTCTTCCTCTTTACTTTTTATTCTATATTGGTGTATGAAGAGAAGTAAAGGGGTATTTAAAAAAAAAATGTAGGCAATTTGAATTTCATCTAATTAGCACAAATATTTTCCCACAAAAAACGGCATTTAGTTTTAAAGTATGAAAGATAACCAAAAATATATTGCAAGTGTTTCTGAAATTGGACTTCTTACAATCATCATTGTAATCCACATATTGTAGTTTACACAACTCAGGTGTTTGCAAGATAATAATTGGATCTCATTTGAAAACATTAACTTAAATCCTTAAGACACTTACAATATTTTGGAAAGTTGTCTTTTAACTCTCTGCAGTAACTAAACACCTTGGAGCACTTGCTCACCATCCTCCTGTAGGGAGGAGAATCGATCCATGGTCTGACATAAAAAGTCTAAAAATTGAAACAAAACAAAACAATTTTACTAATAATATTAATTATAATACATATAATAATAATAATAATTGTAAAGAAAATTAGTAAGAGACAGTAATTAAAAAAAAAAAAAAAATTGATACACAGTATAATTGGTCACTGCCTGCTGATCAATGGCCATCTTGTCTCCCAGTAGAAATGGGCATCTCCCAACCAAGCATCCCCAGGTTGTATAATGGCCACAGCATTCTGCAGTATGGAATATCCTTTTGGCCAGTTCAGGTCAGCTGTCCTGGCCATGGTCCCTCAAAGCTTCTTATCCAGCTCTTCCCTAGCAAAGCCTGGGAAACCAAAAAGTCCTGGACTTAGGGTTAGCAACTGCAAAAACATCAGTCTAAGTATTATTCTCCTACCGAATCCATAGCACGGCACTGTACCAGCTATGAAGAAGAAAATTAGCTCTATACAACAGGAAACCAGAATGTAAGCTAAGGAATTTTACCCACCACAAGACAATTTACTAACAGAAAAATGGATGACATCCATCAAATCAGTTATTATCACTCATACACGCCTAATAAGAGTAATGATAATATGATAATAGTTTTTCAAATGTGTTCATGTTTTGAAAGTGGATGCTTCTGCCTTTAACTTTTTCTTCAATACAGTTGCCTTTAGTAATGAGATTATTGGAAGGAGCTAAAAGCATTCCTCTCCTCTCCTCTCCTCTCCTCTCCTCTCCTCTCCTCTCCTCTCCTCTCCTCTCCTCTCCTCTCCTCTCCTCTCCTCTCCTCTCCGGAATATAAGGAAAAGATCTTTGGAGAATGCATTTCCCAAGAGTAGAACATAAAAAACAAGACAAGGGATGGATCCTGAACCAACTTCCATTATTATTACATAATTAAGTGAATGTACCTTACTTAAAAAAAAAAAAAAAAAACAAAAAAACAAAACAGAAATATAGAAGGGAATATCAGTAATACCTGTCCTTACAAATTCCTCTTCTGACCACTAAAGCACATCAGTGTACATTCTGTGTTCATAAAAACTTTTTTCATTGGTGCTTTTTGGTGTGGTTCCACAGAGATGGTCTACAATGTCAGGACATGCATATCTGTCCTGCACATGCCTTGTAGACATATCTGTCATGAAAAAGTATCCTTGCCATCTAGAATGCTGGGAAGCATCTTTGGCTCCCATAAAACTAATTTCCCAACAAACTAATTGGAGTAAGAATTTCTCAAGACAGTTATTATATCAATGCACTTGCAGGAATAAGAGTTTTGTTGGAGATAGAGCAAAATAAAGACAAAAGAAAGCTGAAGGAAGCAAAAGGAAGCATGTAAATAAAAAAATTCTTTCACCTATGGATTATTCTTACTTTTTTCTTGATGTAGCATCACATCAAGTGCTAACCAACACTGCAAAAAATACTACATATTCATGGTCTCCTACTAAGATTAGATATTCCTAGTTTCAAAAAAAGTTACATAAAACTGAATAAAGTACTGCATTTCAGTTGCACCTCTCCAATAATGAGTATCTGGTGTTACCTACTCAGCTGTACAACTTGTCCAGTGCAAAAGTTCAGTAGTGTGATTTATACACATGCCAAAATACTGAGCAAGTTTAACAGGTATGCTCTGATTGCCTTACAGCACAACAGAAGCATGATACTTGCTTACTCTGTAGTTTTGTCAATCCCTTTCTAAATACTTTGCATTATCAGATCAGGGCAGATGTAAATTTAATTGAAAAGGAGGAGCTGCGAAGCTGCTACCACCTAATGGGACAATGAAGTGTGCAGACAGAGTTCTTGCATTTCTGACTGCAAAAGTAGGTGGGGATAAAGGTTTTCACACCCTAAGGGACATGCACATTGGTTCTGTTGAGCAGGTATGAGCTGTCGTTCTTCAGCATCTCTGGTATATCAGCATGCTCTGTTGCAGGACCACAAAGAACCTGACACCTGCTGGGGAATGTCAGTGGCCGTGTTTCCCTACAGAAACACCCATGTGCCATAATCCAGGGGCTCAGGGGGTTCAGCCTCAGCCAACTGGTTCTATGCCTCTGACTGGATTGTTAAATTCCTAGAAATCATAGAGGAAAGCAGTGAATTGGGAGCAATATCGTGGGCAGAGGAAAGCCTCAGGACACTAAGCAAAAGCTGTGCTCATTTCTAGACTATAATTTATCTTGCTGATTTCCATGTGATATCAAAGGTGATATTCAGATAGTTTTAACAGATAAATAAGGAAATGGCCTAAGTGTACCAGAACCTGTTTTATTGTCAAGCAAATTGCCTTACTAGTCATTATTTTTGCATCCTTTGCTATCTTCTTCCATGCAGTGCTGGAACATTTATTTCCACTGAGAAATGCAATTTTACTATAATCAAAATAATGTACTTGTCCACTTTGGTGCTCAAAGCAATTGGGAAGAAAGCCTAAAACTTCATTATTTCCTTGATTCATTTGAATAAAGTCAAAAAGCATTATTTTAATGAAGTGGAAATATGCTTTCTGACTTGGATTTTGGTTTGAATATTGTAGGAAAATGTGTGGCTTAAGTAGGTATGCTGGATCAAATGCTAAGTGCATTACCATATTTTACATAAGGATAAGGATTTAGAGAGTTGCTTGAAAAACTTGATAGGACAATTTTCTAATATTTAAGGCATTCAAAATCAAAATGCTTCCCAAAGAAGCATTCTTGATTCCACCAATAATTCCTTTCAGAAAATTTACAATGATGTTGTAATGTTTCATTTTTATATATCTGCATTGGGGCATTTGACAGTCTTAATTTACAAATCGTGCATCTGATTTGTATTGTTTTTGTATCCTTAATAATACAGTAGCATTTCTTAAACTGTGTTAAAAATAAAACATCCAAAGTGAGTGAGCATTTTGTTTAGCTATGAGTTTTTTCAGGTTCTGTTCAGCATAAAAAACCCACTCATATTAGCACCTTTTTTATATATTTTTACCCTGTTCTGTTCTATTTTCTGTCTCACTTAATAAAAATAGCAGATATTATTGAAATGAAAATAATTCATAATTCCTAAATTAAGGTTTTTAATAAAAATAAATGTCCCATTTCAATTTTCATAAAGTCTTTCTCTTTGCAAGAAGGGTGGTTTTTTTTGGTCTTTTATGGGTTTTCTTTTATATCTGTGATCATAACATATTTTCTGTGAAAAGAGAATTCAATTTATTGACCAGCATAGTAACTGCTGGTAGTATATGCTGGACATATGCTTTGCAGATACATAAAAATAGCATTTTTCATTTGTTACCATTTTATTGTTTTGTCCCAAATAACGTGTTGCCATGTCAACATCCTGTCAGGTCCAATGGCTACAACTGGGCGCAGCATAACACACAATACATGAGGACAAGGTGTAGAAGAGGCGATTAAAATCTGCATTATTCTGTTTTGAGGCAGCTACCCACACACTGTTATTTCTGGTAACAAATGTCAGAAGCGCTTACCGCCCAGCCAGCTCAGAGACGGGTAGGTGCTCCTTGTTCTCTGTGACTGAAACTAATTTGGGATCATTGTCTGTTTTCACAGTCCTCCTTTCATTCCAGAGGGACAACAAAAAAAGCCTGCATTCAGTGGGTGCCTCCTTCTCCTGAGTGCAGGTGGTGGGCCCAGGCTCTGCTGGGGGAGCTGCCCATACGCCCTCCCATAAGGAAGTCTGCCAGAGCTGCACAAAGCACCTTGTGAGTGACTTGGGGGAAGAAATCTTTCTGGAATAACTTTGAACACTGCTTGCCTTCCTTCATTTTGTGTAGAAAGCTCACGCTTCCTCGGATACCTTTCCTAGCACTGAAAACTAAAACAAACCTGCTTTGCAATTTTAAACATTCTAACCTCTCAAGCCACAGCTAAAATCATAAATTTTCTGCATTCTCTCACCTGACCTGCAATATTTTCCATAGATTGTCTTGATTTTGGGGGTGCATTTAAATAATTGGCTAGTCAGAGTAACCTATTCTAATAATGTATCAGTATTATTTTGGCCCATATAATTCATTCAAAGGAGAAGAGCTCCCTCATCCTTAGTTCCTAGGAAACCTTTTCTGGTAATTCATATTGACAGCAGTGAGTTGTGACATTTATCGGTGAGGTGAAGCTGACCAGCTGCGGGGCTCCTGACTGATTTACTCAGCCAACAAGCTGCTCATGATTCCAGCCAAGTATTGACTTTTCTTTCCCTTCCCTCCCCTCTAGTTAGAAAGAAAACACAGAGGCATTTTTTTTACTAGTCATATTGAAAGAGAAAATATGGACCACCTACTATATCTTCCCTCTAAAATTTAATTTCTTAATGCAAAAGGATTTTAATATGTTTCAAGGAAAATTAGCATTGAATCTAAAGAAGTTGAAATATAAAATAAACAAGTAGATTTGATCTAAGATTATTGGAATCACTTACTTCAATAGCAATGAGCTTCAGTCTCATAAACAACCTGCCTGCAATCAAATTATCTTTGTGATGAAAAAGCTAAAAATTCAAACTTAGCTCATTTTCACTCTTCAAGTTCAAAAGCAAAAGCAAAATTTTCTGCAAGTATTCTAGGATTTTTTTATTTTTTAAGGCTTAAGTACCTATAGAAATCAAAGATAGAGAATTTTCTGTATTTCTCTCACTTTTCAAGTCCCTTCTTTTTGGACTAACATGCCTGAGCCACAATCGAACTTAAGGAAAGCATGAGTATTTCTAGAACTGACATTTTCAAGCACCAGTGAATTACTGAATCACTCATTCTTGGCACTGATACATTATATCCATAATTGTTCTGCTTGAGGAGGTGACATTTCCAGAAATGGCAGTTCAGCGTGACAAAGGACACAACACTGCTGGGAAGATAAGTGAAAGGTGACAAGACCGTGCAGCTGCCAAGGAACAGGAGCTCTTTGGTACATCAGCACTAGATGCAACCAAGTTCAAGTGTTGTAATCTTGATGGAGATTCAAGTCAACTTCCATTGCTAATGCTCTCATCTGATTTCTGTGATGTGGACTGCATGGAATTAAGAAAAGCTGTTACTGAAGCCTTTAAACATGATGAAAGGCATCCAGAGTGACTGCGGAGAACAGCATAGGGAACAAGGGGGTAAAATAGGTGAGAAAAAGGGGAGGGCAAAGTGGCTCAGAAGAGAACAGTCAGCAAAGGGCTGCTGATGGATCAGGAAATATAGTTGTCACCATTATGAAAAGGATTGTGGGACAGATCAAGTTGCCACTGCCACAAATGCTCTCCCTTTGTGATGACTGCAATTGAAATATAATTTACTGAAACTTCAATGTTTGTGCTAGAACCATTAAACCAGTTATTGCACTAGGGATCACTACACTCAAAGTAATCCCAAAAGTTAATCCATAGTTATTAAGCACATGCAACTCCGTATGTTGCACACACCAGCATGATTGTTATATAAACCCATAGGAACTAAAAGACATATGTACCTACACCCAGCCATTCTTCCTGTGTAAAGACATTATGTGTTATGATGCTCATCTATAAAATGCAGCTATGTTTGAATAAAATATTTCTACAGATGCACTTGGGAAAAGAGCACATTTTCAATCTGTCCTTAGAGCAAGTCCTTTAACAAGAAAATATATTAAGTTGCCTGTTTGAAGTGCTGTGGCTTCTTCAAATGTAGCTGTGAAAAACGCCTTTTGTCATTCCTCCCCAGTGCATTATGTTGTGACAAGACAGTCATGTTACATAACGTGATGGGGCCGATGCCAAATAGCATGTGAAAGGTTTGATCTCTTCCCCATTTAGTACGACTACCCTGAGCTGTGAGTGGCTGGACTTTGGAGGGTCTTTTTTCCTCTTTAAAGAGAAGGAACAAAGGAACACTGTTTGAAAGTCCTTTCATAAGAGCTGCCATCAGAAATTTTGCTAATATTTTCTTTACATCTATTAGCTGAAATCCATCTTCATCTTTAAAATATGCACATTGTTTCTGGCTCCCTCTTTCCACTGTCTTATCAAGAGCAGATTTTTATTAGGGCCTATGAAACAGGCTTTGAGAAACGTAAGCATGTAATCCTGTATGGCTCATGGCAACACATGGTGAGGTGCATTCTGCACTGTCAGTGACCTACTGGCTTGACCCATTTACTTCTCAGTGCTGACAGCAGCAGGAGAGAAGGAGGAAGGAGGGCACTGAGAAGTCACTAGGAGAGGGAGGGACCAGCAGGGACGTAGGAGGCTGAAAAGCAGGAGTTCTTTCCATCTTCCACCATGTATTTTTGAAACTGTTGCCGTTTTAGACTCCCTGAATCCAGTGTGTTGAGAAAGTTGCATCTTTTCAGAAGTATACTGAGGAATTATTTCCCCTGCTGTAGATTAATCCACCACTATGTAATCCAAAACCAATGTAATCCAACTGCTCTTAATAGAGTTATCCCAGAGATAGCATTGGCCCATCAGTGTGATTGCTGTGGGTTAAGTGGCCTCAGAAACCATGTTAACAGGAGATTTACTGTGTAGCAAACAGTTTATTGCAACGAGGAGTTTGAAAAATTAAAGAAACTAGTCTTTCAGCTGAAGACTTTCAACCAATAAACCCAACCCCTCTGTCTTTCTGAAAAGCAAACCTTTACTGCATTTTACTGACCTCCCTGAAACTGTTTTTATACTGAGAGGTCAGCAGAAGCAGCTGGGACAATACTGTAGAAGAAGAAAGAAAACAGTGGAAATTAAAAATATAAGACAAAAAATTATGAAACTTTACAGTCATATCATATTTATATTCAATAAGTGTATAAACAATGTTCTTTAGATGAATGATATTGCACAGTATAGTGATAGTACTTGCAAAACTCTCTCTGGAGCTTAAGCACCCATAATCCAAACCATGACAATGCCTTTGATTACATGTTATACCATCAGTGACACACATTTTCAGTCACAGACTTCAACATGAGCAAACAGCAAACACAGCTTTTAAAAAGTAATCATCAGAGGGAAAATGAAATAACTCCAAACATTCAATTTAATGTCAAATATGTCAGTATGTCAACTTCCTAACACAATTGTTTTTAAAATGAGAGATTGTGAACTGACAAGTCAATAGATAGGTGCTTTCATTGTTACATTTTCCACAACTCCAGAAAGTGAGGTCATGTTTACTTTTGCTATCACCAAAACTCAGGAGACAGACTACAGGATGATATCAAGGCCCTAAAATACACTGTTGTAGGAAGACTGGGATTATTTTCCTGGATCAATCCAAGATTTCTTCTAGAGCTCTGTCCTGCTCCTGATAAAACTCAAGAGTTTATGAATCACAAGACTGATAAGAGATATAATGGTCTACATTTCCAAGTGTTTCAGTGAGACAACATTTATAAATTCTAATTGTTCTAGGGAAGGGATCTTTATAACACACTGTTAAAATTCAATTTTACTATTATTAGATGTTTTTGCCTGAATTAAGGGGCAAACAAGACTATATGCTGAAGTCAATAGTACAGATTTTATTTAACAATTAATGTGACGTAGAGAGAGATAGAAAGAAAGAAAGAAAGAAAGAAAAAAGAGAGCAGGGTAAGAAATGGAGTGTTAGAGAGTAAGATTAAGAGAAAACAATCCCCCACCCTCGGATCCAGATGGCAATCTCTTGGTCCTCGTCTGGTCTTCTAAGTGGCAGGGATTCCAAGATCACTCAAAACTCACCATTTATACATTTTAGCAAACAAAGCAATCAATGCTCACCAGCTAACACTTCTCTTTATCCTATCATTTAAATCACAGAATCACAGAATCACAGAATTTTCAAGACTGGAAGAGACCTATAAGATCATCTAGTCCAGCCGATGTTCTAACTGTTCAGCTAGATCATGGCAGCAAGTGCCACATCCAGTCTTTTTTTAAATTCTTCAAGGGATGATGCCTCTACCATGTCACTGGGTAAATGATTCCAGTTTCTGACCACTCTTTCTGTGAAGTATTTCCTTCTTACTTCTAACTTACATCTAGCTTGATGCAACTTGAGACTGTGTCCTCTTGTTCTATCCGTTGTCGCCCGGAGAAAGAGGCCGACCCCCAGCTCACTACAGCCACCCTTCAGGAAGTTGTAGAGAGTGATGAGGTCACCCCTGAGTCTCCTTTTCTCCAGGCTGAACAACCCCAGCTCCCTCAGTCGCTCTTCATATGGCTTGTGTTCCAAGCCCCTTATTAGTTTCGTTGCTCTCCTCTGGACACGCTCAAGTAACTCAACGTCCCTCTTAAAGTGAGGGGCCCAGAACTGGATACAGTACTCCAAGTGAGGCCTCACCAGTGCCGAGTACAGGGGAAGAATGACCTCTCTGTTCCTGCTGGCCATACCATTTCTGATACTGGCCAGGATGGCATTGGCCCTCTTGGCTACCTGGGCACATTGCTGGCTCATATTCAATCGACTGTCAACCAGCACCCCCAGGTTCCTTTCCACCTGGGCACTATCCAGCCACTCCATCCCCAGCTTGTATCGGTACAGGGGATTATTATGGCCGAAATGATTCCCTCGCTTCCAATGCTAATCAGTCCCATGCTCAGTCTTCCTCCCCTTTTGAGCTGGGCCTCACATCTTGAGTCAGTGAGCTAATTTTCAGCACAGCTGCTGAGCTACCTTTCCTTGTGGGTACATTCTTCTCCTCCAGTCTTGTTTAATTGTCCTTAAATCTAAGACAATTGGACAATAGTACCACCTTTATCTTATCTCAAGGCTTAATTCACATCCAAATTCTCAGAATCCAGGAGGCATATTCAGGCAGGGGGTGGGTGGAGGGAGCAGATCAGTAGTTGCTTTTTTGCACTGTTTGCTGCAGCGGGCAAAGTCCTTCTTTGATCTTAACAGCATTTGGGGCAGTTAAATCTCTTACACATGTGCTAACAATTCTTCAGATTTTCAACAGTGTATTTGCATAGTGCAACATCTCATTTATTGCTCAGCTGTGATACTCCCACTGTACTCCTTCAGCAGTCCTGCCTGTACCTCACTCCTACCTCAGTTTACTGGTGATTCAAATAATGATGAATGCTTATGTCTGCTTTAAAGACAGGCTATCCAAAAAATGTAAGCCTCTACTCTCTTTAGTATTCTGGGAACAGCACATTTAGCCCTCTGGTACAACCTTTTTCAAAATGTGTTCACCATTACGTAAGTCTTACTCCCAGACTGAAGACTAGGAGCCAATACTGGTCCTGTCTCCATGGCTTTCTAGTCTTTTGAGGATTTAGTCTATTTGTCAAGGCTGTAGAGATCCATTAGTCATTCATTATCCAAGTAATATAAAGTACCTGAGCACTGAAATCAAACTGAGAATTAATGGTAATCATGACATATAAACATTGTCTACATAGCCTAGAAACAGAGAGAGTGCAAGTTTCTCAGTTGTGTTTATTAAGTATGTAAATGTTGTAAAATCATGCATATTCTCTGTGTGTGTTGGCTCATTCAGTAAATAGAAAAATTCCCCTTTTGGACAGTGACAAATGAAAAGCTGCTTCTTGTGAAGAGAAACTGTAAAGCACCAAAATTGTTTGTAGATTCAAATGATCTACAGGTTCAAACAGGCTTGAGTCCCTAATCTCTTTGGTTGAAGATTAACTAAAGGCCAATTGTGTACCTATTTGGAAGCTGTGTATTTATTCAGAATATTAACTGAGTCTTAAGACAGGAATAATAAAGAGTGCCTTCATTCAAAGATAATAAACCTCATCTGTTCAATATTCATATCACTTAACAAAATTAGAACTATATAGCAGAGCTTTGACTGATTGTGAAGTGAATGAATTACAGGGCCAAAATGGAGTTCCAAAGCAGGACGATGGACAAGATGACTGAGTTGGAGTGTAAATATTACAAAGAGAAACAATTACATGGCAGTGTCTCCCAGACATTATAATTTATGATTTTGATTCAATTAAAATCATTTCAGAGCATTCTAAATGCAAAGAAGACCATTCAAAGCCAGTAAAGCTATAAAAATTGGCTTTACAGATGGCTGGTTTGTTCTATAAGAAAGCAGCAGGTCCACATAAAACTTTCAACATATCCTCCTGATAAGTCAAAATTTGCAGAGTTGATAACAAGTTGAAGAGGACAATCATACAAATTAGTTCTACAAAGATGGCTTGGGAAAACAGTCACCTCATTAAAACCTTTTTTTTTCTCAGAGACTCCAAAAATTAGTTATTCTGCAGAAAACACACACATTTTGAAGTTATGTTTTCTACGGCTAGAGTCATCCATGGTTTCCTACCCAATATATCACATTTAAGATACTGAAGACCAGATTCTGGCCACGCGTTTATGCAGATAACAAAGTAAATAAAGATGAGGCCTCTGAGACTACAACCTATTTTGGAGAAGGAACAAATACTCTGCTGAAAATTTTGCAGAGGTGAACTCATATTGTAATGGAATTTCTATTCTCCCTCTTCTCCCAGTTTGTTACATTTCTTTTTGCTTACCTTCCCATTTATAAGACATTTGCACTTGAATTGCCATCTTAGTTTTTGTTATTGCTTTTTTGGGTCTTGCCAGGGTGATTATTGGCAACCAAAGGCAAATTATAATTGCAAGGTTTGTACCATGAATGATTAAACATTCAGGTTGCATAAAGAAAATATTCTTATGTCTGTAAGTGTATTGTTCACATTGCTATGGAAGACATCCCATATACCACGCTTACCTGCCATGATGCCAGGAGAGCACTGTGTCACTCTGTTGTGCACACCTCACTTTAACTATTGAATCAGGTGCAAGGCAGGTTACCATTTATAGTGTTTAATATGTTTCCTGTAAACGTGCAGGAAATATTTGTTTGAAGTTCTGAAGGAAGCAGAACTGATGTTCACAGAGATGCAACAAACTACTTGATGAAAGAAATCATTTTCAAGAAAGAGTCCTATGGGAGAAACAGAGCCTGTTTATTTACACAAAGATCAAAGAAACTTTCATATGAATTGATGCTAAATATTTAGTACTTGAATGACTAGTAAAGAACCCTCTAAACTTCTAAAGGAAAGAATAAAAATGGGAGATAGATCTTGATATATAAATATATACGTAGGCTCTCTGTTGGCAAAATCTTTCTTTATTATTTGCATTACAGTACTGTCTAGGGTCCAGCTTGAGATCAGACCTACTCTGTCATACTGTATATAAATACTTAGCAAAATACAGTCTTTTTTCTGACAAGCTTACCATGAAAACAGGTGAAGTTCAGGAAGGAGGACAAATTCTGATTCAATTTATGTGAATTTCCCTTATAACTTCAAAAATATGTACATCAAATAAAATTAAATAAAATTGTGATTAAATGACTCTAAACAATGGAAATTGATTAGTGTGCATGTCAGGAAAACAAAATACGAACAAAAGACCCCATATACTAACTGCTCCTGATGAAAACTTTCCTTAGGTTTTCTATCTATATTCTCATTTTCTTCATCATCCAAATCAAGTTTAATTACAAAAATCGTAATCAGAGCTGAGTTTTCCTTATACAACTACAGAGGATATTCAGACACAGACTGCTCAAGCACAAAAATCTAGATGAAAAACGAGTAGTGCAGGAATAGACACCCATCCACCAAAGAAAAACATCTCTATGGTTGCCTGCAGCCTCAACCTCACCCAAAATAGCCGTCTCTAGCTGGCAGAAATCTCAGTCTCCCTCCTTAAAGGTGAATCCTGAGGTTTCGGGAGGAACTGTGCCAAAACTGATGAATATATCTGAGCACCAGAATTTCTGCAGCTAGGCAGGGAGCAGGCTACAAAATAGGTCAGTGGCATATATTTCTCATAGTTCACCACCTTCTTTCCAGCCTCTAGCTGCAGATCCCTAACCCTGCAAGACCTTCCTCTAGAAACCAGCATAGTGCTAACGCACATCTGTGACTCTGGGACCATGGTTAATCTGGAGCTAGGCTAAATTCACACTTCCTCAAATCAGAAAAGCTTTGTCCTCCTATGTGTAATGTACTACTTTCCACTGTACGATCCTGAATAGTCCTCATTTCTGCAATACTTTTCCTAATAGCACAATAAGTGTGCTGTCACATGTGGTTTGTTCTATCTCTTGTTCTTACTACTTTCAATTTAAAATAGCATATAAAGAGTAGGAAGAGTAGGGCTGTTGGCTGCGAGCAGCAAATAAAGGGAAAAATTGACAACAACCTGTAACAGACATTTATGAAAAAATCTTTTTTTTTTTCTAGTCCTTCACATATTCAAAGTAGATTCTTCAAGCTACAGTCACTGGTATGGTGTTCATTACTCTTTCTTTCTCCTCAAAGAGGAATTATGTTTTTTTAAACTTGAACAGTGAAGATTTTTCACTCAGTGTAAAGGTTTATAATAAACATGCTATAATACAGATTAGACTACCTCAAACAAACAAAAAAAAGAAAAAAAGACCATTGCTTTAAATTCCTAACTATGGGAAAAAAATAAAAAAAATTAAAACAAAATCTACTGTGTAGTAAGCCTTGTGGACAATTTCAGGAACTGAACTATGTTGAGCTCAGGAGAATTGACTCCCTTCTTTTCAGTGCCTAATGGAGGTCATGTGCTCCTTGGTTCTAGCAGCTACAGACGTGTGAAGTGTCTGCACTAATTCTCTGTGTGACCTCAGACTGGCTCATTTGCCTGTCCTGGCACAGCTGGTCCCTGTTGGATACTTGACCGCTTAAGTCTAAAATGTCTGGGCCCTGAAGTTCCTTGTCTGTGCAGAAACACAAAGAATTTTCCATATCTTCCCGTGAGAGCCCAGAGCCATTGATTTTATTGTCAGAGAGATTTCCTTGAAATTAATCCATTTTTCCTCTTTTCAATTTTGTCTTATTTTGTTGGATAACATTGCACATTCTGTAACCTAGTGTAAAGTTTATTTAATCAGAAGTCGAGTTACAAATATTACAGCTGCTTGGAACCTTTCAAAACTTACCTGTTTTTTTTTTGTTTTTTTTTTTTGGTTTTTTAATAGCAGTTTATTGATACCAAAATGTTTCACAAAATTGTGTAGATTTCAAAATCAGTTTTGATGGCATGCTTTTCAAGGTCATGGATGAAATCTGTAGCAGCCCTAAAAGAAATATATAGACAGAAAGAAATATTAGAAAACTAATCTTTTCACTACACAAATGAATGTACCTTTTTGGAAGAATATTTATTATCCATGCTTCGAACCCAAATAGCAATAAATTTTTTAACTGATACAATAAAACCATATTTTCAGTTCTCAGTCAACCATTATATGTGTATGTTAGGACAGCATAATTATGTCTTCAATTTGTTTTTCATCAGAAACACATACCTGACAGGATGCATTCTAATAGTCTATCTCCTCTGGGTTTAAAAAAATTCAATATTTTCATTAATGACCTAAAAGGAACAGAGAGCAGGCTTATTAAGTTAACAGATACCATTTCCTGGGAGGAACCAAAAGAATGTCAGAGGACAAGGACAGAATTCAAAATGATCTTAAAAAATCAGAGATATGGACAGAAAATATTACAAGATTTAGTAGGGGTAAAAGCATGATCCTGTACTTAGTCATGATTGATTCACTACATAAACACAGGATGAGGAATAACAGTCTATAGACAGTTCTGTGAAAAAATAAATGGAGGATTGTAAAGGGTCACAAAGTGAACATGAGTCAACAGTGTCATGCTGTTGTGAAAAAGGCAAATGCTTCAGAATCTGTACAGCAGGATGTATGAGAAAGACTGTGACTGGAAGGAAATGTGAAGTAATCCTTCTGCTTTGTTCAATGTTTTATTCAATGCTATAGCCTTAGACAGAATATTGTGTCTAGTCCTGAGCAGTATACTTCAATAAACTCATAGATCAATGAAGAGACTCTGGAAAAAAAAAAAAAAAAAAGGAAAAAGATCAGAGGTTTAAAAATATGGCCTATGGGCAAAGACTAAAGGAAATGAGTAGTTTAATTCAGAGTAGAGAAGACCAAAGAATGGCATTTGCTTTAAATAACAGTAAAACAAACAAAAGGATGAGATGTTTTCTTGAAGTTCTTTTCTTGTCCTAGGATTTCATGATTCCTGGCTGCTGAAGTAAATAAGACTATAGTTCTGTGGAGCACAGACACCAGCCAGAAATACATAATACCTCCAAAATAAAAAAAGAGGTATCTTTAAATTTCTCATACTCTTATTATAGGAAATTGGAGAGAGAAAAGAGAGTAACTGCATCAGAAACATACATCATCTCTAAGTAGCAGCAAAGAGTCTGCGTAATTCACTGGATAAGAACTTAAAATCTACTTGTACCCTGCCATCTATAACTTACTCCCACTCCAAAATTCATAGAATTAATCATAGAATGGTTTGGGTTGGAAAGGACTTTAAAGACCATTTTGTTCCACCTCCCTGCGATGGACAGGGACACCTTTCACTAGACCAAGTTGTCCAGAGCTCCATCCAACCAGGCGTTGAGCACATCAAGAGGTGGGACATCCACCACTTCCCCACCACTGCAAAAATATCTTGAGATTTTTAATAATCATTTTGCAATCAAACAAATAGTAATTCAAGGTATAGCTTCTATTCAAGTATAATAGTCCAAGAGATATATTAGATAGTGCAGGAATTTAAATTTCTGTATCTATAAAATAACCACTTTGGGGTTGTTTTTACAAGCATAAAATCAGAAGCAAATATTAAACCCCATAAAAAAAGTCTTGAGTGACCATGTGCTGTATTTCTTAATGCAGATATCTCCATAAAATCCTTAAATCATCTCTTTATTACACTCCCCAAATGGAAAAGGTGAATTGGTAAGGCAGTTTCAGAATTAAGTACTGGGAAATGTGGTGGTAAAAATCACCACAAAATGAGCAGTTACACAACATAGGTCCTAAATACAGTTTATTCTGACATCTACAGTGAATACAGTTTCTGTGAATCCCAAAGGAAACAATATTCATCTTATTTCATCCTGTAGGAAGGAGCTGCCTAAAAGGAGGACTGCTGAAAACACAAAGCACTGACACAACATTTGAGATATTCTATAGAAGCAACATACAGAGACTACACCATTCATCAAGCTGCACATACTGTTCCTTTGCAAACAGGTTTTTTCCCCTGTTTTTTTTTTTTTCCCCAGCTGCCAAAATGGTGAGGAAAATAATTTAGTTCAAGTCATATGAGTCCCCTCTGAAGGTACGGGACGGGACAATACTTGCTGAGACTTCCAGACAAACGAGGACAATACAGACAATTCAGAACAGCAGGGAGAGCATAAAACTAGAAAATCTTGGAAGTTGTGGTTGTTTGTCTCCTCACTCAAGTAGCTACAATGAACTGAAAATGTTGTACCCAGAAAATTCCCGGAAATCTTTCCTGTCCCCACCTTCATTCCTGAAGTGTGCACACTGAGGACCAAGTTCCTCTTTTTACTTTGTTGGTGGGACAAGGAGAGAATGGGCTTGTGTGTCACTAATGGCACAGGTGCCATTGAGACCAAACTGAAAAGGTTTGGGACTGTCTAAATAGGAAAACAATTCCCCAGTTCAGAAAAACTAGCTACTAGCTGGACACTAAAGACTTTGTGACTTGATAAATAGAACATGACACCAGGTAGCAATAACAAAAAAGAATTTTCACTTTAGGAAAAAAAAAATCTTATCAGCCACCCACCATGTGCTATAATTTAAAAGCTTTTGAGCAAAAAAGCACTGCTTTACTGCTAAAAGGTTTAAAATGCTGCAGTATGTAGACCAAAAAGTTTTGATTAGCTGTGGCAGATGAGTCAGCAGAGAAACAGTTCACAATGCACTGCAGCCCTTACATTTTGACATGTATTGTTAAGGGCTCCCCAAAGTCATTCCAAAGAGGCAAAGAAAGAAGGGGAAAAAAAAAAAAGAAAAAAGATAAAAAAAGGAAATGGTGGCATAATGAATTCAACCTTGAAAATAACAGAAGGGAAAGGATATGAAAATGGAGGGCATAGCATTCTTCATCGTCATAGATTTTGTGGAGATTTTGGAATTAGCATACAAAATTTAGTCTTTCCTGTCACAGGGGATTCCTCAAGATGTCTATGTATTGGATTGTCCTGATGCACTCCAGGCAGAAACTTACTTTTGCAGCCAGGGAAGTAGTGTTTTAATATTATGTGCTACAACACAAGCCCTTTTCTATTTTTGAGAGAAAGAAAATGTTGCATAAATACAGTAACAGATGTGCAGTAGTGCTGGATGACTACACACTGTGCATCTATCTGTGAGTATACCATCTATAAATCTAAAGAAACAAAATTAATTTGATTGAAGGGCTGGATAACACATATCCCAGAAACATGCTGGTTCTGCAACACTCATGTACAGTTAGCTGTTTCTTTCAGAACATGATGAAGTTGAGCTCCCAGAGCAGAAGTCAAGAAGGGAAAAAGGAAGACATAAAAAAGAGGTTCTGACAGTTCCAGATCCCAAGATATTTCTAGCAAGAGTCAAAATTCTGTCATTAATATTCCAGGTTCTACAGGACTGAATTCCGTGAGCGTTCCAGACAATCATATGAGATTACAGTCTGGTTTAGAAGTGAGATGGTTTGCTTTAATCTCTCAAGGTCTGAAGAGTTCCTGTTAAATGTGAGAATGCAGAAGTTCTCTTGCATTATTTAGCATGGCTGCATGATAGGAAACATTTTACAGTGTCCTCTTGTTGGAATCGCTACACTTCCCAGTGCAACAACCAGCTATAGAAGTGACTTGGATCAGGATATTGCAAGAAAAGGCTGCAGAACAAAAGCAGTTTCTCACTGCAGAGAAAAAGTTAAATTACAAGTCCACCCTCCTATTGGGGCTATAAAGTCAAGAGCTGAGGTAACAGTCCCACTTTCTCCTTAGACAGGGATACATAATGTACCCACAGCTGCAGCAACATAGGGAAAAAATAATATGACAGCAAAGCTTTTCTCCCTGCCTGGATAATACCAACAACAGCTTCTGTGTCTCCACACTGAGCTGTGTATGCCTAAATTTTGAAAGATTACCTTCTTTTTTCTTTGTATCCTGAGCCTGAACTGAACAAATAAGTTATAAATAATTAACACTCAAGCCTATTTAAATTTCAAAGGTAGTGAAAGTCTTCCTCTCTAATTTTCTAGATTGGTACACACTGTTTTGATTCCAAAATGTTTGTTAAATCAGTAGAGGTGGAGTTTTATTCCCTGTACTGTTTGGAATGTGATCAAAGTCTAAGAAGGTATTAGGAATGGGAAGTAGTTTCCAGAAGCATCATTTTAACCACTGTGGGTTAAGTCATGCTCTTTTTCTAGTATAAGAATCCTCTCTTTCAGTTGTTACTAATATAGTTCAAAACTGACTTAAGAATATAAATAGAAATACTGATGGATTTCACAGTTTACTGTTAAATTCCTATCATACTTTCACATCATGAGAGGTTTCTAACCACACTGTTAAATTTTATGCAGTTCTTTACACATTATTATTTTCACTAGGCTTATATTTTACTGTCTTATAACTGTACTGCATCTAAACACAGAACCGTAGGGAGACAAGTAGATAAAAAGTGCAGATGGTGCTAAGAAAAATCTTTCAGCAGATCTTAAGCCAGACAGAACTCTGTGTGCTTTATATTGCAGCTGTGTGCAGTATCTGTAGACCATCATACTGCACAGATGGAAGTGCAAGTTTGAGGGCTATTGAGCATGTGGATTTTCCCAGTGTGTCACAATTACAGAAACATCTGTGCTAAATAACTTCAAGCTGATCCACAGCAAAAATTGGCAATGTTCAATAACTCTCAATATCCTCTTTTTCCCCTGTGGTGAGATGGCCTAGTGATTGCGAGTTGGACTATAGTATAAACCATGTAGCTTCATTATTTCAGGGCCTATTTAGAGATTTCTCCCATGGTATATTACCTAAAAAATCCATATGTTTTTCTTTACTTAGCTCTATAGAGCCTGAGTTTCAGAGATGCCACATGCCTGCAGCTATCATTGACTTCCATTAGAGGTGTGGATATGTAGGTTCCCTGAAAATTGAGTCCTGTGGGGATATTTTTAATTGATTTTGATTTGCACAGGGAAAGGGAACAGTCTGGGTGGCGTGATCATAAGAGAACAGAAGAGAAACAGAGGCAGTTTGCCTGTAGGAGAGGATTAAAATCTATGAACATATCTGATATTTATATTGTGCCATAAAATATAGAAAACATTCATCACTTTCTTTCTTCTAGGAGACAGTGGAGACAGTATTTCCCTGAAAAACTGTTACAGAAAAAAAAAAAATTCCCAAATACCCTAAATGAGATAATTACACGATCTTCAATATATTTAGACCACAATGCAATTTAGTAAACTTCACTGTTCCTTATCTATGACTGAATTAGGACACTGTTTCTCTCCCTAGATTCTCTTGCAGCATTGGAACCCTGAGGATTTTTGGATGTAAGTGCATCACTCAAATATGACACATTACCAATTCCTCATGCACTGCCACAGAATGACTTTTCAATCCTTGTTGTCTTTAATTTCATCTAGAAAATCACCCCAAAGCAGTTACCAGATTTTTCTCACTTCCTCCCAGTAAAAGAAATAGAAGGATTTATATATATTTTTAGCTGCAATACAATACAAAAACGTCTGCCTAATGCACATTTTTCCATGCATTGCCCAATGTCATTTGGGACTTTCCAAGTGTATAATATTGTTTCTCAGAAACTGTGATCACTCTTTAATGTAATAGACTCAGCAGTAGGATTCCTTTCCTTGTATCTAGTGTGGTTTTTTATTTTCCTCAGTTCCACCCCAATTTCTTCCAAGAATACTATTATTCAACTAAATATTTCCTGGACTGCTTTGATGTTCAGACTCTTGAAATATTAGCGAACTAGTGACATGCATCTTATCTGACATTCAGCCAACTTAAACAGTGTTAGTTCTTTCATCTTTATAAACCAGCCTCCAGTTTTCGATAATTACTGCTACCTGGTTTTAAATTCTTCCTAGTTAATCTCTGACTCTCTATGTACTGCAGCTACTATAATATTCTAACTACCATCACATCTGAACTACAGAGGAACTATAATCTTCTTGGTTTATGATATGACTCCTCAGAGGGAACAGCCAAAATCATATTGGCTTTTTATGCAGCCTTATCTCTTTGCCAGCTCTTGCATAATTTTTTTGCACTTCAATATATATTCATTCTAGGGTGAATGCATAGCTAGCTGATGTCTAAATGTGGGTCTTCTCTTGCTCCTTTTTCAAAGATTTTAAGCTTCTAAGTAGGAACACTGTAAAAAGCAAAACCAAAAACAAACAAACAAAAGAATTCAAAAAAGGAAAACAGACAAAAAACCCATTCCAACATAAAGGAGAGATTGAAGGATTGAAAGAATTTATCAGTCTTTTTTCCTCCTAGCCACCCATCCATCCCCAGTGCACACCCACCTGAAATCATCCAACAGCCCCTCTCCCAGAGTTCTCCCTGCCAACTCTAACAACTGCCAAGTTGTCAAATGATTCTGTTATTGTGTCCCCATAGCAACAAGCTTTCTGGCCTGAGTGACAGTATTCCCATATTTTCAACCGGAAAATGTCCCAGATAACTCTAGGAGCACCTGGAGTTTTCCTGCTATGCATATATCTTTTTCTTTTCTCCTCCCAATGCTTCATATACCAAAAGGAAGTTATTTATACTCATTGCAACGGATGGTATGATGACAGCTGAGCTTTTGAAATTTGCTTGAAAATTCTGTAAATCTGTCCTTTCTGTGGAATTTATGTTCCTTTTGAAATATAATTTGTGAATTTTAATGCCATATTTAAAATAAAATTTTAAAAAATAGCAGTAAGTAACATATCAAGATCTTGATAACTGAACAGAGAAAATATATAATGTATTATGCGACACATTCTTCAAGCTTTTAAAGTCAATGAGAAATATAAGAGAAATGCAAAAGAACTGATGAAAATGTTTTCCTCAAGGATGAAGACATATCTAACCTATGTATATCTGATACGTTACTCTACCGTGTGCTTTGACTAATCTTCCAGAGCAACAGTGTTTTGATCATCCAGACTGATTACGCATATATTAAATAGCAAGTAAGTTGAGGAATAAAAGCACAATAAATCCCACCAGTCTAACTGAATTGGGTGAAATTTATATCTCTGAAGATATGGCAATTATGCCAGCCATCTCAAATTTTAGCAGCATTTTTCAGTTAGATTATTTAATCTCACTGATTTTTGAAGATGACTCCCAGTCCATTTATCGTGGCTGGCTAAGGTCTTAAGGGAAAGGGTTAGTGGGTGTTCTTGAAGCATGTGGAAGCTACATTTATCAGCACCATTACAACATTCACATAATATCACTCCAAACTGGCATGTGAGTGAAAGAGAATAGGAGCCAGTTTACTGTCTTTTGGACAATTTGTGGGTCTACACAGCAAATGGTGAAGTCATCCCCAGCATCCTTGTCAAGTGCAGGTTTTGTGCCTAACTCTATCACCTAGGTTACCACCATACTGCCAACAATTTAACACCATCATATCCTTTTATTTGGCAGCTTTGCTACATATTAAGGTTTCAATAATGAGTGACAGCTCATCCTATTAATTGCACATTGCTAATTTTGGGGCTTAAGTCTATTATGGTGCTTAATTAACAACTGTTTGCAATGTTCTTTAAGAGGCTTTATTGAATAAAGGATTGCATGTCCAAAATATACCAATGCAAATAACACAAAACCACAACTTAAAAGCTTATTATAAAAATTATGACCCCATATATGAAGGTTGGCTATATAAGGAGAGAAGTAAAAATACTTAATAACTTGATGCAAACAATTAATCATTTATTAAATAGTCAGCATTCTTTTAATCTGAGAATAATGGAGGAAAACATTAATAAAGTCTACTTCAAGGAGAGAGATCTGATTCATTGAAAATATTAATTTAAAAATATAGTAATTTTATGGGGCAAACCTTGTACACCCTATATAATAAACTAAAATGCACTTCATTTACACATTATGTCCAAACAATTCCAGCTAGTTATGCCTATATTACAGAGAATAATTTAAAGGAAATCCTTACCAGAGGTCTGCAAAAGCACTGGATCAAGGGAGACTTTGGGTTCCACAAATGAGACACTTCCTTAAGCATTGTTTCTGTCTGGGTAAGTACAAAATACAATTCATATCAAAATATCTTGGTCAGTTAGGTTATGAGCACAAGTTGAGGGCAAAACTTGTCTACATGACAGCAAAAAGAGGGGTGAGTACAAAAGAGGACACTCTGGCAATTGGATAAGGTCTAGAGACTGAGCACAGCAGCACAGTGCTGGTGACATGACATGATGGTGACATGGGCCACCCCTGTCCTCACAGGCAAGTCTGTCCTCACCCTCACACAAGTGTACAGCAGCAGACTGTCAATCACCAAAGATTCACAACACCCAACCCCTAAATATACAATGCAAAAGCCCAAGACCTGCAAAATCTATGCTTGTCACAAGAAGAATGAAGGAGGAATGAACATCAAATATTCCACAACGTTAAACAAGTATTCAGAGAACCAGAGAATCACAGCACCACTCAGGTTGGAAAGGACCTCTAAGACCATTGGGTCCAAGCATTAACTCAGCATTGTCAAGTCTACCTCTAAACAATGTCCTTAGATCCACAAGTTCATAGCATTCCATGCAAAGGTCCCTTGTCTTGGCTTTGTTGTTGCTGCCTCACAACTGGGTTTATTCCATACTCTTTGTGTTTAGAATACCATCACTTTTAAATTCATGAAGGTCGTAGCTTCATGAGGCATATGGGCTTTTTTCT
This sequence comes from Ammospiza caudacuta, assembly GCF_027887145.1. Lineage (NCBI taxonomy): Eukaryota > Metazoa > Chordata > Aves > Passeriformes > Passerellidae > Ammospiza > Ammospiza caudacuta. Next base: position 110,087,785 of record NC_080593.1, on the reverse strand, counting down.
ATACATAATAATATGATTTCTGAGCTGACTCCTCTGATATTATCTTTTTTCTATATAACTGGGCTCAGATCAGCTCATGCCCCTGCCTCCTGTGTGGCTGCTGCATTTAAGCTATGTAAGGGTTACTGTACTTGAGTGTAATATAGCAAATCAGTGCACCAGAATCCCACTGAGGCAGCATGTAGCCTCCAAGTACTAATGGTTCATCAAGAAGACCTTGAAGCCTATTTAATGCCAAAGACTAAAGATTTTTATATTTCTTTCTGCCATTTTGCAATTCATTGCAGAGTTGAAGTCAAAGAGTGAAGGTTTTTCCTCATGTAGCAAATTAAAAAATGAACAACTGGGTATTATGTATTTCTTTATAACACAATATGATTCATGCCTCATCCTTTGTGCAAGCCAATAGTTCTTTGATTTAGAGCCTGGATAGCTATAAACCATTATTACAAAGTAATCTGGTTCAGACGAATTTATAGGACAAATCCCTTAAGTAAGGGTTCATGTCTCTTCAGCCCAAACATCCTACATCTATCTATTTAATCCAGTTAATTCATCTATCTCTATATTTATAAAGCATCCAGTCACTGGTAGCCAGATGCCACCAGCGTAAATGTAGTTTATTGACAAATGTTGGGGGGAGGGGGGGAGGTTGATGCTGACAGATAGAGTTTTGTCATTAAGAAAATAAGTGTTTTAAGACATGTAATCACTGTGTTTATATATTTTATAGAATTTTATGTTCTTTCACATTTAGGCCAATTATAGCATTTTTATTTGGATTGGAGTATTCATCTTTGTAAGTAATAACTGGGCTGGGGTGGGAAGCAAAGGGAAGGGTAGTAGATGAAGAGCCCCAGATCCTTGCATAAGCAGCAGTATCTGCTATCACACAAGGAACTCCTTTACATGTTATACATGTTAGAAGTGTTAGTTAGTAATCAAAAGGTTGATTTGGGAAAAATCAGGGCAGTTTCCTCTTTTTGTTCCCTGCTGTTCATAGTGACTATGTAAAGCATTTCCAAATTGGGAATATTTTCTCTGGAACTATATGTCTCATTTCTTGCAAGGAATGATTATGCTCATTATATATCTAGGTTGGTATATACACATTTGAGAATGGCATCCACAGAAACGAAATATCCACAGTTAAGCTCGCACATAAAGAGCTGTTGTTTCATGAGGACAATTCCTGTTGCTGTTCCTGATAGTGAAGGTCCTGCTGTGCTGCTTTTGTTTCTGCTATGATGGCACAAGTTCTTGCCTGCAGGCGAGACTGAACTTCCAGAATGATCATGTTATTCTCTGTGTCTAGTGAGCAATGTGGAAAACATGGGGGTTTGATTTGAGGATACAGGAGAGCTATAAGGATTTAATGTCTGGAATTAATCACACTGCTAGAGTTCACTCTGCCACTGGTCAGTCATCCTTTCTGTGCTCACATATCGTTGTAAATCATTGCATGCTGGTATATTAAAGGAATATTTCTGTATTTGTTGTATCAATGAAAATTTTATAATGGCAGGAGTTTGTTATTTTTTTATTGTTTCAGTGAACAACAAGGGTATGAAACTGTAGCAAACAAATTGTTGGTCAGACCATAGAGCTTCAAACTTGAGCTGACACATTGTGGTGATGTATATGTAATACAGATACTTTCCATTCTCTGCCAGAAACTAGGCCATCTAACTGCGTCCTCTGGAGCAGTGTGAGTCCCAAGTTACCTATTCCTTCCTTCTTCCCAAAAGCTTCAGAGCAGCCAGTCCCTTCATTCTGTCCTCCAGCTGTGCCTCATTTAATCCTGATTTTGAAGTAGAAAAGAAACTGATTGCTGAATAGCACCATGAAGAAGATAAATAGAGATTTTTACTCTTTTATCTATGGGCAGTAATGACACCTTTCCTGGGAGTAACAGTACTGCTCCCAATGGCACTTAATGGCTAAATCTCTGATATTATGCTATAGAGACTAATATCTTCATAGATGACTGCCCTTGTTCTGGAGTACTTTTAAGATAACAATGTAAGGGCACATACTTTTTCAGACTTCTAATATGAGACAGTCACAATCCACGTCCTTCATTGTCCAGCGCTTGCAATTTAATTTTATATCAGATTGCTACATTTGTTTCCTTTTTCTCAGGCACTGCACTTATTCGGATCTTTAACATTTAACTGCTTATATTTTTGCTTAACTGTTTGATTATTATTTTTATCCTCACTTACTGTGTACTAAAGCATGTGCTCAGTCAACCTGAAAAAAATGCAATGAAAGGTGCAGCCTGGAGTCAGATTTTGGTTGCCTAAAATAATTTCAAATAAAATCCATGGGAGAGTTGTTCACAGTGTTCCATGATGCCAGGGTCAGTTAGGCACCTCCAAAAAATCTTGTGTGGGTTAGAGATCCTGGAACTCAGGGCAGTGCATGATACTTGACAAGAGACTTGTTGTAGGTGGAGTCATTAGGATTCAACAAGACAGTGAAAAATCTTAGTGATGCTGTGCATCCAGCAGAACCAGTATTTATGCACAAAAATACAGATCATTTGATCCAAATCCCTGTATTTGCTGTTTCTGGTGTGCATTTTTTTTCTATTTCCAGTACAATGAAAAAATAGTATCTTAGGATTGACTCTCTATGTATGAGTATTTCTCAAAAACCAATGCCCATATTAGTCAGCACACATTTTACGTTTTACTCAGCTGCCTGTGCACTCGATGCTTTTTTTCCTGGTGTTTCCATGACCTCTAAAAGGTAGTTTTGTTATTCCATGCTTCCTAATAAGCACATAAAGCTAAAGCAAAACAAAAAATTACTGTCTTCCTCTGATCTCTTTTCTGGCTTCTGCACCTAACAATGCAACCTCTATTTCTCTCTGTTCCCCAGCTCATTCCCTCCTAAGCACACCTGACACACATAAGGTTTAATAATTTACAGGTAGAGGGCCTAGTTTGCCAGGCTGGAGACATATTCCAATTTCTTCCCACAACTCTAATGAGACAAAGCAGTCAGAAGCTTATTGCTACCGCCACATAAAATCAGATTTATTGATGCTTTTTGTCAGAAAGTGGTGCAGAGCAGTTTGAGTGTTCCACTGAATTCCTCCATTCATCTTCCAGAGTAAACTTTTCCTGCCTCTTAATGGAAGAACCACTATTATGAGTATATTTTTTTCCTAATTAAGAAGCTAGATAATATTGCCCCAGTCCAAAACAAACTGTGCAACTCTACACAAAACTACTGGCTTTATATCTAGTGGTTATGGTTCCCAGAAGGCTGTACCTGTAGGGAGAGAGCTTTGTGTGCTGTAGCTCATTCCTGGGTGACATATCAGGGAAGGGTGATATGGAACCATTGATCCTCTAAATGATCTGCCACTGCTAGCAGAGGTCCAGAAAGTTCTCCTCACAAGGCAAAGGTTACTCTGGCAATGACAGCAGAGAATACTGCGTATCCCCTTTTTTTCCCAGCTAACAAGGAGAGGCCCATTGACTTTTGTTTGTTTGCTTTTCTCTGTTTCTGATGTGAATTATTCATTGCCTCTGTCTAAACAGTCTGGGGTTTTGGATCATCTGAAGATGCTGCCTCAGCATTATAATTTCAGAAGATGTAGTACAAAGGCAAAAGTGACTCACATTCTATATGGTGGCAGCACATCTAGCTCTAGAAATGGCCAGACCTGAGATATTATATTCTGAACCAGATGGTGCTGTCAGCACAGAATGACAACGTTTAGATGATACAGAAAGGGTAATGTGCCCAAGAAGTGAAGGAACTCTATCTCCACTTGCTGCATTTTATTAACTTCAGTTACAGATGGCACAGCAAGGATCATCTCAGAAGGAAAAGTAAGATTTCCTCATAGCTGAACTTAACATGAAATTATCTGTTGCAACATTTAAAAATTAGGCAGGCAGATCCTTTTTGCTAGTGACTGCCTTTGCCTCCCTCATAGTATAAGGAATAGAGGATGATACAAGGAATTGGGAATTGTTGGGTTTTGCTGGTGATTTTTTTTTTAATCTGAAAACCTAAAAAATACTACTCATTCCAATCAGGCAACATTTCTAATGCAAAATATATATTAAAATATGATGTTGTTTTCCTCTTCAAAAACTGTTTCCATTTCAGGTCAAATTATTTTTTAATTCAAAATATAACTAACTTATGGTAGAAACAGTGAAATATTTCTGGGGAATCAAATTGAAACAGGTTGAAATTGTCAAAACCAAATTATATAATTGACTCAAGCTATCACACATTGCTTCACAAGTCAGAATATTTGTTTTGTAAACAATTCTTTTTAAAATAATTTTTCGTCATAATTTGTTGTCCACAATTTCTCCCGATCTTGAAAATACTCATGAGAAAATACAATATTTCTTACCCAGTGCCAATTCAAATATGAGTTTTAGCAGTAGTAGACCAATTACCCATAATGCAGCCTTTCTTTCCCAAATATCCCAGGGGTTTATATGCTGCATTCATCCTTTTTAGAGCCATAATGCTACTAAATTACTGGACTTATATAAAAATGAAGCAAAATTTTTATCTTCTCTTAAAATAACTTGGCTTTGAACTAGAGAGGCCACATGCCAAACTGTCTTCTTTCATATGAACGCATGAAAATTAGCACATCAGTCCATAAAGCCTGCACTAAGATTGTGCTAAAAAGAAAGTAACAATACCTGGGGCATTTCTTTTGCTTGTGGCAAATAAACTCAAGGAAGATGAGTTTAAATTCAGAAAATTAACCACTAAATTGATAATGAGGAAAAAAAGTGTTGCAAAGATAAAACTCCTACTTAATGCAACATGCTACTTCTCTTCCTGTAGAAATGCATTAAAAACACACAAATAAAAGGGGTTTAATTTTGCTGATCTCAGCTCTCTACAGCCATCACAAACTGGCTGGCTGACAAATTTCTAATGACAAATAGGTGGAACTTTTATCTCTAATGGGAAAACATAAATAAGATATTATTTTAGAAATTTAGGACTAAAATACAGTCTTTAATCATTTAATGGAGATGCAGAGGACAGCCAGAAATATTAGGACATTTTTAGCCGTTGCAAGCAGATCAACTCTTTGCCATGTTTGTTTTGAGCCGTAGGGTATGTAGGTCTCTTTGTAAATGATACAAATTTACTTTTGGGTGGGACAGTAAGGATAAAACATGAGAATCTTTCCATAGAAACGTATAGATGCAGGAAAAATTAGCATGGTGTAGATGAATCAACACAGAAGCAGGAGTGAGGAAGGAGCAGAGGAATGAAGATACTTATCTTTCAGGGAAGCATTTATTAGGACTGATTGCTTAATGAAAACAGATATTTTAAATTATGTAGTATAAAAGTCCCATATAAATTCAAAATACTTTATTATTGGAAACTTGTTTAGGCCTAAATTTTCTCAGTCACATAAGGAAAAGAATTTTATTGAACTTCTTCTCCTGAAGCATTATACTTTTGCAGGATTAGAATGGATGGGAGTATTGCTTTCTGTTCCAGATTGAAAACACATTCATATGCTTTTTTTGCAAGATTTCTTTCAAAAGTTCATCTACATTCTTCTAGCTCTAGCAAAAAATATGGCATCCACCAAAAGCTAGTTTTCGCTTGTTTATTTTTTCAAAAAATATGGCTTTCAAACATGATAAGCAAAGCCAGCAAAAAACAAATTTACATTGGCAAAACTGCATCTCGTAATGGTTTTGCTGCTGTAATGATGCCAGCCTGGGGAAGAGATATTCACAATACTAGCATCAGTATTGAGAAAGCCAAGCAACATTTTTAACCAGGGTATATAAATACCTTGTGGGGTTTTTTTTATTTCTTTTCTCATGGTAACAAAAAGTATAAATCATCATGTAATCTACACCAATGCATGCAGCAAGAAACAAGAGGAGCTAGAAGTCACTGTGCAGCAATTGAACTGTGACACAGCTACCTTCACAGAAACATGGGATGACTTGCACAGCTGGGTGCTGCAGTGGATGGCTGAAGACACCAGGGAGAGGCAAAGAAGGAGAAGCAGTGGGGTGGTCCTGTATTGTTGAATCAGAGAGCTGACAGAAGTGCTTACCAAGCCACTTTCCATCATTTGTAGCAGTCCTAGATAATCAGAGAAGTCCAAGCTATCTTGAGGCTAACAATTGTAATAACTACAAGAAGGACTGGAAAGAGGATCTGGGGAACTGCAGGCCCCCAGAGGGACCTCAGTGCCAGTGGAGGTCATGGAGCAGATCATCTTGCCTGGGATGTACAGGACAACAAGGGGGTCAGGCCCTGACAAAATGGCCTCATGGAAGGCAGGTCCTGCATGACAAACCTCCTTGTATGACAGTATGACCCACTCAGTGGAGAAGGGAAAGGCTGTGGATGTTGCCTATCTAGACTTCAGTAAAAATACCCGACATCATTTCCCACAGCATCCTCCTAGAGAAACTGCTCATGGATTGGATGAGCCTACTCTTCACTAGCAGCAAATGATAGGACAAGAGGAGATGTCCTACAGCTGGGCCATGAGAGGTTTAGATTGAACATTCAGAGGAAGTGTTTTCAAGGACTGGAATAGGCTGCCCAGAAAGTTGACTCACCATCCCTGGAGGGATTCATGAAATACGTAGATGTGTCACTTAGTGACATGGTTTAGGGCTGGATTTGGCAGTGCTGGGTTAAAGGCTGGACTTAACTGTCTTGAAGGTATTTTCCAACCTAAATTATTCTCTGATTCTATTCCATGAAGCAGACTTGGCAATGGAGGCAACTACACCTGCTATGTTCCAGGTCTGATAAACTTTTTTTTTTTACACGACTCTTCATGTAAAGGTATGTGTAAAGAGGTACTGTGTAAAGAGAGTTATCCTGCTGATGGATGAAAGACTTAATCCATAAATAGGCAAAATTCTTATGACAGTTGCATCTGCCATAGAATAAGTGGAGACAGCTGCAAAAACATATCTTAAGTAGGGATCAATGATTAGGTTTATGGTTCTTCATAGTTCTTAAAAGTATGTATAGGAATCTAGCCCCTGAACAACTTGCCCTTCATTGTTTTCTCTAATGACTGAACAAGTTTCTTAGACACAGTCGCTGACTCCTGACACTGTTCTGTCAGTAGATGAATTATACAAGCTCTGCTGCAAAGTCCTCTGCCATTTTAGCTGCGAGTTACTGAGATTCTAAGAGCTTCTTCAAATCCAGTCTGGCAGTTTGGAACCCACCATTATAACCCTCAGGCAGCTGAAGGCAATTTCAAAGACTGCAACAATGGAAGAAGAGGCTTTATTGAGATATACATTTTGGACTGTGTATTGGAGCATTGTAGGGAAAAGTACTGCCTTGTAATGAAAAGTGGGACTAATTGAAAAGTGGAAACCTACTGCTGACCTGAAAATAATTTCAAAGTTCTGTATTTCCCTCCAAGTATTTTCTCAGAATAACTTGCTTGTTTTTCTTTCTCCCCCCAATACCTTTCCTTGAAGGTTTGCTGTTTTGGTTTTTTTTCCTTTTTGGTAGGAATAATTTCCATTTAATGTGCAGTATGGGATGTCTATACGTCAACCTTTTGATGTTGCATCAGTTCCCACTTCCTCCTGTAACAGGTAAAATTTGAATTATCATATATAGAAACAGCCCTCTGTTCTAAGCACTTCTTCCAGGTACTGATCTTTCTACAGAGATTCAGATCCCCTTGAATAAAGTTACTCCTCAGCTGCCTTACTTTTTCAAAGACTTCACATCACAGCATTCTTACCCAGACAGGATTGCCTCAGAAGATTTCAACAGATAAAAAATTCACCACTGGATGTCTTATATTGGTAAGGATTTATGAATTTGTTTCTCTGAGGGTCACTAAGTTTCCCCAGACCAAAGTTTATGCTCACAGTTTACAAGAGCAGGAGTGACATGGCCACTGACAAGAACCAGCAGCATTATTAGCTCTAGCAGACATGCTGTCCAATCCAATTTCAGGCTCTGCAGACCTGCCCATAACTGCAGTTCATGAAAGGTCAGATCTGTCATTTGTGATCACCACACAAAAAAACAGATTAATGTCTCTGTTCCCATTTTGCTGGATAAGTGTGGCTTCATCCACTTGCTCTTTCCCCTGGAGTGTTAGAACAATCTTCATTAGAGTCATCCAGAAAGCTGGGAGAGACAAATAGCTTATATGGGAGTTTTATCTCCTCCCCTGCCCTGCACATTCACCTTTTCCATAAGGTCATATTTGGAGGATGAGGAGGGGAACTGCCCTGAGCGTGGAAGCACTAGCAATACATTTCATTATTCCTATTTGATGTGGTCAAAATCTGCATCAGCTCTGTCAGTCACCAATGAGCAAGAACCAGTCTCATTCTGTGTTATGGCCTGTGGCCACAGAAGCTCTGAAAAAGTTTCTTGTGATCTTTCTGAGCCTCTTGGGATTATTCCTTGACTTCTTGGTGCACCTTCTAATTGTTAAAGTCCAGGTTTTAACAGGCACCCCTGGGCAAACTCACCATGACAAATCTAACTTTTGTGGCACCAGGCACTCGATTTTGCTCAAAGTCCTTTGAAACATCTCTACTTTGAGGACTTATTTAGGGTTAGTACTTCAAATGGCTTGAAGTAATGTAGACACAAGTACTTGCAGAAAGAGAAATTCTCTCTGAGCTCCTCACTACAAATCTTTTTCTGAGACCCTTGGATATTTTTCTAAAAGAGCTTATCACTGCCTCATTTGTTCTGACTTCAACCAGTAGTCAGACAGCATCATGCAGGTATGACTGTGGTTAGTTTCATCTGACATATGACATCAGTGTGGATTGCCCCCCTGCATGATTTATTCAATTTTATCCCCTTAAGTCCATAATTGCTTCATTTCTTCCCCCCTAATTTTTGTTCCTTTCTGATTCCCTTGTTTTATTATAAATATTTTCCTTTTCCCTTTGGATTGCCTTGTAAAAATAGATCACGAAATAAAAGTATTGCAGAGTGGATAGTTAATTGTACTAAATTGACAGCCTTATCTGCTTGTGTGCTATCATTACTATTGTTATGTTTGGATAGGACATAATTTCTTTCATCTTTTGAAACCCTCAGGAGCAATTAGGAGAACTTGTATTACTAGTGCAGGTTTGTATAGAAAAAGGAGAAAGAAAACTCTATCTGCTACATTGTGGTTTTGGCCACAGCCCACAGCAAAAGACAGTACAAAGCTGCACCATCCTTTGGAGGAAACTGGAGAAAATCTGGACTGGACACCAAGATGCCTTGGAAGTACAGTGCCTTCAAAAGTCCTGGGCACATTCATCATATTTGACTAGTCTGAAGAGAAATCTATTCCTTCCTTTCCACTCTGCCTCAGATGTTGTCCAAAGGAAACACCACCAAAACCGCCCATTAGCCCCAGCTAGAACCTCTGTGAAGGAAGAGCATAGATAATTTTAATGGCCAGATGTCAGGAGGTAAGCTGGTGTGGAGAAGACCTTCATCCTTCCTCATGGCTTGTCTTTAAGACTTCTACAAGCTTTTGGGAACCTTCAATATTAGCCAGCCATCAGATCTGTTCAATCATGTAGAAAGCTGAACTCTGAGCATGCCCTCTCCCAACAGCCAGAAAAAGTATGGCCTTTCTGACAATTGAGAATTGAGCATTCAATTCTGGCTAGGCAAACCCACAAAACTATGGAAATGTATAACCTCCCATGGCAGAGGGGCTGGAACTAGGTGATCCTTAAGGTTCCTTCCAACCAAACCATTCTATGATTCTATAACTCTATACTTGTGAACTAAAGATTTTCACTTGGTTTTTTCAACTTTAAGACCTTATCCTGTGTGCAGTTTTGTAGCCACCACAAAAAGGCTTTCTTAGCCTGGTGAACTGGGGACTCCTTAGAATCCAGAAGGCTGTCAGTGTCTGTCCCTTTGAGTGTTTGCAGAAAGCTGAGGCTTAGGAACTAGCTCTGCCATTGCTGTGAACACAAAGACATAGCATGTTTCAGACCACAATGCACAGGAATGCATGTTCTGCTTATCGAACTTAAAATCCTTCCTCATTTTTAAAAGACAGAGCAACAAACAGGAAGGGTTGAGCTGGAGTCTATATATAATGGACCTAAGAGAAACCCTTCTGTCATGCTGAGACTTGACTACAGCCTAAGCGCTGTCAGAAGGGCCATATGTTCCATTCACAGCATGGCTCAGCCCTCTGCGGGCTCAGCAGGAGTGGGCAGCAGCTTGGCAATTTGTCCAAGGCAAGTCATGAATTGACTAGGATAAAGAGATTAGGGCCCTGATCCTCGAGTACCTTCGTCCTCGTGGAGTGACTTGTATGAATGTGAAGTGGATATGAATGGGTACTGCTTGGCCTTGATAATGATTTAGCACCACTTTGGGCTCATTTTGAAAAGGTGAAAATGACTGTAGAAGCAGAAGATAATCACTGACCTTAATTCCTGCCCCGCATTTCCTTTGTGCTTGTGTGTTTCTTCAACGATTTGTCTGCTTCTAACTGCTACATTTGAAACAAATTGGAGTGGGGAAAGACAAAGGTGACTGAGTTCCTTCATTGCATTTGAATCTGCGGTTAAACACCAGGCATCTGTGGTCACTAAAATCAAGAACTAATGGGAAAAGATAAATTTTGCTCTTAAACAAAGTAAGATAAATAATATAACTAAAAAAAAAAAAAAAAAAACTGAGCTAAAAAATTAATGTTCTTTTCCTCTACCAGTCTTCTGACATTATTTACTACTCTGTTCTCCACTCCCTGTCTCTTTCTGTAATGGTGTTTTCTGCGGTGCCTTAGAAAATTACTTGTAGGCTCACAAGTCAGTGGTACAGCAGTATTTCATGCACTACTTCAGGAATGGGGATCATGTCCAGAGCCCTAATTTTCATGCAAATTACTGACTCTGTTTAGAAAGGTCAGTACTGCAAAATGCTAACAAAATGCAACAGCAGGCAAACCTAGGGCAGTTAAAGATTTGCTCATGATTTTTTTTTTTTTTTCACAGAGCCTTGTAAAAAATAACTCTGCCTCTGTCACAAAGAACACAACATTATGATCTGAAATAAGAATTCTATGAGTCAGTTGAGAGGTGGATGATGTACTAATTTACTTCCATCTAGAAGAGAGGGGGAATAAAACGTCAATCTCTCCTTGATTTTTTGCTCTCAAAGAAACGGAACATAGGTATGGTCCCCTGAATCACAGGTATGAATCAGAATTTCACACATTTCTTGTGGTAATTGGCACCACACTCCTTTCTTCAAAAGGGGTCCTCAATTAATGCAGATAGGACAAAAGGAAGAACACTGACATGGTATTGTAACATTAAGCTCCATCTGTACTAAAGGGTCAACTTAATGCCAGCAGGTATAAAATTCCATCTTTTGTCATATGAGGGGACATTCAGTCTGTGAGTTCTTTTAACACCAGAAGAGCCTGGTATTACATCAATACTGGAGTTTTCTGAGTATTTTTTCCTTGGTTTAAGAAAGGGAAAAAGAACCCAAAATTTTTATTGTTTTGTTTTGACCTAAATAAAATGTGTAACTCAAATATTCAAGTTTAAGATAACATTTAAGATATGGCGGTTATTTTTTTTAATCATCACTTCAGTTATTTTAAATGGTTAACTTTTCTAAACTAAAACCAGTATTTTTCCCATTTGGACTGAAACGTACCTGGTTTTTTATCCCTGAAGTTGTCATTTTAATTTAATAGGTTCCCTGAATGCGGTAACTGTCCACACAGACTTGCCAATTTATATGAAAAAGAGATAAAGAGCAGCATGGAGGAAGCTTATTTTCTGAGTGGTTGGGGTAGTCTGGTGATGATCCATGACTATCCATGATCCCTATGATCTGAAGCAATGAAGGATTTAACATTTAGTTCTGACTAACCAAATGTACAGGGCTGATGATAGCACTCTGTTTCCTGGACTCTCACCTTAAGGTTTGTTTGGCTTAGCTATCTAAAAACACTGTAAAGCATTTGGTGTAGTCCAGCTTTGCCTTTGGAAAGTATCAAAAAATTCCTGAAGTCAAGGGAGACACCTGTAAGAGTGGGAGAGGGAGGCATGTGTTCAGACAAGGTGCTGAGCTCCTCTTGTTTTGCATGGTGGGATGGTGAAGGCTAATATTCTGCAAGATCAGCTTCAGAGGATGGTTCATTTCACTTGAACCAGTGCTAGGAGGACTGGAACTTCACTGCTTAGCAAGGCAAAAGCATTGTTGCAATGTGCCATGTTGGGAAGAGCTTGCCTTTTCTGTTATTTAAAACTTCTCTGAAGTAGAAAAAAATTGGCAAAAGTTTATACCTTTTTCAATGCAGGTACTTACACTGGACTTCATTCCTTTTTAGCCGCACAAATATTTGTGTTGTGTAGAGCAAGAAACACCAACCCCTGACAATCCATTTCCTAATGATTCACAAACAGAAGGGAAATTCATCACATACAAACCTATGTACCCTAATTTGGTCACCTCTAGCATTAGTAGCTTGAAAACTCTCCTTCCCACTGACTGTTCTGTTATGCCCTGTGGTAGTTCAGCTGCTCTCTTCTACTTCCCGTGGGAGTTCTGCAGTATATTTGGAATAAACCCTCTGGCCTCCAATTTCCTTCATTGCTGCTCCCTGCTAGTAGGCCTCTGTGATTTTCAAAGATGATCTGGGAAGGAGCTACTTTGGGGTCTGATTTCTTTTTTATTTAGCGCACAGAAATGACAAGCTAACCACAACAGTGACCCTCTGCTTTGGAAAAGTGCCAAGTTCAAAGACCATAGAGCCTTTTATAAAGCTCCATTACCTGGATAGGTTTCAGTCCTACACCATTCAAGCCCATTAGACATGTGCTCCAACAGATACTTTCCCCATCCCTAACACAGTAGGGTACAAGGTGAGACAGATCAGGATCAGCAGAGAGGTATTACCACTGCATTCTCAAATTAGAGTGAAATTGGTTTTGTCGATTCTATCATTGTACTCCCATGGAGAAAGCTTGTCCTCAGTAAATGTTTTTTTTTAAATCAAGTGCCTCAAGTGAAACTTCAGAAGTACTGGAGGTGTGACTTTAAAAAAGCCTGTATTCTTTTTAAAATTTTTATAAATATGCACATTTAAATAGTATCCAAAACCAGGAAAGTAGTATCAGAATTCAGTACCCACACTGTGTTTATCTTTATAGCTATTAATCTATAGCTAAGCTATAAATCTATTAGAAAGGGCTTTGAATATTGCCTTTTATCTGCTCTTTTCCTCGTCCCAAAATAGATCTCACTCAATAACCTTCCTATTCTTGGATAAGAGGTTCAATATCCATTGGTATCCTTTTTCTTGTCAGACATGAGGTTATTACTGAATAATGATGATAATTAAAAGTACTCTAACTGATGTGACTAATAAAACAAATTTACATCAATGATGAAGGGCAAATCTCAACACATTGGGTGTGGTTTAGATAAGCAGCCAAAAGATTGATTATCCAAATATTATCCAAAGGCTGTGTGCTAAAATGGGAGCAGCAAAAATTCAGAAATTCAGATGAAAATTCTATAATAGCAGCTGCTTTGTGGTAAGTTCCTTCCTGCAGCTGGAAGATGTTCTCTAGTTTATAACTGAAGTCAATATAACCATTGATCAAAATTGGCTGATATATGATGATTTCCCAGCACTTCTCAAAACCATAATCATAGATACTGACACCTTTTGGACATTGATGAATAGTTCTCAATGAGGTGGGGGGGACTTGTAGCTTTCTATTTTGACCACTGAATATAATTAAGTTTTGTTCTGTAATTTTATAAGAAATATTAAAAATGTTTCTATTAAAAATATATATCAAAGACATTTTAATGGTATATTTATATTTTCATTTGTAATAAAGATTATAAATTTATATTATTACTTATAATATATTGTCATGTATAGCACAGTCAGCTTTCAGCTCTAGATTTTCCTTGCTTACGAACACTGTTCTCTCTAAAAGGAAATGCACTACCCTCTCAGCTCCCTGTGTATACTAGCCCTTTTTGCTTCTCTGTCAACATAAATGCAAGCACTCCTTTTACTTCAGCCATGTTAGCCTTTGTCTACCAGCCCAACTCTTTTCTGCTTCAAACCTTTGAGCAAATCTCTCCTCAAATCTTATCTTGCCAAAAATATGTCCAAGAAATCAGCCGATTTTCAGGAAACCAAGTGAAAAGACAGATAGAAAAAAAAATAGATGGAAACAATAAAGTGGAAATGCTTATTTCCATGGAAGACTGTAGTTATTCAGCTGTGTGGTTCCTCTGCCCTCCTTTAGCACTGGCTGAGTCGACTGTGCAGCAGTGTAAGCACAACCTAGATGCGATCCCTGAGGTGCGCAGGCAGGCATGAGAGTATCCACCTTATCAGTCAATGGAGCAGCTAAAATTCCCTTCTACTCTTCTGCCTACAGAGAGTACTCTGCCTAATGATTTTCGGTGCCTTCATGTTCTTGCTGACAAAAATAAACACTAAGTAGCTGAAGGAAACCGTTTTGGAATAAAAGGCTAAAATATCTTAATGCAAAATGCTTTTTTGGTTTTTGGTTTGATTTTTTTTTCACACAAATTTGAACATGCCAATTAATAGGCAAAAATCTCATCCTGTGAAAAAAATTCACATATAAAATCTGAATAAAATAAACTAAATAAAGTATTTACCATTAATAGATTGCCTTGTTTTAGTCCTTGCTCAAAGGAACCATAACTCACATCCATAACTCACAGCTTTGTCTAGAAATCCTGGGATTTGGCCCTCAGTTTTTGGATTCAAAGTATACTATTTTGCTCAGAATTAGTGAATGATGTCAACGTTACATTATTCCAAACACATGATGACTAATGTGGGCTATATAAAATCAGTTACCTTCCCTTTTTGTCTTCAATTTCTTTTAATAGTAAAAATGGAAAAACACAATAGAATTCCTTAAAAATTAAAATTAAAAGAAAAAGGAAAAAGAAACAAAAGAAATTCCTTGAATTTCCTATGAAGAACCCTTTCACACTGAGTGCATTAAAAACACCCCCACAACCTAAATACATTCATACAAGACAAATTTCCTTAGATAGCAGCATTCTTTATTCCTCTTGCTGTTATTAAAGATGCTGGTGTTTGAATAGCTTTCTCCCTCACAAATCAGCTTTTCCTTCAGCTGAAGGAAGTCATAACCCTGTGTTTATGACATCTCATGCTGTTTCTCAAAATAATAATTGTTTTGCCACCACTGCAGAAAAGATCAGAGAGCTGATGAACTTTTAATATATTAAACACTTACTCTGATTCAAAAAGCTATATTTTCCAATTAGATGCATCCTGGCTTTCAATTTTGCATGATCAGAATAAGGTACCTGCATGCCCAGAGGGCACAAATTGGAATACCTGTGATATTGAGCTCTTAAAGTGGACACAAACAAGGGTTCAAAACACAAAGGTTCTGGTATGTAAAGAAAAGCATTTCTAAGGTTTTGAGTATATATCCACTCCGTCAGCTTCTGTTGCACTAAACAAAAAATGAAGATGCAGAATTCTAAAATATCCACAAATGGGTGTTTAGTCTTGACCTTAATGATCTCTCTTTCAAAATACCACTTTATCTCATGAGAATGTTGTGGGTTTTTCACTGTAAGGGTGACAAAGCACTCAAGCATGTTGCCCAAGGACATTTTTGAGTCTCCACCACTGGAGAGACTAAACACATATCTGGACTCAGCACTGGGTAATTGAGTCTAGCTGGCCCTGCTTGAGCTGGAGGGCTTGGAGCAGAGGACCTCTGAAGGTCACTTCAGGGTGCTGTCATTTGAGGTCCACAGTTTACTGTCAGAAGCTGCTGTTACTTGCTATAATGTAAACTAAATGGGGCTACCAAGATGAACTACTAGCAAAACATTTATTTTTAATAGGAAGCAAAATTAGTTAGGTAAATGGTGGAAAATAAATGCGTTTTCTTCTGTTGAACGGTGGACATTATTTTTACATTTTCCTTACCATACTGATGTCTTTTTTAAAATGAGAAACAGTTTCTATGGTAATTTTCTAATTTTAAAAAAGTGAGTGAAATAGCGCTTCATAAAATTTATAGAAAAACATGATTAAGGTAAAATATATTGTTAACAATTTTCTGGGGGAGAAATATGTCCATAAAAAGAAAAATGAGGAAGGAAAAAAAGTTAAGCAAAACAACAACTTTAATTCACCTGAAACACTATTTATTCTTCTGATGCATTATATTAGTCAGATGAATCCTGTAGGAAAAGGAAAATAACTTTCCTTTTAAAGAATTCTTTATGCACTCCAGAGTAATTGAGCTCTTGATTTGGGTACATGTGGTTGAAAACCAGTGCATGGATAACCATTTATTAGTCAGCCTAGAGCCATATTCACCAGTAAATCTGACTTAGGGAAAAAAAAAAACAAAGTTGAACATTACTTTCAGCTCTTCAAACAACTCCCCACACTTCTGATTTTTGCAGCACTGCCTGGTGACTCCCTGCTCCCCCTGTGGAGGACAAAGAGGGTAGTTCCATACCTCTGGTCCCCCAGCTGCTCCTCCAGTGTGCCATCCAACCCTGACATGACCTCACAGTCAGAAGGAAGCATTACCAGCTGAGAGCTGTATGGGAAACCCAATAGGATATAGAGCCACCACATTCTAGAAAAAAATAGCAGCAGTCTTTTGTCACAAAATTCTCCTTCCCTTTTTGCCCACAGGTACGAATTATGGAGGCTTTGGAAGGTGGGGATTATATATCTCAATCCCCTGCTGACATGGAGAGTTCTGACTCACAGGTTAAAGGTTAAGGCTGAAAGTCTTTGAGATGGAGACTGGAAGCATGTACATCCTATAGTCAAGTCACACTTATGGACTGACATTTAGTACCCTTTATATTTGTTCATACTGGCCCTCTACACTGCCACAGTACTAAACAAAAGCTAAGTATGGGCACATAAGTCCCAACCATTTTTCAACTTCTTATGGTGACACTAGAGACATTGTACTTTCACTTTTTTATTTTCTCAGTTTGCAGGTTTCTTTCAAGTCTGGATTTCCACTTGGTTTAACATTTAAAAAAAAAGACTGATTTATCTTACAAATTAGAGCCACCAAGAATGTTACTTTCAAAATTAACTAGAAAACTAATAAGAATTTCCACCGAAATTAAAGGTAACTACAGTCTCTCCTGTCCAGGCAGGTTTGCATGGCTATGGGAGCTACCCAGTTACACTCGGAGCATTATTAATTCAAGTCATCCAGAAACAAATTAAGTACCAAGAACACCTGAGAAACACAGCAAATGTGACACAGAGAATGCTGTGCACCATGTCATCAAGTACCTCCTGCAATAAGTATCTGCAAAAAGTATCTGCAACAATCCCCTCAGTTTTAAAAGGAGGCACACTGCTCCTCCCTCCTCCAATGGCTTCTTCTCCATGTCTCACCCTTTTAACTTTTAGCTATTGGGAGTGGGAGGGATCAAGATATGGGCGAGGAAAACTGGGATATTGACAGAGAACGAAATTACCCTGGAGGAGAATGCTGATTAATTAGGTGACAATTTTGACACCAAGGATTACACAGCAGTATCTAGTTTGCTTGTGTCAAAGTTTTGACACTGGCACAAGGCCAAATGCCCCCACGAAAATACACTTTCTCTGGTGTCTGCTGTGAGATTTTGACCAGGAATAAACAAAGCAGGCTCCCACTTGAAAAAAAAGAAAAATTTATTAACTAAACTACAAAAACAATTACTAAACTACACACAAAAGAAAAGAAAACACAAGGAAAATGAAAACCTCACAAAAACACTCTCCTCCTCCTCCCCCCTAAATTCCCAATACAATACGTCTTCCAAAATCACCAATTCTGGGTCCAGCACCACCCCTTTAGAATGCTCAACTTTCAGTTCCTCAAGAGGAGAGGGAGTCCTTCCGTGTGTCGTGGTGGCCTTTTCCATCCTTGTTCCGGTGCTCTCACCACCGAACAGGGATCAGGGCTGCTTCCAGGGTTGTCTTTTTAAGGATGCTTTGTCCAGTTCCAGAAAAGCACAGTATCTCACCTTTGGGACATCTGTCCCCCCCCATATTTTATATACCCCCTGGGGCCGAGGGGTACCCACACTGAATCTTCTTTGGCTCTCGGACATTTCTCCCCCTGAACTCAGTCTCTGTATCACACGGAAACATAGCTCTGTCCATGGCTACACGAAAGTGTCCAGCATAAAATGCTACTCCATCTTCTCCATTCTTCCAACATCTCTCACTCTCTCTCTCTCTGGTCCAGACCTTCATCACTCATCTAGGAAGGGTTAATGTTCTGTGAAGTTTTCATTGTCCAAGAAGGGTTAAAAACTCCTCCAAGCGGCTGGACTCCTGGCTGCAACCCCCCCATCTCCTCAGCCGGGCTGCCTGCTGCCAGCACATGTTTACTAAATTTCAAGGTAATGGCCACAAACACAGGCTGCACTCTCTCTGTCTGTCTCCAAGGGGGGGGAACAGGCTGCCCATTGCTTCCCGGCATTTCTTTACTTCTTCCTTCCACCCTTGGGGGGCCAGGCCTACCTCTCCCGGGCTGGGCCGCATGGCTTTTCCCCTCCCCCTGCCCAGCCAGCAACTGGGCCGGGGGAGAGACCCAACTCCTTCCCGCCGGAAACCCAAAGAGAAACTGCCAGGGGGAGAGCCCTGCTCTTACCCTGTGTTCTCAGAGGTGGATCCAGTGCCCAGTGGTTGGGCCAGATGGCAATATTCAAATCTGAGAACTCATTGGCCCTATCTACAGCATCCCAGAAATCCTGTTTCCAGGTCAAACCATGACAGCTTGTTATGATTTCTCTTGAACAGTTTTGTCCTAAAATTTCTTTAGGAAAAGAATGCAGATTCTGGCTTCACTGAGGACCTAATTCAATACACTTTTCCTTCAGGTCATGTTGACTTCATCAGCCAACAACTCAGTTTTCTGAGTTATTTTGTTGTTGTTGTTTTGCTGCTTGATTGTTTGTTTATTGGGGCTTTTTTCTTGATTAAAGAGTCTTTCACATTACTGGAAATAAGCTATTGTGCATGTAAATTTTAGAAGCAAGAAGTGATGACTAATTAGATCTAATGTGATCGCTAAGCTGTAATAAGCCTTATAAAAAAAAAAAAGCAAATGGATTTTTGATAACAAATCAAGATTGGCATCAGTATTAATATCATTTTTGCTGAGACCAAACCCTGAAATTAGTTTAAAAAAAAGATACAGGTCTGATTTTATCTGTATTACCCATAGATCATAGAAGCTGCATGAATGTCTCTAAAGCCACTCAAAAATACTTATTGCCTTCCTTGTTAATGAAGAGCTCTTAGAAGAAATCAGTCTTCACATGTTCAAATGCATTTCACAAGTTTTTTATCAGTTTTAGCTGCTAAATTCCCAAGATAAATATGTAAGGGAAGAAAGTCAAAAATTTTTTCTCCCAAATTAAAGATTTTTTTTATCATTTTCTATACTATTTTTTCTCTCAAACATTAAGAAATATTGGGGGGAAAAAATTAAGTGCAACAGCAACTGCAATTTCCAATTTCTTTAAGAATATCCAGATCAATATTGAAAAATAAATAATGTTAAAATTAACAAATCTATGAATCCAAATTCAGGGAAAAAAATCAGATAAAATTTTCAGATTAAAAAATTATTTGTAATGTCACTAGAATATCAGTATGTGAAAATCTAGTAAATTAAAAAGGTATATGAAATATGATTATTTAAGATTTAGAAAATAAAGCTTATTTGCTAGATTCCAGATAGGTCTATATTATTTTTCCATATCTTCCACTAATTTTTTTTACACATTGGAGTTCTTTGCCTTGTTTTTGTTTTTTCTAATATGTGTGGTCAATTTCAAATAATGTTAATTAACCCTATGTTAAGCCAATTGACTCATTCGGATTTGAAAACTGTAGTAATATAACATGAAAATGAAAGTTAAAAACTTTGTAGCTTTTCACTAGGTTACATGGATCTTTCCCATTGAAGAAGTGATAAATCTCTCTCTCTTCCCTTTCTCTTTCATAAAAAAATTTTAAAAAAGCTCTCTGAAAGGACACCAAGGAACAAAAAGGGTGCCTTCAAACAAAAAAGTTGAACTGTCTTGGCTCTCAGCAAGTATCAGAGCCAGTTTCATCACTGATGCCCCTCCAGCTCTTTCCTCTGCAGTTTTGCAAAAACACAACTAACGTCGTTCAGATCTTTCTTTGTTGCTTCTCTGTGAAAACTCCAATTCTGTAATAATAAAGCTTAAAACCAATAAGGTTAACTGTCGTGTTCCAGATTTTGTATAATATTGTTTGATCAAGTAAACACAATTAGCCAATTAAGAACAAAGAAACACATGAAGGTCATGCTGAAGCAAGTCACTATGTCTACCATCAGATTAGGATCAGATTAAGTGAGACTGAGCTGGCATTTGCCGTTCCTATTAGATTTAATTCTGGCCAGTCATGAGGAATTATTTTAGGAAGTAATAGGATTAACTAAGCAAAAACCAAGACGCAGCATTCACTTTCTTTACTAAAATAGACATGATCTTAAAAAGCTTATCAGTCTTTTATAATTAATTCATACTTATGACTGGTTCTATTAACAGATGTTTGTGTCAAGAATATAAAAAATCATAGAAAAAACAGGGCAGAACACAACTTGCATATCTGTATTTGAAAATGTTCTTAGCTGTGTGACCAATAAAACACACCTGAGTTAACAGGAGATGAAAGATTTCTCAGCTACTTATGTTAACTATCCAGCCTATAAATACTTTTGTGTCTTTTGTGGTTTTTATTGGGTTTATGGTTTTATTTCTTGTTTAAACATTTTCAGAAACAAGAGACTTAGATGGAACTCTCTGTGTGTGTATACATATTCACAGCAGTCATGGTAGGGAGAAGAAAATCCTTAGCATGTGATCTGTTCATCTATTCATCCAGCACAAAGATGAGGAAAGAAGTATCAGTATTCTATCTTTGAGCATTGAATATACATGTACACACACATAATAAAATTAGGTAAAATGAGGTCAGAAACTGGTTGCAAAGGTCATGCAAAGAACTCTTCTTCAAAGAGAAATAGATTGGGAGGAGAAATGGATTTTCTGACAAAGGAATGCTTTCATGTACACAGGAAAATCTAAATTTATTTTTTTTATTTCATTTGCAAACAAACATCTCTCCATCTCCCAAAATAAAAAGCTCTGTTTTGTTCTTGTAGGAGTTATCAACTTCTAGTTTGAATGAACAGCATACCGAAGAAAAGAAGCGAAGGAAGTGGATTCACGAATTCCATTTAAAATGTCAGAGCAGGGCACAAAAGTAAATGTGAGCCTTTCACATATGAAAGGTCTTTTCCAAAACATCCTGGTTTAAAGCCTCAGTCTGGTGAGATAAATGACATAAGCAGGATTTTGGAAAATTCCAGTGCAATTGCACTCATGAACCAGCAGCTCAGTTGGGCCTGCACCAGCTGCTTTTTCCCAGCGCTTTGAAGCCTGCCTGTGCTGCAGGAGGGGAATCTTGCTGCAATATAACTGGGCGGGAAGAACCAGAGCTCCATCATTGCACTGAAATAAGGAGACAAATTTTAGTGAGCGCAGTAATTGCTATAAGTATTGCCAAGACAAGGGCTACAGATTAACTAGCTGTAGATGGCTCCCTAATGCGCCACCTATATCTTCTATAAGGAGCAGAGAGAGATCATCATACGCAGCAATTGCTCCCTTTGTGTTTGAATGTGCGTGGATATGGCCAAGCCTGTGGAACGTTTGATTGCAGATACAGGGCTTTTTCGGCAAGAAGGCTCTTGTAATTTTAAAAAACATAGAACACTTAACTGAATACTGCCAAATGAAATCACTTTAGTGCTAAGGTGTAGCTGAGGTTAGTAGATGGATCTTGAAACCCTTGTGAAATCACTAACATTTCAAATCTCTGCTGTGCATTGATTTTCAGGACACTTTTACTAATCATTGATAGTACTGATTTCTATTGATTAGCAGGTTTCTCTGTGCATGGGTAATTCTGTGAAGGCATTTCTGTCTCAGTCATAAAACAAAAGAGCCCCAGAGCTTGAAATTATTTGGGCTATTTGAAAGCTACTTAGTAAATGGTTAATTTTCAATTGTTAGCTGCTAAAAAGTCTGAATATAATGCAAATTTGGCATTTTGTCAATAATCAATATATAGGGAGAGGTAAAAAATATGGGAGATGAAAGAAAGATGAAAGAAAGGAGTAAACTTTAAAATTAAGAAGGGGCACAATTTCTGAATATATTTTTATTTTCTTGTTTGCATTAACAAATCTAGCAAAATGACGTTGAAACCTTATATTTCAGTACTTTTTAAGTCAGACCTGAGCTATCTGCATGATCCAGTTAGCTCACAGGCAGCTCCAGGTTAAAGAACAACAAAAATTCCCATTTGCTTGATCCCCCACAAAAATCTCACCAAACCCAAACAAAAAACCCCACTAAACCTTAGGTTATATTAAACTCCTCCTTTCCCAAGCAGCTACTTCAGTTACTGCTGGTGTTTCCTTTACAAATATTTTAATCAATTTGGAAAACTCGCATATGTAACAAAAAAAAAATTTATTATTTGCTCACAGACTTTAAATCTAAATAATAAATTGAGATTTCATACGTTTAATACAAAAAAATTAGGTTCTGCACAACCATCTCAGTATTCTACTGTTTTGAGGATATGAAGGAACAAATTCTAATATTTTTGTTTCCAGGGAAAATTCCTGGGTTTTTGTGGTCAGATAAATATCCCAGACATTTTCCAACTTCACTTGCTGAGACAATCAGGGAAAATACCAGCCTTCACACACAGTGGTTTCAGTGATGAAGAATTCCAGAAACATGCAGAAAGGAGGAGTTCTGGTGTTCTGGATGGCAGATGCTGAGAACCTGAGCACACCACAGCACACATTTGCTAGTCAGTTGGAAGGAGTGTCTGACCATAGATGTACATCCATCTCCTCAGGAGTTACCTCAGGCTTTCTGACATCAGTGGCTTCGTTTTCATGAATCAAAGCACAGATCAGGGAAGAAAATACCACTCCTTTTTTGCAGTTTCTGAGAAACATTTTGTGACAATGTACCAGAATTTTGTTGATTTTTAGACTGGCCATGTAAAGAGAACAAGAGGGAAAAGTTATTTTACCTTGCTGACAAGTGTACATATCTACACAAGCAAAGAACACTGACCACAGTCATCTAACCAGAATTCCTTAAGTGCTCCCAGAGGCCAAGTGGGTCTGATACAAATGAACGCAGCCCCACTCCTGTAAATCAATAGACACCTCTGTTAATGTACTGTACATGAAAATCTAATAAATTATTCTACTAACAAGTGGAATTTTTAGCATCAGAATTTTTAGCATTTTTGCAACTTAGTTATTTTCCCTTACTAAAAACTATAGATGAGTGAATTCATTTTTTTTCCCCTCCAAACTACTCAAATATTATACATTTAAAACTTAACATTACTTGCATTCTACTTAAAAACAACTAATTAAAAAAGAAAAGAGAGGGGCAGACAGAGGGGAAAAAAAGTAATTCCTAAATTGTCTGAGTCAGAGGCTGTCTATTTAGAATATGTTTATTCAAAACCTAGCACAATGGGATTCTGTTCACATGACTGGCCTCCTCTATGTTACCGTGATACTAATAATAAATTGTTATAACCACAGAAAGTAAAAATTTTTCTGCATCCAAATGACAAGGAAACTTTGACCCCATTTTCAAAAGCACCTAAATTGCCTTCAGAGTCTGAATGCCATTTACTTCCTTATGTACAATGGCATCTTTTAAAATATTACCTAAGATGTAAAAATGGATCAGTAACTGAGCCAAGACTGAAATACTGTGAATAAAGAAACTCAGAGAAGGTGAGAAGAAAATCGAATTTAAGTGTATAATACCTACACACACACGTGTACTGCAATCATACATACACACATATGTCAATTGAATTTACAGTGCTGAAACAGCATAACATTCTCTTTACCTAGGAAGATTTTGCATTAGCTCAAACATATTTCCAAATGGCAAGTAAGCTTACACTACAAGAAAAACAGTACTTCTGGGCACTCACTGCCTTTATGAACTTTATGAACTCATAAACTACTTTGTGAGGCGTGCAAAACTTCAAATCACAGAAGCAACAAAGTAATCCAGGAAAAAAAAAAAGAGTGCTTTTTTTTGCAAGTCTTTCCACTTCCCCTGCTGTCTTGCTTTTGGTTTCTCTGCTCTGACAGCTATATGTGATATACCTCACATACTGCTAAGTCTCTGCTGAGCAAATTCAAACCTGCCATAGGGTAAACCAGGCAAGTCATACATATTATTTAAGGTGGTCCAGATGGCTATGGGAGACTTCCTAAATTTTTTCCCTAAAATTTTAAGCAAGTTCTAAAATGTAAAAACAAGAAAAATTACTCAATCTTTGCTAGCACCATGTAAACATTTGTAATATTGGAAAATACTGAGATATACAGTAGA
Organism: Ammospiza caudacuta; assembly: GCF_027887145.1. Classification (NCBI taxonomy): domain Eukaryota; kingdom Metazoa; phylum Chordata; class Aves; order Passeriformes; family Passerellidae; genus Ammospiza; species Ammospiza caudacuta. Next base: position 110,063,239 of record NC_080593.1, on the reverse strand, counting down.
AGATTTCCACAAACTTGTTCACAATTTTGGTTTCTAATGAGAACTTCCCAGATTTAAAAAATGGGATGGCCCAAATTTTTCTGTATCACATCAAAACTCAACCAAGTAAATGTTTGATCAGGCAGAAAATATTACGAAGCCTCTCAGTGAACAGGAACTTTAAACAAGTCAAGTTTTGCACTGCCAGACCCTGTCAGACTTGAATAGGATTACTCAGGGGCTGGACAACTTCTTGCTGCCAGGTTTTTCCCAGGAATTACATCAGGAAATTTTAATTCCCACAATGGTCATAAGGCTCTTTGGAACCCCACGTTTCCAACACACAGTCAAGAACAATGGATAAGCTTAGCAAAGCCATGATAAAGGTGATGATATCACCACTGTCATGAGGGCAGTTCTGAATTCCTCTTCCAGAAGGTCTTTGTCTTAATATTTTCCTGAAATGGAGACTTGGATAAAAACCGTCTGGATGAATCAAGATCAAGGTAAGACAGAAATAAAGCTAGTTTACTACAGACATTTATTAAAGACCTTGGCAGAGAGTAATTTGAGAAATAAGGTTTGCAGCATAATTTATTTAAATTTATAATGATATTCCTGATTGCTGTCTATTCCTAGGAGGTTTTCATGCCTTGTAGTGTTTTTCCTTCTTAATTTTATGCTCAACAGAACTATTTCAACAATATCTTTTAGGTGGGAATCTGATCCTAGTTACTGGAACTCCTGAGACCTACAAAACAGAAGACTAAAATGCACCTCCATAACTTTGTCTCCAAGGAAAAAGCTTGGTCTAGAGGGGACTATCATGGACAGTCAGCTTCATTACACCAACCACAGGGACTTCATTAGGCTTAAAATCCACTTTCAGGAGCTGTTCAAGGACCAAAGCCATTCTTTAAACCCCCCAGTTCTGCTGACTACTGTGTACCCAGGAGGCTGCATCCTTCCCTATGGCAGTCCAGTCCAGCTGTTGCACACTTGCCAACAGTGTCTGCAGAAACTCAACAATGACAAACTCTGATTTTCAGACAGCCTTAACTCTTCCTCCTTTCAGCTACTTGATGCTGAAATAGCAGGCCATCAAAGAAGATTGCAGGACCCAGCCGTACTCATAGGCTTCTGCCCACTGACCTTCCTTTCAAGCTCCCAGCTACAAAGTAGCTCTATATTCTTTTGACATAAACTTGGGGGAATACACTTTTTTTTTAAAATTAATACTATTGGGACAAGACCACAACTATCTTGCAACTATGCTCTTCCATATTTAATATACCTCCTTGTGAACACATTATTGCAAATATTTTCCAAGGGGATAAATGTCCAGTTCATGAACTGTTTGGACTGCTTGTATTAATTAACAGCCTTTTTTATATTGGTAGATTGGATTAGGATTAATAGATTATGAAGACCACTCAGACCTGTCATTCCCTAAGGCATGGGCAGAAAATCCAGCTGGGTCCTGGCTAACAAGTATGGAAGGTCATCCAAATTATACTAGGAAATAAAGTGAATATAGGTCATTGCTAGTTAATAACTCTTTTGAACCAAAATAGAGTTTCACTGTTCATGCCTGTTATTTTTATGATGTATTCAGGGACAACAAGGCCTGTCCGGTGTCCTTATTGACTTCAATTTACAATACAGCTATTTCACTGTCCCACTCTGTCTTTAATGCAGTCACAAAAAGCCGTGCACTGGAAAGTTATTATTATTTATATACGCCATGCCCCTGCCTCAGCACGTAATCAAGGATCGATTGCACTGGGTAGTGTACAGACATATAACAAAGAAAACAGTCCCTGCCTCAGGCACTCACAGTCCATGCAGCCAGTACAGCAGGTAAACACAAGAGATAAATAGCACAGGGCTGGATAAGTGAAAAATAAAATGCATAACATTTATCAGAAAGCAGATGTCCCAACTTCCTACCTAGGTTTTATATTTGTCTTGTCTTTGGCATCCCACTCTAGCAGTTTGTTTCAGTATGAAAGATACTACTTTATGCTCACAGGCACATAAATTCCATGAATAAAAATATCATAATATTTTTACATATGCTTAGAAACCATATGTATATGCATTACACAAAAAGTTAAAAATTAGTGAGGAAGACTAATGGCAATCACAAAGCTTTGCATGTATATCAGAATGCATGTAATTATGAGAGCATGTAGGTGTTTTTACTGCATACCTCAGTTCATTGCATGTGTAGAGCTAATACATATTGATATACTACAACATCATCTTTCTGTTTTATACTTGTAAGGATAGGAAAGTCACTGGAAAAAAAGCTGGATAAATGGGTTGCAAAAAAGTAGCTTAGACAGATTTTAGAACTTAAAATCAGTGACAAAGTCACAGCCTTGAATCACTGTCCATATATGTACTCACTAGAAAACTCTCCTTAATGCTCATGATAATTGTTGTTTATGGTGTACATTTCATCAGCCTAGTTACACTGATTCCACGGAGAGATAATTGATGGATGACATTAGTAGACAAGTGCAGCCTGACATTCAGGTCTAGCAATCACAGAAGGCCCAGTAGCAAAGTGATTCAGTGAAAAATTCAACTATCCTACTGTAAAATGCTCTAGAATTTAAAACATATTTGTCTCACTGAATTCATTGAGCTGACCCTTCAAATCAGGCTGTGCACATCTGAGGTGAAAACAAGATCTGTGGTCTCTGCACATGGAGGGCTGCTCACCAATTTTCATAGGCTGCACTGTTACCTTTCTCTCCTCATTCTCATTTTAGCAAGCAGAAGGACGACACCTACTTCATGTAGGTTACTGATTGATTAGTTACTGATATATAACTGCTATTTTTTACACCTGGAGAAATGTACATGAGCAGATCCAAAACAGAAATGGAAGCAGAATGAAGGCTTGCTGACCCTCCATCTGCTGCCGCACTAGAGACACTTGGGCAGAGATGACATCTGCTTCCAGATGTTGATTCTTTTGTAGACTGATCTCTGGGGAGAGCCCACATATACAGAGAGTAAGTGAGGAGTTATTTAGCCCATACCTATCCTACTACATAAAATAAGTCCAGGCAGTGTCAGAAGTACATTAAAGTGCCATAACAGGATTGTTACACTCCTTTATTATTATTATCACTCTCCTTAACATTGTTTTGGCACATGCCGGATGATGCCTGGATGTGGTTTGTGGGACAGCATTTGTCAGGAGCTATTTCCATTAGCCAGCCTGAACACTGTGACACTGCCTTCTGAGAAGACCAGACAAAAAATCTAGATCAGTAAATTCTCTTGGTCAAAATACTTTGTGTTAGGAAGATATTGGTCACAAGGATCCCATTTATACTGCACCTGCTCTAAGCATCTGTTCCTGGACACTACTGGTAGGAGAATCCTCAAATAGACCTGATTAGGTCACTAAATTAGGTTTTAAGATGTATTGTGTATTTGTACATGTGTGCATACATACACAGACATAGACATACCCCCAAAAATGCAAAGAAACACTTTGAGCAGGTGTTCTAATGTCATAAATTTGGAAGTTCCACAATTAACAGTAAAATTTTCTAGAGGCAAAAAAATATTCCATCCAGAGTTCAAATAAAAAATTGAAAGAGAAGGGCAATGACTACAAACTAATAGCCTTGAGAAAACTAAGTCCTCGTTCCTGATCTATTATTGACCAGAAGAAAAGAGTAAACCAATGCATTCATATTATATGCCTTTTTTATCCCAGTCCCCCACTGAGTAAATGATAGTTAAGCACACTTAAACATAGTATCTGAAAAGAAAATGAACATTTTTTGCTGGTTAATTTGAAGTGTAGCTTTCTGATTAATTTTAATGCAGTTATTCCCTTGGAAACTAGTTTATTAGGAGAGGCTGTAAGTGGTACATTTCTTCCCTAGATGTTGTCTTTTATACACTTTCAGATATTTTCCATTGATGTTTTTCAGAAAAGGAATAAAGCACTCTTATCATCAAATCTATGTACTTTGGGATCTGCACCTCAGAGATTTTTCATGAACTTGAAAAAAAAATTAATTTTACAGAGCTGAGCCAGGAAAACAGAGACACAAGGTATTGATATTAAATAACATTGAAAAATACATAAATCATTTTTACCTCTCTTCTTATACTGAATATTTTTATGTTTCAACACAGTCTGTGTGTTCCTTTTTGTAGAAGGGGCCTTATAGCCAGAATTCTGAGCACAGGATGAGAATATTCAGAGGTAAAATGTTTTATATTTCTTGTGTAGCAAGAGAGCAGCCATTCTGCCTTAGTTAAATCGAAATGTCAGTGATCACAACTGATTGTGCCCAGATTTTCTGTCATCCCTGTTAACTGTGAACAGAGGGATCAGCATTTGGCACCTAAATTAGCAGATATGGCCAGCAACATTTTGTGAGGATGTCAGGAACTCTTTAGGTGACTGCTCTTGCTACTCTTTAATGACTGTAAACAGGAAAGTAAAGCAGCCGTGGAATTCACAGATTCCAGCCACAAGTTTCAAAACCTGCCAAGATTTCTTCCTCCAGTGACCACTTTTATTTTTTTTTATTTCATTTTTTTGTTATTGTTCATCTCCTCCCCCCTCCCCGTTAAAAAAACTAGAGAGATTCTTCGACTGTTCTTCTGAAAACCTGACACTTCTTTGTCTGCTCTTCCAAGGGGAGGGCTCTTTTACACTGTATTCATCTTCAAGCTGGGACTGCCAATTATAGCTCCACCTGGGTTCAGGAATAAAAGATGTCAGACTGCAGCCTTTGTCCTTTTTTGACTGCTTTATACTGCTATTACATTGATTGCTCTTTGTTTCCCTGCAAATGGGGTTTTACAATTTCAGTCCACCTCCTTCCCTCCTTCTACCACACTCCCTACTCCCTGTTACAAGCTTTTTTTCTTTCTTTTTATTCTCTTTTTTTTTTTTTTTCCCCACTTCTACTATTAATTTTTGGTAGATGTTGAGTTTTGATAAGAATCACTCATCTAGTTCTGAACCAATTCTTTATGAGATTTTAAACAGTTAGAGACAAGCAAAGGTAAGTCAGCAGAGGGATCAACACAGACATTACTCAGGAATAATTCAGCACCCTATGTTTCATTTACATTTTGTGATTATGACTGGTTTTAATATGATTTTTCTCTCCAGTTTAGAGACCTGATGTGTATTCTTATGAATTGAAAGTGGATCCCTGCCTTTTTGTGGTTTGTTCACATCTGTCCAGAGACCAGAGGAGGAAAGCTTTAGCCAACAATGCCAATACAACACCATAAAGATTAATAGGGTCCCTGAAAAGCAACAAGGACTTTGAGTGATTTCAAGGATTCCAAAGACTCAAGAAATCAATTTCAGTGAAAATGTCCTTGCTAATTTAGTACCTGATAGTATTTGACACCTCTGTGCTCCGGTAAGAACACTGAGCAATATAAGGATTTCTGGACATGCCTTTTGCAATCAGGATTGTAAATGAAAATTAATGTTAGCTAAATCCATACAGACAGAAAGGTAAAGAATACCCTTCTAATGCCTATCTATTTAAAGTAAAAGTTAGCTCTGTTATCTTCACATCTAGCAAAAAGAAGTAAATCAGTAAAGGAAAATAAACTATGGACACTGGAAGTAAGAGAGGAACATTGCTGAAACAATTAAATCTTGCATGTTGTGTCTGAACTGCTGCAGCATTGCCTTAGTAGTGAGGAGCCATTTGAGGCTGCTGGCGAAAAACCCACAACTCCTCCTGACATGAAACAATTTAGATGCTTTTTGACTTGATCTTGTCATTGTTTCATAGCACATTAACAAAAACACCAGCTCATGCTAGATGCTCAAAATAGGATAAAAGCAATCCATAAAATAAAATCTCTCTCTGATGATGTCGTAGGTATTAAAATTCTGTTTATAGTGAAGGGTTTTATATGGCCTAATTACATGCTGGAACAAACTATTGTCAGTTCTGCCATGCTGAAAGAGCCTTAATGATGACATTATAGTTTGAATAGAATTTTTAAGCAGATCTAACGTAAAAAGAGATGTAATTAATCAAATTTAAAGTTTACTTTATCTAGGAATAAAGGCTTGCTGTATCGTTTCCTAAGACTATTGCAATATTTTTGATGGAAACAAGGTCTAGATCTATGAACTTACAAAAACAAAATAGGAAAGTAAATTACAGACAGAGGGCTGCAGAAGGGACAAAACACCTAATAAGGGACAAATTCCTTCTCCCAATATCTATAGATCTTATTCCCCCTTATTTTTCTAGGAAATACATTTCATCAACTCTAGCAGGATCATTATCCACATCCCACTTCTGGCATGCCAAACAATTTGCACATACAGGAATAACACAAAAGCAAGCAGATGAAGCAGGCTGAAGGGAGATGTGGCACACACTCTTGGATGTTGAATGACATAAACCAAATATGTGAAGGTTTTTGTCAACCAGTTGCATCTTTCACATTGCATTATTTCATCTGGGGAAAAAAGGTATCATACTAGACTTCTCTTTTTTTCAATTTCAGGTTAGTTGAGAGTAAAGTATTTCACAGAGCTTCACAGAAATCTGTTACACTTTGTATGGATTGTATGCACACCATTTTTGGTGTAAGTACATATATTCTCCTTACACATGCACGCATATACACCACAGACTATACATATAAAAGTGTGAATAAAGATATATGTACAGGCACACGTGACCAACAGCACACACCAGTTTAAAATGTAGCAAACAACATCCCTCTGCAAGGAAAGAGAGAACTGCTGACCCTCAAACTTACAAACATTGTGATCCTTAGCTGCATGCTTAAATAAATGTTTTATGTTTTAAGGCTAGCTATGCATAGCTCAAGTTAAAGCTTTAGGTTTTATGTTTGGATCATACCTACCATCCAGCTTTCTTCGTGTGTCTAGTCTTGTGTGAATAATGCAGGTTAATCACCAAGGCACATAGCAGTGTGAGAACAAGGCAAAGCAGAGAGCAACCCCAGCTCCCCTCTCTCATCACTGCTGGCTGTGCTCTTCACCTGGATGCATTGCCTGCCTTGGCACAATGGCAAGCTGCACCCACGTTTAGATAAAATGTGTCTAATGAGCAATTCTCACAGATCTATTTTATATTTTTTATGTTCACTGGTCTCATCATGCTGATAAAAGCTTGTGAAAAACTTGTTAAAGAGAAGAGAAAAGGAAAATCAAGCCAGTCAGAATTAAAAATCTGCTGTGCTACTATAAATGGTGCCAGAAGTAGCCCTTAAAATACAATTGCAAGCTAAAACTCATAAAGAAAATTCTCAAGCAGATACAACACAGGTAGAGGGAGGTCATTTTTGCTATTCAAATAACCATCACATGGAAATGTTACTGCCAGAAAAGTGACATTTCCAACAAAAACATCTGCCTCCTATGAGTCATCTGAGTAACATCCAGGGAGCGTATCAAGAAAATGTATTTGAAGAAGAGGTGTGGGAGTTAAAATCTCTGTGTTCATTTTTGAATTTTCCACCATGTTCATACAGGACCCTGAACACATTGCTAAATGTTGCTAAGCTAATGAGTCTTACTCAGCTAAATAAACAGACTAAAAGGTAGTACAGTTAAAATAGACTTGATCTCACTGAATACATCAGGAACCTGTTCTGGATTAGAAATATCAACCCACCTTCTGCCAGCTAATTTATAGGCATTAGTGCTCATGATGTATTTCACAGTTCTTAGATAAATAGGCAGACATGGAAAAAGGGCCACTCAAAGACCATGTTTTACTGTACTTTGTGCTGATGACTCATTATTTTTCTGGGAAAGAAGGTCACTGCCTCTTGAATCATCAGCAAAATGGCAGTAAATTCTGATTTCAGACTGTGTGCAGTGCCTGGGGGGAGAAAGGAGAGAAAGTAGAGAGCATTTTACGGATGATTCCTGAGAATTTTTTCCATCAGACTTTTCTCTACATTTTTATTGAGCACAGGCAGGAGGAGAACCTGTTCTGTCTGTGAAAAAGGCCGAAGATATAGCCCTTGTACCTCATCACTCAAAATTTATTGGAAGAAATCTTCTAGAGGCCATTAAGTTTCTCTCCAGAAAACCTCAGCTTCAGCACTTCTTTCCAGGTGTCCATGTGGTTTCTGTAGCTCCATGTTAGTCTCTGTTACTGCTTCCCTCAGTTTATCTGAGGTGTGTAAGGCTGGGAAGACCAACTCTCCATGAAGGAGCCATAGTAGGTTCCTTCATCCATGCTAGAACCACTATGGCTCTGTAAATGGGAGAAGCTGTAAAAAATAACTGAGACTGAGGACTAAGGTCTTCAATATCACTACACTCTGTAGATAAACTAGGTATAAAAAAAAAAAAGTCACAATCTCCTCTAGATCTTATACCTGGCCATGAAAAATTGGCCCGTTCGGTGATTCCATTTATTTTTATTTTTTCCATTGTACTGGAATTTTTGACCATCCAAGTTTGCTTAAAAGAGTATTAAATATTCCAAGAAAAAAAAAACTGAACCCTCAGTTGTTAAAAAAATAGTACATTTTGATTTATATTATGTTATTATTCCACAATCTTCAAAATTATCTCATTTTAAAGTTCCCTGCATCAAAGTATCAAGAGTTGTAGTTATCTACAGGTTGAAAAATAGTTCAGAAACCTGCATTTCTTCCATTTGGAAACCCTCTTGAAAAAAAAACCTTTTTCACCTGCTGGTTTCAGGTTCCCTAAATTAAATTCTTCACATACCCAGAGCAGGAATTGGTCACTTCACTGAGAGCTTTGTCTGAAGAAAGAATTGTTGTTGGCACTCTTTAGTGCTTAGTTGTCATTAGCTCTTACAGTTTGTTTTTGGGCTTCGAGCCTCAGCAGTCAAACTAGTCTTTTAAGTCCAGTAGATTCACAATGCTGAACCAGAATCTGACCTAATGATTCGCCCCTCAAGTATTTGCTAAGTAGTGGCTAAGTTTAATGCAGTCTTCTCTTTTGTGTGTATTTTTGCAGGCAGATGCCTCTGGAATTAGACCAATGCATTCATCCAGAAAACAAACTAATGTCAGGCCAGCATAAATTATTAGACAGTAGTTCCCAATTTATTACAAAGGGCAGTTACATCAGAAAAAAAGTTTAGGTTTGCTTTTTGGGTTTTTGGGGTTTTTTTGGATTTAGAGTGTAGGCCACTAATTTCACTTCATCTCCTGCTTAGCAACTGTGAAAACAAAATATGTCATAAAAAGCATACTTAGCCTCAATGTTGCTAAATTGTATACTGAACATAAGTGGTACATTCATCATGTTTTTGAAAGCATTTACTGCTCTCCCTTACCCTATGTTTTGCCACCTACCAGCACTCCTCAGGGCAGAGGCCAGACCACTGTGAAAGATAAGAGCGGGAAACAAACACTGTGGAAATGGAGCCCTGAGAAGAGAGTTGACAGACTGCATAGCACAGCCACAATGGTAAGGTCAGGATGGGAAGGTGGAGGCACATGTCAAGCCCACAGCTTTTAATCCATTCTTGTATGAATCAGAATAGCAATGAAAACTCTGCCTGATTTGTGTTCTTTTTGCCTGTAAGATCTGATTGGAGTTTACACGCAAACTGTGTTCTCTTCTTAGCTAAGGTTTTTAGTAGCAACAGCAACAAGTCAAAAGTTTATACCTTTGCACAAGAAGTCTGCTAGATTAAAGGCAAACTTATTAAAATCTCAATCCAAAATATCTAAAAGAATAGATTTACACAAAAGATGTTTGTTTTTCCTGTGCTGGTGAAGTTCAGACCTACCAATTGAAAGAATTTTGTATGGAGGTGCTTTCCAATTATTTATCTTGTATGTATGTAAGTATCTTATGATACAGAAGTAGGAATTAGTGTAATTTCTGATCAGTATTGTCATTTTAAACTCTTTAATATAAAGCAGGACTGGGGAACTACTGACCAGAGCTTGATTAAACCAATAATACTCTTGGCTGATAATCAGACTGAAAATGCAAACCAGAGAGTAGGTAAAATTTTGCTTTCTGGGAAGAAAATAAGTTCCACCAACTTTGTTGTATCATCACCAGAGACTGCACATCATCCAAAGGGAACAGGAGAGCAGCACTTCAACACCTGGCTTCAACACAGTGTCAGGTCAGGTCTGCATGCTCATGAAAGAAGCAGACCAACTATTGCACATCTGTCTGCCACAAAGGTGTCTCAACATCAACACTGTCATGCTTTGCTTCAAATGCAGTACCAGAAGGGCTTGTTCTAAGTTTTAAAGAATTTGGGGAGGTTGTATAAAGACTGATTAAGAAGAAATGTACATCTGTTTTAAATGAACAAGCAAAAGGATCCATTTCATGGAATGGAAAGGCAGGGGGAACATGGAAGAAAGGCACATAAAAGATAAAATGAGAGTATGGAGGGCCATTTTAGGGCTTGCACTTTACCCTGAAAGTCTGAAGAGAACCATATCTTCTGCAGTCTTGTCCACACTGCCTGTTGGGAGTGATATAGCCATGGCCTGAACCATGTCTGATTTTTCTACTGGAAGATGCTGACTAAGAGGGAATATGCTGGCTATTAGGAACCTAGACAACTAGTAATCTGTGCTTGAGCTCATTCTCTGGTTTGGTTTTACATAGCATTTCTTTCATAGTCTGGCAATGCTTTAATACTAAATTATATTAGATGTGGTAGTAAGTCAAGAAAACCTGGAGATAATGCAATGCTCCTAAGAAATGTTATGACTTTTACATTCTCATATGGTTTTTTCCTATGCTGAAAAATATTTCTATTCATTTAAGTCTAAGGTTTCTCCAAATGAAGATTCTGTTCAAACCAAGGCTTGATGCTGGTCCACTGGTGTTCCCTATGCAAATCTGACAAAATGTAAAGGAATGAGGAGATAGCATCAGTAAAAACTCGAGTGGGAAGAATCTACTGCCAAGACCAGGATTTGACCCGCAGGATTGTTGGAAAGAATCTCTCTTCTTAGTCATCTCAAAAGGTGTCAACTAAGATTTCCATAAATTGTGTGTGAACATGTGTGTGTTTGTGTACATGGACATGTGAGCCTCTACTTATTTATTTTCAAATAATCTGTCAGAATCAGATGCTGCAAAAATTATTTTAAATTATTTTTATATATTGAAAGAGATGAAAAATGTTCATGTCTGTCCTTTTCTTGGACACCGTTCAAGACGCTACCACTAAAACACTTTGCTTTTATGAGCTGAAACCAAAGTGGGTCATTTGGCTTGTAAGAGACGTCGTTATATTGAGCTGTGTGCTAATTAGTTCACTTTCCCTGATTATCATTAATACCTATGGCTGTATGATTCGCATAGGCCAATAATATGCACATAAAACCAAGAGAATGCAGATAAAAAACTTAGAGTGACTTAAAAAAGATTAAACACAAGCTGCAAATACGGAAACATAAGAGACCTGAAATGAAAAACCGACATATTAAACATCAAATTTAAATCTGCTTTACTGAGGGATTAAATGCTCACTGTGGACTGTGAGAGAATCCATTTCTAATGGTGAATTTGTATCAGTCCACAGGGAACCCTATCAAGGCACAGCTGACTAATGACTATCATTTTCACTTGATTTCATTAGTATTTAAGTTATAGCATGAAGTACATTCCCTTCGGTGCCCTGAAAGTTAGTGATTTACATACATTTGCTGTGAAGCTTTTGCTTTGACTAATATAAAAATGATTTGCTGGTAGAGAATGTATGCTTTCTCATGCCTACCCAAGTCCACTCATTCAAAAACAAATGTTAACTTTTCAAATGGTTAGTCACAACACATTTCAGGGGCATGTTAGAGTAAAAATAAAATAATGCTGTCAGCCTGAAATCATTCTGTCTTTCTGGATATGATCTAAAAACTCTTTGTTACCAGATTTTTCTTTACAGCGTGTGCATGCAATATGTCTTTTTCCTCTACAAAGTACAAATCCACAGTTAGAGCAACATATCATGGACAAGCTTCAGTTTATAGACAACTGATGATGTCTGTCTTTGTGACAGTGTCTGTAAAAGAAATTGTGAATATTTGGTCAAGATAGGTACCTTTTTTAAAAGACAGAAGAAATTTCTGGAAGTAAATGACTGCCTGAGTGTCCCTTGCTGAAACACCTTACTCCTGGATTCCTCATCCAATTAAAAATAAAACCACTCATCCTCACCTCCAATTTTTCCCACCTATTCTCTCGCCTCCCATAACTCTGGCAATACAACCTACCAAACTAGCTGCTCCTCACATGTTTTTCCAGACTTTTCCACCTTTTTAGCTGTACTCATACCCCTCTCTTTTTCCTGCTGCTTTTCATCTCCAGCTGCATTTTCATCTTCCTCCCATAAAATGACAAATAAAACAGGTACAAGCAGCATTACTTCAGTATTTTGAGAATAGCTCCATTCACACCAGCTTTCTTCAGAATATCCTTTTCTTCTGAGCCTTTGTCAAAACCATGCACAGACACAGCACACAGTCACTGTTAAGCAAATAAAATCTCTATTATTCTTAATAGCAAATCCCAAACACACTCTATACATGACACTAGCCTAATTGTATGTTGCTCCTTTTTTTAAATTTTCATTTAATGAGGCTACAGGAAAGCTTAAAATATTATGCTTAGTTAAGGAGACATATCTGCAAAACATCAGTTCTAGATGCATAAAAAGTCCAGGAAACCCTATAGTTATGTTCAGAAGCGCAAAGGGATTAAATCAAACTACAGTTAAAAAAGGAGGCTTAAAAGTGCATGGTAAGATGGTTCAGCAAATGAACAGAAACAGGAAACAAAGGTTGTGTGGAGAGGGAGAGAGAGGGTAACACCCTGTGTTTGCCATGTATAATCACTTGTAAATCCTGGCCACACAGGAAAGGTCCATGCAAAAGACTTGTGATTTGTGTTAGTGCCATCAGTTAGGAGTGTCAGCCAGACACCCCCATCAAAACTGGAATGCTGTAAACAGACACTGAGGTGAGCCCATGTGTCAGACAACTGACAGGCTAAATAGGCAGGGTGGAAGAGGGAAACAAAGGAAGGATTGCTATTCCTGTGTTGTACCTGGACTACTAAAATACTGAAATCTTATGTAATTTATTCAAATCAATGAAATGTAAGACAGAAACAAGCTGCAAACCTGCAAACCCATATCTACTCCATATCCTTTTGCTTCAACTCACCAGATTTTTCCATCACCTTCTTTGATTTTCTCCTGCATTTTTTTTTTTTTGGGGGGGGGGGGGTTATTTTATTTTTTTATGAGTGGAACTACTCCAGGTTCAATTATTCCAATAATAGAGCATGCATGTATCAAGATTATGGTGATGAAAGTCTTCCTTAATTTTTTTTTGTGGGGGATTAATGCATCAAGTTGAAATAGTCCTTTTTCCAGATCAGCTACTGCTTCTCTCCACTCCTTATAACACTCCTCTGCTTCAATGCTCTTGACAGAATATTGCTGCTTCAGCAAAAAGCTTTGAAGGTGAAAAAGTTCGTTCCAAGAATGTAGTGTGTATGATCATGTAGCCTCTAAGAGGAGTGTAATGCTGAATTGGGGAGCTCCTGTGACTGCTCTTCTCTCCTACCAGTAGAGTCATAATCTCCTGTTAACCCCTCTAAGCTTATAGAAACCATGATGCAGATTTATTTTGGCTTATGAAGGGGATGGATCCCAGGAAAATAATTAAAACAGGTTTTCAACACTAGAAAAGCAAAAATTTAGTGAAAAGTTTCAGTATATGGATGTCATACATTCCACGGAAATTATGCTGGACCTCCCAAAGTCCATGGAGAAAGCATTGTTTTGCCCACTTGATATTGGCTTCTGAGAATAGCAGGTGCCCAGCAGCTCCTTGTTTTCTTAAACATTCAAATCTTAATGTACTATTTCAGTAGAAGATCCTTAATTTCTAAACTCCAGTACAGACAAGATTGCATTGTGCTGCAGAGTTCACCCGAGGCAGTAGTTCTGTCCATGTTTCTGTCTGTAGCAAATGCCCTTTAACAAATGACACTGCTTTCAAACACTGCACTTCCCTTTGAATTATTTGCAATACCACTGAGTGGTGTGCAGCCTGTTCTCCACCCCAGCAAATCAGTTTGAGAACAAAAGTGCAATATTTTAGATTAAAAAGGAAGTCCCTGAAAATTAAGACTGCCAACGTCAGGCATGCTAAATCCTTTTGTAAATTTTGACCTAAAAAATAATTATTATTATTAGTTAAGCACAAAGAAATTTATTATTTTAGCCTACTGTTATTTTGCTAACCCTCAAAAATAGATTTAAGTGAACTGAAATCAAAGGAATATGTGAAAAAGATAATTATTTTAGTGACTCTGTTCACAGCAGCTGTTGACTGCTCTTTGCATTTCAACTTCATGCATTGATAAGATCATTTGTGAGCAATATATAAACTTTCCTTGAGGGTGAAAATGTTGGTAGAGGGGAATACTAGCAGGACTTTATGAAAATGTGGCTGAAGATTAACTGAAAGAATTTATCTTATTTCAATGTCCATGATTAGCTGAATCTTTTACATCTCCATTACATTTAATCAGTTCACTTTCTGCCTGCATGAAAGATCAAATTCAGGTTGAAACTTGAAATAGAGAATATTTTCCCCATTATCTGCAAATCAGAACATTACTGAAAGTAGCAATGGATAAGAATAAGCACTGCCTTAAATTGCCACTAGGAAGGATAATAAACTAGCAAACAGAAGGGCTTTTTACACCTTAGAAGTCAAAGATTGAGATTTTTTCAGTGCCTGGTTTTGTTTGTTTGTTTTGTTTTTCTGTGCAGAATCACAGGAAGAATTTCATTCATTTGTAAAGGATGTTGAACAGCGCAGCATGCTCTAAATGGCTGAAAATGCTACCTATTTATTTAAACTGTGATTAACACTCTGCAGAACTCAGGCTATCCAAATCCTGATGATTAATTGAACCTCAAGTAATTTTCTTATTGTATTTGCAATAAACCAGACTCTAAAATCTTACTGTAAAGTACTTAATCATTCTTACCCATATCTCAGTAAGTCTGTGGTTCTTTGTAAGGTAAGGCTCTAGCTGAAAGCTTGTAGCTCATCTAGGCCAGGCTCAGAGAGGAAAACATCCCTGGCTCAGAAAGGGATTTGTCAGAACTTGAAAGTCAGATTTCTTAATGAGATCTGGAGTCCACTTTGCTACTGGTATGACATGTAGACAGATTCTGTTAGATTTCCTGGGATTCATTTGAGTAGACCTCCCTGAAAACAGATCAAACTTTTGAATATTCTGCCGTTCCCCCCTGCTTAGGAACTCTATGCTACATTGGTTCTCGAATTCGTAGCCATTCTACTGTAGGGTAGCTTAGAGTCAATTATTGGGTGAGAGTTCACCACTGTCAGTGGGAAAGTGACATACAATTATTTGGAGCTTTGGGCACCCATGGACACCACTCCTATCAATTTAAAACAGAGTCACAATGACATTTGAAAACCATGGCAGATTTAACCTTACCTGAGAGGTACTTTGGATAAACTGATTCCTCTAAGAGTATAGCCAAGAGTATGGCTTCCTCCTTAGAGATAACAATTTTCTAATCTCAGATAACCACACTTTCAAAAAGTTTGGTGTGTTGCCACTGATAGTGCTCATGTGAATGACATCCATGGACCTTTGGCTGCTGTGACAATGGCACAAAGCATACAAAATCAAGTAATGCTTTATTCTACCAGACAGTAATAGGCATGTAATTATATTGTAATTAAAAAGCAATTATTTACTGGCAACTATTGAAGACGTCTTTAATGGCAATTCTGAGTGTGACTACCATGTAATTTGTAGAGAGAAATAAGTGTGCAATTACCCTGTTAGTAACACAGTAATTACCAATACATCCATGCATCTTTCTGTTTTCTGACATGGAGTTACCATCACCTGCAAAGTATAAATTACATGGCAACTACATATGCAGCTGCCAGGTGATGTACAGTAGAATGAAAAGATGGCAGATATAATTTCAGAATTAGGGTTTGATTCATAAATGTAAAACTGGTGTGACACATTACAAAACAGTGTTCAAAACCAAAATAAAACCAAGCCACTGTAATCCACAGAGCTTGAAAGAGTTATAAACGTGCTGCGAATCAACCCCAAATCTTTGTGTACAATTATGGGTAAAATAAAATAGACTGTCACAAGCGTGGAATTAGTAGCTTATCCCCTTCATGTGAACTGATTCTATCCTACTCAGAAGAAAGAGTTTCTGTTCTTTCTATCATGGGCTCCTATCACAGATGAGTGGAAGAGTCTTGTGTACATGGAGCCTCATATGTTATCTTCTCACCTCCCTCTTTATGTCATTATTATAGTGACATTTATAAATAATGGGTTTGACAGAAGGTGGGCCCTGAGCAGAGGAACTTACCAAGTGAGAGGGAAAGCAGAAGGAAAAACCCCAAGGCAAGATATGTCATAAACATTTCATAGAAAACACTAAATACATTATTTTGAAGCAAATGATGTGTCATTTTTTGACTGGTGTAGGCTACATCCATTCTAACAAAGTCCTTGCTTATTCCACATAAATAAAGCCTTAGTCTTAGGCACGAGATGTGAAAATAGATTGACTACTTAGGTGTTCAAAGCTAAAGATACATTTATCTACACTAGCACACTCATCATCTCAGTCTTTGAACCTGTGCATCTAAATCACACCCTGAACGCCGAAAGATTCCTGTCAAATATTACACTAAAGCACATGCAGAGCTTAATTTTAAAAAGTCTTGGCAACTAGAAACAAGTGTGAGCCCTAAATGGTCAGATTGTTTGAATGTCAGTCCAATTTTATACAACAGCCTACAATAAAGACCTTTTGAGGTTTGAGGTTTACTTATAAGTAATTTATCTAAAATGAAAATAGTCTGTTTTCCTTAAAGAAGTCATGAAAAGAATGGAAAAACAGAGGACTGCAAAACACTTCTGAATCACAAATTCTCAACCCTAGAGAAGAAAGAAATTTATTGCATCTAATGCAGTGTGATATGAGACAACACACTACTATGCTAGAAAGATTTCTCTCTAGCTATACTCCATTCCCCTTTCTTGGCCTGGGAATCTAAGGTTCAGCAACAAAACTAAGTATGGCTATTATTTACTTAGCCCTCAGATTTCATTTATTACTATCGCATTACTTAGACTTTGCCATCTCATTTTATATGCTTGCTGAATTTCTTCAGCGGTGCCAGAATACAGCCACTTAATATTTACAGCAATTCATTTGATGTTTCTGTCATCCATCAAGATTTATAGCAATACTGCTCCAAGATGCCTGAATCCTATATAACAAAACACAAAGCTGTTGATTACAAAATAGGATGATGAAAAGGGGGCTGAAATGTCTTTCTAGAAAGTTGTGGAGGAAAATGTGAGTTGTCTTAGGGCACTTATTTTGAAGAGAAGCAGGATAACCCTTTCCTTTCACATCCCTGATAATTTAGAATGATATATATAATTAAAGTTTTCTCCAACAGCTATACTGTGGGAATGCTGTAATCCTTCTTTGTCCACACTGAGTGTTTCAGGGTGATTAATTGTTAATTGACAAATGTCAATATACCCTGGAGCATATTTTACTGAAAACATACAGCCAATGATGGCCATTAATTTTTTTCTTCTTCTTGTTTGCAAAATCTCACTGAGAGGCATTAATGTCTTATAATTTATCCAAAGGTTTCTAGGGAACAATAGCTTGCATTCTAGATGCTGGCACTCTATTAAAACCTTGAAATAGGTACAAAGAAGGGTGAGTGTTTTGTCTGAAAGACTGGATTCCACTAGGACAGTGCCTACACATAAATAGATGGCTATCATTTGTTCAGTTAGACATGTGCCTAAATGCAATGGAGCTGAGACCACAGAGTGATCTCTTCACAAGCACTCTGTGTCTGCTGCTGATGTAAATCAAAATAACAGGAAAGAAAAAGAAGAAATGAAAAATAGAGAAAAAAAAAAAAACACCCCAAAACAAACAAAGAAAAACCAGCCTTGCTTGCTCATTGAACTGACTTCCTGCTGTTTTGTTACCAAAACAGCTAGAAAGACCATTAAGCCATGGTGTGGGCTTTTAGTGACAATACAGCTATTGCCCAGTTCCTGTTGCTTTGTTGTACCATTGTTACAGTCCAGTAGTTGTAGTTAGCTGCAGTGCTTCTGGAGTTGGTGTGGAGGTTTCTGTTTCTGCAAACATCTACAAAAAATAAAACCCCTTTTGCCAGTAATGGATATCGTTGTAGCAGAGTAAATGGAGGGGTCAAAGCCTGTGAACATAAAAACATGGTAGTACAAAACACAAAAGAGGATAATATTATTTTTAGTTTTACATGACTATTCTATGGGGGTTCATCCTTTTTAAAAAAAAAAATTAGTCAAAACAGCCGTGAATACACATAACTAGGTTTGCATGTAGGGTATGTTTAGCATTTGTGATTATTTGGACTGACAGTGTCTGTATGGTTTCTTTAGGCTGTTGAATAAAGGTCAAAATACATTACTGTGCTCCCGGTCCTACAAGTTTCCTCCCAGAACTGTGCTGAGGAAACTCACTCCTCAGTTGTCTGCTTTTTTGCCTGTTACAGAGATAAACAGAAACCTTCATTCTCTGGAGCTGTCATTGTCATATCTTTCATGTGTCCTAAACTACTCAAAAAAATATTTCAGAGGAAAACAATAGAAGTGCTTCATAACTCATACACAGTAATTGGTGCCCTGATGAAATCTGGGGCCTCATCTTGAATTCATAGCACATCTTATGCTTGCCAGGACATCTCACAAGGCATGTGGCACAACTGTTTGTTGCTGATATAACTTTCAGTCCAGACGTACAGTCTTCTTATTGTTTACTCTCAAAACATTTATAGACATGTTTAAATATATATAAAATTGTGAAAATTTCAGTCTACACATGTAATGAATAGAGTTTCTGAATCTTTTGAGGGTATTTTTTCCATTCTTTTTAGATAAGAGACCTTATTTTTTCTATTTTAAATGACAAGATCTTCTGCAAAACCCTAAATGGCATTATTTAATCCTAAAGTAGTCTGTATCTTTTAATATATACATAAAATTATAGGTATAGAAAAGTTGTTGTTGTTGTTGTTGTTGTCATATTTTATTTTAACATTGTTTTAATGCTTTAAGAGTTTAAAAACTCAAAAAAAAACCATGATGGACATCTACCATATGGGTGTTTGGTATTTCTCTGACATGAAACAAAAATATCAACACTTTTTTGGCTACACACTGCACCCTGCTGTGTTACCAAAAGGCACAGCAGAAATTTCAGAGGTGGCCCAAATTGTGATTGTACTTGGAAAATTAGTCCTGTAGGAGATATCTGTATAATCTTTACCATGAAAAGAACCAAAAGGTACCAAGTTCAGGAAAATTGCATGTAGTCATCTTGGAATCCAGAAATCATCCCTATGGCATGATTTTTGGATGCAGGCTCCTTGAATTTCTGTGGTGGCCAGAAGGTGATGAAGAGGGTGTAAAGTAGGTTTGGAAGGTGCCCACAGTACACACAGAGGGAACCCTGTATCCATAGTTTAGAGGTGACAGAAAACTGGAGCACAGCAATCTTCCATTTGAGTTGTATATGTTCTGCTCTGTGTCTTTCCTGCAGGGAACTCACTTTGTGTCCAAATACTAGATTTTGTCACTGGCAGAAAAAATGAAAAAGAAAAATGGCCATTTCAGAGTTCTCAGCTGCTCTGGTAGAAACAAGCAGTTATTGGCATTGTCTGAAAATGTCTCTGTGGGTGGAGAAGGGAAAAGCATCAATCAAAATACAGCTCCTTTTCCATTCCTCAATCAGGCCAAAATTTAATGCAAGACTCATCAAGCCTAACTCAATCTTCTCCTTAAGCACCTGCAGTCTTATGACTCCTGGATCAACTTTATTAGGAAGCCCAGTCATCAGTTCAAGCTGTGTCTTCTCAAAGATGACGTTTTTCTTCTAAAGCTTCCATCAGTTCTGGAAGTCAAACCTTGCTCTTCCCAAGAGTGCTGTTCCTCATGCAGGAAGCTATACCACAAAGTCCTCACAGACTGAAGGAAGCTTGGAGGGAGATGGGGTGTGGGGGTCCAGAGCATTGAATAGCTCCAGGGAAATGGCCATAATGAGAAGAAAAGCCCATTGCTCTTAGGATCAGACATCCGTCATTGAACTTCAAATTAATAAAATTAATAATAACAATGATAATGATGTGTTGTTGTTGTTGTAATTATCATATTTATTGTTAAAATAAATAGGTTAATCAGATATGGTAAAATAAGAGCAGACCTGAATTCCCACTGAGCCTTTTTTGAGTTTAAAAAAAATTAACATTTTCGTTCACACTTTTTTTCCTCCATTCTTCCAACATACTAGTCAGGAATTGTCTGTTATGCTACTGCACATTAGTATTGCTGGAGCACAGAGAAAACACCTGTGTCCCTACACTTCCTAAAGGAAAGATAAGCTATCACACGTTACATTACTCAGCTGTGTATTTTGCTGAATATTTGTGTATAAATTTAATCACAAATGAGAAGCTTGTGACCATATCTTTGTCTGAAATGTATCCACATATAGTTCACTACACTTTTTCAAATCTGTATGTGTCATTTCATTATTTCTAGCCTATTCAGACTCAATTTCTTATCCTTTCCATTATCTCCCTGGAAAAAATGGATGAAATTGGGTCACTATTGTGCTCATGACATCCCCTGGGCTGCTGGACACCTGGGTTTTTAGGACACTGTAATATGACAAATTTAGCAAACTTTTATTGCTTTTTATGTCCAAATTCAATATCTTCAAGATATTTCCCAATATAACATCCACACTCAGATGAAGTGAGAGGCATTTAGAGCTCTTTTTCAGCTGATACTTCCCAGCTGCTGCTGTGGAACAGCAATTTGATGCTTTCAAACTGCTCAAAGAGAGCTACAGGGTCACATCTAAGCCCACTGCACAGGCAATAATATTCGTCCTTGTCTCTACATTTTAACAAAACTGGTGCAATCATAAATCTCACATAACACAACAATTCCATATCTCATTGCATCATAATAGAAGGGAAGAGTGTTTGAATTTGGTTTGGCTTGTTTTTCTTCCTTTTTAGCTTGCTTTTAATTGTGAGCTGGCTTTAGGAACAGTTTACCTCTTCAGAGGGGTGGTCCCATGTCAGGTTTTTAAATTTACCAATATGCAAAGAAAATTCAAGTATCTTTCAATATTTTTCCAAACAATTTTCAGGATTATTTAAGCCTTCCTCGCCTATATTTGGAAATATTTTTAAATAAAATTCAGCCTATTCCTAATATTAATCAAATTCATCAAACTTCAGTGACTTTTAAACTTGAGAATGTTATTATACTACAAAACAAACCAAATTAATTTTAATTAAGTCTTTGTTTCACAGACATTTGGATTTGCACAAACCCATGTTGGGCCCTTGTTTGCTGGAGTTTACATTTATATATGTAAGTACTTGAAATAAGTGAGACAAGACAACTCATGGATATGTTTACTTTTGCTTGTGCACTTACATATAGCATGCTTTTGTTTTGAAGATTTATAACTGGTGGAAGATTATACATTTTATTTACAGCTGGAGCACCTGCATAAGTGACATTCAGAAATGTAACCTCCCTTCCTGTCACAGTCCCATTTCATTTCAGGTTAAATTATATCAATGCTTCAGTTCTAGAAACTTTTAAATCAACAAAAGTAGGAACAGTAGGCATTAATTTACTGTATAATGTTTATTCAGTGATACAGACACTTCTGCATAAACCAATATATATTATTTGAATAACTTTTAACAGACAGTTTGAATTTCCCTGAAATAAAAATAAAAACAATAAGCCCGCAAATTCAAACATTATGAGCAGCTTTGCTAAAAAGGAAAATCATGTTATCCTTAAGACCCAAGCTTTCAGAGAGCTGGAAAACCTCCAATCAGGAGGCAACATAGTCCTGTCATGCCCTGTCTGCCACAGAGCCAAAATGGCCTCTGTTGCAATTAGGGAATTAGGCTCGACCTGGCACTGGTGACCTCTGTCACTGTCACCAGCACAGAGTGCCCAGATGATGCTAGCAGGAGCAGACAACGCTCATCCAAAGCAACAGCGGTTTATCGGCAGCCAACACCCAGGCCACCACCAGCTCTACACCAGCACTTCCACCCCCCATTCCAACTGGTTCAGCTCCACTGATAATAACTACAGCAGGAAGTACTTGGGAAAAAAACCCATACACTGCTGTTGGAGCTGAAAAAGAAAATCCTCTCCTCTCAACCATGTGATTAATGCCTAAAATTAGAATGCAAAAACTACGTTTTTGCACAGAATGACTTGAAAGGCCCCTGCACAAGAGAGTGAGATCCCTGTCATTATTTAAATATGACTCCAAATTGATGAGTAGATTTCATGTGGGTTTTTTGCTCTGGGTAATAATACAGTGAGAGGTAGCCAGTGAATCAGACTCTGATATTACCAATTACTATGGTCACTTACAGCTAAGCTTGAATTCACTAAAGGCTAAAAGACACATGGTTTAAGTTTGAATGGAACAGTGGCAGAGCATAAAGGACACATTTTATCAACAGACTGCAAAATAAAGCAGTGTATTTACATGAACACACACAAGATTAGGCAAGAAGGACTAATTTACGCCTTATCTAAGAGAGGTAGGGTGTTAGTGAAATTTAGAAAGAAGAAACTTGTGCTGTGACAGATAATGTCTAAATATTAGGGAAAATTAAGAAGCTGTTAATTCATTTAATGATATCTTCACCATATAACTTTTCAAAAAGTAGTTTTCCTTTTATCTTTTTTTTAGATACTTGGTAGAATAAAAGCTTTTTGGCTGTAACTGAAACATCTGAAAGCTGATTGCTTTGGGAAAACAATAAGATTTGTGGTTATATCAGTCAGGATAGAAGAAATGGAGAAAGTGAACAGGTATTTTTCAAGGAGAAAACAGTGTTAATACAACTTGCATAGGATGAATCTGCATCTTATCAAGCAAGAGAAACACATTCCTCCACATAAACCTCAGCACTATAGTTTAATTTCGTGACAGCATTTTTTTGCTGTAATAGCTTGTCAGCCTCCAGCTTCTCTGCTGGGATATTGCGATTTCAGCTTTGGTAAGAATGGCACGACACACGAGAAAAACAACAAAGAGAAACAGTTAAATGTCTGTCAAAGCGGGTCACAGAGATGCATCTGTCCTCTTTAAGGTAGGAGTGGAAGTAAGAAAGTGTGGGAAATGAGTTCAAATTGGATAGTTAGAAAGATGACATTGATGTGGTCACCACAGGGATTCCTAAGATTTTTTTTGCTCTTTTCATGCAGTGGTCCAATGTAATGTAAGGCCTGAAAAATAGAGGAAGTAGTCCTGAGATTGCAATGTTCTGCCACATCATTTATTGGTTTTAATGAAAGAGGGAAAGAGAGAAGTACAATGAGGTATTTTCCAAAATTGTGCCTCAACAAACCACTTACAAAACTTTCCAATCCCATTGCTAAAAGTTAACGACCCTAGATCTCCTAGGACAGAGATGAAATGACCCAAATCCAAGGACTGTTGTTTTCTTCCCAAATAAGATGTAAGGGTTACATTTCTTCCAGTCTGGCTTTCACTTGAAATCTTAATTTTAACTCTTACCCTGTATTGGTGCCTTTACAGTTCAATTAAAGTACTGTATATGGCCATTGTTTTTAAAGAATAGTGTCCACAACTGCTATTCACAGGCTTTTAATCACAGGGACAACATTCATCAGCAGCTTTTTTTTTCTCAGTTTTTGTCATTGGTAAGATAAATGAAGCCTCTCTACTCCTCAGCCTTCCTTCACTTGATAACAGGGTACTTAAAAGAAAATATTAAACTTTGTGTGAAAAGTCTTCTGATTCAGATTAAAGAAGCACTTAGTAGCTTACCTTGACTATAGCAAACACCTCCAGAGGAAAGAAAGAAAAGACAAAGGAAAAAACAAGACAAAAACTAGTTTTATTGGCTTTTAAGCTGCTGAAAATAATAAGGCACTGTAGCACTTTCATCCGCTATCAACATCTTGGCTCTGGGGTAACAGACCTTTGATAAAGAGAGAATTCTCCCCAGCAAAATAATATCAGAAAAAATATGCAGGCAAGTTCACTTCAAAGATAATCTTCTGGTGCTGAATTTTAAGGAAACTGTCTTGTAACTTGTCACTATTTCACAGAGCTTTTACTCATCATGATAGAGGGGTTGATAGATAATCCATCAGCAGCTTCACAACAGCTTGTAGGCCATGTTTGATTTCAACATTTCAGAAACATATGCTAAGATACTAGTAGAGTCTCTAGTTACATTTTGTTGGCATCTCAGTCCACTGTACTATGACATTTACATTTGTGCAAGACAGTGTGATAAATCCCAACTATTCTCTTTTCCTAATGGGACGATAGGGTGGTAGGCTGTCTTTCCTAAAACTACAGAGCTAGATTTATAATTAATTTACTTTAGTACTGCAGTTTTATGTTTCCCTGAATATATACAGAAGGGTAGTATATGTATAAAAAAGTTTGCATAATTAACAACTTAGATGAATATAAACAAAAGCCAAAACAGCATTAACTTCTCACAAATTTATGATACAAAATACAAGACTCCAATTCATAGATCAACTATAATCCACATCAGTAATACCCAAAAGCCATCACCAGCTGATGGCTCTTTACTGTTTCTCTGACAGCTGTATCCCCAGAACAGGCTGAACGTCACTGTTTCCATCTGGTGGAAGCAGCACTGGATGAACAAACGCTAATTTAGTTCTCACACTCACTGACACTAGCGTGAACTAGGATGAAAACTACATTTTAAAAATTTAGCAAATCAAAGGCAAGATCAAAAATGCATTGCTAGCCCCCAGGGCTACCACCAGAAGTACTCATTAATTCTGTGTGTTTCCAGAATTAGGCTTCTGTGGGACTCCCTGCTTATACCTAGCAAAAAAGGAGGTGTGTAACCCAAATCAATGGTGGAACTTATATGCTTCAGTCTTGTATTCAACAAACCACCGATGCAGACTCATGGCTTAAGAATTCATATTAATTCATCTTTTCTGACATCCTTCTAAATAAGAACTTCCTTCTCTTCTAAATCCAGCCCTCTTTGTTGAGAGATTCTGCACTGAAAAGTACCTCTATTTATCCTTTTTTTTCTGTAAATGAATATGGTGACTCACCACCATAATTTGACAGGAATCTATTGTAAAATCACCCTTGTCAAACATTCTTTCACTTGACCCATCACCCAAAGAACAAAAAAAAAAACTTCCAAGAGGGAAATATCCATTCCCTCTTCTTGAAGTTGCCCAAGGGCTTATAGCTTAGGCCGAAGTTCATGGTATTTATGGGTGCATTCTGAGCCCTTTTCTCTAATTGGATCCCCATTTCAACCAGTTCCAAACTGTGGCTGAGACACCAAGGCGAGTAGCAGCTCTTCAGCTCTCTCTGGATATGCGTACACACAGTCCAGCTTATAAATAAAGAAACAGAAAGATAAGGTGCCCTTAAATGGCATATAAATCAATGCATTGTGTGTCAAACCTCTCTGGGTTGCATATTTGCATAATGTAGTATTAGCTATATAATCAGCCTATTTTAATTATTTATTTCCCCCTCCCCTAGAGAGCCAAAGGGATTCTTTCTCACAGCAAGCCTTATTAAATGCACAGAGATTCCCAAAGCTATGCCACAAAGTGATTTCTGCATACAAAACAGTACTTTGTTTTTCTATACTATACTACAACATCAAAGAAGAAAATGGTTCCACAGTAAACATACATATCATTCCACATGCTTGTACCCTCTAGAGACATAAAGCATACAACAGGCATGCCTTTTCTGTTACATGTATCTAAATTCTGCCTACTAATCCTATCTCAATATTTTAAAATTGCACTTTTGTCCAAATCTATCTTTGCTATAGATAGTGGTAAACAAAGGCAACCTTCTATGCTCCCTTGGCAGTTTAAATGGATATAGAAACCATCCTGTATTTTTTGGGGGGCCACCTCATGGCTCCCACTTTTAGGACAAAGTAGAAGCACCCTGACTGCACAGCTTTGAATTCCTAGTCTTCCTATTCCTCATAGGTGCATGAAAACATTTGCTACCAGCTGTAAAAATCAGATGACTGCTGATTGTTCTCAGCTGTAATTAGCCCTGAGTACACCAGATTGCCATGATTACTCAGAGGCTGACAATGTCCAGGACAGTGAATTCATCTTGTTTGAGGGATATTCCCCAGGTAGATCATTATTAAAGGGGTTAAAAAGCTACAAAAGCTCCTTTTAGTTTTTTGGGGGGTTTCTTTCACACCTTCCAATGTCTTTGAAGTTTCTCAGATTGAACAGGTGATCAAGTTTCCACTTGAACATTGAATGCAAATGTTCAATGCTAAACATGGAGTCTTAGTAATTTTTATATTGGTAATCAGACCTGGAAACATGTAGATCTATATCTAGTATCTTCTAGAAATCATCATAGATTCAATCAATAATAAAAACTCTTTGTCAAAGTGACTTTCTTTTGTAATACATTCTCAGGCTTGGCAAACATAATGTGCCTATAATATTTCAGAGTCCACAAAATCTCAGGGAAGAGAATTAGCCTTTCATAAAAATAAAAGAATGCTCCCCCATTACCACAGGTAAAACCTACTGTATTTTCCACCTTTCTGTGTTTGTGTAGTATGGAAAAAAGGTACACCTCACTAAGTTATGACACTAAGCTATCAAAACAGAAATCAACTCTTGCCCGTTAAGGCAGTATGTTGTACCATCACTGCCACGCTATTCTCTTTTGCAGTACGCTTTTCTTTCTCTCTGCATCCAATATTCTTTTGTGTCAAGAGTGAAGAGAGAAAAAAAGAATTAACCATATGAATATGCACTATTGTATAATATCCTGTTAACTTTGCTTAGCAAACACCTCTGCTGGAAGTTTTGCTGGAGAAAGGAATGCAAAACTCAGCCCTCAGCAATGACATTTCCTACTAAAATGAAGTGTTGGAGTCAGTAGATGATCTTCAGAACATGATTAACAGCTTGACATGTCTTGGCAATTCCAGGAAACTGAAAGTGTATGAATCTGACTGCACAGCCTAATGTATTTGTTTTTCATAAGAAGTATGTGTCCCAAAAGATGAAGTTTCTATTTCAGTATTTTGCTGTATTACTCAAGTGAATACACCTCTCTTAAGAAGTACCTTCAGCTGTCTCACTGTCCTTTGGAAGTCAGACACATTTCCCACATTAATGAGTCAGTACTTACCTTAGAGATGCCTGTAAAGGAAAAGAAAGTTTTACTTCTGACTGATGTGGTAGCTCAGGACATAGTGTTTTAAGATCTGAAAACAGGAAGATGGAATGTATTTTTATTTTAGGTTGAAAGTGACCTTTTAAGGTACCACTTATTTCTTCAGGTAGCTTCAAAATGTGACTTCTTTTGTGACCTCTTCAATAATCCACCGATTCTCAATGGCACTCCTTTGGGGGGCAGGAGGGAAATAAAATTCTTGGAAAACATGAACTAAAAATGAGAATAAACTCTCGTGCCAAAATATTTTTTAAATTTATGAAATGCACTTCAACAGCATCAATTATTTCTAAACCATATCAATATGCTTGGCTATGTACTGAAAACCATAACACAAGCCATCAGATTATGATAATGACATTGTTACTTTTTTAAAAATTCAGTGTGGCATAGGCAAAGCTAAGTTCTTGTTTGTATGAACTCTTCTTTTCCAAACCCAGTGTTTAATTAAGACAGAGAGTAGAGCAATTATTTCATCTGCAAAAATAAACAGATAGCTATTAAATAGAGCAAATATTTGGTTTTAAAAAGAAAATGTTTTAAAATATTGCATCTATTTGCAAATGTTGTGCCAATTTACTTATCCTTGTTTATCTACATTATGACCAAATTTAAGATTGCCCACATTCAATTAAATTTCTTGTTTTGAATTCAGATAAGCAACATTGAATTTTTCTAATTTGTTTACTTCTGCTGCTTTGCTTAACTGACAAAATATAGTAACTCATAACAATCTCTGTACCACAAAGGTATTAATGAGCTGAAGATGCCAGTGAAAATCTGGATGAACAGTGTATCTTATTTTCTTTGCCTTCAAGTTATGTTATAATCAGGAAGGTCAAGCTCCAGCAGTTCCTTTTTCTTGCCCCACACACTGATTTTTCCTGGATTTTTTCTCAGTGTTATATTGCAGTTTATAGGTTCCAGTGCAAGACTAAGCTGATGGAAATGCATCAAGGTTGGTCTATTTACAGTGGAAATTTTTTTATGCTTTTTGTTAGCGTATTCAGAATAGTTGGGGTCTGTTATCCCGTAGTATTTGCATTACCATAACAGCAAACCTATTTAGGGTCTTGCCAGGAAAAGAAAGGGAAAACTGTTTCTTCAGACATCCTAACTCTTACACAGAAAGTTTGACAATGAGTGGAGAAGTGGAAAGAACACAAAGTCTCAGAGCAAACTATTTCCCAAATAAAAACTAAAAATAGAAGAACAAAAATGCAAATGCATGTCAAAACTATTTGGTATATTGGTTATCCCATAGTCAAGCATTAACACTATAATCATAGCTGAGATGAGCAAAAGAATATTTTCTAATTCACTGAAGTTAGTCAAGTCAACAAAATGGAAGCATCAATAGCTTCACAAGAAAAATCAAACCAAAAATACTGACATGAGGGAAATAGGCTTCATTATGTACAAAACCGCTGATACACTTGCATTGTCTGTGGCCTCAGTCATGGACAAGTATCTGAGTTCCTTAAATCATTTGGCTTTTTAATTCTGGTTCTTCATTCAGCATCCCAGAAAATTTTCTAAGTGGGAAGTTAAATATAATACCCAGGGGAAGTCAGGATATGAACATGATAAGGTAAAATTGCCCTTCCTACCCCAGAAATTTGAGCACTGAAATGATTGCAAAGCAGGTCAAACCTGAGAAATGCAAGGAGGAGAAAAAGAGGAACAGAACTGGTTGGTAAGAGAGCCCATCAATGGGAAAAAAAAACAGTGTCAGGTCTGTTGGGGCATATTATAAGGTTAAACGTCTTCTATAAAATAAAGTTATCCTCAAATTGATCTGTTCCTCCTGCAAAGTTATCAAGACTAACTTCTTTTCTAAGATGTTCAGCAACAGATAAATTGATACCCGTTCTCCTAAATCTCACTTCTTGTTTTTTAGTAGTTCATTATTCTTTACCTGATACTGACACTGAGACTCTTAAATGTCACATATCAATGAATATTTTTCTCCTGACTAATAACAATTAAAGTAGATATGTTTATATAGTAGATATTTTTCAGTAGAAGAAGCAAGAATGTAACTTTGAGGTAGATTATAAACTAACAAAGATTTTCAGAAATATTTTGACCAGTTATTTCTCTTTGTTCCTTCAGGAACCATCACTGGAAAACAAAGCCCTAGGTTACAGGATTGTGTAGCAGATGGTGTATCTTAATATAATCAATATATTCTATAAATCCCATGTGTTTATATTTTTCTGATAAGAAAGTATTGACAGTTCCTCAAATAAGTGAGCTGAACTTCTATTTAACCTTAATACAGTTCACTTTTTTCTAATTGCTTTATTGATTTCTTTGTTGGAATGCTGAGGATGGGGTGGGAATTTTTCTTCTTTGTTTTTAAGGAACAGCAACCTAAAAGAACCAATCCAATATTTCTATACTTAGTCAAAACTGATTAAGTTTCCTTGTCCGTTTCATGTCCTTTATATATTTGTGTCATAAGCTTTCAACTAGGGATCATTGGCACATTCCTTTCAAATCAAAGAGATTGAGCTAGTGCTAACCTGGATGCAAATCCATGCTCTGCAACAGATTTCCTGTTATACCTGACATCCAAATGTTTTAGTGGATCTGGATTGAATTGACTTGTCTCTACAGCTCATAAAATTTAATACACATCAAATTAATTGCAATGTGTCAGGGAACAGAAGAGGAATTGCTGGGGATAGCTGAATGGTATTCTCCTCACATCATAAGAAGCATGAGAGGACCCATAATTATTGTTGAAATTGTAACTATTAAAAGTCAAAAGAGTAAAGTTATACAAAAAGAGAGGAAAATATATTTTCATATATGTAAAACAAATAGATTCAACATTTACATGTACATAATGTATGAAATATTTTAACATCAGATTTATAACATTTTCCCTTCTTCCTCTAGCTTACAGAATCTAATCCTTTTCTCTACATAGCATTGTAACTAGGCAGTTTCTGAAAACAGAAAGCAAGAATGCTAGCAGCCACGAAAAAATTCCCAGAGATGGTCACTGAAAAACCTTATTTAAAAAGAAAACGAAAGAAAGATCATGACAAATATACTAATACAGGCTGTAGTGTAGGAGAAACACTTCTAGTATTCCCTTTTCATAAAGGGGTCTGCTAAACCAGCAATGAAGCGTCCAGTGAAACTGGAAAGAGAGCATTTTTCAAAGTGTTGAAAGGAAATCCTCCATGTACACAAAATTCACTTGCAAAATCTTTGCCACAGGGGTGACAGTTCAGCACAGGACTGAGCATTACCAAGAAGACAGTGAACAGCTACATTTCCAGTTAATGGAGACTACCATAACTACCTTCGTGTTTCATATTAATCCTCAGGCTTGTAAACACTAGTTGTGACAGGACTGGTTAGGATAAAAAAATAAAGCTTCCCTATAAGAAGGCTACTGACCATTGAAAGTTCTTGGAGTAGTCTTTAAAATACTTGATATGGTTCAATTTGTAGTATGCAGAAATTTGAACAATTATGACATGTCCAACATTATTATGTTTGAAAGTCAGATATATATTTAATTTCAAATTACTAATTTGATTATTAAATTCTGGAATAAACTTGTGTGTTGCATTTTCAAAATCCATTTCATAATTCTAGGTCCTTTTATTTACAGGATTTACAATATCAAGCTTCTTAATAGAAAGATTTTGTATGGCATGACTTCCTTCTCTCCTAGTATTATTATATTTTCTGCTCAAATTTCCTTTTATACTTGTCTGTGTGAACTAATGTAATGTTTACATGTGTACAAAATATATGGGAAGAGAAGTAAATGTAAGCAACTTATTTATTACATATTTATTATTTCTTACCATACCCTTCTGGTCAGGACAGTTTCAATTAGTATTTTCAAGGGACAAATAAAAAAAATCAAAACATGTTTTTAGGATGATTTTCCAAAAATGCAACCTTAATGAGAAAGTACTGATTTCTGTAACAACTACTATGCAAATTCCCCTTTTAACAATTGTAATAATGGAACTTGGGCTGACTAACATTTAACTTCTCCTAGATTTACTTTGAGCATGATGGAAATTCCCTTCTCCTTTTACACAACTTGTGCTGCATGATTTCCCCTATTTTTTTCAGGTTAACCAGTATAAGTTCAACAGACACTGGCCACTGACTAACCTATCAGTGGCTGTGGTTACTGACAGCCTCTGGTCCCAAGCCATGATTGAACATCTACCTCCAAAACCACAAAACCCATTTCTTACCAGCTGAATTAAAGAATACTGTAAGAGATAAGAAAATAGTAGATTAGAGTTATTGTGGAAAGCAAGTCACGGGCATGTAAACAAGCTCAGCGTATTTTGCATTTCCCATGATTTAGTACATTCTAAACATCCTAACATTCTCTGTGGCCTTTAAGAGCTCATGTCACTTCCTGAGACCAACTTTATTATAAATGAAGCTATATTTCTTGGAAAGTGTGTGATTGTGATAGCCATTACTGGAGAATGGCATTGTCGTCTTCTGACCAATGCTTTAGCCCCTTCCTTTCATTTACTGCCTGCATTTCACTCTTGGTCCCAAGTCACAGAAAAGTTTCATTCCTCTGGAAGCCTATATTGTGGAGGAAAGATGGGGATCTATTCCCTACTGGCTATGTTTTCCTGAAAGTTGACAGCTTCATCACAGACTCCTTCATGCTTTGGAGCTGGTCCCCACAGTGGAAACTATTCCTGGCTATGTTTTCCCCCAGACAATGTGAGTTCCAAGAGATTCTTCAGGGATTGCTCTAATGGCCCTGCAATCCATGTGAGATGGTTTTAAATGAAATAGCATTTCTTTGGCAACTCTACAGCATAAGGGAGAAAAGATTGAAATACTGGATGAAAATAATCTGTTCTGGATGCACACTGTGGAAAACATTGCTGGGGAATGCATACCATAGAAAACTCAACTACCAGGTGCTGAAATATTAACTTGGACATGTAGCATGCTATGAGTCCGTGCTTTTCTTAGAATCTTGTCGTAGGAGCATGACACTGTCTGAAGGCAAAAACCACTCACACAGTTTGCTCTAAAGATCACCTAGGCTAACAGACACTTGGGGCTTTTGGAAGGCTCTCAGCATTTTAGGGTTGCAAGTGGGTTAACTAAGCTAATTAATTTCTTTGGACCACATCATTCATAAAGAAAAATTACATTCCTTGTCAAACAGCTTTTTTTTTTTTTTTAAGTCCCTCAGATTTGCAACAAGAATACATTTCTTTTTTATGAGCCTTCTGGCTTTCCCTGTAATACCATTATAATGTTCTTTGACAATTGACATTACTAGCATTACTTACATGCCCAGTTCATTGTTTTTAATTTACAAGTTTTCCAAACTAACATTATCCAACTAGCTGGACAAAGTGCACAGTGAAATTAATTGCATAAACCTTTCAAATCTATATAAAGAAACACGATGAATCAAGGTCTCATAAATATTTATTGTCACCTCCCATTAAATACCTTTGGCTTTTAGACATATCCACAATAGATAGTCCAGTTTAATGACCCTGAAAAATAGCTATGATATTTACAGAAATAGTTGATAGGCACGCACAGTTTTCTTCCTTCCAGTTTATTTGAAATAGTAGCAAGGTGCCTGCTCAGGGGCTTCTCAGATCCTATCCCTAACATAAAATGTAGTGGATTTGCATAAATAACTTGCCAGATAAAGAAAAATGTCTTTTTGATAATCTCCTATCATGTGCCAACCCTGCCACATTGATGCCACATGCCTCTTTTCAAAGGATTATATCAGTCCATATTTAACTGCAGAAAATAGCTTACATATTTTTTGTAAACAGCATATTTTCAAAGCAGAAGTGTTGTGTATAGCTGGTTAACACATAATAAGAAGAATGTTAATTCCTAAATAAACAGCATATGATTCTTTACCCTCTGCCTCAAAACGAAACAAATAGAACTTGAAAAAACCATAGGTGCCTTAGATAAGTCTAATACAGGGTTAAAGCCTGTGTCATTAATTGTAAAGGACATCACTATCTCACAACTTGCAGCTAACTTGCATCTTCATTTAGCTGTAGTTTTGATGCCCTATCCAAATACATTGTCATTCATGGTTGTTTTGTCTATATCTGTCTCTCCTTGTGCAAGGTACATTATTCAGCCCTTTTTAATATTCTTATATTAAAAAAAAAAATTACCAACACCTGCACTAATGAAGGAAGTGCGTGTGAATGTGCATGAGAAAGGAATATTCTCTAAATAAAAAATTAAAAACAAAATAGCAGTTGCTTGCAATCTGCTCTTGGGAAGAGAATAAGAAAACCAATTTTACCTATAGTACAAAGTTGTCACCCAGCTAAACAAACTGCTCAATAGCATTCAAACATTTGAATACTATTAGAGTGATTGCAGAACTTAGGTAATGGGAATTCAGCAGGTCTCCTCCACACCTAGAGAAAAGGAGTTGACCAGATGTATGCTGATGTATAGTCTGATGTAAAGCACTAGACTTAATGCCACGGTTTAGCTGCGCATTATTGGAACAAACACATTCTTGAGACAGATTAATGAATATCTGAATGGAAGGATGCGTTATACAAAATATTCGTATTCAAAATCCAAACTTCCTGCCTAAAGGCCAAAGTGTTTGAAACTGGACTTTGAGAAGAGTCCTGTCTACTTTACTGTAGCATGAATTTTGACCAGGATTGGAACAAAAATTGCTGTATTGAAGTCTACAATAAATTTATATTGGTCAGATGGAAGAAATATCAGATGCTTCCAAATAGAAAGGAGGTAGTTTTTTCCCAGACAGCTCAATGTTTAACCAATCCATCCAACACCACTCTAACAATATAAAATCCTTTATATCATTACAGCTGTAACTGCAAGCAGATATTTTTTTTTCCCTGAATATTCATGTAAATGCTAACTCCTTCCTTACATCTTTAGACATTCTGATTCCTTCTTTGGAAGATTCCAGAATATCCCATACAGTATCATGCAAAACATCACCTGGTGCAAAACAAAGGTCAGGTGTCTATCTCTTCTTCAGAACTCAAACTATTTGTCCAGAAGAGATTTCTCTCAAACCATTAAGTATTCTAAGAGTTAAAAATCAAGTCTTTAAAAGGTGCTGCTATTTTTAGATGTTACAAACTCCTATTACACAGTTTCAAAAGTATTAGCCTTATCAGCTTTTCTTTAATGGAAGCAGCACTTATACAATTATGTTCACCTTCTCCTAAAAGCTTGCAATCTATACAGCAAGAAAAATATAAAACATCCTGAAATACTTGCTTTTCTTTTCTGTCCAACATTCTTATTTCAGTAAAACTGCATTGTATACTAGATGGCAACAATTACCTCATTCCAGTGAAAGGCCAGACTGTAACCATCATTTTTTCAGCTTGCATTAAAATTTTAGTGCAGAAACCTGAGCAAAACATAGGTTTGCACCTGTCACAGCAGGTGCACTGTATGCAGCAGTCTATTAAAGGAATAAAGATTAGTAAAGTAAGTGCAACACAATATAATGCTGTAGGGTTGGTAAATGTCTTTTAAAAGTATAGCACTTATGATGCTGTCAGTCTATCGACTGGTGTGACATAATAGCCACTTTTCCTAAAAGCTGAAATACTCAGCTTCTCACAAGTCCCAGCCCCATCTATTGGTGAGAGAAATGACAAACATCTGGAGTCAGGAGCAAGTCTTTACTCCCTGAGCATCTGCAACTCTAGTGAAGGGAGTATAGAAAATGGAGAAAGGGATGCTGGGTTTTGGTTTCCTTTTCCCTACACAGAAAGGCACATGTCAGGCATGGCTGAAAGCAAGTCATATTAAAATAATGAGCATGCTTGCTCTGCTTAAGGATAAGGAGGAAACTCAGAAGATATATTCCTGGTGTAGAAGACAGTAGACATATTGCAAAACTTTTATCACTACTTTCTACTGAAAATAATCTACTAGTGTTATTTTCTTATGTGTATACCATGCATTGCTCTTTAAAAGTGTAATGATATTTCTGAATGTGAGATTTGTTAAATTATGTTAGTTTGTCTTAAAATTTGTTCAAGAGGGAGCCAATATTTTTCATGGATATTTGTCTTACTAAGCCGTGTTTGCTTAGTAAATCGACTTCTCTAGTTCCATCATACCTGATTACTAATCTCTCTGGAAACAGTCATTTTAAGTGATAGCCCTTCACAATTAAAGTTGTATTTTGATGCTATCAGGAGCAAGGAGCAGGCATAAACAGTCATATCTAGGAAAGATAAATCCCTAGTAAAAGGGATTGGGTGGCTTCAGAGGATCTGAGTGAGAACAGCAACACCCATGACATGTAATTACCTCCAGCACACACAGTCGGTTTTGAGAGGTGTTCACCTTATATTCTCCCTGCTCTTTTGGAGCAACCATCACATCAGCACTCTAAGGCCAGTAAAACAGCCAAGATAAGCCAGAGTTCCTGGCTATGTCCTTTCTTATTATTACAGCTATTCAGTCTGAAACTGCAATCATGGTTGGAACAAGGTGCAGAAAGCCAAGTCCTATCAAGGCAAACCAGTAGATCTTCAGAGAGCTGACAATACTCTCACTTCATTTGAGTTCAGTGCTGAACTGGGGCTTTTTCAAACAATCAGTGACCCATCTATGCAGCCCTCTCATTTCAAAGTGCTTGCTTCTGCATTTATACCAGCCTTACCAAGCACCACACAGGTGTGAGACACCTGTGAGCTATTCTGCCACAGTGCTGCCACCTGTTTCTCTGCTGTGCAACCATATATCCCAAAACAGGTTAGTCACTAAATTTCAGAGTCCTCTTTATGGTGTAAATTGAGTAACAGAAATTCCACCAGAGGAAGCACTAGAAATAATAAAAGAAAGTAAATGCAAAATAAAATTGTGTCCTGCATTAACTTAGTAGCGTGCTCATTTACTTGCTACGTATAACATGGATATAGGGACACAGTCCAAATTTCAGCAAAAAAAGCTGACATGGGGTAATATCCTAATGTTCAATCTATCATTCATGGAGCAGAACTCAGTGCATTAAAAGCACCTTTCACCATTAAGGAAAGCAATAGCAAATTGGCTGATTAGCATAAATGTACAAATGTGTTGTCTCCTAGGAGCTATTATCATGCTTTCCAAATGCAGTTGTTTCAGTTGTTAAATTTATGAATTCTCCTGTTTTTTTAATATCTAAATCTTGGCACCTCTATCACACATGCTATGATTCCCAGTAGGTAGCAAAGCCCTGAGAAAATATGAAATGAACTTTTAAAAAATATGTGAATCTGGGGAAAAAAAATACAGCAATTTGTAAAGGCAATTAACGTTGGTAACAGTCTCAAATAAACTTTGGATTGGGAAATTTACAGAGTTTAGTCCAGTGAGATTTTGTTAAGCCTTGATATAAACTGCATAAAGCAAATAATAAATTAGCCTCTTCAATCTTTCACTTCTAAAATGAAATAGTGTCCCACTTCTGGTATAGAATGACACACATACACACACACAAATAAAAAGTATGTTGATATTCATAAGACTATTCCCCTTCTGGGAAAAAAAAAATAATCAGACCATTATCCCTGAAATCCAAATGTGCTAATCAGCTGAATTCAAGAGGTCCTTTCCCATGAAAAGGCAAAGAAATCCTGGCACTACTCTTTCCATTGACTTAAATAGAACCACTTGAATAAGTGAGAATCTCCCAACTGGGCCAGAGCTTTCTTAGCATTACATTGTAAATTATAAAAAGATATACTGTACTGTATCTCTTCCATTAGGCATAGTTCAGCTGTCTAAAATTGTACCGTGGGTGCCTTTTTTATCCTCTAGTGAGAATATATCTGAGATAACGAAATCGTACATTACCCTTTGAGATTTACAAATCTGACACCACATGTAACGTCTGCTCTCCCTTCTTTAAATTAATATATAGGGAGACATCTCTTTGTATGTGGAAAATCATTTCTTTCAGTTCTCCATAATTTTAGAGGTCATTTAATGAGGAGAATGATGATTTGATAGAATCTTTCTCTCATTGTAACTAATCTAATAAGTACCTAACATTTTAGGTAGTACTGTGCTATGTGTATTTCTGCTCAATGAGGCTGCCACTTGTTCCAAAGACAAAAACCAGAGTGGCAGGGAAGCAGCAGTTTGGCTTAACTTCACATACTCTCCTGTCAGAGAATTTCAAATCACTCTTCATATCTTTAGTGAGCTCATTCGTTCAGGAGAAACAGCTTGGGCTTGGCAACTGATTTTGGAAGTACATATTTCTCTGATATTCTAGGGAGTACTAATTTGTGCCTTATAAATTATACAAAGTACCTATGAAGCAGTAAATAGGTAAATGGAAGTGAAGGTCAGCAGTGTTTAAATGAATCTGCTACTGAAGATTTGTCCTCTGATATTTTAATTACTCCCCTCTGATGCATTCAAAAGGCATGATTATCTTTAAATAATGGTGAAAATATAGACCCTTTTAAATTCCCTCTGCTTGATCAACCAAATCAAGCTCAAATTTTATGTATTCACCTATAAGGCACCTCATAGCTCTGTCTGCAGTACCAGCTTATTTCTTTTCTTTCTCCTCTCCTTGCCCCTTACACCTGTCAAGCTGCAGGTTTTTTCCTTGATCTTTTTCTATTTTATATAACCATCACTGCACCATTTTTCAGTTTGCACAATAGTATCTGTAGTGGCATTCTGACTAGTCTTAACAATTTGCCTCATAATTTACTTTATATACACATGGAGCTCTGTTATTAGATGTGCATTGCCCAGCAGACAAATGCTGCCTGTTGTTTCCAGTGCTTACAGAAAGCCTTTTTCAAGTCGTGATCCTATTTGCAGGGCAGAGCAGCATGTTTTTAATGAAAGGAGGTTGAAAGGAACAGGTTAGCAGCTGAGTCCATATTGCAGTTCTGCAAATCCACTTGTACAACAGAAGATTGGAGGGTTTGAGCCAATGGTTTAAAAGACATTTCATGACTCTGGGGTTTTATAGGAAGTTTTGAGGAAGAGGCAATGATTCTTTTTTTTTTTTTTCTGTGAAATGTTCACAGCCACCTCCATGCGGTGATCAGTCCTAGGTCAGAGTGAATTTTGCTTAGACTCACAGTCATCATCCACTTTAAACAGTTTATTAAGCTGTAGGCAAAGACCCAGAACTCCACTGGTCACTTTACTACTGCTGCAGGGAGAAGTGACTGTACCCCCTTCCCTTAAAACCTCAAAGCCATTTGTCTTGTGTCATTTCTGATTTTCAGAGTTTTTGAGAGGCTACTAGTTGAGTAGTGACAATGAGTTTTGTCCTTCAACCTGTTTTATAGATACAGGCTTCTTGTCAGTAGGTTACAAATTAAATTCCCCAACACACACAGGCTATTCAGTAATTCACCACAGCTTTTTAATCATAACTCACAGTATGTGAAGTAGTTCTCCACAGGAATGAAGGATTGTCAGAAAAAAAAAAACAGATACAGTTTATTCTATCATTGAGCAAAGGTTGGACACAATAGACTCTTGAAAGTCTTTTTTAAGATTTCTTTAAAATATTTACTCCTTTTTTATCCTGTATATTTTGCAAATACATGATTTCAAAGACTACAATTCCCCAACACTATAAGCATTGTTTAGGCAGCTTTCTATCAAACTGGAGCATGTTATCCAACTATCACACTTATCAGGCTTGTTAACCAGAGGTTTGAAGCCTACAATACAGATAATGTACAAGACAAACCCTCATGCATTCACCACCCACTGTAGATGGCTTCTGCTGTGAGCCACTTCTATTTCTTTTGATCAGAAACTTCCCTAGGAGATGAAATAACAGGTATGCCTACATGCATGCTGATTGTCTGCATCAATTCACTGAAACCTGTGGGAGAGATGCAGCACAACAAAACTGCTTACAACAAACAGCTTGTTGAAGAAGTCTAGAAAACTTCCCTTTTATTCCTCACCCACTTTCCCACACACTCCCCTCTAGTATGCAAGTGGAACCCCTAGATTATAGGGAACGAGGCCCGGGAAAGTTTCACAAACCCAGGGTGTTAGACCTCTGGATTTCTAAATTGTTTGTTTCTGAAGCTTCAATGCAGGGACCAGCCAGCTCAAACTCTTCATCCACCCACAGATGTGATTATCAGTGCACAAACTGAAAGGAAACACAGAGATGACCTGCTTTAGGTAGGCAGCAGAATGAGTGGCAGGGAGGAAAAAACAAAACACACCTCAGGCTCAATAAATGCCCACTAGTGGCAGCCACCTTCCCTGTGCCTTCCCAAACCAATTTAAAAAGTAGTTTAAATCCGAGGATGAAAACCAGTACCAAAATTTGTAAGAGAGGGGAAGGAAGGCATCAAGGCACTCCAGATGGTTTGGAACTAAGGCTAGGATTTCTGGTTTGTTTAAAGAAGGGAGTTAGTTCTTAGCATTTATTATTTACCTTGTACTTTATTTATACTTACATGCACAAATTATTACATGAAAATCTTATACCTGCAGTGTTGAAAATCTTTTTGTCTGGGATGGTTAAAAATAAAGGTAAACTGAAATCTTAAAACACAAATTGGCTAAAGGAGTCTGTGTTTGCCTTAAGATGATGCTGTGTAAAGAATATTTAAAATGACATAGGCATTCTTTCCTGAGGACCTCCTGATGGCTCCTGACATTTCAACCTCATAATGTAGCAGGGTTTTTTTATTTTGTTTGTGCAATTAGTCATGTTACTTAGCAGCACAAAAAGTGCTTTTTACACTAAACTCCAGGGAATGAAATATGCAGAATTCATGAGACACAAAACACATCAAAATTCATTTCCTGAGCAGAAGCACTGAAACACTGTGCAGCAAAAACTATTACTTTTTTCATTGTGTTTGTAATAAAGAACTCAAGCAACCATGCCCTTCAGGGCTGGGCTCCTCACCACTTCACTTGAACTCAGCCTCAGCGTTGAGCCATGGCATGTGAAGTTAATTACTCTGGGCATTGGGGCTCAGAAGAGAAGAATGACCCTATTTGCAGCTCGGTGTACCGTGCACCACGCTAGAGTGAATTCTTTCAGTACCTACACACGGCGCGCTCTGTGGCTCCGAATGGAGCAATAATTCTCGCGCTCTGGAGGAAAGCTCAACTGTCATCTCATTTTCGCAGGGGCACTCGTCTTCCCCGATAACCATTTAATGGGGGCTGACATCAGTCCACATCCAGTCACTGTCACCCTCCCAGTTCAAATGGCATGAAAATCCAAGGGTTACAGCTTTCAGAAACTGTCATGCAAGAGGGCAGGCTTGAAGCAGTTTCCAATCCTGGGTCTTGTGATCCCGATGCCTTTCTATCAGCTTTTGTGATAAGAATTATGTAGATTCGGAAGTCTGTGGCTGTGAGTGACTCCCCATCCAGAGAACCAAACACTGTCTGCAGGAAAACTGGTTTACATAATTTGACAAGATGGTTGACTCACCAAGGAGCTGAATATTTTCATAGGATCTGAAAATAAGTTTAAAAAAAAGGCCATTACACATGATTGCTCACCAAATAACTAGCTACTCTCAGTTACTGTTGGAGTAAGAGCTTTCAGCACCTTTAACAAATGAAAAAATGAAAAAATACCCTGCCCCTCTACTTGTGCTGAAATGTCTGGCTTTGCCTGACATAGTCAAAAATTATGCCAGATGGTGGTCAACAATAACATTAACCTGAAAGAAGAATAAAATAAGTGAGGAAAGATCTATGTCTGGTAAAATCAATTGCAAATCTAATTCAAATAATAGAGACATTTAGTTTTTTTAGCAGGATCTACACTATTTTATCTGTTTATACTATGATAAATCTTCAACTTGAAATAAAGTTCCTAACACTCAACATTTTGAACAGTATTTGCAGGAAATGGAATAGTCACTTGGAGGTAGAATACAAGAGCTGGACAGTTATTTCTTGAGATATTCCTTCATTTTTCACGAATGTAAGGCAGTAAGTTTACAGGTTATTTTTTTTTCAATCTTTCTTGACTTCTTTTCATTTTTTTAATTTCCTGATGTTGGTTAATTATTTGATTTATTCACTCATACATTCATGTCTAACCTAGAAGAGTTTATTTTCCAGCTTCTGATTTTAATGCATCAGATACAGAACTTGCATAATCATGTAAGGAGAAGAGAGCATGGAGAACTATGAAATTGCTCTTGGATATTGCCTTAATTCTATATAAGATAGGAAAATAAATTATAGGTTGAACTTTTAACTTGTTACGTTTTGACTAGTCATCCAGGTAGTTTTTAATCCTGGCTATCATTTACTAATACTCTTTTGCCAATAATCATTCACAGGCCTTTGCTAATCTGTTATCCTGCTCTAACACAAGCAATGGTGTTTGACTGGATGTAGAGAAAAACACACTCAATCCCTTCCTGACACATGTATATGCTGGGTTGCATTCAAAAAAGAATTATGTGACTAAAAGGAAGAACATTAAATGTTCTACCCTTTGGAAACTGTTCCCACTTTTGCACAGCCCATATTCAGTTACTTCCAACACAACAAGGACATTCTTGGTATGCTTATTCCAATATTGTGTTCTCAGTAGCTGTAGAGAACTAGATTTCCTAGTTGCAGTTAAAAGGCACTTCTTTTCTGATTGTTAACTCAGTAATGTCACCATTTATTTCTACTAGATTTTTTCAGGTCAAATGACAATGCATTTTTTTTGTTTTGGTTTTGGCTTTTTTCCATTAAGGAAGATATGAGAAAGCATGAGATAGCATTTCTATCAACAAAATTTTTGTCTGAAATTTTCAAAATTCTAAAATTAATCTCCCATATGCCCTGAAGCATCATCAGGAACAGAAGTCTCCTGTTTATTTCTTATGTTCATTCATTTTGTCTTCTATTTTCGAGCTCTGAGCATTTTTATTCCTCCAGACCAAAATCTGAAGCTTCAACTAGACAGCGACGAAGGTGACACTTTAAGAAAGCTAGGGTAGGTTAGATCTGGAGTGGTTTTGCCTGAAAGGATACTTTAATGCGCGGAGCTTTCAGGTGACCCCACAGAAAAGGAAACATCAAGTTTTTTCCTGACATATTCAGTGAAGTTACCACAAACTTTATAAGCCTGAACTTGATTATTGAGACACATGCACTTCCATAAACCTTGCTCAGCTGCCTTAATATTAAAAGAATAAAAGGGGGGGGGGGGCTATTTCCTTTCCTTTTTTCTTTTTCTCCAAAATACAAGCCTCCTCTTATTTATTTTCTACTTTATTAAGGAACTGTTGCAACAATCCAGATTATGAAATTTCAGATTAATCTATGTGATTTTACATGCTGGTTAGTGACAAATTGTCATAGTCAACCCTCATCTCTATAAGTACACTTCTCAGGTAAACAATTGTTGACATGGTATCTCTTTCTCTTTTTCATTATTTAGTAGTTGTTACAGTCAATGGCTTGGCTGCATGATAAGACACCTTCTTCTTGTACCTGGATAGCTAAAACAATAAAGTCAGAGAATAAAGACCAGAGAGTTGTTATATACAGCATATGATACTTCTAGGGGAATTTTCAAGAGTAATATTGAGTTTTGAATATACTCCTCAAAGTTTTTTGCCTTTACACAGTTTTAAAAACTGCCAGACAGTTGTCTGAATAACCATCAATAATATTGAACTAGTTGTATAATGGGACTGATTTAATCTTTCCTTATTTCTGGTGAAAATTAACCTTTAATTTAATGTATTTCTAACCATCCTAGCTTACTTCCAAGAAGTCAAGTTTTCTTTTATTAAATCAAATCTGATAATATAAAAAAAGTATCATAGTCTGTCAAGTATAAAAAATACTAGTCATGACTTGATTCTAATATTTGATCCATTCCAAAGGTTTTAAATGCTCCCATTAAGATATAATCACTTGGTGGATTTAGAATATATTTAGGATATTTAAATTAATGAATTTCCTGTGTCACCACCAAATTTTCAGGGAAAAGTTGGTTTATGGGATCTAATTACAAAGAAAATCACTCTAAGCATGCAGAGACGAATTGTTGGAAAAATGATCCATAACTTCCAGAATTCAATTCATGTTATGTCATGTTTTGTGTGATAAACTCTCTGGATCTTGAATTCTGCAGGTTTTTGAAACAACATTGAAAGGTTAGCTTTAAAGAAAACACACTAGTAAGCCTCCCAGATTATAGGATAAAATGAAATGCCATAATCTCACAGAATGTGTCCTGCATCCAAATGAAAGGTAAATTTGCTGTTTTAAGAAGCAACTGATTTGTGTGTTCTGCAGCAGTGCAGCAATTGCTGATGGAAAGATCCTTTACAGTTTTTTTTCTCTGAAATGGAAGCAAATAATCTGGTTAATATTTTGCAATTCCATAATTTTCTCTAAAAAAAATTAATTCTTAAAAAAAGAAGTGTAGAGAAAGAAGAAACCCACATTGATAAGTGCCTTTTAGAGCTCAGAACCAGGGACATGAAAGTCTCTTCAGAGCAGCAGACACGTCTGCCATTGTCAAAGTACTATGGACTGTTTTTCAATGAGTTTTTCCCTTCTGCTCATTAACTTTACTGATGAAAGACAAAGAAAAAGCATTTTCCTGAGAACTTTCCAATTTAATAAACCATCACACCAAACAACTGTATCTGTAACTTCCCAGGTGCAGAAGAAGCTTACAGAAGTTATTTGAGACAAAGCTGCTCCTTCTAATACTTGCTAAATATGTGTTAAGCCTGTTAATGACTGTGCTCTCCCATCCAGTGAGAATGTTGGACACATTCCTTGGAGAGTGGTGGACACTCTTAGATTGGATCTGCAAAATTGGCTCCCTGGGTTTCACTATTTTAATATCCACTCAGAGTATATATATGGTAGCAGTAAAAGTTGTATCATGAGAAGTCTTTATTGAAGTATACAAAATTTACCACTGATTCATGGAATGTGCAAGGAATTTGCGAGAAATGCAAATGATGTCCTGATTTCAATTGAACTATTCTTACTTGCAACAACTGAAAATCAGGTTTGGGGAATGTAAAGTGTCATCATTAGACACACTGTTTACATAGGACATGTTTTTATTATTGCTCATCACTGATGTATATAACCTTTCCTCTTCTACTGCCATGACATGTAGAAAGATGAAGAATTAAAGGAAGTAGCCATCTAATATCTTCTGCTATTCCTTTTTCGCTGTTCTTAAGAGTAGTGAGCAATGTGCTTTTTTTTCTATATATATTTCAACTCCACTATCTGTAAAGCATCAAGTTGTATTCACAGAAATTATAGTAAAAGACAGAAATAAAGTCACTGGATGTCAACATCTTGATCTGTTTTGTAAACAAAACACCAAAACCTCAACAAAAGTGTATTTCAGAACAAAAATAAATGAAAAAAAATTTTAAAAAAGGAAAGAAAGCAAAAAATATGCTGTTGACAGGTGACAAGAGAAAATAACTCATAGGAAGGTTTTAAGCCCTGAGGATTTATTTGTACCTGCTGGGTTAGAGACGGCGAAAGAGCAGAAATAATGATCAGACAGACAAATACACAAC
This sequence comes from Ammospiza caudacuta, assembly GCF_027887145.1. NCBI lineage: Eukaryota > Metazoa > Chordata > Aves > Passeriformes > Passerellidae > Ammospiza > Ammospiza caudacuta. The sequence goes on along the minus strand of NC_080593.1, from coordinate 110,018,295 downwards.
CACACATAAGCCTGTGCCATTGCTCCTGGCAACTGTTCATTATTTAAAACAAAGACCTGTTCTTTGTATAAAGGTAATGGAAGGCTCTGTTTAAAGACTGAGCATTCTGAGAGAACTTTGAAGGTAAAAGGCAGTGTTCCAGAAACATTTCTTGTGATAGATATTTAGAAACAGGTTGTGATTTTTATAAAGTAAATCAAAAGTGTTCCAAAATCTGCAGCTCCATATCTATAGCAGTTCAAAAGGGGTTGTAGATGTCCATGTTGTTTTGTTGCCATTTACTGACCCAAATAATTTAATTCAATTTCTGGTATAGTTTACATGCTCAGCATACTGGGTTTATTCAAAGGATGTAAATAAACTAGTAAATGTCGCATTTTGAAGGAGTGGAAGGGGAAAATGGCATGCATGAAAGCTTTTCTTTACATATACCACAGAATAAATCAGAAGCTCTAGATACAACCTTGATTCTGAGGGCTGGCATGTCACCCTTCATGCATTCAAAAGGGTTGTTTGAATATCCCACAGGAACAAATATAACTTGCCAGTTCATCCAGGGAGTAAATAGTTTTTATAGTGTCACTTGGAGTCACTCCTCAGATGGTGATGTGCAGGGCCAGGAGTCGGACCCAGTGATGCTTGTGAGTCTCTTCCAACTCAGCATATTCTGTCATTCTGTGAACTGCTAGTCACCTACACCATGAAAAATCTACTGGAAGCCATTAGATTCATTTATCCTTTCTATTCTGGCTACTCTGTACTTGTGTTAATTCAACACACCTGCTTGAAGAATGTCACAGACATTTCTCCACAGAAATCCTTTTCTTTCATATTTCTGTGTCTTCGGGAGCCAGAGGCCCCCGAAGAGAAGGTAAACAATTATTATCAGCTGCTGTGGAATGCAATAGGATTCACCTTGATTGGCTCATTTTCTATGTTTATAATTAAGGGCCAATCATCAGTGCAAGCCAGGGGACTGAGTCCCTGGACACAACTTTGTTGTGGGTTCTTTTCTATCTCTTCTTAGCTTAGCTAGCTGCTCTGCAAACCTCTCTCTATATTCTTTTTAGTATAACTATAATGTATTATATCATATATTAATAAATTCAGCCTTCTGATCAAGATACAAGATTCACCGTCTCTCTCTCACCAACTGCGACCCACACAGGTCGCGGTAATATCTGGTGACCCCTCGTGTAAGAGCAAAAATTAATCTGATAAGACCAGAGGAGCGAAATTGCTGCACTGGGTAAAAATCCTGTATGTGTGGCATTTGAGGGTTGCTTTGAAGTGACCTCAGAAAGTGGATTCAAGCCAGGAGCTGAAGAACCGAAGATCCTGATTTGGACAGAGTTCACAGCCAAGGCTGACCACAAAGAGAATCTTTCTTCTGGAAAACCATCAGGAAAGATGATGGAAAAGAGCAGCAGACCTGTGGAGCTGGCCAGAGCAAGCTGGACTCTTTCAAAAGGTACTGTTCACTTTTCTATCCCTGATGAACCAGCCCTTCGTAGCTTGTGGCTGTTTGTATGGCAGACCCATGCCTTGCCAGAAGAGATTCAATTCTCCCCTTCAGAGGAGAAAATAATAGCCCTCTGGAAACATTGGTGCAGGGAAGACGGTTTCTTTTTGTCAAAAACAGATATCTATGAATTCTTTCGATGGGCAAAGCTTTTTGGGTTCTTTGCTGATGTCTTATATGCTTTGGATGTTTTTGTCTGGGAGTGCATGGACTCGATTATCCAGTGCGTCTACCTGGAGGGACGCGTGTTGCCTTCCATCTACCCAGCATTTATAAAGCTTTTCCCTGTCTTGAAACGCAGAGCAGCTTGTTTTCAATGGATATCTAACTGTTATGGCCAAGCTCCGTTTCCACCACCCTTGGCAGAAGACCCGGTGGGGGAGGACTTTGGGTTTTTTCCCCCCCCCCGCTTCGCAGCGGGGGGGCCGAAACTTCGCGGCGCGAAGAAGTTTTTTTTACTCTTGCTCCGGAGCATGCTCAGATGGAGTTTTCTCCTTCCCCCCCCTTCTCTCTCTCCGGGGGGATGGGAGCGGCCGCTCAAGCCAGCGTCGGCCTCTCAGACTCCGCCTTCAGAAACGGGGGCGGCACCGGTCTCCGAGGTTTCCTCCACGGCCCTGCTAGAGCCGTCACTCCAGGAGATCCCGTCTCCGCCTCTCCAGGAGGTCCCGCCCGCGGTTGCACCGGCCTCCCTGCCCCCGCCAGAGCCTGTGTCGGAGAAGGCCGAAGAGACAGCACTTCCGCCGATTGACCTGTTGCTAAGCAACAGCGACGCTTCGCCGCTCCTCCCAGCTCCGCTGGTGCCCGTGCCGTGCCCGCCGCCGTTTTCAGAGCCCAAGGATGCAGCACCAGCGTGTTCCCGCGTGTCCCCGCCGCCTCCACAGCAGACCCCAGAGTCAGCAGCAGAAAACAGAGTTGAGCCCGCGGGACCCTCGGAGCAGCCCGCGGCGGATCCCACGCTCAGCGCGGTTCCCCCCCCGGTTCCGGCTCCCTCCCCGATGCTTCCACCGGACGTCCCAGCAGTCGCTCCGGCGGGGGGTCTCTCCTTCCGTGGAGCTGGGGCTGCCCGCCAGCTCACTGTTGTGGCAGTCCGGCTGCCGGCTTTCAAGCTCGGCGGTTTGGGGGGTGGTTTTTCGGGGATTGTCCCATGGAGGCCGCCGCCTCTCTTGTGCCCTAGCGGCGAGGGGGAGGGGGCTCCCGAAAGTTTTGCCTTTGGTCCCCAGCCCAGTGGGGGTGGTGCCGTGATGCTGTGGGAAACAAACATTCCCAGACCCGAGATGAAGATTCTCGGGGCAGCTTCTATTTCCCTGCTGCTGGCATGCCTCAGTGGTTTAGGGGAAAGGAAGCGTCTCACTGCCCGTGCTGCCATTGTGCTGGCAGAAAGGTTCAGGCCTGCAGCAGGAATGCAGAGCCTTCCTTATGGGTTTGGCCTGGGATGCTGGGCTCAGGAAATTCCTGGGCCGGGCCCGCTGCGAGGCCTCTTGATGTTTCTAGGGGTTCTGGTTTGTCCTACCGGTCCGGGTCCCCCTGTGTGAGCCAGTTTTGGGGTTCCTGGTCCAGTATGGGCCAGGGCCCCCAGGGCCTTTCCTTCTCTGGCATTGCTCTGCCTGGTTGCTGCTCTTTTGCTTTTCGATCAAAAAAAAAAAAAAAAAAAAAAAAAAAAAAAAATTTAAAAATTAAATAAAAAAGATTGAAAATAGGCGGGCAGCAGCTCTGAAGTGCTGAAGCACTGAAGGGCCAGAAAAGGACATTCTAAAAATTGTTCAAATTGTTTCAAATTATTTAAAATTGTGTTATGCTGTTTCAGGACCAAAAAGGACTCTCAGATGTCCAAAAGAAACAACTTCAGCTGATGGACTGTTCCTGAAACTCAGCTGCATGGACTTGAATTCTCTTTACATTGTTTCTTGCAATTTTCTTATACTGTAGGATTGTTTTAGTGAATTATTAGTATTCTATATTTTATAGGTGAAGGAATTTCCTGTTCATTCCACATCAGCATTTTTCTTTTATTTTTATACAATTTAAAAAGGTGAGATGTCGCAGACATTTCTCCACAGAAATCCTTTTCTTTCATATTTCTGTGTCTTCGGGAGCCAGAGGCCCCCGAAGAGAAGGTAAACAATTATTATCAGCTGCTGTGGAATGCAATAGGATTCACCTTGATTGGCTCATTTTCTATGTTTATAATTAAGGGCCAATCATCAGTGCAAGCCAGGGGACTGAGTCCCTGGACACAACTTTGTTGTGGGTTCTTTTCTATCTCTTCTTAGCTTAGCTAGCTGCTCTGCAAACCTCTCTCTATATTCTTTTTAGTATAACTATAATGTATTATATCATATATTAATAAATTCAGCCTTCTGATCAAGATACAAGATTCACCGTCTCTCTCTCACCAACTGTGACCCACACAGGTCGCGGTAATAGAAGAAAAACAAACTTCCTGCATACAAGAAGGGAGCTTGATGCAAGAAGCTTGATGCACCAACATTTGCTTCTTTTCTTTTTCCTTTTAACTTTTGAAGAACTACATTGTACCCAGCAGTTATGAGACTGACACATCTAGTTGTGTTACTGCCTGATGTGATGTGGCACAGACCATCAGGTGCTTGAGAATCAGGTTCCACTTCTCCATTTTGGCAGCAGCCACTCAGTCCCAGCACAGGTTGCTTTTACTTTCTTTGTTTGCTCTGCTGGGTTAGTATCACATTAACACATATTTGAGTGTAAAATAACACAGAGCAGAACCAAAGTCACAACCTTGCGATGATGCATTCTGTACCTACGCTTCCCTCTCAGTCCTTCATGACCACACTGGTGTCCATATGGTTTATCTAGACCTTCATTTTAAAGAATAACAGAAAAACTGTGTTTGTTTTTTTCCCAATTCCATATCAAGCTTAATAGTGCATGTCAATTACACTGCCATGTCCAGGCAAGTGCATATACAAAGTTTAGGTTAACAAAACCAGCAGGACTGCAACTCCCACAAGAAAATTCCCCTCCAATTTCTTTGTTCAGCATAAATCACCATCAGTATTCTTCTGCACCAGACTTATTACTGGGGTGCTCCACAACATTTCAGTGGTCTTTCTACATACAACCTCTGGAACTTTTCCAATAAAATGAGTCTGAATTTTTCCTTTGAACACAATGAATTTACAGACAAAAAGAATTGTGCATTTGAAGAGCTAACATTCCTATCTCCTGTTGTTTCTCAGTTTCATTTTTAAGTGAATAAAAGGAAATCTGTGTAGTTTGAAGTCCCTAGGAATTCTCTCAACTACAAAGAAAGAAGCTCATGTTGCTGAGATACACAGCAGACAGATAAAACCAATACTCAGGAGAGAAAACACCAGCAGCCCCTCACACGACTCAGTTTGAAGCATTATTTTTATTACTTGCAGCTAAATCAATTATACCTAATACTTTTAGCTGTAGATTGAATCTATTCCTAGTTTTATGTGAATGTTGATGAAAGCATCTATTTTAGCACACAGTGTGAAGGTTTCTTTGTAGCGAATAAATAATATATTCAAGCAATATTTTTCCCATTGAAACAAATATTTAAATAATTTCCACCTTCTCTTTAATTATGTATAACAATGCCCACTTTCATCCTCAGACAAGCCCCATACTTCGAAGATCAGCTTTGCCCAAGGTCTGCAGGCAATTCTAAACAAGTGTTTGAAGAGCCCTGAAAATGAGCCTAATGCTACTTGCCTGCAACGTCGTTATCCCAGTTACACTCCCATATAGTGCTTATGCTAAAGAATTAACCTTTTAACCATACAAGAATGACTTCTGAGTGGCTCCAGCTGAATTAAAATAACAAAGGGAGCTGAAAAATATAAATTTCATAAAGGGCTTTAGTGGGTCAACTGAGGCAGGATGGAATAGCGCAGATTCACTTGAGTAAATATGTGAGCATAGCAGTTAGCCAGCAGGGTCACAGAACAAGAAATATTATTCCTTTCTCTGCCTCTCTTCTGCCATTTAGTTGTGAAACTAAGGGGACTTCATCAAGCAATGAGTAAAACAGGCATGTCTAGAACCAGGTCATTAGTGCTCACCCAGCAAACTTAAGTATGAGAGGAAGGAAAGCAGAAGCAGACCCATGTAACAAACAGTTTCATTGACTTGTGGGGCCAGATGTGGCTCTACTGCAATTTCATTGACTTTTGTGCGATTACCCCTGAGTGAATATGGGCTGTGGAGAGATTAGTCCTGTAGGAGAAAATGACACCTCATCAGCCCATATTTTGCTTTCTGGAAAACTGCTTATGGCTTGAGAGCAGAGATTAAGGCATGAAACAAAAGAAAAGAAAAAAAAAAAGAGCAATTACTAGTCAAGGTGAATATAACTAGGCCTAAATCAGTGTGATGGAAATTAAATTGCTCATTTTTGTAAGATAGGAAGCTGTGTGGGACATAAACAAATTACAGAATTTTCTTTCTTTATGCAATAATAGAAGGTCCTTGGAAAGTAAACAAACAGCAAGCACTAGGAAGTTTATGTCATAGCACAAGTTAAAATCCCAGCCAAGAAAGGGGAAAATACCTTGGATTTAGCTATAGCAATGAAAATATTTTAAAAGGACATCTGGACAAGCCTTCTGATAAAATGCTTGGATTATCACAGGAAAAAATATGGAATAAAAATATGTGTGCAGAAGGAGCAAAATACATGCTATAGGAAAGCTCAGAATTAAAGAACAAGATTGTCAGGACTGGGTTTTAGCAAGTGACTAAAGAACTGAGGATCTCTTTAAGCATTTGATTGCCTCCCAGTCAGAGTCTTAGAAACAGTCTCATGGCTCCAATAGAGACCATTAATAGGCCAGATTCTTCATCCTTACTAGCTGCATCTGGAGCTGTCAGCCTGTGACTCCTCCAGGGGACAGAGAAGGAAAACATATTGCAAATCTCAGTAGAGCTAAAACAATAGAAGCCTTCAATGTACATTTGTTAGCTAAACTGGAGCAAGGGAGGTGTGGATGAATGTTCCCTTCTGCAGCTGTGTAAGAGGGGTGCTGCTCTCCAGCAGGAGTGCAGTAATAGCCAGCTGGCAAGGTGTGAGGCATGTGAACCCCTTGCTCCATCTCACTGGGTTGCAAGGATTAACTTTTAGAATTGAAGCCCATAAAAGTAATTAAACACTCACTATTGTTGTGGGTTAACCCAGGGTAGTGAAGAACAAAACATCCAGAAGGTGGATCAGGCTGCTAAGGCTGAAGCGGCTCATGTGGATCTGGGCTGGCAACATAAGGGTGAATTATTCATAGTTCTGTTGTGGTGTAACCCCAGACACACTAAGTACCATGCAGCTGCTCATTCACTACTCTCATCTCCACAACCCTAGTGGGATGGAAAGGAGGATCAAAGTACAAACCTGTGGGTTCAGATAATAATTAATAATTGAAATAAAATATACTACTACTACTACTACTACCACTAATAATAACAATAATAATAGTAATAGTAATATAAAAGAGAGAGGAATAAACAAAAAATAAATTCAAGTAATGCACAATGCAATTGCTCACCACCCACTGACTGATGCCCAGCTTGTTCCCCAGAAGTGATTATGCCACAAATGATATCTCATTTTTTCTCCATCCCTTTAGTAGAAGAGTGAAGGTCAAAATTTGCTTTCACTTGGAAAGGTGTCCGGTACACCTGGAATCAGCTGCCCCAGGGATGGAAACACAGCATTACCACCTGCCACAGACTGATCCAGCCTGCACTGGAACTGAGTGGAGCTCCAGAAATCTGAGATGCATTGATGAAATTATTGTGCCATGCTATATAGCAGAAGAGGTTTTTGAGAAGGGGAATTAAATGGTCTGAACCCTTCTGAAAAGTGTGTTGCCGTAGAACAAAATAAGTTGTAGAACCTGCATGGGAGAATCAGTTTTTAGAAAAATAATGGCAAGATGGATATTGTCAGATGCCAGTGGGTCAATGGATGTGACCAATACAATAACAACTATTCTCTCCTAGCATTGTGAGTTTTGTAGAGTGTATATTCCAAATTACAGTCTGATTTTCAGTCCTCTCTATCAAGTGACCCAGAAGAAGAGCGATTTCAAACTGGGACCTGAGCAATGACGAGCCTTTTAAAGAAAATCAAACAGGACACAGCTCATGCCAAAGATCTTGGGCCACTTTGGACAGAACAAGACATAAAAATGTGCTCTAAAACACAGCCAAGAGAAATGTGTCTACCTGGATCCTCTGACAGAAAGCACCAGGTGAGACTCTGGGTCAACCCCTTAGGTTTTTGTGTCTGGAATACAGAGAATCTGAGATGCGCTGTACTCCAACTAAAAAAGAAATATTGGTTTGACCTTCTTCAGAAATTTTTTGAGCTGCTAGCACACTGCCTACCAGTGCTGGGCTGGAGGTTTCAAAGGAAAGGTCCCCTCTACACATCATGCAGCTGATTCTACACAAAGTCGGTCACACCGATCACACAACCAGCTTGAATAGAAAACTCCAGTCATTCAGGAATTTTGCAAGTGGTCATGGACTTTCCAGAAGGCAAAGGTTTCATAATATCACTAGAGGAAGAGGTGACAAGTGCTGAAGAAATCTCCTGTTGGATACCAGAAAAGAGCCATTGTGGTTTAACCAAGCAGGTGCTTAAATACCACACAGTCAGTCACTTTCTCAGAGCCCTGTGGGGATAGGGGAGACAAATGGGGAAGAGAAATGAGAGAGACAAATGGGAGGCAAATGGCAGGAGAGAAAGGAAGTAACAATAATAATAATAATAATAATAATAATAGTCCTATATACAAAACAAGTGACGATCTGTTGACCAATGCCCAGTCAGTTCCAAAACATCGCCTCAAAGCTACCTTTCCTCCTGGTTTATATACTGAGGATGGTGTCATATGGTGTGGAATATACCTCTAGCCAGGTTGTGTCAGCTGTCCCATCTGTGTTCCTTTCCAGCTTCTTGTGCTCCCCCACCCTCCTCACTGGTCAGGAGGCATGAGAAAAGGAAAAGCCCTTGACTTAGAGTAAACACCTCTTAACAATAACTAAAACATCCTTTTTTTCCTGGTCAATATTCTGGTCCTAAATCTAAAATACAGCACCATACCAACTACTAGGAAGAAAATTAGCTGTATTCCAGCCAAAACCAGGAACCTGTTTATCAATCACAATATAATATATAATTGCAATATTGCAACTATTATCAATTTAATATAATTGGAAATATAAGTTGATCTGATCTAATGTAGTTGAGTTTGGGAGGAGAAGAAACTAAATAGAGTAATGAAAGTGAACAACAGAAAGACTGTGTTTTCAAAAAGTTGTTAAAAGTTTTTTCTTCTCCTATAATACTTGCTTCTTAATGAAAGCTTACAGCTATACCAAAGTTTTCTGGAGTCTGTTTTTGCTTTTCTCTTTGCAAGGGAACTTACTGCACTGTTGTATTTCAACCACTAAAACTTACACACCAGGAACAGGCCAGGGGCAAAGTTACTCTGATTTTTGCACTGTCCCAGAACTGTGTTTTATTACTGTATCCCCTCAGGTCCCTAAGTTATAATAGATATCAAAGTCAGCTTTCCAAATCTATTTTCACAATAATTCAAAGTGGTTTCATGCCTTTTTTTTTTTTGCATTTTCCATCTGTACCATGTTTAATATATGAAGCCAATTAAATGTGAAAATGTCAAATGGTCTGATTTAATGAAAAAAATAAAGACCACATGTACACTTGAGGGGAATTAAACTGTGTTATTCCTTGCATTTGTCCTATGCAGCAGAATATAAATACAGGTTTTGGTAGCTTGTTCAGAAGTGCTGTTGGTACTATTTTTTTGCATTCCCTTGTCTCAACTTTATTCAAAGTGGATGTAAACAATAAATAAAATTATTGCCAAGGTTACTTTTCCTAAAAGTGGCTGCTATAATCAGAAAAAGGATGCCATAAAAATGGTATCTAATATCTCACATTTATTCTCCCTCAGTGACTTCTTTATCAATTGCGTTCATTTTGCAAGTCAAAACAAGATCCTTCTGACTGCCAATACTGCAGTTCCACATGTTACTTGGAAAGCAGACAATATTCTTCTACTCTCTTTTTCAGCGATAAAGATTTTTGAATAAAAACCATACCCACCCATCTGGATGATGATGCAGGAGGTAAACATAAGGCTTTGCAATTCTGCTTTGCAGTTCAGATAGTGGAAAACATATTTATAGTTAAATGTATGAAAATGCTAAAAACCTGAGGCAGATACTTGAGCTGCCAATTTGTGATTGTCCTTCTGATGCCAAAGCTTTGACTCCAACAGCAGGCCTTGAGGTATGGCAAGCATAGAAATTAATGCAGCAGTGATTTTGAGTAAGCACAGCAAAGTTTAAAATAACTGAAATTATTCTGAACTGTTGTCTTAGTCAGCATCTCCAGTGAGCTGATTGAGAGCTCAAGTCTGGATCTGAATCACAGGACTTTTACGGCACAATTTCTCACAAACTGCCAGACCCTTAGCACCTTATTTAGCCCTGAGTGGTGCAGTAACAGAAAAAACTCAGAATGTAAAAATAGTCAAGACTCTGTTAAAACTCATTGTTGTGTTAGTTTACAAATTTTCTGGTGGACTTTTGGCCTATGTATAGAAGAAACAAGAGAATCCATAATAAATGTAATGAATAGTTTTCCACCTTGAATTTCCTTCTGCCTTCTTCATAGCAAGCCTATGTCTTTTCTGATTCTTTTTTGATGATCAAAGATAAAGGAATGAATATTCCATTGTTACACCTGAAAATAAACTTTTTCTTTATAGCAGATACAGAGCACAGAGAGTGACTGCTGGAACAGAGACAGAATTAAGGTTGGCATTAAAACATTGCTCTGCCTTTTTTAGTGTTAGTGTTTTGGAGATTTTAGGGCTTCTTGTTTAAAAAGTATATCTTTGGTATTGTGTGTTTTTTAATAATAAATTATGTCTTCCTGTTTTATATTGATAGGACCAGAAGGAATTTCATGTACAAACCTAAAGACTTACATTACAACAGGGAAGGGGAAAAAAATAATAATTTAGGAGACTTCGTTTTGGGAATGATATTTTGGGGTTTTTTTCCCTCCCTCATAAATTTAACAATAAAAATACTGGTTTTGCTGCAGGTTCAGAAAATGAAAAATTTAAAATATTTCCAAGTAGCTGGCACATATAATTAAAAAAAATATTTACTATAACTTGCTTCCTTTGATTTACTTGGAATCTTTAAAAAAGGATCTTTCTGCTAACTATTGACAATATTACCAATTGTTTGTTAAGCAGCCAAGATCAATTTACAAACATTTTTTTTAAAAAAAACTTTAAACAGACAAAATTAATGGCATAGTATGTGCTGCTTCTGATAATCCAGTTAAAAAAACAACAATACAAATCTAATAAATGTTTTCAAAGTTCCACTGAACTGTCATCAGAGCAACTGCTGTATTGATCATTCTCTCTTTTCTTCTGCTACATTTATACAGCTCACATGTCTATTAAAAGAATAATCTTTCCTTCAATAACATCTATTTTTTCTGAGCTTTTAGCACATTTGATGTGCTGACGCTCTTTAGAGTCTAGAATTTATAAACAGCATTTTGACTGGCACACAATGGTTCAGTGTGAGGTACCTAAACATATGCACTTATTTAACTATGGAAATTGTCACAGTGTCTTTCACAGCTCTACCTGCACCTGTGAAATTGTCTGTGCTCCAATACTTCGTTGAATGCATGACTTAGAGAGAGAGATGCTGAAGCCTTTTGCAGTGTCAAACTCTAATTATCACCAAAGATCTCCTTCTCGGTGTTTGTTTACACATATATCACCCCAGCAAACTTCCCAGGACTTAACTTCTCTCTTATTTATTTTCTCCCATCCCATTGTATGTACTAAGCTCTAAACCAGCTGCTTCTTTAAATTTCAGTGAAGGAAACACATTGACATCAGTTGCCCACCAGACATTGGTGCAATTGACATGATTTGCAGTAGAATAAGCAACAGCCTAAGTGTGTTTACAGTGAATGCATTTTATTTTAGATGTTCAGCCTTGGGCACTGTCAGGTTACCCTCAGAACCTTCTCTAGCTTGACCTTTCCTTGATTATTTTTTCCCCCTGGCAGAAAACTCTGAATAAGCTTTCCCCCTTGCTATTGCTTTTTCTTTCTTTCCAGCTGCCTCTCTTCCTAACATACCATTCACCCACCACAAATAACTGTTGTATTTGTAAATAAGGCAGACAGACAGACACTGACTCATAGCCACGTACAGACCACCCAAATTATCTGTAGCTCCCACCACATTTCACCTTTCTTGTCTGGAATGAACAATGACCAAAACTGGCTGCTATCAAAGTTCTGCAAAGCATATTAAAGGCAAGCTCACCAATAAAGTTTAATCATGTTTTTCTGAGCCATATTTCTCTGGTTCATATTAATGGGATTTATGATGTCTGTGTAGTGAGGGATCTTTGTCCCCTACTTTCATTTCTTTTCCCCCTAACTGAAAATGTAGTCTAGGTTAAATAAAAGCCTTAAAAGCTATGATCAGTAAAAAGAGAAAATCAGATGCAGTGTGAGATATTTCAGTCAAGCAGCACAGTTAGAAACTCAACCCAGAGGTGCTGTTGATTCAGTTTATGTGTGATGCTGAATAAGCTGGAAGCTGTTCTCAAGATTCTTTGTTTAAAAACTGAGTACCAAAGAAAGAATTTCTGCCAAGTACTGTCCCATAGCAAATGAAAAAGTAATTTCATTCCTTTTTAATTTCCTCAGATTACAGACAGTCAGGAATCATACAAAGACAGAAAATCTATTCTTAGCTTCACTGGAATGGGTGAATCAGTTCAGATTAAAGAAGAAACAGCACAAATCTCTGACTGAAACTTCAGCCAAACAATTTCAAATGTTCTAGGATAAAAAGGGGTTTAGTTAGCTTTGTGCTATTATTTCTAGCCCATCACTTCATCTTTTCTAGTGAAATCAAAATACTAAAATAACAGAAAAAATGCCCTTGTGTTTTTTCAAAAAACCTAGAGGTTCTTTTTAGACATATGCCTCACAGTATGCAGAATATTTTCTCATGTCTGGCTGAGTTTGAAGGCAAATGAATGCATAATAGGAAATTATAAAAAAAAGTTTAAAAAAATGTTTTAAATTGTATGCTGGGGCAGATATGCAAATGAGTAATTGGCTTCTCCATAGAGTACTGTCAGCTGGATCTGTACCTCTGTCCTTGCTAGAACTGATGGGCAGCACATGTGTCATATTTAAATCCTGCTATCTATAAACTATTGTTTGAGTGTAAACAATCCATTCTATTTAGCTTTGAATACAATATGCTATACAAGAAAATCTAGTAAATTATAGAAGCCAGACAAAGCAGAGGCAGAGCAGTGCACATTCTAGGACTCCCTATTTGCAAAAGGACTTTTATTAGGTTGCGCTACTAATGATGTTGTTGTGTGCTGCTGGAAGCTCTTTTTCAAAAGCTTCAGGATTAATTTGCTATCAAAATGGATGACAAACATGCACACAGAAAATAATTATATTTTTGATTCATAATTTATCATGTCATGTGATGTCATAAATTAAATAAAGCTGTAATAATTATAAGTGAAAACATCCTTTCAGGGGATAGCAATTAGTTCCCACGTGATTGTGTTTCTCAGACAAAGTGGGAGGGTCTGTGAAATAGTTCTCCCTTAAAAAAATAAGTATTTTCAAAACCTGGTGAGGAAGTATACAGGAAGAAATATCTGGAATGATAAACTGAATACAGTCATTGTTGGAACTAAAAAAAGCAGAGTAGATTAAAATATATTTTAAATGTAGAAATTAATTTCATATAACTTTTCAGTCTCTCTCATTCAAATAAGATTATTTTTGTTGCCAGTAAGATTACTTTCAGTGTGGATATGATAAAAATTGAGGGCCAGACTGAACAACACTTTCTCTAGTGGAAAACCTGTGGATGAAATAATGACAAAATTTGATATCAAAAACTGACAAAGAGAGATATTTCACAAAATACATGTTGTTCTTTCTAGTTCTTTCACTAAACTATGGGGGACAAGAAGTAGCATAAGCTAACAATATTCAGAAAAAATTGGTCAGGTAACCTTCCTCTCAGACATAATGATAGAGAGCACAGCACACTGCATTTAAGTAGGAAACTGAACAAACCCCAAGCAATTCTAACAACTCCCATGCTTCTGCTGCTCTTGTGAATGTCAGAGTGCCTTGGAGACAAGGCTTCACTGTAGGCTGGAGGAGTCCTTGGGGAGGTGGGAGCTCTGGCTCAGATGACTCCCCTCAGTTTGCTTTCCCTCCCTTTGCTGGCTGTCCTTGTTCTCCTCAGAGAGCTCTCACTGCGTCAGAGAGAGCATAAAGCATTATCTCCTTTGTTCCAGGAGATAGCTGGGAAGTTGGAACTGAGCTGCTTGACTGTACTTGGACTTGGCTCATTACGAGCATATCCAAAAAATTCACACGAGGAAAAATTGCAAGCAGAATTTAAGGTGCACCTAGATATTTAAGGGGTGAGTGGAGATGTAAATGCTGGTCAAACACAAAAGAACGCTTAGGCCCCTTGGAATTCATCTGGACTGTGCAAGGCCCACGCACAAACTCATCAAGCTAATAGTGGTCAGATTTCTACACCCCTGCATTTTGGGTCAGCATGATACAAAGATGCAAACTAGATATTGAAAGCAAACGCTGTCCTGCTAATGCAGAGCCCTGACTGTAAGTAGAACATGTTAAACCAGACACTAATTTTACAAAAAACGGAAATTTAATCTTGCAGTCCCAAATCCAACACAGCCTTCTCCAGTTTAAACCTTCTAATTGTGCTCCTGGGAAGTGCATGCCCACTATGCATCGTCACTGTGAATATAGCTTTGGATTAGATTTTTAGGTCTCTTAAAACACAGAACAGTAATGTGCAGGTCATTACAGATGGAGACAGATCAATACATCATGTGTTTACAGGTAAAGTGGAGTCAAATAATTCCTTCCACTTGAATTTGATATTAAATTTATTACTTCTTTTCAAGTTCTAAATACCATTGACACAAATATAATTAAAATTTTTTTTATAGTACAATGGTTTTTAACTTAACAGGAAAAGGCAAAACATGATTTGAAGGCTGGAACTCCAATGAGGTGCAGAGACCAGTATTCTGCACATGAAGAAGGGTGGTACAGGTCATAATACTACATTTGTGTTAAAAGCTGGTATATTTTTACCAAAAAAAAAAAAAAAAAAAAAAAAAAAAAAAAAAAAAAAAAAAAAAAGAAAAGAAAAAAGAACTGAATTTCATCTCTGATTTTGTCAACAAACTCCAGCGTCAGATAAGTGAAGTCATTCATGTTAAAATTTTCATAAATGACTCTCCTAATTTCTAATTTTCTGAGTAACCATCTTAAAAACATTGAGCTTGTTTTTCAAAGGTCCTGAATAATTAAAGCCATGGGAAAGACACATAGAAAATGCTTTAAGCATGCTAAAGTCTTTGAAAAATCAATATTTTGTGATACAATGTTTGCAAGTTTTAACTGCAGCTATTTTGGTACACACCTTGCTCATATGCAAATGGAGATCTTCTTACATTACTTAATGGGCATTTCAATAATAAATTCATTACACATATAAGGCAAAATTTCTGCAATACTTGGCTACCTAAGAAAGTCAGATGGAAAGCTGGTAGTATTTTTTAACACATCATGTGCATTCAGAATTCACGTGCATTTCCCTGTGGCTGCACGTGAATTCTGTACTTGTATGTCTCCTCACACAGCAGTGACGTGAGAGAACAAGTTTCAGACCTATTCCATCTCTACTTCATTATTTTTTTCCATTTTTTCTTTATACACTGGTTTTCATGGAAATTTATTTGAGCTGATCACTCATTATATACAGAAATCATCACATAGTGTTTAATAGCTTTACATAACTATGGCGGTGCTTAGAAATTCAGGAAGGCATAAGGCTCTCCAGTTTCATCAGACAGGTTCTGGGCAGACAACAGTGTGTAGTTAAAAAATATGATACTGAAACAAAGAAAATTACATTCTGTCCATTTTTCACTTGAAACAACAGCCAAACACATTGCTTATAGCAGTCAATTTGGACATTTCTAGGGCCCTGAAGAGAGATGGGAAAGCTGTTGGGTAGAGCCATCAGGTGCACTAATGAGATAAGGGAGCTGGAGAGATCCTTTGAAAATAGTTGTTGGAGAGGCTAGGAGGAGGGAGTTTGGAGGTTTGGGTTTTTCATTTTGGGGCCACATATGCTCCAGGAAAGATTCATATTTACTATCTCAAAGGAACACACATAGCATACCAGTAGGAAATACCAAACAATCATAAGCAGTGCCCAGCAACTTCTGCTCTCAGTGGATGTAAGTACAGAGATGATGAAAAGGCTGCTAAACACCAAATTTAATAACACTGACTCTAAAATAAATCACAGTACTCAGTTCAAGTGTAACCAATATTATCCACATTCTTTTGGCAAAATAATAAGAAATTATTGTCAATTCTGCACAGACATTTTAAGACAATGTTGTCTTTCCTTCACTTCTAGAGGAGGAAAAAATTGTGTGGAGATTGTTTAAGAATATTTTTTCCTTATCAGACATTCCATAACTGACTAACCTGCTTATTCTCTTGGAAAAAAAATAAACCAATAAAAACAATTAGTTGAGGTGAAATTATATGTTTGACAGTTCAGCAAAAGTTCAATTTTTTTCCAAAAGTGGATATACTAAACTCTGTGGATGAGTTTAAGTAATCTAGATTATTAATGCAAGCTAGAAATTACTCAGGAAAATAGACATTTTGTTTACAGAATTATTTAATTTTTTTTTCTCTTATGATCTCTGCTTGCTTAAAACATACACAAATTGTTCCAAAATCATATATGACTCAGAAAATTGGGATCTGAAAATTTTTCAGTATTTCTTTTTAGTTTGCAACCTTTTCTTCAGTTGTCAGTTCATGACCATTAAATTTTATATGTATTTTCTTCCACTAATGATGGCAGAAAACTGATTCAGAAAAGTAATTGTGCTGGATTTCTTCAGTTTTAAAGAACATTTCCACTTTTCATATGAAAAAAAAAAGAATATGAAAAAAAGTCACACATGCTCTTATGTTGTTTCAAAGTCAATGCTCTTTGGATCTTTTGTCTCATAAACCTGTGGGATTTTCTGGAAAAAATATTCACACAAATAAATGCTTTGCATATTTTAAAAAATAAAAATAACTCATGCTTTTTTATGACTATGAGATAATCATATCTCTTTTGAAACACCTCTATGCAAGTGTAAACTACAAAATGCTCTCAGATCTTTAGGAGATCAAAAAGCTCATAGCTTTGAAAGTCAGTCTCAGTTAACTGCAGAAACTTCTACACATTTGGATATTTTATGATTGTTAAAATTTTGAATATTTAAAGACGGGACTAAGATTGGCAGAAAGTGGGGTAAGGTATTTCTTGCATGTGTTTGTGCTAAGGTACTTCTTGCATGATTTTGTGTTCAAAGGAGTCTAGTATACACATCTGCTTGCAGAAGAATTAATTTTGGCAATCTTAGCCAGTAAGAACATTAACCTTTTCAGGCACTTTTAAATAGATTTATTCAGAAATTCTTTCCCTAATGATCTCACCCAGGATTTGCTTTGACGTAACTGGGGCTTGTGTATCGAGCTGCTGAAGATGACTAGATTTGCCCTCATTCTATCTGAGGAAGAATATTTCCTCCTTCCATCCAAATGAGGTCCTCCCAGACCAGTCTATTAGGCAATGAAAGGAAGAATGGGGTCAGCTAAAGATGTCACAACACCATGGAAAACAAATGTCTTTTGAGAATAATGCATTACAAGATCTTCTGATGAAGGAAAGAATGGACCAAACCCTTTTCCTCTCCTCCTCTTCTCTTCTCTCTCTTCTCTTCTCTTCTCTTCTCTTCTCTTCTCTTCTCTTCTCTTCTCTTCTCTTCTCTTCTCTTCTCTTCTCAACAGAAAATTAGATTTAATAATTATGTATTTGAAATGCAAAGGCAAAAATCATGTCTGTCATGTTATTTCACTTCTAATTTTCATCATGTCTGAAAATTACATCGTGTATATTTTTGTCAAAACTTGAATCAACACTAAGGGCCGAGGACACTATAATTGACTAACCCAGCAATGAACTTCTTTATTTTCCAGATACTATCATCTAAGAAAAAAAGAAAACCTTATATAAAAGGAATACAGAATAAGAATATGGTAATGGGAAGAAGCCAACATAAACCAAATCAAGGATCAGCACAATATCTTGGAGTTATATTTGTCACACTCAGCTGGGACATGGAAAAGGAGACTAATTACAAAGGTTAGATCGGTAAGAAGTTAGGAAATTAACCTTAGATTTAGAAGACTCACATTCTATTCCCTACTGTGCCACAGACTTCCTAGGTGAAATTGGTCAAATCCTTTTACTTCTGTCTTGATTTCAATTCTTCACATGCAAAACTGAGGATAATAATACTTCCCCCACACATTCTGTTAATGATTTTCATTATTTGAATGTTACAGTGGTTTAGATTGTACAGATTCGGGTAAGGGCAAAGAGAAGGACAAAAGAAACGGTGTTTTTCTGAGAAGCTGAACTGCCTACAGAGAAAAAGACTCCAAAATAATTATAACCATTAAGGCAAACTCTGCCTTCAATGGGTTGCAATTCAGATAGCTGAAATTTATGCTGTAATGTCATTGTGGGTATTTATTCCCTTAAATCTCCTCTTTGTTTAAATCAGAGCCCTACCATTACTTTGGCCCATTTTTTGTGCTGAAACAGAATGGTATTTATTAATAGGTTGCTCTTTTAGTTTAAGTCTATAATTTAAAGTAACTATGAAAGTCAAGATTCAGTAAAACCTGCATCCAGAAGTTCACAGAAGCTCTGGTAAGGGTGGCACCTTTTTTGAAAGTGTTCCTAAATTATATCAATTGCATGGTTTGTGGTATTATATACACTTAACAGTTTTCAAAGAACTAGCTGACAATTGAATCTGTTTCTGTACATTCACTTAATTTAAAATATATATTTTCTCTGTCTTATATTTATTATTTTCAATATAGCTGATAAACTGCTGAGGCTGAAATATATCAGGCCACTATGAATCCAGTATAGCCAGGACAGTTCATAATTGCATCAAATTGCATGATTCTCCCTTGAAAAAGTCAGTCCATGAAAAGACATTTCACAGGGAAAGTTAAGGGTAGCAAAAAAAAGACCAGCCAATAAATTAATTTATATGCACACCCACAGACTCTTTTCTACAGCAAATAGACAGACAGCTCAGCTATCTACAGCTTTCTCTCACCTTTTCAGTACCTCTGTGTATCATGTATCCACATGGGTATTCCAAGGGGTAAATGGGAGTGAGAGCAATTAACTGGGCAGTGCAGCCTAATGGAGTTGTGGCCCTCGTTGTGTTCCCCTTATTTGTGTCCCCTGCTCCAATTCTGCTCCTGCAGAGGCACCTGCCCAAGTGCACAGCACTCTTCCCTGCTTGTGCAGGTAATGCTCTTCATGTGGCCTCTTAAATGGAACAATTTATCCTTGGGGAAGTGAGTCACACTTCAGTTAATGATGATGCTGAAGCTGGTAAGGGACAATGCAAAGGTTAACACTAACATTTTGCAGCCGATATATTAACAGTATCATCCTGTTTTCCTGGGAAAAGAGCAGTGGTTAGCTTGGTCGTGGTCACTATAAATTTCTGTAAAATGAAGATCCAAATAATAAATTTAATTCAGTCAAGGACTCATTAAACAACATCCAAAGACAGGGGAAAATATTTCCAAATTTCAAAAATTTATTTCATCAGGTATAAATGTTGATGTCAATTTAATAAAACCATCCCTTCAATCCACCCCCCAGAGACTCCTCATGTAAATCAACTATGATTTACAGCTTGTGCATTACTTTATGCCCCTCTGATAAAGTCTAAGAGTTACAGACTATTGAAATCAATTAAACTACTTATCACTCTCCTTTAGAGCAGGCGATAAGGGCAATGCAAAAGTTTTGAGATTAAGTTGTTTATTAAAAGCAAGAATCAACAGAATTAATATGTAATTTATTTCCAAATATTATGAAAATGCCTACATACATAATAATTACAATGGTATTATAGGTTATGTCAAAATGGTATGAAAAATCTTAGAGATTAAACACATCTAATCAAAGATTTGTAACATTTTATAATAGAGATCTAGCAAATTTCCATTAGTCTATAAAGAAATCTATAAGTAGGATTTATAAAATACATTCAATTTTCTTTTCTGAATTCATGAGTGTCACTATATAAGAGTTTGCATCTTAAATGAAAATAAAACACAGAAATTCAACCACACAATAAATATTGCAGAAACGAGACCTTTTTCAATACCTGTGAAAGCCTACAAATTAAGGGTTTAATGTAATATTCTGCATACTGTTTCATACTTAATTTTATTTTCATTATTCTTATTATATATGACAGAAAATTCATTAATTTAGGGTTTCTGTTGACATTTTTGTCTTTTTTTTTCACTTTAAGCAGCACTCTTGCATGCTGCTCTGAGGAAGGTTTGAGAGTTTATGAGTCTTGGGTTTTTTTAATGAATATTTGAAAACAAACAGCTTCGAGTAGTAAATTTGGATACAGATTTGCTCAAAATATCTTTCCTAAAACATAAGAATAGATTGTTTTCCTTGGTTGTTACTCCCAACTCCCACTCCAGTAGCAGATCCAGCATATCCTGAAGACAAGACAGGACCCAAGTGGAAGTACAACCAATATACCAATGACAAAAGTTTAGTTCAGAAAAATAAAGCTGAAATAGATCTCCTTTGCACCTACACACCTAAAAAATAATTTTAACCCTGTTTTGCCACCTGAAAATACTTTCCTTCCCCAAATAATTTTTCTTTTACTCTTTATCTCATACAGTTTTAAAATAACAACAAAGGCAAATCTCTGCATTGGATTCCATTGCTTCCAGGACTGACTTGGTGTGAGTCAGATCTCAAGACCTTGAGTGACAGCAAACATACCACTCAACACAGCTCATATAGCAAGAACTGACCAGGTGTGAGAGCCTGTCTGAATTTTCCCTCCTCTGCCTCACGATCGTCCTTGGGAGACCACTGAAGAGAAGACCCCCCCCCATCTATACCTGGCTCTGAAGGAGAAAAGTCACACGCCACGGGCCCTGAGACCTGAAAGCTCAGTGTTGAGCTATTGTTTTCTCAAGTGTTGTTTGCTGTATGCTAAGAAGGGGCACCGTGCCCCGTTTGCAACAATAGCAGCTCTGGAAGCTGTCCCACCTCGCGGCCTGGCAGGACTTCTCCTGAGTTTCGGGTGGTCTCCCACAGAAGACCCTCATCTGTTTTACAGCCACCATGACAGACAGACTGAGATGTGAGAAGCCTCTTCATCAAGGACTGAGACATGAAACTCCTAACAGGCCCCTCTGCTCCTTCCAAGGACTGGGACTGAAACCCCCAGCCCGGGGGAGGTGTGTGGGGAGGCAAGCTGACCAAGCGAGATGTTTGCCTGCAGATTGTGACCACTGGAGCAAGAAAACAATGGCTCTCATTTACTGCTGAGAACATAGACTACCTGTTACATCTGTTCCCTATTGTATCTGTTTCCCCTCCCTCACAATTTTCAGTCATAAAAACCTCTGAGTTAGCTGCAGCCTTTGGACTGCACCAAAGGACTTCGTCTTTGTGTTGGTAGCTATATCCCCTCTCTCTCTCTCTCTCTCTCTCTCTTTCTCTCTTTTTCTCTCCCTTAATCCCTCTATCATATTTTTGCTGTAGTTATTTCAATAAAACTGCATTTGTTTTGATTATCACTGCAAACCCCCTTGTACCGTGTTGGTTTTTGCACTCTGAGATCATTCCTATGAACTATCAGGTCATCTGTTCACTAGGATGGATCCTGACACCAGGGCCAAAATCATCTTTCAAGTTGAGCTCATGTTGATTCTGCTTTGTCAAGATTTTGTGTACAGAACCAAGAGAGCAAGGAACTTAAATACAACAGATGGCATGAAATCTAGCCCAATTTTAACTTAAGGTACATGGTGGAATAACCCAAATGGAACATTGATGAACCCCTCATATGCTGTGTGACTCGCAAAGGACCAAAATCAAAGCCACAATTAACTGTACTTTCTTAGGAAGATCCTTAACATGTTGATTAACTTTACTCCTAGCCATTGGGGATTTTGTGCAGCTGCTGAAACAGTACCTTGTCCGGCAGTATTCAAACTGACAGCAGCCATCCACAGCAGTAATTGCATATAGCATTCCCTACAACAGAATCACAGTTGTCCATGTTTGACCCTGGCATGGAAGCCACTCATAAACACACAAACCCTCGTTTAAGCAGCAGAGGGATCGGGAGGAGGGGGAAGCTCCCAGCTTTACTCCTGCCAGAACCTTGGCTGTCGGATTTGGCTGTGCCAGCTCCCACCAAAGGGGAGAGAGACAGGTTGTGCTGCCCTGTGACTGAGAGTGCTGCAGTGCAGGTCTGGGGAGCCCCCTCCAGAAGCAGCAAGATCTCCTCCTGTACCCTATGTGCAACAGTGGCTGCCAGGGCAAGGTTTCCTCTGCCTACCCCAACACAAACTTACCTATAAAAGGGTTCTTGAAGCCATCTCAGAGCAAAAGCTGTATTCTCTCAACATATCCTTCCTCCTTTCCCTTGGTGAAACTCATCTTTCTGAGTTAAAAGGGAATATATCTTATGGTGTAAATTGGAATCCAGACTAACATCTCTCTAAAGACGCTTATAATCGAATAGCATAAATCATATAGTTAACCTTTTGACATGGCAATTTTAATTAATACATTTTTAATCATACATGACAAGTTGTATCTCCTAATGAGTGATGACACTGGCTAGAGAAAGAAGTATGCATTGGGCCTCAGAAATTTTGCATTAGGCATGGCTGTGTGGATTTTAACAATCACCTTACTTCCCCATTCAGGAAAGCTCCTGAGCCAAAGCTTCAATACGAACATATGAGCTGCCTACGGACATTCTAAAAAAATCTCTTTGAATCAAAGTCTTCACTTCCAGGTAGCTTTTTTCTCAATATGGACAATAGAGACTACTTAATCTAATTGCACTCTCACAAGAACAGAAGGATAATTCCTAAACTCTTTGGGGCTAAAAGATGTCACTCACACTTTCATCTTGAGATAGTTTAATTACTAATCTCTACAGACAGGTTTTTCTTCTTAAATGCAGTGAAGGAAGATGCAGGAAAAAGTTTTTATTTCCTTGTAATGTTAGTGATGTGTTTGATGGTCCAGTTCACTAGAAGATCAACAGCATGTGAAGATTTCCCCAGAGACCTTCATCGTTACTGGTGTAGATCTCACCACAATTCAACACATTTATTGCTCTGTCTCTTTTCACAGATGGCTGTGACACTAGTTTTCCTTCTTGGCTTTTTTTTAGCAACTGTACTTTAAAGACAACAAGCTGGACTAACAAATCTTGTTAAGATTCTAACATAAAGCACTAAAAGGGTAGGAAAAAATCTCAGTTAAAAGTGAAATGTACCATATGCCCTCAAACAACTATGCATCATTTAGAACTGCCTTTGTGACTGTCTTATTGTCCCCAATTGCACCTGGATGTGTGTAGAGATAAAACTTTCACTACAAGCCGTAAATATCTTGCTTTTCATTATTCTTTTTGTCAGTACAGAAAAATACTTCTTTTCATAGGTTTTTTTTTTCTGAGAGATTTTATATACAAAAGCTGTGCACCAGTTTCATAGATATCATTTACTATGAACATTTTTAGTTCAAGGATGTAAACCAATTTAAATTAATGGGGATGAGTTTTTAAACTACTTCCCTTTTACAGGACTTACTAAAGATAAAAGTGATGTATGGAGAGTTGCTCTCTGAGTGTGTTATAACCCTTATTTGCATAATAGAAGAGACTATGCATAAACTTAAGAGTAATCATAAATGTATATTAATGAAGACATTTATAGACACATGAAAATGTATACCACATCAAGAAAAAAAATCTAAGATATTAATGTTGACAGATTCAATACAGATTATGTAATGTATGTTAATATTATTATAAATCCTTATTGTTATTCATAGGCTTATATTAATATTGTCATTATGAATCATATTCTGTCAGTTCCCATGAGAAAATAAAAATACATGATGGCAATACATAGTGGCAAAGTGGCATTGTCATGTTTATATTGATGTCAAGTTCAAATTAAAATTGTTCTAAAATTAGTGACAAAGACATTGTTTTTGCATTTAAAAACAATCAGCATTCATGTTAATGCTGCTAATAAATTGATATTGAAATAACCAGCTTCAATAACTATAGATTGAATGTGTTTGTTGTCAAAGTAAGTGGAAATATAAGCTTTTGAAGTTGTCATTACCGAACAATGAAGAAGGGAAATTATGTGCAGACTCTTTGCTTATGAATAGGATGGTCCTGATTCTTTTTCCTGATGACATTTATTTTGCCCTAGAGTTGGTTTACGGATATCACCCTGTTCTGTGGGGTTTTTTTGCTTATGCCACAGCAGTCAGGTTCAGGACTTGCTGAAGGGCATATATGGCTCTGATATCAAAACAGAGGGTAGTCACTGGGTATCATAGGGTTGACTGAGCAGTACTTCACCTTCCTTCACCTCAGTTTCAGCTTTGGACCACATGCAGTGTTGAATTATCTTTGGTCCAGCCTGCTGCAAGAGGAATCATGATGCTTGTTTGCTCCATTCACTTTCCTGGGAAACATTTAAATGGGAATTTATGCTAAATATAGGGGGTTTATTAACATGATGATTGAAATTGTTTCACCTTTCTTCTTCAGCCCCGTGCCAGTGAGGAGTTGTTTGTTGTATACATAGTGTAGCCAGCATTTTTGTTCACTGTAGGCACAGTTTGTGGTAACTGGGAGTGGGGCTGGGGCTGAGCCCCATCCCCAATGGGCTGTAACTGTGTAGGGCAGGTGAAGAGTGTTGAGGGCAAGGAGGCATGGAGTGCTGAGGTGTCCTGAGCAATCACAAAAGGGGAGAAAGGGCACACAGGTGTAATGCATGTAAGAGGAAGGGTGTAAAAGGTTGTACTGAAGAACAAGAAAGTGCTGATGTTTGAAGACTTCTTTGGTGTCAGTCATACCTCCACCATCAGTTCTGTTTACATCAGGTAAAATAAAGTACCCAGGGTTTGCTAATAAGAAGCAGAAACCTGATCCTTTCACCACTTTTTCTCCTATATTTTATTTTCCTTAGGCCAAAAAGAGATAGAAAAAATTGATATACAAATAAGACTTGGTATATTATCATTTCTCAGACAAAAGCTAAAACAGTTTTAATACACCAAAATATATAATGAGCACCACTTGTGAGAATCAGAGTTTGGATTTAATTATGTGGCTAATTTGAAGAGGATTTAAGAAAATCTAATAATTGATCCTTTGAGAAATATGGTATCTATACAGGGAGAGGTTAATTTTGAAGTTGAATTGTATATAGATTTTCATGGATACAGCATACTTTCTGTACCAAGCAGTACTTGCAAATGAACATCTGTATACACAAAGGACTTTGAATGCATATAACAAACTATGTCTTTATACAGTAATTTAATTTTCTTGTTTACTTTCCATAGATACCTCACAATGTAGATAGAACTTTTCATATTATTCTACCTATGGAACTTTTCCTTGTTTTCATAAATATTTGGGCTTAAATAAGGATACAAAAATCTATACAATGAGAAACTATGCACAAGATTTATACTTTAATCTTCTGTCCATCTTTCTATTCCCTGACAGGTTACATTTCATTCAAGCTATGCATTACTAGTGTCACAGGGGTATTGATAAAAACACATAAAGCCTGCATAGATGAAGCAACCATACCCAGTTGTTATCCCACTTGAGAAAAAATATCTCACTCTCTTTTACATGAATGTAAACTCTCTAGATTATTGCCTTCTTTGAGTTGAACTGAATTCTGCAGTCACACTGGTTAAAACCTAATTTAATCTGCATGGGAAAATTTATTTCAAAATGTAGGCTAATTAGTAGTCTGCACTAGTGTACAGATGCCCTAGGTAGTAAGTGCTCAGAAACATTTGTGAAAGATGAAGAATTCAAAAAGATATAACTTCAACTTAAACAGATTCAAAATGAGAAAGAAATGTTACATCAAATCCACCCAATAAGAACTGATAATTTTGTCTGCAAAGCCCTAATCTTGTTTCCTATTCAGGAAAAGATGACCTCAGTAATGCATAGAACCCTGTTTCAGACAAGTATTTTATTGGCATGATTATTTTAATAATGGAAATTATCCCACTAAAATATATTTACAAAATCAGTGAGTAAGATACCTCAGAGAGCTTCATCCTTCAGTCTCTTTTAGAAAAGCACTCCTTTTAGCCTAGAAGCACAGATCTTTGTATCAATGTCTTGGCAAAAAACCAAAAGAGAACTGTATTCTAAAAAGTATTTCTGAGTTTAATTTTCTACCTAACGTGCAGGAAAACAATCAAGGTCTTTTCTTTAGGTGTATTTTCAGACTGTCTTGATTTGTGTATGGATAGCTCTCACTCAGTGATGGTGCCACATTTGGATCATGCCTGTTCTGATACCATCAAAACTGGAGAAAAAGACATCATTCCCTCCCCTCTTTTTTTTCTGCCCATCCACCTTTCATTTCTAGGGGATGAGAAACCATGGCTAACTCAGGGAAAGGAATGAAGCACAGAGAAGCTACACAGCAATCTGCAGCTTAAGCCTGGCAAGAGATCAGCCTCTAAAGTGCTCCCTTTCAGAGAAGCAGCTTACCTACCTTCCATAGGTATGTGAAAGTCTGTTTCTTTTCTACGTTTTGTCAACACTTGTTTATCTCATCCTACCAAATCTCCTTGAATTGAGTTGTGTGTCTGAAAAATGAATCCGAAGCTCAAACAAGCCATTGACATTCTCTGCTCCCACCCAAGAGAAGTTTCATTTTTCTGCTGGCAATGATCCATGACATTTAAATTCTGTCTCCCACAACAGGCTTATAGAAAACTACAGAAAGGACTACAGGGCCAGTGCAGGAAACACAACTTTATCACTCTCTTTTAAAGGAACTAGCAAAGCCGGTCAGGATAATGTGAATTTTTGTTTACTAGCTCATTTCTTGACTTTTTACATGACTGACTTTGGAACGTGCTATAGTATTTCATTTTCAAGATCCAGGCATGGTCTGCAGAACAACAATAATCTCCATGATGGTGAAGGAATAACAGCCTTGAGACTATACATGAGTTTGTCAAGAACCAATTTTAAAGACCCATTTTAGCAGGGCCAGCAGCTGCTGTTTTAAACAGAAGTGAAAAGGGTGAAAAACTCCCCCAACCAACCCTGGCTCTCAGCTGGCTCCTGCCTGGACATGTTCATGCCACCACTGGTCCAAAGGGACTCTAAAACAGACGGTCTGGCTGTCTGGTGTATTTCTTCTCGCTAACTCCTAATGTTAACTCAAGGCAAAGCTTCTCTTTGATGTGTCGCCTTAAGAAAGCAGCATTACCAGAAAACTTGTCTCTGGGGTCTACAGAAATTCGAGTTGTAGGGAAAATAAGTCCAGACTTCTGGAAAATTAATTTCCTTGAAGAGATGTCCCATTCAATGTCACCTGATAAAGCTCCTATGATTTCATGGCACAAGTCTGAGAATTCAAGTCTTCTTCCCACTGACCTTTAACTCATGCTTTGCATTCCATATTTTTCCTTTTACATCTGACTAAAAATAAATTATTTCTTGCAATAATTTATGAATCTGATGAGGAGCATATAGCTACAACTTTTCTTCTTTCCTGCAGCTCACAATTCCCCTACCTCTTATATTTAATTGAATATTATTTATATAATAATAATACTAATGAGAATGAGAAAGATATGCTAAATGCATTCTTATAACTACAAATTCATGATTGCTCCCTGACATATGCTCTCCAGGGTTTTCCTCAAACTTGCTGTAAAAATGTTGGCATTCCCATGGGGAAAATATTACCATGAAAATAAATACACTGTTTTCATATGCAGCCTATATTTATTTAACCATAGTTAAGCTCAGATATTTTTCTCATCCTGCTTCATAATTATATTTGTCATGTATGAGTTCAATTATTTCCACATTTGCTATTGGGCTGAGTAAAATAGTAGGGACCTTTTCAATGTTCCTCATCTTTAACTCACTCTCTCAACCACTGCAACTCTGTATTTATTGGTACCCTTCTGTAGGTGGAGGAACAATAGTGCAGGTGTGATCTGGCCAGAGAGGTTTAACCACAATGCTGCTGTGCAAGTAATTGTTCCATTGCTTTACTACACAAGATCACACTGCTTTTTATTGCCCCTGCAATGCATTACCAGCTCCTTCCTACCTATTTGCTAGCTGTCAGCCCCAGATCGTTTCCAGCACAAGGTATTTCACATATCTCCTTGAATATCTGGGCTTTGGAAGCATTTTGGTTCTGTTCTACAAACAAATTGCATTTTTCTGCCTAACCATGTGTCAGAGCATCCACTCATAGGAAAAAAAAATCCCAAAACTTTTAGTCACTACAACTAGGGACATGAAAAAAGTAATATTTTCTCTGGCCAGTACTCTTCTGGTGAGATTTACTTGCTTTTCTCACCATTCTGAAGAAGGAGAAAAGTGTTATGTTCCATATTTCCCAGACCCAACAATCCAAAGAAGACATGTGTGGCCTAATTAGCACTCATCAACTCCTTATAAACACATGCATTAATTATCACTGAAAGATACTTGATACCATAGAAGACCTCATGCAAATTAGGCAACACTGGCTTTGCAGTTAACCTAGTCTTGAGTTCTGTCCACCTTTCAAACTCTTTTTTCTTTTCCAAGTATCTAAAGAGTTTTCAAGAACAGAAGGAAAAGGAAGAATTGTACCAAGAAACTTGCTGACCCCGAGTGATTCTGAAGACAGACAAATCTCTTTTCTCTTGGTTCCTATGGAAACATCCACCTCTACTCTCCTTTATCACCATATACATTATTTCTCATGTCTCTAGGTATTTTCTTTCTGCTTTCCAAAATGCTTGAATTAAATATACTCTCCATATTTACTCCTTATGTGATTTGACACTTCCCTTATCATCGATGGAAGCACTCAGCAAGATTTTGAGATAATCTTTCACCCACCCATTGGCAAAAGCCCCGTGATTTCACTAGAGGAAAGGATGGACTGTCAGAATTTCTACACAAACCTGTTCCTATTTTAGATGTGCTTCTTCCAAAAAGACCATGGGTGTTCACCATGGGTGTGAACTGCTGAAGGCCACATCTACCGCAGTAGGATGAACTGCTGAAGGCCATTTGCACCTCTCTTCACCATCAAAATCACATCTTGCCTGTGATATTAACAAAGGTAATAACTGTAAGCACATAATTATGTGCATGTAGAAATGTGAAATACAGGTTGGAAAGACAATGTATTGCTTCTTCTCCTAGAGCAGAGTGGTGCTTTTGATAGGTTTACTACTTTAATTGTACCTTTAGGAAAAACACAGTGTCAGAAGAAAACATTACAGACTAGGAGTGATATTACATACAAATCATTAATAGGTCATTTCAGTACTGATGTATTTCCCATTAAGTTTAAATGAAGGGGGCACAGGAAGAAAGAAAGAAAGAAACCCTTTTCTGAATGCCTAAGCCTGAAACAGTGTATCTACATGTGAGTTTTTACATCCCCTGATGAAAAGCAAATTTTATCTGACTTCAAGATAAATGGTTCTTCAAGTTTTTTGTTTATAACACTACTTCTACCTTCCCTAAAGAGAACTGTCTTTACCAAGGATATATCATCAATGAAAATTACATTGTGGTCTCATGAACCATTTTTTCAGCAACAGTGCCTGAGTGCAAATGAAAATGTATGGCTGTGGATAAAGAGAGAGAAATGTTTTAAATTAGTTCTAATAACAAAACCAATTGCAACACCGAGTCATGAAATTATCACTAAACAGCAGTGATGGAACTGAAGTGTGATAAGAAAGCAAGCTAAAGAGCAAGTGTTGGGCATATTTCTAAAAAAAAAGAAGGCCCAAGTAAAGTTGAACTTCCTTTCTTTTTGCACTCTTTGCATTCTTACTAGATGATGTGCAAAGATAGAAACATTTATCATTTTAAAACTTGAGAAAATTTCAGAAAGTGCTTGTGTTTGGGGGCACATAAGTCTCAAGGTTGTCTTTTTGCCAATGTGCTGTACTGTTATTACACTCAGGGTGCACTGCTGACAGTCACTGTTCTGCAAAAATGACAGAAAATAGGGAACCAGAGTAAGCAGTTTCACTTCTTGCACACAAAATGTCAACTTAGCTGTTATCTTATGGCCTAAGTGATTAGCAGAAATACACAATCATTTCTGAAGCTGTTTACTGTATCTGCCACAGAGGCAGCCAAATTCCCAAGCTATCTGAAATCCTCTCCTTCCAATTCTCAGGGTTGCTTGCTTATATTAGTGATGATGCCTCAATCTCTCACAGTGATTTTGCTGCCAAATTTTTGTGTGTTGCTGCATTATTTTCTAACTCACTTCCCTTTAAGTCATGTTCTCTTTTAGCAGAAGGTTGAAGTGATCGGGCACTTTTCAGTACAAAGGCACCAGTCAAATGTTTGTTGCATGATTTAAACATGGTGAGGGAGAGACTACCTGTATAATTCCATTGTGTTGTTTACTCAACATACTGAGATAAAGTCCCTAAGGGCACTGTAAGCATTAAAAAAAAAAAAAAGAAAAGAAAAAAAAAAAAAAAAGTTTTTTTCCTTTCTCATTCTCTTACTCCCTCATTACTCACTGGGCTTTCTTCCAAAATTCTGGAGGTCAGTGTGAGGGGGTTTTTATAACTTAATGCTTAGAATATAAATCTACACTTTTTTTTTTTTCTTCAAGTAAAAGAAAAGAAAATAAAATGCAAAACATTTCTCTCAGTTATAGACTTTTCTGAAGAGAAAGTTGGATTCTTAGCTCCTGTGGGAATTACATTTCCTTTTCTCTCTTCAAAATGTGTCTGGTTTTCATAAGGCCTTTAATTATCTAATATAAAATTGCCTGATTTGTCTTTTCTAATGTCTCATTTAAAGCAGAATGGCCCTTCTGACAGACTGTAGCTAAAGTAATATTTTATTTTTTAATTCTGAGATAATTTATTATTATAAATAAATTACTTTATTATGGTAGTGAATTACATTCATAATTGCTGTTTTATTGGCTTCAGGGCTCATTAAAAATATGTTTCTGTTGTAGTAACTATTTTGCACCAATGCATCTTAGTACTGTGCTTTTTAAAAATATATACTATGTTTGTAATAAAAATACTGAATTTATATACTATTATTCCCCTAGGTAGAGACAAGATCATCTACAATACATACTTGTGAGAGACTCCCCAGAGAATCTTAGCAAGAAAAAAAGAGGGTTAACATTCTTTGGGTGGACATGGGACAAACTCCAGTACAAGTCCTCTGACCCCTTATTCTTTCTGTGAAATTACATCCAAGCACCGTCTTCCACTAAAAGACTATTTGGAAATTGTATTATCAAACTTTAAAGAAAAGCTTTATCTGGAGACACCACATATGTATCAACACTCCAGGATTTCTGAAACTATCATCTGTGGAAATCACAGGTTAAAAACATCACCACACCCTTCTTTGTAGTGTACACATTTTTTCATCTCTTCATAGTAGGGATATTATGGAACAGGCAATAAATCAGACTCTAAAAATGGTGTTCTATAGAAAGGGAATGTGTTTGCTGTTTATATTCACATAATGGTAAACTGAAAAAAGGGTGTCATCTTGCAGAATTTCTCTCTCATAAGTGTGCATCACACTTAAGAATTTTATGCTGAACCAGAAGTATCTGTGAGAAAAAGGCTAAAAACACTCCTCCAACTTTTGAGCTTTTTAAAAAAAGTCTTTAAGAAATAGTTCACTGTGTTTTGCTTCAGTGATAGTAGAAGAAAAACCTCCGTGCAGGTTTACCACTGAACAGCCACAGTGGTATTTGTTCCAGACTTAGATGTGCTTCCCACTGACTTTGATTGACAAAGGAAGTCAAAGATGCCTAAGACTTTTGTTCCTCATGGGATCGACCAAAAAACTTTGATATATCTACATTAGGCAGAACAATGTCTGTTCTAAAGAATTTGTCCCCAAATGTATCATCCAAAATCCTGAGCTTTGAGCTGTGCTCCCTATAAAATATGAGAGAATCGAGTGCCTTAGATATATGATCCAAAAGCCCATGCCCTTACCTTGGGAAGCAATCAGACAATTAAAATAGAAATCCAAAGGTGTACATTCTGGGGTTTTCTCATCATATTGATGCCTGTCGGCCCGGACTGCCCATGACATAAGGGTAGTCATCGAGCATTGCTTCCCTCCTAACACTTTGCCTGAGCACAGGTTTGTGGGGTGGGATGTGAGAAGTCCTTTTGGGCCAGTCAGTTTTCATGTGGACAGTTTTCACGTGGACATCTCCATGGCATGCAAAGGAGTAGTTATTTAATTGCCTTAGCCAAACATGGAACCAGATATGAGGTGGTTTCCGCACGAAAATGGTTGGGGATTACACTGGACCTGAAAGTCGACATATTTTGCTGTGTAAGATTTGGAAAACTCTTGGAAGTAACTTATTCACCCACAGAGAGCAATGTGAGTGCCTTATTAGTCACCCTCCTGACCAATGTTCTTAACCAGAGCAGTGGCAGAGGCCGTGCTTTTAGCTTTGAGGAGAGTGCCGCTGTACAGGTTTGGGAGCTGAGCTGAAGGGCAGCCTAGCTTCATTCTCAAAGTAAGAGCTAAGCAGCAGCAATAATGAGCAGGATACACTTGTCCATCAATGGCAAGCTAACTGCAATCTTTTTAGTGACCATGTGTAGTGGCCAGGTCATGTTTCCTGTCACCAGAAGGCGAGAAAAAGCACTCTACAAGTCCTGCTCTGAGCTGAACAGTTCTCAAGTAGCTCAGGCTGCAGATTGCTGCTTCCTTAGCAATTACATTCAGGAGCGTTCCCCAATTTCTGTCTTAAAAGTCAGCTGCCAGTTCCAATTGCCAGTTCTTCCCTTCCACAACTTTTCAGTTAATGGACTGATTTCTGAACTAACCTGAGGTTTGCCTAACCATAATAGGAAAGTTCATTCAAAATAGAATGTTGGGCCATCTCTAACTCAGCTGATAAAATCACTCCCCTTGCAATGATAGAAACATCAATATGTAGAGAAAGTAAGGAGAGTTTTTAGTGTTAATGAAGCATTAGCCTTGGATGCTGGGTTTTGGTAATAAGAAAATGACTCTCTCCTTAGCAGTGTTAGGGCAAAAGGTATTCAACATGATTACATTGCCAGCAAGAAAATTGACATAACAATGTTTTCTGGCTTTATAACCTGTGTCCACTAAAGCAGGTAATCTAGCTGCTAGCCTGGTGAAAATTACCTGTTTAGTGATACTCAGTGGTAACTGAATTCTAATGTAAACATTTATTTCAGTCATTAGTTTCAATATCTTTCCTATTTGCTTTTGCTAGTGGTGATGATTTTGTTTGTTGAGTTTTTTCATTATCCTTTATTCCAAAACTTGAGTCTTACCAGGCCAGAGAATCTCAGGTTAAAACAATTTATGATCAGATCTCATCATATTATAACACCTCTACCTTTCTTATGTTTCCAGATTTACAGACCTAGAAAGTGATAGTCTGAAAGAGATTAGTTGGATTATTAGGAGTCCAGATTTGCAGATAAAAAGGCTGGGGTTTCACCCTCCCAACCCTCCAAAGAGATCAATTCTTCTAAATAATTTAGTAGGAAAGGGATTTAACTGAATTGGTGTTCTCTATGATTTTAATTTATAGAATCAGACCAGTGGAAGAAGACCTATGTTACCAATATGGATTTAAACAGTTTAATGACCATATAAAATTCCTTTACACCATTTACATAAATAATACTTGGGCTTAAAAAAAAAAAGAACCCTAATAAATATTAGAAAGAAACAGAAAAGGAAAAAAAAATGCAGTTTGCTAAAGTTATCATTGAATGTAAAACTGAGATTTCTAAACTATAATTTTCAAGTAGCATGTGCCACTGATCCATTAGCATGCACAGAGTGCAGGTCGTCACCACGTCTTAAGGCAGATATTCTTACAGGAGATTTTCACTACTGCCAGTCTTCTGATAGAAAATTTTGAGTTTTGAGCACCCATTCATTTTTCCTTCCTTGGAGACTCTGACAAGTAACAGTTTTGTGATATTTGTCTATTTGGAACCTGGTAGAAATTAGCAAGATCTTTCACACATATCACATAGTTTAAGGCAAAGATTTATTTCCTGGTATTTTTGATAGTTCAATTGTGCTAAATTATAAGGTGAAGTTTTAATGACACAGAACTCTATTCAAGCGTTGTCAATGTTGTTGTTCTCTTCTTTGCAGTTAATTAGGGTTAGCTTTAAAATCTCGTCAAGGTCAAGTATTTCTGATCAAATTTGAAAAAGAGATTGACAGGCAGTACTGGACTTCTTAGTAATAGCATTCTCTTGTTTTTATATGATTTTGGATTTGGAGATCATTTTTCCACATGAAAAATGACACGGAAAATCAAAAAGTTACACAGATCTCTTTGAAGTTGCTGTTTATATGATTTCCAGCTATATCAAAGACACCTAAAGGATACTTTGTGAAAAATTCTTGGTACAAAGTAGCTAAAAGATTTTGGTGTAATGGTCAATATTTTGAGATGGTGAACGAACTGGTAAAGCAGATGGGGGCTGATGTGAGAGGCAGCTCCAGCACATATAAATGTTGAAGTCATTGAAAAACATGAGTATGAAGGGGCATGAAGTTTCTACTTTATAAATATATAAATTTCACTGATATTGTAAGAAAAAAGTATTGGAACAAATTTGCCCTCCCCAGTAACCCTCCTCTGTGATATATACCTTGATCCACTACATGAAACCACAAGACCAGGTATTAAAATGGAAAATTTCCATTAGATTTGATTCTAAATGGCTTAGAAGTTCTTCAAAAACTCTTCTGCAAGCCTCATCTAATTCTAAATTAAAATCCATGCTTGTCTGTCTTTTCACCTGAGATGAAGGACATTACACCAATTATTAGGCGTCTCTGGCCTCCAAAATAAACCTTCCTAGAAAAAGAGATAGGTCTTGTAATCTGCTACACCGTATGAAAATTAAATATTTGCTTAATTTTGAAAAATAATTGGCATTCTTCTTTTTAGAAAGATTTTAGCAGTGCTGGAAATTGCTCCTGTAATCTAAAGTAGAGGCCAGAACCTCAACTAATGTAAAAGATTTTTAGTTCCATCAAATTCAAAGTCGCAAGCCAGTGTACCAATTCTGAATCCAGTAAAGCTGTATGTTAAGCTTCATTGTATTTGTGGAAATGAAAGGAGGAAGATATGATGTAGCCAGATTGCTCCTTCCTAGCATTGTCAAAATTGTACTGATGTTGGCAATACAAGTCTAACCAACCATCTTAACAAAGAGAGATTTGTTTAAACCAAGTATGTGTGTGCCTTGCAGGCCTGTCTCAGAGAAGATAGCAATTTCCTCTTGCCCTTTTTCAGTACTCTTTATACATAGTTTTATGAAAAGCTATAAAATTCCCAGAGACATAGAAAAGATCCAGCCAGTCTTACTTACTCAGAACTGAAAGTTTTAAGGTTAGTCTTGAGGGACATTATTACACTGCAGGTCAATAATGCCTCATAACCTTTGCCGTGCCTCCTGAGGGCAAACACACATATTGTGATACCCCATCCTGCTCTGCTACAGATGAAAGCCTTTGGAAAGGCTGGCTTAAGGTTAGGAGCTGTATGAAGGAATGCCCCCAAGGATGCTCTGTTAGGGCACCAAGCTCCTGTGAACAGCAGCAAGTTTGCCTCCCCTGAACCTTGCTCTGTGTACCACTTTATCTTTGAAGCAAAGGTACTAAAGGAATTCTTGGCTCTAACCGGAGATGACAAAATGTTTTAGATCCATGCTTCCCAGACCAGGGAAGCATCTGAGATTTCTCTGCTCATAAACATGACATTTCAAGGCTGAGAAAGAAGACACTGGGTGGGAGGGTTGGTTTGGGGTAGAGAGGCCAGTTTAGGTGGGGGTTTAGGTTGGGGAAGATTGAGTTCTATTCAGTTTAAGATTGACTATGTTCTACTCCATTTTGAAGTTTGTCAGATAAGGATAAAAATTGCTCTGGGAATTTTTCAGTGGAGAAACATTTCCATTTTGTAATGCACTTATTTCAACAACCTTATCTTAACCTCCTGAACTAGAATGACCATACTAGATTTTGCTTCAGTGACAGGCTAGTGTGATAAACTCAGTTTTTAAGTTATAGTCTATTGGATTATAGAAGTGAAATTAAAAATAGCCATTTGACTTATTGAATCATAGCTAAAGGACACACTTGAAATCTAAACTACATTTATTGTGTTTTGTGCTTACAGTTTCCTTCTTATTTATTGTGCATTTTGGTAAATCAGGATGTCATATTTCCTTTCCAGTTAAAAATGATTCCATTATATTGAAAACTAGAAATTATTTTTAAATTGAAGGGAGCAAAAAAAATTCTGCCTTGCCTCACAAGTCCATAGAAAATAAAAGTAAATTAATATTCTCTGTCTTCTGCTAATAGCAGAAATCTTGCTGCAAAGTTAACTTTCCTATGTAGGCTTCATTGCTTAATTTCTAAAACACTTGGATCATGGGTCCATTTTCACTTATAGGAACCACAAAAATTGGCAGAGAAAATCATATCTTCAGCTGACATAAATAAATTGCACTGAGCTGAAGTCTGTTGTTCTGTACTCATCTGAACAAATTTCAAATCTGGTCTTTTAATGTGTAGGAGGAAAAGTTCAATAGTTCAAGAAGTTTATATTGCAACAAGCCTTTCTGATTTGGCTGTAAGAAATCTGTTTCAGAACCAGTCTGCTTCTAACTATCAAAGTTTGACCCCAGAAGTTAATAACAGCGCATTGCACGCCCAAAGTTGAGGGTTTAAAAATAATTAATCATTTTGAAGGAGCACTGTTGCCATATTTTTGCAGGGGTTTTTTTTCCCATCTACATGTCCTACCAAAGGATTTTCTTTCAGATTTGGAAGAGATACAAAATCAAAACTACCTTTTTGTTTCTCTGGTGTTGTAATGTCCATTTCCTTCTTGGTTAAAGTAAGGTGCAGCTTTAATGCTTTCTCTAGAATCAAGAGAAATCCTTGCCAGCCTCACAGAAATAAACACAATAAGGATCATACTAGGAAACATGGACAGAAGATGCCAAGACATGTTGATATGGTGTTGCATTTTCTTGTCCAACTTTAAATAAGAGACAATTTGCTGTTAACAATATGTTTATTTTCTATTAGGATTAATTACTTTTGTCAAATTGTTTTTTGGCTCACACAGGCACATTCTGATTTTCAGGCTGCTAAGCATTGAACCAGGACTATTACATCTTAAGTGCCAAGTGTTTGTCACCTAATCATCCCTTCTCCACACGGTTCTAGGACTACACCTCATCCAGGAATTTGGAAAACTTGTTCCATACTCTATATAAGCCCCATCTCCAAACCAGTCCTTCATTTCACAGCAGAAGCCACTGCAGGTAGAGTCTCACACACCAGAAACTATTAAACTCAAGTTTCTTTAGTGGCTCTGTGCTACACAACTAGGCCCAGCACTTCAGAAAAGAAGGCCACTTATTTAATCACCTAAATGTAGAGTTAAGTCCCTATTGTTGAGAATCTAGGCTGCAGAATATAAGCCATTTTCACAGGGACACCCTGGCCCCTTTTTCATTGCTCTAGCAAACAAAGCAGCTGCAAATCCAGCTGGGTTTATGGCTCTGTTGTATTACTGGAACAGCAGAAAGCAGCTAAAGAACACTAGTGAACGTGCCCATATATATAAAATACCTCAACATTGTCATTTTTAACTGTCAAATTTTTCAGATAAATAAATTTGTACCTTTAATGTTGATTGTGTAATGGACAAGGACAGTTAAGGAAGAAATTCCTGCTTTCTTTGCCTTTCCACTACAGAATCTTGTTTTTTCTAGCAAGAATTTGCTTTCCTGAGAGCTACCTGTCTGGAATTTCTGGTTGGAAAATGATGCCAATATATAAATGATTTCACCTTTAAGAGTGTGTTAGAATAGATAGCACAATAGACACTTTCATCATCACCAGTCAAAGAGCAGATAGAGAGTAACACTCTGTACTTTTTCAGCACTAGAAACGGTGCCTGTGTGAAGGTATCACAAAGCATTCTGTGATGGAGATGAAAAAGCAGGTCTGTCACACAGCTGAAGGTTTATTCAGCCATACTTAATGTCCTTCCTATGATAAAGGGTGTTCACGCACACTTATATGTGCTATTCATATGGAGTCACACTCTGAGAAATAATCTGTCATTTTGCACTCGCTTGAACATCTCTCCATCAGTTGTTTGCAATCATTTAACTATTCCTATTTATTTGGCACACACATGGGGGCCTGATTTGATAAATGTATTCACAGCACACACAAAATTGCAGGTGAAAACTTTTAATCTGATCAGACCTTTGCCTTATTGTACATCACAGCTGGCACACAGCCCTGCCATTGAACACGTCAACTCCATAGTTAGAAACTAGTTAGGCAGTAAGCCAAATCACAGAGCTATACATTGAATTGCAATAGATATATTCTGACTATATAATTGGTATATTCTGTACTGGGAGCAGTCACTTCACAGTTACTTCATTTTCCACTTTGAGGCAACAATTCCCTAAAGAGTATTTCAGTGTAAATATATTCACAATAGAAAAAAATCATAATAAATAACAAGTAGTAATAAATCACATATGAAACATTTAAAAAGTTTTAACAAGTTGTACAATTTTCTGGAAATGTATTCTCAGTGCAATATACTGTCAGAGGCATTAAAGAGCTAAAAATCTATTTATGCTAATTATTTCTGTCACTAGAAGGGAAGCCAGCTGGGAATAGTCACAAACATAGATATGGCTTGTGTTTTCTCCTCTAACAAAACCATGCAATGGCCTTCCCAAGGGGCCCAGTACGTCACCACAACTGCTAGCAGCAGCCAGCACATACACTCTATGAAAACATCCATGTCTTTAGCTATAAATCATAACTTTTGTATTTGCTTCTATTGCAAGCAGGATGTTTCCACTTGTTTTTAAAACAAATACAACAATTTGAATATTTTACTTCTATAAGAATCAAGCAATTTTTCACTTCAGCAGAAAGAAGTTGGTGCACAGCCATGACAGCATCACTTTTTGATAATACCACTACAGCTTTCTGTCCTACTTTTGCACTTTTCCTTCAACTGAGATTTGCTGAAATTCCTTAAGCATACTCCTATTTTCATTCTTTTTTAAGCCAAACCATCTCTTTCTCTGCAGATGAAAGAAGGATTTGTGTGAAAATATTTACAACTCCCTCAGCTGCTGTGATAATTTGTGTTAGCTGCCTTTTCATCCATCACTGACCCAAAGAGCTGAAATCAACAGAAAAAACTTCCTTTTATCATTCTCCTGGCCATGCCTCTGACATGTCTTCTCTACCAGAGGCTGAGATAGTTCCCTGGGCAGGAGATGGACATCTACCATGGGAAACCCAAAAAAAATAGGACTACTTACACAATGCAGACAGTAGGAAATGTGTGAATTTCAGTATCAACACACAGCAACCAAATTTCTGGGTAAGTAGTAAGTGCCAATATAAATGACTTAGTGCTGTGTGCCAGCCACACCAGACACCAGTGATAGGTACTCTGCCTTGGCCATAAATATCTGTTTAGTGTTCTGCACTGTGAGGTGGCAGGGTTTGGTTTTGGAACTTTGATTGACTGAAAAAACTCTCAAGAGGCAGAGCAAGAACAAAAGGTCATTTATTAATATAAAAGTAGCATTCAGGGTTGTGCCAGGACCCCTTCATTTATTCAAAGATAAACTAGAAACAGTTCCTTCCCCACAGATACGGTAGGTTATGGTCCTGATTTACAGCATAAATGGCCACGTGCATGTTTTTGTTCCACTGTAAATGTGAAGTTCCAAAGGATGAAGAGGGGATGATGCATCCTAAAATTAGCTATATGTTCCAATATGAGTTGTAGGATATTTTTTTTCACCTTGAATAATACTTTATTGTTTAAGTAATACTGCTGGAATGCAAATACATTGCTATAATTTGGAGACAGATGATAGATAGATAGATAGATAGATAGACAGACAGATAGATAGATAGATAGATAGATAGATAGATAGATACTATCCACACATGAGCAAGCCAGCCCAGTTGGAACACAGGGAAAAAATTGTGCCAGCTATAATTCCATGAGCTGTATTCAAGATATTCATGCTATTTTGAAAACTCAGCTATTAATAGCTATATGTATATTTAATATTATGGCCCTGTTAGCATATGTTAAAAATTCCAAGTCTTCTTTTTGACAGTAAAATTGTCATAAATTTACTTGTTCGACTTTAGGGAAGGCTGAGGTCTGAAATAGCAGTGGTGTCACAGGTTAAATCTCCTCCAGTGTGTGCCTGCTAGCTAGGTCTTCTGATCATCAGCTGAAATTCTGGGGACAGGATGAATGGTGAATTGAATTTCTTTGCTGTCTTTCCCTAGCATATGTGTGGCATCACTAGTTATATCCTGGGTAAGGTATTCAGTGCATTGAAAATGCACCAAGAAAATAATGCTGATAAAAAAACACTCAGAGTAACTGGCTGAATAAGCAAATCTAAACTCTTTTGGGGAAACATTATTTTGGACTTTAAACATTTTCAAAATGTTTAAAGATTAATCTATATAATTTCTTAATTGTTTCACATTATTTAGAAATACAAGTACAGCGTACAGTGGGAATAATATTATGTCTAGGTGTAAAAAGAATAATATTGTATCATTCTGTAATATTTTAAAATATTCTATTTATTGTTTTATTGCTTAAGCTTTGATAGCTCTGATTAGTTATTTTTTTTGTTTGGGTGTTTTTTTTTTTTAAATCAAGACATCCTCAGTTTCTTAAAGTTTTGGTTTAAAATTTGTGATAGCAAATATCATCCCAAATTTAAAATGAGAATTTTAAGAGCAAGTTGAATATTCATTAATTTTATGGGCATATTTTATAAAACAGAAAAAATACAGAATATTCAGAATAAAAGAAATTATTTTTTTCTTGCCTTTTCCTACTTAAAATGAGGATTTAGTAATAACATAATTATATATTTTAATATAGTCTGTTACAATCCCAACTTTGGTATAATACATACATAATGCTTACTATACTACAGCTCAGATTTTATGATAAACTGTCTGGCTTTTTCAGCTCTGATATGATATGTGCTGACCACTGCTGGGAGAGGTTGCCTAAAGGAAAATGCATTTCCTGGCAAAATCATCAGGAATTAGCCTGCTAAAAAATGGTACATGAAAAGATGATGTTGGAGGAGAAGTGGTCTTTTTGTGACAAATTCAGCCCTTGAAATGCCTTGATAAAATGTAGTTTTCAGTGAAGTAATCCACAGCCTTGACCTTCAATGTTATTCTATATCACCCCCTATATATGCATAATGGCTCTATGTTTCATCAAGAGAAGTTAGTCTGTTCACAGCAATGCATGCACCTGAGTACTCCTAATTTGAAGGGATGTCTCTGCTTTTAAAACTCACAGTCACCTTTTCCTGCAACACGTGGGAGTTTTCCAGCCTGAAACACGTGAGTGGCGACATAAATAAGTATTAGCATTAAATTCAGATGTCTCTGTTCCAAATGTCTGAACTATGTCTAGTTCTCTGCTTTGCATCTACACATGCTAAATTTCTCTTATGTACCAATGTTTATAATAAGAACCTTTCCTAATCATTGATGATCAGAGCACAGGGCATTCTCCAGGCTGAGAGACCTGGGCTTGTTCAGCCTGGAGAAGAAAAAGCTCTGAGGACACCTTAGAGCACCTTTCAATACCTAAAGGGTCTAGAAGAGAGCTGGAGAGGGAGTTTTTACAAGGGCATGTAGTGACAGGACAAGGGGAAGCAGCTTTAAACTGAAATGGGAGTAGGTTTAGATCAGATATTTGGAAACTTCCTAGTGGAAAGTTTCTCTGCCCCTGGCAGTGGGATTGGGATTAGATGGAACTTTAAGGTCCCTTCCAACCCCAATCATTCCATGCTTCTATGATTGTAATTTGCTGTGATTTGGGGAGTTCATACAGTTTACTACCCCCATCCACTGAGGTGGTTTTACTACAGCTGTGACGGGCAACTGGCAAGGAACCGAGAAGCTACATAGCCTTATTTGATTAATTTACATTGCAGGAAAGCTTTGAAGAGCATAAACTTTCTTTAGGTTTTTAAAATCCAAATTAAGCATTGTACTGACAGCTTGAACATTTTCAATGGATGTCAGTTAATTAACTACCATGGCAGTGAGTTGACAAAACCCTGTTTCCTTTAACAAAGAAACTTTAGAAGACCCTTAGTGCATCTTACTGCCTAACAGAAACATCTGCATAATTTCTAAGCCATCTATCAAACAGGCATCTGAATGCTAGCCACAGTTAAGCGAGCTACATAAAAATGTTAGACTATGATTATACTCATTCCATGACAGGAAACTTGTTTATTAATATGGGGCTTTAAATGCCACTCCACAAGTTAAAAGCTTGATGCACATTAAAATACAGCACATATTTCTATGCTGGATTTCAACATATATTATTCAGCACTTGTTACCTAATAAAACTTAACTTGTTTCTTCAGTGAATGTCTTATTCTCTGTAACTACAGATTTTTGGGTTTGGGGGAAGAAGAGAAAATAATGACAGACCATAAGATATCTTAGTGCTAACTCATGAAACTTTTAAACAATACTTTCCCTGTTATAAGGGCCTTAAAAAAGGAAAATTCTTGGTTTCACTGGTAAAATCTTGAACATTCAAGTTAATATTGAGCCATGTATTCTTTTTTTTCCCTTCGTTTCTCTTCTGCTCATTTTTAGTTCTTGAATTTATGATAATCAGCTCTGTTTCTTTCTTTATATTTGCATTCTATTTTTGTAAGGGATGCTGTCTTGGAGCACTGATGTTCAGAACTGAAGGGTGCCAGACCCAAATCCCACGCTGTGCGGTAGTCTGAAAGATTATCTTCCACATTACAGTGATTAAATTAGACCAGACAGTACCACAGACCCTGATGTGCATGCAGTTAATACTTTGAAAGGACAGAAACTGTTCTCAACAGCTTCAAAATTGTCCAGCACAGAGTAGCTGCTGTGTGGGCTTTTATCCTCCTACAGATAACGTCAAGCATATCTACTGCTGTGTGCATTCTGCAGCCTTGATAAGAGGAAGAAGAAAACTTTGCAGGACCACAAGATATAGTTAAAACTAGGGCTTTCTCTCTGGCAGATTTTTGGGATTAAAATAGTATTTTTTTAATTTTATAGATATTGAGGCCATAAAAGCATTTGGATTTGTTTTTTTTTCTGGAGTTCCTACTAGAAAAGTCTATGGAGCTGCAATGCATTTAATAATTACATTAGTATTAAACAACTAGAAATACAACCACAGTATATAGTGACCTTAGAGATAGGACAGATAATTACTGTGCAGTGACAGAGAAAACTTCAGACAGCAAAGTTGTCTTTACT
The DNA here is from genome assembly GCF_027887145.1 of Ammospiza caudacuta. Classification (NCBI taxonomy): domain Eukaryota; kingdom Metazoa; phylum Chordata; class Aves; order Passeriformes; family Passerellidae; genus Ammospiza; species Ammospiza caudacuta. The sequence goes on along the minus strand of NC_080593.1, from coordinate 109,974,935 downwards.
GTTAGTGATAATGCAGCACATTTAAGTTATGTAACAGATTTATATGTCAAATTAATCTTTTCCTCAGCACAGTCCTAGGAAAGCACCTTTGTTTCTATGTACCCTCTAAAGTACCTGCCTCTGTAAATCATCAGTCCATGTTATTATTAGTCTTCTGCATTTACTCTGTAACATTTTGGAAGGTGGCTTAAGCAAAATGACCTGAAGCACTGCAATGCATTTCATGGACTTGAAAACACCACTGGAGGGAGAGGAAGGAAGCAATCTATTGCAAATGCCCACCTATCCTTTTTTCGTTATTATTTTACTTTATTGGTTTTGTTTGGGGGGTTTTTTAATGTAGTTTTCACCTAAGGAGATGAAGGCACTTTGATGAAAAACATAAACAGGTTATATAGTCTCAAATTAAACACATGAAGTGAGTATAGCAGGAAGAGGAATATCTGTATTAGGAGGCTAAAATCCACAAAGAACCTGTCTTGTGACTGCTGCTTTGTCTTGATCCAGTTTTCTTTGGCAGTGAGGGCAACTTAAGTCCCTCATGTTCCCAACAGTCCTCACAACAATTAGATATATTTGTTCGAGGAGATTTGAAAGGTTTGGGAAAACTCTTTGCTGTTGTTTTGGCATGTATTTTTTAACCAGCAAGGCCTCAGGAACCTGCTCAAGAGCCTGGCGCCCCAGCCTGCAGCAGCACAGCTGAGGCAAAAGTTGAACAGAGAGGTGGCAGAGGACAGAAAAGGTCAAGGGAAGAAGAGAGCTCAGCTGAGTAACATAAACATGTAGTTAAAAGAGAAGTCTATGGGCTCATTTTTGGCAGCCAGTGCTTGGCCCTGAGGATGCCATCAGGCTCTGAAAGCTCCTCTCACCCAGTGACTCCCCACCTGTCCTCAAAGTCAGTGCTGACATGGCACAGCCACCCTGGGACCAGGGATCAGGATACTATGAGAGGGCTAGACAGGATGAGCTGCTGGTCCCCCCTCTCCCTTTTTGCTCCAGAGCTGCATTTACACTCAGGTCCTTGCCTGAGCTACTTGTCTGTGTGTCTGCACTGCCTGTGTGTCTTGCTGATCCCGACCTTGATTTATTTCCAGGGTTTCCCTGGATCTATCCCATCCTGATGCACCCACAGAGGGATCTGAACTGCGGCTGACCCTGGTACTGTCACTGGATCTGTTCTGCTCTTCTTGCTGGGGTCCCACAGGGCTGCATCCTGTGTGTGTGAGGGCACTGCCACACTGTCACCCCCACACACAGCTCTCCACTGCTGCTGGTGCATCTGGCTCTGCTGTTCCCTGATATCCTGCTTCCCAACTGCTCCAACAGAGGCAGCAGGTCCAAGATATGTCTGCTGAAGGCCTGCTCTTGTCTGTGCAGTCCTCTCCTTTACCCACAAACTATGGTACTTTTCTAACTCTTATAAAGCCCCTCATCCAAGGTGCCATTAAGGCAGCTCCAATAAATCAGTGGTTTTATTGGCTTGTTTTGTTTTATTTTGGCTTGGTTTTGTTGGGTTTAACCTTGCTTTTGGTGTGAGGGACAAGATAAAAAGAAGTTATTAAGGCCAGCAAGTCATTTCTTAGATCCCCTTAGCTGCAGTGAGAACAATCATTTAAGGCTGAATGAAAGCTCCTATGCAGGTATGAAAGTTATTTAGTCCCTAACCCAGTTTAGTCCTTAATCACAGAAATGAACTGAAAGAAGACTGACTGAAGATTAAGGTACTTCTGTTCAAATTAGTATTTTATTAGTTATTCAAAATAGATCAGCTGCAACAAGAGTTCATAAACTAACTCTGTAATACACCTAGGTAGAAAGTTAGGGCAGTAATACATAAGCAAAGACAGCTGGATTAATAAACGCTTGTGAAGAGAGAGAGCAAAGTCTTTTAAATTAAAAGTAAACATTATTTTCTCCCTTTTTTTTCCTGCCAAACCTCTAACTAAACTTGGTCTAAACTCACAAACTATTCCAGTCAAATTTGAAATTATATTGTGCAGCAAATAAAAATTCATTCATTTTCTCCTCTGTATTTTCAAGGTTTCAATGCTGCTGAAATAATCCTTTGTAGATACACCCCCCATAAGTGAGACTTTCTCTCCAGCAGTAGCTGCAGGTGGCAGCTGTGTTAAACTATTGGAAAGGACTCTGGTACTTGATTCTTTCCCAGGTAAGCTGAGGAACTTATTTCCCCTGCCTCTATCCCCTGCCTCCCCTGCAAAAGATTGTTACAGGGGCAGCAGAGAAAATAGTGTGTCTACTCCTGAGAGCAGGTCTACTCATAACCAAGGGAAGCAAGTTAACTTATCACATAATCCTGTTTTAAACTTCCAAGCAAACATATCCCTTGATGAACTGAGGCAGTAACTTCAGCTGGAGCTCGTAACTGGGTTAATAATCTTTCCAGTCACTGTTCCCAAGTCCAATACAAGTTCTGTAGGTAGGGTAGGATAACTTCATCAAGTAAGCTGGCTAAGAGAAGGTAATGCTCTTCATGTGAGACAGGCGCTGATCATTTGTCTACTCCTAGCTAGTTTTCAGTGGTGTTCAAGTTAGCTGTTCTTATTTTGCATGGGAAGGACTTGGGAACTTCCCAGCCCTTGTGGGCAACCACCAGACTTTCAGCTGAGGTTGCTGAACAGCATAAACCAGAGAAGACAATGACCTTGTATGCTCTGCTGTGCCAGCACTGCTCCTTGAATGACTGGAGAATAAGCCAGTAAAGATAGTCAAAGTAGCCCTTTAAAAATAGTAATAATTTAATAAAAAGCCAAATGTTTAGAGTGATTTTTCTCTCTGAATGTTTAATCCTGAAGTGCATACAGGTGCAGGTGCCAGTGAAAGAAAAGGAATGGAAACATCTTTCAGGAGCTGCCAATAAAGGCAGAACCATGGACACGCTGAGTTAGACTGACTGAAAATTGTCACAGGATTGTCCCCTCTGGGGACAGTAATTTCCAGCTGCAGGCACTAGTCTCTTAAAAAAACAGTACTTCAGTCACTTGTGATTCTGTGACCATAACCTGAGGTTAATGGCTGACATTAACTGAGTCATGGTTAATGTCATAACAGAGCTGGCATTCAGTGTAAATGACAGCAATTTTAGGCAATGTGTGTTTGAGGCAAGTAAACATTTCCAGACCAGGTCTCGATTAAGTTTCTTGTTTAGTAGCCATGATAAAACACCCTCACATATTTATTAATGAGGCTGATGGATATGAGCATTAATGAAAATGGACAGGTAGGTAATGAGGGAGGTACAGTCAGAACACAGGATTAAAGTCAGGTACAATTAGAGTTCAGCTCCCTAGTCAAACACAGGCTCCTTTGGGGCCCTAAGTAAATCATTTATGCACAGCCTCTCAGTTTTTAAAGAGAGGATAATAATATTCATTATCTTCACACATACATCTTGAGAGTATGAGCAGTTTTACTGCATTTTTTTTTCCTTAATTCTCAGAAGTCCCCAGTAGATTACCAATATCATGATTACAATACTGGGCAGAGCTGGAGACAAACAAATGCTGCATAAGTTTCTTCACAGAGCTCTAACAACATATTGCAGACATCTTTAGTCCTTATCAGTTATGCTATTCCACCTTAAGCTTAAGACAAGCTGCCAGGAAAATACCTGCTACCTGTAGGAGTGATGCCACATCATGAGACAAGGTCTAATGCAGAGCTGCCTTTAAAGACCACATCTCTGGGAGTGACTTGAAAGCCTCAGCAGACAATGACAGCACAAATGTCAGATATACTGTAAAGGAGAAAGCAGAATACCTGCCCTACCAAAGATTGTAAAACAGAACCAAAAATGCAGAGAAATTGCAGGATAAGGAGAGGAGGGAGGGAGTTAGTGAGAGGAGAGAAACTACTACATCAAGCCATCTGGATTAAAACCAGATCCATCATTCTAAATTGGTGCTTGAGTGCTGAGCAAATGAGCTAAAGGAAGAAGAAAATCAGTGTGTTTGTATAGCTGCATCGTAGGGCATCAAGGAAGTGCTGGTTTACATTCTAGGCAGACGAAAGTCTGTGCACAATCTATTATCTCTGGCTGATATTATGAAGCTGTTACTAAGAAGTGAAGTGTATTTTGGGATATCCCTATGCACATGTACTGCTGACCAAGGTCTGCATTACAGCCTATCCAGAACTTAGACAGCAGTTAGTAATTAAATCTTAATGGTTATCTGCTGAGATGAAAACACTTGGGGCAGAAGAAACTGAAGTCTAAGAGGCTCACCATTCCATAGAAAGAGAGTTTGGAGCCAGGGAGGGTTACCACAGCCAAAATAAAGATATGGAGCACAGAAAAAAAAAAAAAAAGGAAAAAAAAAAAAGAAGCAGGGAGATAGTGAAGGAAGTAAAGATAAAGAAAGAAGATCCCTGTGGACAAGCCAAACAGGAGTTAACACATGAACTGCAGAAGCAGCTTAGGTTGTCACAGAATGAAAAGAAACTCACACTGCGAATATAAAGAGGAGTTGTTATTTTAGGCAGGTTTGAAGATTTTCTTGCTCTATTTAGCAGAGAATAAAGATAATTTGTTTACAGCACCACATGCACCTGAGAAATGAGCTACAGCTCAGCATGTTCATGCTAGATAAAAATTGGGAAAAGGTAATCTGAAGGACAAATCTCGAGGACTAAAGTTAATCCTAAAACTATACAGATTTTGTTCAGATTTCAAGGCTTAAGGCACACATATTTTAGTGTCTGGTCAACGTCTAGCCAGGCAGCTTAGCCAGATCTAAGACACAGGGGCTATTTATATAAATACATGCCTTAAACAACGAAGCTTGCACATTTCCTTGGTACAGCATCCACTGTAACAGAACTGTCCCCTAACCATGCTTCTTAGTGTACCAAAGTCTGTCCAGAAAACAGCTGAATCCCTGTGGACAACAATCCATTTCTCTTCTTTCACAGCATTTTCTCCTCAAGTAATCTGGCTTTCGGTGATAAACCTGTTGGTCGTCTTTTAAATGCAAGAACCATCAAATCAAAGCAATTCAAAAACTTTTTTTGCTTTGTTTTGTTACATCTGCAGCATTATTCCAGCTAGAGTAAAACTGCTGTCAATTCAGGTGCTTAGACTCAACTGCCTGTGAGAAGAGGCCCTGGAAAGCTCACAGCTCCAGGGACAACAGTAGATCACAGAATAGCTGGAGTTGGAAGGGACCTCTGGAGTCCATCTAGTCCAACCACCTGCCAAGGCAGGGTCACCTGGAGGAGGTTACACAGGAAAGCATCTGGTGTGTTTGGAATGTCTCCAGCAAGGGACACTCCAAAAATGGGAGGGAAGGTGCTAATAAAAAGCACCTCACTCATCAACCACCATTCAAAGACTGGAAAGGGATGTGGAGGAAATTTTTTTTCCCACAAGGATGGATATACTTACCTTTGTGAAATGGAATAATTACTGCTTCAGATTTTTTACTTTACTGTCAAATCTGGTTGAAATTACCAGCAGGTTTGAAAGTTTGAGAGCACGCTAGTACACATTGCAGCCATGTAACCTGTACTGCCTCAGAAATCTGTATACAGTATCTTGAAATTACCTTCTCAAGGATGTACATAGAATCCTAACTCATATTCTTTTTTCAGTTAGACCTGTATCAAAATAATCTGTTTTATGGTAAAGATTGCTGCTTTGTTCCTCGCTCTAGTTTCTATTTCACTTAGCCTACTAAGCTCAAGGAAAGCTCAATCCACTTACAGCAGAAGTTAAAAAACACCAGGTGTTTCACTATCTTTGCTCAAACTTGTTTAAGGAAGAAATAGTTCGTGTCATATCCCAGACTAATCCTTCTCAGGAAAACTATCTGTTTGGTGATTTTCAGAGATGCTGAAAGGAAAAAAATACTTAATACTTTAAAAAAATACTTTGAGCAAATTGGTTTTTCACTTAAAATTTCATTACTTCCTTCAGAAAGCAGCTCTTAAAATCAAAAGAAGAATCAGCTTCTAAAATCAAATTGGAGACAGACCCTGCTTCTGAACCTGTCAGCTTGCAATATCTCAGAAGTGAAAATCCTTGCAGCCCCAGAGTCATTATATCATTCCAGCTTGATTCCCTCTGGAAGCAAGGCTTGAACAGTTCCACTGTGTACAATGTGTGTGTACACGTTTGAATCCTGTAGCTCACGTCAACTGTGAAGCAAGGTGGAAAGCACAAAGATAATTTTCTACAAGTTTCTCATAAACTGGCAGCAGAGAGAAACTCTCTGCATGCTCTGGCAGATGCGAGAGACCACTTCCAACACAAAAGCTGACTTTATCAGACTTCCAGAATCCCCACTGCAGGACCACTGCAGCAAAGATCCCAATCAGAGCTCCTGAATGATTAGAAGATACAAAATCATTAGCAAAAAGTCCAGCACTCTCAGAATAACTTGTTAAAAGTCAAATATCTCCATAAATATACAAACAGTTTGAGCATCCTCTGCTTCCTTTCCCACTGCACGTTGGAGTACTGCCAAAAAAAAAAAAAAGAAAAAGAAAGATGAAGACCAAAAAACCAATATAAGGACTTCAAGCAGGTTCCACATTTGTGCTTTTGTGATTTGAAACAATGTGGTGCTCCCAAATGTAAATAAAGATATTTTTAGCACTATGTTTTATTTCCTTCCTCTCAAATGTGATATAATAGTAATGGTCAGAGTCTATAAAGCACGTGCAAACTTTGGAGCCATAGGGAAGAGCATGGGGCTACTGGAAACTGCTGGTCAAATTACTTTGTTTAGAAAAATACATCCTAGACAGATGCATGACTCATATCCACCGCCATCTGTTAGACGGAAATAAGCCATCTTTGCCTCATTAAGGTAGAAATTATCCTCTTTTGTAGTCAAAGATGACCTACTGACCTGGACCCCAACAGCTCAGATCAAGCAGGTTGGGACAGTTGATGGTATTAGGATCATTTCCTTGCCACTCTAAAAAATATAATTTAACCAAATTTCCACCCTCTACTTCTGAAATAATTCCTCCAGGTCACAGCATTAGGATTCATAACCCTCCCTTCTGTCCTTGGTTGAAGGCAACTAAATGGCATAAACTGTAGCAGAGCATTCCTAATCACAATAAATCCTCATCTCTCCTGGAGCCTGGTGAAAATCCCCTGGATATGGGAGTGATGTGAGGTGAGATTCACAACATCTGTGAGGCCTAAAGACCAACTCTGTGGGTATTTCCAAGGTGTCAGCATCCAGACAGCAGGTAAAACTGTCAGACCCATGAGGAACAAAGCCAGAGGATCACCTGCTTTGCAGCTCTCAGCCAAACTAGGGACTTGCCAGAACCACTGACCATAGGAAGCCCATGGGCTGATGGCACAGAGGTGGCTTTTGCATCCAAGAATTCAAATTCAGATTCCAATAAAGGCATATTGTGCTTGCAGTCTGTGTAGGTGAGGGCTAATTTTATGTGTGTGTGCACAAACTAGAAAGGGTTGTATTTCTTGACCTTCCTCAGTCCCAGCACCGTGTTATCATTTTGTGAAAAAAAAAAAAAATAACACGAGTGCTGTTGAATGCAGATATCCAGCAAAAGTGCTAACAGCAACTGTAAGCTGGTAGAAATACAAAACAGTCAAATATACGGAGAAGGATGAAGTTAAAGTTTCTATTCCAGAATTCCAGTTGTTTTACAGTCTACTTTCCATTTGTGGACTCTAGTTCCAAGCACAGACTGCAGGCTGAAATACTAGAAAACACAATGGCTGAGCTGGGACTAACTCGAAATTATGGACTTTTCTATCATCACAGGTACAGCATCCAGTTTTCATAACATCAAATTGCTTCAGAAAAGGGAATATACATTCTCTTGTTGCAAATTCTGCCAAGATTACCTCCCCCCGTAGATCAATTTCATAGCTATGGCCACACTACAAAGAAGATTTGTCCTGTCTAATTCACAGATAAAACAATTGAGGCATTATAAATAAAAGGTATCTAATCTTTACAACCTATGACAATTTAAATGCTGAAACATGAATCTACCTTCTTTTCTCTAAGACTGGTGAATTATGAGACCAAAACTTTTTTCTCATTCCCCACCGTCACCAATCACCATCTCAGGAAAAAAAAAAAAGGTTTAAACCTGCATTATACAAAATACCTGAGCTGTGCTGGAGTGTGTCTGACGTGATGCAAACAAGCAAGCACAGCATGATTCCTGCTTCCTAGCAGTGTACAGCCTAATTAGATGGAGACCCAAAAGTACTTGTCAACTCCTGCACCAGGAGAACTTTTGTCTAGCTCTTCACAAAGCAACAGCATTCCTGTGATGCCTTAAATTTTAGTTCTCATATTTTTCCAATTCTGTACTGCCTTAGCATGTAATTCTGAATTTCATACAAAGTGTTAGCAAGTTCTCTTCACAGTTTAGTTCGACAAAACAATCCTTTTCCAGCTTGAGAACCAAGGACACCATTGCAGCTTCAGGCCCAAAAGTACAAACATTGAATTGAAGAGAGCAAACCGGAGGATGGGACTTCATGACCTGAAGCTGTAATTAGACAATTAACCCAAGTATGTAAATGGACCAAAACTTAGAAAAGTGTGAAAACTCATGACCAGGAGTCCATCTTGGGTCCACATTGGGTAGAGCCATGGCCAGGCTCTTGTACTGCCCAAGGTGTATCCTTTGAAGGCCTTTTAACAAATACCTACTTTATTCCTTTAACACTGTTTAGCCCCTGTTCCAGTTACCCTCTCAGGCATCACCTGCACACCACAAATGCAATTAATTAGGATCTCTGTAAGTATGGGAAGAATGGCCAAAAGGTTTTGAAAGCTCAGTATTGCATGCAAAGAATACAGCAGGAGCCCCAATGTGGTTGAAGGTTTTGGGATTTTCACCTTGCTTAGGCTGGAATTTGGAAAAAAAATGGGATGTGAATATCCCAGAAAAGCTTGGGTGTTTTTCAAATAGAAAGCCTTTCAAAAATGTTTGAAGAATTGCCAGGGACAGTTCCACTTTACTGTCCATCAGACCTTTCCCATTATTTTCTGCCAGAAGGTGAAGAGAAGGGATAGATGAATAAAGAAGCCTTGTGGAAAACACATTTACTTGTTTTGTTTTACAAAGTTGTTATCATGTTGTTAGAATTAGCATAATTTTAATTAGGCAGAGACAGGAGTCAGAAGCTGGCTTCCAGCTGTGCCTGTGGGCTTGCAGGGACAAGCTATACCTGCTAACCACAGGGGATTTGCACGTGTGTGTGTTTGGAAATGATCTGCAACATTTTTGAAGCCTTCTTTCTCAAGTCTGACATCCCTGCAATGATATCCAAAACAGAGGCTGAGTTAGCCTGAGCCTGGCAGGACATTTCAGTGAGATGGATGAAAGCTATCTTGGCTTAGATGAAAAATCCATGACTGAGACCGGGAGGAGACTTTTTTATGAACTCCTATACTGATTGCTGATACCAATACTAATACTCTTTTTCACTATTATTTTCCATATTAGAAAATCTCTCATTTTCTTCATCTCATAGTTCTTTGGGTTCACTGTTCCAGTGCTGAGCTTTTTTCTTCCATGTAAGCATAAATTGTTGCTGGCTGACTGCAGTCACATCTTTAAAGCTCACTCCTGCAAATGCGCAAAGAGCTAACTGCTCTGAATACCTGATGTTCACGGGGGTTTAGGTCTAAACTGGTTTTCTAGCCCTTTAGGCACAAACATTTGAAAAATTTGTTCCTAAGAATGTCCTTCTAGTTGAATAATTTTAATCACAGAGTTTGGAGTAGGTTTCTTTTATTATTTCTTCTCTTTTTTCTTTTTACCTCTGTTTTTTCTTTTTCTTCTTTTTTTTTTTTTTTTTTAAATTGTATAAACACTTGTGCGTGTGTGTGTGAAATGCTACTGCTGTAGAAAGTGTGACATACAGTCTAGTGCAACTTATCAAATCCAGGCTGTCTGGCAGTCAATTTCCAGCACATCGTGTTTGTCTCATGAGCTGTGACTACAGCCCATATAGTTTTGATTTCTAGATCTCGTGACTGACCACATACAGCTGCTGTTTACAGAACTGTCATATTTAGGCAGACGGTGTTAAAGGAAACCTTCTTACGCTATAGAGATTAGCTTGCAAGAGTTTAACGAGGGAAATAAAACAGGAGCAGACTAGAAAAAGTGTCTAGGTACTGCAAAAGCTCTGTGTTAAAAAAAGCAATAAGCGCATATAAAATACACCCACACACTCGGAGAGGTGGGTGCAATTATATACTTAGGTGCATATATAGAAGCACATTTCTATGATCATTGAAAAAATAACTTTAATACTCATGAATTGTATTCAGTAAATAGCATTCATATTCAGGTTACAATCTGTCAATTAAGAAAGTTATTCCAATATATTTTGCTGTCAAAGACATATAAATCTCACTTGCAAACAAATCCCTCTTTTATTTAAGAAAATATTTAAGAGCTGCTTCTTTTACTGAACTCTTTTTCTGCCAACGCTTTTATAAGAGAAGGGTACAGTAAGTATCCTAAACTAAGAATTAGAGATGATGACATTCTCTTTCATTATCCAGGATGATAACCAATTTTCATTCCTTGGAAACAAGCAAGCCTTCAACATATAAAAAGATGCATAATAGATGCTAGGATCATCTAATGTTTCTCTTAATTTCCCTTTTTTTATGGATGACAAAGTTACACTGTGGATTGAAGATTATTTGGAACAGAAAATAAGATATCTTGCAAGTAAGATCTTTAATTTGATTTTAGAAATACTATTATGCTTTCAAAAAATGATACTGTCTTGCATGTACTGTCAGAAGAGGCATTGAAATTTGCAGTTCTGGAGGTGTGCATTTGTTCCTTTTTAGCTGATTATAAAAGCATCTATGACTCGGAGCCCTCACCTGAAATTAAACAGTACCTTTAGCAAGCAAATGTTACAGAACCAAGAAATATTTTTTAAAAACCGAAAAATGCACAATAAAATTGTGGATATATAAAATTACAATCAATTTTATCCATTATAAAATTTATTATAAACATCAGTAAGAATTAAATAGAAAATAATTCACTGGAAAAGGATAGATGGAAGCAGCTAGTTGATTATTTTTATAAGTCTCTTACCCCCTGTGCAAATTTGCCTTAAATAGTAGCTTAGTTAGAGCCAAACTGGCAGTCTAAGAACATCAAGATGACAACTCATACACTGTTACTGCTTTTAGAAGAAGACAGAAACTAATTTAAGGGGTTACATATTATACAGACTGTGTCTGGTTTGTCTTCCAGAACCAGGTAATTTCTTCTCCTAGCCCATTTCTGATGCAAGCCCAAATTCAGGAAAGGATTTACAATTCATTTTAAATAGGTGAACAGGGTCCTTTGAAGGACCCTTTGAAGGACATATTTAGTTTCTTTAAAGGAAGGAGAAGGCTAAAGGACTAGGAATGGATTTACCAGAGTAATAAAAATGTCACATCAGTGCTTCCCTCCACCCTCTCACCAACCCCAGATAAACACTTTAGTGCCATCTGAAACTGTATACATGACTCCAGCTGTGCCATTCCTCATCTCCATGCATAATGGTGGCCTCTCAGTACCTCTCTGATTTGAGACATTTGTTCTTTTGTCCTCTGTGCTAAAATTGCAGGATGTGCTTCCTCCTTCCAGCTTTGCAGCCACAAGCTGACGTGTAGAAGAACTGAGGCATCAGGTAAATTTCAGGACACATTATCACCAACAGGAAGAGGAGACATCATTCAAGAACTTTTCTGCATTTCAGAGAACATGTGCTTAAATGACATTTGCCCATTACCTAAGTATCCCAGCAATAAGTGAATAAACTCTGTGCCCTTGTTCCCAAACATGTATGTCCACATTACATGAAGCCGGCCATATGAGTGTAAATATAATTTGCAGACATAAATAATAAAAAAAGGTAAAAAAGAGAAGCCCCTCAAGAACAAAAGGATAGGGGGCATATTTCTTTTGGAAACAGGTGTCAAATCTGATAGGGAAGGACAAAGAATAGAGTCAGGAACAGGATCAGCAGAGATGAAAACTCTGGTCAAAAAAACCCCAAATACTATAAAAGCTATCAGATGCACTGCTTCTAGTGGTGACAAAGATAAAATGAGTTATTTATTATGAATTTCACATGCATCTTATGTTTGTTGCACACTTAAAAATCCATCCCTCTACTCAATCATATCTCTTTTGAAACACAATTTGCTCAGCAACTGTTTCCTACTTTTTTTCCCCAAATAGTCTAAAAAAAATTCATCAGAATATAGGAGCCATACAGACTGCAGTATATAATATGTTGTATTAAAACACAATGTTTTTTTGGCTTTGGCAATTCACTGGGTGTTAAATTATTGTTTGAAGTAGCTAAAGGGAATCTAAAGGTCTACTCAAGAAAAGTTGTTCCTTTGTTGTTGTCAATTGGTAAAGGACGCTAATAATGGAGAATTAAAACAAAACAGCAATTGAGAACAATAAAAATACATACACCTGGTCTATCCAAACTGAAATGCTGCTTGTCACTTAGCAGAAAAACAAATCACAGTACTCACAAAATATTTTCTTTACTGGTATGATGAAGAACCTTTTTTTCAAAGGCAGATGACTGGGATAAACATTTATTCTGGTAAGCCTAGTGTAAAATACCTAGACTCTTTAGAGAACCATTAAACAACTAAACAGACTGTGTTTCTTTTGAATTTGAAAAATTAGAAGACAATTTAGAGTCTGCAGCATAGTAGCTGCAAAGTAGGACTATGCCACATGTAGGAGATAGACTGAAGCTCAAAACAGGAAATCTTGTCCTGGAAGCATTGGAATTTATTGCATAGCAGTGGTTTACACAGCATTCTGCTACTCAACACCACATGCTTAGCCTGTGTAAAATATTCGGAGGATTTGATAGCCCAGAGCTCTGACTGATTTTATTCTTCACAACTGCAGGGCTGTGATCACAGAGAAGTAGTGGGATGCCTCCTGTGCCTGGAGTGTTGGGAGGGAAGGATGCTTTGGGAAGGACAGGCAGGGGAAATGATGAAGGAGTGTCACCCTCTACATCAGAGATCAGCTGGAGTGCAGAGACCTCTGCATTGAGATGGATGGGAAGACAACAGAGAATTTCTTGGGTCAGGATCAAAGGGAGGGCAGGGGCAGGTGACTTTATAGTGGGCATGGTCTACAGGCTGCCAGCCAGGAAGACTGAGTGCCTGAGGTGCTCCATAGACAGATAAGAGCAGCCTCACATTTAAAGACCATGGTCCTAAGGGGGAACTTGTGTTGGAGGGTCAATACAGCAGGTCAGTAAATCCAGGAGGTTCTTGGAACACAATGACGGTAACTTCCTTCTCCAAGTGACAGAGGAACCAAAGGAGAGAGGTGCTGTGCCGGACCTTGCTCTCACCAACAAGGAGAGGGACTGGTGGGGAAGGTGAAGCTCAAGGACAGCCTTGGTTGCAGTGACCACAAATTGCTGGCATTTGAGATCCTTACAGCGATGAGGAGGGCTCAAAGAAAACTCCCTATCCTGGACTTCAGGAAAGCAGACTTGGGCCTCTTCAGGGATTTTCTTGGTAATATACAATAAATCCCTGGAGGAAAGAAAGCTGGTTAATACTCCAGAATCCTCATCCAAACTCAGGAGCTATGTATCCAAACAAAGAGGAAGTCAGACAAAATCTAGAAGGCCTCTATGGGTGAACAAGAAGTTCCTGGACAAACTCAAACACAGAAAGAAAGTTTAGACAGGGTGAAAGTCAGAACAAGTAGACTAAGAAGAACACAGTGAAATTGTCTGAGCTACCAGAGATCATGTTAGGAAAGTTAAAGCCATGATAGAATTAAATCTGACCAGGAATGTCATGGGCAACAATAAAAGCTTCTACAGATATGCCAGTGATAAAAGAAAGATTAGGGAAAATGCTGCTTGTCTCCAGAAGGAAATGGGAGACCTGGTTACTTGGAATATGCAGAAGTATGAGGTACTCTGATTTTTTTTTTTTTGCTCAATCTTCACTGGCAAGAACTCCAGCTACACTGCACAGGGTGAGAAGACAAAGGCAGGGACTGAGAGAATGAAGAACTTTCAGCTGTAGGGAAAGATCAGGCTCAAGAATATCTAAAGAACCTGAAAGTGCACAGTGTGACCAGCAGGTCAAGGGACACAATTCTGTCCTTGTATCCTGTGCTAGTGAGACCCACCTGCAGTACTGTGTCCAGCTCTGGGGTCCCCAGCAAAAGAAGGATGTGGACCTGTTGGAACAAGGCCAGAGGAGGGCCACGAATATGATCAGAGGACTAGAACACCCCTCCTGTGAAAACAGGCTGAGAGTGCTGGGGCTATTCAGCCTGGAAAAGAGAAGATTACGGTGAGACCTTACAGAGAAATTGTGAATGTTCCATTCCTGGAAGGGCTCAAGGCCAGGTTGGATGGAACTCTGAGCAACCTGGTCTAGTGGAAAGTGTCCCTGCCTATAGCAGGGAGGCTGGAACTAGATGATCTGTAAGATCCTTTCCAACTCAAACCATTCAATGATTTTACGATTCTATGGGAAGTGACTGGTTTTACAATTAAGTAATTCCAAATATTTCAGCTGCTGCAGTGGTTAAGATCTGTTCTTTATTCACCAGGTAGGGCATAGTCTTCACATCTAGACTAACATCTAAAGGGAAAAGGTATCAAACTGCATGACTGAAAGCACTACTAATCATTTATGCATACTGTTTGGAAACAATTCTCAGGTCTGAAAAGTGCCTTTCGAATAAATACAGACCAAGGAAATGTAATCATCAAAAACGACTTAGACATCTCACTCTTCAAAAGGAACAAATTATCATCATGACATGTAATAGCTCTTGAACAACATTCACATCCCTGTCAGGGGTTTTAAAAGATTGACAAAACGAGATGTGGATATTATTTTTTTTCCTAAAAAAATACACATACACGATAACAGTTTCCTGGCAAGCTGAACTTCACAGTTTTTGTAATTTTTTTACAGACTGTCTTGATTTATAGGAAGTGTTATCTCCAGTATGCAAGCTACAGTGCAAGGGGAACTGCTGTCTCTGGCCATGCACAACTGACCCAATTCTTTACATGTGGAGATTAAAAGCAAAGACTCTGGAAAAGATTATGTTGACCCCCACATCCGGGTTCTGAAAGCTTCACAGCACTCCCAAGTTATGAGTCCCAGAAGCCAAAGCTTCCCTGGGACTAATCTTTCCCTTTGGTATCTGTTAAAACAAGAATGAGACCATTTCTGGAAGCTGTTTGTTTCATTCCATATCCTGAGGCTGAAGCCCTTGGTTTGCTCGGGAGCCCTCCAGCAAGCAACCTTGGAAGAAAAAGAACTATGGGAAATTCTCTCCTCCCTCTGGGAGACCACCCACACAAGGTTGCCCCACTGATGCGAGGTTGAAAGGCTGTGGTTCCCCCTCTGCCACAGAAGTGTGTCCCAAAAGTCACACCAGCAGTCCCAGAGCTGGCTGGTTCCTCCCCTGCAGCTCCAGGCAGCGTGGGAGACAGGCCGCGATTGCCACGGCCTTGCTCCTCCCTCAGGCAACTTCGTGCTTCTCTTTTCTGTTTGCTCGTTGGCTTTTCTCCCAGTACCAGGGGCAGATCTGAGTTGTCAGCAACTTATCACAAGACAAATATCGGGCTTCACTTCTCCTACTCCCACCCCGGCTGCTTCTGCTACTCTGCCCTGGTTCCCAGTGAGAAGGGGAAGGCATGGAGGAAAAGGAGTATCTTTTACATATTCAGTGCTCTGACCTTTGCTACAAGCTGGTTTTTGCTTGAATAATGTGGATAAGCTATCAGCACAGTGTTCCTCTCCACAGTGGTGGCCAATGCCTCAGACCCACAGATATCCCCCTCTCACCTCAAACTGAAATCTGCATGCAGCATACTGAAGGGCACAATAATAACAATGGATGTATTTCTCAGTCAGTTTTCAAAGCACAGAGAATGAATGAAATCCCCATCTGTTGCTTTATATCCTGCTGCTTTAATCCCCTGAACTAGCAGTGAGACAGGAAGTGCTGGACATGTGAGAGAGCCATCCCATCTTCTTTCTGCCACACTGCCACGGCTGCAGGAGGAAAAGCCACTCAAGCTGAAAAAGAGGGTGGTGGTTACAGAGAAGTCTCTGTGAGGAGTTCTTATCTCTGGAAAGGACTCACTGGTCTGAAATAGCCTGGGACTGTTGATCTCCAGGGCATGCTACAAGAAGCATTCCTCTGCTCATACCAGTGATGACCGTGACATCTTCAGAAAAAGAATTTGTGCCAGGTCTGTGACAAGTGAGGGGAGAATGTTGCTTGCTGTAAGTGGTGACAGCAAATTGCCAGGTTTTCTTACTTCATCTTTATATGTTGTATTGAAAGAACCTTTGTGTACATCCCAAAAAGGTGACATCCCCAATGTGCAGACAAGCAGTGACTGTTGTGCCTCGGTTTCCCCCTGCCATCCTCCTGTGGTGTCACTTACTTTTCAGTTGTTATTTACTGGAATTGTGCAATAGGCTCATGTCTCCTTTATGTAGGTATATCCACAGCATGGACACCACCTGTAGCCATAATACTTTCAGCTCAGCTTTAGCCTTTAGGCACTAGCAGCTTTTCTCTTTAGTAGGGCTTGGAACAGGTGTCCTTTGTTCCCTTTGCTTTAGTGTGGAACCTGTGCTGCAGGGAGGGACATGAAGGAAGGGGATGGAAGGGTGATTTAGAAGTGAAGCTGTTAAAAGGGAGACTGGTGTCTCCTCTCAGTCTCAGGTGGATTTCCTTTTGTTTAGTCTAACAGAAGAGAATCATATTTCCTGCTCTGCATGCACTAACAAAAATATAAGAAAACAAAACCCCTGAACAAAGGTATTGAGAGTTGTGGGATTAGTGGGTAAAAAATGAAACAGGAACAAAACAGCCCCCCTCACAATCCCAGCTTCCTTGGATGGCACGAAACATCATAAACAAAGTTCTACAGCTAATAGAGTGCTGATATGCAAGGATATACAGTACTGCCCATAAAATTAGTCATGTGTTATTGCACAAAGTGGTGTGTTCCATAAGAGCTGCCTATTTAGCAAGCTTGATCAACAACATTAAATATGAAAATAAGAAGAAAACATTTAACATTGTTGAAAAGTAATTAAAAATATATTTCACCATATGCTTCCCTGCCATTACTTCATTTCAGCAAAACAAATGCCTAGAGCATTTATTATCCACCATCATTTTTTAAAGAGGCCTAATGTTTCCACTTGGCACAGGAGACATACAGATAAAATGAATCAGCCCTGAAATGAATTGTGTGAAATGCATTTGTCTGAATTCAAAAAGCTCCTCTGTAGTCAAAACATGCAAAAGTATTTCCATTCTCTCAAAATGCATATCTGGAAAATAACTATTTTTTGCTGGTTTTGCATTGTGATCTTTGACACAAAGGCAAAAATTCTTTTAGCTTTATTAGGGTTCTGCTCCAGTTAGAGTCAGTTTTACAAAGTTCAGGTTACTAACACAGCTCCTAAACAGCCTTAGTATTAAAAAGTAAAACAAAATAAAAAAAATAAAAATATAAATAAAGTACAACTATACATCAAAAAGCTTTCAAAGCACAACTAAACTCTTGAGACTGAGTTCATCCACTGTGCAATTATGCTGTTTCCTGCACTGTGATGCCAGGCATAAATTTGACCACAGGGTTTTAAAAGATAGATTATATGCAATTTTATTTTAATTCATGGTGGACAGAAGAAAAAGGTATCTTCTTTCATAAGGATGATTCAAAGAGCAGTAGTTTGCCGGGCTGCATTTTGAGATTTATTTTCAAAAGTGATGTATCTCTGGCCAGTTAAAGGCAGGGAGGGGAGGGCAGATATTATTCTTCAGAAGAATAATGGATTAATAAAACAGCCACTTAAAAAAAAGTCCTTGTTTGTGTCAAGTGATAGGAACAACCATAATTAATGAAAATAATTTATAAACGCAGCTGGATAAAGATGCTCCTGCTGTGTTGTTGATGTGGTAGTTTATTCATTACTGGCACTGAAACACACGCTGTGCCTCTTTGTCTTTACACCAACTCCTTTTGAGCGTGTGAAACTTGACCCCTCAGCCTGTGTACCAAAGCTCTGCCATGCAGGACAATTCACTGGCACTGACCTGGCACGTAGCTGTGAGACAAGTGACCTGAGACAGAAATCAAACACAGCCGGTTCTTCCTGGCTGACCGGAGGCAAGGAATGCATTGGTAGTGATGTGAGAAAGCCCTGGGATGCCCTGAAATGGTCTGTAACAGTCCCTCCCTTTCTGGGATCAATGAGGAGGAAAGAGTATATTACATTAGTCCAAAAGATCTGGCTTCTTCTGTCACTTCAATGAAGGAGGCACATAGAAAAATGTGGTAGGAATCAGGGAAATGTGGATAAGGGCTTTGGGTCTTTTAGTAGACTCAGCAGGAGCAAACTTTGCCACAACACCACAAAGCCCATAGCAACTTTTTCATAGAAAATAACAAGTCTTTCCTTCTCCCTTCTTCTATTCCACCATTCCACCCAATAATGTATTTCAGTTCAAACACCACATTCTGTTCTCATTTGAAAAAAAAAAAATAAATGAAAGTGCAGCACTGGCTTCAAATGATATCTACAAATGAAAAAGCTGGATTGAAATGTTTCAACTGAAAACCACAATGGGGCTTGGTAGCCTGGAAACCCTGGAAACTCCCAAGTGAATTATTATCCTTCATTTGCTGACCACCATTAAAGAACATGACCGGGAGAAATGTCTAAATATTATCAGATGCATAGTGAAATCATGATAGCTAACATAAGAGTGTGCTTTGCAGCAGAGGCAATTTTGTTTTGGTTCCACATGACAGAAGCTGGCTCTTCAATCCAAGCTCTACAGATGGGTTCGTTCAGCTCTGGAAATCCCTTTTTAAGCAGCACTTTATCAGGCAAGAGTACAATACTGATGCAGAGAGAAAAGGTGATGGAGCTGGGGAATGTAACAGATTTCCATCTTTACCAAGTGACCAAAGGCCTATGCTGATCAATGAATCCCATCAATAAAGTAATGTATTTTGAGCACAAGGGTCATTTGTCCTTTGCAGAAGAAAATAATCTGGGCTTGAATGAGCCTCTTTAGCACTTCCAGCTCATGATTTGATCTACTCTTAAAAGTTTTGCTAGCATTACTCAGCAGAAGAGGAGTATGAAAACAAATCACCCTTAAAACCAGAATATGGACTTAGTTCCTCAAAACACAGATTTTATTCTCTACTGAAAGAGGAACAGTTTTACTAATGGCAGTTGCATTTCCACTTCAGAAACATGCTGGTGTCAATGTGTATAGCTATACTGGTAGACCATTGTAGATGTAAACAATCCCTATGAAACAAATTAAGAATTTAAGTACAGATCCTAAGAAGTTTACTAATATTTGCATAATGATGTGAGATCTCCAAGTGAAAGGAATGCTTAAATGCTGCCAGATTAACAACTAAAAAAAAGAATATTTGCTAATTATTTATTTGCTAATTATATATTTGCTAGTTACTTGAAAAATCTTCCAGTATTTTATTATGTCTAAAATAATCCATAATCTTCTAAAGACTCAGCATGCTGTATTCATAGTACAAAGCTGAAAAGCAGAGGAAGGAGAAATGTCAACAACACTCGGCATGGCCACTCCGCAGATTAGCTGCATATGCCTAGAAAAGGCATTTCCTCCATACAGCCTGGATAGAAGTAATACATCCTGGGATGTATGTCCCAAGGGCCTCTCAGCTTCCAGGGCCCTGACATTGAATAGTACAAAACAGCATCATAACAATGCTATATCTATTCCCCAATTAGAGTGCATACTGTAGATATTAATGGAAGATATATTTTAATTAACTAGTTTTTTTAGCTACTCAGAATGACTGAAGCTCACTTTTCTCCACCAAGGATGTATATTGTGTTAAGTATAAATTAGCTCTATTTTGAGCTCAGAAACTGCGCATAAGACTGCTGTCGTCCATATTTAAAAAAAAAAAAATTCTGCCTGAAAGAGAATGAATAAATAATTGTCATCTCCTGAAAAACATAAAAGCAGAGGAGGAAACACATATGTGATTTGGAAACAGGATTACTCATAGATTCAGAAGTAATAAATCCAATTACCTTGCTTGATTCATCAATAAATGGGAAAGTAGTATTTGTTTTATTATCAAATTAAGTTATTCTTTGGAAGTAATCCACTTAAAATAATTGTTTCCTAGCATCAAGGAAAAGTAATCAGTAAAAAGGAACATAAAATGTCTTTCTACTGCTTTCTGTAAAAGGCTTTTTCACATTTTTCTGAGCACAAGATAAGTTCATTATAAACAGTGGAAGAGAAATTCAAAGAATCCAGATAAGTAAATGCTGCTTTTATGACATCTTTTGCTCTAACTGCATGGCACAGTGATTTAAAAGCAGAGGTTCTCGCACTCTAGATTTAGAATAAAATGGTCTTCTGGGAACTCTGCAATTCAGCTACTGTTGAATTTTCTGTCCTCAGTGAAGCAATGTTGGTGAAACCTTTGACTGCCAGGGCTGAAGTATTCCCAAAAGCATCTTCTGCTCACAGGACGTTACTCTCTGTGTGCAGAGTACAAAAACATTGGCAATACTGGTTCACCAATATTGGCACAACAAATACAGGTTCACCTGTCTCAGGAGTAATGACTTCAGCACAGACAGAGGGAGATGGAAAAACCTACAGCAAGCTATCTGTTGTGGCTAAAATATACTCCTGAATTTCTTGTCTTATGTGTGTGGAACTGGCAAATGTAATATAAGGAGCAAAAAAGATAGAAAAATTCTTAAAATCTTAACCTTTCTTTTTCTAAATCTCCTTTCTGCAAGGCAGCAATGTCCCCTACAGTCTTTGAACTCTCAAACAGTAAGCCATCTAGAACACTGTCTCATGTTCAGAGTTTGGTATGCAAAAGAATAAAACATCCCTCTGCTTATTGAAAAGGAAATCATAAATCCCACCAATGCAGAAAAGGCTTTTATTTGTCATCAAAGAACTGATTCATCTCATGCAGAGTGAGATTCAAAACTTGGATTACAGAGATTATCTGGCAGTGACCAGAAGTTTTTGCATTCACTGTATTCTAGCAAGACTAAGTTTTTTGTCCATCTGCTAGGGAAGCCTTCACTGTGTTTCTTTGTGAAGAGGTGAATCAACTTGCATTGCCATGCTAGACACACCAGCACAGAGTTTAAGACAAAGCTGTGGCTCACTGATGATAAATTAATTTTTAAATGAAAAGTTTTCTCACTTTGTACAAGTCACAGTCTGGAGCAGCCTTCTGACAGTGTAAGCTCCAAGCAAATGGACAGTTGCAAACAATAAATAAAGGTATTGATTTATGGCAATGTCTGTGGAAAGCACCATGGTGTGAGAATCTGTTTCCATGACCCAGACACTCCTTTTTCCCCTGTATCCCATGCTCCTAAATTGCTGGGAGCTGCAGGGATGTACCAGACCACAGTTCTCCAATGAAAGCAGCCATTAACCCCTCAGAGATGCAGGCTGTTCAGCTCTCTACTCTTGCATATATTCAAGCTGGGACCTAGCATAGTAATGGACAAGCCACTGAATCCTTTGGAGTTAATTATTTCAGCTCAGCAATCTGTTTCTGAGTGTCACTAATATTAATGTGGAAGTTGTATGTTCTTGTCTAGGACTGTATTTTTAGCTGGCAGAGACCCATCTGAAGGCATAGTTGGCTGTCTAGGGTTGGAACAAAATGTCAAACCATCCAACATCTAAAAATATTAATGTAATTGCATGCTGAAAAGTGATAACTGAGTAAGTAAATACAAATGGATGTCAGCTTCAAATTGTGAAATATGCTATTCTATTTTTTCTTGCAATTGGCATCAATCACTTTAATTTTTTATGATTCAGTATCCAAATGTTTTTTCATACAACAGTAAAATATTTCAGCTTAACTTTGAATACCTTATGAAATAATGTATCTGAATACTTAACCACAAAAAAAAAACCAAACAAGCCAGCATCCTAACACATTGTAATATTTGTAAATATGTACATATTTTAAAATAATAATTGTATCTAAAAATACTAAGTTCAAAATCTCATTAAAAACTCAGGTGCTAGCATGGGGATTGGATTTGTCACTATAAACATTATAGGAACATTATAACTGCACATTCTGCTTCTGAGATAGTTTAATCCCACATTTCCTTTTAATGATACTCATTCTCAAATGAGATTCCTGTACTTTGAAATTTTAGGGAGCCTGAATTCAGCAGAGAACTGTTTAGATCAGAATAACCAATGATGTATCAGAACAAAAATCTAGGATAGTCAAAGGGAGGGAAAACCAACAGTGATTAAAATAAATGAACAAAGAACAAAACTCATAGATATAAATTAAATCAAATACCTTTAGGCTCCTGTGAAGTCTGAAGCATATCATTACAGTCTAATTTCAGGGAGAAAAATCCGAAGAGGAATTCTGCAGTGATTCTAAATAAAATATACTGTGAGCACAAGGATTAACCACAGCGCACTACATAAAATATTAAGCTATTTTTGTCATCTGGATTCTATGATTCCATATTTTTCAGTTCCACTATAGGAGCATTTGTGATGTTTTTTCTCCTCTTCACTACACTTACATGATTTTTCACTGAGAATTCATTTCAATAACAGATCAGAAGCACCTCTGGCATGTGTACACACACAAGACAGTATGAGCAAGAAGGAGTATTATTCCTTGCAAAATTCTAAATTCTTAAATCCTCCATTATTTCCTCACATGAAGTCCATGGCTCTCACTCTTTAAGTTATGCTATGGACAGAACTCAGTGCTGAGGAGGGTAGCAAAAAGAGACTGAATCTAGAGAGTGAGGACCTGGGTCCCTTAGCATTTGAGGGACAAGGCTTGATGCATCTCTGCTAAAGGAGCTGGGAGAGCTCTGTAGTCCTAAATCTTGTTATGTTCCTCACCTGCAGGGGAACTCCAAACTGAGTTCTGGAATACCCAGACCGCTCTGCAACTTTCCCACTCCTGACTTCCTCAGAAAAGGAAAATATAGTTGTGACTGAGGTGGGAACTACTGAATGTTTCAGTTTGTGTGCAGAGGGGGAAATCAAAGGACCAGAACCCAAAGGTAGAGCCTATGTGACAGGGCAGACATTGAACCAAATAATTAAAATTGCTTTGGGCAGAAAAATCTAGCCCTTTCCCACCTTATCCTTAAAATCTGAAATCCTCTAAAAAGACATTATTAACCTAAAAATGTTAATAATGTATTTACTAATATTTCCATTACTTGGACTTCTGCTAAGACACTCTTATTTGAAGCCAAATCCCAACAGGGTGAGTGATCTTAGGGCTTCTCATCCCTAGCTTGTCATTTCACAGAACTGGGCAAACAGAGCAGCAATAAATCAAATATGGGATTTATGCTTGAAAGGAGAGAAATTATCAAGGCAGACTCAAAATGCACAAACATTTTTGTTAAACAGCAGTTTACAAAACCCTGGGTCATACATAGAGCAATGAGTTTTCCTGCCAAAGGTAAAGTTCTGGGTGCATTCATCAATTCAGACTTCATTATTTCCTAAGTACTTTGTGGGACAGAAAAAAAGCCTGCCACCATTCTGTCTGAAGAAGGCCCCCTACAAGGGTGGAACTCACGCCCAGAAGACATCAGAAACCTTAGAACCTCAGTGCTTTCAGAAACCTGTGTAGAACTTGTCTTTTGCACTCTGTCTTTCCTCAGAAACTCACACAGAGCAATCTCATTTTTCCCACCAGCATGGAGAAAGCAGATAGTCACAGAGATCCCTTTCTGTCTGTGATGAACAGCTGCAGGTCCACAGATGTTGGGTTTCGTTTGGTAGAGCTCACCATTGTGTCCTCTGTGTTAAAAGGTGCTGAGCTGGGGTTTGATGTGCTGTTGTTAAGTGGCACAGCTCCATTTGCACTTCTTGGAGGTCTGGATCGGTTTCTCTGTCTGGGTTTGTCCTTTTGCTAGCTGAGCTCAGTGAACTTAGGTTCATACAGAGAGCACAGGCTTTGAAGTTATCTGAGGCAGGTGTCAATGTTATCATCAATAGCACTTCTGACACATGACTTCAGCTGCGATTTTAACTGCATTTTTGCCAATACACAATCCTTTAACTTCCTCTAACTTAGTATAATTGCATTACAGGAATTTCAAGGAGTTCTTTGAACCAAGGTACAATTAACATCCTTTCAAAGAACATTCTCACCCAGCATTTACCCTAGGTAAACTTCCTTTCTGAATAAACTCTCTGTTTAAGTGTAAATCAGGTTTTTCACTTGTGGAAACAGTTTCCAGTCTCTTCTCAAATACACTTTCACATCCAAACCAGTCTGCAAGACTTTGCATGTTACAAGGTACATTTTTAGCTAGAAAGCAGGTAAAAAAGTCAAAGATTATTAGAAAATAATCTTTGCCTCTAGATGATTTCCCCATGAATTCAAGCAACAAAAGCTACAGACAATGGATTCCTAGGTAAAAAGATACCAGTGGTCTTCCACTTTTAATGTAATTTTCAAATTGTCCAGAGAAATCCTTACTGCAAGCTTCGGTTCACTGGAAAACAAACAGCAGCTGTAGAAGACAGAGGAAAGCCAACCTGAATGAAGCAAAGACAGGATTATCCTGTCTTCTGTCCACTGCTGAGCAAAGAGGAGACTTCACCCTTCAGAGCTGTCATTTTAACACCTCTGTATAGCACTAAAATATAAGTTAAGAAAAATCCAAGTGTATTAATCACTACACAGTGTCATTTAGGGTATCATCTGACATTAGCTAATCATGCACATCCTCTTCCCTTCCCTAAGTCAGGCACTGCTACTGAATGGGAGAAGATAAGAACCCTGTTTTAAAAGGATTTTTTAAATGACAATGTTCAATTTTATCATTATTTTTAGGAAAGAAAAACCTTTATAAGCCTTTTAAATAACAATCCACAGCCCTGTGGTAACACGCTGGCAAATGTAGGTGAGGGTACTGTGCTATAAGAAGCTTTGAAATGTCATAACAAATTCTCTCCTTTCCTTTGCATCTAATCATGCTGTGCTCAAGCCATGTAATTTCTAGAGGCAGCCCATTCATGTGCTGTGAACATTTATGAGTTTATACATCATATAGTATTTATTAGAATTTGGATAGAAACCCAAGAGTTTTAATGGTGGAGTTGTATCACATTTCGCACACACACAGAAGAGCTTGAACTACTGCCTCTATTTTTTTTTTCTCTTGGATTATCAAGGATTAACTTAATGATTTCTGTGGTAAAAAAAAAATCCTCATAAAAGGAAAGAGAAGGAAAGGAGAGTTTTCATCATATTTAAACAAAAGAAATCATTGCTAATAGCTAAGTAGATGTGATGAAAATATAATTTCCACAACTTAGAAGTTCAGGTTGTTTTTTTCCTGAGTCAAATGTTCAGCCTTTAGATGTCTTGGCAGTGGAGATCTAATAAGCTTCATCTCTTCTCAGAAATACCTGATGCTATGATTAAAATACAACCTCCTTCAACAAAGGTCTTTTAGTCAGGAAAACACTGTTCAGGGATAGCACATAACCACTTATGGATCCCTCAAAACACCACTTACCTGTCAAGCCAGGGTCACACATTCGTTCCTGGACTGAAAGGGAAGGTGGGCACCATTGGATAATCCATATCCAGAGTTCAGGGCCTGGAATAAGAAACCTTAATGATCATTAACTTCTGAGTTTAGTGGCTTACACTACATATTGTGATATTTCTTGTTTGGGTCCAAAGCAATGAAAGTGCTTATAAAGTTCATCCTACATCTGGCAAATACACAAATCTGTGTTCCGGAACTAATTCTGTCAAAATGGAGTCAAAGGAGGATTTAGTCAAGTGGAGTTAATAAATTCACCAAGCCCTTATGATCACTATGGTCATGCTTTTAGAAAAGATCACAAATCTCAAAGACAGCTGCTCTCAAAAAAAAAAACAGAAAAAAACCAAATAAAGCGGAACAAGCTTAAGCTCCCAGAAACTTGTTTCTTGCTGTGCTAGTCCAGATTGTGTCTGGGGTGAGAAGATAAAAAGCACTGGATTCACACTGCTCCAAAATTGAAGGAGAGCAGGGGTGAATCAGGCCATTAAATTTGTAATCAGATCTGCTGATTGTCTGTAGTGCTTTTAGTTCTGCTCTGTTTTAAAATAACTGGAATTCTATTTCAAAAGAGAGCATATACCTCAAACAGGCTAGCAGTCCTGGAGAGCTGCTTGAAAAAGATAAATCCTCAGATTGTCAGATAATTTCTTAAAAATTTCTATTCAAATTATTCCATTGCAAAATCCATGTCAAAACATTCCTGGGAGAGGTTTCAACCAGTGAGCATTTCTTTCCCAGTGAGGTCAATGTCTTCCAACCTGTTGCAATGGGGTGTGTTTTGGTTGGGTTTTTGTTTGGTTTATTTGTTTTCCATTTGCACTGACAAATCACACCTGCTGGTGCTTTCTTCCTTCCTTCCCAGGCAAAAAAATAAAAAAGAAATACCCTAACCTTTCTCAGAATTTATTTAGCCAAAAGGTTCAAATTTTCCAATGAAATAGAATGGATTCCATGCTAAAACAAATGTTCATTCACTTACCTTTGCTCATGCTTGTTTCCACAGTCATTTCTTTGTCAGAAAGACATTAAAATAAAATTAATATTTTAAATTACTTATATATATATACATAGATATGTTTACATTTGCAGACACACATGAGTTCAGATATGAGGTTAAAAAGTTTTTCAATTGCAGACATAACATACATTGGTAAAATTGCCCAAATAAGCACCAATAACAAAGTTAGGAAGTCCTTGCTGGGAATAATCTTAAACAACACTGCTTTAATCATTTGGTGGCCAACCTTGGAGTGGAGACAGAGAGCATTATGTATTTCCCCCACAGCTATGGAGTCATTTGTCATGTACATTATGAGTATATGGAAAGGACATTCTTTAAACAAAGGCAGCAGGAAATAAAGTCATCTTCAATCACTGTCATGAATATTCTGCTTAATTGCTGACGGCTTTTTTCACTGCATTGCAATACCCAGTCTGCTGTCTTGCAGCCAGGCATTGCAACAGATCAAAAGCTACAGTGGGCTCTCACCCTTCTCCAGAGGTCCAGAAGCAAGAGCAGAACCTGCCAGTTCAGACCAGTAACTGCCACGGGGCGATGACGGTGCTGCAGGAGGAAACAGATTTCTCCCTGAGAAGGCACAAAACAAATACCCTTCCCACTCACTCTCCCCTGATTGAAATGACACATTGCTCCATCTTTCTCTTACACATGACTCTTACAATCACAGCTCATTATCCTTGACCTGTCCTTAATGCTGTAGTAAGGGCTGAATAGACTTTTTGACTGCCCTGTTCCCACAGAAAACTTCTGCTTTTCCTGTCAGAAGCCATATAGGTTTTTAAAGTGTCTACCTTGACAATTCCAAGAGACCTTGGCTGTATCAGCAAAGAGTTCTGCTCTTTTAAAAGAAATATCCTCTAGCCTTGACAAGAAGTAAATAGATCACCTAAAGCTACCTCTGCTTTTCTCCTGTGTTGGACATCCAAAGGGAGATCCAGAGTCCGTATCTGGTTGGCCATGGAAGAAATGGTAATTCTGTCCTAATAAGGATAACAGGCAATTCTGGAGGGAATCCAGTCTACAGGGAGAAGAAATCAAATTCAAAGACCATGCTGTTGTTGGTTGTGACATGCTATGGTTTTCCTATTTTAGAAAATTCCACATTCCTTTGAAGCACTCACAGAAATATCTGTGGATTTGTGGGTTGATCCTTGTTAAACGTTAACTACTTTATGCCACAGAGCAGGATCTCTCACCAGAGCCTGTCATCCATTTGAACAAAATAGTGCAAAAGAAGCAGGGTAAGTTTTGAAAAGATCTCTATCCAAAACTTAGTAAACATAAATAATATATTTCTTCCTGGCCTTGGTCTGCTTTAACACAGCAGCAAAGTAGCAGCCTTGCCATTGCAGCTGAGTGCAGCTAATGGTCTTTTTTGTCTAAATTACAGTTGGTCCCTCTAAAAGTGTGTTTCCTGCCAAGTGTGGTTTCACAAAATGCTGAGTCAGAGGAGCTGGGGGAGGGACCAAGAGCAGCAGCGGCAGCTGGATCCGGGCCCATGGCATTAGTGGCACTTCTAAAAGAAGATTAGGAAACAAGAATGTTCCTGGGAAAAGGTGCAAAAGTGGAAGGCAAATAAACTGTAAGGCAGGGTAAATTACAGTGTGTCATTTCCCAGAAGGGAATGCCATACTATAGTTGCTTGATGACATATAGACTAATGCCTTAATATTTTGGAGTTGGTCCTTTAAAATATTCATGTGCTTCCTATCGGACTAAGGACTCAGATGCAGGTCACCATACATCACACTGGTCTGCCCCAGGAAATTTGAGGCAATTTGCCTTAGTTCAGGGTTCTACAAGAGAGACTTAAGCAAGGCAACTCACTTTATTTTTTGCTTGAGGACACACACATTTGCAGCTATTGTGCTCCAGTTGATAAGCTGTGGGCTGTTAACTCACACACTGTTAGTATCCAGTGAACACCAGGTCTTGTGAGGGTGTTGGCCAATCTTCTGTCTTCCAGCTAGGATAAGAAGCTGGACCTCATCTACACAGACTTGCCCTCAGCACTTCCACCCAGAACCATCTCTGAAAGACAGAAGACAACAGGGGCACACAGGCAGCAATGGCAATGATGAGATGAGATGAAATATCATTTTCTTTTTGCATTTCATGTCTGAAAATGGAAATAGGAAAAAGGTAAGTGAGTTGGTGTGAAAAGTAGTTTAAGCAACTCTCAACTTCTCTGGCCACTTGTCCTTGTTCCCGTCACCCTCAGGTGTTGTGACTGCACAGCATAAGTGGGAGCACAGAATGAACAACATAAGGGATTACATGCATTTGCAAATTAACGCCCACCAAAACTCCTTGTTTTCCACCCAGAAAAGTAATTTAGCTCCATGTACAAACTCCAGGGTCAGTGTAACAAATAGGGCAAGAACAAGTGACTGCAGGGCTGTTTCAGTCAGCACAACAATGGAAAAATGTCCATGTAACCACAACCACCTTCTTAACTTTCAATGTCTTTTCCTGCTCCAAGCTCTAATCCTAGCAACCCATGACCTGATCTTGTTTCCACTTCAATAAACTGTAAATTTGCCATTAACCTTGATATAAGTAAGATTGATTATTGATATGTAAAGGATATGACTTTCCACATTTCTTCAAGGGTAGCATCAAGGAGTACATTGGCATTAGTGAGTCCAGTGCCCCTCACTGGCTGCCCTGTAGCAGATACTTGGTCCCCGACAAATCAGAGGCCAAACTCCACAAGCCCACCCATACCCCACAGAAGGGTTCCCAACACCACAGCACCAGAGAGCCAGGACTCAGCAGACTGCAGGTGATCCCACAGAGGGACACATTACTCTTCTGCAATGTGACCCTTGTTTTAGGGCAGAAGGTCTGTCCCATGCACAGGGTGGGGTCCCACAGCAACTACTGCCAAGTGAGGGCTGCTCTGCCCAAATCCCTCCACAAAAGAAGGGCCACAGAAGGAGGAAGGGAAAGACCACATCAGCAATCACAGAGAGAGCCTTCATTTGCAGTGAAACCACATGTGTAGGCTACCAAGTTCAAAGCAAATAAATACAAACTTGCTTGCAGCTTTGCCACAGGCAGGATGCCATGGCCAAGAGGACTGAGCCTGGCTTAGCCCTGCAACCTAACACAACTGCTGAGCAAATTCTTTGCCCAAAGCAATGAAGAGGCAAAAGTGCCCCTTATTGGTCCTTTTCATCTCCATGAAGAAAGTAATCACAGCAAGACCTCCTTTTTACCCTGGTCCCTATTGCCTCCTGACCTGTTTCTCAACTTTGAAAGGGGTTAGAGCTTTTAGAGCAACCTGCTCTTTCTGTTTCTTTTTTTCTCTTGTTGCTCATACTTTAAATGGATTGCTGATGCAGATAAGCAATACAAAGGGAGAAGGCACTCCTTATGTTCTGTTGTGCATCTTATGTTCTTCTCAAACACCATTTGTGGAACAGAATCACCAACACTGACCTGGAGAGGTGGATTGAGCAGCCACTAATAGACTGATACAGTGAAGGTTCAGCTCTGATGTTGATGGGTCCCTTTTGGAGCCAGTTATACAATGAAATAATAATAATAACAATTTCTATAACTGTTTTTTGTATCATACCTTTTCTTTCAGAGTTGTTAGGTTTTGGTTGGGCTGCTTTTTTTTTTCAGGAGATATATTTATTGCATTTAGCTGACTCTTGGACCAGATTTTCACTTGTAAAGAATGTCACAATCTAACAGCCTAAATTTATTCATGCTTGGTTTATTTATTTTCTCTAAGGAGACATTTTGCATATTAATGGAAAATATGAGGGTGTTTCCCTCAAACCATTTATTAGAGTAACTGTTAAAGAACACTGTTCACAGTGCACTGAGGAAGCAAATGATACAGACCTTTTGGGCATTCAAATGTCAGGCTGGACATTTGTGTGCTGCAGGAGCAACCTGTGGGCTTTCTGCCGATGGCTCAGCTCTGTTTCACATGTTTATCACTACATTTTATTGTTGTTCACAGTAGCTCACTTATACATTCCTTTTCATTCCTTAATATTTTTCCAGATGAAAATCTGCCTGAAGCATTTTATGTACTGATAGATGTTCTCCTTTCTTTTGCTTTAAGTTTTATTTCACTTTTTTGTAAGAAAACTAGACAAAACTGGTAAGCTGGGGTATATAAGGACAACAGAGATACAAACATCTAGAGAGAGAAGTGGGACTATGGCTCAGGAAGGGAATTCAAGTTTGTACAAACACCTAGTGAAGCAGCCTTGGAGAGTCCCTCAAAAATGTAACTGCTTAGTAAGCCACTTTGTCTGCTGCTGGCTCCTTTACTTCTCTTTCCTGTGCATTTCTAAGTGTCCTTCCACATTCCCTCATTTTTCCTCATATCCTATCACGACAGAAAGGTAACAAGGTGCAGGGTCTCCAAAGCGAACAGACAGATTTGTGCTGCTTCACAGCTGTCAATTTTGTTTGGATTGTGTTTTTCTCTCCTGTCCAATTTTCAGCCCTAGCTGCTGAAACAGTTCAGAGGAGCTGACAACTGTGCCCTACTCTGTTAACAGGGTGCAAGTGCTAAGAGGAAAACACCCATTTTTCTGCTTCCAAAACTGGAAGGCACATTGATAAACATGCAACCAGTGCACTGCTACTCACAGAAACCAGTTACAAATGGACTTTAAATCTCTTTGCTGTCTCACTTCTTCTAGAAGTGTTAAAGATGTAGCAATGTAAGACCTGGATTATGCAGAGACACTTGGAAAAGTTATGGCCTCCTAATAGCCCATTTAACATGTTAAATGAGCATAAATAAATGTAGGATTGTGTGTTTCACAAGATTTAATTTTATGCTAGTTTCTGTTCTCATCGATTTTCCCCTTTTCTCTCCTTGAAGAGCACCCATAAAGTGAAACCCTATAGGCTCAACTTCACATCCTCATAAGGATGCACAAGGACAGTTGACTGCTTAAGCCCCTACATTTTCAGCTTTAAGGGAAAGCAGGACTAGAATACCAATCTAAATGGACATTATTCAAAGCAGCTGCCTCTGGGCATAGCAATCCTGCCTCTCTGCAATGAGCTCCCTCATTAGCTGGCAGGTAGGAAGGGGTGAGGTTGGGAGGAGAGGGCTAACAGGTGACTATTGACTGGTGGGGATGTCTCCCATGGGCTCTTTTGGGATGCTGGTGGGGGCTGCTGCTACCTCAGAGGCATTTGAACCTTGAAATGTCAGAGTTTTGTCTCATCTCATCTGTGAACTGGTGAGCACCTCTAGTAATTTTCAGTTAGTAAGAGCAGATAAGGGGACGAAGCACAAAAGATCATTTTTGAAAAATAAATGTGGAGTTTTAGTCAGAAGGAAGGATTTGAGTAATCATATACTTGTACAATTTTGAGATGGCTGGGCTTGGTGCAGGGTCAGAGATCATAGTCCCTATGGCATCTCATGATGGTTCAATATTGGCAAAAAATGGTTTGGTTTCTTTGCTTGTTTGGGTTTGGTTTTGGTTTTTTTCTTAAGTAACTCAAGATTTTCCCTGGACTGACAAATATATGGGTTTGGCTTGTTTCTCAGTAACACAGATTAATGATTAGTGGTATCAGCTAACTTCAGTAAGTAAGTCTAATATATTTGAAATCTGATTTTCTTTCTGAGGTTGTTAAGAGGTTAGTTAAATACCATGATGACTTCTTAATAGTTTGTTAATACCATGCTGCTTTCTTAATATTAGACCTTACAGAATAGGTGTCAGCATAGAATAATGTCCATTCTATGCTGAAATCATAGAATCATAGAATTGTTTAGTTTGTGTAATCACGTATTTATGGACAACTCCTAGTATTCCATAATCCTTTATGGAGAGTGCACAGAATTTCTTAATAGCAAACAACATTTTTTATAGCTGGCCCTGATCTGGAGCATTCCAAAGTCTGATATTTATGGGCAGAAGAGAGTTTGATGGTGTTCCACTAAGAACCAGGACAACCTCTAGACATAAACCTTATTTCACAGACTGAGCCACCTGCATGTTATATTTTGTGTTAACTTTGAAAGCAGTAGACAATATATTTTAGGTAATGTGTCATTAAATGTAGTACCTTTTCAGATTAATAGTGTTATGCATTCTTCATTTTTATGTCAGGGTTGCCCCATTGATCTTAAGCATGAAGTTAAGGTATACTAGGGCCAAACTGACTCTTGACATTCCAAGATACTTAAAAAAGCCTTGTAACAGCAGCTGAGGATTTCCACACAAGTTCTTTCACGCGCTGCTCTTGTACAGTAAGAATGAGGTAAATAGAGCAACTTCCTTCAGTGATTCAAATGGGTGGTAACTGCCCCATGGGACCACTGCAAATTGGCAGAGCAGACCAGACTTGCTCCTCCACCATTGCCCACAGGGTCTGATTTCCCTTTTGCCTCCTAAAAATGGAGCTTTTTTTTCTGTGGAAACGAGCTGGCCATAAAGTGCAACAAGGAAATAAAAGGGTGACAGGATGCAGTTTTTGATTGTTGGATAGCTGCATTCATCGCGGTGTTTCAGTGTGGCTCCAAGAAGTGTTAGTCAGAAGACTGGTGCTCTAGACATGGCACTGCCAGCTGCATTCATCAGGCCTCCAAAGAGGCACAGAAAGCTTCAGTCCAGAAGTATTAAACAACCTTCAGACCCAGGGCCTCACTAAAATTAATGAGCCAAAGTCATCAGCATGCTCTGGCTGTTCTGCACTGCCCCAGCTACAGAAAGATATAAAACTAGTCTGATAGGTCAGACAAACACCATTTGAGATTGCTTCATATTTCTAAAGAAGGACAGAGGAGCTGGAAGACCGGACCCAGGATATTTCTATATATATATTCAAAGTCATGGTGGTACTTAATTGCTAATGTTGCCAAACGGATTGCAAAATGTAGTAATATGGAAACCATGCAAAAATAGGATATCTAGGTTGTTCTCTGCCTTAGCCTGCTAATATGGGTTATACTTTATAAAATATGCAATTATGTTTCTGTGCATGGCAGTAAAATATAGTGACAAGTTTTCAAAATCATACGTTGCAGTGACATGAATATTCTTGGTTTTTGAAGGAATTTGGCCATAAAATTACCTTTTTCTCAATAGAGATGAAAATACAACTTGCTAGATCCACAAAAACATTTAAAAGCCATTGCTCAATAAAAATCAATGAGTAAAAGAGTTTAAATGGCTTTGTGGATTCAGCTAGTACGTAAATTACAGAAGTTTCTACTTCTTCTAGACTCCTTATTACAGGTGGAAAACAACATTGATTGCAGAATCTGTAAAATATCAAGAGGACAAGAGGAAAACCTTCCCATGCTGAGATTTCTGGTATCCATAGCACTAGGGTTATATCTCCTAAGTAATGTAGTTGGGTTTTTGAAACAATTTCTCCTGGTTTTCAAAAAGGAATTTGTGCTTTCAGAAGCAAAGCCTTCATCATCTGATTCCTCAGTTCATTCAAGAAAGCATATGGAAAATACACACATCAATATAACAAGCAATGGTTTGAAGCAAAAGTAAATGTTATAATTGAAGTAGATGGACAATTGAAATGTTTTCTGAAGTTTTCACACTTTAGGAAGAATTGATCTCTCCCTGAAGTACTTCCAGCCCCTGTGGATTTCAAAATGGCTTTTAGATACATGACTCCATTGTCTTTATTCTCCACACACATGCACAACTAACCAACAATTATATTAAAATGTTATTCACATTAAATGGAAGAAAAAAATCTCTCTTTGTCTGCTCACCTTTTATTTCATACAGAGAAAGTAGAAAGCTATGCTTACTAGGTTAGGAAAGACCTCATTAAGTCAAGGCACTGAAATATCTACAGTTTAACCTGTTATGGAAAAGGAGGACAAAATGCATTCACAAATAATATAATCATCACATCAAAAAGAGGTTGTCAGATAAACTGTCGCAGACAGTGAGCTCTAAGTTTGAGAAAAAACTCCTGAGTAAAGGATCTGTTTTTTCCCTCCTAACAATACTACAAATAAAAATAATTCTGAAAGGTCATGGAATTACACCAAAATGGGATAAGAAAACATCAGATTAATAAAATGCCCACTGCATCAGCTCAAACAAGAGATTCCAGATGGATTAGGAATAAAAGCACTTTTGAGCAGACCTCGCCCAGATTGCAGGCACATTCCTGCCACTGTGTCTGTAACATGCCCTGCCCTTTTCAGCAGCCCTTGCAGCGTGCTGCTCCTGTTCCAGGTATGAGGGCAGCATCCAGCATTTGGCTAGACCATCAGAGCAGAAGCCAGAGCAGCTTCCTGCTGAGCAGACCTGAATAAAATTGTCCAGAGGACTTTTGCAAAAATTAGTGATCTGCAGTAAAATTACACAGCAGACCTTGGTAAAAATTAATTGTATATTCTAGCCTAGAGCTCAAAGGAAAGCAGTACCAAATGAACAGCAGCAGAGTTTGGCCCACATTGGAAAGAGCTGATTTTAATGCTGGTCAAAAAATAAGAAGGATGGTGGGGGGGAAGTGGGGGGAGCCTGAAATTTATTTGTTACTGATTCCAGCAGGAAATGAAAGCAGATCTTTCTTTTAAGGCTGTTGTTGAGTCATACTCTTCTGAAATTTTCTTCTTTGTATTTCTGGGAATTATAAGCAGTGCCAGAGTACCTTCTTGTTTAAACAATGTTTTGGATTGCCAAAGTGGTGAGGAATGTGTGCCACGTCACACGGTTTCTGTAATTCTGCATAAAGAAGTAGATGAGGCTGGTTTGACCGCTGTAGAAGCCTCAATTATATTGAAGGTTCCTTGTGTTTTGTAGCACTATAATCAAAAGGTTCTGTATAATTCAACATCACTAGAATAATGGCTGATTTGAGAAAGTACAGGGATACAAGTAGGAAACTGAAGAAATTAAATTCAGCAAGACTCTGTAAGACTTTAGCGGGATTATGGAAAACACCAAACTATTCAGGCAGCAGGCTGGGTTGCCTAGAAATGGGTAATTGTTTAAAGTAGTTAAAAAAAGAAGTCATTTACACTCCTGGGGCCTTTATTGTTAACAGACTGGTTATCTCTTAATTTTCTACCTTTCTCTAGGTGCAGGTGATCTCCACATAGTATAACCAAGTCACATCACTCTGTAAAATAATATTGTTTTGTGCAGTAGATACCCACATTTCCATGGAAAGGGATTCATTTTTCAGAGAATTATAGCCTTTGGAGAGAGAAAAGACCTATTAGGTCATAAAATCTGTCCTTCTGCCAGCACAGGATTTGTTGCATCGTCTATGTATATTCATTAGTGTTTTGTTCAAGCTGTTTCTCAAAGAAGCAAGGGGACTTCAGTGGTGAACCAGGGAAACAGAAATGTGGCTGAGTTCATCTCACCAGACAGTCACCCCTTATATGCTCTCTCCCTTTACAAGTTTTATTATTTAATACAGATTTTTCACTTTCAAAAATGCCTTTGTACTAGCCAAATGTTTATTACAATTACATCTTAAATTAAAAATTCATTCTCTTTAAGACAGCTTTGTGTCTCATATTTAGGCAGAATTGAGGTTACTGAAATTTAGGAAAAGAAAATAATTCCTTTCTGAACTTTTCCATGTCTCTGAATATGGTAACCAGGGTGTAGGGGTTGGCAGGTGAAAACTTTGAAGAAAAAGCCATGTACGATATATCAACGTGGCTTTTTCATGTTGCATCAACGATGCAACATTTCACCTGACTGTGTCTTATCTGAATTTCAGATAGATCTGCATTATAGAAATTTATCTTCTCTTCTGAAGAGGCTTCAACTTATGCTCTAGAGCAAATGATAAATTGCATATTATAAAATCAAGCCCAAATAAGGCTCAAGATCAAGCATTATTAAACTGTTGTTAAACTCCCTAAACGAACATGAGAGTTCAAGAAAAATAGAATGATATGTACAATTTCTTGTCCTTATTCATAAGTACTTTTCAATATAAAAACCTACTAATTTCCTCAAAATCCAAATTTCTTCCATGGAACTCAGCTCAACTATGCAAATATAGAAGGATTTTTTAATAAACACAATAATCATAAACCTCATCAAACAAAATCACAAAGAATTTCACATAATTGGATAGTAGACACAAGTCTTACTTTCTGATAGCTGAACTCAACATGATTTTGGCCTTTTTGTAATTTTAAAATGGGGTTTGCATGAATTTCCAAAGTTGTTTTGGGGTTTTTTATTTTTCCATTTTTTCCTACAGTTTTGGATGATGATAAAATTAATATGGTCTCACTGATCTAGTGATAATCAAAGTCCCCATGTCCACACCAGCCACTCAAATCGTCTTAGAGATTACAAGGGGATAAAATTGCTAAGATAATTTTCTTGGCTCCTTGTCCACAGAAATAATAGTTTTGTAAGCCAATTTGTTTTGTGATTTGGCCACTTTGTGTTGATCAGTCCTCCTGGTATTTTAGCACCTTTCTAAGAGAAAAAATCCTGCACAATAGTATCGAAGAGTGTTGGCTGTTTATTTTTCTGGTGAAAGAAGACCGGAACCTACTGCCATCTTTGGCCACTACACTTTGTCATTTGGCTTTGTGAAAAAAAGGCAAACATTAGCAATTTCAGCCTGACCTTGCTGAGTATAATACAAACATATTCAGCTATTGAAAAATCTTTTCAGTGGCCATCTAGAATGACAAGCAGGAAAGATGCCTCCTGTGTGTGTGCTCATATATAGGAACATACCTTACCTCACGGGTCTGCATGAACTTTCAGCGTGCTATTAAAAAGGTTGCAAGGTTTATAAGGCAGAGGTGCTTCTAGATGGTATCATATTGGCCAGTCACACTGGTGCTGTAATCAACAAAATTGCTCAGCCTGGAGCACTTTCAGCATAAACAGAAAGGTGGGACTGACAAGGTGTTTTCAAAACCCTCTGCTAGGAAACATATATTCCTGGTTATTGAAAAATCAGATCTGTCAAACTTTTGGCTTCCTACGTGTCTGTATTCCCCCAGGCTTCCAGGGGCAGGTTTCCAGCCAAGATGATGAAGATTGAAGGTGGTTGATTGTCTTCACAATAGCTGGTGGATAGACACTCTGCTGAGGCCTGCCTGTCACATTATTTTTATAGGTTCTGACAACAGCACAGTTGAGTTTATGAAACAGATGATTCATCCTATGTATAGCTTTATCTGTGCCTGAGATATATATGCATATGCATTAAAAACATGGTGGGAACTGTTGTCACAGAATATGCCTGCCTGAAGAGAGACAGTAATTCTTCTTGAAGGGGAGAACCCACAGAACAGAAGCGACACGCTGGCACTCTGAAATGCCGAAATGCCATTCTAATGAGATAAGCAGCATTTAAAATTTGTGCTCCATTGTATTTTCAACTGGATTATTTTCTGTGCATCTAAAACTTTATTAGCGGTGCAAGGGTTTGTCTGGGAGTAACGTGTGTTTATTTGTACACTTTTTACAGAAGGGAACATGTTTGAAAGCCCCGGCAGTCTGTTCTTTGCTGAATGACGGTCATGCGGGATTTACAATCGAATTGTAAGGACTGGAGGACAGGAAGAATACAAGTGACAAATACAAGAGTCTCTCTGCCAGCAGGGAAGAAGAGCTGTAATGAGCAAAACTCCCAACTTGATCTAATTTAGAGCCAAGCAGAGCTTCAAGAATGTGTGGGAATTAATCTTTTTATTTATCCAGAATGAAGGAGGAGAATTAAGGGTAAGCGGAATAGCACTGAAATGGACAGATTTGTATTCCCTCCTGAAAAACATTGCATCTAAGTGCCTGGCAGCTAAAGTTCATAAGTGCAACAGCAGATTTTTAAGAAACTGTAAGAAACTGTTTGTTCTTTCCAGATGGGGGATGGGAAAGAGGGTCTGGATTTGACCAATAATGTGATCATTGTTGAAAATCTACAGCAGTACAAGAAATGAATGGAGAATTTAGTCTTAAGAAAAAGGAAAATAGAAAAGTAAAAAAAGAAGAAAAGAGTAATGAGTTTTCCTGACTTAGGCCCCAGCGAAGCAAAATGTCTAATCAGAGAGCTAAGGATTTGCAGTGTTTGGCCTCTCAGCTTGAAAAGATGTGATCAGCATGCTAGCACGGTTGTGGTTTCTGCTCATCTGGGTTCCTACAGCTTCCAAACAGCCATATCAAAACTCCACTTCTCTGCTCAAGCAATTCAGTTTCAGCCTAAATAAAATTAAATATATGAATGATTCATAGAAATAATTCCATGTTGGGAATCTCATAATGTCACTACTGTTCTTTGATATAAGCCAGGTCACATAGTTGGACTTAGCTTGCACATAAACTTATTCCTATAGTTGCTGGCTTTTTGCACTCACATGCATTTTTATGCCCCCTTCTCCACAAGCTTCTCTCATCTTTCCTTTTGGCAGCTTGCCAGTATAGTAGCCAGATCCCCTATTATATGTCAATTAATCCCCTCTTGATGAATTTGAGTAATTTGTATTTTATTGTACACAGTACGGAAATACATCAGGGCAAAATGTAGTATAAATAGGGCAGGGGTCAGTCAAGTATAAAGGCTTTTTTGTCCTCTACTAGATGCGTATTTATCATTTCAAATTAAAATAACCAACATCCTGCTACAGTAACATTTTCCATTATGTTTGAAAAGCTTTTTAATATTTTTCCCCCATCAAAATGCTGAGCACAATTTGCCATGCTTTGGCTTTGAAACATAGAGATGAGATGTAGAGTTACTATACTGTGCAGGTCTTACAACCAGAAGTAATTGTTTAGTAGTAATACTAATAATAGTCTGCAATCAATAAAAAGGCAATTGTCTCCAAGGAGGATTCTGCATACCTGTGGCCTCTGCCCAGAGAAGAGCAGGTTTGCTCCTATTAGCAACAGACCAGGAGAGTTGTGTGCTCACACCAAGGCAGGGGCACGTGTGTGAGCCACAGCCACATTTTAATTGGATGCCCACAATGGATTGTCAAATCCACCTCTGCTTAAAGCACATACATAAATCCAGCTGAATTTACTGACACTGCTCCAGTGAGGTAAACAGGGTGCTCAAGCACAGCTGAGCTGAAGACTTTGGCATCCTCAGAGCACACTGTGACTGAAGTGACAAATGGTCCACAATGCGTGAAAGAAAGATTTTGCCTTAGCTTTTCTTTTTCTTCCTTCCTTCTATTCCCCTTCATGCTGCTTCACTACATATTTACCCTCTCCCATCCATCTCATCAGATTCTATGACTGGTTGATCCCTAGGAAAATTCCTCCAGTTTGCTTTACAAACAGAAAAATTGCATTTTTCCCAGATTGTGTTCTGCCATTTTATTTTGTTGAGGTGCTGTGCTGAGCTCCATCACCAAAGCCAGTACAAGGTGGGTAACCAGGAGTAAGAACAGAAGAGAGCTTGGAGGAAAGGCAGAGTCTTCACCCTCATAGCAGCTGACCTTAGTTCATATCAGGTTGCATTAGGTACTCTTTAAAAAAGTAATGTAACTTCGGAAATTGCAACATAGTGCCACCTCTTTAAATGCATTTATGTTTATAAGGACAATGGATGAACTGATCTTGTTAAGTCCAGTTCCAGTTATAAAACCCTGTAAAGGCATTTCCTTGCATAATATTATTATGATGCCTAGATGCTTTGCTCAAAAGTCAAAAGGAATTAAAGATCTGTTATGCAGCAAAACTGTGTACCCAATTAGAATACAAAAATTGTTCAGACAGAAATGTCTGTATGTTTAAGAATAAGAAGGATTTAACTTTTAACCAACCTTAGAACACATCCTTGTATGTATACTTTACTTGTTAATCTGATTTTATTTAGTTCTAAAAAGGGGCTTTGCATGCTAATTCAGATTAATCAGGTCTGACTGCATGTAATTAAAAATTAGTAAAACAAAGGCAGACCCTAAATCAGTTCTTAAAGAACATCTTCCTTCAACTACAAAAGATTAGACTTTATGCATGAGTAGCTCTGAAAGGAAAAATAGTTATTATTGAAGAGTATGCTAACATTTTATCATTAAAAAATGAAGCACGTTTGCCTAACAAAATTAAATGATCCAGACAATAAAGCACATTTGCTGAGATCGAGAATGATAAAACCAACAGTAGAGTAAAATCCAATGCAAAAAATATTAAAGCCCATTACTGCGATGAGCTTTTGGCAAAGGACCTCTATGCGATAGAGGTCATATAACATTTCAGTGTTTGCACTGGATATAGCCCAGGGAATTAATTCCAAGCTTACAGTGGAAAGAATTTTGGTATTTTTGTGTGCTTCATAAAAAATGCAACCTGCACCTTAAATTGGATTACAATTAGGAAATTTTCCTTAATTACCTATTCTTCTTTTTGAATCCAATGAATTTAATTAATTAATTGAATTTTTTAAATCCATTTTGAAATTGAAAAACCTTTTTCACTCAGTGTAGTTTACTGCAGTTGGATGCTAATATCACAGCAAAATACTAGAATTTCCAAAGCTTTTTTATAATTTCTTTAGATTTATTTTTACAAAAGAGAATATTTGAAATTCTTAACAAAAAAAAAAATTGCAAATTTCTGTAAAACAAAAAGCTTCATTACAGGGACAATGAAATGACAAGAGCAGACACACAACAGTTTCTTTCACAGCTAAAGTAATGTCCTTGGTTATTTTATGCAAAAGGAGAAAAGGAAGGTTAAAATTCAATTGTCTCCACAAACAGTCCTTCTGCCCTTTGCAAGTCCCATTTGTGTTACTAAACATCTTTCAAAGGAGTCTTCAGCCTGCTTTTGTACGCAAACAAGAATTCCCCTGCTCCCCCCATCTCCGCACAGGTTCCAGGGCCAGAAACATCAGCCCTGGCAGCTGCTATGACGGCCACAGTGAGGTGAAGATCATGTTGCCAAGGGAAGTGCTCCTCTGGGACCTGAATAGAAACCACTGTGGATATTATGGCCCGTGTAGGATCCTCTCCAGGAGCGGTGAACCCGCATGCTCGGCTTGCAGTGGTGTCTCCTCAGCAAATGAAGAAGTTCTCTGGTGAAGGGTAGGGCACTTGGCAGTCACCTCCAGCAGCTGGCATTTATTTGCCACAGCTGGGAAGGACGCTGCCCACCAACTCAGGGGGCAAATATCCCCAGAGGAACAAGAAGGGAAGAGAGGCAGTTACTAAATCATCCTTTCAGATCAACCACAGAGTGCAGGCCTTTTCCCATAATAAGTATCTATTGATGCTAAAAGTCCTGCATTTTCACAAAAACAATGGAATTCAATATATTAAAATCAGCTCTTCATCCAGTCTGGAAAAGTATTATTTACTTCTTTGGAGTCAGTATTTTAAGATGAACACTGTCTTGTCCATGTTACTTTCCAGTTATTAATGGCTGCTGCAAGCTTTTGTCTAACAAGGGATTTCAGAATGCGACACAGCTACAGTTGCACATATGTTAAAATACAGAGCTTAAATTTATCTCAGGACACATAAGACATCCTCTGGGAAAGCTGCACAATGCAACCATGCTTTCTATTTTTGGCAATAATTAAACTGTACTGTGAAGAGTTATTAGACTAAATGACACTGTAAACCCCAAAAGCAAAATATCTAACATCACAATATGATGTTCTTAGTCCTGTCTCATACCTCATTCTTTTCAGCTCTACTGCAAATGAAAATTAGAGTCAATGGAAGCTAAAAAGGTATTTTATGCATGGAATAACATATCAACTCAGTGAGAAAATAAATCTGTTTACCTTTTTCTGTTTAAAAATGTAAATTCTTCCTGTTGCACAAATTTGTAAAGTAAAATTGCTCCATACTTATACATCTCTCATGCTTATCTTCTAAATCAACAGTGATAAAACCAGATTTTTGAAAGTAATAGAGTATATAATAGGAAATTCCCTTTGTCACTTGCATTAACACAGTGCAATGAAGTCCAAAATATAAAATATAAACTATGATTCTGACAACAGTCACTTGGAAGATAAACTTATTCTGGATTATATATCTTCTTTTAAATAATGCATCACACACTTTTCTGAACCACTGCAGTTCCTTCTCAAGGTGTTGTAAAAGCTGAACAACCTGAAGCATATTTATACAGATTAAGTGGTTTCTAATACTCCAAAGAGCACTTAATCTGCATGAATGTGCTTCGTGTTGCTATGTGCTTCTAAAGCCTGAACAAGGAGCCTAAGTGATTCTGAAAGTCTGCTGCACATTCGTGTTTTGATAAGTCAAACAAAGGCAAAAATGGAAGAAATATGTTAATTGGCCCTGGCAAGCAAGACAAGCAATTGGCAATCAGAGGCTTTCCAGACTGAGCTTCTTATTCTCCAGCCACGTCCTTAAAATGTCTCAAATTATACTAATAACGCAAGTTATTATGCTAATATAGACTCAAAAATGGGATAATGCTGGAAATGATGTATCCTCGATAAAAATGTTCCATAATCACCATGACTAATGTTTATTAAAATGCTGCCCTAGAAACTGAAGCAAAGGCCAGCTGGTTTACCTTAAGGGTTCTGCTGTGGCATTTTTCAAATATGCTGTGTTTGTCGCTTTTTCTAGCAGACCATCTAAATGAGAAAACCGTGGTAAAACACTTGGCAAAAAAACCTTCAGATTCTGACACCTTCCTCCGGCAGAGCCATGAAATGGTTATTCAATAGACAGTTAACATATCTATAAGGTATGCTGAAAGTGAAACACACATAAAGAGAATTCCAGCATAAAACCAACTGATTCGTGTATCAGTTCCACACTTTTCCCAGTGTTGACTAAAATAAGGGGAAGAAATTACAACAGCAGAATCAGCACAAAACTGATTGCTCTTCCTGACTAGTGTGGGGGGACAGAGTCAGTGGTGCATTTTGTTGCAGATGTCCTTCCTCTACCACTGTTTGAGTTAAGGACACAAGAAATGTCTTGTGGTGAGCAGAAGGAAGATATTCTCCTACTCTATTTGCTTGTGGGAGATGAAGAAACTTGGTGGTAGGTAGGTTCTGAAGGCACTGTGGCATATAGGAAAATTTTTAGTCATGTAATTCAGGCTGTTATGGAGGCTAACTTTGAAAGACTG
Organism: Ammospiza caudacuta; assembly: GCF_027887145.1. Classification (NCBI taxonomy): domain Eukaryota; kingdom Metazoa; phylum Chordata; class Aves; order Passeriformes; family Passerellidae; genus Ammospiza; species Ammospiza caudacuta. The sequence continues at coordinate 109,931,184 of NC_080593.1, read as the reverse complement.
TCAGTATGAGGTTCACTGTTTAAGTTTAATCCAAAATAAATGCAAAGGCATCAGCATTTTTTGTTGTTGTTTTACTCTATGCAAAGTAATAGTGTGTGGGATCTTGTAGAACATGTAACAAATATTCAGTACAAACTACTTTTCCAGCAACTGAGTCCCAGAGCTGTATAAATATCTCCAGAAAGCAGTGCCCAAGGCTTTAAGAGTATGTGAAATGAAAAGGATACATCTGTCAGCTGGTGTGTAGCACAGGAGGCAAACTGCTGAGTGAATTGGCAAGGGAGAACAGAAGATGATAATGAAGACAGCACTAAAGTCACTGGAAGAGATAGAAGGTAACATTTGCTGGTCTTCAGTTCAGCGTGGTTCAGGGCACTGGATCTTTTGGAATAGTTCATTGATTCCTAAGGCAAAAAGGTACTTTCTTCACAGAGTATTTGTCCCAGATATCTTCTACTGACACCTGTCCTGAGAGACAGAAACAGTTTTCCAAGCTAATAAACAATTCACAAAGTGCTTGCCACAGTAGAGCAAGGAGTCTTTGGGGTTCATAAAGGACTAAAGTAATAGCTGTAGGGTGAAAGAAAAAGCAAAGGAAAAATGATGTGTGGCTCAGAGTTGACATTTCTTTTTCTTGTTTATGTTTTCTGTTACTTTATTTACTGTAATCCTAAAACAGCACAATAAGCTGACCCTAGGCTCAGGGGGAAAGGGAGGTGTGCCACAATATCTTTGGAAAGGAAAGCTACAAGTCAAGAAAAATGCAGGCAAATAAATGGATGCTTCAACCCAAACAGGCTACAATACTGAATAATTTACACAAATACATTTGTGTGGAATGTGCCCTAATTCCAGCTGTTCAGAAACCGCCATATTGAACAAGTCCTTTGTATGCATAGGGACAGGATTTTCTACCCTGACACCTTAAAATGCTAGAGGTAATAAAATCAGTGCAATGTGCAAAGCATGACACATACCAAAATGCTTCTTCCTCACATTTGTCACTTTAATGAAGCCATAAAACTTGGGTATGCAGTGTGGATGAAGGAATCAGTGGTGTTTGGGTTTTTTTTAAATACTTGGGTGGAATGTGGCTATTTTGTCATGAGGCTGGATAGGTTTATAGGTGCAGCAGAAGAGACAGATCTCCACCCTTTTTAGTTATTCAAGAATTGGATGTTAGGATAGAATTTGGAGCTGTAAAAGAGTTTTCCCTGCAATCATTAGCACCATCTAACTACTGTTGCTTGAAAGTTTTGATATGCCTTAATATGACCTGTCCCAGTTTAATTCTGCAGGGCAGCCAATTCCTAGTAAAACCTTTGGCTTTTGAAAAAGCAAGCCTAAAAGTCCAGTGCCATAGAACTGCATTTTATTTGCATGCTGTAGAATGGCTTCTTTTGCATTTCCCCACACGCTGGTTCAAAAAGAAATTAGACCATATGGTGAGCAATTTGCCCATGTGCACAGTTTACCAACTTTGCCCCTAACAGGTGGGGATATCACAGCAGGAATGGACTAATGGGATTTTTGTCACTCAGCTGTTTGCCTGCTGTGAAAGGGCACCCTCCCTCACTACCAGCCTCCATCACTCCATCCTCCAGACAGCTGAATGGCTAAGTACAGCCTGCTGCCTGATGCTTGCCCATCTCTTCTATGCCACCACTAGGTTACTAGGTTACTTTTTGACCTGGTCTTTTCAGTCAGTTGTTTAAAGCTTCCTTGTTATCCCTGTCATTCCTGTCTTCTAAACATACCAGACACCACTTCTGCATGACCATGCTTCAGCTCCATTATCACCTCCCACCTCCACAGGCTCTGGGCCTGCCACCCTGCTTTCCAGCGGTGCAAACACCATGATTTTCCTTCCAGCGAGCTGTCAGGGCCAAGGGGTCCTGCCAGATCCCAGCACATTTGTGAACTTTATTTTTGAGTGCCTAAGATTGGCAGTGGACACAGGGAGCAGAAGATCCTTGTACAGCAGGGAAGGATCTCATTGTCACTTCTCTTTGTGTGCACCTCTCTTAACCCTGGGAACAGATCATAGCACAAAAGGTGTTCAAAGCAACAAGAGTGCTGAGTTCACCAGTATTTTCATAGCATAGTTTTGTAGATTATGAATTTTTCCAAAAAATTCCCCTTTCTTCTCTTACCTTGCCTTTCTGGTTGAAGCTCTGCCAAGCTAATGAATCCAACAAAAGTAAGAAAAGCAACATAATAATCCAACCGAGACAAAGTAGTTATAAATGATTACAGGCAGCTCCAAATTCAATCTGCTGTTGTCCTGGTGACTGACTGGGAAGCAACAATAATTTTTTTGTTTCTTCTCAGGCTGCAAGATGTCACCCACAATAGTCTGTCTTCCCTCTCCCCCTTACTCAGCCTTCCATTTCTAGCCCTTGATGTTTCTCCTTTCTCTCAATCTGTTTTCTAATGATACACCGCTGGAGTTAAGCAATCCTTCAACTTTTAGTGCTATCTGCTACTGTACCTTTTTCTTCATTGTTTCATTTTTTTTAAGGAAAGCTCAGAAGCACTGGACCTCTGAAGAGTTCCCTGCTCCCTGCAGTTCCTGCATTTCCTTTTTTACACACTGTCATGCAGCCCTGTGTGACATTAACTCAGTCCAGGATCCAGTAGGCCACTTTGTCACCCTGCTGCTTTGTGCTCCTTTGACTCCTTTCTGCCAGGCACACCAGTATTTCTACTGCCCATATCTGACTCGGAGCAAACGAATAATGAAGCTGACCTCATCTCAGAAAATAAAGCAGTCTTTTACCGGGACACATGCTAGCAAAGGTTCTCAGAACTCCATTTCACCTTGGCTTCTCCATTTCACTGCTTCTTTGCTCTCTCTTTTTAATTTTCACCCATCCTGTGCAAAGAAGAAATTTTCTAATATATATTTTTTAGAATCCAAACTTATTATCTTTGTGACTTTCACTCTCTGCTATCTAAGAATTTTTTTAAGTTTTCATGTTTCCTGTAGAATACATAGAAGTGAGGCAGTTTGCTTGTTCTTCAGTTGTAAGAGCAATGATGGACACTAATATATCACATATTTACTTAAACTATGTCAGTACTCTGTCCTCCATCAAGAGGGAGTATAGAAATTTTCCTAGACAAAGCATATATCAAGTATGAAAAATTGCAAATAGAGAATGTGTGCACATTTGATGCCACAATATGTTAGAGTAAGGTATTTATAAAAGCAAACAAAGATATGCAATTCCTGTCGACCTACTTAGCTGCCTTTGTTTCCTTCAAAAATTTCCTCTTTCAAAAGTGAAAGCACTATCCAAGAGTATTAAAACACACTACATTTAGGAAATATCTGCAGTGGTGGTGTAACACTCCTGTAAGGCAACATTTCTAAAATTTGACATGAAGAAGGCACAATGTGCTTTATAAAAGAGGGCTGGGCAGATGTTGGTTCAAATTGTCCATTGCAATAGGATCTCAGTGCCACGTGTTAAGACAAAAAAACAAAAACAAAAAACCAACCAAACAACAAAAAAACAAAACAAGAGCAAGAGTAAATTTCTTGGAATTTCACAGTTGGAATTTTAAAATGTCTGACTCCAAAAATTAGTTGCACAGTTATAGGTGATTACTCACCTTAAACAGAGAGAAATTGCAAAGATGGCTAAAATTCAATTCAGCAGAGTAAATACTTGTAATACAGCTATATATGGAATAAAGTTTTCTTTAAAATTCTCCTGAAATATGTGTTTGCCTGAACACATATCAAATTTATATCTGAGATCAGAGACAGACCCAAGAAAGTCATGCCAGTCATATTCTTGGCAGCCATCAATAGAGTAATGCTGTCAAATATGGTATAAATTTCTTATTAACACATTGTACATTCTGCTCCTCTTGCCTCACCCACGGCCATGCAAACAGGAGTGGGTGGAGGCTGGTGACAGCTTGGTCCCCAGGCAGGGCCAACAGGTGGCTCTTGCACATCCAACAGCACTGAATGTGTCAGAGACCCCACAACAGAGGGGCAATCACTGCCAAGAAGAAACAAATGCAGGAGAGGACTCCTTCAGCTAGTGTAACACACCAAGGTGTCAGAGAACAGCAGGAATAATACCACGGCCTTGGTGACCATACCATGAAACACAGCTGTGAGCAGAGGATCCAAAACAAGAGTCTGGCAAAATGACAAAGAAGGGAAAAAAGCCAAGGAGCTGCATCCAAGAAAAGCGGCAAAAAACTAGGTGGAGAATCAAGAAGAGATTTGTTGTCATGATGTCAGCAATTAATGGCACACTCTGCTAATATTACTCTGCTAATAGCTTTTTGCTCAGCAACAGTGAGGTTTAAAATGATTTTGAGAATTCCCATCTACCTTCCTTTCCTACTGCTATTATTCCACACCACACCCTTACGTTTCCAGGCACTGTTGCTTCTTGAACCCTGAATAGAGGAGTTGCTCCCACTTGAAATCTTAACCAGCATAAATGACAGTGAAAAGAAATGCTGTTGTGGAAAGAAATAAATGAAGAGTTGATGATTGTTTAAGACAGCACTATTAGAATGTGAACTTTGCCATTCTGTCCTGTGTGCCTTCACAGTTACATTTGTTTCCCCAGTACTGCTATGCTCTGCTCTGATCCCTTGAAAAGCTGAAAGAGAAGGGTATAATCAAATGAGTCACCCCTGTACCCTCAAATGAGGGCAGGCAGGGCTCCTCAGGCATCTGAGACCACCTCTGCTAGTTGCTTCCCCCAGTCAGAAACCTGATTCAGCAGGACAAGCTGGAAAAGTCGATGGAATAGCCTGACATTCCCCTCTACACAGACACACAGCTTCAAAAGCAGAGAGGAAAGGCAGCCTCACCTTCCTGCTTCCCTCCCCAGGGGCACCTAACCAAGGGGTTGATTGTTAATATACTCTTTGGGAAACTGGGGTCCTTAAAAATACACATTAAAAATGAAAAGGCTTGATTCACATTTTGGAAAGTGCCCCTTACAGCTGATACAGATTGGTGTGCATCTAGAGGACTTTCAAATAGAATGCAGTAGCTGTTCCTGGTTTTGGGATTGCAGGTGGGCCAGATGCCTTAACTGGATGCCTACAAAAGCAGATGCTGAAAGCTGAAAAGCAAGCAAACTTGTTCCAGAGAAATAACCCATCGAGAAAGACCACAGAATCCACAAAGTTCACCCCTATCACCCCAGCTGGCAACTAAGTACCACACAGCCACTCACTCACTCCCACCCCATCCCCTGGTGGAGAGAAGGATCGGAAAGAAAAGGTTAACTTAGTGGGTTGTGATAGGAACAGTTTAAAAATTGAAACAAAATAAATTGCAGCAGTAGCAGTAGTAGTAGTAGTAGTAATATTATTATTATTATTATTATTATTATTACTATTATTATTATTAATAATAATAATAATAATAAATTTATTATATATGAAACCTAATAATAATAATAGCTATCAAAAAGAGAGAGAGGAACAAAACCTTCCCCAAAAAATTATGCACAATACAACTGCTCACCACCTGCTGAGAGATGTCCAGCTCATCCCTGAAAAGTGATCAGTCCATTCCAGCCAACTTCCCAAATTTATATACTGGGCATGGCACTTCACGATTTCATGGTGTGGCATATCCTTGGGCCAGTTCAGGGCAGCAGCCCTGGCCATGCTCCCTCACAGCTTCTTGTGCACCTGCTTTCTGACAGAACAGGGGAAAACAAAAAGTCTAGGACATGGAGTAAGCTCTGCTTAGCCACAAGTAAAATATCAGCATGTAATCCACATTATTCTCATACAGAACCCAAAACACAGCATTGTACCAGCTCCTAGAAGAAAATGAACTCTATCCCACCTGAAATGGAACAAGGACTGCCCCATCACAGCTAGACAACCCACTAGCAGTTCTACATTGCACAAAGTCCACCAAAGAAGCACCTTCATTCATTGTTGGCCCCCAAATCTCAGTCATACCTATATATGATTTCAGGTTTTTCCAAAAATCCAATCTGGATGCAGCCTTTCTGAGAAACCCTGTGTGCACTCTGTATCATAGGAGCTGTCCTGGGCGCTGACCTGATGCATAAGACAGCTATAGGACAGGCTGCCTTGTGGGTCACACTTCCAGATAGTCCTCCAGGGCAGGTGTAGGTGGTAACATAGAAGGGAAATGTGATTTAACACAAAAATTTTGTCCATGAATTTAATAGGAACAGATCTGCTCTTTGTAATAAGTATTTCTGCTATGCACTGATTAGTTCAGATATGTGCACACGTACGTATTTGCGTGCACGTGTCTATGCAAATATACATTTATACACATTTTATACTATAACAATTTCTTATGTAAAATGTCTTTTCTAAACAGATGGTTGCACAGAAAGATGCAACGAGTTTGTTGGATAAGTACTAGACCTGTCAGTTGACACACAACAATATTTTTTATTATGCATTCATCTTATCTTGCTGTAGGTTTGAATCGTAAACAAAAGCTAACATCAACCTGTTCCAGAGTATCCTAAATGGGAATGATTTAAAGCTACTTAGGAGAAGGATCACTCACTTTTTGTTGTGCCCCCACCTTATTTGCAAGTTAATGCACACAGCAGATCTTAGGCAGCCTTAATTTAGTTTGGTCTCTTAGCTCTCAAGTCTCTCATCTGTAGACTGCCATTCAGCACAGCAGGGGTGTCAGGTTCTCAGACCAGAGCAACTCCAGTCCCTCTAATTATTGAGTGAACTTCGTCTTTGGCTTTCACTGAGGTAATGGAGCCCACAGGGAGCAATGATCAGGTCTGAAGTATAATGAAGGTCATTCTCATCAAGATATTTATTTCTTTAAATTAATAAGAATGCAGCAAAACACCTATCCTGAGCTGTAAAGACACTTATGTTGTATAAGAGAGCTACAGATAAAATTATACTGCATGAAGAAAGACTAAGAACTTCTGAAATGGAATATAAAGAAATCTGCATCATCTGCACTGCATGTTACCCATAAGACTCTCCAAAGTCTCATTTTACCACTAGTGTATCCCTGCTGAGGTGACTGACATTCAGCCTGTGGAGTGGGATAGCTGCTTAGAGTTTCCCAGGTTTCCCAGGTACAAGCATAGATAAGCAGACAGAGAAGTTTGAAAGACAAACATGGGATAAAAAGAAAATCTTTGTGAATCACATTCACTCTAGCTTAGTCAGCTGGGGAAGATAAATCAGCTGTACAAAACCTGGCTGCATTTGTTGTCTAGACAAAGTTAAGCTGGATGAAAAGGTATATCCTTTCTTCTTTTAGAGAAGGGATGTGTTTGTGGAAGCTACCGCTGAGATAACCCTGAGGGATGAAATCTCCCCTTTGCTCACAGTGCAGAGAGCACACATGGAGTAAGTGGAATTTTTGAGACTCCCATGCTATGGGGAGACCTCTACAGTCATAAACTCAAGGTTGTGGACTGTTAATCACAAAATCTAACAGGAATATGAGCATAGGGAATAAGACTTTTATTTTTTTTTTAAGACTTGGGGAGCAATGATAGAGAATGTTATGTTTCAAATAGTTAGGGTCAAGAAGCAGGTGCATGGTTAGTGGTGTTAAGGACTGATTCAACTTTAACTTTCAAAAATCTTCAAAAAGCATCAGAACACAATTCCAGTTAGGGCTGCAAATCCAAGCACTGCTTTGGGGGCTATTGCAACTGATACCAAGGTGACTTTGTGTTAAGTCAATATGCTTTAGCAGACTCCTCTAATGAAAACAAACAAACAAGCCAACAAACTGGCTGCTAAAAATCACCGCAAGGAAAATGTCATTCCAAGGAAGTCGAAAGGGTCTTTGTGAATGAAGTTTTCTTTCACAATATTAAAGACATAACATGCCTCTAAGGTCTGAATGGGGCACATGGCAATGAAGTTGTTCCTGTTTTCTTTTGTTGTGGATTTTCAGAGCTCTACTTAATTATTCTTTCCTCTTACACTGAATAAATGAGGACAAAAAAGACCTTTGTGTTTTCTAAGTAATTGTAAGATAGACAAGGAAAACATGGCATGTAATTTCTTTCAACTCTTAAAGGCTCCTAAATAAAGTACATCTTCCACAGTGAAGGATTCACAGTAGCAATGAAAGACCTCTCTGAAGGACCCAGCTTTCTTCCAGAGAGGATATCATGGTATGTTTCCATTCCTGCACCTTTGATTCAATTAGATATTATTCAGAGCTTGCCAAATCTCCATATTTTACTGTAATATTAAAATATCAAGCTACCAAATCTTACATTAACTTTTAAATTCTGCCTTTATCTTTTTTTTCCTTTTTTTTTTCCTGTTACAAGGGGATTTAAAACTGATTTTTGGTTTGGTTATGGTGGTCTTTTTAACTGCCTGCCTTCTTGATTCCTAATCACAATCCTGCTCACATGACTTTTGGACAAGCTGACCTTCATGTCCGTATGATTTCATAATTGCAACCTATTCTGATCCTTCAGACAATGCATCCTGACTGCGTCATGCAAGCTGGGAATGTTTTCCTCTTGTGCATCTCCTAGCCCCCTCCTCACAAACAGAATCTTCTGCTCAACAGAAGTACATCCAAGATTTTCTTCAAAATAAAACAGTTTCAAATTCATTTTTCTGCCTGGGGTTTTGAGATAATTCTTTTCCTCTGTTACTCAGAAAGTTCTGAAGATTCCTTGTTTTACAGATATAAATATAGGTGGATTTCTCTCTCTCTCTTTCTTTTTTTTTTTTTTTTTTTTTTGGTAAATCTCTTCTATTTTGTTTCCTTCTAGTGTCTCTGTTAACTATTTAGGATATTCCTTTGTAGCCTTTTTGAAATGTGACAAGCATTGTTCTCTCTTCACAGTTCAGAACTGAAAGTAAAATTTCAGTACTCTATTTTGCCACATATCTGTCACTCATAGAAAGTAAGGTAGCTGAGATGAAAATAAATGCAGCTCTATTGGAAAACTCTGAACACCCTCCAGTCCTACTAATTCCAAGGGAACTGTAACCTATTAACAGCTCTGAAGACTAGTTTTGTTCATGCAGTCCTTTGCTCCCCTGCAAAGCACATATTGAATGCCACCACAGTGGCACACACTGAGTGACATGTGCTTCGCTTAGAGTGGGTTTAAAACTGTCCCTTTGATTTTACTTAGCAAAATCCTGTTCATAATGTCCTTTTTTGCCTAAATTTCAATTACTACTTCCTGAAGTCCCTACTGTGTTTAAAGAAGGGAGGACTTTCCTCAGATTTGTGAAATGGACAACTGAACTATGATTTCTCCAAGTCCAAAATATTGTTTTGTAACCCTGACAAAGGCTAAAAAACATCTTCAAATCAGTTTTGAAAACAAGCTATTCTACTGAATGTTTTTAAATATAATTTCGTGTAGCTCTTGTTTCTATTGCATCTTAAGGTTCATAACTAACTCTTCAGATGGTTTAAATTCACATTTCTGTTAGTTCTAAAGAGACTTAGCTACATTGCACTAATTGAAAATCTGGTAATTTAAATATATAGCATTAAAAAGAAAATACATATCTTTTATGTTCTTCTTTTCTGCACTATCAACACTTCCTATTAAATAACCACACAGTGTTCTTTCGACTACAAAAGATGCACACATCAAAACCAACCAAATCAGTGAAGAGTTTTATTTGCCACAATATCTTTATGCATTTGGACAGAAAGGAACTTATTAATACAACATAATTCTACACTGGAAAAAATCAGACTTGAAGCTATCTAGTTTTTCAGGAGCAATAATGGTAGTGTTAAAATCAAGATAACATAAGCAACTGTCATCCTTTGACCAAGCTTTGAACTTATGCCTGCTCTATGGTCTTCCACCTTGGCTATACCAGTGGAACAAGATAAAAGAATATATTTTCAAATAAAAATGCATGTTTGTAAAATGTACCATTGGATTCAAATACTTAGCAAAACTTCTGACCTTCAGTCCTGCTGAACTCAAAACACAAAGGCAGCTTTGAAATGCTGCAAATTGGGCCCAGCTGACATTTAAACATCAATTCTGAATGTGTCCACACCAAAATATCGATGCATCAGAACTGGGGCTATTGATTCTTTTCAACATGTTTCAGCCATCTGCTTTCCTTCACTTGGTTTCGCTTCTGTCAGTTCTTACAATGAATAGACTTTGGTTGGGGATTCACATGCAAAGAAACCTCTTGTTTGAAATAAAAATGGACCAAATAATAGTGTTTCCCTGAAATTGTTGCCCAGACCTTGTATGACCACAGTTCTAGCTCTGCTCACTCAGCCCTGCTAACAGGAATGTTCTATAAAACAGCTGTTGCCTCTGAAACTCCTGCATGGAAAGCCCTTGCCCTGAAAAACAGCTAGAGTCCAACCCATGAATTGCTGGGTCCCTGGGATTCCTGATTTTGTGTTTTGGGGCTGTATGGAGTAATAGCAGTGCATGGTTTAGCCTGGGCTTTTGTCTTCAGAACTTCCCAAGCCATCACTTTGGACAGACCACTCTTCACTCCTCTGCCAAGTCAAGCAGGATACCTTAAAGCACCTTGGCTCATCTTCCTCTGTGGTCATAAGGGAAAGGAAAACTCTCCTGGACAGAAACATCTACAAGTTTCATCAAAATGTCCTTTTTGCCCTCCTCAGCTGTTTGATCCCTCCCTTCTGTCTCTTCAGATCTTGGCCTCTCTGTCCCATGACAAAGAAGTTCAGTGCTGAGGACAGAGGCTGCCAAAACCACTCAGGATTCACCTTGAATGATCTCTGAATGAGGCAAGAGCTCAGGACCAAGTCAAATCCAAATTCACATGGCTGGTGATATTTTTCTCTCATTCATGCCTAGTGCATAATTCTTTAAAGAGATTTTAAACATTCTGGGAGGGACCTCTGGAAGCAGAAGCTAAAAAAAAAAGCAGGAGAGCAGTAAGATAGGCACCTTAGGTTGTAGATCTGAAGAAGACAACAAAAGCGGGGACGTACTGGAGTAGTACTGCAGGTACTATTATTATTCTGCCAGTACCGGCAGGTGGGGTGCTGCAAGGGAATGTTTATTTGGCCACACATTTCTGAAATCCATTTTGATTATTATTGCTAAATTAAGCCCTTAATTGCTGTTTGTTCTTGGGGCTTTTGGCTTTCTTGTTGTTTTTGTTGGGTTTGGCCTTTTTATAATTTAATCTGGCTTTTTTATCTCTGAATGCTGGCAACCTGTCTGGCCATATGGCATTGGAGAACAGTTCTGTTTGGATCCCATTGTGTCCTGCCACTTTGCAATCAGATATACCCAGGTGTTCTGAAAAGATGCAGGCAGATCTTTGTCCCCATTTTATGAATGAGGAAACTGAGAAGCAGGTCACAGGGTTTGCTTGGTCCTTCTTGGGACAGAGCTCATGGAACAGAGCAGCCACCCCTTGGCACGCTCCTGGCTGGAACAGCACTGTTGCCTGGGATGGCAGCATGAATGGCACAGGTGTGGGGGAGCCAAAGGTAGGCACAAGCTGTTCAGTTTAGATTGCCATCAGGTTTTAAGTGCACCCTCCACTTTGCATTTGAAAAACTAACTGATTGTGCTATTATGTTTCTCCTCACTTCCAGATGCATGCAGCTGCATTTCTGCTCACACCAGACAGTAAGGAACACAATCTCCACAAATCCTAAGTGTTGGTACTTGTCACAGAAAGGAAAAATACACTGACTGATTTTTTTTTGTTTGTTTGTTTTTTGCTTAACTGCTTTATGTGAAACAGGTAAAGAAAAGAAAAGGAAAAAAAAGAAAAGGTGGACAGAAACTTTCAGGTAAATTAAATTATGTAGAAAAACAACAAAAAAGAAAAATGAAACCTCCTTGTAAATCTTTGAGACCTGGGATATAAAGAGATGTTTGAAGCCAATGGATAGCCTGATGAGTAGGTTTCACTACCTGATCTCCATCTCCGTTTGTAACCTATTGTCCTAAACCACTTCATCTGAAAAATGATTCAAAGAATAAACACATTCCTAGCTTTTGCTGTTATGGCCCAGTATATTTAGTCAAATAAATTGGGTCAGAGTACTTTTTATTTTCTTTCCATTCTACTAACTCAACAGGATACTGGCCACATTCCAAGCATGCTGTGTCCCATTCCAGATTTCATAGGCACTGAAAAAAATAATACCAATGAAAAAATGGACTGTGGATGGCTCAGCTGACACAGCCACAGGCAGGAAATGGCTGGTTGTTGCAGCATATTATCCACAAAGCAAGGCAGACTGTAGGTTTTGTTATTTTACATTTCATCCTGCCAACCATATCTATTGGTTGTCGCAATCAGAGCTGCTGCTACTGCTGCTTCTGCTGCAGGGTAGAAAGCAAAAAAAAATAACAAAGATGGAACAGCAAAAGCTTCTGCTGGTGCTATGAATGCACACAGTGGAGCAGTATTGGTATAACCTGTTATTGGCTTGATTAAGTAATTGGTCTCCGATACTTATTTTATTGTACCTTTTTAGGTAACAGTAATTAAAACTGGTCAATTGGAGAGAAGAAAGTTTTGTGACATAAAATAGCTTGTGAAAGGGACATGATGAAAGTCTTTTTGGTGCACAGTGGAGAGGCAAAGGAGCTATAGCTATATACATGTGTGTGTGTATATATATATGTGTGTGTGTGAGAGAGAGAATATATGTATGCATGGACATTATGCATGTATATACATATATTATATATATATATATATATATATATATATATATGTGGGACTAAAAGCTCCTGAAATCTAAAAGCATTTTCCAAATATTATCTTCTCTCCTTAGTCATCTTAATCTGATTATATAACTAAGCAATTTCACTATAGAGGAGGAAGCATTGTACACCTACTCTTGGCATAATGATAATATACAGGAGGGTGTTGGAAAAAAAAATTAATAACTAATTAGCTTCACAATATCACTCCTGAATAAAACAAAGGTGTCTTTTCATTTTGAATCCCTTAGAACGATTTATGTGAAAGGAACAGCTATTTAAAATCTTCCCTTTTTTTCCCAATTGTTGGGATTTTTGGCAATTGTATTTTTGGTGTGTGTTTCTGTCAGCCTGGACAAAGAAGGCAGAGAAGTTGACAGTCTAAAGAGTGTGTGTGAATGTATGTTTGTATATTGGCTCGTGTAGGTGGGGTGGAGGGGTAGACAAAAACAATGGGAATATTTTAAACAGATTGGATATTTAATTAGGAAAGATTCAAAGAAGTTCAGATGCTGCAGAGAGCCTTATAAGATTCAGTTGCTCAGATTGCCTCAGCATCCTCCAATGCTCCCATTTAAACCATGGAGAAAGCACCCAATAGAGCTGGGACAGCAGTGACTCTCAGTTTATGCACAACATTACACACCAAGACACAGGCTGTAACCTTCTGTAGAATCACAGTGTCTCCAGCTATTGCTTGAATTAGTTGAATGACTGATCTGCCCTCAGTAAGTGCAGAGCAACTTCATGTTCAGTGAAGCAGCAAACAACCCAGGGATTTTCCTGGCACTCCTATCAAAAGGTAAGTAACGCCATTATTCGGGTAAAACTGAGGCGCTGGGAAATCCCAAAGTAAATCACAGACACAACTGGGAATAAAAGCTGGACCTGCCAGTTCCCAGGCTTGTGCAATAACAAGTAGAAATCTCATGTCCTTTTAGTCAGTGGGGAAAAACAGCTGAATTCCCATGGGGGAGCTGGGAATTACTCAGTATAATCCTACAATTAAAAGCCAATACTTTTACTAAGATAAATCCTATTGTAATACACTCAATCTGCAAAAATGAAGCCACAGTGAAATAAGGAACCCAAACCAACCTGGTCCATTGTAAATGAACTAAGGTTGTTAATGGTTTATTCACACTTACTGGGCTGGTGTCAGACAGCAGCCCTGTTCTGGGAAAGCTTGTTAGGGACAATCCCACAATCATTAACAGGGATACACCTCCAGCCTCCCACAAGAGAAGCACTACCTTATCAGAGGTAAAATGGATTTAAAATGATTGTAAGCTATAGCCCGTGAATGCTGCCGGGAAATATATAAAATCATTTTGGGATTCATTTTTCTGATTCTTGTTTATTCTTTTCTTCTGGAGTAAAAAAATATTCTGTATAACCAAACATGTATCCAGAATGCACTGCCTGAAGTCAGGATGTTTTTGGCAGAATTTGGAATACAACCCTAATCCCCAGTTCCCGGCACTCTTTCATCAGTGAAGAATTGCAATCAAGGCCTTGTAGCAGCAATCAAACAGAAGTGATTGTCATGAGAACAGAGCACATGGAAAAGTAGGAGAAAATTGGATGGGACTTAGGACGAGTAAGAGATAAAGAGGTGTTATTGAATAAAACCAGTAGCAAGAATTCCTGACCTATTTATGACAATTTGATTAAGAAGGTGAGAGGTAACTATCAAAGTGGGGAGATGATAGCTAACAACTGATTATGGGAGGGTAAGCATTGACACTGCGTGACTCTGCAGTGGAGTACACTAGGTGGGACTTTTCCCTGTTTTAAAAAGCAGAAGCTTTTTTTTTCCAGGCTTGGGTTTTTTTTTTGTTTGAGGTTTTTTATTTTGTTTTGGTTTTGTTTTGTTTGCGGTTTTGGGGCTTTTTGTGGGGTTTTGGTGGTTTTTTTGTTCATTTGCTTGGGCTATTATTTTTTACTCTTTTTCCTTCTAGACCTGTCAAAAGAGTGATTCTGCTACCTTATAAAACCAGTGACATTTGGAAGCAAACCAGGCACTGAAAGGGACAGGTTTGGTGCTTCCAGCTCAGCACCCTCAGCATAAAGGCCACAGCCTGCGGCATCACCCATGTGGAGAAGGTGATACACAAGGTCTGGGGGACTCAATCACCTGGCTCTGAGCTTGCATGCAGCTGAACTGGCATTCACCCCTTATCAGTGCTCCCTCCACAAGCCCCGTGTCCAGGTCAATTAGAGGGCAGGGTCGGAAGTAACACTCACCAAGCTGAGGGCTGTGCGATGACTAACCTTGAAATCAATCAGGGTCTGAGGTTTTCCTGAGCTACCAGCCACTTCAGCCTGATGCAGACTGAATCCTAGTTCTTAGGAAAGGAAAGAAGGAACTGGTTGGCCAGCCCAAGCCAGATAGTTTACAAGTAACGTCAATTGGGTTTTGCACCAGCATTGTGAAAGAGCTTTCCCCACTCACTTGTATAGAAACCAAGCATTGTGCGACTGTATCCAGGAGAAAAAAAGCTGCTTAAGTCAAGGAGCCATGAGTAAAAATTCAGGTTGCAACTTATCCAAATGCTAATATTAAATGCTGAAATCAGTTGTCTGTAAAGAAATCAGGGCAGTCCTTCAAGAGTGTGACCTGAATTTTATTTCTTAGCTTCAATATACTATAAAACACCTCCCTTCCAAATAGAGTACATACTTGAAAAATCACACTTAATTTTGCATTTTCACAAAATCAGAAAAGGAATTACTAATGTTCAACATATTCAAAAGAAGTAACTCTTCACAGTCTGTCAATTATAGCTATAACAAGAAACTTCCAAAAATAGTTATTTGGAGGTGACTGTATTTCTGTGGTGAGAAAAGTGATTTCCATTGCAACTTTTGCTCTTTGCAGGAAAGTAAAATATTCCCTGGAAACACAGATTTCTCCTCCTTTTTGGGTTTGATGGGTTTTTGCACAAACACATTTATCACGAAATGTTCCTGGTCAAGAAAATTTCAGCAAAACAGTCACAATGTGTTTTCAGTCTCTGGTAGATCATGCAAATTACAGGACAGCTTTTTGGTGCATTTTTGAGTTACAGAATAGGTTGCAGGGAATCAGACACATGATTTAACATATGTTAGATCCTGCAGACAGATTTGAGCTTAGCAGTAAGCATGTGGCTAGTCTAATTTAGAGGAATTATAAAATTAGGCAGGACTATTTCTAGGATTGGGTAAGTCATTCATTTTTAGACTCACAGCATTTGAAGAATCTGATCGCTACTTTATTTCTGAAGGATAATTCCCTTCATTTTGAGGCATTAACTAGCTTACACCAATCGGTTCCTCAGTGTAAAAGATAAGTGTCTGCTCAGGACAGCAGCCTGGGCTCCTTAATTCCTCTGAGTAATGAAATAGCAGCAGATGCATGGCCAGCAGTGAGACAGGGGTATTTGTAAAGCATGGATCCATGTTTTACACTGTATCCCGATACACCTGGCCAGACACCTCACCTGGGTGCCACTGTCTCTGACAGAAAACAATTCTGTTCTGCTGCTACGGCAAATAGGAGCAGTTTCTGCATTAAGCCATTGACCACTAATAAACATCTAAACAATCAAGTGGGTCTTGCTTTTCCCTTGTAGCATCTTTACTGCCTGGGTGTTTTTGCTGGTAAAGCTTCTGCTGGCTTCAAAGGGATTGGTATTTTTTTTCTACATATTTAAAGTCATGTATTGCATACACACTGTGTTTATCTAAGAAGCACAGGGAAGGGTAGCACAGCATAAACCTGCCACTATTTCATGGATAACCTTGGATTAACCTTGGATGATATTCCAATTTATACAATTTTACAGGCTGAAATTGCCAAACAAAGACATGATTTTAATAAAAATGTTATTAAATCCTTTTTTTGCTTTTTGTCTATAGAGTATACATTGAAAATAGAATCAGACCACTTTAGCTTAACCTTTTTACAAGCCTATACCACAACAGAATAAAAAGGCTTCATCGCATGTGGAATTTGGCTTTTATTTATAAAATGGAGCTTAACAGTGAAAAAATCCCACACAATGTAGCATTTTTGCCAGCAAGGTATTTTATCACCTTCTCTTGAAGCTCACAATAGAGAAATGACAAGGTGAAAGGGCAACTGACAACCATCTTTACCACAGAATTCTTCAATCATGATTTATCTTTGGTGGTTTCTTGTAAAAGAGAAGTATCAAAAACTACCATGCAGATTATAAACCTTTCTGTGGACTACAGTAAACAGACTGCTACCTTAAATGCAAGTGTTAACAAGTGTCATTTACAATACTTCGCAGAAAAAGTCTGTGCTTTTCTGATTTTTCTTTTCCAGTTTAAGCTGGTTTTTCCTTAGGGGCATCAGGAATAAGTTGTTGCTGGTGTATGAGAAGAAATTATTTTGTTGCTGAGCTCAAGCTCCATTTCACACTGCTAGAAGCATTGCCCACTCTTTCTGAATCATAAGGCACGACAACCCCAGTTTCCTAGCATGACATTTTTCCATGAATAAGGTTTAATTGCCAACGAGAGGTCCATAACTTTTACTCATCAAAAATTTTTTCATCAATTACTGCTTCGTGGAACAAACATTGTCTAAGCTTTTAGTCTAACTTCCATTTAAAAATTGCTTCAGGAAAGTTAAAAATGTCACAAGTTAATCTATAATAAACCCACAGCTTTGTATGTGACAAGGCATGACAACTCATTGCTGTAAAGAAACTCTGAATTAGCACGTTCAAAAACACATGCCTGCTAAAAGAACATTAGATTTTCACCACATGCTTATACTGGTTCTATACCATTGCATAATTTTTCTTTTGCTGCTTCTTCTGTTTATATTCTCTAAATATCCCTCCTCCTTTTCTAGAACTTCATTTTCCCAGACTGGCTTCTCCCTAACCAAAAACTTGCACTAGCATGAAGAGAGGAGAGGCATAGGCAGGGGGAAAAAAAATGGTCAAGTGCACTCCCCTAACAGAAATATCTGTCTAACCCAGACTGTGTGATTACCTGATAAAAAAAATATTTGTAAACAAACATCTCAGGTTTTTCAAAATGTCAGAAGTAGACACTGGGTCTAACATCAGGTAAGAATGGTTCAGCATCAGGTAAGAGTGCATTAAAGTAATTACATTTAACACTAGTGCTGATATGTCAGCTGATATTTCTAGTCAAAAACTTAATTTTTCCAAGTGAAGTCTAATAATTTTGGCATGAACAGACTGATCTAAATACAGCTTCTGTAATTCAATAACGTTCATGATAAGAAATTAAGTTTCCCATTGGCTTTGCTAGACTGATGAGATACAAACTTAAAGTAAATGGAGCCTGTGCATCACTTTTGGCATGGTTTTCTCCTCTCTCACACTGGCAAACCCCACAACAAAATTGAATTGGAGGATTTTTTCATCCACCTGAATGGGATGGGACTGGCAAACCAAAAGGTTGTATAAAAATGCCATAGAAAGGAATGAGGATAATGAATCCCTAATGTCCTAAAAGAAATAGGTTTTTCAATATCCATCTGGGGAAGTTTGAATCTGAGGTTTTAGTGCTCGACAAAGAGATGAATCACGTAAGGATACGTGACAATCAGTTTATCAGCTGGACTAAAAAGCTGAATATTCAACAAGGGCAGGCACACATGGTTAAATAACTCTGCTACTGCATGAACATAGGGCCCTGTTATACGCCATGATCTGAGGTTATATAAACACAGACATGCTCAAGCATTTGTTAGGGTTTTTCATTTTTTATAGCATTACTGGAACCTTCCCGAGAGTGCGGAAACAGCATTTGTTGGAGCCTCATTAAAATAAATGACAGTGTTGCTACTTCCTCAGATAACTTTGGTCCTGTCTCAGCAAAGGTAGACTGGTTCTATTACTGGGAAACACTTTCTGTTGCCAACTCTGTGGTAGAGGAACAGCATTCTAAATTTAAAAATCCTTTGCTATTGATCCATGTTTATCACATAATACTACACTGGCTTGCATTAAACACCAGAGATACATTTTCATCCCTATGAAGGGAATTAAATGCCCAATTCTTATTATTGTTAATAGTTGTGTGCCTAATGCCCAGCGTGCCTGCCTGCAAACATACCCCCTTAATTGCCGAATGTGCAGTCTTGAGAGAAGCAGATTATTCAGTTTTAGGTTTCTGCATTTGCAAATGTACTGAGGAACTGGTGGCTGTGGCACAAAGAACAGATTTGTCAATTTGTTTATTTTCAAAACAGGACGGCACAGGGTCTTTGTTCTAGCAACTCTTGGCTACAGAGCTGTGAAATTCTGTAAAAAAAAAAAGAAGCATTTTAACATATGGATTTCTACAGTGTGGGAAGGCTTTGCTTTGCACTCAGGACTCTTTCCAATTAAACTGAATGTTAGCTCAGCCCATTTAAAATGCATATAAATTGTGCTTACGGGTTTCCAGTTATGCTTACCCTCCTTCTGAAAGATACCATGAAGGGCATGAGCAGAAATGCAGAAATGTTTTAACCCTGAAGTTCACAGCTGAGGTTTTGTTATTGGGTTTTCTCCCTATGGATGGAAAAACATAGATACTTAAAGACCATATTTAACACTGGTTTTTTGAAACATTTGAGGGAGTTGTATGGTGAAAAGCATGTATCCTGAACAATTATTGTTATTCAGCATCACACTAGGGTTAAAACAATTTTGGCTATGTTGAGTAGTCCCCAGAGAACTTCATTAGCTTCAGTGGCACTAAACCTAATGCCACATTACTTCCCACAATGACAACACAAGAATTCAGTTGTATTAGGTGAAACATACTATTAAGAATCGTATACTTGCAAATACACTCCAAGGTTGGGAATAAATCTGAAGATTTCATGAACATGATTTCATAGTGACTGTATCTATTTTGGAATCCAAGGTTTATTGGAGTCCATAACACAGTAAGTCACTGTATCCTTGGTAAAATCTTGTGGCTGAAGTTTTCTCTTTTAAAATAATAAAGACATTTCATAGGTTTCTCACAGAAACTGTCTTGAGATTCATTTAGTGCAGATCAATCTGTCCACATTATCTCTATTCACACATTCCAACCACCTCCACTGTCAGAAGGGAAAAGCGCAGCCCAGAAAAACATCTAAACAAATAAATAAATCTCTTTTCCTGTTCTTTGAGAAAAGCAGAATGATTCCTTCCCAGAGAAGCCTCAGAGAATTAGGTGGCTAATGGAAGAAGGATACATCAGCCAGAAGTCTCAAGGGTAACAGGGATGATGAGTTGCTTCCGCAGAGGCAGGCAGAGCTACATCCTGAAACTTTTGGTGTGTCTGAAACCAGCAACATTCCTGTTCTTTCATCCGGGGGGAGTATTTTGCACAGGGAAGCCCCCTGGGTGCCTCAAGCCACTTCTCATCAGGCTCTGCCTAGGATAGCAGCTCTTGGCTGTATTCTCTCCAGGCTGCTCCCCCTGGGTGTTGATCTCCATGCAAAAAGGTCCCTCCTGCAGCTCACAGCATCACAGTGTCTTTATGCTGTGATAAGGTAGGGAGGAAACCATTCTTAGCTGCTTCATGTCATCAAGGCTGAGGCAGGGCAGAGGTTTACAACTCCTCATGTTTCCCATTTGCTTGAATATTTTTCTCATCTCTCAGATGGGGCAGTAGCACACTGAGAAATAAACCTCTTTGCTCTGCCATATCCCTGTAAGTGATATATCCTCATTAGCAACTGCCTGAGCCAGTCAGTCAAGGTTTTCCCAAATGCTTCTTAGCATCAGCTAAGTCCCATAATATTAATACCACCGATGTCTGCTACATCTGCATGGGATTTTAGTGAAGAGAGAATGTTATTAGAAGAGATAGTGCGGCTTTCCCTTCATTTGTTCTTACCCTATATTTGTTAAACCAGGAGCAGTTTTTCAAGTCACACCAATCAAACACAAACATCTAGGACCTAATGTTCACTGTCAGATGCAGAAATCCAGTCCACACAAAGCCAGATGGGTGCCTGGAAGTGGTGTAATGGTACCAGGAACATTAGTTCCAAACCAGCTCTCAAAACCAACGCTGTTGTTACTAAGTGAGTTGTCACTTCCTCTTCACTTACCATGGGAGAAAAATCATTATTTTTTCTGGCACTCATTAGAGGCACTGTTACCTTCCTTGTTATGAATTCCCAGGTTGTCCTGATCCCATAAGACCCATGCAATTCTTGGTAAAGCTCCAGCTTCCTTGGTTCAACTGGAGGGGATTTATGGGTGGGAAAGGGGAAGCATAAGATGAGGCAACATATCTCCATGTGAAAATAAATTTATTCTGTTGCACAGGAGTGAAGCGACTCAAAGCTGCCTGAGCAAAAGCTGAAGACTCCTCTAAGCTCCTCATACTACTCTACCTCGACAGGATACAAAGTGATAATTTATCCAAACATTGAAGACAGAGTTCCTCGGCTAGCATAAACAGGAGTTTACCCATTGGCTCTGGCCCTCCTGAGAACAAACTCCCATTGACTGATAAGTGATCCTGAGGATAAGGCACTATTGTTGGGCTGTTTCTAAGAGCTGGCCCTCATAAACTAATCCTTTCATGGGTGCCATAGGCACCACATTCTAAAGCACTAAATTCACTTGAGAAATCCCACAATTAGAAGGCAAACTGACTCACCAATTTTGCCTGTAAAGGTCCTATTTTGCCAACCTATATTTAAGAGGGCACGATCTAGGCATGATAAGATTACCAGTGCACAAATAGATGAAGAAGAGGAGGGGCTACCCCAATGTATTTTCAAATCAAATTTACAAAGGAATTCTGTGTGCTCAAGGGCAATTATAGTCACGCAACTGTAGGTGACGGAAACCCATGACTAATAAAACTTAAATTGGCCCAAAATTAATCATATGCAGCGGGACTGATTTGATTCAACCAGATTAGCTGCTAAAATGCCTCGAGAGGGTTGGATTAGCAGCAGATATACCCTTCTATCTCAAGGCTCAGGGAGTAATATCTTACAAAGGCAAATTAACAATAGAATATATTAGTTAGTCCTCTCTTGATCTCTGCAATGAAGAAGAAAACAAGGAAAACATAACTGTATGTGTTGGGTTGTTCCTGCATTTTCAGTTCTTCCATCAAACTTACTTCAGCAGATGCTGCAATGCATAGTTGATAGCAGACTGAGTAGAAAGCAAGAGATCACTCAGTGGTAAGTACAGCACCCCAAGTTTTGACAATAAAAACTGGTCAGTCAGGACAGATTTCTAATATTCAATATAAGAATAAGAATCAGATCAAGGATATGGGCTAAAACCAGCTGGTCTTTTCAGATTCCCTCCAACCTTCTCTTCCATTATCTGAGCAAGTGGTGGCCAAACAGTCTCATTCATACTAATTTAATTTACAAAAGACCAGGAGACAAAATGGCAAAGCAAAACAACCTTGGATATCCTTACTACTTTATTCCCATCTCTAAATCTAGGATTAGACATCCAAAGGGTTCTGTTCTGATTTATCTCTCCATAAAGTATTAGTGGTTCAAAAATATAATAAGTATAACCAAAATGTAAAGGGAAAAAATTATTCTTCTCAGTTATCTCAGAAAAAGTAGATACATTAACTCTTGTATATATAGGCTAAGTATGAGTCTGCACGTATCCAACAGCACTTTCAGAGACTTCCTTCTTCTTCCCAGGCAATGGTATGCAGCTGGATTTCTATCAGAGTAAATGACACTGTGCCCTTGGCTAGCTTTAAACATGGAGAAAGCATAAGCCTGATATCCCATGGTTTGCTCTTGATTTCTTGTGTTTATTTGTAGGGACCACTAGGGCCACCCTGTATCATGTAAATAAATAAATGGACAGAATAATTCCCTCCTGCAAAATACAGTTCTGATCATTTTTATAGTGGTCTGTATCCATCAGTCATATTCATGTAGCAAATCAGATAAAGTGGGGAAAAACCCCAATCAAATCCCCACGTTTTCTAAAATGCTGCCAGGATGGAAATATTGCACTAAATAAGCAAATTGTGCATTTCGTTTTCTCATCAAGTGGATCTAGCACTGTGTAGGAATTTTTCCTTCAGCTGATATAGACTATAACACCATCCCAAATTCCTGCTCACGAAAATCTTTTAGTCCACGCACTTGTACAGGAATGACGCCAGTTCCATAACTCTTTCACTTTCCCTTCTAGAGCATATAAAAATAATTCCTGCAGTTTTCAAGTGCTAGTTAGGACCTGTAACTCTAATGAATTTTTTTTGTAATGTAGCTGGCTAGGTTGCACAATGTCTGGTCACTGTACTGGAAGCTGTTTTTAAATTTGAACCTAACACGAATTGACTGAATTCCAGGGCCTCATTTATCTGAACTCTGATTTATAGTAAATAGAAAATTTCAGGTTTCATTTCCATAACTCCCTGAAGATGCATATTCTACATAAATTTACTTGCCTGATCTTGTTCTTTTTCATAAACCTAGGAAAAGACCATATTTCCAATAATATCTATTGGAAATCTTAAGAAAGAAAATAGAAATGATATGTGTAGATGATTTTTTAATGTTTGGGAGGCATTTAGTTCAAGCAGTAAACACTTATATTTTTATGAATAGTATTATTAAGGAGATTTCATGATATTAAGAAAGCTTCATTATTATAGCTTTCTTTAAATTCTCTATTGAGTCAAATATAGCTGTAAAACCTTCAGTGTCTTTGGTACTTATGCTTGAATCATCTTTTACATTTTTCATAAGTCTCAATCCAAAGAAAGTGAAAAAAAGATTAAGTCCCCATAAAAATTATGTCAATTAAAGTAATCTTTTTTTAATCATCTTTCTATGAAGATCAAAATATGTCCAATGTGAGCATGATCTCTGTCTTCTCCTACAGGAATTTTTAGACAAATTTTTAAGCCTTTAGTCACCAATTGAAACATATGTACACTGTATATGGTACACACCACTCATTACAGAGGATTATAGGGAATTTGGAAGAGGGCTCTGGGCATGACCTAGTCCAAACCCACACTCAGAACAAGGCTAGTTTTGGGTGGGGTTGCTCAGGACCTTGTTCAGTCAAGCTTTGGGTGTCCAAGGGGTGTGAGATTTCACAGCCTCTCTGGGATCCTGTCCCAGTGCCACACTACTCTCTCAGTGAAGGATTCTCCCTTTAAACCTTGCTGCACAGTGCCATAGATGCCTTGGCCTGCTGGCTTGCAAAAGGCCTTCTGCCTGCAATGATGTAGATCTCCTTTTCTCATTTTCCCTGCCTAACTTCAATCCTCTTCACACCAGTGCTTTCCAGAGCCTCTGCCATGGTGCCTTTATTCTGTTGCTCACAAGCTGCTTCATGCTCTTTCTCCCAAGCACCTGCAAACAGTGAGAGTGTTGTTGTGGCAGGGAGGTGGGTTCTGCTGGTGTGAGAGTCACCCCTTCTTCCTCCCCTTCTCCCCTTTTCCCTCCAGCTGTAGCATTTGGATTGCATTAGAGAACCAACAATGTACATCCACAAAGCTCAGCTACCAAGCAGGGCATTGCACCTGCCAATCATCAAAGCACTCCCCAGGCAGTGCTAATGCTCCTCAGCAGGAGCCACCAGCCAGGAGTTTGAGCAAGGGCTGGAGGAAACTACAGAGTTACTGTGGAAAAATTGCTATAAGGGAACCCTGCTGCATAGGAGGCAGGAGGGTGTTCCTCTGGGGACCCTCATCACTTCTCTTCCCAGCTGGCCCATGAGCAGTTTACCACCACCTTCTTTCTGTCTGTCTGTTTCTTCTTCTCTTACCTTCTTCTTTTTCCCTAGAAATTACTCTGTACACCATCAGCTATGGATGGACCTTGCTGATACACCTCCATGCATGTGAATCTGTCTCAATGCACTTCGTGTTGAGAATATTTTAGTCAGAATTTCCCTTTCTGCAACTCATTGCTGTCATCTTTCATCCCCTTTTAGTGCATGAAGAAGAACCGGGCTCTGTGCTGCCTCTAATGCTTCCTCAGGTAATGAAAGACTGAAATTAGATACACAAATAAAAATGTAGATTTTCCTTGTATGTCACATCCTCCAATCTCCTCAATGTCTTAGCAGCCCTCCTCTGGACTCTTTCTATTCTGTCAACAACTCTTTTGAGGTGCCCAAAACTGGATCCAGCACTCCAAGTGTGGTTTGTCAGTACTGAACAGAAGGAAACATCACTTTGCTTAGCCTGCTGAATATATTCTTGCTACTGTAGCCCAGCATGTGTTTAGCTTTCTTCCCCTTAAAAACACAGTGTTGACACATTTAACACTACCAGGACTACAAGGTCCATTTCTGAAGAGCTGCTGGTACACCAGTAAACTCCAGCTGGTGTCCATTCATGGGTTTATTCCATCCCAAGCACAGGAATTTACCTTTGCTTTTGTTGAACCTCACAATGTTCCTTACTACACACTCATCCAGCTTGTTGAGGTTCCTCCCTGGCCAGCCCTGCCCTGCAGCACACCAGCTGCATCCCCCAGACTTGTACCATCCATGACTTGCAGAGGACTCATCCATGACAGCCCATCACCCAGGCTCTTAATGAAGATGATGAACAGGATCAACACCAAGGTCAGATTCCCAGGAACACCAGACTGCTGCCAATTCAATTTCCTGCCATTAACTACTACTGCACATCCAGACCTTATCTCGTCAGTGAAGTTATGTGGATGTTTTTCCAGGGTATGACAAAAGGTTCACTAAATTTGAGGCAAACATCCACTGCTCTCCACTTATCCATAGAGCCTGCCACTTCACCACAGAAAGAACTGAGGCTATTCAAGCACAAATTGCTTTCAGTAAACCCTTCCTGGCTTCAGAGCTCTCTCAGGATTTCCCAGCTGCTTTAGCACGGTGTCCTTAACCACACATTGAAAAAAACAGCTGAGATTCCTCATTTTCTATATTTAATATTCTAGTCTGAGCAATTTTAATGGTATTGTGAAAGCATATAAAGATCATAAAACTTAATGACTTAACATTTCTTAAATTTTCTACCACGACTTTTTAAGATGTAGAGCGCAGCACTTTCAGAGGGACATCCTCTTTTACAGCAGTGGGCTTGGAGTCTGCAAAGCACAGATGCTTTTCTTTTAGTGGCTAAGACTATGAAATAAGTGAAATCTTAAGGGCCATATTTTTACTTATTTACATCAACTCATGCATTTTAGCTGCAGTGTAACTGTACTAGTTTATGCAGTTTATGCCAAAGGAGGATCTGGGCTCCAGTTTCTATTTCCAGCTCTGTTTTGCTCATGTGAATGCAGCAGTTAATTCAGAACATATGGAAGAGGTGGGGGAGGGAGCTCCTGCTCTCACAGCTCATGCAGCTAGATTGATTTTTGCTAAAACTTAAAAAAACCACCCCACAGCACATACCACGTGTGACAAGTCACCATCCTGCATTTCTGATATGAATTATACTGTATAACAAAGTGTGAGTGTAAAATTTAGTAGCACAGCAGTAATGCCACGCAACACTTCACCTGCCTGGGAGTACAGTTATTTCCATTTTCATAGTAATGGGCCATTGTATCCCAAAATGTGCTGAGAGAAAATACACTAATAGGATTTTATGTGAACACTTGGAGAACAAATTTATACAATGGAACTGGACCGGAATTATTTGATTAAATGCAAACCATTAATGTTGTAAACAACACAAAAAGATAGTAAACCTAAACTGAATGTGAAATAATGAGAGAAAAATGGGCTTTATATTGCTTAAAATGCACAGGTCAGATCATGCAGCTTCCACAATATCTGCTAAGGCAATTTTACAGTAAAAATGAGAGTTTTCTGGTACAGCTCCATTTGATTGACTGGGAGAGATGTATTGCAATACTGAACATGGGCTCTAGGTTGACAAAAGTATTTATAACTCTTATTTACCTCCTTCATTTCCCTCTGAAATCAACTGAAAGTATGAATAATGTACAATTTTAGATCTAAACTATGTGACTTAAATCCCTTTTAAAAATGGTCTTGAGTTGGAAGTTTTCTTTTTCCCAGAAATGAAAAGAAAGAGTATATCACAAGAGGAAAGGAAAGAAAGGAAAGGAAAGGAAAGGAAAGGAAAGGAAAGGAAAGGAAAGGAAAGGAAAGGAAAGGAAAGGAAAGGAAAGGAAAGGAAAGGAAAGGAAAGGAAAGGAAAGGAAAGGAAAGGAAAGGAAAGGAAAGGAAAGGAAAGGAAAGGAAAGGAAAGGAAAGGAAAGGAAAGAAAGGAAAGGAAAGGAAAGGAAAGGAAAGGAAAGGAAAGGAAAGGAAAGGAAAGGAAAGGAAAGGAAAGGAAAGGAAAGGAAAGGAAAGGAAAAAGGAAAGGAAAAAGGACAGCTTATATTTCACAATCCTTGCTTGGAAGCAGCCCATTCCCCGGCTTCCACAGATAAGAGAGAGTGTTTAAACAAGCAACATGGCAAAAGCTAGAAGAGAGTGGAGAGCCTACAACATAGGCAAAAATACTGCAAATTAGGAACAAACACAATGAGGACAGCAGTTAAGTGCTTATAAATACCCATTTCCTATGGCAAAGCTGTAATCCAGATTCAAAACTGCTCGTTTGTTTCTTTTACTGAATTTTCATTGCATCTCCAGAGGCAGGAAGGCAGGGAGGAGAGATGCTAAAGTGACACTGTGCCCTGAAGTTTCACTACAGCTCTGTGCTGGGTTGTTTCAAGTGGAGTGCTTGAACTGTAAAGGTGCAAAACACAGTTCCCCTCAGGTACTGCTCGCATTTGTGAGAACTGCAGATATGTGACCACCTTAGGAAAGATTGCTTTTTTCTTTCTTTTTTCTTTTCTTTTTTTTTTTTTTTAAGCACTCTCATTCTAGATTCTTGATTTAGATGCCTGACTTTGGACACTAAACAAGCTTTAAGATGTCAGCTTTCATGCCCAGCTTGAACGGGGTTTTTTTGCAATAATATATTTAGCCGGGTCAAACGTATCCCTGAAGTAATTTGGTCTATTGTGCTTACAGTCTGCTTAACTTCTATTTTTTGTTTATTTCTTCTTTAGTTTACCTTTGTTTTTCTACCCTGTGGCAAATAAACAATCCCTTTATTGAAGATAGCTGGAATTGAATGTGAAGACTCATATGTATTACTCACTGAGGGTGCCTTAGAGCAAAGGGAACTACCTTACTTTTTCTATTCCCTCACCAACCTCTCTTGTAAGAGCACAGAGCATTGTTACTATCATGGCATGACTCAGAGAAACAGCCAAAGAGACATTTTAGCAGACAGGATAAACAGCTTCTGAGGAACCGGGGCCCTATTTCTGTCTTTTATGCATCCTTTTCAACCCCTTACTGGGCTTTCACCAGATGCTCTTTTCAAATCTCATGAGTTATGGGGCTTCCCTACATAAGAGGGAATGCACTTCTATCTTTTTTCTCCAGGAGACCCTGGAACACATAAGATTCAAAGACAACATTCAGCCAGACACAAATTAGTTTGGGGTTGTTTTGAGATTTGGCTTGATGACTGAAGGAATTCAGACTGCATCCCCTGCTAAGCCAGGTTGTTCATCTCTCATTTTAAACTCTAGGTGCTTTCAGTAGTGTAGTATGTGCAATGCCTCCTGTCAAGCTGATATGAAAAGACTTTCATATGTGAAAAACATTTAGATACAAAATCACCAGGAAATTTGGAAGATGGAAAAATTCCAGCTTTACAATGTCCTCCCAGAAGGATTTGCTGCTAAATTGAGATCTATTTGTTTATTGCTTTTTAACTCTCTGTGGGAGACACAGCACTGGGACAATGAGACATACAGATAATGAGCTGGGCAGAAGAAATGCTGTAAGAAATATCCCCAGCTTAGGGATTATAATCTCTCACCTTTTTATTTTTTAACTTATTTTTCCTGTAACTTAAAGAGCACTGAATTTCCAGCCCTTAGGAGATGACTACTACCTCTACTACTACTACTATTGCTGCTGCTACCAATTATTATTATTGTTGCTGTTATTGTTATTATTATTGTTGTTTTTGTTGTTGTTATGTTTTATCCCATAAGAGGAAGAAGTTATGAAAGAAGATTTTCTACGAGTCTCTTCTTTTGCCCTCATGTCCATGTCATTTCAGGTGCCCCCAAGAAATCTCTGTCTTTTGTGATACTTCTAACTTGAAAAGGATGATACATGCCACAGTCACTTTGGAAATAAGGTCAATCAAATAAGTTTAGTACAACCATAAGTAAATAAACAGAGAAACATGCTTAATACATAGAAAAAGTCTTGAAAGAAGAACCTGGAGTATTTTACCCCATCGAGGTAAGTCCGATCATTCACCAGCAGGACCTATCATACCAGCAGGAAGAATAACCTGCATAGCAAAAATATGAGCAAGTAATAAAGGTAGGTTTTGAAAATCTAGATCTACTTTGATCAAGCACTGTTGTATTTAAAACACTGTCAGCTACTAAGACTTAAACCATTGCTGGAGAAACTAAAGTAAGGTCAGAGCAATTGCACAGGAAAAAGGCTGATTTAGGAAGTCAAGACCATGTGAAATGGAGAAGCTTCACTTGTAAATGGAAAAACCTCTATTCTTGTCAGCCTCAGAGTATAACCTCAGTGCCATCAGGACCAACTCCCTCAATGCCTTTAATTTAGCAGAAAACATCCATTTTTAGCTGAGACAATGAAAGAGACACCTCTATAAATTCTATGGAGCTGATATAAATTCCCACCTGCCTAGAATTTACAGCCCTAGTATTAGCATGGATATGCAGTATTTTTATGAATCAGAATTTTTCCATGGTTTAATCATGGAAGACAGGGTTAGTCCATGGTTAAAAGTCATTGAGATCCAACAGCAATTAGAAAAGCCGATGTGGAAGGTTAATAGTGCCCTACTTGGATCTCTAAATTATTTTAAAACTTAAACATAGGGTTCTCTGTCCTCTTCAAAAACACACATCAAACAGATTTCATAAACTTATTACAGGGCTGGGAAAATCCCTATTCCCTATTCAAATTCCTTTTGGAAGTACTTTAATTTCTGTTTAGCTTCTAGTATCAGAATCTTGTGAAAGCACCCTGCAATATGCATATCTGTAATTCTCTTTTGATTCTAGTATTTGTATTAAACCTCAAGTGTTTTACAAATTCAACACTAGTAATCCTAAAATACATCTGAAGTTACAGAGGACAGCAGCTAGCTTAGAAATACACTGGCATTTTCAGTGACTTTATGACTGTCTATGGAAGTGAAACCTTTG
This sequence comes from Ammospiza caudacuta, assembly GCF_027887145.1. Taxonomy (NCBI): domain Eukaryota; kingdom Metazoa; phylum Chordata; class Aves; order Passeriformes; family Passerellidae; genus Ammospiza; species Ammospiza caudacuta. Next base: position 109,901,262 of record NC_080593.1, on the reverse strand, counting down.
TTCTTTTTGGATTCAGCAATTTTTTATCTACCTTATCTAATTTCTTATCTAACTTATCTCTCTCTAACTGAGATTCCAGTGGGTGGTGTATGGTCATCCAATGGCATTCTTTGTACACTTAAAGTTACATGGGAGTATTTGAATGATCACTCAAGTTACTTTTTAAAATGCTGATGTCACGCTTCTCTTCCATGTGACAGCATGTGTAATACTGAAACAGTAATCAGGACCTAACAAGATATTACAAAACCAACCCCTTTCTTTTTTATCATTTTATGAGAAATTGCTTCAACATGTAGTTGTGAAAGATTTTTCCCAGACCTTTATAGATCTGTTCCTTAGGCTGCAGCTTTTTGCTCTGTGTTAAAACATTTTCCCAGCATGTCTGAATGAGAAACTCTTCTCTTTTCAGCCATCACAGAAAAAAAAAACCCAGCAAGTTTCATTGATGTTAAACTTGGAAAGGGTTAGCAGAAAAGCAGTGCTATGAGTGATTTTTTTCTTTTGTCAGATGATAAAACAGAAATACCCCAAATGGCAGAAAGTCCAAGACTGGATTTCTGATTGTGGCAGTTTCCTCTGAAGAGTCCAGTATAAAAATAATGTCATGCTCTTCATGGACCTGTTGTCCCACAATCATGGCAGTCCTTGCAATTGTTAAGATGTCTGTGTTCAGTCAACATTCCAGATGAAGTTGGTGAAGAAAAGTGTAACTGTTCCTAAGTAACCATTTACGCACTGCAGAGTGTGCATTTGTCAGCCAACATATACATACCACGTGTAGCCGAAGAGCTTTAAGGCTAGGAACATTTTTAAGTGCTCATGGATAAAAAACTACACAACTGTACATGCCAAGGTAAGCCCAGATGTGGGTCAGCTGCACCATGCACAGCATGGCTCAAGCAGGCATCAGCTCTGTGATGCAGGAAATCATCACATGTTCATGGGTTCACACACATGTAACCGTGTCAGTACAATTGCATTCCCATCAGCATTTTTGAATCACATATGCACTGGTTTTGATGCTTCATCTGACTTTGGGAGACACTGCTTTCTCTGGGACATTCAGATACTTGGTCTTTCAGGCATTATGTGAATACTAATATTAGTATCACCTCTTTGACTCATTCCTCAATTTACTTTTTCTCTAACTAACCTAAAAATTGATAACTTTATGATAAGTATATGCCTACACTAATTTTTTCCCTTCAACTCACTCACCCGTGCATGGGGTGCCATTAGCAGCTGAAGCAGCAAACATAACTTTAACAGGGAGTAGCTTTTATCAGAGGAGGGCAGACTTCTTATTTACTTCATACACAGCAGCGCTGTTTGTGCTAATGCTCTCACTTTTATTACTAACAAGAAAAGCTTAGGATTGACATTGAAGGTAATGACTGACAGAACATGCCAAGTTAATACCAATAACTTAGAAGCAGGATATAAGCAGGCTGGCAGGCTCTAGCCTAAAAGGCACACAACTCCTGCTACAAATGGTAATACTCTCTCTTACACAAGGGAGCCATGCCCATCATTCTTACATTATGTCTTTCTTGGTTTCTAATTGTACTGGCATTACATGACACAATTCCTTCGCTCCAAAAGCTGTATTTTAGATTCTTTGTCTGTCCAGAAGGAACCAGCTGAGAGATGAATATTCTGGTATTCTCTTTCACTGCTGCCATGACTTCATGAGAGATGTCATGTCAAAGTCACATACAAGCTGTGCTCCAGCACCAGTTGCCTTCATCTTTCCATCCCCTTTTAAAGCCTGTAGTTGTAGCAAGACTGGAAAGTCTTGGGTGGCAGAATATCCCTTCCTATGTGCTTGTGCAACAAAGAGAAATGGGCTCCTATCCCAGCTGAAATCTCTGGATGCTGTTTTAGACCACAAAATGCTTTTGGATCTTGGCCCAAAACAGATAGCAGTGTACACAGGGCTATAATAGCGCAGCTCTGCCTTGTTCTTTTTCACATGTAGCAGTTTCCTTGACACTAGACCTGATAATTATTGAATGAATGGCCTCTTCCACTCTCAGCCCACAGCAGCCATTATCCTAATTACAGTCAAGCTGGAATCAGGAGAAAAAATCCCACAAAATCAACATCATCAAGTTATACCTTCAGCACACAAAGCTGCAACCACTTAATTCGAGTCTGAGGTGCTGTGTAAATCACCTCAGCGTATTACACCTGGGCTTTGGGTAAAGTCCGCTCAATTTTTGTAAAAGCTTGAAATGTATAAAACATGTTCATTAGAATGGGGTTATTAGCATGGCAAAAATCACAGTTTACTGGTGAGAGGGGTATTTTAAATCATGGCCAGGCAGAATTTTTTCTTTCAGCAGACAGTAAGTAACTCAGAATCCATTAACTTCTGAGGACTTGTATCTTAAAAGAAAGTTACACATGAAAAATGAAGAGTACTATATAGTCTGACAGATTTGGATTCATATGGATATTTTAATTTTCCAGCAAGCATAAGAAAATGGTTAGCAGGTTGCATACTTAGGCTTCCATATTCCATATTTGCTGGAGCAGTACAGACCCAGATACAGCACTATTACATGGTTTATTCTGACAACACAATATGTAATGAATGAAAGAACTGTTACCAAGGAGATAATTGGACTTGAACAGTGAGAATGTCTCAATGTGCCAATTTTCAACATCAGTTTTTCCTTTGCTGGGGCTGTGAATTGTTGCTGGCCACATTTTTATAATAGCAAACTACTGTCTTTATCTTATTTTTGTGCGGCAGATTCCATAGTCTAATATACTGCTCTAACAGGGATTTTATGCAAAGCTTGATGTGCTATGTATTAATAATCTTTAAATAAAAAAAAGAAAAAAAAAACACAATTAAAATAAATTGAGCATCACTAAGGAAGGAAAGTTTGCAGATACATAAAAAAACCCAAAGTAATATTAGTCCAGATATCCTCACAAGAAAAATTGAGAGTGTATAGACAATATTTGCAGGAGGCAGGAATGGTATATGTTGATGCCATACACTGAAAGGAATCTTGCCTACCTGTCTGGCCAGCCTCATTACCATGTTATTCTCTAGTCCTATAACTTTAAATTCTATTACCATCTACATACAAATATATTTTTCTAGGCCTCTCTGATACTGACTTTTAGCATATTATCTGTAAATGAAATCTCTTTTACTTTTTTCTTTTTTTTTTTCAAAACCAGCTTCAAAACAACAAACTTCTGAGACATGCATATCACACAGAGTATAACAAATTGATTAAATTGCCTTCTTCTCAGTCTATATCAAAGCACAAATACTAAGCTTATATGACAATTATTTTTAATCTTTACTGATGTTTGATATTTGGCTGTTCACCATGCAGAGGGGTGTCCCCATTTGCCTTATTGTTCCCTGTCCTACTTGTTGAAGGTGAAGCAATCAATACCACTGTTATTTTCATTATCAACAGTAGCCTATATCCCACACCTCAGTGTTCCTAAGTTTGTGTATCAATAATTCCTCCCACACATGCAGCATTTGGGAATAACTGAAGGGGCCAACCCAAAGGTTTGTCTTTAGTTACTGCCTTAAAAATTTTCTTGCACCTTGCTAAAGTTTCTAGTAGTGTACTTTTAAACAGACATTCTAATTAAGTCTATTCATGATCATCTTCCAATACTAGCAGTGCCACCATTTCCTTCCTCAAAGGCTCCGACTGCCCCCTTGAAGACTGACAATCCTTCAGATCCAGGGGACAAAATGTTCCTGCAAGTCTTCCTTAACCAGCTGCAGTCTGACTACGCCATGCTGGTAAATCCTGGTGAAACGAGCAAGATATCCCACCTCCTTCTGGCTGCAGAGGGTAAGCAGTGCTTCCAGGAGCAGCTGCCAGATGGTCTGTGACGAAGCAGCCCCTAGAGAAACTTGGAACTCAGGAGCAGCCACATCGGAAGGAGGAGCAGAGGAGGGAAGTCTCAGTCAGTGCACCCCCTTTCACAGTTTGCCCTGTGCTGCTTCTCCCCATGCTGGAGTCATTCATTCACATTGCTTTCCAGCCTCTAGAAAGTTGTTCTAATTTTCTGAAGTCCGATGGTTTGTTATTCTCTTTTTCTGAGGATTTACTGGCAGAACTAGATGCAGAACTAAAGGGGCCTGTCTCCTCTGTTCAGAGAAAAAACATCCATACCTTCTTCAAAGTGCCACCATGCCAGAAAAACACATGGAATGCCCAATCTTCTTGAATACTTGTTTCTCACTCAGTTTCCCCCCCTCCCATAGTTTCAACCAGTTTCTTTTCCCTCCTATAGTTTCACAGATTTTCTCTCTGCTTCCAGTTTCCTCTAATAAACCAGTGATACCTCTTCTAACTGCAAGTACATGGTTAATTATAGGAAACAAAGAGAATTACTTTGTGAACCATAAAAAAATCAGTAAATAGCTGTGGCTTTCAACACAGGGGCTGCTCTGTCTTCTCAAGAAAGAAAAAGCAAGAATAAGTAGGGACCATCATTAGGTTCACTCACAACAAAACCCCCATGTGGTAAAAGAGCAGCATGTAGGGAGAGCACATATAGTCTCTATAGGTTTACAGGAGGCAGAACACCTCTGTGTGCTCTCTGCCCCATGTTTGAGAGTTTGTCCTGTTTGACAAGCAGTGGGTATAAAGCTGCTTTACCATTTGGCTTAGTTTGGCTTGATATCCTATTTTGTGTCAATTAGTGGTGGGAAGTGCTTGGTGTGGTCTGAATGCAACAGAGGAACCAGAGCTAAGCACAGACCTCCAACTTTTTTCCTGAGCCTCCTCAGCTCTGTGAAACTGCCCTACTAATACTCAAAAGTGATGCCCACATCTCCTTAGACCTTGACAGATTCTCTTTATTTTACTTTTAAACTCGTTATAGCGGATGGGACTAAGTTCCTTGTCAAGATAAAACCTGTTAACTGGGGTCATTCTATCACTGCTTCATTGTCTTGGCTACCCACTAACCTTCAAGAGGCTTCACAAATGTGTCCTGCTTCATAGCTATTGAAATTTAACCAGTGAGTCTTTGAGTGATACAGATGGGCAAGACAAAAAATCATATTACTTCTTTATTTTTCTCTCTCCAGATTCACAATAGTGAAACTGAGACAAGAATTTAACTCAGTGTAGCCACTTTATTTTTATATTTTTCTAATGCAGGAAGTTTTCCTTTTTATCAGGCCAAGAGAAATAGATTGTTGATGTACTTATGAGAGAGCTGCACACAAAGTGTATTCTGATATCATCTTCCAGATTCACCAAAGAACATTTGTCATCACTTCTGATGGAATTAAATTATGGTTGCATCCAAGGCATCGGTTGAGGAATAAAAATGTGGAAATTCATGCAGAAAATACTAGTATCAACATTAGCATGCTGAAGAATGTAATGATGCAGAGACTTTGTACAGACAGAAATGCAATATAATCTCTGCAGACAACTCTTATTGTCCCCATGCAAATTAAAGGGAGATCAGAGGATTTTATGGTATGGAAGTAACAGTAAAATAAGGTTAGCATAATAAATCTAAATCCAAAATGAAATTTGGGAAAACTTGGGTACTAGTAAATTTAAATGTTTTACTTCATAAAATAAATTAATTCTGATTTTGGAAAATTTTTAGGTTTTGTTATCACTAAGGAAAAACAAGCCTCAAAATGGAAATGCGCTCAATTCCCCTCTGATTTCCAATTCCTGGTCAAACTGCACTATTAAAATTTTGGCCAATCAACAAGTATCTCTTCTCCCCTCCCTTTCTGGCCTCTTTTTTCCCCAAACCAGTAATTATGCTGTCAGTTGCCTCCCATTTCTCTCCTAGGTATTTTCTCAAGGCTTGTCCACAGTATGGAAATTTATGATACGAAGAGCTGTGCTGGGCTTCTAAGGACGCTTGTAAAACACTTCACATCCATACGCCAAAGTGCTCCAAGTGGTTTGTATTTCTGCCAAAAAACACTTGGACTTTTCTTGTGTTCAGCAAGGGCTAAACTTGGCTTGAGGCCAGTAGGGACAGCACTAAAGGAGATAGGATGCAGCACTCATGCTGCAGCCCTACAGAAGCACTCTGTACATTCCCAGAATCCATCCCCTGTCAGAACTACACTGGGAGCTGGGAGATGGCTGCCCAAAGGGCTCTGCAGCTGAAAAGCCTTGGGGATGTAGGCAGAAATGCTCCTATTCAGAGCAGCAGTCGGCAGGATACCTCTGGATATTACAAATAGTTAGCATTTAAATCAAGGAACTGAGATAAGCTTCATAAGAACCCTTCTAATTATCAGGGTATTAGTAAGGAAGTGAGAAAATGACACAAGTAATAGAAGGGATTGCTGCTGCTCACCCCCTGCCCTGCCTGTCGTCCTTAGCCGTGCATGCAGTGCTCTCCCTACTTTCCTTTCAGTCAGGATCTAGAGAAGCAACATGCAGAAAGGAGGGAGGAGGGGGGAAACTCACATTCAAAATAGCAGCAAAGAGCTCTTCTGCACAGTGTGTCTGGAGGTACAAAAGATACAGCTGGCAGCTTGCACTGCTTCACTGAAATAAGGAGTGTAGAGTTGTACAAACAGCTACCTAAAATGGGCATTATTAGTTTTTTTTATTAGGGACTGGGCGGGAAAGCAAGGACAAGCAGCACTTCCTTGTGCTTTGTTCTTGTTACTTGACAGCTTTTTTTGTCCTTGAGATATTCTCTCAGGGGGCAGGGAGTACACATGACTCCAAGTCACTCCAGGATTGGGAGAGGAGGGTGAAACTCAGTGTATCAAGGAGCATGCGTCTGCAGCAAATTTAATTGTTTAAAATAATCTAGAATAATTTTGCCAAGAAAGTGAGATTTAATTGTAGAGAAGAATTAAAACTAAAATTAGAAGGGATTTTAAGTGCCATTACTTAATTCCCTACATAACACATTAGGCATAGGACAGGGAATCCTGATTTAACCTAATGATGAGCAGACTGACCAGATTTTCAAAGTGAAATAATGGGATTCCTGTGGGGGGGAAGGAACCGTGTTCAGCCACAGAGATTTGGAGTGAAAAGCAGTGCAAAAAAGGAAAAGACAGCCAGCTTCCCTTCTCCCATGCTGTACTGCTCTACCTGTCCTCTACTCCACTTGTGAGCAGCACAGATTCCTCCCTGGACAAGCCCCATGACAGCAAGTAACAAGCAGTAATGTTGATGGGGCAGCAATGCAGGGTTTGCTGTACTGATGAGATTAACTGGAAAGCAGGCAGGGCTGAGCAAGGATCCAGTTTGCCCATCCAAGAACTCCCAGTCCAAGAGCTGATGGCTGCATTAAGGGGACAAGACACACTGGTAAATACCTTTACATTCACACATATCCACAATGTATTTACACAGAGTCAAACCCACTTCCTCACTGTGTTGTGCAGGTCACTCCACTATAAAAGCCTTATTTCACTCTCTAATGGATCAATCATATTCTCTCAGTGATAACTATCAGAAAGTCTCCATCCTGTGTGTGCTGACATCTCATGTCAATCTCAACCACCTTGAGACTTCTTCAAAAAGCAAAACTGTTGGGTTTTGGCCAGTCCCCTGACTCAGCATCCTTGCCTGAGGGCACAGGACATCTTCACCTTAACAGCAGCTGGGACATAGTGAGGGGCTCTTCAGCTCTCTGTTCTTTCATTTGCAAGGCCTGCTGACCTAGCAGGTTGTGTGTTACCTTAATGAATCATCCTTCAAAGAAAACTTTCCTATTTCTCTTCCCTGTGCTCCCTTTCTCAGATGAGCCTCTCTTCCCCGGTCCTCAATTACCATAGATGTTCTCATTTTCTCCAAAATCACTGCCCCTTGTTCTGCCCAGGAGACACCTGTCAAAGTCCTGGACTAGTGGTGGTAAATACCTCCATATGCTTTACAGACCTTATACGGTCTGTCACTTGAGCTGTTGCATAGGATATTTGTACATGCTGGTTGATAAGCTTTTCCCAGCCAGTAATGAGAAATTTTTATGTGTTGTTTTTTTCCCCCCTCTAGAATCCCTCTTTTGCATATAAACAATGAAAGCACTAAAGCCTCCACAGTGAACTGGGGCAATTTAATATCTATAGAAGAATAAGGTCAGGCTTGAAATAAGGCTTTCAGTTTCTACAACAGATATAAAACACATGGGGGACTGATGGGACAAGCTGGAAATATGCTATGATGGTGAGCTCACAAGTAGGTAGCACCTCTGAGACTCATTTGGTATACAATAACACACCAATGTCATCCTAGAAAAATACTACCAGGGTATTTAAAAATGTACTTAGACACTACATTTTGCTGGCTTGTTTTGCCTTCTGTTTGTAAAATCCAGATCTTGCTGCTCTGTTTCCCACAAACACAGTACTTGGTATCTTTTGCCTGCTCAGGCAAATACTAAAAACAACAACAACAACAACAACATAATAATAATAATAATAATGATAATGGTCACAGCAATAACAATAATCATCATTACATTTACCAGTTCAAGAATTAATTACTGTAACCATACCTTTTCTGATCTCACTAAAGTCCATGTTACTTCTATTTGCTTACAAGGATGTTACTGCTTAAATCATACTTGTTTACTCCAGTGGTGTAAAACACTGGTGTTTACACCAGGGCTGTAAACATTTCTGTTTGAATGCATTTGCCTCCCGTTTCTTTGCTACATGGACTCCCAAGTCTGCTTCCCACGGTTTTATCTGACTTCAGTATTTAGCCACCATTTACTCTGAGTACTTTATATAAGCTTTAGAAATCCAGAACTCACATTATTTTCACTGCGCTTGCTGTAATGCTCCAAACACAGACCAGGTCCAGGCAGGGCCCTCTCAGAGACTACTTCTTTCATTTAAGTTCTGCTGGAGGTTCTTTTAGGCAAAAACATGGACTTGGCTTGCTCAGCCTGGGGAAGGGAAGGCTCTGGGGAGACCACAGAGCAGCCTTCCAGCACCTAAAGGGGACCTGCAGGAGATCTGTAGTGGCATCATACAGTGGGCATGTCGTGATAGGACAAGGGGGAATGGCTTCAAACTGAAAGAAGGTAGGTTTAGATTAGATGGTAGGAAGAATTTTTTTACTGAGAGGTTGGTGAGACACTGGAACTGGTTGTCCAGAGAAGTTGTGGCTGTCCCACACCTGGAAACGTTCAAAGCCAGGTTGGATGGGCCTTTGAGCAGCCTGCTCTAGTGGAAAGTGTCCCTGGCCTGGGCAGGGAGGGTGGAACTGGGTGATCTTTATGGTTTGTTCCAACACAAACCATTCTATGGTTCTATGGAAAAAGTTGTTCTGCTTCAACAAGAGGAAATGAAAAGCAAAAAGAAAGAAAAGGCCAATGTTTTAGCCTGCACCAGTTGCTCCCTGACAGCAGATAAGACTCACCCAAATAAGCTGCTGATTTCTCCCACACTTTCAAAGGCAAAATGTCTTAATGAAAATGCCAGTGAAGACCAAGCCTGTATCATTTCTCATCCAATTCATCACTGTCACAGAATGGTGCCTAATGGATACAGAAGGGGTAAGCAGGTAGAACTCTGTGTTTTAAGCTGCATTTTGAATATCACTTGACATTATAAAAGTTGAAATATTTGCAGTAAACATTTCTTCATATTTATCTGGAGATCTAGATGAAAGAGAAGGAAACATAATCAGGACACAGGACATTTCAATGTTCACAGAATCAAGGAATCCAGCTATGGGAATTTGACCCAGGGATGTGAAAGCATGAGGTTAGAAGAGAAATTAGACCAATATTTCTGTGATGCACTGCAAAATGCCTAACATTAACAATTTCACTACACTTCTTGAAATGAAAAAGTTTAGATTCAGAATTTAGACAAAAACACTTTTCTCATTGAGAATAACAAGGATATCAGTGTAAAGATGCCATATGTTCTTACATCAGAAATGCCTCAGAGACTATCATAATGTTCAAAAATTCTTCCTAATAGACCATTAGAGCAACAACAGCTTACCTCAGCTAAGTACAAACTTGTCTGCTTCTTTTTACAAGGGAAACAATATGTTTCTCAGAAAACATTATGCTGTTAGTATAGCTTCCCTGAAGACACTCTGAGGGTCACCATGAAGGATGTTATATTGATACAACTGTCTTTGTAAATGTTTTTGAATCTCCAAGTGTCCCAGGCAAATTCAATATTTGATTAAGAGAGAGACATTCAGTTATTTGCAACGTTTGCTACTGCCTGAGTAAAACAAAACGCCACAACAATATTGCTGCAAGTACTGAAGGACTGCAGAAATACCTTCCAAGGACACAAGAAAGATCAACGGTCCTCACAGAAGCTACAGGCATAGATCTCATTTTACCATCTATTTTTCGAAAAATTTCTCCCAATTTTGCTGCTGAAATTAGAAAAAAAGAGGCTGTTTCTTGTAAACTGAAACATTTTTTCTGATTTAAAAGGATATGTTTCACTTTGGTTTGGACATTCTCATTAACCCATTTTGCATTGCTATTTTTTACTTATGTTTTAAAATAAAATGTTTAAGGCAAAACAAAATAAACATTTACCAAATATTAAAATATTTTAACATTCATCAAATAAAATAACAAATTCAGCAGAACTTTCTTTTAGCCATTATCAAAAAAGCATTTTCCAGCAAAATTTGACAAGCATTCTCAACTCATCTCCATTGCTGTTTTCTGAGCTAGCATCACTGCGAACACCAATTCACACATTATCAGATATTATGAAACCAGAGATGCCCAAAATATCAAGAGAGATTTGGTCAGTCTCCCTTACTCTTCAGCTGGCAGCAGAGGGAATCCAGCCACGATGCATTTGGGATAACAATAGATTTTCTGCTGTGCCAAAGCCCTGGAGATCTTCCTGACCGCTGCTGTCACTCCTGCTGCTGAGCGGGTGCCAGTGGGAGGCCAGGGGTGAAGGACACAGCTTGTCCCCTCATCCATCGCAGCAGTGAGCCTCCCTCCCCGTGGTCACCCTTTGTCCCTTCTCTGCCCATCCTGGGGACAGGAGAGGACGTTGGCCTGGCCCCATTTTCCCCTCTGGTCGCATAACTCTGTTTTTGCCATGCAGCTGAGAAGCTGCGAGCTGGCGCTGCGCCAGGTGTGCTGTATTGCTATGCTTTGGAGGTTTTCACAAGGATGAAAGAAAGCATTTAGGGAGGTTCCAGAAACGATGCTGATGGCTGCCATGCTAATGCTTGTAATGAATTCTAAATTGGTAATGGGACCACTTATGGATAACTAAAGGCTTATTCACTCCTCTGGATATCTGGGGTTTTTTTTCCTTTACTACTCTTTGCTGGATTTAGTGCCACTATTCACTTGGCACTTTCTCTTCTCCATTTATTTCCAGTTCTTTTACTTTTCTACTGTCATTTCTCATGCTGTGCTATTCCTATAAAATTATAATCTTTCAGGCTCTGCACTTATTCTAGTGGCCTTACTGCAGCAAATCTATGCCCTACTAATCTCTAGGTACTATTGCTAGTTCTCTTTTCCCATATGGGACTTATTCCTCAAGTTACATGATTTTGAAAAAATGCAGTATAGACAATAACATTTCTAGGACAACAAAATTTCTTTTATTCCCACTGAAAAAAAAAGAGCAAACTTCATTCATACCACCTAGGGATGGGTGATATAATGACAAGAGGTAAAATAATAGGTGGTACAATAACAAAGGATTGCATTAATGGGCAGCAATCATAACTGACACAGACCTGTAGTTTCTGGCTGATGCAGTTTTAAATGATGTTAGTGTTGATTGTGGTGTGTCTTTTTGCCTTAGGAGATCCGTGTTAAGTATAAAGGTTTGCAGTTAAAATTCTGCGAGGCACAAGACTCCTCTGGAACATCTATCATGTCAGCAGAACTGCTAAAGTGTAACTCTGGTCAAAAAAAAAATGACACTATAAAAATTACATCTATCATGTACCCTATTTATTTTCCCTTGGTGATTTCCAGATTAAATCTGCTCAGTTTAAAAATAAAAGAGACTTTTTAAAACTTCCTTTTTATCCAGCTGTCTATGTTGCCTGCTCAGCTTCTGCCTAAAAAAAATGAAACCATGTTCCTTCTATCCCATACATCATTTTCCATCCACTCACAACAAAAATTCTCCAGCTAAAATACACATTATGTTTAAACAGATATGAAATGAATCAGAACAAACCATATATCACTCACCTTTCAGATTAAAGTAAAACCTGGGGGGTTTTTTCTAACCAGTAAACCACAAACATGTATAGATGACATGGAGTGATCAAACTTGTCATTTTCACAACAACAAACTGTAGACTGTTTCACACTAAATATATACCTAACTCAAGCTACACATTTATGCCTCTCTCTATATATACAGACACATGGGTATGTGTTATGTATGTATGCATGTAATATACACCTGTGTATTTCTACACATACATATTTGGATATGCTTTCAAGCATTGTCCTAATCATAGGCTGTCAATGCTATTCTATATCCCTAAAATACTTGTGCTGACACCTCCCTAAAATGTCCTTCTACAGGAAAATTTGGGAAAAGGACAGTACCAGCCTTTACCAGCACCAAATGACTGCAGCCCTGCACTACTTTGTGTGTGTTGAAAAGCATTAGGATTATTTGTATCATTTCCTACCCCTTTCCTATGTCTCCTATTTACTGACATATTTCATTAACTCTGTTTTGATGTGCTGAATTGTGTCAAACAGTGCATCTTTTCTACTTACAAGAGATAATACAGTTACCTAGTCCTTGTTATCTCTCCATAGAATATGAATAATCATGTTATAAAAGATGTTATAGCACCAAATTCATTTGGCTAGTTAGCAGGTATTTTTTCCCATGGCAAAGGAATATTATTTGAAAAACAAAATAAAATAAACAAAAAACTACTATAAAGAATGCTGCATTTAAAATACCTGGATTATGGAGAAAACAAGAAATGCAGGGTAAAAGATGGTATTTCAAGAAAAAAACTAACTCTACTTTGTCTTCAGCATTAATGGCTAGAATGGCAATCAGATTATTTCATTTCATGAATGAAGTATAGCCAAATGATGAATCAAAGCAAGGCAAAGGTCCTGCAGGTAAACAGAATACAATTTGTGGAGTGTGCTTCGCCATGCTTAAGTTCATTTTGGCCAGAAGTATGTGTGAGCTGGTCAACCTGACCCAGTTTTGGAGGAGTACTTTGCTTGTACCAGATTTCTCCACAACTTCATTTGTGAAATGTCTTTTCTATCAATACTATTTAATGATGTAAATGTGGTGGTGGTTCATCCCTCCATCACAACCTAGAGGAAAATGACACCATCGCCCATTGTCTCGTCTCATCACAACATTATTGCAGGAAGTTATCTGGCCAGGAAATTATCAATCCAAAGAAAATAGTAATAGTAATAGTAATAGTAATAGTAATAGTAATAGTAATAGTAATAGTAATTGTAATAGTAATAGTAATAATAAATGTTAAGCACATGTTCTCAATAATGTAACCTACCATATGTACATTCAATCTATTTTTCACTCCTTGTGCTGGGTTACAGTCTTTATTTTCCAGACAAGATTTGGGGTGGAGCCAAGGCAACTAAAAAATCACCTAAAGCTCTCAAATAATGACTAATGGGGGGTAGTATTATTCTTCAGACACAAGGGCAGTTTTATGACAGAGGTAAAGCTTGTCTGTGCAGGAGACACAACTCTTTAGGGGTGCCTGCAGGACTATCAATTAAGCTACCACATGAAATAATGGCCTTTACAAATCTTGCCACTTTCTTCTACAATTGCATGTGATCAATGTTAATCATTTCATTTAATGTAGTGCTGGAAGGTGAAGGGGAGAACAGGAGCTGAGATAGAATTTAAGCCTCAATTTGTCTATATCAGTGGTTGGCTTACAATATGGTCTTAATGTATTTGTGTCAGTTAATAAATTGCTATAAAAATTTACAATAAAATTGAGTTAACGTTGACGGCATATATCTGAAATCTATACTAAGACATACTCTTATACTGTTAAAAATTAAAATGGTATAGGAAATAGTTTAATCATCATGAAAAAGGTCAAGATTTTATAATCTCTTCCCACACCAAATCAAGAAAAAAATTAAGATCTCAAGAATACCCAGTACAATGCAGCTCAATTTAAACAATCCAACAGTGCAATAAATTTCAATAATGAACTTATTTTAAAGGTTTAAGTGAAACATTCAATTGAAAAATTATTGACTCATGAAATTATTGATTCTATTGTTTTATAGACAGAGCTTTGTTTTGCAATTTTTTAAACTGTCAATTTCTTGCCAAAACAGAATCTTCCACAGGAAGTGGTTCTGCTCGAAAATCACGCTCAACAAAGACCTCTATGTTTTTCTGCCCAAAACTATCGTACACAATATAGTCAAAATGGAGCTTAGAAGTTCGACATGTATAAAAATAGAAAATCCTAAACATTAGTTCTAAAACCTAAACATCAGCTATGGATGACAGAGAAACCAAATCAACTAATTACTGGTCTATGATGTCCAGTGAAATCATGAAATAACCTGAAGCCACGACTGATGCATTCATCTGGCTCTTCACCTTCAGTGGAATATCTATTAAAAGAAATTACTCCCCAGAATACATAAAAATGCCTTTTTCTTCCTCTTTCTGGTGAAACAGGAGCCCACGTGGCTGAAGTGTCCATGCTAGATTTCCTCACCACTCTGCACCCTTTTGGCATATCCCCAATACTTGCTCTCTTCTGCCATAAATACTCTCTCAAAGCTCTTCTCAGCACTCCCTATTTAAATGCACACCTGCACTGCCACTCTTCCATATTCTGTGCTTCTTACCTCTGCTATTGTTTGAAATATCAATAAAAACACAGAGCTGAAACTTTCTTTCATTAAAAGCAGGTGCCTTTTCCTAGGGAAAAAAAGAATTATTCCCTTTCAAAATGGCTGCTGCTTCCCACTGCCTCCAGCAATACTGATGCTAAGACATGTATAAAGACAGAGGCTTCCTACCCTGAAAGAGGAAAGGGTTTTTGGAATGATGTTCGTAAAAAGGAATTAGATGTAGAAATGTGTATCTGCTCAGATAAGTGTAGTCATAGATTTATCCTGGCTGTACTCCAAGCTAGGGAGTTGTGCATGTGCTTTGGCTTGGCAGCCAGAGAGGCAAATTAGAAGAGTGTTAATACACTCTGCTTTTCAGCTTTCTGCTCCAGGTACAGCTCTAGACCAGGCTGACTCATATTTGGGAAACTCAGAAAGAAAGATGAGAGAATAGTAGGAATATCTGGTACAATTGACCCTCAACTATGAAGAAAAAGACATCAAGAAACAAGTTCCAGAATAAAAAAAACCCTGATCTGGTAGGAAATTTATGGCAAACCTCACTGAAATGCACTTATTCATAAGCAGTAGCATATTATCATTCATAAGTAGTATCATGTTAATATTCATAAACAGCATCATGTCATCTTAAAGTAATTAAAGGAATTTAAGTGGTGAAATTCTTAGTTTTAACGTTAGCTGTGAGACAACTTAATGATAGCAAGAACTGTGGCCCAGCTTTGATTGTCAAGCTGTGAGATAGTGAAGATGTCACTGCATGTGCAAGTGGACCATTGGTGGGACGCAACTTCAGAGGTGACAAACAGCAGCCTCAGAGTGGCCAGTGCTCTTAGTAACCTCCAAGGTAACCCCACAGAGACCCATCTAACATCTACCTTACCTGGGTGGCCTCTAGCTTCATCCTCCTCTCCTCTTCCAGTCCTTACCATGAGACATGGAGATATGTGAGCCCTCAGATCACTATTCCTCACCTGTTCCTTGCACATCCTCTTTTCCTCTGCTACATTAGTTTCCATGGACATAGAGAATAACCAGCAACTCTTTACATATTTGAAGTTTGCAATCATGTCCTTCCCCTGTCTCTTTTCCTTATGGAAAATATCTCATGATGCAGTCTTGCCTGGAACTTGAGTTGTTTCAAAATCTGCATTACATTCATTCTTCTGCTTTTACACCCAGAACTGAACTCAGTCCACTATCTAATACCCTATTTTCATTAAAAATACTGTCATTTTCCAAGTATGTACAGCAAGATTTCAGTTCTTCCCCCACCACCTTTATTTTTCTTCCTTTGCATAATGCATGTAGATTTCATGATGTTTAAAAAGAAAAGGACTAATTATGTGCAATGGAACTCCAAATAACACTTTCCCTGATTTAAAACTCAGACTTGCATTCTTTAGGAGTGATGTCCTCCTGCGTTGTTGCTAGTTGGGATGCTTAACCTACCTCCTACTTTTAAGATTAAGAGGCAGCCAAAGGTACACCCACTACCTGGATGGAACAGTATGATGAGCAGCTGTAAGCATTGCTCAGTTTAATCCTCTTGACCTAAGGCTGTCACTATATCACTGCAGTTACACCTAGCTAAATAAAGCACATTGCAGAAACTTAGTTTATTTTTCCCAGACCAGAACTGGGTACAAGTTGGTTTACCAAGCACTGAAAGTAAAGACTAAGAGGTAGTTGAGAGGAAATGTGGGTATATGCCTAACCTTTTATCTTTTTCCTGCTTTTCTGTGTTCTGTGAATGAATGCATGAATGCATGAATGAATGAATGAATGAATGAATGCCTACAGTTGAGTCATTTTTACCAAGTGTGCTGATCATAGGCTCTTTGACAGGAAAGATTTTGCTTTTACTGTGTATAAGTAGATCCATAATGCCAACACTGTTGAGAATACAGTTATGGGACTCCAAGGCTTCATCTTCTGTGATGGGTGAGGGAAAACAAGCCTGTCACTTAATGGATATCCTAACAGGATCTAAAGCACAGTTTGTCATGCAACCATACCAACACACGGATTTTCTGTGCCAGACACTTAAAAGAAACCTGATCTAGTTTGTACGTAGTCCATAAATACCAGATTTCGCAGGAAATTCATAAACATCTTTCTGAGAGCTACTTGCCAGTGTGGTTTTGAATAATACAAACAACTCAGGTTAAGCACATCAGATGCAAAAGCCTTCTTGGTAGAGGGATAACGGTGTGATTTGAGAGCAGTCTCAGGGCTGTTTCAGAGCTGTATGCATTATGCAGCATCACTGGGTGGGCCATAGAAGCAGATTAGCTGCTAGAGGCACCATGCTCCCCCTCTCTAGCTAACACACACAACTGAGACTGTTCAATCCAAGAAATTGAGCCCTTCCATCCTCTCAGCAACCTTCCCTAGAGATTGTACATCTTATATTTCCCACTGACAACAGATTTCCTCCTCAAGTCCCCTTCCTTCATGTAATATTAGAACTTTTCAGGGCATGACAACCTATAAATGCATCATTAGAAAGAAAAATAAGATAGAAAGAAAAATTATTATGCACACCTACCTGATCTCCAAACACTAACAGTTTTGGTTTTGCAGTTTTCTTTTCCCAGAAAAACACAAAATTCAGTTTTTACAGTTGCTTCTGTGGGTGGAAGGATGCAAAAACACGAGTAAAACTGGCTTTCCAACAAATGTTCTTGAGATTGGGTGTACTTTAATCTTTTTTAGAAGTTAGAAATTCTCCTAAATTTTACTTTGTTGTTGAGCAATTCATGTTTTTTTCAGTACAAGATGAAATGATGTTAAAGTCTAAAAGCAAAAGCAATGTACAGAAAAAATAGTCTTTAGAGCTGAGTTTCCCTGCCTCAGCCATCTTGAGGATGCTGTTTTATTTGCCTTTTTAATGTATTAAAACTTAAAGGGCTATTATTACTAGTAGCATTATGAACATGACAACTTGTCTGTACTGCAGTTTTATTAGTAAAAAATGTGAAGATGGTTTTGGCAATGGTTGAACAGCATGTTACTGGACAGCCAGTACAGAGATATGAGATATTGGCAGCAGCCAGAACAGCAAAATGGCCACTGAAGCATCCAATGATAAAAAATGTCTAAGCAAATAGATCTTCCAGGAATCAATGATCATTAAGTTCAGGCATTTAAAAATCAACAATTCAAGAAAAATGTCTGGATTTCATATTTTTAAAAGGAAATCTTATTGCTGCTCTGTATAGAAATTAATTTCTGCATTGAAAAACAGGACTTGTGAAACTTGAAGAGAGAGGACTTCTGATCACATTATGGACCATGTGACAATATACTGGAAGTAGAAAGGAGAATAATTTTGCTGTTCATCCTGCCTAAAGTTTAGAAGGAAAGAGTATCTACTTTTGATCCAGTTGTTTGCTGTTTACAACTAATATTTTTTGTAAAGTTGTACTGCATAGCAGAAAACTAGAAGAGATGTGAGACTGTGTGCTTGTACAGAGGCAATATTAGCTCATTTTTTAAAGACAAATCCTGTGACTGAATTACCTTCACAACTTTAAAAAGTAACACAAAATGGCAGGAGTTTCTAGACTCTACATCTCTCTCCTTCAGACCATGCTTTCCACGCCATAGCTCCAGCTCAAACATTTACATTTGCTGCATGCATGCCAACAAAATCCCTGACAAGTCTGGTGATGAGATGGGAAGAATGATTCAAAGGGAGACTTCAGTGTTTTGAAGGTGCTAGTATTTACTGTTAGTGCCTCAATTAGAAGAAGACATATTTCAGTCAAATTATGAAAATCAATTTAATTGTTTTGTCATTATAAAATTTGTTTCTCCTCTATGATGGAAACCTGTCCATTATTCCAGTCCTGTGAACAAAGGGAAACAGGAATTTTAAAATCTTTTACACTCACATTAAATAGCAGGTATGTGGAGTAAAGATGGAAGAGATACTAAAGATCTAACAGGCTCACATGTAACTTAAAGAGCTGAGATTAAAGTGGCCTATTTAACATAAATTTTACAACAAAGTAATACAAAATTGTAGCAAAGGTTTTCAAGATTCTTTATGAGTGTTCTTCTGTATTTATTCACTTAGCCACCAAAAGCTTTTTATACAGATTAATATGTAAGTTATTTTTTTTAATAAAATTTTTTACGGCAGTTCCAAGTTGTCTGGTTATATTTAAACCTCATCAGAGTGTTCCAAAAATAACTGTAATGTAAGTACTTATCAGAACTCCAACAACATAAGTCAACATTTATTTCAAATACTATGTAAGGGTGGACTGCTGGAAAGGCCTGTATTAAGTCTTATTATTACTCTAACTTTTCTAAAATTTGGGATTTATGAAATTTGAGAATACACAGGACATCATCTACTCAATTTACAGAGCCTCCTTTCTTGGTTGTCTAAACAGATTTATTCAACCATAATATCTCCTGTAGTATCAGTCTTAACAGGTCAAATCTTATCAGGCCAGAGATACTCTTGAAAATAGAATCAATATAGTCCCTGTTCACCATCCTTTTTGAAGATGAAGAATAACTTCCTACCTTCACTCCCCTTGTGCAGTATAAAGATTCTTCTTTGTTTACACAGTGCTCAGAACAAAAAGGCTCTAAACTCAGCAAGGGCCTGGTAAGTGTGCCAGTAATAAAGGCATGTCAAAAGGCATTTTGGAAAGTTCATTATTAAGCTGCGCTTATGTTCCACCTTCCATGGAAATTTTGTATAGTCTTTTATAACTTTTGGATATAAAGAAGAGCGGGAGGAGGGGAAATCAGCCCACAATTTTCTTTGTTGTTTTATCTAATGCTGAGTTATTTTGATTTGAGTATCTTGAGATTTCACTGCATTACGAATATACAGTGTAGGAAAGAGAGAAAGATGGAGAAAAAACTGCAGAGAAGAAAAAAATGAGAGAGTGTGAACACAGAATATTTACTGAACGTGAGCTTTTTTATCTGTTAAATTGTGACCAATTTTCAGACTTGAATCAGACTGAAGAACTAATTTTGCTGTAAACACATAGATACACAGACAGCATAAAGTGAGGCAATGGCTTCATTCCTTGAAGTGTGCTCAAACTAAATAAAGTTCAGTTTGGTAACACTAGAACAGTACAAGAAAGCTTATACTTTATACTTTTCCCTTGAAGAATTAAGCAGTTCAAAAAAACACTCCAGGAGGCCTGAAGAGACACCCAAGTCTACATACTAAAATAAAAATCTCCATTAATGTTTTCATTTCTATTTCTTAATCTAAGAGGCAAGGTTGGAGGAAAGGCTGGAGGCTAGAACATTATGTCTTATTCAGGTTTACAGCATCTACAACAAGAAGAGACCATCTGTGGAAATGCACAAAAAAAGAGATAGGTTTTTCCCTGGTTTCTTTTTTTTAACCTGTTAATTAAAAGGTGTCCCAGTTTGAGAAAAATCTGGGAGGAAACTGATTTTTTTTCTCCCAGAATGAGATTGCAGATTTGCATCACTGCAAATTATTGTTTGAATGTGAATAAGTCCTCTTGAAAAAAACCCAACATTTTAGCTAAGCAGCTTGTTCAGTTTTGGTCCACACCTTGCTTGTAACACTACTTAACCTTGGTTTTAATGCAAAGCTAGAATATATTGCCTACTTTTATCAAAAGCCAAAAATAACACAGCACTCTGTATTTTTCTGTGCAAATATTGTTAAAGCTGGGGGATGAAGGGAAATAAAACTGACCTGAGCAGAATGAAAAATTGTGCTGCAATTAAAAAGACTTTGCTGTGGCAGAGAGAGAAAATAAGAAAAGGAAAAAATACAGCCGCATGTAAGAAATAAACAGCAATTAGTGAATGAGACTATTGCTGCTTAAAATTGGTATTTAAAACTTGGAAGAAGATCAAGCAACTTTCTTGTAGCATTCCTACATTAACATGTACAATGAAACTTCATATCAGCAAATTGCAGCATAAAGACGCTAACGTGTTATGCTACCATAAAATAGCATGAAAAAGTCTTAGAGGGGAAAAGAAAGGAATCTGGGGGAGAAAGGTTTCTACAGTTACACAAAATTATTTATTTTGTCTCATGTGTATTTGGCAATGAAGATTTAAAACTTAACAATGACAAGTATTGCAGCTAATGTTCTAAGCAGAGGTATTTATATTACTTAGGTTTCTTCTTATTAATGTTAGAACTCTGTTATTACATAGAAAAAGACAGACAAATCCTGTAGAATAACAATAAGTTTGCTTAAAGAGTGTATTTTTGGTAAAACAAGAATGCTCCTCTAAGAGTACTTTATTGACTTTTAAAATGTTCAAAGTGCTCTCTGTTTTGGAGGTAGAAGTTATATTAATATTAATCTAAAATCTTCCTAGTATTTCTTTTGCTTAAAACAACAAAAGTTGGAAGAGTTCAGTTACTGTAATGCATAATAATACACCTGTCTTCAAAATGTCTTTCAAAAATGTTATTCTTTGAGCTGGCAAAGCCCCCACTCTCTCTGGAAATTGTTTCAAACCCCATCCTATGTGAAGGCCTGCTTTAGCTGACATTTATGTGATTTCCTTCATGGACATTGTAGGGAGGTCACAGACCAAAATCCAAGCGTTTGTTTTTAATTCCTAATAGCAGAAACATTTTAAACATAAAGCAATCACTCTCTTCTTCAAGAAAGGTAATTTATCTCTTCCCTTAGCACAGTCAGATCCTGGAGACTTGCCACTTCAATTCTCTGAGATTTTATAACCCACACTACAATATTCAAATAAAATTTTATTGTATTGTGAAAAGGGGAGGGAAGAAGAAAAACTGTGTTAGCACTGATTGAAGTTGAAACTTCAATCTGTGAAGGTCAGAGAATTCAAAATAGCTTCTTATATTATCTTAATCCAGCTTCAGTGTGTGAACATGTAAAAGTTTATTTTAAGACATCTGTGTGTTCATGGAACAAAATACCATTTTAAGTAGTCTGAAAATAAACTAATTTCAAGGTGATCAGGATTTCACTTTCAAGAAAAATGTGTAAAATGTAATTGACTTTTCCTTATAGATCATTATGGTAAAGCTGTGGGTTCCTTGCCCATGTAGTTTGACAGGCAAAGTTGGTGTTGCCCAAAATAACTGACTCAGGAAAACTTAGACTTGTTACCAAAGGTATTAACAGTATGAGTTCCAGTAAAGCCTGGAAGCCAAGATTGTGAAATCCAGACAACTTATTTAAAATGCACCCTTTTCAACTGTCAGCCATCAATTTAAAAGGCAGCTAAACTGTCTATTAAGTCATCAAAGCAAATCAAATGCCTACTGTCTTAGCATTTCCAGTGTTTTCCCTAAAATTAAACTTTTGTACATTCTATAAAGACAACAGTAATCATGTCATTGCTTTTGGACATAATGTCCAAAGCTGAGCATGTTTTAAAAATTAATCCTATTATTCTGTCAGACATCTCTCTCCTTTCATCAGTTGAAATAATAGCCTCCCGTAGAGAGTCAAATCTTTTTTTTTTATCATTTCAGTGCTAGCTACAATTAACTTTGTTATTTTAAAGAACTTACCCTCTTTATGAAGAGACCTGAAGAAAAAAAGTCTTCAGTTAAAAGGACACCTACTGTCAGCATTGTTAGTCTTTTATGAAAATTGCCTCATGTTGTGCCTTTTCAATTTAATTTTTTTTTGTGAATACAGTATGTAATTCATACACACACATGTGAGTGACTGGATCACTGAATAATAAATATTAGACTTTATCTTCTGCTGTAAACAAATTGATTGCCTATAGCAACATGTCGCTTCTAGACTGATTAAGAAAAAAATAACTACAGGAGTCTTTAACACAGAAACTTCAACACCAGCCAGCTGTCCAAGTCTAATCACCTTGGCTGCATTTGTTTAATAATGTAGGAGAGAGTTCCTCGTGCTCCATTTGCTCAGAATGTAAGAGATACTTTCAATGGAGTTGAATGAAAATTAGGCCGAATTTAAGGAATTAGGATAAATCCTGGCCATAGAGGATTAAGGCAAGTGAAGGAGCATCTAAAGGGCAACTAAAGTGCAGTACAGTAGAGGGCATGCTGTTCATTCCCTGCAGCTGGGGCCAGAGAAATAAATGGCAGATCCTCAGGTCGCGACCAGTTTAAGAAAGAAATTTAACAAAGTCCAGGACCCACTCCTAGCAGTAAATGTTACTTGAGCTTCACCAAGGAGAAGCAGAGTTCAAATGTGACCATTTGAGCATATGCTCAAAATATTCACCTCTCCTTTTTCTTTTTCTTTTTTTTTTTTTTTTTTTTTTGTGGTCACCTGTGGATTTTATTAGTCAGTTCATCCTAAGAGTAGGCTTCTTCTGTGAGTCAAAGAAACTGCTATCTCAGTGCCTAATTTCCAGGGCATTTAAAATGTCTGATTTTTTTTCTCTATACAGTGCCTGATTTAACACGTAAGGAAACTTAAAGCTTTTATAATAGAGTATTACCAATTGAAAAAATTTGGTCATAAAGGTAACAATGTAATGGAGGTGCAGATCCTCTTATCCAAGCCTGAGACCTTTCCAGCTTCATGGTTATTAATTTTTATGGTGATTACAGAAGTAGTTTTGTTATTTCCATGTTTGAACTGTTGGCAAGACACTTAAAAAGACATTGCTTAATGCCTTTAGTATAACACAAATAATTTTTTTTTTTTTTTTTTTTTTTTGCTTTTTGGGAGTTTATTTTAAGATTTATTTGCTCTTTAAGGACTAATATTTTCATCTCTTTTCTATGCACTTCTCCACCAATAAGGAGAAACAGAACTGATTGTTACATGGGTAGAGATCTATAAAACTATTATGGTTGTGTAGATAGACGACTGTATTGGCTGGCCAGAGTTCTATTTCTGATTCTTCTATCCAACAAAAACAGAGAGTAAATGGGTTTGGTTTTTTTTTTTTTAAGTGAGCTCTTTTTTTTGGGGAGGGGAGGGAGGGAAGAAATGTTTGGTTTTGGTCTCTTTTTGTTTTATTTTGGATTTAGATAAATCATTACCTGGGTGGAGTGTTACATGGTTACAGTATTATTATTTCATTTCCGTTTGGTTTGAAACAAACAAAATCCTTCATTTCCTTCACTGATATCATATTCAATATTTTGCATTAGGTGTTTTCTTCAAGCCCAGCATGACATCAAGAAAATGAATGCTGTCCTTCAGTTGACACTGGCAATATTTAAATTTTTTGCTAGGATTGTGCAAAGTGTTCTTAAACTGTATTGGCACCATACTCCATCATGACTTCATATAGCTAGGATAATGTACATTATTTTGCAATAAACACTGACATAATTCTAGTCAATGGGATTTTGCCTTGTAACAGTACTTAATTGGTGTAAAACCACACTGACTCCAACTGCTTAAATGATCTCACTAAGTGGCATTGAGGTCAATTTTAATCTTGATTCTGTTCTTCTGTGGTTTATGGGGCTGTGCCCAGTTTTTAGAAAAGAATGAGCCAGGAGAGAGCCACAGCAGTCAATAAAATAAACTTTCTCAGTACTACAACAATACTTCCTGGTACAGATCTTAGCAAACTATAGTGGGTAAAAATCATCTGAAGAAATGCTTCACATACACCCTTCTGAGGCTGCACCTGCAATTGACCATACACAGCATGGTCAATTAAAAACCATAAATCAGTTTCAGCACAGCAATTTCGCAATATCCAACCCAAGTGGGTCTGGGTCACTTTAGGCACCAGCCTAGAGTACTCTCACTGTAATGAGACTATTTAATGTTAACTGCTTTTTCAAATATGCCCCTCTGTAGTCTGAGGAAATGCACAATGGTACGATGTTCCACCACATACCTCTATCCTACATGTTTGGGTTCTCAGTGCAGGATAGTCCCTGAAGACAAGAATTTCAAACTTTGACTCAAACTTACACTCTCCTTGTTTTTTAGATACCCATTACTTTTGCCATTTCTGTTTTTGAATTGCTTTCAGGACACTTGACAAAATCTTGAATAATGCTATGAATATAAATTTTATTTATACAAATAGGCTCTGTCTTCACAACAAGAATTTTATAGCACATGGATACCACTGTGCAGTATTGTGTACCTGCAGATGTCATGGTCATCTGGCTCATGGAAGAGGAGCAACAGGCTCCCTATGAATTGCATTGTATAGTTGCATTCCCAATACCATTATGACTTGTAGAGGGATGTACATGACTAACAAGGTTTCAAGCCTTCATCTTTCAAAATCTTCATATATAAAACAAAATATTTTTTCATGTTGCCACAGGGCCTCATCAGTTATTAAGGAAGGTCCCCTAAATTAATGTGGAAACATCAACATAGCCAGGAACTGGGGGTCATCTTCAACAGTGTTCAAAGGAAAATCTGTTCTTTGGATAATCTAGATATTAATGTCACTGAGAATTCACACCTCACTAGGGAATATCTGATTTATTTTCAGTTCCCCAGCATATGGTGCTTTCTCTGTGTTCCACAGACAGCAAAAAATAATAGTTTGGCTTAATTTTGCTCAGTTTAAAATTGGAAAATGTTTTTGGCCCACTTATGGTTAAATGCTGTATTTTTCCCAAGGATATGTGGAAAGAACTGTTTTATTCAGAAGGAAGGAAAGGGGGATTAAATTATTGCTGTGGGAAGGTCCTATAGCCAATGCCTGAAAAGGTTCTCCCACTAGTGACAGCAGCAAAGCTTGGGGACATCCTGCCCAGCCTTTGCTGAAGAATTCCATTGGGATAATTTTCCATTAATTTTTATCTGACTCTTTTTATCCAGTTTGATCCTTTGGTCCTAGTGTAGGAATCTATTTGCTTCTCAGTTTTCTCTTTATGGCTTTCTTAGAGCAAATATAATAATCTCCCAAACAGATCTTTTCTTCTTTCTTTTCCTGTGGAGATGTCTACCTCTCAATGGAGAAAAGGTACCCCCCCTTTATGGAAGCAGCAGCATGAAAGAAACATCCCAGGAACTTGGAGACCCCTCTCCATAATATCAGTGCCAACAACATAAAGCAATCCTTTTCCCACTTTCCCCTCAGTTTTTGGGGACCATTCCCGGCTATTCTTCTACCTTAGCCTTTCATTTGACATCCCTTGAGAGGCTGAACTATGTTGGAAATCATTTTCTTCTTCCTAAACCTTCTGTGACAGCAGCCGGTTGTTCAACCAGGGATGTGTTAGACTGGGGGCTAGGCAAAAAAAACCCGTAAAAAACAGCCCTTAATTTGAGGGTTGCTACTACCCTTAAATCTTGTTTTACTTTTAGGATGTTACCCAGAGATAAGACTTTCCTGACAGATAGAAGCATCTTACTCAAAACAGACAATGGATAAACTGGAAAGATGAACAAGGGTGCTCGTTATCATGATCTTTTCCTCACCTTACTCTCAACCACAGATACACTCTAGATGCTAGGAAGAGTAAAGGTAAATGCCAAATATCTGAACAAGCACAGGAGATTTTTTCTTCATTGCAGTCTTTGCCTTTAGTTTTCAGTTCTTTTTTATTATACCTGCAAATTATTAGCAAATACACTGTAAAATTAATAGCATTTTGCAATAGCTGTATGAGGCCAAGCAATTTTCAGTGTCCTACATGTCTGAATTTTCTCTGTAATGTGATTTTGGCTGTTTATGTTATGGAGCACATCACCTTGAGTGCCACCATGCAGCACACACAGGACAACCAGGAGATCAGGCCCAGCCAGCCTGAGTTCATGAAAGCCTGATCTCCTGTTATGACAGAGTGACCCACTTAGTGGATGAGTAGAAGGCTGTAGATGTTGTCTACCTTGACTTTAGAAAAGCCTCTTACACTGATTACCACAATATTCTCCTGGAGAAACTGCCTGCTCAGGTGCAGTTTTCACTGGGTAAAACCCCAAGAATTGTCCAGACAGCCAGGCCCAGGGAGTGGTGGTGAATGGAGTTACATCCAGCTGGCAGCTGGACTCAGAGTTGGGGCCAGTCCTGCTTAATATCTTTATTGGGACTGAGTGAATCCTCAGTCAGACTTAAACAATTCCACGATTCTATTAAAATACTGTCTCCAGCAGCAAAAGTATTGCCAGAGTTTTGTTTCCCTAGCACTCCTCGAGAAGAGCCAGTACTGTGAGCAGAGGCGTTGAGTCATTATATGGATGTGTATGGAAAGTGGGAAAAAGCCACTGAAGGAATTAACCATTTCCAAAAGTTCTATGTTGCTCCAGTCCAGGCTGAAGTTTATGGTGTTTACACAGTGCCCTGACTCTAGGGAAGTAACAGCACTGAGAAGGAACAGATGTAAAGCAAAGTAATATGCATAAAAAAATCTCCAAACCAACCCAAGGCCTGTAATTTTATGCATACAATGCAAAGTTACAGCCAAGGATCATATCAATTGTGGTTTTGATGGATAACTAAACAGTACATAATTCTTTAGCTTGACTCAACTAAGATCCAGACTCCTCCCAACTGTGGTACATTCATCATCATAAGTCCTCTTCTGTTTTTCTCATTCTTCAGTTCTTTTGTTGAAATTTCTTAGCCATTGACACAAGGACTCATATTTGGAGGAATTCCGTCACCAGTTCTGAATGCCTTGTATATGTTTACAATTTACTGACTCATCGCCAGGTGGGATTAGACATTCTTCACTTCAGAAGCTTAAGATATGTTCAAGCAGAATCAAAAGGGACATGGCTGCTTTAATGGATATGGAAACTCAACATTATTTATCAGCACTCCTGGCTTCCCAAGGATATTTATTTGCAAAGGCAATCTGGTGATGACTCCAAATCAGTGTCAGGAGAGAGTACGGAGAGATATAAAGTGATGAGCGTGGGATGGAAGTGGAAGACTGCCAGGAGTGGAACTGCAAAGAATGTATTTACAAAAGCTTCAGTGCAAAGGAAAATGAGGGTTCCTCCTGGCTCAAGAGCAAATGCTGAAGGGTGTGTTTCTCAGCAAAGGATATTATTCTGGGAAACTGGTTCTGATGGGGGGTTATCTGGTAACCCAAGCAAGGGTGTGATGCAAGGGTTAATATGAGCACTGTATCTGCTAACATGGGAGCACTGAGTAGGAGTCTGGTACATGTATTACTTCTGTTTTTCAAATTACTACAGCTGGTGGTAAAATACAGCATGCAGTTCTAGTACCAGCATTTCAAGCAGCATGTTAAAAATTAGAGGGTCAGGGGAGAACTGGAGCATTTACTAAATTATTGGGAACTATGTATTTAATGAAATACTCAAAGACTTTGATTTAGTTAGCTTAATGAGGAAAAGCTTCATCTTATCAAAGGTAACTGGTCTGTTCCAATACAGTGAAAAGACACATGAAAAAGTTAACTCTCTCGGTGCTGAAAAAAGTACCAAGAGTGAATGCCAAGAAATTACACAAGTTAGATAAACATAGCTTACTCATTACTTCCCTGGAAGGGCTTAAGGCCAGACTGAATGGAGCTCTGAGCAATCTGGTCTAGTGAAAGGCATTCCTCACCACAACAATGATGTTGAAACTAGATGATCTTTAATGTCCCTCCCAACCTAACCCATTCTATGATTCTATGACATTAATCTGTAACATTTTTAAAGAGAAGGGTAACCATCCACTTAGTACTGGCAACATCAGCAATTTTTAAATGAAAATGGAATTTTTTGTAGAAAATAATAAATGTCTAATTAGGCAGTAACTTCTGCTTTGTTTCCAAAGTAACAACTTTAAGGCAAATCACTAGCATGCATAAAGAATGCCTGACAACAAATCCTGTGACAACAAATGCTGAAAATAAATACATTTTCAGTATTTCTTTTTCTCCAAAAACTATTCTTGGCTATGCAACAGCCGTGGTACAACGTAGCTACCACGGCAGTAGTACAAAGCTCAGTGTTGGATGCAAAATCCTTCTGCAAATCAAAGTGAACACTTGGGCGTTTAGTCCGTGCTGAGCTCCCTGCTGTTGCCTGCAGCTTGGGAACTGTGAGCAGACGAGGCTGCAGCAGCAGCTCATAGTGCACCCTCTCCACAGTGGTTCAAAGAAAGGCCTAGGTGGAAAAAGTGGCTGCCCCTGACTTGTGAAGCAAGACTTCTCACAAAAGAACTGCATTTCACTAGGAAAATATAACTAGCAAAACTTGCCACTCTAAATCAAGCTTCTATGTCTGCCTCAAAAACATCCCCTTGCTCTGCACAAGTTCTTGTCCTTGTTAGGAAAACTACTAGGCAATATTTTTAAGCCTGTGCTTTGATGAAGTCAAAATAAATTATTAAAATGGCCCTTTCTGACTTCAGAAAATATAAAAAAACCAATGAATATTATCCATTAGAAGCAGAGAAAAAGATATTTTATTTTAAAATCAAAGAACTAAAGTCATAGATTTTTTTTTTATTAGCTAGTTGTTTTCAGAATCTGCACATGTACTGAACTGTGATCTTTAACACAAAAAATAAATTAGGGCTACAGCTAATAAAAAAAAAAAAAAATCAGTTCTTAACTTCAACTCCTAAATACTTTCTTTAAGATTCTGGGAAAAAAATCTGGACCAACTTTCAAAGTTGACAAGCCCTCAGGAACTCACTCTGATCCTGAGGCGAGAAGCGGCAGAGGGGCGTTTATAAGCAGGAAGAACACAGATTTAAGGTGTTGACAAAGGAGCCCTGTCTCATCTTGCCATGACAGTTGTTAACACCTCAATCCAAACAACCCTCTCACTCTGCAGCCTCAGAGTCACCATTTCTAATCACGGTCACCGTGCCATTTTCTAACCCAGTGCCTGGCAGCTACCGGGGGCACCGCTCAGCTCTGCAGCTCATGTCGCTGTTGGAGCATCTGAACCGACACACTGGTGAAGAGGGGGACACGAACATGTTCCCCTCAGCTCTGAGGATGGAGACCTCTTGGGAAGAGACAAGGTGGGCAGCTGTCAACAGTAGCAAGCCACGGTACCACAGGAAAAAGCCCCTTTTTTTTTGTCTTTTGGTTTGGTTTTGTTTTGTTTGAAGTCGCAGACACAGCTGTGCCTGCAGAGATGAGACTTTTCACAGGATATACCTGGCAATCTGAGGACAAAAACCCAAGTCTCCAAGCTGCCAGGGCTTTAATATAACCAAAGGAGAATATTTTTCCCCTATGAATAAATCTTTAGAGACTTCCTAAAGTTCAGGTTAATGATTCCGTCTTGTAAATTCAGACAGCATTTGGGGATGATTTAGGCTTGCATTGCTGCAATACATATAGAAGATCTGCAAAATTTCATTTTAAAGATGAAAGCCATTTTTGAGTCTTACTAATGTAAAAATGATTCAAAAAGTAGGAGGAATTTTTTAAAAATCATCAGATTTTTCTGCAAGTATGTAAAATATTTCTCCATGGCTACTTCACTGCATATCTAATTTTAACTTGGACTGAATTTTTGCAGACAAATTGTAAATTCTCTTAATAAGAGAACTACTATTATTAATATACTGGTCAATAAAACCAATTTTTCAGATGCTTGAATCCACAATTCCCTGACCTTCTAACTGTTCTAAACTTCTTAATCCTTCTGCAATTTTTGAGAACATTGTCTGAAAGGGGAGCAACAAATTCATGAACATAGACAGCACCTACTCTCTCTCCCATGCTTAATCCAACAGGAAGTATTGTTGGATTAATCCAACAGGAATTTCAGAGCATCTCTTCCATATCCAAAATAAGGGACAATGACTTATTCTATGAAGATGGCTTGTTTTCAGAATTTTTGCAAAACAGCAATTGTTGGGGGAATATTGGATGCAGATGGGTATGTCAGGGGATATGGCTGTGAAAGTCTTCTGAACTGTAACAACATAATTTTCAGATCTGTAAAAATGCCAGATTTTGGCCAACTTCAACAGCAATTGAAAAAGGCACAACCTCAATGTAAGGATCATGCTCCTCCTGAAGTTAAGCTCTCTGCTTCAGAGCCTGGAGTAAAACACCTGAAATGGCAGCAAGAATTTTTCAACAAAAATAAAATTACATAGTTTCCCTGATCTCATTCTTCTAAAAGGACAAAGTATTTTTTGAAAGTTTTCAAAAAGCACTTGGCTTGAAACAGAGAATTAAAACTTATTAACTAAAGGAAATAATACAGTAAATGAAAATAAGGTTTGGTGGAAAATATTAGACATATCTAAATATAGGTTCTATTTAATAATGAAAGTGACAAGCCACACGACAGCTCTTACAATTTTATTAAAGCAAATTATTAAAATTTCATTAAATTATTATCTGTCTATGCTGGTTTACTACAAACAACTAGGGTTACATTTTCTTAATTTTTATTACCAAGAAGTCAGGAACAGTAAGATTTATCTTTTGGAAATTTCTTTGTTTGTTTTTGTAGGTGTCACATACCTCTTCATAGAAGTCAACAGCTTCATTCACACCAGTGAATTAAGGTTATGGCTAAAGAGGGAGTCTGGGACTCTGCAGACTGCATAAATCAGAAAAAAGTCAAGACTTCTGATTCGAAGACAGTAAAATTAATACTTTATATTGTTGGAAAGCAAACCAAGAAAAAGGAAATACTTCAAATCATAAATAATTTTTAAAGTATTTACTGAAGCTAGCTTTTTAAGAAGCAAGTTCACCTCTTCCTACTGGCCTGATCAATACGAAGCAGCTCTGTGAAAGTCTAAAACTTTCTTTTGCAGAGATTAGAAATCATCATATGCCCTTGTTAGAAGTCATCATCCTTTCAGTCGATCATCAGTTACAGGTCGATCATCCTTTCTCACACCATATGATTAAAGCCTTGTTCTGGAAAAGATTTTTTTCTTTTTTTTTTTAAGATATCCCACTGAATAGAGATGCTATGCTGATCCAAAGGTTTCTATCTTGATTTTCAATAGAAACTCTCCATGCCAAACAGCTTGAAGGCAGTGGGCAGTGATGCTGAATGAGAATCCTGAAAGAATGAAGCACAAGCAATCAGCTTGAATATGTTGATCCCAGACCTTCACACTAAGGGTATAAACATGAAGCCAATTACACAATATGCAAATATATTGTATCACATCTGGATTACATATGCTCAGTTTCTTCTCTGTAGAGAAGTCCTTTACAAAATTCATTAGCAATTAACAGAAGTATAACTATGGTGACAATTTAGCTACCAGATAAGGGAAAAGAAAATCCCTTTCTACAAATAATATATATATATATATGTATATGCATGTGTATGTGTATACACACACACTCACTTATGTATATCTTAATAAAAAGCAATTAATGCTGCTGAGGCTTGCTAAAGCAGAAACAGATCTGCTGTATGCTACATTTTTCTATCCTAACCCAGCTGATTTTCAAATGTGAGCATAACAGTACATGAATGCTGCAGCTGTAGTCACCTTTCCATGTCTTTCATTACCTTGATTTAAGAAAAACCTGGAAAAATATGTAGAGCTATGCATCTTAAGAAATTATAGGGCCAAAAAAGCCCACCAGGAAAAACTGTTCAAGTTCTGTAAGGAATTACAAGATACAATCAAATAAATATTATTTACTTATGGCTAAGACCACCTTTTCCCCCTTCTTTCTGAGAGTATGTCCCTAAATAAAATGACAATTAGAACTTTTTGGGGGTTTAGTTCACATAGGTGATCAACATAAAAAAGCATATTAAAAAACCTGAACACTCAGACCAAATAATTCAGGGCCACACTTATTTTACTGAAGTTAGAGAAAGACAGCAGCACTAACAATAGCATTTAAATTATTCTAATTTTTAAAATATTTAAGCTATTTTAGTTTCTGTGCCACTCATTTTTTCTTACCCACTTGATGCTATCTATATAAAACTTCATTCTTCTTGGCCATACATGATTATTTACTTCTTAAAGCGATAAATCATTTTCATGTGGTGCCAACAACTAACAGTCTTACTATTCAAAAAAATCTCCCTCCCCTTAGGAATTTCACATGTGTGAAGTTGCTACAGAGAATATACAAATATGCTTTTTCCCCATTGCCTGTCACAGACTACTCAAAATAAATCTGGAGTCGTAGGATGACAACAGAATCCAAGTTTAAAACCACTGTTTTAAAAACTTGGATTTTTGTTAGTACTTCTTTCTTTTCTGTTAGGAGAATTTATCTGGATTAGCTGATGGTGCATGCAGCCTTTGTGTCATAGTAAAAAACATTCACTGCACTTTCCACCATTGTGATAAAACTCATTAACAAGCACTGGACATCCTCAGACCCATTAATTTTGTGATTTATTTTGGGGGGTTTTTTCTAGACAAATAAAAGTATTTCTTCATACCCCATGAAGAATACAAGAAAAGTGGACAAAAACTAACATGTCCTTAGTACTTTTGCTCAATGCATTTACACTTCCATCTTGTAAATACTTAGACACAGGAACAGGAGTTTGCATGTGTGCAGCGTAACTCACTAAAATCACATGCATACATGTCAGATAAGGGCTTAAACTGTCAGTGAAGTACTTAATTTGCATAATTTGAATTGAGGAGAGAAGTAGTAGTGGCAATACCTGGCAGATTAAATATAAGAACAGATCCACAAGGGAAAGGGTCTCCTTTTCCAAAATATTTCAGGCCATGAGCAATCTAGTAGGTTCCAAATTGAAAGCATTCTTTTTTTTTTACAGAATTTTTATGAACCTTAGGAATGAAAATTAATTTGGACAAGTTGAAAGAGAAATTCAACTCCATGACTAACATGGGAATTACCCTAATCCTCTCTTCAACTCAATCATGGAATTTTAACAAGTTTTTCTGGAAGCCCTTGAGATCTCCTAGCTTGAACATTAACTTCTGTCCACTATTTTCATACTAGTTAAAACATATAAATGCAATCTGAGGCTGAATTAGGAGACCAACCCTTTGAGTTCTAAATCACTTGTTTGAATCTTAGCCAGAAATTGCCAGCTGGCTGGCTTTTGCATGATATACATGAAAAAAGGTGACGATCTCATCTTAGCAGCAGTATGAACTCTGAATTTCCAGCTATGCCTACTTAATGCTAGATTATTTCTGTGTGGAAAGAAAAGAGGTGTTCTCTTGGGCTTATGCCACAGATTAAGGATTCCCTGAGGAGTCATTCATGTTTGGAGACAACGCACAGGTTTCTCCTCTGCTCTGCTCTCCCAAACAAATGCTTCTCACCATAAAGGGATGTGGTGCAGAGATTGTACCTCAAAAGGTACTACCCACCCCTTTTCTCTTACCTCTTTATCACAATACTCAGAAGCAGGGAACTGTGAGCCAGAGGAAACTTTGGGTTTTAAGTAAATGAGGGAAGCCCACTACTTCCTCAGTAAAGATTCAGTAAAAGGATGTTGGTGAGAGCAATTTTTCTGCCAGTCTTACTAATCCTGCCAAATAAATTTAAAGGCAGCAGTAGAACCATAAGAAGCATCAGCCAGAGCTCAGATCTGGTAACTTTCCAGATATGCTGCAGAGCCTTTAGTTTTTCAGGCCTTTAGGGATGGATGGGTTGAAGGATGTGAGGGGGCAGGCTCATTTCGGTGACAGGTAATTATTCTCATCGGACAGTTGGTTTATGGAGTAGTTCATAATGTGTGCTGTGCATTCTGTAAAACACTTGTAAAAGTGAATAAATGCTCAAATACAGCCATTAGCAAATGCTAATATTTTGCCTACTTATCAGAAAATACAAACAGGAATCCGCTACCCAGGAAAAGTTACTGTTTCATAAGCAAATCCGAGCATTTCTCCTTAGAATTGCTAAAAAGACCGAACACATGCTCCGTCAGGTGCAAAACCGGGAAACTCGTCCTTGTTACAGGATATAAACATCAGCGGTGCCCTGCTTGCTTACTTTCCCTCAGGCTTTGGCTAAATTTTAATCCAGAAGCTCATGACCAGCCGTAGTTCCCTCCTCTCATCGTTCTCCACAACTCTTGGGATCGCTGCAATTGCACGGGCTACAACTTTAAAGAGGGCGCGGGGAGGGAGGGAAGGAGGTGGAGGCGGGGGGTGGCTGCTTTGCTAGCTGAGGCCGCCTCTGCTCGGCTGAGTCTCGCTTGGTGTCTCAGCCTTGCAGGTGGCGTCTGGCTCGGCCGGTGCCCGGGCTCGGCTCTGCCCCGCGGAGGCGGCGGGCGGCGCGGCTCCGGCTGCCGGGCACGGGCGGGCGGCAGCGCATCCCCGCCGCGGCTCCGGGGCCTGCAGCGCCTCTGCCTCTGCCCTGCCTTGGGTGCGCAGCTGCATCGCAGCTCGCCAGTGACCGCTACTTTCAATTCCCAGGCTAATGAAATCAGCATCGTAAAAGCACGTACTTACCCCGCCTTTCCCCGACAAAAACACAAAGGCAAATCCGCTGTTTCCTTTCAAAACATTGAGCATGACGGCTTGCGTTATTTTCTAAAGGAGGGAGGGCGTTGGGAAGAGTGTTTTTCTTGCAAGTTCGGGTGTAAAGATGCTTTAAAATTAATAATGCACCATTTTGAATGAACGCTTCATGGGACTGCTAGGGGTCATACGAATACCTACGAAGCCTCCCCTTACTATGTCCCAGGATGAAAGCTCTGATGCATAGACACAAAACAACTTTGCCGACTGGGCGAGCGAAAATCCGTGCCAGCTCGGCAAATAACCCAGCACTTGGTACTTGCTTCTCTAACTGTTCGCTCAGCCGCACTCCCCAGCTCCGTTTCGCACGCTGACATTTCTGGACCGGCGGACTGCGGACCCAACCAAGCTTTGGAAAACATTAGCTAATAAAATTCAGCAGGTAGTTTAGAAAAAGAAATATGGAATGAGGGGGACGGAAGGTGGCTAAAGGAAAAAAAAAAAAAAAAAAAAAAAAAAGGAATAAAAAAGAGGAAAGCTAAGCAGTAACAGCTGAGCGGAACTTGCCGAGCTGCCAGCACCGGGCAGGGCCGTCCCACGGCCCCCGGGCTGGGCACCAGCGGCGCCCCCGCAGCTTCTCATTGCACCGACTGTGCCCTACCGGGCACGGCGGGGACGGGTTTTTCCTTCCCCAGAAAGTTCTCGCCCCCCAAACCATTGCAGTACACCAAGTGTGTTTGAATTTATTTCTTTCCACCGCTCTGTAGCTGTTGGCGTTGCGGGGTCATCGGGTGCTGCCGCCTGCCCCACCGCCCCCAGCGCCCGCTCTCCGGGGACCGAGGAGGGGCAGCACCATTCGCAGGCACAGCGGCGAATTTCCCCGGCGCTCACTGTGCCGTGCCGCTCCCATTGGCCGTGCGGCCGGCAGGGAGCGACGGGAGGCGGAGAGGGAGCTGCCAGCAGCAGACAGGCAGGCAGGCACCGGGCGAGCGCGTAGACAGGCGCACGGCAGGCAGAGGCTGCTGGGGTATTGTTATCATTGTGCTTCGGCGGAGAGCTTTGCCTGCAGGGGGAGGGGTGGAGGGAGGAGAAGAAAGAGGGAGAGAGAAAGTGCGGGGCGAGCATGCAGCAGGGCTGGGGCCGGCGAAGCGGCGGAGCTGGCGTGCCTGGGCTGAGGCGCTGAGAGGAGCCGCCTGCCCGAGCTCGCTGGGGGGCACCGGCGGGAGGAGCGAGGCGGGCACAATCCAGGCGTGGGGAAGGCTGCCAGCCGAAAGGAGCCGCCGCCGCACCGGCCTCGCAGCAGCAGCAGCGACTACTTCTTTCTTATCTCCCAGCCTTTGTTTGCCCATCCTCCTCCTCCTCTTCCCTGCCCACCCTCTGCACCGCGGAGGGGGCTCGGCCCAGAGACAAGCAGGCTGACCCACAGCTGAGTTTCACCCATCCTCCGCCCCCCGCGCTCTCTCTCTCCGCTGCATCGCTGCCCATGAGCTAGAGCGGCAGCCGGCTTCGGCAGGCGGGGGCAGACGCCGACCGCAGCTCCCGGCAGCTGCCGCTGCCCGACCCTCCCCGCCGCTCCCCTCGCCCCGCTCCGCGGGCTCCAGCCGCGCTCCGGAACTGCTGGGGGCCGCCCTGCCGCCGCCCCTCCTCGCCTCCATGTGCCGGGTAGCGGGAGCGCCGCCGCGGATCCTGCCGCCGCTGGCGCTGATGCTGCTGGCGGCCCTGCAGCAGGTAAGCACCGCCGGCGGGGAGCGGGCCGGGCTGCGGCTCTTTGTTCCCCCGCGGGCGGCGATGCCCGGGGAAGGCGGGAGAGCCGGGGGGAGAAGGGGGGGGGGGGGTAGAGCAGGCAGGCTGCCCTTCGTTGTGGGGGTCTCGGGGAGGGTGTAGGGGAAAGCGGCCCCGCTGCCAGGGTGCCCCGGGGTGGCTCGTGGCCGCTCGTGCAGAGCCACCTGCTCGGGGCAGCCCCGCCACCGGGCTCCGCGCCGCGGGGAGAGAGAGAGAGAGAGGGGGGAGCTCCTGCCCGGGGCCGGCTGAGAGGGAGAGACTGGTCCCGAGACGCGGGAGGTGATATGGGGGCACTGATCTCCCCTCATTCTCGGGAGAGCAGGTGCCGCGGGACGTGGGGGGGAGCTGGCTGGTACCCATGCGCCTGGCAGCACCACGGGAGCGCGGCCCCGCCGCGGGCGCGGGGGACAAACTACCGGAGTGGGGGACGGAGCGAACATTCCCCTCTCCGTCCCGCGTGATGAAGGGCTGGCTGTGGAGCCAGAGAGGTGCGGGGCAGAGAACAACCCCCGCATCTTGGCTATCCCCAGCTCTCTCGCCCGCTAATCCTTTCTCCGGGAAGAATTTAATCAGCCTCCGCCTGGGCGCTGGGCTTCCCCACCCCCTGCCGCTAACGGGAATTTCCACTGGGACGGGCTCGGGCCCCGAAGTGTTTAATTTATTATTATGAAAGTCCTGCTGCTGCCTCCCCCCGGCGGCCTTGCCGGGCGCTCCGGGCGGCTGACTGACGGGGTCCCGGGCAGGTGGTCGCGGAGCAGCGCCGGCACCGCTAGCCGCGGTGCGCTCCAGGGGGTGCAGAAAGTAGAGGTCTGGGGCGAGATGGGAGTCACCGGGATGGTGTGGGGAGGACGGGGAGACGAAAAAAGGGATCCCGTTGGGGCAGCAGGGGCAGTGTCCGCGGGGTGATGGTTGGAGTCCCCTCGGGCGGCGAGGAGTGTGCGGAGCGGCAGTGGAGCCGGGGCACCCGGTGGGTTCCCCGTTCGTTTTGTGCTCGCTGAGCTCGTATCCGGCGCTGCGCCGGGGGTGGAGAGGGCGGTAAGTCCGAGGGACAGATGGCGCAGATCATCGCCTCTTAATGGTATTTACGATTGGGGCATTTCTGTCGGGCCGGGGAGCGGGTTGAGGCGAGGCCGGGGTGCCGGGGCGGGCAGGGCGCCCTCCCGCCGCGCCCGCAGCGGCTGGCGCAGGGCCGGGGGGGCGGCAGGCGCAGCCACTGTCCATGGTGCGGCCCCGCTGCCTCCGCCGCACCGGGGCGGGAGGAGCCCGCCCGGCCTCCGGCTCCTCTCCGCTTCTCCGTGTCTCTGACGCTCCTGTCCCCTCACGGGGTCCCCGGGCAGTTGAGTCCTTCACGCAGTTTCTGAGGAGCTCTCAGGGGCTGACGATTTGCGCCAGGCGAGGGAGGTGCTGAAACGCCGCTCCACGGCAGCCGGGCATTTTCCCTTGAGCCCTAGGAGGACGCGCCGGGTGGCTGGCGCGACACGGGAGCGTCCGGCTGAGCGTGAGCGGCTGCGTGTGATAGCAGACACCCTGTTCAGAAACTTGTGTGTGCCACTTACCGGCTGTTGTTGTGTTGGGTTGGTTTTTTCGTGTGTGTTTTTTTTTTAAGTCCTTATGTGCTGTTTACTGTATGTGCTTTCAGTTCTGTTTAGTCTTCCTATCTCAATAAATCTTTAAAGCACAAAATCTGCAGTAAGCTTTTATTGCATCTTCTTTTTTTTTTTTTTTTCTCCTTACCCAAGGCAGGTTTGAAATTGAAGCACAGGCTATGAATTAAGGACAGGAACTAGCCGTGTTGCTTTTATATATCACTCAGTGTCACTGGCACGTTATGGTTGGGGAATCCAATTTCCCCCTTGTTTGGGTATCCATTAAATCAGGTTAGGGTTGATTTTTAATAGCGTGTAACAAAATTGGAACTTGAGTATGAAATCAGATTTACAGACCTGTATCTGTACCGCACTTTCATTTTAAGAGCTCTTTTTTTCCTTCTCCCTTCTTCCATCATGCATACTGCAAGAACCTGCACCAGCTAGGTGCATTGCTAACTTTTTCCCCTGTTGTCACACCTCCTACTTTTGGTTTGTAGGAGGTTATTTGTATCAGGTTCTTCTGAAATGTTGAATCTTTTCACTCAGTTTTTCCTCTCTGCAACATGGCATCTGTCTACCTTTATTTTCTAGAGTATTAATCAGTTTGTTAGTGGTATAGAAAAGCTGTCATTATGGAATTACTTGAAAAATTGTAACTGGAACCAGATTTTAAGGGCAGATCTGTGGATGTTGTTTGTGTACAGGAAATACAGCTTGAGTTTTGGCAGTGTGTAACCTGCACAAGAAGGAGAGGAATGAAAACTGCACTCTGTTTTGCTGGTTAGCATATCAGTATGAGTCTGGAAGTATTACATGAAAAAAATTCTGACAGAAGATAGGATGAAAGGAGTGAATCTTGTTTTTCTGACTAAATCAACAATTCCAATCCAATGACGGAATGGGAAAGCCAGTATGAGTTTACTATTAGAAATAAACTGGAACACAAATTAGAAATGAAGTGCTCAAAAAGGAAATATGTTTCTTTAAATATAAGCTGATTGAATCACTACATGGATGTTGTCTGTTTCTAAATCAAAAGCAAGTAAACAATAAAGCAGGTTTTGGAGGCTTTTGAGCTTAGGTGACTGGTTTGAATTTGAATTATGATGACAGAGGACATAAGTTATTACCCTCTGCAGGCAATTTTGGTCTTACTCCAGGCCTTAGCAAATGTATCCAGGTGATAAAGCTACTACCCTAAATGACACTCCTGTTAAGCTGCCTCAGCTGAGAATCCAGCAATGGCATTTCTTGCTAGTTCTGCCCCTGCAGTAATTACCCCCAGCAGCAGTAGTCTCTGGCAGATTTGGGGTGAGGAATATTAATGTAGTTTTGTGCAGAAACAAGCAAGATCTCCTATTGGGGGTAAATCTTCTGTGTCTCGCAATATACCTGTTTCTTAGACTTACTTTTTTTTTATCTGTATAAGCATGAGTTTTACAGTGTCTCTGATAAATTACTCCATTAACAGACACCAACACCATTCAAAGTACACTGATTGTAGTGAATTGAAGGCATTTTGTGACACATTCATAAGCCCCTGACCAGAGTAGTTATGTAAGCTTTTTCAGTGTAGATCTTCATGGTCTGGTTTTGTTTTGTCTTCAAAGATTCCATTGGAAAAGTTAAATGTGGCAGGGTATTGCAGCAGAGAGCTCTCCAATCCTTGTCTCTCTTGTCTAAGTGATAGTAGTAACACTGACACATCCTCAAAATTCAGATAATTGCAGAGCTAAATTTCCTTAGATATTAAACTGAATATATTATTTAAATATATTTTGTTAAAATACTTTTTTTAAAAACTCCTTTTTACATCTATTATAGGACAGATAAGGTTGTGTAATTCAGTGAGTTTTTTTAATTTAAGTCATTGGTTGACAGAACAGGAGATAATCAGAATTTTTTTAATAAGCAAAATTATCTGGACAGATATTCTAGCAAGCTCAGAAATATATACTCTGCTTATGTACCAGAGGGCATATATTCTTATGCTGTTGATCTATGTATTTTTAATAAATGTGTGTTTTCGAGAGAGCCTTTGTCATAGTTTGACACTGGCACAATGCCAGCACCCCCATGAAAATACTCTCTCCCTGGTGTCTGCTGTGAGATGTGACCAGGAATAAGCAAAGCAGGCTCTTACTTAGGAATAAAGAAAATTTTATTTACTAAACTACAAGGGAAAGGAAAAAAAAACACACACAAGGAAAATTAAAATTTCACAAAAACATTTTCCTCCTCCCCCCACCAAATTTCTAATACAATACATCTCCCAAATCACCAACTCTTGGTCCAGCACCACCCTTTAGAATACTCAATCCTCAGTTCACCAGGAGGAGGAGTCCTTCTTTGTGCCATGGGCTTCTTGTCACACGTAGCACTGCCCGGAGATCATTTGCCATGGTGACATCTTCCTTCCATGCCCAGTACTCTCACCACTGTGCATGGACCAGGGCTGCTTCCAGGATTCCTTTTAAGGATGCCTTCTCTCCTTCCAAAAAGGCACAGTCTCAACTTTGGGATATCTGTCCCCCCCATGTTTTTTGCACTCCCTGGGGCCGAGGGGTGCCCACACTGAACCCTCCTGGTTCTGAGGCATTGCCCCCCCTGAAAGCAGTCTCTGTATCACAAGGAAACAGTCCATGGCTATACAAAAAAAAA
This sequence comes from Ammospiza caudacuta, assembly GCF_027887145.1. Classification (NCBI taxonomy): domain Eukaryota; kingdom Metazoa; phylum Chordata; class Aves; order Passeriformes; family Passerellidae; genus Ammospiza; species Ammospiza caudacuta. The sequence continues at coordinate 109,860,136 of NC_080593.1, read as the reverse complement.
AAAAGAGTCCAGCAAAAAATGCTGCTCCTCCATTCTCCCTCAACATCTCTCCCTCTCTGCCCAGACCTTCATCACTCTTCTAGGAAGGGTTAATGTTCTTTAAAGTTTTCATTGTGCACAAAGGGGTTGAAAGCTCCCACAAGCGGCTGGACTCTTCTCAGCCCTGCTGCCGCACATGTTTATTGAGTTTCAAGGTAACTCCCAAGCTCTGTCTCCCAGAAGGTGGGGGGAGGGAATACCTCTCAGTAGTTCTTCCATGCTTCCACCCTTGGGCCCCTCAGGGTCAGGCCCATCTCTCCCAGGCCGCGTGGCTTTCCTCTCCCCCTGCCCAGCTGTGGGGAGGAATCAAACTCTCTCCCGCTGGAAATCCAAAGAGAACCTTCCAGGGGGGAGCCCTGCTTTTAACCCTGTGTGTTCTCAGAGGCGGATCCAAATCTCAGTGGCCAAACCAGGTGCCAACATTAAAATCTGAGCACCCATTGGTTTGACAACAACCTCCCAGAAAACCTGTTCCATGTTAAACCACCACAGCCTTCTACTGCTCTCTCTCTTCCACGGTAGTACTGCTACCTAGGCATGCAGCTCAGTGTACTGAAAAGATGAATGTATAGTTTTGATACCAGCTTTTAAAATATTTACCAAAATTATCATATTTTTGAGCTACATTGAGTCAAGAATGTGTAATTCAAAAACTTCCTGTTATTTTCCTTTCTGTTTCTAGAAGTTGAAGGACTTCCTAGAAACATCATTGGACAAACCCTGTCATGTTCTATCTTACTTGGTTTCACTGATGCTTTTATATCAATAATGTATTTTATTACTTCTTTTAATAACTGAGCACTAACACATGAGACAGTTTAGTTGTGACAGAACTGCATGTTTATATTTAAAAATAGCTTGAGGAAGCTGTGAGTAAAGTTATTTTTACTCAATACAGACAGTATTGTGTAAGGGACTTGTCATGTGGTGAGGAAGAGGAATTTTTGAATGGCTTTTCCTGCTTAACAAAATCATTTACCAGTTAAACTCTGTTTTTCATTGGTTTTGTAAGTGTTTTTTTAGGTTAACAAAAAAGTTCAGAAAGCTTGCAATAGTTTCAGTAGTCAGCAGCATTCCCATTAGAATGAGAGCGTAACTTACCTCAAACAATGTACACACACAAAGCACAAGTCTATTCCCAAAGGCTGTGCAATCTCTAATGTTCCCTGGATTTTTTTATTTTAAATTCTTGTTATAGAGGGTCTCAGGATGAAAGCTGGGAACCCATAGTGGCCTTATGGAGTAGCCTGTGTGCTTCCATTAACCCAGTAGCACCAGTTGTGTGTAAGGTTCAGTGAGACAGATTACAGAATAAGCTGATGATCCAATAAGGATCATCGAGTCCAGCTCCTGGCCGTGCACAGCACCATCCCCAAGAGTCTCACCATGTGCCTGAGAGCATTGTCCAAAATTTGGATGGAGAATAATGAAGGCAAAAAGAATACTTGACATCCTTTGCAGGAGCAGTGGTAAAGGACTTCTCACCTGCCACAGACTGAGACTCTCTCGTTGGCCAACAGTGGCATACAGTGAGGTGAATCCTGAGAGGAAAGAAACATGAACATTATTGCAGGATGAGTTCAAGGAAGATCTGTATTTTCCTCAAGTGCATTTGTAGTTTGTGAGTGAGCTGAGAGGGACCTTTTTCACCTGGGTGTTGAACCATGTTGCTGTTCACCTTGAGAGGTATATAATCCAAGTGTGCATGATTCATCATTTGATTTGATCCTGCACTTCTTGCTGAAAGATCATGGGAGCTCTGTCTGAATAAAGAAGGGAAATTAGGCTTTCTATTTTTAAATGACTTATGAAAACAGATACAGTATCGGCAGCTTCCAAGATGGAAGGTGATTCGCTGCCAGATCTTTTCAGCATTTCACTTAAAGTATTTGGTTTTAGTCATTATTCGTATATTTAATTAAATACCATGTTTCCAAAAAGTGTAGGAATGGCACAAACTGAAAACAGTAGGCTGAGATCAGTTACTCTTCCGTGGGAGGGTGGTAAGGCAGTGGAGCCAGTTGCCCAGAGAAGCTGTAGATGCCCCATCCCTGGAAGTGTTCAAGGCCAGGTTGGGTGGGGCTTTGAGCAAGTCTCACTGGCTTAGTGGAAGGTGTCCCTGCCCATGGGCAGGAAGGGTGGAAATAGATGACTTACCCCCCTTTGGTGGTTTAAGCCAAGTTACTTTAAGCCAGATAGTAGCATTCAAATTGTGTATTCTCTTAATTTGGGAAGGTGTTTGAGAGCTCTAAGTGTTGGTTTAAGAAATTGGATTTTCTGATCTAAAATCTTGTGGTTCACAAAGTAGAGCAGTGATTAGAAGCGAAGATGGCGTAACGAAAGCCCTTTCTGCTGTAACTGAATGACCTCTGGGAGGATGTGGCCTGGCACCCATTTGGGAGCTTTTGGCTTCCAGAACAACTTGAATGAAAGGCACTTTTCTTTCTCTCTGGTTGTACTCTATGGTTGAAAACAAATTGTACTTGACTACTTTTGCTGAAGTACTGAGTACTGTGAGAGTATAAACTGTTGGCAGCTTTGTTTGCAGCAAAGTTGGGGATTTGAGAGAGTTGCTGAGCATTTTGAATTCTAGTATCTAAAGCTTTTCAAAGATGTTTCTATCATCCAGGGTATCTTTCTTTTGCCTTATGACAGTAAATAGAAAGTAGTTACTAAATAATACCACCTCGTACAGCATATCCCATTGTGTCAGGTAATGTCTATACACAAAACTAAAAATGGACAGAACAATCTCTAGTTTTTAGAGTTCTCTAGAACCTAAGTTGCAAGTGAGTATTGGGTATCATCCTGGCTTTTAAATTAATGAAGAAACACCCAGTCTTTAAACAGTCACAAACGTTTCTGTGATCTGTGCTTAAGTTGAATATTACTGTGGTAGTTGTGAATGAATGTTGGTTATTAAGGAGGAAGAGCTCCAATACCCCATTCTTGCTTCATCATACATATAATTATGTCAGACATTGTTTTGAACTTCACACAATAATGTCCTGTGATTTGGCTAGACTTAGCAATTGGTAACTGTACTGTGTTCAGTTATACTGTGTAGTATGATATTTTCTTTGATACATACCCTGCTTGGTTTCTCATTTTACTACCTAGACTTCTTTTTCTATAGGACTAAGTTACAATATAAAAGAAAGCAGTCTTCCAAAAACAACATGCCTTGTTAAAATTGTTGTTAAGAAATCTTGTGAAGTAGTACATGTAGATGCAAAGTAGAAGAGACTTTGATATTTCAGATTGATAGCTACTACTGAACTGCAGTGGTGTATGGCATATGCAGAGGAGCTGGTGAGATCGCATTTTGAAGTACATGTTTCTTTAAATGGATATTTCCAAATATTTGGAATTTTAAATGTGTCTACTTTTTAAAAACAATGGAAATTGGTTATGAGTCCAGATCTGTCAGTACTACTGAAGAAATTCTGCCTGGCTCAATGCTTGTTTCGGTTAGAAACTTTTCAAAACTTTGAGGCTTGTTTTGTTGGAAGACTTTTACTGGTGGTATTACGAAAAAGATGTAAATGCAGATCCCTTAGAATTATACACTTGAAATTGTAAACAGGTTGCTAATGGTATTTTTGGTTTCAGGTTTTTTTTTTGGTGGGCTGTTTTATTTTTCTTTTTTTTTAATCTAGCTAGAATACAGCTTTGGAATTAAACCACAGTTTTCATATCTAGGGATGAAACTAAAGTAACAGAGGAGCAGGATGTCAAAACTTCAGGTTTAACTGCCTAACTATATCAAAATGGTGAATTCTTTTAATTGATTGAATAACAGTTTTGACAGAAGACTTCTAATTTACATCATGTTGCTTCATAATTGCCGTTTTCCTGTTGATTTATATTTGAGATCTACAGTACTGAGTTTATATGCATGATTTGATACCATGTGTGACTATCTCTCTAGCATCTGGAGATGGTAATGCTTATCACTCATTTAGCAGTTAAAAATGGCTAAACAAGTCATAAAGAATGAGGAAAGCAGAATAGTTTTTTAGAAGTAATTTTATTTTGCCATCACAAAGTCTGGTAGTGCTTGAGAGGAGACTTTACCAAGTGCTGAGCTTGTTTAAAACTCTGTGACTCCACTGAGCAGGTTTTAATGTGGGTACAAGCTAAGGTAATTGCTTTCTGTCTTAAAAAGATCGAGTTTTTTTAAAGGAGTGTCCTTCTGCAGATGAATGTACAAGTAATATTGTTTTAAATTTGAAAGTGTCTTGGGAATTGTACTAATCACACAAAATCCTGTAAATTATAATAATGTGTCCCATAATCTTCACTAGCTTTCGCCTTTTGCCCCAGATAAGGGGATAAAAATATTTCGGCATCCTTCTTTTCTTAGAGTTAAAATGGTTTAAGTCTTGCAGTACTCTCAGGCTGAACTTAATGTGACCCAGTGTGTCTGAAGTTGCAACTTCTACTTAATTCAGAATGCTTAACACAGGGCGATTAAGAATTGCTGAAAATTCGAATTCTTCCTTCCCTTGTGTTTTTGTTCTGAAACAATCTTTACAAAGGGCTGTTTTTGGAGGGCAGAGTACAGTCTTTTGTTTCTGGATAAAATTGATGGCTGCAAATGAAAGAATAAAGAAGGCTCTCTATTCATGTTCCCCAGCCTTTGTTTCAGTGGGCATTGTTTCAGTTTATAAGAGCTGTTTAGTACATATAGATTACTGGAAAGGCTGAAAGATTCCCAAACACATCAGTGCAGTCTTGCTGAAAATCCTGCTATCTCCTCAGCTGCCCAGCCAGTAGCTCTTGGTTTCAAAGATACCATGGAAGACTTTATTTCCTTTTCCACCACATTTCTTTGAAGTTGCCTTTTCTGCAGTAGTTTAAATGAGTCTTACTCTTTTCTTTCATTCAGTGGAAACCTTATCAAACCTGTGATTTGAGTTTTAAAGCTGAGGAAACTGGCTGGTTAAAATTTTAGTTATTTTTGATTTGCCATCTTTTTATCTTAAAAACTCAATATATAAATAGACTGTTGGCACATAGCTACAGATCTTGGTTCCAGTTTTGTAGGGAACATAGTTCCATAGTAGCTTAATTGTTGCTTTATTTGCTTTCTCTTTAGGGTCTCCATCTAAACATAATAAACTACTTAAGCAATTGTACACAGGTGAGATACCCATGTAGATCTTAAATCACAACAGTTTAAGTTAATCTGAAACTTGATAATTACAAGTTACTGAGGGCATACCAGGATAGTGCATTAACTTGCAAGTTAGTAAATTTTAAGTTGTTTTTGCTTTTGTAATGTCAGTGTTGAGCTGCACAGTTAGGATGCTGTTGGTGTAAATGCAATGCAATGAGTTACAGATGCCTCCTTGTATTAGTGATAAAACTGTTCCAACAGGGCTTGACATGTTGAGTTTGGCCATGTTTGTCAGTGGAGAGATTACATTTCCACCTAGTCCCTTTTCCCTGAGGAAGCCCTTGTTGTTTGAGTTGCTCCTGTCCCACCTCTGCTTTAATGCTCTCTTTCCCTGAGGTTAGTAGGGTGAATGGGTGGAACACCATAATCTTCTCTTTCTCCCTCCTTTTTTTATTTTTTCCTGTAGGGCTTTCTTTGCAAGATGCAGGGATGCTTAAGTGGCCTTGAGTCAGTCTGCTTGATGGAAGCCCATCTGGAAAGCAAACAGGAAAATCTAATTTAAGTCTTGATCAGATTTAAGTATGATATAATCACACAGTTGCTTGTGCTGTCCAAGGCCATATATACCACATCTGGGCATGCATGTGGATAGGCCTTCGTTTGGCATGTGAGGTGTTGGAGGTTGTGTGGGAGCTGTCACGATTTCTTGGCTATATCTCAGCCCAGGCTGCAGTGGGAGCTGACCTCTCTGCTGTATAGTGTGAAAAGGGGTTTGCCAATGTACAGTTCTCTTGTGCAGTACTAAAACGAGACAAAACCAATCCACTGAAAGGAAATCTTAATCCGTTGCCACAGAAAATGTTTGGTTTTGGTTTTGTTTTTTTTTCCAAATAGGCAACAAGCTTTCCTGGAAAATAGCTTTGCTACCAGAACTATTTTCCATGGAACATGGAGAACTACAGTACAAACAAGTTTCCAAATGCTGTATTATATTTCTTAATGGAAAGGCATTTATGAAGCTCTTTTAAGAATGTGATTTGAGGGTAAACTTTTTTAATAAGTGAGAGAACAAACAGTTTCAGTGGCTCAGCTCTTCCATGTGCAAATTTAATGAGCTGCTCTCCTTTTAACTTAATGTCCCTTTGAAATAGGAGTTGCATTGGAAACATTTGGCTTTATATGGTATCTGTTTGAACACTAACACAAATGTAAGTTCTCTTAAGTTATTGCAAATGTAACATTTTGTCTGAGTTAACTTGTTCTGGTGCGGCCTCACGTAGAAATATTCTATATAAAGCATTTTACCCCAGTGGTTGAAGTGATCCCTTCCAAGCAATCTGGCTGTGAAAAAGTTGAGATGTGTTTTGTGCAACATTTATTTCCAGAGGAAGGAATGTTTTTGTTCCCTTTATGATTCCGCTTCAGTCTAGGTGTCTGGTTTAGTGGAAATGTTCAGTTGTCAGAAGAATCAAGATGGTGTATTATTTAGATCTTACCAGACAAGTGGGATTTGTTCCTTCCATTCCAGTTATCAGAAAGATTAACCCTTTGCCCTCACAGTCCTAATTGCAGTCGTTCAGAAACAAAGATTCTGCTTGTACAAGACAGCAGCAAAGTGTAGTATGTGCCAACTGGAATGTTTCTCTGGTGAGTCTGGGTTGCAAGTATTACATACATTTTGTTTTGTGTTTCAGGCACCAATAAAAGCAACCTGTGAAGATTTGTCATGCAAGACTGGATTTCCTGAAGATGTTCACAGTGCAGTAGTCTCAAGGAGTGTACATGGAGGACAGCCTCTTCTCAATGGTACTGTTAGAAAACATATTTTGAACTTTTTTGTTTCTTCTAATTGTAGCCATAAGTCACCCCGGAGCATTTTCATCCTTAAACTCTTTCAGGAGAGAACATCAGCTGCTCTGTGATTATTTCTTGGTCACTATCATAGGACTTGGAAAATCAGTTGGCATTAGGGGAAGCACATGCACCTGTGACTGTAATTTGAGAGCACTGTGTGTTGTAATACTTCCCATTATTATCCTCTAATTCTTGGCACAGCATTCCCAGCGACGTTTCTTACTACCATTGACAGTGTGTATGCCGTTAGTCTGTACTTACAGCCCCTGTATGTATGAGGAGGTAAAGAAAGCTTCGTTTTCGCTTTACCTCTCGTGGAAGAACTGCAGTTACACCCAGTGCTGGTGCTCATGTTAGTGCAGAGATAGTTCCCTTACTGCTTTTCTGTGGCAGTCTGAGGAGAGACAGCAGTAGGAAGCTGGCAGTGGGCTGGGCAGCAGCACGAGAGAGTGCTTGGTTGTCTGTGAGCCCCTGGTCGGTGGCCGCAGCGCTGCAGGCTCTGTGAGCAGGCGTGCCAGGAGAGGCAGGACCGAGCCAGGGCTGTCTCAGGGACAGTGCCCTGCTCTCTCACCCTGGCACCTACCTGCATCCAAATGGCACCGTGCCCAGGCTGGGGATGGCCTGCTCCGTGAGCACGAGCCCTTTCCTCCGCCAGGGATGCCCTGCAGTCAGTACACCTGCCCAGGTTTGTCCAGGCTGGGAATTCAGTTCACTGTTCTTTTTGTGTCTCTGTTTTGCAGGGATAGAGTGGGACAAAGAGGCAGATGCTCTGAATGTTTCCTAGATTTCCCAGCCAGTTAAGTTTCAGTGTACAAGCTTCCAGAAGTACAACGTTTTTAAAAAATTTGCATTAATTTGTCTGTTTTCTGAACCGCTAACATAATTTTTTAAATCTAATTTGGAAATTGTGGAACTAAGAACATCAATTTTAGACAGTTTCAAATACAGCTTAAATAAGGACTAATTTAATTAATTTGTTGTTTCTTTCACATATAAATTTGGCTACACAGTTCAAGAGATTTAAATGAAAAAAATTCTATGAATCTGCAAAACAAATGAAGTAAAAGCTGTAGTCTTGATTTTACATGCTTGTATGTAGCAGTCTCTCATTAATTATACTTTACAGACCTGTTTTGTGCTTTCTTAGAAGTATAATGGAAACTTGAATGCAGGATGAATTGATTAGCTTTAGTGTATTTAAACTTGAGTTATTAAAGCTTTCTCTATTCAGTTTCAGGAAAGTATATTCTACCAGCACAGACTTTTCTTTTATTAAAAGATGGCTTAGAAATTTATGTATTGAAGTAAATGTTCTGCCAATTGAGAAAATAATAAAGAGGAAAGAGAATATTCCTCACTTTTCCACCAAATGGGAGTTAATAGATGGCTCTCCTATATACTCCTGTAATAGACACCAGCATGAGAATGCCTTGGTATGTGATGAGCGCAGGCAGGGTGCAGAAACAGGGGTGCAGAGCACAGCAGCCAAATGCCTTGCAAAGGTGCCACCTTGAAATACCAAATCTTTGTTACAGGTTGACTGTCATACCATCAGTTCCTCTTGAAATGGAGATCACACAGGTTTTGAGATCTGCCCTGTTCTGTGGAAGTTCTCTTTACTCTCTATGGAATCAAGGCTGTTGCTGCACTTTTTCCCTTTTCCCACCAGTTAGGAGCCACAGTAGACTGGGCACTAATTATCTGTTGTCGTTGCTCATGCAAACCTGATGATAATGTCTGATCAGCTTTAACTGAGTCTGAACTAGTAACATAGGATGACAAACTGACTTCCTGTCTCATTATTCATCCCAGTCCCACAGTCCCTTCCCTTGCTTCTCAGAAGTGAGTGAAGCATGACTGTTGGTTCGTCCTTGAATGGTATTAAAATGCATAACATTTTAGGGAAGTAAGAATTGGAAACACTGTATGAGGCAAACGGTATGTATCACATCATATCAGCTGGTTGAAAAATGACCTGGGGGAGTCTTTTTCCTACTACCGTTTCCTCAACTGAATTACTGCAGTGGTTAATTCTTTTGAAAATTTTGACATGCTTAAAAGCATATAATTTGCTGGTTACACATAAACATACAGTCCATCATTGCATAGCTTTGACTTAAATTTAATTACACTGTCATTTTGAAATACTATTGTTGTCAAAAGCCTATTTTCTGGTTATTAAACTAGATTCAGATGATGCTGGAAGTTAAGTACAGTTTCATGACATTTGCTTCGTAGGGGTAATCATGTGCCTGATTCTGATCTCGGCCGCCTCGCCTATCTAAATGCATGGAATTATTTAAGTTGGAAAAGACCTCTAAAACCATAAAGCCAATCCATTAATTCAGCACTGCCAAGTTTACCACTAAACCACGTCCCTAAGCACTACATCTGCATGTCCTTTAAATACCTCCTGAGATGGTGACTCCAACAATTTCCTGGGCAGCCTGTTCCAATGCTTGCCGACCTTTTTGCTGAAGAAATTCTTTCTAATATCCAATCTAAACCTTCCCTATGGATGGTGATGCCAGTTTCCTTTGTCCTAATACTTGTTTCTGGAAGAAATGACCAACCCCCACCTCATTACAACCTGCTTTCAAGTAGTTGTAGAGAGCAATAAGGTCATACAACTGGCCTTGGCTCACTGATCCTCTGTATTACCTTCCTGCCCTCCAGCAGATCAGCATTCCTGCCCAGCTGAGGTGCACTTAATCCCTTCATCCCCATCTTCAGTAAAGATATTGAACAATACTGGCCCCAGCAGTGAGCCCTGCGGAGCACCACTGGTGCCAGCTGCCAGCTGGATGTAACTCCATTCACCACCATTCCCTGGGCCTGGCTGTCTGGACAATTTTTGGGTTCTTACCCAGTGAGCACTGCACCTATCCAAGCTTTGAGCAGGCAGCTTCTCCAGGAGAATACTGTGGTAATCAGTGTCAGAGGCCTTTCTGAACTGTCAGTGGACAACATCTGCAGCCTTCCACTCATCCACTAAGTGGGTCACCCTGCCATAACAGGAGATCAGGGCAGTCAAGCAACACCTGGCTTTCATGAACTCAGGCTGGTTGGGCCTTATCTCCTGACTGTCCTGTATGTGCTGCATGGTGGCACTCAAGGTGATCTGCTCCATGTCCTTCCCCAGCCCCTAAGTCAGTCTTTTAGCTCTGCAGATCCTCCTTCCAGCTTCTTGTAGCTGTGCATCCAATTTACTCACCTCTGTCCAACTGTGACCTCCCTGGTCATCCAGGACTGCTGATAAACGATGGAAGGTGGCTTGCTGAGCATTTCTGTCAGTTCCTTCAGTACCTTCGTGTGGATCCTGTCTGTCTCCATAGACTTGTGTGTGTCTAAGTGATGCAGCAAGTCACTGAGAGTTTCTCCTTGTGTTATGGGGGCTTTACTCTGCTCCCTGTTGCAGTCTTCTAGCTCAGGGGTGGGGTACCCAGATAACAATTGTTGACTGGACCACGGCAAAGAAGGCACCAAGTACCTCAACCTTTTCCTCATCCTTTGTCCCTATTTTTCTACTCATATTTGATAAAAGGTGGAGGTTCTTCTTAGCCCTCCTTTTTCCTAGAAAGATTGCTTTTAAAAATTGTCTTTTTACAGTAATCTGTCATCAGATTATGTTCTGTTTGAGTTTTGGGGCTTCTAATTTTCTCCCTGTATAACCTTGCGATGTCCTTGTAGATACTTATACTAATTTCTGTAAGTTTTAGAGATGAAGGCTTTCATTTCCTTTGGTTTTGTGCATTGATACCACCAGCACAGAGGCTTTGTGGACATCTCAGATATCTGTGGAGTAATTTGACCCATAACTTGATGCTTTCTTGACAACTTCCACATGTTTATCATCTATCTTGTTTATTTGCTTTTGTTTAGTACATTGGAGGACAGGCTTCTCTTAAACTCTTTGGCTTCTGTTTAACTAAAACTTAAATAAAATTAGAATTATCATACGACTTGTTGGTCCCTGCATTCAATTTGTTACAGTAGCATAGGATATCTGGATTTTTAAAACTCTTATTATAAAAAATTTTCTTGCACTGCACTGTACTGTTTGTTTTTTGAAGACTTTTTTTTCACCCTGTATTCAGATGGTACTTGGTTTTGATGGAGGATTGAACTTGTTCCCATTGCATTTAAGAATAATTCATAATGGCTTTGTTAATTCATATGGCTAGGACACTATGACAGCATCTACTGATTTTGTTTTCCTTTTTTTGCATGGGGGCATGAGAGGCAACTACACATTCAGTTTTTGTGCAGGTGTTCAGTTGTCCCAGTACATGAAAAATTGGTGGAGCAATATATATTCAGAAAAACTTACATTGGAAAAGGGAAAAAATGCTCCACATTTATTCGGGGGGGGGGGGGGGGGGGGGAGTGGTTGGGAAGAGAAAGAGAGCTGTCCTTGTTGCCCTTGGTTTGAGGATGAGGAAATGGAGAAGATGATTCTAGTTGAGAGGTCACAGGAGCTGGAAACTTCTCCTTTTGTAGGCTGTGACTGAGCTGTGTGGGAGTTGACCTGCAGCATCTAGGCTGTCCCCTATTGCCTCCTTCTGGCTTAGTGTCACCAGTGCCCCCTGGTCCTGTGTCCCCCTGGAACAGACTTCCCTGGTCATACCCTTGGAGACTCTTGGAAGCTGATACTTTACAATTTGTCTTCTACAACGTCTGGCAAGTCTGACTTCAAGACGCAATATGCTCAGGTCACTAGATACATTTAAGATAAGTCCTATAGGCCTAATATTAAATTTACTTACTATGTTTGACATGTCGTTTCACTTGATACCAGTAGGTTCATTGAAATTACAGTGGTTTTTACCGAGGAACTAGGTGACCTCAGAACTACTGCCTTAATTTCTGTAAAGGGAGAAAAAAAGTAATACTTTCAGAAGCAAAATTAAGAGAAACTTCATTCATTGCTAAAAATTGTCTTAGTAATAAACCCATGGAATTACTTGAGCCCCCAGCTCTTCTAAAATGTAACATACTTTGAAATTTTTTAGGACTTAAATCCTCCAACATTTAAAAAAGAAAATAAGTAATATGCAAATAAGTCTCCAGTCATCAGCTAATAGAAGTAGATACCTAACCCAAATTGAGGGCACAGTGCTTAGGACTGGTTTCTGTAAATAAAATGTGATTACTGTTTGGAGAGCCATAAATAAGATGTAGTGTTAGGAGAAGAAGAGGTTAAGTCAAGAGGGACTTCCGTTTAATATATTAAATGCCCTTGCTTGAACTGGTTTTATCACATTTTTCAGTTCATCTAGGGAAAAGTACTTGTGGCAGTTTGATATGTCCAGCATGTTTATCTAATCTTTGTTCTATATCCTGCAAATTTTAAGATACAAATAAAGCGTTTTCAGCTAAAATCATTCACCTCAAAAGGTTACTTGAATGGTTTGCAAAATCATTTCCTAGAGATTCTTATGGTGATAATTATTGTAGCAGTTTCTTATCTCCCAGAGATGTTATTTTAACATTGTCTGTCCTGTTACTAAATGCATGGTTTTAGTTGTCTGCTAAGAAAATTCATTGCTAAACCAGTAATTCGAATGCTGTGTAGCTATAAAATATTTCTGAGGTCTTTGTGCTGCACAATGATAAAGAAAAAAAAAGTGTTTTGGTGTTGATCACAGAGATAAGCAGTGATTATTGATGATTAGCACTGCAGTTTCATTTAAGCCACAGTAAGCATCAGCTCTGCCAAAAAAGGCACTCTCATGCCTTCCCTCCTCTTTGAGCCTGGTACCAAGTGCTCATGAAACCATCAAGTGAACGGGGTTAGCCAATTTATCTGGGGTAAACTTTCACTCCCACTCCTTTAGACTTTTTTTCTGCGTGACCTTGTGGGCTTAAGCCATGGTGTCCCTGCTGCCTTTTGTCTTCTAGCAATGAAATCCTTAGAAAACAGTGTTTGTTTTGATGCTTTCAAACTGAGTGACAAAACTTGGTTTTTGCATTCCCACAGACTTATACTGTAGATTAACATTGAAAATACCAATTGGTCCCAACCCAGAAACGTGGTGTTGTTGGGAGTGTGGCCCTCAGGCGTGGCCTGGTGTTATCATTTCTTCATGATGGAGTGGAGGGTTACATGGATTCTGTCTGTCCCAGGTGAAGCTACTTGGCTTTTTTGCTAGTGTTGTTTTATTATTCTACATGTACAGATGTCTACCATCAGCTAAGAATAAAATTCCTTTTTAAAAAGTCATAATGCTTAAAACTGAAGACAGCAGCGCATCTTTTAAGGTGGATTAACTGTAGAGCCAAGGAAAGTGTTCTTAGAAGAATTATATTTTCCAAGAGAGGAATTAGTCTTTACCCAGGAAAAAGATTTTGGCCTTTTTTTTTTGTCTTCTATTAAAAAAAAAAATGAAAATAGTAACCACTTTGTTTGAAGTCTCCTTGCCTTAAGCAAAAAGATAAGTTGACAAGTTCCTTCCAGGCAGACAGCCAAACAATCTCAGATAGATGGGGTCTCTCTATGAGCTGCCGACAAGCTGGGGAAAAATTGTTTCAATTCTTCCCAAATGTATTGTTTTCTGAAATTCTTTTCCTGTACTCTTCACCCTGTCCCCTCTTGCAAAAAAAAAAAAAAAAAAAAAGAAAAAAGAAAGAAAGAAAAAGCCACTACAGCCTACCATACCCTTCTAGTTGCTCTTTTAAGCCTAGTGGGAGTGATTTTTTTTTTCCAGAAGCTTCTGTTGTTAAGATATTTTTTCCCCCTGAGTTATGCTTAAGATTTAGTAGGTTTAGTTTTGCCCTCTTCTTTGAGAAGCAGAGTAAATTCTATTGCTGTTACTTGGTGATACTGTGCCTTGTTGTTTTATTGTATGTTACAGTTGCATTCCAGTTCTTGGTTTCTTGCCTTTTTAATCCTTTTCATCTTCTTTTCTCAAACAGTTTTCCTGTTTGTACTCTTTCCATACCCCATAGCATCCTAAATTCTCCAGTGTCAGTTTGGAGCTTGCTGTCCTGGATTGGAAGAGCTGCTTTTGTTTGCTTTCGCTACGCTAGCACAGTACCTGTTTTGTGATACCAGTTGTCTGTTCATGTACCAACCTCTTAATCTATTCTTAGATACTTGTACCCTGAAAATTATAGCTTTCTTTTGCTGAAGCAAGAGACTGCTTTTCTTGAGATGTAGTGTCCTTATTCCCTTTTACCAGCTACTTAAGCATGGATTATATTTTAGAGTATATATAGCATATATTCACCTTACTGAACAGTGGTAATACACTATTTGAATGGTGACTCCTTTTTGCTTTTTTTGTCTGACTTATATGTGATACCTGATTTTAATTTTTCAGTATTAAACTACTGACCATAAGTTGGTATCATCTCAGTTCAAGCTTGTGTGTTGAATGTTGCATACATATAAATGGAGGATAGCATAAATAATGAAATGCAGTGATGTTATGAATGTGTGCAAAGGACTAACATTTTAGAAACATAATTCCCCATCCCTTGGTGGACTGTAAAGCTCTTGTGGAATTGTATGTAGTATGTGAATCAATTTGTATATCCAGTATCAAAGAACATATAACTTAAGTTCTAGGTAAGAAGGAATTCTAAAAAAATCTAATCAAAATGTACTCAACAAAATTTTTACTTTTCATGGATTATTTTAAATACAGGTTGAGAATACAGTTTATAGTAAAATCTTAAATAAACTACTCTGTCCAGTTTTTCCAAAGAAGAAACATGATTCTCTCTTATTTCCTGGAAAAGGAGCACTGCTTCTGTTTCTCATGTAGAGTCTTATAACTCCATCTTGATAAAGAGAAAAGTACACCTACAGAGAAATTATAGAAATCTTGAATGGTTCCTGTGTTCTGAGATCTGTAAATTACTATCTTAGTTAATTAGTCCAGTTCAGATAGTAATTTCTGCCTGTAGTCCATTTACTTGGAATGCACTGAATTAATTAGTACTTATTCCCTTTTCCTATATTCATCTGGTTACTTGCGAGGGTCTCAAATGTAGTATTCTTTCTGTGCGGAGAAATCTGAATTACAGCGGCAGAATTGGTAGCTGCCTCAGTAAGCTCTGAGCATGGCTCAATGAAGGATGGCAAAGGGGATGTTTCTTTCTGCCCTCTGAAGCTGGCTCTAGCATTATAGTCTTTCTAACACCATTTAGTGTAGCCTTAGTTCAATTTTAAGCTACACCATCTGGCTTTGATTCCCAGGGGGCCATTATTTTTCCTGGAATCATTGTAGTTAGAGTATTCTTCAGTGCTGACCAGTGCTCTAGGGAAGGCTGGAAGGAATGGTGGCTGCAAAGCTGTGCAGAAAATCTCCCCAGCAGGGAAAGGCGCCCCTGGGTGTGGGTGATTTATTTAGTTACAGAAGAAGGTTGCTGTTGCATTCAAGAGCTGCATGGAAAAAAATGTTTCTGTGGGGTGCATAAGTATATGGAATATATGGAACAGAAACTCAGGTGAAGTGTTCTGTGTTAGCATACATAATGTGAGAAAATGATATTTATAATTAAGAATTCAAATTGTCACTTAGGACTACGGTACATCTTCTGTTGACTTGTCATTTGTCTAACAACCCGGAAGACAAATTTATGAGAGCATCCTACTGAACTGATATTGCAGGAAATATCCTTTATTGCAAAACATATTACCATACTAAATACAGATAAACTCTTCTAGTATTTAAACACTTAAATACCATATTAAATCAAATACTACTGCCTTGAAGACTTGGATGTCAGTCAGCAAATCCCAAGTACGGTTTGAACTGCTCTGATTTTGGTTGAATGCAGTGAGGCAGATTTTATTGCTTGGGACATTCAATGTGAGGGCATTTTTTTATTCTGGAAGTAATAACTTTTGGAAGAGTTTACTTCCAGGCTTTCACAACATGTCCTAGGCATCAGAGCCAGCCTTGCTAAACTCAGGAGAAAGGAGGAGCAGAAGGAAGGTGCAAAAAAACATGCTCAGATTTTGGATGGAAAGGAAATTTGTTGGACTTGCTATTATCTTCTAATTAGACTGTAGAAGGAGCAACTGGCCTTTGGTACCCTGTAAATCTTTCCAATTTAACACAGCACAGATGGTTTTCTGCTCATTTCCATATGCCCTCACTGGTCGATGTGTCCTCCAGAGGGTGGAGAAAATAATGTTGGGGGATAAATGGAGTGAAACACTGGAGTGCCAAATGGAGCTGAGGCTGGAGAAAGGATGGAAGCAGAAGAGTCCAGGTGATGAAGGATAATGAATGGAGGGTGGAGTTATGAGCCCTGGTGTTGTTCAAGGGGGAAGGGAAAGCAGAGGTTGTCCACAGGCCTAGAAAGAGCAGAGAAGCTTCACATTAGTTGGAAGAGGAGGCAGAAGCAACCCAAGGTAAAAAGGAAAATATCTTGGAATACTTTCAGATTTCCCCAGGGCATCCAGTTTGAGCTAGCCGTGGACATCCAATACCCATGCTTACGGAAATGCTGAGGACCCAGTAGAGCTCACCAGTGTGAAATAAGTGAGCATGTAATGCTGAGAAGCTTTTCTAGGAGAAACCACCAGGCCTTCTTTACATAAGAATGAAAGCACAGTGTCCCACATCTTCCTTTTTTTTTGCAATTTAAGCTAAAAACCATAATTATTTGAGTATTCAGCCAAGATCAGAACATGCACAAGGAAGAAGAGCCTTTTGAAGATAAACTGATCTTATAACCAAGACATGAGGTTAGCTAGAGTACCTACAGCTGTACATCATGACTTGTCCAGTGTTTCGGAGGAAACATAGAGTTTGAGCATGCAGTGTCTGTGAACTGGTATTAAAACCCACTGCTGCTTTTTGTTACAGGTGATTTGGTCCCACCCATATTTTTTTCATTTTTTCCCACCTTGTGTGTATATATGTGCAGTTTAAGTGCATATGAAAACACCAACCTTAATTAAAGCTATAGAGGATATATCCAAAATGTAAATCTTTCATATTGTTACAAATGCATTACAGTGATGTCGCTGCGGGATGAGTGAGTTTGATCAGCAAGATAATGCATCACAAAACTGTTCCTCCTTTTTGTGGGCTCATTCACTTCTGCGTCAGGTTAGTTGTTGATTTGCTGGGATCTGCTGTGGAAAAGGAGATAAATTAATGAGAAAAGAGGTGTGTCAGTGGTGATGAGATAAAAGGAGGTCATAACTGAATTAAACTCGCTCTGTTAGAGTCTCTGGTAGGTTTTTTCCACTCTCTTTTCTCTCTGCAGTGCTTTCTTCCTGCTGTTTTAATATATTCCAGGATTGGGCAGCTGAGGATCAGTGCCCTGCCATCCCTTGCCCTTGATGGCTGGTGCATCCCAGCGCTTCCCAGGCACAGCAGTGAATTGTGCCTCGGTTCTGAGCTGGGTTGCAGATGACAGCGAGCAATCCCATTAACCTGCCAGCCTGGCTGCAGATAATCCCGGAGATCCAGGGCACCCAGTGCTGCCCACCCACGGCTGCCATCCCTCACCCTGCTGGCTGCAGTCCTGCCTGCCTGTGGCCACTGATGCTCTGGGCAGAGGAGCAGCACAGCACGGCTCAGGTGCATCTCCTCCTCCTCCTCCTCCTCCTCTGAGCTGACTGCAGAGCTCAGAAACTGGCCCATTTAGATTTATTTTTTTCCTTCTTTTTTGCCGTCTGCTGTGTTTTGGCAGACCTGTGAGCAGTGGCAAATATTATGATCGTGTCTGCTTGCCTGCAGCTCCTTTTTGTGCACTGTGCTGCCTTTTGAGAAGTAGATTTTGTTTGGTTTTGAAAGTTAATGGCATATGCCTCTCAGGTTGTAGAGAGAAGGAATTATTTAAGGCCCTCTGTGAGTTCCAGTTTAACATTCTCTTAAATAGGGAAGTCAGAATCCCTAAAAGCACAATTTATAACATAAAAGCTATCAAAATAGCAGTGCAATCTGTTAAAGTGTTTAAAAATTTGATTCGCTGCAGTTTAAAATGTGAAATAAATGTACACTAATTGTTTTGAATGGAGATGAAGATGGTGTTTGAAGCCAGTCTTTAAAGGAATTAGTGAGATAGCACTGCAGTTAATGGTGGAGCACTATTTTCCTGTAATGGGCTAAGCAATGTTCTCTAATTAGCTTGTAAATTGATATTCAAATACAAGTAAACTGGCAATCAAATACAAGCAAAACATCTATGTAAGTAGACTTTGACGTCTGCATTTAGCATACCTGTATCAAAATCATCTGTGGGTAAAGGGTAAACTCTTGGTTGTTTTCAGCATGGAGCTTTTATTAATGGTGGCTCACTGGTTACAGTAGGTAATTTTTTTAATTTAAGCACATAGAAAGAGGAAAAATAAGTTCCTTTTTTTTTTTCCACAAGTGAATGGCTCTTAAACATTATTAACATAATACTAAGTGTGTATGAGCTTTTTTCCTGTCTTCATTTCTTCTGGCTCTTGTCAGCTAGTTGTGCACATAAGATTTGATACATAGCTGAGTCAGTAGCAGTCACTCTGTTGAGTTTTCCTGGATTTGGGATCATATTTATGTTAATTATTAAAATTATTGCTATATGGTATAGCCATTTCATTTTCAATCCTTGTGGCAGAAACTGGATGCATAAACTATTAGTGGTGTTTATGTTGTAAGGTTTTCAGTGGTATGTAGTACAGGGTCTTAAACTTGAATGTCTGGCACAAGTAGGTTTCTACAAAGGAGAATCATAGAATGGTTTGGGTTGGAAGGAGCTTGAAGACCATCTAGTCCCAATCCACCTGTCATGGGGCAGGGACACCTTCCACTGGACTGGGTAGCTCAGAGCAGCATCCAACCTGGCTTTGAACACTGCCAGGAATGGGACACCCACAGCTTCTCTGGGCAACCCATTCCAGTGCCTCACTGCCCTCACAGTAAATTATTTCTTCCTAGCCATACAAAAAAACTGGTGCATAAGAATTCTTGCTGGAAAAGGTAAACAAAAATCACACATTTAAAATTCTGTTTTCAGGGTCTTTTTAATGTCTGTATTTTCTAGTCTATAAAATATCTCTCACTCACTGATACCTCACACACTGATACCTTGCTAACTACCCTCTGCAAGAATATTATTTACTGACAGAAGTGTGAACTGTGTCCGTGGGTCAAGTATGTGGCTTTATCAACCACCAATACTCCATCCATCAGCTGTTAGGGTGTTTGTTTGGCATCATCTTTTATGCTAAAAGTTCTTTGGAATGTACTTCCCTAAATCAAATTCTTGTCACTCTGCATTCATTAAATCCAATTAATGTTTGTATAGATTTAGCTTTCAGTGCTGATTATTGTCTGAATTCTTCAAGGGGGAGAAACTCAAACAAAACCAAAACAAAAATCCCCCTTTGTGTGAAGTGTTTTCTGTAAAGCACTAAGTATGCATTTTATACTGTAGAACTAATACATCAGTGAAAGTCTTGACTTTCCAATTCAGTATGTGCTTTTCTGTTCCAATAACCCCAGTTTTTGCTTTGCTGTGCTTTAGTGCATGTATGTGCTTTTATAAAAAATTGATCAACTTGGTTCTCAGGGGATGGTTAATGGGGGATTGTAGGTCCCTCAGAGGTCACAGGTTCAGATCAGTCTGTCATCTGCATCCAGTAGCCAGTGACTTATAACTGCTTGGTAAGTTATGCAAAAGGAGCTTTGGTTGATGTGGTTTCTTCTGAAGGAGTCTCTGTTGAAAAGGTACTTATTACACAAGAGCAGAAATACTGCTGAAATTAGTGGAAACTGGGTCAGCACATGTAGGCAGGGAGTGCTCATGTGTATGAAGGTAGCTGGAGAAGGTCAATATCACAGTGCTTTCCTGACTGGAAGAGAGAAGCACTGAAACAGATGGGAATTTTAACCTCTGGAAGTGCGTTTATGCAGAGCTGTGATATGTTAGGGCAGTAGCTTTAACAGCTTGGGGCAAATAGCACATTTAGTGTTTTAGGTACTGCAGGTGTTTTTGCCTATGTGTAATTGATTCAGTATGTTTACCAGGACTGGAATGAAGTCTGTATCACACTGAAACTTCAAATACAAATTAACAGCAAAAGAAATCCCTCTCATCCTTATCCTGTGTGTCACTACCTGCACTTCTGACCATGCCAAGTCTCATTTAATTAGAATCTTCTTGTTGTGCCTGTGTGCCAGTTAATTATTTAAGAATGATATGTGTCAGGATTTATAAAAATGGATCTTTTTTCCTCAGAGAAAGTGATTATATCAGTTATTACAGCTGCAAATGATCTGGAAGTTATTTCCTCCTTCCAGTTTTTGAAACAAAGTCTCTAATTTACAGATGCATGCCAAAAAGCCAACATAGTGCGGCTAAAATGGAAGATTTTTGTTAGCCGTCAGTGAGTTTGCTGTTTAAAGGAAGCAAAGCCTACAAAAGCGCAGGTGCACCTGGCTTTAGGAAGCAATTTTGCAAGAGACATCCCAGCAGAACATGGCTGTTCCAGTCTGCTGGGCAGGTTATGGTGCACTGATGAAGCCTGGCTTAAGGTGGCCACTGTCTCAGTGTCTGTAGGTTTTATATTGCAGCTGATTTAAACCAAAATAAAAGTTATTGAATCCTAACAGTATCGAGTTGTGTGTTCCTCACAAAACCCAACGATAGTATACAAAGATTCTTAGTTTTTTAAGCCCCATCTATCATGCAGGACATAGATAAAAAACTGAAGAAGCTGTCTCCAAACATTTGTTGCTGTAAATGACTATCAACTTTGAAAAGGTACCTAAAGTTTTTGTAGGGTAACCAAACAAGGTATTGGAAATGGCTGCTTTTAAAGACTGCTTGCTATCTGCTCAAAGATGATAGTGTGACTTCTGTTGCAAACAATTTAAAAATTGTGACTGTGAGCCTAGTAGATGAGCAAAGTCTGAAGGGCTATATATGTATGTTCTAGTAGCAATAACTTCTTATAAAGCATTTACACTTTTGTAGAAGGGGTAGAAATAGATAAATCGTTTGGTAAGCTGTTACATCAGTGTTTTAATAATGTCTGTCAACCATGTATATTTATGATGCAGAGAATTTTCCAAAGAATGGGCAGTGTCAAAATGTCACTGCAGGTCAAAACACAGGTTTTTTGTTTGTAGGTCTTTGTTTTTATTTGGTGTTAGAGTTCTAAAGTCTCTGTATTATTATTTTAGTAAGAATCTTGCTGTCTTACATTTTAAATTCTGCAAGCCATGCACAGGTCTGCATGCACAGGATAATTAAGTTCTGAGTGTACCATCCCATGAACTGAGAGAGAAGAAGGTCACCTTTATGCCACAAATGCAAACTGTGTCAATAACATTGCTCATTTTGTGTCACATACTTTATGTTTAATTTGATAATTTTGCCCAAAATTTTTTTTAAATATTTTAATATATAGTGATTGTTTTATTAACAAAATGATAATATTAGACAAGTCTTTAGAAAGACCTGGAGATGCCAGGGAGACAGTGGGGTCTGTAATACTCAATATGGGAGAGACAGATGGTTTTAGGTTGTTTCAGAATGTGCCCAGTTACTTCTGATAATGTGATTAAGGGATTAATTTATGCACAGTCTATTTGCTGCTTTTCTGAATGCATGTGGATGAACATGGTATATCTCATCTTTTTAACTGATGCTCCTACTAAACATTCAAAATACATTTTCCTCAATATAGCAAATATTTTATTCTGTAAAAAATTTTTTGCTACAGGCTGCAGAATTTTTAGTGGTTCTGTGACTTGAACCATCAGGTGCTCAGAGCCCTCTGAGGTGGATGTTGCAGGTTCCAGGCACTATCCGTGGCTCTTAAAAAAAAGTTAAATCTCTGTGATTGAAAGACTTAAAGAGTGCTGTCATGGGGGATATTGAAAATGGCTGGGAAGATTAGAAGGCCAATTTGGAAGACTGATAGCTCCAAGTTCCCTCATTTCAAGAGTAACAGTTCCCCTTATTTAGAGGGTATAAGAATTGTAGAGCAGCATCAGCAGCTCCCAAATAGAGAAGCGTATCTTGGTAGTGAGAGACAAACATAAAACAGATGCACATTAAAATAGGGTTTGCTGATAACAGTCCTGCTTAACAGTCCTACTGTGGTAACAGTCCTTACTCTGGGAGAGTGTCTCACTCTGCCAGACCCAAATGCTTGGGAAATTCCATGCAGAAGCATTTGCATTGCTGTGGATGAGGTGGCTTTATAAATTGGTCTCTGTTTTTGGTTCTGTACAAGGTAGTAGGACCAAAGAGGGGTAGGCTGAAAGAGGTGTTTTGAGGAGGGACTGAACGGTACAACTTTCCTGATACGAGTCACACCCAGTGCGCATCTTCCCTGGTGACAGAGGAGCTCAGGCGGATGTTATTTCTCAAGTATAAGGTGTAAATCCTGTATTGGAACAAAGTGATCTAAATTACCATGGGACATGGCAGTCCCACATCTCTTCCTAGCCCTCCCCAGAGGTCCAGGTGCATGTTTTGTCCTTGTTAGAGTGGTCCTGCAGTCTCAGTATGCATCAATGCATTGGTCTGATCACATGGCAGGCTTTCACTGAAGTGACAGAGAAGCGATATTCCTGTGGATCAGCAGGATGAATGAACTTGTCCCATAGCTGCACTGCAATGGCTTCTGAGAAAAGAGGGATATGGGACCGTGGGCTGCAAGACCACATCTTCTAGCAGGATCTTGTGCCTAAATAATTTTAATTGTCGTGCCAGAAGTGCATCCTAGCTGTGTTTGTAAATATTGCTCATTTTTTACTGAGATCTTCATCTCTCACTGGCCAGCCATACTGGTTTGCTGTCCTTTTAAATCTGTAGAACCAGGGTGGTTGATTTGAGCATCTAATATGTAAATCAGATGACCTTTTCACTGTGATTACTTTTTTTTTAATGAATGTATAAATCATGGATATTTTCACCATTAGCTCAAGCCCTTCTATGAAATATGAGAACGATGTGCAGCATTTTAATCTTCAGTCTGTCCAGTCTCTCTCCCTGCCTTCCCACACCTCCATACTAACAAGCCAGCATTAAACCCCTAAGTAAGTGGCAGTGTCTTCAGACAGGAAGAGTCACAGGCTTATTGCAAAGACAAAATGAAGCAAACAGAGCCGACTACCGTAGCTGTAAGTCATTTTTGCATGCAATACCTGTTGAGCTCTCTTTTGTCACCTGGGGTGGTGTAAAACATGACAGTCCACCAGGGCTGCTTCAGGGGCTTCAGTGGCATTCTGGGTTCCACAGACTCTTCCATGTGTAGAGATTTGAGGGCTATCTCTGCTGGAGTCTCCTGCTGTACCAGAGGATGCTGCTGCCTTGGTGTAGGCGTGCTGGCTCTCTGCTGGAGGCTGCCATGCTGCTGCAGGGCTGGTGACGCGGGCTGCCTGTCTGCGCTCTGCCTCCCGGAGCCTCCCGTGCGTTATCGTGGATAAAGATGTGCTGACACCAGGGCAGCAGCAGCAGCAGAACTAGAGCAGCACAAGGATGTGCGTGGTGGCCTTCTGTCAGGCCTTGCTCGTCACTGTCCTTAGCGAAGTCAAGATCTGGGGTTGGAAGTATTTTTTGCTGGGAAGGCAAAAGAGCCCCAGGGCTCTTGGTCACACAGACCTTTGAAGCTGTCCTCAGGAAATGGTCTGCAGTGCTTCCTGTAGTGAATTCCTCTGGTAGCCAGGCTTGCTGCCTGCTGCTTGCTGTCTGCTAAGGCTGAAGTCTTGTTCCACGTGTATGTACTGTGGCCCATGGGATTAAAAATAGACGCATTCTCCATGACTTGTAATAATCAGTTTGATTAAGTTTGGCATGAAAACAACAGGAATGTTTTCTTTTAAGCTGAAGGCTGGGACTTGTTTTGGACAACATTTCTAAAGCTTCCCATTAAGGGAGGTAAAAAGCAAACCCAGCAGCCTTGTAAACTGTCTACTATGAAGTTCTTTAAATAGCACAATCTATCTCTCCTCTTAAATTAGTGGTCAACTTAAAAGTAATTCATCAAAACCAGTGGATTTACATAAGTATGTGGTATAAGACAAATGAAAACTAGGTCTGGAGTTTCTGAGAATACTTGAAATTCAAGGCAAATCTGGCTAGTCTAAAATCAACCACAAACTTCGTAAGCTTCTAGTATTTAGGGGTTTGGGCTTTTTGGTTTTTTTTTTTTTTATTTTGGAATATCTCAGCTGGAAAAGGGAAATTCTGTAGATCTGCTATGGATCTTGCATTCTAGAAAAGATTTGCAATGTTTTTTTATGTATCTTAAGTGAATGGTACAGGGAATGACAAGGATGCTGGCTTTCTGTTCAGGGATGAATAGGCATAAAGGTGTATCTCGAGATTGTTGTGTGTGATGAAGAAAATGTATTGGAAGGCATCAATGTGTTTCTTCAGATAAAGATTTTTTGATACTGATTTTGTTATAATCTGACCCAGTGGTCAGGAATCTTTTAGTTTTACTTAAAACTTACATGTTTTCCCATAAAGTTGTTTAGTTAGTTAGTTGTTAGTACCTTTTTAATTAGAATATTGATTTGCAGTTGCATAATCTGAGCATCCAGAGTTATATTAGTATTTCCTACTGGTTTACATGGATTATTTTTTTATTTGCCCTTGACTTGCAATGAGCCTATGAGCTACAAGCTATCTGTGTGCCCATGGGCAGATCCTGATTCTAAAAGTAAAAACTGACAGCTGTGGCCAGAGGGGGCTTTTCGATGCAATACAGTGTGGCTTTGCCAATAATTTTAATTTTTCTAAGCAGACTTTAAGGGGGGGATCAAAAATTTAATTAAGACTTTTCTTTTTTATTATTTTTTGTACATCTGAACTATTTTGTGCTCTTATGAGAACATTGTGAAAATAAATCTCCAGTATTTAGACAGATGTAGTACAGAACAATTTCCTTCTCTGAATTCAATGACTGCCAGCCTTGCATGGGTGAATATTTGTCATGGTGCAAAACTTCAGAAGTAGACTGTAATACTGAAAAAATAGAGCAATTTTAAGGAGTATTAGGAACTTGGAAATTTTCAGCTTTTCTGAAATGCTGTGCAAGGTACTAAATATGAATATTACATTTTAAAAGAAGCAATTTTAATACACTTGCAGCAGTGCACATATTAAGCAGAGATCAATAAATAGCTTGTGATAGTTAATGTGCATATCAGTTTTACTGAAAGTATTCCATGTGAGGAAGGAGGAGATCACAAGAAGATGGAAAATTATTTGAATAATTTCATTATGGGCTTTTATTTTATTCCAAGTTACAAATTTAGGAAATCTGTGACATGATAAAACATGGAAATCTGTAGTTCCTGCATGCTTGCCATTAAGATTGGTAATAGATGTTATTTATGTAACTTTTTTGTACTTCAGTCAAACTGCAGTAGATGTGAAAACAAGGGACATCTGTTTTTCTTAAATGGCAAATGCAGTACTCAATAGTAATTAAATTATATAGGCTCAGCTCTCATTAGGTGAATTGTTTTTTCTCCTTTACATTATTGAAGCAGCAGAAAACAGTGAAATTTAATCACTTAGTGTCAATACAAAAGCTGTGTTCAAAAGCTTGAAGTGAATTTTGCTTTCTAGAAACTGGTGGTTAATACCAGAGATGAATTGTGCCATGCAGTGCTGGACAGCGTCTTGTGAGCTGATTCGAGTATAGGAACTGGCTGGAACTACAGGGAACATCACACTTTTTTTGGGAATCCTTTCACTTTGTAGTCACTGAAGCTGTAGGGAGCAAGAGCCCACATCCTGTTGTGTGTCACCAGAAATGCCAAAGGTTTATAGGTGATTTGGAGGTAGAGGACTTGCTTGTAGGAGAGTATGGATGGAAAACTGCACTGTCCAAAAGAGTCTGTCCCTTTGCTCAGCCACCCTGCTCCCTTGGAGAATTTACTGAGTGCTTTCTCCATCTCCATCTGTCCTTATGCTAAAGTCTCTCTAAATTTCTAAAGCCGTAGTTTTGGGTATTTGGAAGCACTTTTAAAGCAGTATGACATTGACTTAAGCGGGAAGCACAACCTTGGAGGAACATGTTTTTAGAGCAGGACGCCACGAGTGGTTTAAAAAATGCAGGGCAGTGTTCATAGTTCAGAGCAATTAAGTATAAAAACTTCCCAGTAAAAATGTTGAGATTGGAATGGGCTTTTCAATAATGCAATAACTCTGCCATCTACTAAAGCCTTTGATTAAAAAAAACCAAACAAAACACAGCCAAGCAAAAATACTCCCTGGTTCTGTGTAATGTGTTCTACAGCCTTTGTCTTTTGTTTCATGCTGTTTGACAGCCTGGTAAGCAATACCAGTTATTGACACCTAGTCCAGTTTTTCATCACCCATTGTGATCCTTTGCTTCTAAAAGGATGTCGTCATTGCATACAGAGGAAGAGTAGCACATGGATTAAAAATTACTTACCTAAAGTGAGTGTAAGGCTAGTTGGAGTACACCAGGTTGCCTTTACTGAAATATTTTCTCCTTAAATCTCGTAAGTCATCGCTGTTTGTCATACTGCTTGGCTTTGCATCACTGGTCAAGGTAGCTCCTGTCCTGTGAGTCTGAAGGGCTGATCTAGAAACCTTTTGTGTATTGTGCATGTGGGAAGGAAAGCTTTGGGGTCAGACAGCCCTGAATGGAACCACATGTACGAGGGAGGCCTTGCTTCCCACTCATGGGCATGGTGGCATTTCTGTGCCACAGGGGAGGGAGGACACTGGGCTTGCTGAGGCACAGTGTACCACCAGTTCTACCAAGCAAGGATAATCTCTGTCCAAGGAGATCAGACCTGTGCTCCACCCTTGCAGTGGGAATGAAGGCACAATAGCAATCTTCAAAGTCTTGGAAGACTTGGGATGCATTTTTTAAAAGTACGTTTTAAAAAAGAATAAAAAGTAAGTATCAAAGATGATCTCTATATTTAAGAAGGGTCTAGGCATAGGATAAGCTTCCAGAGACCATCTGAAGTAGAACAGCCTTTAAAGAAAAATAAGTCTTTTCAAAGAGCAGCTCTCTGTTTCGCCCAGAAGAGACAGTGTAAAGAACTCTCACAATAAAGTTTTCTTACATATTTGGGTGAAATAGTCTTTTATAAAGATAAGTGAGAAAGATGGGGAAATCCTCCTCTGCTCAGCAGAGGCTGGAGTTGAAATACTCATTGAAGATAGATTTTGGTAACTGCTAATCTTTTGCTGGCAGTATTTTCATCGTGGGGAAAGCTGAGGATGGTGGTTTAACCTTTTACTTTCTTCTTCCTCTTCTTTTCTTCCCCTCTATTTTTTCAGCCTTTATTAATCTAGTGCTAGGTTTTGGAGAATGAAGATTTTTGTTGCTACCAGGTACTGTCTGTTCTGTGATTCAGTTCTTACATTTTTGTCTTTATTTTCTGCAACTTTAAAAAAAATAATCTAATGAGTGAGTTCAGAGAGAGACCAGAACTTGCACATGCATCAAACGTCTCTTTGAATGCCACAGATGCCGAGGCTATTTTGGGCAAATGAGTTAAGAGGTGTGGCAGTGAGCTGATGGCCCTTATCTCTGGCTCACCTCCGTGTCAGATCTGATGGGACCTGGGCGTGCAGAATGTGTGCTGCATTCCCAGATGCTGCCCTGCCACAGCTGCAGGGAGGTCAGATGCTGGAGGCTCCTCTGGTCATCTCCAGGCAGCTCCCAGGATGGTAATAGCAGAAAGTGTCTGTGGTTTATTTTGGTCCAGTGACTTTGTCTCTGGCCACAAAGCAGAGATAGGAAATCAAAGAACTGCATGCCTCCAGGAGCCTGTAGTGGGTGTGATTTAAGTTATCTGCAGGGCACATAGTGTTCCATAAACTTTCATCATATGGATTCTGGCTGTACTTTCTGCTAGATCTAAAATTAGTTGGTAGTCATTATTGCTTCATGCATTAAGTGAAGATGTAAAAGTGAAATTTTCAGCAAAAATCAAGACATTAAGGGAAACAAGCAGTGCAGATTTAAATGCTGAATACTTCTAATAGCAGTGAGTAGCTGAGCATGTTTCTGTGGGCATCCTTTACAGCTAAAAGAGTCGAAGAATTGGGGTCAAATCCTGCCATGCTGGATGAACTTAGTTATATGCTGGATGAACTTAGTTATTTCTCCACTGCCAGAGTCTGTAAGATAGAACAATCAAACATGCAAAGGTGACACAAAAAATACTCTTAAAAGAAATTTTAAAACCTTAATTAAAAATCATAACAATGTGAGAAAAAAGTGTAATGTTTTCTATTTGTCCATCTTTGTAAAATAATGTAGAATGATCCTTTGACTAGTAAATTAACACAGCTCTTTAATATGCCTAAAGAAAATATTTAAGGGGAGGAGAATACTACACTGAGGGTACAGCACCCTTAAGTTGTTACTTTTTATGTACTAAAACTAGAAACTGTGAGAATTCTGGCAGTGGGGTTGAACTTTGACAGCAGAAATTTTTTGTGGGTGTTGAGGGTTTTTTGTCTTCTGTGGATCCAGGTTGCTGCTCAAATATATTTCTGGGAAGGTGGGGGTGGATGGCCTTAGAATGTTGTTTCTTATACCAGCTGAACAGTGCTAATTCTCTAGAGCCTTCTTTGATGTTCCATCCCCCAAAAGAAGGCAGTGCTCTCCATTTCTCATTGCTAGACCTGTGAACCACTGGCAAGTATGGTTCAGAGGTCTCATACAGAGTTAATACATGAGGCAGTTAATGTTCCATTGCATTAAAGCAAAGTTGGTCTTCTATCAACTTTTATGCTCCTTAAGAGCAAAGAGGCTTGAGTTGGCACGCTTACTTTGCCATCTGTAGTCTAAACAGGGATGTGGTCAAGAAGGAAAGTTGAGAGGAGCATGTCAGGGATTTAAAGTTCTTTCATATTTTTCCAGACAGAATTTAGTTAGGAGGGATCTTTGTGGCAATGCTTTTTTTGTTTGCAAAGCTCTCTGACAATGACAAGCCCTGGGTAGTGCAGGCTGTCATTTTTGCTGTCCGTGGTCTAACCATTGCACAGTATGCATATTTTGTGATGTCTATAATCTTCTGACAGGCCAAAGCTGTTGAAATGCCATGTAAAGTTCATTCCATCCTTTTTACTAGTTAGCTGAATTTTCTTCAGAAAGATGGTTTTGCTTCGTGGCATACCTTGGAAGACATTCTCTGCTGTTTTCTGTAAGAACTAATGACAGTGTTACAAAAATAGCCCCAAACTTTTGTGTCATCTTGCTCCACTCTTCATTTGTTTTCAGAGTGGTTGCACGTAGGCTTGAACTACTTACAGAGTAGTTGCACGTCGAATTGACCTTTTTGACTTAAGTTTGCTTCATGCAACAAGAGGCTCTGGAGTTACTTGAAGGGCTCTCAAATCTGTCTTCCCTGTACTTCCACTATATCCATACCTCACTGAAAGCAGGACCCAGCCCTACCCCTCTGCATGTTTTCATCCTGCTTTCCTAAATGCAGACCCCAGCATTGCTTTTGCCTCAGTTCCTGCTGTTGTCCTCTTCGGTATCCCCGACCTGCTGAGCCAGAAAGGCCTCATCTTTCAAGTGTGTACCTCAAATGCACCTTTGCTTCAGCTTTGTGAAACAGCTTTGAGCAGGTTGCCAATGTCACACAGCAGCTGACAACCTCCTTGTGCATATGCTTGAGTGGTGACACATCCAGAAGGTGGCAAACTGAATGCTACCGTTCATTGCTAGTTTATGCCAAAAAAATTGCAGGTGTAAGGTATGTATTTGAGTGCTGTTTCTTTTGACTAGATCGCTGAGCAGATAGACCTTTCTGTTCTTGCAGAGTCTTCCCATGTTTTGAGCCCTGTGAGCTGTGTAATTCTGGGAGTTGGGATATCAAACCCATGTGAGTTTTGTGTGCTGAGAACTGGTCATCTCATAAGGCAGCGGAGCAGGGATTGGTTTAAGTTCTTCCTCAAGACTTATATGTAAATGCTCTGTTGAATACTAAAATTATTCTTAACAAGACCTGATGTGCATTTGTTAGAGTGTAATGAAAGACCAGAAGTTCAGGAATTACATAGCAGAGAGGCACAAATGGTTCTGCAGGGATAATGAGAAGTTACGCCACAGTTTTCTCCTGCTCTCTTGGGATGTGGTGCAAGACCAAAGTTAACTCATTTTCTCATAAGCCCTGTAATTTATCAAGTTACTTAGATGTTTGTGGTTTTCCTTTGTAGGATGCCATTCCATGAGATGGCAGTGCTCAAATGGCTGTGCTCATTCTTAAAGTGAGATTACAGGATGGGGAGAAACGGCATCAGTTTAAAAACAGAGAGGGAAATTCTGTCCCCGCTTTTAACTTTGCAGCAGTGATAAGGCTAAGTAGACTGAAATCAGCCTACATTTTAAGCTGGTGACATGGTGGGGGAGGACACTCTTGACTGGTTGATTATATGCCAAAGATATCCAACATAACCAAGATAATACGAGTTTTGAAAAGTTTTAGATAAATGCTGTACATTCTTAACAGAACAAACAAAGCATGAAAGTCCAATCACCTTTGTGCTCAGTGCAAACCTGATTTTTTAGAAAATCTGGGTTTGGATTTGCTGTTGAAATCTCTCCTAATGGGATAAAAGAGTTGGGGAGCGACTGTGTGGTGAAGGCCTGAGCACCAGCCCACCTGCGTGCCCTGGCACTGGCAGAGCCCCAGGCACGAGCAATTGAATTTCGGCTGCTGCTGTTGCAGCAGCTGGACCCGTTTAGCTGAAAACTCTGCCTCTGACTTTCTTCAAAAAAAAAAAAAAAAAAAAAAAAAAGAAAAAGAAGAAAAAAAATCCGCTCAGACTGCAATTAGGAAAAAAGTTCATGAGCTCATATGTTAGGAATGAATAAATGTCCAGAAGAAGTTTATACTTACAGATGTTTTGAGTGTCTGTAGCTTGCAGGGCTGCTTGCCAGGAAGGGACCTCTTGGTCAAACGCCAAGACTAAAGTGTTAGAAAATGAGTCAGTTTATCTCTTCACCATTTGTCATGCTCATTGGACATATATAGGATTATTTTTATTAATTAATTGTCTAGCAAACCCCTCTCCTCTCATATTTTTTAATTCCCAAACACCCTGACCCCTTCCCATCAGCTGTGGGCTGTTATTTTGTTTGTGGACTGAAACGGTGCTAGAGAATTTTGAAATAGCTTCAATTAAAAAAAAATCTGGATAATTGCATTTAATTAACAGCAGAATAATATGTATTCTTTAAACAAGAAGTTCTTTCAATATAAATCTTGTCAGTAACTACAAAAATTATACTGAAGGAAAACCACTATAGCTACAGAATTTGTTAAATTTGTCTTGGTCTTCTTTCTGCTTTGCAAGCTAACGAGCCAAAATGCACGGAAAAATTTTTACTTAACCTTTTCACCAAAGTATTGCCTCAGAATGAGACATCTATAAACAGAAATGCTGACCTTTGTGCAAGTGGGCTAAAGACATAGGTTATATGCTGTTTTGGAAACATGCATTGATCATATATATAATTATCTGTGGTATGTTTTTCATTGCATAAGAATTAGAAATTTACAAACAAGCACAATTTCTAATACAATAAGATAATTTTTGTAAAACTAATTTCTAATTGATGACAAAAAACATATTCTTGGTGAGTTTCTTTTACAAACTATTTTTCACAGCTATATTAACTTTAGAAAAGATAGAATGTTGAATTTCTTTAATGGTTTGTGTTTACAAAACCATTGTTTTCACAAGCTGTTCGCTTTCTTTTTTTTTTTTTTTTTTAATTAAACTTTATTAGGGTTCTATGGTGGTCATTTTGGCACCAAATCATGCTTTCCTCATCCACATCAGCTATTCGGACATAGGTTAAAACTTCTTGGTGTCCATGACATTTTGAGATGTTAATTGTTGTAAGGCAGTGCCTTAGTATCCATAAAGGAGGTGGCCGAGATGCCATGCTGTGTGGCATTGCAATAACTTTCTTTTTTTTTTTTTTTTTTTTAATCAAAAAGCATCCTTGAAATGCATAATGTTAGCGCAGGAAAGCAAGGATCTATTTGACTGAGGACCCTTTCTCCACACTTTCTTCCCTTTTCTGTTGCGAATCAGATAATCTCATTTCTGATGCTGCTCAGAGTTCCAGAACATAAATCTTAGTAGACTAAATGTTCAGCTGCATCTAATGACTTCTGTGTACTTTTGAACTGACTGCATAAATTATATAGTAGAAGATTCATGCACAAAATATACAAATACTGAGTAGCAGTAAATGGGGTTTGTGGATGAAATTCACTCCATGCAGATGGCCCATTTAAGATGCTTCTAGTTGACAACCTCTGCCAGAGGTATGTTTATGGGAGGAAGGAGGGTAGTAAAGGATGAAATGTAATTTTGGCACTGTCTAAAAGGACAGTAAGTAAGCATCTTACTTGACAGCCTGTCTAGGATTTGAGGATCAGATAACCTGGGTGCATGTCTTTCTCCTAGTTTTGCATTTGTATTGGAGGCTGCAAATAAACATTACTTAATAGAAGGAAAAGTAAAATAATGTGAGTTTTGTTTAAGAACTTGGTTGTTAAAGGGGGCAGTAGTTGTCCTGAGGGGTGATCACAAGGTACTGAGTGCCATCCCTCAAATAGGGTAAAATCTATGTGTTATTTGGTGTGTGGAGCGAAGGGATGCTATATTGAATAAAGATTTAAAGTTAGACTTCAAGAAAGCAAATTTAAATTCTGTGAACTGTACCTAAATTAAGGGAAAAATCAGAGGGGATGGTCAGAGCAGGCTGATGGCAGGGCTGTGGGGGGGGGGAGCTCTTTTGCACAGCACCCTGTGGTAAAACTGGCAGGCAAAAATTACTTGTTTAAATAAAATTGACCTTAGAAATAATTTATTTTTATTGAGAAAAAATCACCATATAAATCTGACATTATTTGGGCCCTGATTTCTATTTACAGCTATTAAGAGGTAACTATCACATTTAGAAGAAAGTAATGATGTTTTCTCCTTCTAGACATAATTACTGTAAGCAGCAAACATCAAAGGTCAGTGTTACCAGAGCATTCTTTAGGATATTCAAACAAGCCATTATTGGTTAGGAGGCTATATACTGAGTTGAAAGCTGTGGTATATGTGGGATTGAGACAGAGAAATTAGAAAAAGTCAACAGAGGATGCTCCATTCTGGTGTCACCCTGAAGTCAATGTCTGTGTGTATGTATTCTGTAAAGCATGTCTGTAAAAATGGCTTTGTGCTTCCTGATGTATTGTTCAGCAGTGAGATGTGCATCAAATATGCTTACTGTGCAAGTTTAATTATGTTCCCTCTAACTGCTAGTCTTGCATTTTCAGTCTGGAACCTAAGTTTAAAGTGCATTTTGCTTTATCATCTTCAATAGTAAATGTTGTGTGGATTCATCTAAGCCTTTATTTTTGCAGCTCTCGTCCTGGCAGGTTTGCCCAGTGGAGCTGTTGAGGCCATACTGGAAAAGATGTGCTGTATACTTATAAATAAAAGAAACTGTTTTCTCTTGGTGCTTATATCAGCCATCCCATCACCATCCAAAAATAACTTTTCTTAGCATTCCCACAGGTGTATTGGCTTCTTGCATTTGGCTTGCAGTTTACAATCAATGCAAAATTTGTTCAAGAAAGGTTTTTTAAAGCTAGGATGCTGTAATACCATTCTTCACCTTCCCTTTTGTATACACAGAGGTGTCGTCTTCATCTTTACAAAGTATGTATACAACAATGCATTTGTATATTTGTTGTTTGGGGCTGTTTTGTTATTTTATTTGGGTTTTTTTCCTGGGTAATTAGGCAACCTCTCTTATTTTTAATAGATTTATTTTTGTATCTCCCTCTCTAGTTTAGTGAAGCTGAGAATCCCTTTCAAAGACTAGATGTAATTTTGCTCTCCCAGAGTGTTGATGTTGCTAACCTTAGCAGATACCTCATCCTTGATCCTGTGGAGCTTTCATGAGTGAAACATAGCCAAAAACCTGATCTTTTTCTTTCCCCCTGATAGATTTTTGAAACCAATGCTAGTTAGAAAGCTGATCTGAGGAAATTCCTACATGGAAGTACAGGAACTTCTAGGATTTAAGCCTTTCTGTCATTGCTCTATCCTACACTTGTTTGGCACATGCCTGAATATGCAGGTTCAGCAGCCTTGCTGTTTTGTCTCTGCCCTGTTCAGTGCAATCTCTGGAAAATGATTCATAAAACGTTTTTATGGATACTTTTCAGATGATGATGTAACTCTTATTCACCACTTAGAAAAAACAAAAAATGATTATAGTCTTATCCCTCTCACATATTTGTCTGTGGTAAAATGTTTGTTCATCCCCAGAGAATGTCAGAGTATTGCCTCCAGATTCTTCTGGGGAAGTAGGTAGGGTGTTGGCTGTTGTTTCATGGGTTTATTGTGTGTTTTTTATTCAGGCATTTTGGTTTTTTGATGTTTTAGAAGGATTTTCCAAAGGATTTCTTCCTTTGCTATTCCTGTTTATTGACTCTATTAAAAAAAAAAAATCATCTCTTGTGTGGCCAATGTGCTGGTTCAAGACAAAATTTAGGAGTAAATGCCTGACAACACCCCTGGACTGCTGGTGATAAGGCTTTCTAAATCCATGTTTTATAATTCCTGCCCTACCATCAAAGCCCATGTGGAAAAGCACCAAGATTGCAGAGAAGAAAACAAATCTGCAGGTGAGCACCTCAGACTGGCTTCTGTCATGTAGGTTGCAAAGAGCCGAGAGCTGCTCTGACATGAAAGGCTGTTGTTTTTCTGGAAGTGGTGCGAGGTTTTGGAAGCTACCAGAGTCAGGGGAAGTGTTACTCTTTCAAACATAACTGCATGTTAAGTGATTCTTATTAAAGACTCTTGCTGATAGTGTGTTTCCATTGTTCCTATCCTCACAGGCTGGTGCACTCTTGGCACCCTCACGGGTCATGCAGCCTCACAGAATTCCTCATCCTCCTCCGCATTGTGTGTCCTTCAAATACTTTGCAGAGGATATCATGCCTCCCTCAGTTGTTGCTTCACTGAGATACGCGATCCATTATGTTCAGCTCTTTAATCATCCAATATTAGTTGCTCTTGCCAGGCTGCTTCTTATGTTTGTTGTTGAACTTCCTTTTGGTTTGTCTTTATCCTTCTCTTTTTTAGACTTACAGAGACAACAGATTTGGATTACTGTTAGGGAGAATAATAAAATATGGCTAATAATAACAACTAATTTTTCTACCTCCAGTCTTTCTGGATGATGTGGCCATATGTTAGTTTTTCTTGTTTTATGTCATTAGAAGAGGAAAGTCATGTTTAGTATTGCATTGACTTAAAAAGTAGCGCCTGCATCCTTTGGTTGCAGTAAATGTAAGGTTTTGTTTGTTTGTTTGTTTTTTGTGTTTTTTTTTTTTTTTTTTTGATGGAGAGGAAATTGATGTAAAGAAACACAGCAACTTAGCCATTATTCCAGTTATCAGAGAGGTGGTAGATTTGTAGTCCTTTTATAGCTCTATTTTCTTCACCTGGTAACCAGTAGTCACTTTGTATGTCTGAATGGTGTTTTTAAAACAAAGATCAAGGAGCAGTTGACAGACAGAATGAAAGAAAGAAGTTTTTACAAATATGTAAATAATAGCTCCTATTCCAGTGAGAACTGGTAAAATTTTTACACCAAGTTATAGAAGAAATATGTGTGATTTACTGCCAGACATTTTATGTCAGACAATTAAAATTATTTAGGAAAGCTGGGTATCTAAAACAGAATTGGAAAGCAGATCAGTCCGGGGAATTGTCCCATCTGGCAGATGTCTGCAAGAAATCACTGCAAGCAAGGATAATTTATTTTTCTTCTTTCCCCCAAATTATATATGCTATTCCAAATTTAACAGCAGCCCTCTAAGAAATATGTGGTTTGAGTTTCATTGTTCCCACTGTGAGTGCCTGTAAGCACCATTGAGGAAAGACAGATTTCCAGACTGAAGCAAATAAAAGGATTATTGCCCTTCAGAATTGTTATTTGATAGGTTAAATCTCACAGTCCCAGGTTTGGCTTTTTTCTGGTTGAGCAGAGTTATTGAGCAACCATGACTTCTTGCCTCTACAGCCAGATGCCTTTTATCAGTTCTATATCTCAGTTGCAATGAGGATAGCTATTAAATTACTGTGATTTTTCCTTCTTGTTTTTATGTTTTGAGAGGTCTCCTGCAGATGTGTTAAGAAGCTGTCTTACCAGGAAACTGAAGGTTGTTGGAGAGGTACATGTCCAGTGGAAAATGTTTTAGGCCTCCTCATAAAGGGGAACAAAAAATCCAACAGCTGCTTGTTTTTGTGTGTCCCTGACTCTTTTCAGATATCTTCATGCCCATTTTTTCCCTCCTCTGAAAACTGACTTTTGGACTGTGAAGGAGAAAAAAACAAGTGCAAAAGTTATCATTACGTGTATTCTTTTTGAATCTTTAGCTTCCTTTCTGGAATTAGTGCCCCTTCGAAATCCTGTGTTTCCTTTTTTGTGACTTGCAGTTAGAATATGGGAACATATAATCACTGACTGGTAGTTTGCCCTCTTACCAGCTTCAGTGAGTGAAGTAATACTTTACAACCCTGTTGGAAGTACAATTCTAAATGTTTTTTTCATCTTTAAAGATTTATTGCTATGAGTTTTTTTAATGTAAATCACCAGATACCACAGTTTATCCAAAACATTTTTCCCTACGCTTGAAACATCCCATCTTGATAGGATGTTAGATGCTGGATATTTATTTATTACTGAAAAAATGCTGTTTAACAAAGTGTATTCAGAATAGCAAAGGTTTTTTTGCAAGCATACCCATTTTCTTTACATGGGAAATAATTTTTTATGCGCAGTTTATTTGCCATGTTCTGGCTTTCTACAGCATGATTATTTCCTCTTTTAAGTCATTAATATCGTATTGTATCTACTATCACCTGGAGAGTAGAACAGTCCCTTATAGTAAAATGATAACTGGTTAGATTTAAAATTATTTCATCTATAAATCTTGGCATCTTTATAATTTTTCATACCTGGAAGAATCAATGCTTAGAGAAGTAATGTATATTATATGAGGCAAAAAAGAAACCCTGGTAAGTATGGACCATGTGAATGAGAATAGTTTCTCTGGAAGTTTAAGTTCAATATTTCCAAGACAAGAGTTTTTCTTTATTATTTTTTAAAAACCATGGGCACATCCCACTAGCTCTGCACAGAGGGGAGAGAACTGAGGAACTACAAAAATAAAAACCTTCAGCAGAAGTTTGGAGTAGTTTCTGTGTTACAAAGACTGAATTCCATTAAACACAACTGGCCCACCTTTTAGTGAGACAGTCACTTACCTAATGTAATAAAGACTCTGTTATGCTTTAAAAAAAACCTAATCAAATAATACTTAAGCTAGAGAAGAACCATCCTGGGATACTACCTTTTTTTTTTTTTCCTATAAAACAGCAGTGCACTTTTAGAATTAATTTTAGTTTATTGTGTTCTGTTCTTGTTCCCATGCTGGTGGAAGTCATGCTTAATTTTGGCCAAAATGAAATACTGCCTTTATTTGTCTGCATGTTTTTGCTTCTGAAATGAGCACCAGAGAGAGCCATGTATTATGCAGTATATTTCTCTGCCTCAGTCATAAACACAATGTTTCTTGCCCTCACAGTCTCTTCAGGACATAGCGGCGCTGTGCTTGGTCACATGAGGAATTTTAGCTGGTTTTGGAGCTATGGGACACTTTAATTGTGACCCAGGATTTATACTGTGCTCTGCAGTAGTGTGGAAACATTACTCAGTTGAGTCCTATACTCATCAAATGTGTACTGTGATGTGAATTCTGCTCTGGAGGCAACAACACACTCCCTTTCTGAAAAGAGGTTTTGCATGTCTCTGTTAGTATAATTATCCAGAAATCTCACAAAGGAACAAAAAAGCCTGTGTTTCAGCATGTCCCAAAATGTTAAAAAAATGTATTTTTAAATGTGCTTAGTGTTACATTTCAGATTTTTTCCAATTTTAAGTTGGGATCTCTTAGAAAGCAGAGAGGATGGGATGTTTCAGTGGTCAACAATATCTCCCTAATAAAAGCCTGGATGAGCACCCTAAAAGCAGTATTTGGGTTTGATACTGGCAAAAATGTTCGTATTTATTTAATTCTTCTTTTAATATTATCATGATGGTAAACTTCTTTGCAAAAAATTTATTACAATTCAACTATGATTGAAAGGAGAGGTAATGTTTAAAAGATGGATCTGGTATCCAGCTGTTGAATCTTGGCTCTTTACTTAGTATGACTGTAAATACCTGCATGACACCTCTTGCTCTTTACAGGAAAAATACATCTTTCCCTTTTCTCAGACATGGAAAAATGCATTGGCCACAGTTTTGATCTTCAGAGCATTTTCACATTTTCTGATGAAACCATATTATGTAAAGATAAACTAATACCACCAAAAAAAAAAAAAAAAAAAAAAAAAGGCAAAATGGCCCCACTGATGCCTTTGTAAAACACTTAATTTGATCTATTTGTAATTCATTTTGTTTCCTAAAGAGAAGCCTTATAAAGCAGTGACTTAAGGATGTGGAAAACAACACTGATTTTAAATTGAAACTCCTGTCCTCATGTAATGCTGTGGTAGCACACATTTTGCTCTGCTGTAAAATGCTGCATCCATTATTTTGTGAGTTTGGCTTTGGTGCAGCTGCATTGGGG
The DNA here is from genome assembly GCF_027887145.1 of Ammospiza caudacuta. NCBI lineage: Eukaryota > Metazoa > Chordata > Aves > Passeriformes > Passerellidae > Ammospiza > Ammospiza caudacuta. Next base: position 109,821,475 of record NC_080593.1, on the reverse strand, counting down.
CGCAAATGCAAAAGAAAGGAATCTGACTGAGCAATTGAAAAGACCCTTTTGTAGACATGAGGCCTAAAACTAGTTCTCTCCAGCCTGAGTTTTTGTTGCTGTTATTGTTCCTATTGGTCATTTGCTAAGTATAGGAACAAAAGGGTTTTTATATTTGAGGTAAGAATAGAGTTTCTAACAAGGTGGAACCAGTAACTGAGAATTAAGAACTTGGTGTTTGGAAGAGCCAGCAGAAGGGCTGCCCATTTGAAGACATCTGTAAACACAACAAAACACACATTTTTTTTAACAGTGTTCTATCCATCTTTATCCCTGTTTCAAAATAAAATTTTCCACAGATTTGCAAGCTCTGCAAAGTTAAATAGTAGACTACATTGCTACATAAATGAAGAGACTTGAGATTTAAATTGCAGAAATGAATCCTGTGTGGCATGTTTGTCTACCATTAAAATTTTATTCATCGCCACTCTTAAATTTTAGGAGTAGATTCTTATACACAGTTAAACTTTTAGCTACATGAGTATGCAGGCTTTTATATTCAGTTCTCATAGTGAAGGAAAGGTAAGATTCTCACTGGTCTAGTACAGCATGCATTGAAACAATCTGAGTTTAGCACAGTAATGCCATCCATTGACATGCTGTCAGTCTGTCAGGGTTTTCTTCATAATTCAGTTTACTTATATGAATAATGCATAAAAAACATTGAATTATAGAGCAGAAAATAATGTGGATGAAATAAATGTTAAATTTGTAATTACTAAAGTTCTTTGCAAATATTGAAGTAGTAAATTATGTGTAGCTTTGTTGGTCAAACTTATTTTTTATTTCAGGTATAGAGTCATGCAATCTGTCATGCACCTTCCACTGTGCTTTTTTGTAGAAATACTGTGTATACTATTTCAAAAATATCTCTTCCGGACAACAGTGCACTGGGAATTTCTGAGAAAACATGGTACACTTTAGCCTGAACATTGTGCTGTTAGCAAGCAGAGTGGTCTCATCAGCAAATTTCCATTTCTGGACTATAACTGTGTGCTCATATTGGGGGAGAGCAATTCTGGAAACAATATTTCATGTTTGGTGTATGCTTTTGTTAGCAGTTTCCCTCCCCCTTGTCTTTTTATCTGCCCTGTGTACTTTTCCAGTAAAAATGCATTTTACATGCAAATGATAAAGGTTGATGATAATCAACCTTTGCAAATCCATTTGACTCAGTTTGAAAGGAGCAGAAGTGGAATGATTGAGAAAAGAGGAATGGGATCCTTGACAAACTAATGATACGTGTTTCTTGATATGTTGTCTTTTTTTCTATATTTATGTATAAAGAAAAATAGTGCGGGGAAAAGGAAAACTTCATCTCTTGCTTTTGGTAGTTAAAGAGACTGCAGTAGTTTTACTAACATACTCATGTTTGATTAATCATATCTTTAATTGATTGGAAACTTGTATTGCTTCTGAATGCAATTGTACTTACTAACTTAGCTCATTACCAGTATTTATTCAATGAAGATTAGTTTTAATATACTGGGATATGCTTAAATCGTTTTCTATATATGTTAAATTTCTTTGAAAAGTACATTTAGTAAGCCATTAACATGGAAGAATAGAATAGAATATTAACAAAATGAATGTTTGACAAGTATGATTCTTTAAACGTACATTGTTTTTTCATTTCACATGGCTGTAAAATTAAAAGTGCTCTTAATGTTCAGTTTTAACAAATGGTGCTTTTATCCAATTGGAAAATAATCACCTTTTCTTTCTCTTAAGCAAATTAAATATTTTTACCAAGTAACTAGATTATTAACTTAATGTACCTCAGTTATTTTGACTGACATGAGAAGAAAAGACCTGTGTAGGTTTTGCTTAATATATTTAATCTGTTAAAACCAAAAAACCCTAAAAGTTTATGCAGTAAATCATAATTGCATTAATTTTATAGTATAAAGACTATGAGCTTGGGATTTTGTCTTACTAGCACAAGTTTGTGCAAAAAGAGTGATGTAGAAGGACTGGGGAGGTAAGTCAGAACAGCTGAAAACTAAATGCCATGCCAGTTTAAGCTGTTGTTCGTGACATTTTTAGAAAGGCTGAGTTTGAAGTTAGTGGCACCAGTATATATGGAAATGTAAGTTGCTGTGGGTAAGGTGACAATACTGACACAAAAGTTAATCTGTGAAAGTTTTCGTACAAACTGGATTTCAATATTAGTAACTTTAGTCTAAGATTTTGTTTTCACTACTTCACGCTTTAGGTGAACTACAGATAAAAATGTGTAGGTAAATTTAAAATATTTATGTATCACTTGACATCAGGTATAGTAGCTGAACATTAAAGATTCTTACCTAAAGTTAGTCTGGAAAAAAGAGATTTTAAATCTCATGTTACAACAAGCATATAGACTTGCTTTAATACAGAGATAATTCTCAATCTTTATTGTACCTAGTAGCCCACAAAACAGTCTGTATTTGTAATTTTCTGTAAAACTAAGCAGGAAGGCCCAAGACTATGAAGTAGAATAGAGACAATTTCTTTCAAGGATCCATTTGTAATTGAGTGGATGTGCAAGTGGAAGCGTCCATTTGACCACACTTCCAAAGTTATGGTATCTCATATAGACTTGAAAGAACAAAGTTGTGTAAGACTGTAGGTTGTTGATCTACCTGGTCCTTCTTAGGTTGTTTCCTTGTCTTTCAGCTGTAGAACAAATCAGTATTTGCATACTCTGTGCGTGGTCATCACTGTCTATATAACTTGTAAAACATGATGGTGAAAATATGATAGAAGAACTTGCCTTGTCTTTTGAGATGCTTGCCTTGTCTTTTTGAAATGTTGGTATCTTTATACATTTTGGGGTTTTGTGTTATTATGGTTCAATTCACTGGATCAGCAGCAGTTGCTGCTTTCATGGAGTGAGCAGCTCAGTTTCTTTTCTTATGTTATCGTGCATGCTTTTGTTCCTACATAGTTGGTTTCTTTGATAGCCTTGGTTTACCTCATGACATCTTGGTGGTTCATCTTGGATGAGCAGCAGAACTGCTTTATCATGCTGTTCTTTGGGCAGATGTGCCGCTCTTTGTGCACCTGCCTTCCGACTTTCACACTGCCTTTTGTCCCTGTGGCATGGAAATTGATCCCTCCTAAAGGGCGCTGTCAGATTCAGTCAGGGAGAAAAGGATACCCTCCCAAAGCTGGAGGGGAAAATCAGCGGGTCCCTAAGGATAAGCCTGTTTCAGCATGGCTGCATAGCTGAAATATTGAAGCTGGTGGCTCTGTGTGTGCCATCTTAAGAATTTGTCAGTGTGAATAACCCCCGACCCTCCGACTGTATGCAAAGCAAGGCGTGAATAACAGCTTTGTGCTGCAGGAACTTAACGCACGGAGCGGGACTAAAAGCAGGGTTTCATTGGTTATTTCGGACATTTAACATTCAAGTCTCGTAAAAGAAGCTCGTTATGACTCAGTTCCGTTAATTAGACGTAAATTACTGTCTTCAGTGCCTTAACACAAGGGAAGGTAAGGGGGAGTTCTGCAGGACCAGAGGATGCAGAAATTGCAATTAGATGGGGGCTTGGGCTGGGAAAGGGTGGTTGGGCACAGGCTCCCATTGAGCTCAGGGGCTCACGCTGAACAGTGTGTGCAAGGACTGAAGTCAGAATAATCACTTTTTAGCCTCCTCCCAGATTTGTTGTGTTTCATTCCAGGATGACTGGTGTGGCTGACTCTGAATGATGAGATGAACAGATGTAGTTCATCTAGTAAAGGTTTTATCTTCTGTGGAAAGCTTTAAGCAATCTCCGTTTTAAAAAGGCGATTAGCCTTTAATTCTTAAAAGTTCAAAGGGACATCCAAAGTATTCCCTGACTTCTCATGGTCCTGGGCATAGCCATGGACTTCTCATAGTATTTATCATCTCTTTATCATGGACAGGCTAAAAATATAATGCCTATTACATATTGTCTAGCGTACCCTGTCCCGGAAATTTTGTGTTTGAAGCAGAATTGTAGAAGCATTAAGGAGATAAATGAATTTACATGTGTCTCTGTTCAAGAAGAGGTAATAATTTGTTTTGAAGCTAATAATTATTAAATTAGATCTGGTGAGTTTTATTCCATTGCTTGCAAAATGAACCATTTGAAAAATGTATTACTTAAAAGATGCTTTATTCCATTAAAAGGGATTTCTAAAAAATATTTTGCAGTTGGTTGATTCAAATTCAGAGATGAAAGGATTGTTTTCCATAGTGTTAACATGGAAATGTTTATTGTCCACCCTTATAGTAGATAGCAATAGATAGCCACATTCTTTCCTCTTCACTATGATTTTGTCCAGTGGTCGCATTAAAAAAGCATCTGACTCAACAGTAGTTGTAGTTTTGTTCCCCTCTCTAGAGTTAAATTCAGAAGTAACATATTAACATAACATCCACAATAGAGTAGCCGACTTTTTGACAGACTGATAGAAATAGAAGTACTTAAGCATAATTTCATTTCTCTTTCAATGTTAGTAGCTAATGAGGAAAAGTTAGCTGTAGGGACTTAATGACAGGGCAGGCTCACCGCTGTAAGATTAACACAGTGAATAATTTTTTGTTCCTGCATTGTTATCTGTCCAACTGTTCCATGAATACCTTTTAGAGCTGAGCAGTAAATCTGCCTGTAACTTTTACGCTGTTTCTCTAAGAACAGTTTCCTGTTCTTGTGATAATAATGCTGGTAAGTAACTAGGCTGGTTATGTGTAGAGAAGCTGGGATTTGTGGTCTTGCCGCCTGATGATTAGGCTTTCTTTGTTCCTCAGAAAGCCATTGAAGTATTAATAAAGGCTAAAAACAGCAGGTTGCTGAGCACCAGTCAGAAGCCAACACAGCAAGGAGCAAGGGGCAGGCAGGAGGACGACTCAGATGGATTTGTATGTAGATAACAAAATGTAATTTCAGGCCTTTCTGGGATAGAAAATAGTATAGAGTTTATCAGTTTGGGCAACTGACACCTAGTGTATTAAAGAATACATTGGAAGAGTTTACAAGTTGGAATATCACAGTTTGAAATGCAGGAAACACAAATGTTGCATTTCTGTAAAGGCTGTTGGTAAAGAAAAACTATGACCCACTCCATTCCCTGTAATTCTTTTTGAGTTTGTTTTTAATTGGTACTCATTTTCTAACCATTGAACTACTTTTGAAGTAACAAGCTAAAAAAGACAAACAGTTTCGCAAACATTAATGTTCCAGAGGCCAGTGTGATCCTCAGGCCCATACTTATCTGCAGGCGTATTTGCTTCTGTGAGTGCTCAGAGTGACTCTTACAGCTATGCTGTTGTAGACTTCTAAAACCTAAACTTGTGAGGTGTCCTAGAAAAGCAAACAAAGTGTTTTCTTTGAACAAAGTGAATTGTTTTGTTCTTATCTAAAACTGTTTGGCTTGTAAATCCCATTTTAGCCTTTTCAGTTACTTCAGCAAGTTGATAGGGAGAAACATTGTGTTCTTCACTATGCAATCTTACTCATTAACTGTGGTCACTGTAAATCATTGTCAGAGTGACAATCTGTTAGTGACAGGACGGAAGATACTATGTTCACCCATGCAGCTGGAAGGGCATAGCTGTTACCACTGAAGGTCATTTCAGAATGCAGAAGGAACAGAGGGTATTTATTTTAGACAATTTTTGCATGACCAGTGTTAAATGTGTCATGTATTCAGATTGTAAGAATGCTGTCTACAGATAAGAACCACTTTATTTTTCTCACTGCAATACTGCCAGCTGAAAATAGCCTTATAGATGTTTTTGATGTGATTCGTGTATGAGGCAGGATAGAATTCCGTGCTGATTCTTTCTGCTCAGTCAGTTTACCATGCAGACCATTTAGTGAAATGCTTAATAAATCAACTCTTATAAACTATATAAATAATTAGAGAACCAAATCCTCTAGCAGAGGACTAGTAGTTTTGCTGGAACAACCTATATGTCCTTCATGTCCTACCTTCTGCATCATCTGATTTTAATACAGTGAAATACATAAACTTAGTTGAAGTCTTGCATAAGCTTAGTTAAAGCTGTAGTTATGAGATTTCTCTCTGCCAGCCTGGTATTCCTGTGTCCTGTTTTTCTCCTTCCTGTTAGTAAGTAAAATAATGACTTCCGAAGAGGTTGAATCAAATAATTAAAAACATTCTTAGAATAAATGAACTTTATAAAGAAATCTTGTATGTTAAAGACTTTTTTCCTATTCTCAAAGCACAAATAGCAGGGACACTTCTCTCATACATGTTTGGATGGACCACCTTCCAAGCAATAGATCTTCTGCAGTTAGATATTATTCTAGAGTGTGTGTGATTTCTTCCACCAGCTTCTCTGAAGGGCTCAGCTTCCAGATAATTTTGCTCCCTTAGGTCTGTGTGCTTACCTTACCTCAAATCTCAGAAATTTTTAAAGAGAATAAATCCTCATTCTCTCAAGAAAGCAATGTCTTTGTTTAAGTCTAGCTTTTATAAGACTTGGAGTGCAAGATCATGTATTTTTGTTAGCTGGTACTGAGCAGCTGGTACTTTTTGGCCTCAAGTGGTGCCAGAGGAGGTTTTGATTGGATTTTAAAAAAAGATTCTTTGCTGAAATTGTTGTCAAGCATTGGAACAGGCTGCCCAGGGTAGTGGTTGAGTCACCATCCCTGGAGGTGTTTAAAAGACATGCAGATGTGGCACCTAGGGACATGGTTTAGTGGTGCATTTGACAGTGTCATGTTAATGGTTGAACTCAACGATCCTAAAGGTCTGTTCTAAACTAAATAATTCTTTGATTTTAAACCTGGATGGGTCCTGATTGGGGAGTGCCTTGTTACAGTTGCTTAAATTCACAGAATTTTTTTTGGCCACTTGGACATTTTAAGAGAAACTGTGTGTTTTCAGTGGGGAAAAAAAAAATCCAACCAGCCTTATTGGCATCTCTTCCCTATTGACTTCCTTTTGTAATCACAAGTCCCTTTTTTTCTGTAAACATACGAATTAGAAACTTCCCACCATCTTCTAACTGATGTTTGTTCACTGTGCTTTAGTCTTAATAGCTTCCCTGCCACTGCAGCACTGTGAGGTTGTACCAAGAGAGAAGCAGAGCCTCCATGAAGTGCAGCCAGTGCTCCTTGGGGAGTTGTGTGCAGTGCTTAGTGACACAATGTCCAGTCCTTAAATTTCAGACTTGTATTTGAAAGGTGTATCTTCCACAAGTTGTGGGAAGCAGAGGAGAAGGTAAAGTAATCATCAGTCTGTGTCTATTTGAGCATCTTCAAATTTGGGTGTGGGTTTGTTGGGTGATTTCTTGGGACAGCAGCAGGAGCTGGTGGCACAGTTTGCTGACAGCTGCTGAGAGCCAGACAGGGAGCACAGTCAAATAGCAAAGCAGCATCCCTGTGTATGCAGTGAAACTAAATGCATCACAGGCTAATGACAAGAGGAAGCTTACATTTTTTATCTGATTCATTATTCTAAGAATTGCATTGTAATCTCTTCTTTCCAGTGTTAGTTCCTGTCTGCTTCCATCTGGCACATCTTTTCATATTAGGTCTTGCACCCTTGTTTTTCAGTCTTCTCCTGTTATTTCTATTGCTGTTTCATACTTGGCTCATCACAGTTTTCTTCAATGGCCTATTAAAGCTTCACTCTGGATTCTTCCTGCTCTGTTGGGCGCTGCTGAACAATTTATGGGAAGCTTCTTGTTTGTGCCTGCCAACTGCAACGCAAACTAGAGAAGGCATTGATTGCTCCTCGTCAAGTGGCCGTGCTAATTGTGACCCACCCTGGCTGTGTCATCAGGGCTGTTCCAGACCCAGGGTAGAGCCTTTGCCAGGCCAGCTGGTATCCATTCGAGGTCAGGTCTGGTGTCTGAGTCCCCACGGGGCAAGTACAAAAATATCTATCTATAGCTCAGTGAAAGGATTATATCAGATCAGAGACTTTTGAAAGACTGGTCACCCTCAGATGCTAATTCTCATCTAGACTATTTACCTGTAGGCAGTCTCAGCCTCAGAACTGTAAACAAATATTTCAGTAATTTTTCCCTCTGGATATATTTATTTATAAACCACTTCTGATATGTTCTGACACTCTCTCTCTCCTTTTCAGAAACACTGCCTAAAAACAGGCCCTTGTTTTAGTCCAGTTAATCTTATTTAGAACAAATCTGTTTCAGTATAGCATATTAAATTTTTATCAAAAACACCCCAACAACCGCAAGTGCAACCAAAACAAGCATTCTTCCTCTTTGTAGATGGCTGGCTGTTCTTTGACTTTGTGGAAATACTTGTATAGGTGGATTAGACATTTTTAAAAAATAGACAGTATTGGTGAGGTATGGAGTTTTCTTGTGTCTTCAACTGATACCATTATCATCAGCAGTGAGTATGTTTGCTGGGTAGATGACGCCGAAATACTTTTATCATTTGAATATACCCTGCAAAAAATTCATTTAAGGCATTTTCACAAGTCTCTCTTTGTTCAGTGCCAGGTCTCCAGAAGTATCAGGAGAAGGTGATGTAAGCTGGGAAAGGAGCCCACTCCAAATGTACATCTAGAACCCCACTTGATATTTGATCTTTGTTTGCTGGTGGTTTGCACGTAGCCCAGGGCAAATCTTTTGACTTTGTATGTGCACCTTTCTTTGGCTCCAAAATAAGAATACTTGCCCAGCTGAGAATAACATTGGAAAGATTTTAAAACAAAAAAGGCTTTGTCTGCCACAAGTCTTGTGTCCTTTTTAAAAACGACATGAGTTGGCCAAATGAAAGATACTTCTTCATCTAAAACTTATCATTCATTGTTAATCCTCTAGTCTGTGTTGTCTGGGCTCTGGCTGCTCCAGTGAAGAGGGAGTTATTTTTAGATGGCAGGTTTCCCAGTTTGTCTTAACCCTTTAGCAGAGCAATTTGTCTTTCAGTTGAGTACAGAAAGTGTCCAGATTTTGAGACACATTTGAATTTGCTACAGTTGGTTGCAAGGAATTCCACTATCTTCAGCTAGTTGTTCTTCTCTTTAAAATGTTTACATTTATTTGATAAATTGAGTAGAAAATGGGGTAAAAACATGCCAGATAATTTCTGGAAGTCTGCTTCTGAGGATCCCCTGAAGACAAATCATTATATGAATACCACATCAGCAGCATCCCCATGTCAAGGACTTAAATTCACAGTTAGCTTAGGGCACAGATAAATAGCACTCATTGTCCTAAGGCATTGTTATGAATCCATATATATTTAATAGTATGTGTGTGTAGGGCATCCGTGTATGTATAAACAACACAAATGTCCTATGATACAGGAAAACCTGCTAGTTTACATTCTGAATACATTCTGCATATTTCTGTATCCCCTAACAATAATCAATCTTGTTAAGGGTAAGCTGAAATTCCGAAAATACACTAGCTGATGGTCCTTTTACAATATATGTGAGGTTCTCTTGTGTATGTAGTCCTTGTCTTTGGATAAAATCCCAAGAAAACATTTGTAATGCAGCACGTTAATACAGAAAGTGTCAATTCTCTGTCTCTTATTTTTCTGTTCTCAAAATGGAAATTGAACTTGTAATACCAATTACAGATACAGTCTTTGAAAAATCAAAGTTGTTAATGCAGTGTTATTAGCTGATTTTGACTCTCTGTCTAAGAATTTCAGAGGCTGGAATGTGACCACTTTTGAATAAGTGTAGCAATAACCTATATATTTTGAAGTCCTGGATGTTGAAATAATTCCCAGCCATCAGAAACTTGAATGATTTTCCTATGAGAACTGAAGTGGTTCTGAGTCCTTGAATAACTTCACAGGCAACTAAATCTCTCCTGTGAAGTGTATTTAGTTGCGATTTCACCTGAAAAAGGAACTTTTCAGACTTTGTGTTATGAATGTTGCATTTAGCAGGAGGGAGAAACATTTAATTGTTAATGTATAGTTTATTTGACATCACTGAGTTTAAGCAGTGATTTACCCCCAATTTCATGAGTTATACACACCTATAATTTGGAATCAAATTGGAAGACTGTTGATTATAGAACTGGAATTCCTGTTGCTTCTGCTTAGCAATCTGTTACGCACACAGTCAGCATCCCTAATATTTATTATACACCAGGATTCCCATTTTGTTTTTCTCCCCCCATACATATTTGCTGTATGCTGGAGCTTTGCCCCTCTGTTGCTTTCTGTACAGTAAGACATCTGTGAGTATCAGTGGGAGTAGAAGAGAGCTGGCAGTATGTAATTCTAGTGAACTTCTCTCTGCTTTGGTGACACAATCCCACAGCAGGAATACAGGCTTGTTTTGCATTTCTTTCTGCATCTGCACAATAAAGAAGGGATTTAGCTGAAGAAAAGAGGGAAGGGATATAATGCACAGATTTTAAAAAGTAAGGGGAAAATGAGCTAGAGGAAGTAATGTTCAAGTATAGTATTAAGAGCCTGCTCTGATGGGTTTGAATTGATTTTTGCTCCTTTGAAAGCAGATGACTAAATAAAACAATCAGTCATAGATACCTTCTTAAGTGTCTCCTACCAAATTTTTTATCCTGCCAGTCTCCACCATAAGAATAGCATGGATGTAAATACCAGCTAGAGCTATGAAAGTGGTGTTAGCAGCAGGAGTGTAAAACCTCAGTTTTTCAGCTGCTGTGAAAATACACTGAGATGTGTATATGGACTGTCCAGGACTGCATCTCCACAAGGATTTATACATATGTCCAGTTCAAAGCATATGAGTATTTGTAATAATACAAATTATTTTAGTGATTCAGGCTTTTTTTTCCAGTCAGGCAAGTCCTACAGCTGACCTCATGGTGTTTTGTATTAGCTAAGGCTGCAAAATATGTTTTTTGATTGTGTAGTATAATATTTTGTGTGTTTACATTACAAATGTCATTCTTCCGTGATCATGCTTTGTTCCTGTAATTCTGACTTTATCTGTTACAATGAAGGTTTGGCTTTAGAAAATTGGAAACAGACTTGTGGTTATAATTGTATCCATAAACCATGCAGCCTTTAGTGCTCGAGTCTAAATAAAGAACAGAATTCTCATAAAACAGAGTAATAGAAGAAAGTAGCTTCTGCTGTGAAAAAATTAGAAAACCTGTTCTATTTAGTAATAAAAGTTTCAGTATGTTAGTTTGCAAGTATTTATTGTGGTCATTGATCTTGTGAAAACTTGATCTATTGGCTGATTATTGCAAATACAGAAAACATACAGAGATTTATTGTCCAAATGTGAATAGGTTCACAGAGTTTCACAGTCTTTTATGACAGAAAAAAGGAAGAAAATATTCTAGGTTCTGGTTTTTACAGCTGTGTTCCTTCTTGTTGCTTTTTGGTTTTGTTGTGTCAGGACATAATAGGCAGGTCAGTGATAACTCTGAAATTCAGTGGTCTTTTTAGATAAACTTCATAAAGCCCTGCCCTTAAAAAAGTCCTAGTAAACTGAACTGCAGTGATTTTGAGCTGGGGCAGAAAAAATGTGCTTTGAAGAACAAACCTCTAATTTACTGTTTCCCAGATTTGTTATGGTGAAATAATTTTAATAAACATCCAGTATGGCATGTCCACAGTGGTACAATTCAGCTATCAGTAAAAGCATATTATCTATTCAATTTCACTTGCCTGTAAATAAATATGGTAGATCTTAATTACAGTTTGCCTGAAAAGTAGAATTAGAACTTGTAATTTTTGATTTCTTTTTTGGTCTGGGAGTCAAGAGGAGATTTTTTTTTTTGTGGTTTTGAGGTTTTTGACTAGGATCTAGGGAAAAGGTTCTTCTAGCTAGAAATTTCCTTACCACAAACATATATTGTGGTCATTGCCTAACTGTTTTACTAAATGCCCATGGATTCATCATGTAAAAACATCTTGTGCCCCAGTGCCAGGCAGCATACAGAATGAGGTAGGCTGCAGATAGGCATGCAACCTGAAAAGTGATTTTGGTGCAAAAGCATACACCAATGCCTTCTTTGTTCATCTTCTGGTTGTTTTTCCTGCCTGTTAAAATGTGTCTCTAGTGTGACGTCGCAAAATGGATATGGTTGTTCATTAATCTCATGCAGTATTTCACTTATTTTAAAAATAGAAGTAGATGGAGAAGGGATGTTGTGTATTGTGTTCTCCTTTGCTTATCATCATCAAAATCACATGGTTGGTGTTTTTTTAGCCTAGTCTTTATTGTTGGCATCAACATCTGATGATGATAGTACAGCTTGACTTTTTAGTTCCTATAAACTTCACAGAAGTCATGATTCCATAAGTGCAAAATTCATCTGTATCATTTTGGAGGACCACTCTGTGGCAGGAAGGGTTTTAATTTTACTAACTCAGTAAAATTAATTTTCCCTCACAAATCATACTGAATTGTACTGTCACAGATGCTTCAGGTACATGAAGTAGCTGCACCAAGGAATAGGCTCTCCAGATGAGAGGTGTTTTGTCTTGATGTTTGTCCTGGTCTGGATATGCCCTAGCTATGTAATGCCTGAAATGAGATTTAAAAATCCATATTGTGGTATTTTTAAATTGTTTTATTTTCAGTGGTCCCAAAAAACCACAGCTGCTGTCAGCAGTTCAGTTAATTCAATGCACTGTTTTGCATTTAGTGACAAAACAAATGAGCCAGAATTAACGGAGTTGGTTGTTTTAGCACTACTTCATTTTGTAGGCACCTCTGATGTGGAAATACACCAGCAGCAATTGCTCCCATCAGATTGAGTGTCTTTTGCATCATTTGACCTAGGTTTTCTGCTATTGTCAGTCAGACATATGAGAGGGTAGCAATTATCTACTACAGATACACAGTTTTACATAAAGACATTGAGAGAACCTCTAAGATGGTGGTGGTGCTGATTATGTCAATATTCCTTTGTCAGGTGCCTATTTCCTATCTATTTTATAGCTCTTCTGAAGAGACTGAAAAGGCAAAGAGTTATCACCTATCTGGGTAGCCTCACTGCTTCCCTCCTCTTCAATCCTCCATGCAGACAATAGAGAGGAGCAACATGAAAGAAGAGGAGGTTATGATGTGGAAAACTACCAATTTTTTCCTGCTTCACCCATCCTGCTGTCAGAACGAAATGTTGATATATCATGCACAATTTTCAGTGTACTCACAGAATTTGAAAGTGGGCATATAAAACTCAGCAGGCTATGAAATCAGGAAATTTATAAACTTTCATGCAAGCAGGTGGCCTGTAGCAGGGTGAGACCTTCCATCTCTTCTTGGGAGAAACAGTTACAGCCCCTGCACTCTATCTGCAGGTAAGAAGTCGGTATCATCCTTGTCCTGCAGGAGGGTACGATGTGGAGAGAGGGAGGCAGACCCCTTGCAGCAAATATTGCACTATCAGCTAAATAGTCACACTGTCCAGCTAGACCTCAGTGATACAGAGCTTAATTCAAGGCTTGATAGATGCATGTGGCTCTCTACCTAAAGCTAGTATTTACTATTATTGTCATGGCATCCTCTGATGTAGTCTAAATTGCATTATTAGTGAAAAGTATTACAAATTAAGAAGATTCTTGTACATGATGAACAGAATTCACTGTACATACTACAGTGCAATACACTGACCAAGTGCTATCTTCTTAAAAAGCTAGAATCTGACAGTCTAGTATGGGAGTTGCATTTCAGCCTTACAAGATGTACTCGGTAATTGGAATAAGAAGCATTCACTGCTTATGGTCTCTTTAAAAAAATAAACTTCTGTCAAAATTCTTTCCCATGCTTACCTCGGTTACACTGAGATAGGACTTGGAGTTTTCACAGTTACAGCCTAAATGTCACTAGCCATTTCTCTCCTAGTTACCTCAAGGTACTTTGCTGGATTTCTGCTTCAAAGTTTGGAAGGAGCCTAGCAGAAGAGCACTTAAATAATTGGAGAGAGCCCCCAGAGCAGCTCCAGGGCCCTTGCACAAGCCAGGAGAGACTGCTTGCTTTAGTTCTCTTGAAGACCCTTAGGTGGAAGGATTTGATGCTTGTGCAGGGCTAAACCTTCAAAGTGAGCAAATGTGAGTCTCATTTGCTAGAGTTTCCATGTGGAAGGCTCCTGTTTCCTGGGATAAAGGGTACTCTGAGGCTGCATGAAAACTCCTAAGCAAGTGCAGATTTCGACCTCAATAAGCTGGTCCTGCTGCCAGCATTCCCCGCATACCCATCCCAGGGAGGCCCTCCTCTGTAAACTCCACATGAAAGAGAGCAGACTAAAAGCCTTAGAAAGTGCATCCAGCTTTTTGTTTCCTTTGTCATCAATACAGTGTGTTCTGGTGTCTCCAAGACAACCATGTCTAAAAGGCTGACTGCATCTTTCACTGCTGCTCTATAGCGAGCTTGCTGAGATCGGCTGTGAGGACCAACCTCTAGCCAGTTTTTATCCATGGGTTTTCTGGGTAGTGCCTAAGTTACTTTATGTGCTTGCTTTGGTTTCGGTTTTAGAATTAAGCTCTGGTTTATCAGATACTGATTTTAAAGATTCTGTTTTGGGGTTGTCCCAGCTCATATTTCTTTGAATAGTTGTAAGGAGCAGCTAGGATGTTCCCAGTAAGGCATGCAACAATGCTGGCTTTCTTTGCATTTCGGGTCCATTCTGCATCTGATAATAGATGCCTTCCTGCCACTGAATAGAGATGTACTGAGTCTTGCGTTCTGCCGGCTCTTTTGTTGCCCATGTGTGCCGCCTCCTTGAATGATTACTGGTTTCAAATTTAAGTTGAGAGAGTCAAAATACCTGGTTTTCTGATTTCTGTCTAGTTGTCTTGTCAGTTTGCAGATTTGCAAACCCGCACACTTGTGGGGAGGAGGTGAGTGCTTGCTCATGGTATGTGTCCTCTGAGCAACATCATCACAATCCTTTCCCAGTGTTCAGCTGCCCCAGATCTGTGGCCTCTGTGTCCCTTTCTGTGTAATGTACTTCTCTGCCACTTGCTTAGTGAAAACTGGTTAATGGAACACGGTTCCATGAGGTCAGGGGCTTTGGGAATTACCATTGTTCAGTTTCCTTACAGTTGTCTAGGAGAAGCAGAATCCAAGGCATGTTTCTTCCAGCTGAAGTGTAGTTAAAGATAATGCAATTATTTGTGGTTTACAGCTGCCACAGTCAAGAACACCTCCCCTTCCCTGCCATGGGCTTTGTCAAAGTAGTTAGCATGGTTAACCATATGCTTAACTCTTAGAGCAACCAACTGCTGCTGTCACTTTCCGGAATGTCTGAGACCCGCATGCTTAGACAAAAGAAAAAGAAATAAAATTCTCTGGTAGCAAATTCCAGCCTGAGTAGTGGCAATTCTGTTTTCTTGGCAGCCTCAATGTACTGTAAAAAATATATAGATAATGTATTGCAAAAATATGGAGATAAAAATCTAGATAGATAGCATGTATGTATACTGGGAAATCTTTAAATGGATGCATCATCTTTAATAGTGTTTGTTGCAGGCTATTATTTATTCGTATGTCTGAATCCAGTATCTTAGAGATAAAATTGATTTCTGCAAGCACTGTATTGGTGTACTTGAAAAGGATAACCAAAGACTTGCCTGTAGACAGTAAGAAAGGACTGTGTGAATAAGACAGCATTGGTGGAGGTATAGTCTGTGATAGAATGAATGAGAGCAAGCTGTGGTGCCTGTGACCAGGGCCGTGTCTAACTTGGCAGAAGCATTCTCCCTTGCCTGCATGCAGTTGGTGAGACCAGTCATGTGTCCCCCTCAGCACTGTGTGGAGAAACATTTCCCCGGGGTTTTTTGCCAGGTCTCAGCAGAGCAGTCAGATTGAGAGACGAGAGGAAATGGTATAAAGGAGGAGGGGACTGGCATGCTCTTCATGCTTGGCAACCTTGATTCCCACGCACACACAACCTCCTCCTCCCCTTTTTCTGTTAGTCATGAGAAATTTTAGGAAAAGCCACAGGAGCAAATCCTCCATTGGGCGGTAAAATTCCAGACATCAGAAAATGTTTTGGAGCTACTTTTCATTTCCCTAGGATGTTGTCTTGCAGTTCTCCTGCAGACCAAACGCCGCCAAATCAATACCAATGTGGTACAGAGAGTTTTCTAGGATCTACTTGTTTCCCTTTAGCACTTTGCAAGTACAGTGACTACTCTGGAAAAGCTGGCCTTTGGTTGTTGAGATTTTATTTATTTATTATCAATTTGAAATGCATGTTCAGGAAGATTTTTTGTTCAACTTTAATATGAAATCGCAAGTGAAGATTCATGCATTTTTCTGTAGCAGTGTGTTCAATTTTTCCTTTCTTGCCTCATTCAAAGCAAGAATAAATAATACCAAGATTGCTTAACGCTTTCAGCCTTTAAGGTGGTTTTTTTGTTGTTGTTGTTTTGGTTTGTGTGGGGGTTTTTCTTGTTTTTGGAGGTTTTTTTCAAAACAGCATGAAATTACATTTCCAGTAGACACCGTTAAGAGTTCTAACTAAGCAGTAGAGTAAATAATACTTAAAAATTGGAGAGGGTGGGAGGACATGTGACTTTTAAAATATTTTTGTGGAGACTTAAATTTTATAAAAACGTGCAGGAACTTAAGGTTGGTATGATTGGTTTTACTAGATTAACAGGCTTTGGCTAGTTGGTTCAGGCTTTTCAGTTCTTGCTTGAATTTACTGAATTGACGTTCAGTAATAATGTGGCTGCCATCCTTTAGTTCTTCAGTTGCACCATAAATAATTTGTTTCATGCATGTTTAATGTTTTCAGTAAATTGACTGATGTGGGTGGGCATTGAGTTATGTAATAATGAAGAACTTGAAACTATAATTAGTTTTAATCTACTGTGCTATCAAAATAATCTGTAAATCAACTCACTTTCCTCTGAGTTACTGTTCTAAGTTGCATTTAATAATTGCAGTTCATAATCTGTTAAATTTTTGATCATTTTAGTGTTTCATGTTTAATGTTTTCATTTGAAAGGTGGATTGTTTCTCTGGATGGATCGGTATTAGCTGAAGTCACCACCTTCTATGAATGTAATAATTTACAATTGACTTCAGTTTTGACAAAAAAATGCACCTTTTCCTAGATAAAGTTTGGGGGGGAAGATAACTGATTATTTCAGGTTAGTATGAAATTATTCCCTGTTGTCACCAGCTGTGTTATAATCTCTTATTTTACATGTACTAATGGTACAGCATAAGCCACACAATGGCCCACAAATAAACTTCACAGATCATGCTTCTATTTTTATCATCAGTAATGCCTGTAGTGGGCACTGTCATTTAACTTCTGCCTTGCTGTAAGTAAAACTATTTTTCAGCCATATATTGCTTCCTTAAACTTGCCATGAAAATCTTTAGCCTGAGAGAGATTTTTCTCGTGAGGAATCTCTGTGGCATTGTGGTTTGCTGTGAAGGCAAAGGCAGATTCTTGCTCCATTTGTAAACCTTTGCAAAAACAGCTTGCTAAGTGGTTTTGGAGGAATTTGTTTGCCTGCTTTCTGTTTGCTTTTGAACTGGCTTGCTTAGCACTCTTGCTAGAAGTGTTATGTGGAATAATTGGGGAGGGAGGAAAGAGAGAAAAAAAAAAAAGTGCCACATGTAGCATAGAATTTGGTGGACTTGATAAAGAAACAGACCTAAGACTGCTGATTTCCCTGGACACCCATCAAGTGCAAACATTTTTGTAGCTTTCACTGCCCAAGGCAAGCTGGAAGAATTGCCACCCCTCCTAGTCAAAAGCCACTTGCACAGCAAACAGAGTAGTCACTAAACAATTTGCTGGCCGTAATATTTTGGTGCCCTGCGTGACCCCTTGTCCCGCCTGCGTGGCACAGCTGTGCCTGCAGCAGCGTCACTGCGGAACTCAGGGCTACAGCATTTGGGTGGCGTGTGGCATCACATTCCTGAGCTCCATGTTTGTGGGTCACAGCATAAATTCCTCATCCGAGCAGAGGCTGAGATGCCTTCTCTAAATGGGAAGACAGAGGTTTCTGTCAATTGCAGGAGGAGCAGAAACTGCTTGTGTATAGGCTCAGGTGGTGCTTTCCGTGTGAAACAGCCCAGCTCAGATGTGGCACCAGAAGCAGCGGATCCTCCTCATCTCTTACCTCCACCTCCATCTGCAGGGAAACTCCTCCTGTTGGCCAGGGAGTGATGTTCCTTGGGGTTACCCAGCAAAGCAGCATTCACAGGGGCAGGGATAAGCTCATTCCCTGCCTCCTTTACTGGATGGTTTTATTTACCTTAGATCATGTTTTATAGTAGCTGCATTTGAAGCCCTTAAAAAGTTTGGGTGTTTTTTATTTTAATGTATTACATATTGTAAGAAAAGGAAATAGTCCTTTACTATATACCATTACTATATGTGCATGATGTTTATGAGCACATGAGAAATGCAGATGTGGTCCAGTAAATGTATTAAAGTACTATATCAGGAAACCTAAATGCACCTTTTAAAACCTTGGTAAATTTAATTTTGGGAAACAGTGATAATTAAAAACACAGCATTATGCAGTATCAAAATTGTGTTTAGTTCTGATGAGCCAGTTCCGTAATTCAAAGTTATATATATGTTTCGTGACCAGGCCTTCTAAATGTTTTTCAAACTCAGATGAAAAAAGGAAAGGACAATGCCATCTTTTTTTACTTTAATAAGAGAACTCTCAAATCTCAGCCTTCTGCAGCTGATGACCACAGTGAAGAAAAGTATCAAATATTAGCAAATATTTCAAAAATAAAATGTGCTACATGACTGAGAAGACATTCTTAGGAAAAGATGCACCCTGTCCATTTTTATCTAAAGAAATTAGATCTCTTTTTTGATCTTAAACATGTAGTTTTTCCTTCAGATAAATGAAAATCAAAAGCTCACCTGTGCTTTTGACCTGATGAGACTACAAAGAAAAATCGTTCTCTTTGACAAGAGAGGAAACATTGACACAGATCATATTAATTTATTTTTTTCTAAATAAAACAACCAAGATTTCATTACATAGTTAAAGTGGTGACAGATTTTCAGGACAGTATTTTGAGAGTAATGCTCTGTTCCCTCATGCATTTCTTAATTACTTATGTACAACTTTCAAATTTTTCTTCACAGACTTTGGTGGTGATTTCTGATTCCTTTGTGGAAGGTTTCTGAATTTATATCTTGCCTGCTTTTTAGAATTAATTTAAGAATAGTTTCTGATTTTTTTTGTAAACACAGCATGAATTGTGTTTGCTTTTCATCCATCATTAGATAACAGCATTTCTAGTTTTGATGGGGAGAATGCATTTGATCGAATAGTGGAAAGAAGTGATGTTGTCCCCTAAAATACTCAGGTGAGGAAGATGTTTTTAAGACATTGCTGTTTGTCTTGGCTCTGCCACCGTGCATCAAGGTTTTGGGAAGACCATTGGGTCTTCTACCTTCAGAGATTTTTCCTGTTCTCTTTCCATCTTCCCCATTTGGGAGAATGATAGAACAAGCACCTACATGGCAATAGTACTGCCCTGAAAAACATGGACACAGTTTATGGCAAATACCTCTCAAAGACATGTAGCTGAAAAATGTGAAGGCAGAGAATTGGGTTGTGTTGTGTGTAAGAAGGTAGGCTGAGAAAAGAATGGTGGAGTCAAGCTGTATTAAGGATATCAATTAATGCCAAAACAAGTTGACATTGCAATACTTGGTAAAAGTGCAGAAATCTACTGGATCTGGAGGTACACTACTATAAAACCAGAGTTGTGTAGCGTAGAGAGACATGAGTCAGTTGAATGTGATTTGAAGACAGAACTGAATGCAATTACTGATTTTTGTCATGGATGCTTGTTGAGAGTAGCGGAGATAAATCATAGCTCAATGACTAAAATTTCACATCTCAGGTTCTGTTACCTTGGTCCTCAAAGAAAAATTTGAATTGTATATTGGAGACATCCAGCAATAAAAGAGTTAAGGTAAAACCATGTAGATTGGTTATACCATTTGTTTTGAAAATCTGTAAGTTATGACTATAATGTACAAAATGCCAACAGATGTACATTAAAAATGACATCTCTGCATTTATAAAACAAAAAATCCACACTGTAGTGAACTTTATAAATTTTTAACTTCTAATAAGGAACAGCAGCCATGTTGTGTGCTTATGAGCCAAAAATCTGATTAATTTTCCCCAAATTCCTTTCTCCATACCCAGGGTACCGTATGTATTTCATTTTTGGCATCATGTGTATGTTCCTTGATATTTTTTTTTGATTTATGACACTACTAAGCATGAATCTGTTAAGAACTTCACATGAATGTTATTATTTTATGACATCATAGTATGTTGCTTTTTGTAACATCATTAAGTTATGTACACAGTACCACAAGGATTATTGAAAAATGGACTGGACCTCAAAATGAAGTTCAATTTTCAGTGGCTCTTTGCTTTCCTTGGCAGCATATCAAAGCAAAGTAATAACATTTCAGTGCCAGTATTTTAAAATGTAGCTCAGATGTTTATTGTAAGGTCAGATCTGTTCCGTTTCACTTGCTGCTTCCTCCTGCTGTGGGAGAGGCTGTTTTTAGTTTGCAGAAATCCATTTCTCATGGGAAGGTGAGCTTTAGATACCATGATCTTGAGCCCTGAGAGGCAAATCAAAATAGCACATCACTCATTTACTGCGGCCATTGCCTAACTTAATAAGAGTTGTTCTGGACTCCGAGTGCTCAGCTGAGATGGGCAGATCAAATTGATTGTATTGCTTGCTAACCTGTCTGATTACCTCATCAGAGTGTTGCACCAGCCATGTAGAATCTCTCCACTTCTCCAGGCAGGAAGGTCTTCAGTGCAAAGACTGTGAGCAGCCTGTCCAGACAAAGCTGAAAATGTGGTTCCACGTGTTCTGGATAGTGCCTTTTGGACAACTACTGAGCCTGTGTTTGCAGGCTCTCAGGATGTGTTCCTTGGGAGCCTCCTCCTGAGGGTAACTGAATTCCTCACCTTTACGATAAAATGGGCTAGGGTGATGTGAACATGGATCTATGTTCCAGTCACAATGTGCGCCTTTTAATAGAGAGTACAAAGTAGCGCAGAATACCTGCACTAAAATTACTTGAAATTAATAGAATGCATTTAGCTTTGGGGGCTATTTTTTGTTATTTTCAAGGTGTGCATGTGCAAGGGGACGGTTTGTTTTGTAGCTTTTTGTGATGGATTAGTTTGTGGTTTTCAGGGTGGGTTTTTGTTTTCGTGGGGGTTTTTTGCTTTTTTTTTTAACTTTCTACAGCACAGCCCCAGATCTTAGTGAAATAGATCCTAAATATTGCTGCAGAGGCTCCAGTCCTTGCCTATGGATGCAGACTGGCCACACCTGCATGCAGATGACTGTCAGTTCCCTCTGACAGAGGTGAGAGGAGAGAACAGTTTTTTATCTGCCGCTCACGAACTTCAGACTCCCAACATCTGATGACAGGTTGCTATTTCATGCTCTGCAGTTTTGTTTCAACAGAAACTCAGTATGCTGTTCCACTGAATGACTTTGTGTTCTCCCTGTTGGTAACACTATTGCGTTTATGGACCAAAAGCATATTCACATGCCCACAAAGACACATCTGGAGTACAGTATTAGAGAGGAACTGTGCCTCATGCACCAAGAAAGGAAAGAATTTTGCCGTAACTTTAACAGTCTTTCAGGTAGATCATGAATCTGCTTATATTAGCCATCAAAGCACAGCATTTCGGTGATTTTTGCACAAGATGTTCACAGTAATGCTTATCCTAAGGAGAAATATCTCTGGATCAGCAGTCATTACTGTAGAACACACTGGATAGTATTTTCTGAAGTATACAGCAAGCATAGCATGGCTTTCTTTATTCCCTTTGCAAACTGGCATTGTTTTTTGGGAAGAGGAAGTGAAAAGAGATGCTTGTTCTCGTGAGTGAATGCCACAGGTGTCTTTTTGAGGAATTCAAACATTTGAGGAAAATTGAGAAGAATACAGATGGCAGTTGAAATAGCCATTGAAATGTTAAAATGTTTATTACAATGGGACTTTTCCATTCAGATTCCTTTTGGAAATGAATATTTAGTATTCTGGTAAGCAAAGCAAGAAGTGCCTTCTATTGGAATAACACAGTAGTTGGGTTTCTAAAGGAAGATTTAGTTCTATTTTTGTGATGGATTGAGTCTGCAAGTTGCTGAGTGTTGGCATTGTTCAGGTATTTGTATTATGTTTGATTCACGTAAATGTTAGAAATTATCCAATTTTCACTTTGTACCCAGGACTCCCAGACAGGGAGCAGTCCTGTTATACCAGTTGCTGTAGAAATAATCCCCAGACACTTGGGATGCAGTCTGGGCATTTAGAGGATGTTGCTGTGTAATCTTTGCTAAGAAACTTAGAATGTTGTGACTAATAAATGAAAAATTAAGACTGCATAGAGTGCAACTGCTCAGTGCTTCTCAGCAAAATAGTCTTGACTCAGACAGTAATAGGTTAATTGCCACATCCAGAAATGAATCCTAATGATTCCCTCTAGGAGCCATTATCACATGTGGGGTTTTCATTGAGATATTTATAACTGTAATCTTTGGTCTCAAAGCTCATGTAACTGTTCAATCCAGCAAAGGGGTTCAGAAAGGTAATACCCTGCTCTCATCCTTAGGCTTTGCTAAAAGTAGAATTTTCAGTTCTAGTTCAATCAGTCAAGCCCCTGCTATTTTCAGGCATTATTCCAATCTAACACAATTTGAATGTCAAGTGTCTTGTGTTTTGTGCTCACAAGGCCCACAGGAAAGTCTAGACACACACAAAAAAAAGAAAAACCTGCATTTATCATAGGAAGAGTGTCTTCAAATATATCAGAAGATCCGTTCTTTTTCTTCTCTGTTCTTCTGTGACTAGACTGAATCATGATTGTAAAACAAGAGTCTGTTCAGCCAGGTCTGTCTCTTTTCTTTCCACCTGGAATAAATTGCATAAATTTGCACAGCATTGCTTTGGCATAGAATCCTGAAGTATGTTTAATTTTGCAGTACTGAAAGTTCCCTCTTGAATGAAGTCTGTCTATATTTCTCTCATTTGTCTGCAAATTGTATCCAAGGATTTATTTTCTTTTTGCCCTTCCTATATTAATCCTGGTACCATGTTGTGCTGTTGTTATGCTTGTCTGCATTTTGCTAAGAAAATGGTTTTTTTAATTTTTTTTTTCCTGGTGTAACACCTCTTTTATTTCTGTCAATTCTATTACTATCAGTCTGAATTTGAGGGGATTATCTGAGCCTTGTAATTTTGTAATGCCTAGACAAGATATTAAAAAAACAGTAAAAGATCTTGAAGGAAAGTAGCATCACATAAATTTTGACTTACACTGTGTCACACATACACAAGTAACCTCATGTTGGTCATTCTAATGAGTTTGCATTGTATGGTGCAGTCAAACATGAAGCAACAGTGCTACTTCTGCTTGCAGCCAGTGTTTGTCTAACTTACCTACAGTCAGGTGGGCCTTACATGAAATAAAAAAATAATTTAAAAAGACTGAAGTCTGAGGTCTTCACTCTGCAGCATAGACAGAAAAAGTCAAAGTTTCTCCTCCTCTTTTGTTTTTCCTTTGGTGCTCTTGATAGTTGGTGACTTTGCAAGGATGGGTGCTTTTCACCTCATTCAGAATATGGTTTAGTCAACTGAGAAGATAAAAATAATTAATAATTGTTTGAGAACATTCACCAAGTGCCAGTCACTAGAAAGTATTCCAGCACTGGATTTTTTTTCTGCTTATTGGACTTATTTTAGCTCTTGAGGAAAAAATACATAATATATGTACTAATTACTCTTTGCTCCCTTTTGTGGGCTGATGACAACATTAAGATTTCCCTATGATGTTGCAGTGTTCTAAGTGAGCTTCCATAGTCAGCAGTGTCAAGTAATTTCCTATTTCTAATTGAATCTAATTCTAATACTAGTGATTCTTCATTTATTTTTAAGGCATCTGCACAGATATATTGGATTGAGGGGGAATGTGAGGCATATTCAGAGAGATGCTATAACAAGATCTGTGAACAACCTAAATAATAATCTTAAAATATGTGAAATCAGGCATCTTCTTGATAGTTCCCTTGATATTTCCCCCTCTTTAATGGTAATCAGTTAATTAGCATGTCACCTTAGCTATTTTAAATGTTGAAAGCAGCACACAGAGGGCGTGAATATCCATTTAGGGGTTACTTTCACCCACAGGTACTCCCTCATAATATGATAGATGCTGACATCTTATTGCAAAAGTTCCATACCTTCTTAGTGATTTCTCATAGCCAGCTCATCACAGCACTGACTCCTTCTTCACAGCACAGCCAAAAAAAAGGCCAAAACTCTCTCCTCACTCAGCTAACCCACTCTTTTATAGCACTCATCCTTATTGGACACAGCTGCAGCCTGTTAAGGGCAGCCTAATCTTTGGTGATTAGTACAGCTGCAACTCCTCAGGTGTGAGATTACCTTCTGCACTATCTTTATTTTCTTACATTCTATCCCTCCACAGCTGGACATGCAACTTTTTGAGTCCTCTGCTTTGTTATGGGCAGCACTACTGTGGCCTGGCTGGGAAATACTCTGTACTAGCCTGCACCAGTCACCAAAAACTTTTTCTGAATTTTAAGGTCAGATATCTCTGTTTAAGAATAATAATGATGAAAAGGTCTGACTAGATACTATTAAGCCAACTAGTTTTCTGCCTGAGGCCTACTGGACATGATCCAGTGATACTATAATCCGTGGGATTTATGGTTTTTATTGCTATCTAACCACATCAGTGTAAATACTGCTGGGCTGTGTCTGCTGTCTCTTCCACCCCCTTTGGCAACTGGCAGGTTTCTTCCCCTTGTTTAATACAAAAGCACAGTGTTCAAGCAGGGTATTTTTTCACCATTATCCATTTGCTAAGGAAATGAGCATCCCTGCGTAACAGGGGGGTTCTGCTTTGAGATCAGGCATGCACAGCAAAATGCAGACAAGCTCTTTGCTGTGGGGATGCTGCTACAGCTGTGTCCATGTCCATTGGCTGGAAGGTTCTCCAGGTTCCCCCCAGAGGATAACAGCTCATCTTTTAGCAGAGAAGCAGTGCACAGAGCTGTCACAGTAACTACAGTATGACTAAGGACCTTTTAAAGCCATAAAGAATAATTGCAGCTTTGGAAAATTAGACCATAGTATGTCCAGAAGAGTGACATGTGGGAGAGTGACAAAAGCCACCAGTGTTGGGCAGACCAGACAGAGGAAGGAAGGAAGCAGAGGAAAATCTGTATTGGAGTTTGTGGAGGGTCATTGCATTCAAATGTGTGCTGGTTTGTGAAGCTGAAAGGAGGGTTTAGGGAGGGTTGTCCCCTTTCCCCTTGAAGCATCCATAGCCACATGGGAGGGACTGCCAAATGTGATCTCTAGAAACAGGTGGTATCCTGGGGTATGCAGCAGAATACAAAATGTTAAGCGTTCCCACATCTGCTTCAAGACTTGGTTTTTTTAATGGATTGTTGAGAGGAGTGCTGCCATTTTGTCAGTGCTGGGAATTTTTGTTTGATGCAGTGCAATTCAAGTACGACACTGACTTCTGCCTGAGCAGTCCTGTAATTTAATGAGAAAAATCCCTAACTTTATTTTGTTGTATTTTCATGGTAAGAAGTGACACATTGCCTAAAAGTGATATATGCTTCACTCCTATGTTCTGTTGTTGTTCCTAAACCCCTTTTAGTGTGGGGGCTTAAGCCACTGTTTAAAGCTGCTGACTGATTTAATTTATAAAATAGATCATCAGCTTATTTGTAAGTATGCACTCATTTGAAATTTCAGCAAGTTCTGGCTTTTTACAGAAACTGTGGGTGCCTGGATATTTAGTTTGTTAGTTAATTTGTTTATTTTTGTAAAGACAGCCTCCCATGATCTTTCTGCCTAGGTGTGCTCCAAGCCTGAGCTGCAGCCTGAAATTAGCAACGCTCTGATGCCTCAGCACCTCTGTCAGGAGCACAGGTGAAAGAGGGGTCAGGAAAAATGGGAGCATCAGGGAA
The DNA here is from genome assembly GCF_027887145.1 of Ammospiza caudacuta. Lineage (NCBI taxonomy): Eukaryota > Metazoa > Chordata > Aves > Passeriformes > Passerellidae > Ammospiza > Ammospiza caudacuta. The sequence continues at coordinate 109,795,507 of NC_080593.1, read as the reverse complement.
TAAAGTAAGGTTCTTTAAACTAGAAAACAGAACACCTGGAAAGGCAGGGAGAAGGAACAATAAAGAAGAAAGAGAGGAGAGCTAGGAAAAAAAAGCCTGAAACCTGAAGCCTAAAAGGACTTCAGGCCAAGAACAGTTAGCATAGAGAACATATAAAAGCATCTATTCTCTGTTCTCACTTTCCTTATTGCTAGTGAGAGAAAAGGGGAAAAAAGAGCTAACTTTTTTGGCATTTTCTAAAGATAGAATAAAAGGAAAAGCAGCTTATCCAGTTTTTTACTAGATATTTAAGTCATTACTGTAACACAAAAACTGCCCTTTAATTGCTGCACTGTAATTGTAGGTATTTGTTTCTTACGCTGCTTAAGGTCACATAAAAACGAATAGAGGTAAAAATAGGTTTGTGTTAAGTGCCTCAATTTTGAAACCATTTTCTGCTAGCTATCTGCAGAGACAGTACTTTCCCTTTAGTCTCCTGGTTTGACTGTTCAGTAGATACATTTTTTAATTACCAAATTGGATTTTAGCAGGTGTAGTCAGTTGATGCATTATGGGTATAAGAGATTAGTGTTTAATCCTTCTTTTTATTACTGTGTAGAATGGTATGCCTGGGAAAGTATTAAAGGTGCATTGCATACTCCAGAGTACAGAAATGACATTTATTACTGAGTTTTCTTTCAGCTAGCATCATTTAGAAAAAAGCTGGTGCAGAACTCTGCAGGGGCCTATAGGCTCATCTATAGTGAAACTGCCTTAATACAGAGTGGAAGAAAATGGAAAGAAACCTTTTTGTGTTTTAAAACAAAAGCAGTTGTCGAAATACAAGTACTTTCCTTCTTGAAGATGATTATTCTCTTTTTCTACATTTTACTTTTTCTAAAATAAAGACAAAAGGGATGTGAAAAGCACAGATCTTTGTGCCAGTGAGTGGTAGAGGCAAAGACTGAAAAGGGTCAGTGAATCAGATATAATTTGGACTCTGTTTGAGATACCAGTCCTGTGTTTTGCTGATGGCGGGTATTCCTGTACTGAAAAGCTGCAGAGGATTTCTATCGAATAGAAAGAACATTATCCCCATTTTCATTCTGGCATGCCTGTTACGACTTTGTTCTGTAAACAAAGAGGATTATGGGAACTGGAAACTCGATGGCATTTTATTAAAGAACTGTGTGAGTCTTTCCCTGTGAATGCAAGAATTAGGCAGTCTGGTGATAGCTACCTGTGAAAGAAAATAGTTTGAAAATAGACCTTAATGTTTGAATTATTAGGGCTCATAAGGAGGCATTAAGGTTCATAAGGCTTCATGAATGTAGGAAGGAGCTTTAGTATTTCCCAGTTGTACCTTGCAACAAAATACTTTTAAAGAAAAACTTTCACAGTAATTGTACAAATAGGAATGAAAAAGAATATGTTGCAGAAATAGGGAGAGGGAGATTCATGTCCGGTGTTCTTCTGTCATGTAGACTGCCAGATTGCTATGTTATTTTAGGAAACATACATATTTATTTATCTATTCAGAACTAGCAGTCTCAGGACTGGGGCAGGAGGGAGAATTGCACTGAGTCATAGTTGGGGTAACCAGTACAAATTACTTTCACCAGCATAACATACAACTTTTATAAAAAATTAGGGTTTTTGAACAGTAGACTACTTAACATCCTGTTTCCCCAGAGTAAAGTCATATATCAGTACTAGGTTTTACCTAATGCCTGCTGCAGATCACTCAAACTGCTTTCAATTAATGAAAAAAGTGTACAGTATGAATTAAACCTAATTCTGCAGATCACCTTTCCTTTTAATTATTGTTTTCCTAACTGAATAGACAATTAGCAAACAGTTCAGCGTGGAAAAGTGGGAAGTTGAGCTCCTGTTAGTCAGATCATGAAACAACTAAGGTTGGTAAATAGCTTGAATACATCCTCAGTTTCACCTCAGTTGAAACCACCTGATTTGACACTTGTTCACTGCTTGAGAGCCTCATAACCAGACTTGCCTATGGAACCAGACTGTAGAGATGTTGAAGACAAGTGTAAATAGGATTTAGAAGCAAATGGGCTGTATTTGGCCCTCAGTAAGTGGCAAAACTCCAGTTGGGCTTGCATGACCTGCTGAAGCAGCCCTCTACTCCAAGTGGGCTGGGGTGGCAGAACACAGGGCTCAGCGCAAGGCACGGGTCTTCAAAAGCAATTATTGAATTAGCAGGCTTTGGTAAGTAGCTGTCTTTTGACAGCCAGCTTTCTTTTCAAGTGTCACAGCTTGGTTAGTCCAGCAAGGCTCAAAATGAGTAGTGCTTTGAGATTGTTGGATGGTCTGGAGTATGGAATAATCTGCAGGTCATAAATGTAAAAGCAGAGAAGAAAAAGGGATTAGGAAAAAAGACTAGAAGAAATTCAGAAACAATGCTGGTGTATGGAAATATCTCTAAAGAATATAATGACAAATGGAATTACAATACAGGTAGGGAAATGCCATTGCCTGAAATAACCTGATTATATTTCGTATTTATTTTGACTCAGTAATTTCCGTAGCTAATACTCTCAGTTTGCAGATGCAAACAACATTTTTCTGGCTGATGTAGACAACCCATCTATCAGAAAATCAGATATTAAATAATGTTTAATAAGATTTCAAGATGGTTTCAGGAAGTTCTAAAATCAGACTGAATTTAAGGGTGGTAATGGAAAAGGCAAGTTAAAATGCATTTTAGTTCTTTGTGTTATAACAGTTTGCCAGGATGTCAAAAACCCAGTTCTTTTGAAGGTCATCTATAATTATAGTAAAGGATGTCTCATGGGCATTACACATGCCACTCCAACAAGCCATGAACTGAAATATGAGCATGTGCACTGTGCCAGTAGGACTAACAGATCATCTTACAGATACAGAAGTAACCAGTATGAATAAATTACTAATTTATAAAGTTGGGGGGGGCATTATATGGGGTTTCTCTTGTAGTTTCCTCTTGCTTCTCTCTCTGAGAAGTAAAGACTTGTTTAATACAGAGTGTTCTTGGAGAGTGTTCAGATATTAAATATGCAGATGGCTAGACAGTTCAAGCAGAATGTTTCCAGATAGTTTCTCCATCTGTCAAAGGTAAAAGTGGTATCTAGTAGGTAGTTGTACCTAAGATACTTTCTTATTCTGTTTGTCTGTTGCAAAAATGATCCCAAGTGGATTAAATAGCTATAGGTTTTCTGTTTTATGATGCACACTCTTAACTGTATTGCTGAAGTACGTGTTGTTAGCACTTGGCATTTGTTGCAATTTTCCATGAGGTCTGCTAAGTGAGCCTTTGCCTTGAGGTTGCTGCTTAGGCATTGAGAAGAGCATTCAAGAGGAGTAGCATTCCAACAAATTTACAGAAGGAAACACACTAATGTGCTTGTATGCATGTGGATGTTATCTGGATGTGAATTGAATTATTTTCTAAGTGCAGAAAATCCAGATGGCAAACTCAGTCTCATGATCAAAACGAGTAATGAAAATTCTGTATTAATATTCTATGTTGCACATGAATATATATGTTCATGAAATATTTTACAGTGAATATTATGAACAGCAATTTTTTTGCTCAGCCCTTGTTTGGATCAAGTAATTCTGATATTATTTTCCTAGGACAAAAAGAGCAGAAGCACATTGGCAAAGAGTGTAAACCAACATGAGCAGCTGTATTTTATAGATACTATGAACCATTCATCTCATTAGACCTGAGCAGGAGTGGTGGGGATCTCTAGTGCACTTTCAATGAATATGCATGTCTACTTCTTAACGTTTTGTACACTACACCTGTATGCACATGTTGTAAGTACTTCCATGCAAGAGTGTTAAACTGAAAGCTTCCTTTAATATCATGGAGCTGTAGAATTTCATTGTACAATGTTGTAGTCTCTGAGGTTCTCTTCTATTCTTTACTTAATAGAATATGCTTGGCTTGTTTTTAAGACAAGAAAAGACTCAAATTAGGAAATTAATGGTCTTTTGTCTTGGGGTATAATATTTAATAATAGTGATAAGCTAATACTGAATACAATTTTTCTTCTGTTTAAAGACCCTACATTTATAAACCCTTGTGCAAAATCCTATTTTGAGCCTGAGAACTGAGTGCATTTACTCCCATGTTGCATATTGCTGCTTTTATATGACCAAAAGTGTTCTCTAAAATTGAAACAGTTATCTTTGAGTTTGATTGAATACTTCCCAGGGCTTTCAAATAATATACTTCTAAAAAGCAAATACTTTCAGAAGATGCACAGGATCTCAAAAATCCATGAGTTATTTTTACAGATTATGTTACTCTTATCTGATCATTTATGCAGAGTGTTATGAAAAAGCAGTAAAATCAGATACTTGATTACTCTTCCTATTGCATATTAGGTAACTAAGATTCTGCAGATTATATCTAGTTAATCTTTTTTTTAAGTGGAAAAAAAAAAATCTGTGATTGTTCTGTCAACATAAAGTGACTTGTGGAAAGTATGCCTCCCTTTCCTGTGGTTTTTAGAAAAGAACATGGTTGCATAAGCAGTCATTATTCACAGTAAAACAAAAAAAATATTTCCTGTAGCATTTTTGCAAAAAAAAAAAAAAGTCTTTGCCTGAAAACCTACTGTCAGAAATCACTCTTTGTTCATACTAGTTGAACACTGAAAAATGAAGCAAAGTGATCTAAATCGAATTTACAAGACTGATAGCCATGTGTTTGGGGGGAGAGTAGCTACTGCACAACCTGTACTCTGTCAAGGGAATTTAATTATAGATGGTTATACTTGACTATAATTCGTTAATGTGTGCTCCTTGCAAAGGGAGAATAATTCTCACATTGACAATTTTATATGTTTTTACCAGGATACTGTCAGAGGAAGGGATTTTCATTGAATTTCATAATACAGTTGCCTGGGGGAAGAATATCAATGAAGTGGCTAGCAGGGTGGTTTTTTTGTTTTATTTTTGTGCTGCTGGAGTCTGTATGTAAGGAGATGGGGGAAAAGAAATCTTCTTCTTTACGAATTTGAATATCGAAAATAAGAATATATTCTGTTACTGTGCAATAGTTAGGAAATATTTTTATAAAATATTGGTGTGATATCTTGGTCTTTCAGACCATAATGACAAATACTCATTTTAGCTTTAATATTCATTTTAGCTCTCACCTTTTTGAGAAACAGTAATGATCAAAGTTTAGATTAATCTTCATTCTCTTTCCCACTCTTGTACTTCTCAGAAGTAAGTCTGAGAAGAACCAGAGATAGAGCTGGCTCTAGAACTGTTTGTCCTTTTGGTCAAGACACGTTTTTGAAAAGCAGATTTTGAGAGCAGTTGTAGCTGAGATGAGATGAGAGGTTAGCAGAGGCACAGAGCTATGGGTTATATTGCTGGCTGGTGTTTTTTTTGTTTGGTTTTTTTTTTTTACTTATGTGAACTGTTTCTGAGAGGTTTGTTTGGGAACAGTGGTGGCACTTTAAGGATGCCCAGCTTCCTCCATGCTTGGGGTCTGAGTTGTGTGTGCCTCTGTAACCAAGTACAAATAGCACTGTTTAATAGTCCATTAATTAGGCATTAAATTCTTTTATTGTTAAATGTAGTGACTTTGGAGTAAACTGTTCTTGGACATCTTTTTATTTCTGTGCTGGGCAAGAATTACAGAATTAGGACTGTGATAATTTCTACATACTGGAGTAGTTGCTTTAAGTATTAGCTTTATATTCTTGGCTTAGAGTCATGCATGTTCTCATTTGGCTGCAGCATTTCAACCTCGTGTTGCAGTGAGCTGACTCAAGCTGCAAGGCCCATGTTAGAAAAAGCAGGGGGTCAATGGGATGGTTAACATCTGGGAACTGGAAATTTGTCCTGCCAGTGTTCTCCTCCCATGTTACCTGCAAAACAGAGGATCTGACATCTCCAAATTCTGCAGATCTGTAGCCTGTAGATTATAGGGAAGGAAGTCATTGTACCTGATAAAGCAGGTAAGATGGACTTGAGGATCCATAGGAATTCTTAAATATATGAAAGCTTACACTAGAGGCTGAGTATTTACTAGAGTTTTAGAAAACCACTCTCTTGGCTTATGAGGAAGACCAGAGGCAACCTCTCCAAGGAGGATCACAGGAGCAACCCTGCTGGTGAGGCTTCAGCCTTTTACCCAGGGAGATTTGTTCTTTCAGAATCAGTGCTTTGGGGACATGGCATGCTCTTCTCCCCAAGGGGAGGCTGTCTTTTCACACGAAAGGACCTTCAAACTCATGGATCTCTCTGGAAAGAGCAGTATCCCTGCTCAGTTCAGCAAGATTACAGTTAAGAAGGTTGATGCTGCATCATTTATTTAGAGTAGTGCTGTGCTTTGTCTCCTTTTTTATCTGATGGACTCTTTTGGACTCTTTAAAAATACTCTAAATGGACTCTCTTCTGTCAGGAGAGGGCAAATGGGGGATTCTGGATAACTGGAAGGGTGCAATAAGGAAAGAAATTTAGTCTGTCATCTGAACATCAGCCTGGTCCTTGAAGTTTGAATACAAAAAAGTATGATTCTTCTTAGTACCTTCCTGAAAACAGTGCATTACAGAAGAAAGCACATGATGCATGACATTTTGTAGTGATTTTTCTTGAGAGGGACCTTTAGGTTTTGAAACTAAATAGTTTTTGCATGGTTTAGCTCAATATAAAAAGTGCAATAACTGAAATGAGGCATAAAGCCTCATTTCATCTTCATCTTCACTATGTGGATTTCAGCACAACCTTCATAATGGTATTTTGCACTTCTATTGCCCATGCAATCAAAATATTTCATAATGCTTTGGAAACATTAAAGAGTGATCATTGGTTATAAAAGCACACTTTCATTTTTTTACTTACTATTATTTGCAGTAACCCAGAAGATAACTGATGGTGAAAAGAATTGGGTAGAGAAAGCAGTAACTTGATACCAGTTCTGTTTTGTGGACACCACATCATTATCTCTACATTTGGTTTTACTGACTTCTTCTTCCAGTGTGTGTCTTTCAGACACAACAAAAGGAAGGAGGGAGGGGGGAATTAAACAAGAATAGGTAATCCCTGAGAAGATAAAGGGACATGTGTGGTACAGAACATAGCTTTAAAAAAAAACAAAAACAACCCAAAACCCCAAACAAGCAAACACAAAACCCCCAACCAAAAGAAAAACTCAAGGTCGTTAACTTAGGTTTTCTCTGTGGGGCATTTACTGACTCCTCCATATTGTCAATGAGGGACAAGGAAACTCAGTCCCAGAGCTCATAAGAAATCTTCCTGAGATGGCACAGCTGAATCACAGGCTGATATGGGCACATAATTTAATATTTTTAACATATTTCAGGGTTTCTGCCTTACCCCCATTGGCAGAGAGAGTGTGCTGCAAACACAGTTGTGTTTGCAGTTATGGTTGCAGTGTAACAAAAATTTTTGAGTGTTTTTAATGAACCAGCTTGACTGGATCTTTGGGAAGCTTGAGATGCAAACCCAACAAGCAACCAACTGAAGTGTACCATAGGACATGGGAGGAACTGGTTTTCTTGCTGGTGGTGGGGTAAATTTGTAGGCAGGAGGCTGTTCCTGTCTGAGGTTAAAATCTCAGCCTAGCAGTCCACAGAAGAATATTATTGTTATGGACTGACTGGTAAAGTACAAGTTCTACCTTGTAACTGCATGTGATAATAGCAGTAACAAGTATTTCTGCTTTTGAGTTTGTTCTTAGTGCATTGATGTCACAGTAAATTCAAGTGGGCCACTTTTTCAATTTTGTTTTGTTTGCCATTTTATGTCTGTTTTACAGTGAGGTTTCGAACCTGTGATGGAAACAAAAAAATACACTTTGGTAGCAGTGAGCCAGAAGATTTCAGAGTAGGTGAGGATGGTGTGGTCTATGCAGAGCGAAGCTTTCAGCTTTCAGCCGTGCCCACGGAGTTTGTCGTGTCCGCTCAAGACAAGGAAACCCAGCAAGAATGGCAAATGAGGGTGAAGCTAACCCCTGAACCAGCCTCCACAGGGGCTTCAGAAAAGGTAAAACAAGAGCTCAATGCAGCCTCTATAAATGTATCTCCACAAAGAGGCATCAAAATAGGGGTTTAAATTTGCCCATCATGCACCTCTCCATGAACCAGCTTATTAATGGACACCTAGTGCATGCAAAGCTGGAGCTTTAGAAGGAACTTCGATCATCTTTTATTCTGTAGTTTTGCTAAGGCATGAAAAGGCATGCCTATTTAACTATATAGGGTTCTTTGTGTTTGAGCTTTTTATTTGTATAGCTTGAGATTTATACCTGAATTTAAGTCTCACACAGCCATTTCTTTATTTTAAATTGCTTGAAAGTATTATAGTATTTATTCAAGCAGTTAAATATAACCACAAAATAAACAAATCTGTGATAGAATGCATCAGTCACATTTATTAGATGGGAACTGTAGATTTACAGCAGTAAGTAGGAAAGCACTTCTGGCAGGGAATATTGGCTTTGTCTTGTCCCGTCATAATCAAATTGGAGACTGTAAATTATTCATGATTCCAGCACTCCTTGGTAAGGAAGATAGTCTCCCTCTGCTGGAAGCTGCCATAGGATAAACCAAGTACTGTAACAAAAATCAGACCTAGCAATGTGCAATTAACAATGTATTTACTTTAGAAAAGCATATTAGGTTGTTTACCTTTTTCTGTCATATTATCTGTTGCCTGCTGTTTCTTGCCTTCTCCTTAGTGAAGGAGAAGTGTTAGTTTACAGATAAAGAACAAAATTTATTCATAGATTAACGTACCTATAATAGGTACACATTTAAGATTTAAGCATCATGTTAAAAGTAGGTAATGTGGTTATGCAATACATTTTTCCTGAGAACACACTGGAGACCACTGCTGTGTAATCCTCATTTGTTTACTTGCTTGGTGATTGTGTTAAATTTGCTAAGGCATGATTTTAACAATGGAAATACTGTCATTTTGTTCGTGGAAGCATAGTAAAAGAGCAGATGCTTAGATGTGCCAGTGCATGCCCTGTTTATTCCACACACACTATTCCAGTGTACTTACCATCAACAGAATGTAGAGGAGTAGAATCTGGCCTTCATTTGGTGTCTGTTCATACTCTGCAATGTAGTTGCCTAGATTAAAATGAAGTTATTCTTTTAAAAGATTTGGAAGATGTTTTTGTCACCCTGTTCCCAACCTTAAGCAAGCTAGCTGTGTGTGCTGTCATCCAAAGGATGAAATGACTGCAGATGTAGAAGGGAATAGGAAGGGAATGTTGACACCCAGCAGAGATTAATGCCCAGTGTGTAAAGTGGGTCATCTACTGCATCCATCATGGCTGACATAGGTTTAAAATAATTACAGCATTAATTCTATGGGATTTAATAGGGTCATAAATATTTGAGACATTCCTTACCAGTACGTATTAAACTTCTCTTGGAACTCAAATTGCATTATAGCACACCCAGATCTAAATTTAGAGTACAGTAGCACATTACCTGAACTGAAGCTCTAGCTAATGAGAAATACATAAAGGCATACTATTAAATTCTGCAAAATATTAACTACTTCTCAGAAAGTGCCAGATAGTTTACACAGTAGTGCCATGTTATAAATGGTTTATAATTCCCTTTCTCTTCCTAGTTAAATAAGGGGAAAAAAGGGGTTCTTAAAGCTTGGCAGTGAAATTGTAAATGATATTGGTTATTTTCAAACTGCATTGTGAATGCAAATAAAACAGGTTGATGAACACAGAGAAAGGACAGTCTTTCAGTCAATTATGTAATTGTACCTGAGTTACTATATAATGTCTGCTAGTAATTCTCCTTCTAACATGTGCTTAATTTTATCTTGTACCTGGGAAAGGACCAAAGGAAAATTGAAGAAATCATATTTCCATGGCAACAATACAAGCACAGCAGCCCTCTGAAGAGGCAGAAGAGAGACTGGGTTATTCCTCCAATCAACCTACCAGAAAATTCCAAAGGACCTTTTCCTCAGGAATTAGTTAGGGTAAGGAAGTTAATAGAAGTGTGGTTTCAGTGTCCCTCAGAGAGCTCTTGAAGAGATTTTGTGTAAATGATGTCTTGTTCATCATCCAGACATTTATCAGAGTCTTTTGGGTTGGTTTCTTGTTGCTGCCTGTGCATTGCATGCTGGGATGCGTCTAATTTCCTGGGGTTTAACTTGTTCCTGTGCATCTCTACTGGTGGAAGATGACCTTGTTTTGGGTGGTAAGTGTGTTAAGGGGCATCTCTGCTGGTATCTCAGGAGTCTTCCAGTCTCCTGCACTGCAGTTCTCTGCCTGGGAAATGGTGTGGGAGTGAGCAGGAAGCAGAGTGCACCGGGAGACCAAAGGATATTGTATCTGATGGGATGAGGACAGCAGCTCTTCCACAGGATTCTGCTGCCCAGAAGTGGCCACTGCAAGGAGCCACTGCAGGAGCCAGCCTCCTCTGGGCTGGCTTCCAACCACGGTACTGGCTGGTCATGATCAACTTGTTGGAACTTGGCAGAACATTAGCCCAAGTTGATAGGACACAGCTTCACTCTGTTCTGTCTTATGTGTGCGCTGGTGATTCAGCTGCTCCTCAAAGATGCACTGCCCTTCAGTTGTTTCCTTGGAATATGAAACAAGTTCGATGTTTAAGCAAAAACGGCAAGTTTCTAAAGAGCTGGTTTGTCATGGAAGAGAGCCTGTAGCTTTGAGCTGACAAGGTGTAGGAGAAAAGGGAAAACACAAACCAGGCTTTGAATTTCACGTGTAATTTTATGATACTAAATGTTTTCTCTAAGGTCTAAACAATTCTGCTTAAAGTATTTGCTTGTTTTTGTTTAACACAAATAATTTTTATTTTGAGGGATAAACAGGGATAATTTTACATTTCTGAATATCCTTTGACCTCTTTTTAACGAAGAGTGCTGTTAAGAACTTCAGACTTTACACCAACTCTGTACCATTTCCAGAATAATTATTTTTGCAAGTACATCTTAAGGAGCAAGGAGAAGATAAATAGAGCTGCTGCCTGTCTCAGCAGCAGTCCCATCCTGCGCTTGTTTGTAGCTAATGTAAACGTTATCTTTTTTTGACACACAGATCAGGTCTGATCGTGATAAAAGCCTTTCTCTGCGGTACAGCGTGACTGGCCCAGGAGCTGACCAGCCTCCCACAGGCATCTTCATCATCAACCCCATCTCAGGACAGCTGTCTGTCACAAAGCCTTTAGACCGGGAGCAGATTGCTTCTTTTCATGTAAGAGTTTAATTTACCACAAATCAGATTATCAAATTGAAGATGAACATCTGCTTCAAACATGACTTGAGCAGCCAGCATTTAGTTTTGTATGAGATATGATTTGAGGAGTTTGTAGCAGATTTGTATTTATTGTACTTAATAAGGCTAACTCTTACTATATTTAAGCAGCTTAAATACATTAACATACGTAAACAGTGATTAAATGTATTTAGGTAAAGTAATTTCAAAATATGGAAATATGGGTACTGTGGCTTATATTTCAAGTACAGGCCATTGATCACAGTCTCCACTGAATTGTATACTTTCCAGAAGTTTATTTTTAATTCAGCAACTTAAATTAGGATGTGACTGCTATTAGAATTGCAGCAGCAGCTGTGATTTGAGAAATGGATGGGAAGAATAACATACCAATTTTTATTTTAGGGCCAAATCTAAGCATTTTAATAGAATTGTAAATTAGGCCTGTCAGCTTATAAAAATGATATTCTTTGCTCTAAAGAAATTGAAAAAGTAGACCACAGATTCCAGTACCAGTGGAAAAGGAAAGTTGCAAGGAAGACGGGGAGAGCAGGCTGTGACCTAAAGTTTCCTGTGCTTTTGGGAAACCATGCTGAAATCACCCAGCTCCTGGAGAGAGTTTTCCAGCATGTTCTGGATTAAAACACTCCTTACCTTGTGTTCTGGGGAGATCTTTGAGTGCTGCTCCCAAACAGAGGACACAGCAGGAAGCATCTGGGGGGGGAGGTGTGGGTGAAAGGCTCTCATACAACAGCTCTAGCATCCATAAGATTTTAACTGAGAATTTGACATTGGCAATTCAGGATTTACTGACTTAGGAATTTACATTTATATGAGTCATTACCAGAGTGGTGAGTTAATAATGCCATCTTGCTGCTTTCTAGTAGCTTTGTAGCCATAAGATACATGTGTGTGTGTGTGTATATACATGATGGGCATCAGCAGGACTGCTATAGGAGGAAGTTGCTCCTTTCCCTAGCAATGGCCATGCTCTGGTCTAAATACACAGATTTACATTTAAATCTCCACCTTTTTAGGGAATGTTTTCTAATAGCCATTATTAAAACCAGAATTCTATATGACAGTAGGCACTAGTAGTGATCAAAATTACATGATCTAAAATAATTTTCATCAAATCAAAGAAGGAAGTCTGCAACTTAGAACAGTTTGGAAGTCTGAACATCAGTTCCGTTAGCAGCTTGGAAATTTAAAAGGTCGATATGAGGGAGCAGTGGCAGATAAGAAAATACACTGAGCTAAAAATGTCTGGCCTGAAATTTCCTGTCACTATTATTATATCTATTTGCACTTGTATGTTGTGAAAATTCTAATACTTTTAATGACTTTTGCAGCTGAGAGCACATGCAGTGGATGTAAATGGAAACCAGGTGGAAAATCCTATTGACATTGTTATTAATGTCATTGACATGAATGACAATAGACCTGAATTCTTACACCAGGTTTGGAATGGGACAGTCCCTGAAGGATCAAAGCCAGGTAAGATCTGGGCTTTTGGGAGGCAGAGGTATTATTTTGAAGTATCATGTTTACAGTGTCATTTTGAAGGTGTGATGAAGGGAGTGCCTTCAGACCTTGTAATACTTTGAAAGGTGTCTTTAGTGTGCTGAGCAAAATCTCAGATCCTCTGTTTTCTTATTTCACCCTATTTTTAAAGCACTTTTTAGCATGCTGGGATTCATTTCCAAAAGGCAAAATTGCTATGTGCATGAACTAAAATCAGGGGAGGCTTTAAGTATATGACTTCTGGTTTATGGTTTTCAAAATCCTAATTATAACATCACAGTTCTTACATTTATTTTTATGATGGACATTGATGTTCATTAGTTGACAGGTCAGGGTATAAGAGACTTCTGGAATGTCACTAGATACAGTTCTAGTTCTGATTCCCAGAGGCTTTGCAAACACTGGGATTTGAAATCAGTGTCATTTGAATTCTTGAGAAAACCTAAGTGTTGTTCAGATCTCATTAAAATTCTAATCAGCTCAGACTAAAGTTTGCACTATGGCTGAAACCACTTCCTTAATTTGTCAGAAGTGCAAAATGAAAGGTTAGCACCAGAAATGTGTTTCCTAACTTTGCAGTGTTTACTTGGCATTTGAGATCTATCTCAAAGACTTTTGAAAGAGTATTATTTATATTGATTTTCCGTCACTATCAGTATGTTCACCAATTCTGAACAATAAGTATATTTCCTTTGGCCCAATTAATAACATAAGTATCTAAACATGAAATGTTCTTTTGTTACAGAAATGTTATTTGTGGCAGAACTGTAGAGTTTCATTGTTTATGTAGCTTCTTCAGTTATAAGCAAATCTAGTCTTTTATAAACATAGAGTATTTTTATCTCCTCTTATGTATTTTAATTACTCTGTTGGTGAGTCTTGATTGTAGCCAGTTTGTTTTAAGTAAAGAAAGAATGTGCAGATTTTACCAAAAGAAATATGTGCTTTGACCACTGCTTGTAAAGTGATCTTGTATAATCTGAGTGTAAACTGTTTACATAACATCAATTATTTGTCCTGCTGCTAGGGACCTACGTGATGACTGTTACTGCCATCGATGCTGATGATCCCAACGCCCAGAACGGGATGCTGAGATACAGAATCTTGTCCCAGGCCCCGAGCAGCCCCTCTCCAAACATGTTTACAATCAACAACGAAACTGGTGACATTATCACTGTTGCAGCTGGGCTTGACAGAGAGGTAAGGCAGGTCTTAATCCTGTGGGCTGGGTTGAACTTAATATTGTAAAGATTATGGCTCAGGGTGGTGGGTGGATGAGAGGGTGAGTGAGGAGCTGGACGTCAGCTGACAGTGCGCACCTGCAGGCTGTCATATCCAGGGCTGCAGCAGAAGCAGCATGGCCAGCAGGTCAAGGGAAATAATCTCCTCCTCTGTTCTGCTCCTCCGAGACCCCCCCTGGAGTGCTGCATCCAGATCTGGGGTTCTCAGCACAGGAAATAAGTGAACCTGCCTGGAGCAAGTCCAGAGGAGGGATGTGAGGTTGGAGCACCTCTTCTATGAAGATAGGCTGAGAGAGCTGGGGCTGTTTAGCCTGGAGAATAGAAGGCTCTGGGGAGACCTTATTGCTGCCTTCCAGAACCCAAATGGGGCCTAGGGGAGAGCCTGGAGAGGGGTTTTTAATAAGGGCATATAGAGATAGGACGAGGGGAGGTGACTATAAACTGAAAGCAGGTGCATTTAGGTCAGATAAAAGGAAGAAATTCTTTACTGTGAGGGTGGTAAGATGAAGGCACAAGTTGCCCAGAGAAGTTGTGTATTCCCCATTTCTGGAAGTGTTCAAGGCCAGGTTGGATGGCATTCTGAGCAACCTGGCATAGTTGGAGGTGTCCCTACCCAGGGCTGGGTGTCTGCAACTATATGATCTTTAAGGTCTCTTCTAGTCCATACAATTTCATGATGCTGTGATACATTTCTCCCCCTCCTCTGTCTTAACTTACTCCCTTTCACCCTGTTGACACCAGCTATTTTCCTAGTCTCAGAGTACAAAAGCTCAGAGGAGAGAAAATTATGTTAGGGATGAAAATTGGACCTCTTTGTTCCATACATGTAGTTACTCCTGGCTCTCTGGGGTCATGGAAAGGCTCTTATCCGATAAGCCTGTTAGCTCTTAAGAAACAGATACATCTAACAGATACACACTAAGGCAGAGCAGTGCAATAATAATAATAGCAAAAAGAAATAATCTGTCAGTAATTCACTGCTACGTGCTGAGCAAGGTGCATCCTGTCTAGACAGTTCTTCACTGTGCCCACCACTGGAGAAGGAGCGTGCCAGATCCTCTGCTCTGATTCACCCATCTGTGAGGTTGGGAATAAAAATATTTCCCTCCCAAGTCCAAATCTGTCACACTAACTGTGCTTTTAAACCACTTGAAAACTTCACAAGAGATAAGCATTATTTTATAAACAAGCTATAAAATCCTAACAAACCTCTTTTGAATACATCTTGTTTCAACTTCTGTATTACTAACCTCATTTTAGCTCATTAAATCTGAAGTACTGGGTTTGCTGTTCATCTTTTAGCTGCTTGTTTGTAGTTATTTAAAATGGAGAATAAAAATGCTTTCTAAAGTTCTGTGTTTGCTATTAATATTCTAATGCATTTCAGTTTGAAAGGGGCAATCAGAAGATTTGAAAAGCTAAACAGACTGTTAGATATTGCAATTAATTTTTGAGGTTTTATTAACATTCATTCTATTTAAGTTGGTTTGGAGGGAAGGGATTTGAGCAAAGGAAAACCCTGAACTTTACAGTATTGCCCTATTAAATTAAAAGAATGATGGGCAGCTTTGCCCTTGTTTTTAAAATCCCCTGGTCATCTTTGACAGATGAACTTTCAGAAGGACATAGCGATAATTCTTGAGGTTTTATCACTTGGTGACTAGCTATACTGGAGGGATTTAACTCGGAAGAAACCAGCTGCCTGTGGAGCTTAGACCCTCACATTAACAGTTGGAAAAGCCTTGTCATTCACCATCAGTTTTCCTGATGGATCACTCTGCTGACACCCAGATGGGTATATATAAACATTTCTTGAACATGTTGGATATTAATGATTAACATTAAATCATTCAAATGTTAAATTAGACTAATATGAAATAAAATGGTTTCCTTCCCAAGCTTTGCTTCCTCCATTTCCTGAGTCATTTTGTGGAAGTCAATTAAATTAAAATGACTGGGAGTCTAGAGAGCCAAAGTTGAATTGTCTTCTGACAGTGAGCTGGGGAGTGCCTTGTTGTCCATGTACCCCAGCTGGTCTGCCCACTTCTGCCTTTCCACTCTTTTCTATAAGTCTTGTCTCACCTGATAAAGCTCTAATTAAAATCATAAAATGCTAGGCAGAATTTTAAATTCTTAAATAATATGACACATTTTTTATGGGGGCATAAGTGTTGTAGGCTTAAAAAAAAAAAGTGGTTCCTCTGATAGCATTCCTCATCTGCTGGTATTTTAGATTAACATGCACAATGCATTATCTGTGCTAACATGCACAGGAGGAGATTTGCTTAGGTAAGGAAACTCAGCTTAAGGCAGAAGAAATCTTTCATTTGTTATCTCAAAAGATGCTGTTTCATGAGATCCAGCTGCTGTTATTTCTTCCATTATTGCTGTGGAATTCACTTCAGCAGTAAAACATCTGCCTTGCTGCTGGAGGTACTGAAGAAGGCAGGCAGGGTACTTAAATTTACACACTGACATTCCTGCCTCACGTGAGGTTAATTCAGTGAAGTGCTCTTTTATTTGGCCTGTGTTGAAGTGGAAAGATGTGAACTGATGAGGTCTGCGTTCTTTCTTGGAGCTGCCAGTTTGCTTTTAGATGTTTTGCTGCTAAGTCTCTGTGCAGGCTGCTGACACATGCTCCACGGCTCATTCCTGGCTGCTTCTCAAGCCACAGTTAAAAGAGACCACCTCCCCCAGTTTCCCCATGCCTGCAAAGTTGTGTGCTTGTTGATTTCTGAAATTTCACTCTCAGCAGTTGATCTGCTTTATGTGAGTGCTGGGAAGAGGGGGAAAAAAACAAAGAACCAAACAAAAACACTGATCTGCTGTCTTTTGGGGCACTTTCTGGGGAAGTTTTTAGTGCACTGGTTCTGTTGGAATTAAGTAAGACTACTGTAAGGAAGCTGAGTCTCTGTGTAATAATAATGGAGTTTTCCTTAATGAAATTTGCTTCTTGGGATCCATGTATTAAGACCCAGATGAATCAGAAGCACCTGCTGTTTCAATAACATAGAATCATATGGCAGTGAGATTTGCTTCAATACTGCTTTAGATTTTATTGCTTCACAGTAAGTAAAGTATGATTTTTTCTTGGATGAAAGTGGTAAAAACATTTCTTTGATTCCCTCATGACTGCTACTCTTATTGGTGTCATGAAGGAAATCTTTAAGATGTTTAAGGCCTATTGAAGGTCAGTTTGCAAGTATATTTTCCAAGTCAGAATTCCTATACATCTATGTATATTTATGCATTATTAAACCTGTATCCTGCACTTCTGTAGACTTAATACTAACTAGTCTTGCTTTTTTAAGGAATTGTGGGATGCATATGTAGCAATTCACATTTGGGGTGTCTTGTAAGGGTTTCTGTGTGAAAGAAGGCATGAGCATAAACCATTATCTTCAGTGGGAGATAAAGATTCATAGAGCTTATTTTTAAAACTTTCTATTCCATGACTCATTGTTGCTGCTTGGAAATGTGCAAACCGTTAAACCTCTCATGTCTGTCTTACTGTCTGGCCAAAGTTTGAAAGAAAGCTAAATACTACCCATGGAATTATCCTTTCTTTTTTGTTGTATCAATACCTGTAATTCCTGTTTGTAAATGGTGTGATTCTAGGGGTGTCCTGCTCAGAGTCAGGAGTTACACTCTCTGATCATGATGGGTCTGTTCCAACTCAGCATGTTTCATGATTCTATAAATTGTTTCCATGAAAAGTAATCTGTCATATACCCCACTCTTTAGACAGTGGAAGAAAATAGTGTACCAAGTGGAAAAAAAACATAAAAATAAGCTCTTTTTGAATTATTTTTATTTTGCCAAAAGTGGTAGTAAACCGTTTGTGAAAGTGCTGTTTCAAAGTAATAGCAGTTCCTTGTGTTTGTGTCCTTTCTTTTGGGAAGAACTGGATGGTAACACTTCTCTGCAAGGAAGGACGATGAGCTGGAAGAATGAAAGAGCATGCGCAATATTTGAAAGCAATGAGTTAAAATAAGCAAATAAACTTTTCAGCAACTTTATACAGAAAACATCTTTATGATTTTTTTTTTTTTTAATAGAACCTTGTCTAAGTTGTTTTAAGCAGCTCACCAAGCTGAGGTCAGGTCTCCACCAGGCATTTTGGGTGCTTAGGGACCCTGCTGGCCCCAGTCCAGCTGTGAGGGGGGAGCGAGTGCCCAGCTCGAGGGCCGTTAGCAGCAGTGGGGGGAGAGGGGCCCATGGCTGCCATACTCAGCCAGGGTGTTCAACATTTATGGAAATAGCCCGTTTGGTGCTTCCCTCCCCCTTTCTCCAGTGCCCTTACTCGTCTCTGTTGGCCTCGACATCTTTGGTTTCTATAGAGATCACAAGAAGTTGCCGCAGCACTTTTATACTCAGGCTTGGCTGAAACAAAACCTTGGCACTTGTGGCCGTTTGGCCGACAAACCTACCTTGGCTCAGTGCTCTCAAATGCTTTTGAGGACTTTCCCTGTTTTAGTATAAAATGCACTCTGGCTCTCTTTGCGCCGTTTGAAAAGCATTATTAAACCTGTGATCATGCATTAACTGTCTAAAGTGGTTTGATTTATTAGAGTAGGAAGCAGTCAGCCTGTCCTAACCTTGATGGTCTTTCAAGCAGTAGTTCAATATAAGCAACCTGCTGCTGTATCCCTGTGGCACAAACTTTGCTTGCTCCTGTCATTTTGGGTGATGCTAACTAGAATAAACAGTGTGATAGCCTCCGTTGCTTAGCAGAGTGCAATTTTTGGGAACACCTGCTGTCCTATGGTAATGTTAGTTTTGTCTAAAACTTATGTTGTCATTTTGTGTTTTAGAAAGTACAACAATATACATTAATAATTCAAGCTACGGACATGGAAGGAAACCCAACATATGGTCTTTCAAACACAGCAACTGCTGTCATCGCTGTGACAGATGTCAATGACAATCCTCCAGAGTTCACTGCCATGACTGTAAGTACAGGATAGGAGTTACTGAAGGATGTGCATATTTATAACCCTTCTCTGTTTCTCTCATTATATTCACAGACAGTAAATATTTATTACTTATTAAATACCATACTGGCAGGCAGAATCAAAATATGTGCAGAATATATATCCCTTACATGCTGTGTTCTGCTTTTGACCAAAAGGCAAAAGCTGACAAGGGAATCAAGCCATTGGTTCTCTGGGTGGCCTCAGGTAAACTTCATTAGATAAATTATCAGAGCTCCAGTGAGGAGAGGTGGTCTGCCCCGCTTTGATGAGTGTTCAGCCTGGTGTGGCCCATGCGTGCTCCCCCAGCTGAGGTGGAGTGTTTCCATGGTTTCTGCAGTTCTACGGGGAGGTGCCGGAGAACAGGGTGGATGTGATCGTGGCGAACCTGACGGTGACAGATAAGGACCAGCCGCACACGCCGGCCTGGAACGCCATGTACCGCATGACCGGGGGGGACCCCACCGGCCGCTTCACCATCCTCACCGACCCCAACAGCAACGACGGGCTGGTCACTGTCGTAAAGGTAAGGCCTGCCCGCCTTTCAGAGACTTCAGCAGAGATGGAGGAGGTGGGAGAACCAAAATGGGGGGAAATGTGAATTCCTGAGGCCAGCATGAATCTGGAATAAAATGGATGCTCACCTTTTGGAATCAAGTCTGTCTCTTCGAATGTTACCTTGCTTATGCTATCAATAGTATTCCGCCTGCTCAGTTTTAAAAATCTGCCCAGGTTATTAGAAATTGCAAATCTTGAATCTTTATTTGCTAAAAGTTAGAAATTACTCTGTGGAAAAGTGTCTGCTTAGTATTTTTTGCGAGTCTAAACAACTTCCTACCTCCTCAATTAGTAGTCATGCGTGTCGTCTGCACATTTTATGTCAAGATCTTCCATTAAGGAAGAGATACAGGTAGTCAAAGCACAATCAGAGAGGAAAGAATAATAGGTGGGAGGGTACTTCTACAAGAGACATTTAAAGACTGGCTATTTTTAAAACCTCATTTAAATACCTTTTATGGAATAAACTGTCTGTCTTCATTCTCTAGCCAACACAGCTCTGTGTTGAGGGATGACTTATTTCAAGTGATAATAACAATGTGATTCTATAATTAAACCTGCCAGGCAGTAGCCACCTTTCCTCATGACCCACTGATAAATGTCTCATCTCTGAGTTGGCCTGCTCTGGTTTTGGCTGATCCGTTTCAAAGTCAAATGTGCAATGCCAGTAATCCCATTTGGAAATTAAAAAATTCACTTTTCCTTTTCTTTTTTTTTTTGTTCTGTTTTGTTTGATTTAATTTTGTTTCATTTTATTTAATTTCATTTTGTTTGATTTTAATCCTCCCAGTATTTAGGTGACAAAAAGATACAACATACATGCAGCATTAATAGTAATTCACAGTGGGTTTTTTTTAAGAACTGTCTCTGGTTTATAACTGCTCTTCCCCAGAGGTACCAATTGTTGCATTGCAGTCTTCCAGGAAGAATTATGTGAGTGTCTGTGCTTTTTAGCACTCCTTTAAGTGCCCAGACAGGGGAAGAGTTGGAAACCTGCCTACAGTTTTTATTGGCAGTGCAATGAGTTGATCTGTCAACCTGTAATGAAGATTAGATTGTCTCTTGTCACTTACTTCATACTGTCACATGCCAACTGCCCCAGTAAGGTACAGGGTTTTCTTCCAATCTGGGATCTGTGTGAGTAGTACAGTGCATAGTACAAAGGGAAATCCTGTCTCCAGGAATGCTTCAACCCTGTGCAGCATGACAGAGGAACTCTAGATTCACACTGTTGTTATTTCTTCTTAAGTTGGAATTCTGGCTCAGTGAGGAACTCTCCAAACGGAAGGTTATCTTCACTGGGAAGATGGAAGCTGTAGGTATATCAGAAACCAGGCTGACTGGGATTACCAAGAGTCTTTCTAGTGGGATGTTGAGGACATGAGAATCTCTGATCTATGGGAATAGCTATAGTCATGAGCATGTTTGAAGGAAACTTCCATCCTTCCTTCTAACAGAAAGAGGCAGCTTTCTGTCCCCAGGAGAGATCATCAGGAGGCACATGTGAGTGCCTGGCACAAAGCTGGGAGTTTCTTCATCATTTTGTGATTAAACTACTCATTTCCTCATTTGTCTCTAATGGCAGTACCAGAGTAGGTTAAATCCCAGAATGATTTCTAAAGGTTTCTAGCTCTTCTGACTTCAAAACTGCTGCTGCTGTGTGCAGAACTGAAACCGCCACATGCTGCTAAGCAAAACCCCCAGCGCATCGGCTTGTGTTGAGGTGATGGTATTGTGCTCTCTTCAGACTCTGTGCTCATTTTTCAGAAAAGTACAAGTAATCTTCAAAAATGTGCTTGAAATTTAAAATGTTACTGTGTGTCCATTGCTACTGTGAGCGAACATTAACACTTCCTGCTCTTTGCTCTTCCCAGCCTATTGACTTCGAGACCAACAGGATGTTTGTACTTACCGTAGCTGCGGAAAACCAAGTGCCTTTGGCTAAGGGGATTCAGCATCCTCCTCAGTCAACAGCAACCGTGTCCATTACAGTCATTGATGTGAATGAGCCCCCATATTTTGTTCCAAACCCCAAGCTCGTGCGTCAGGAAGAAGGGCTGATGGCTGGGAGCATGTTGACAACTTTTACTGCTCAGGACCCGGATCGTTACATGCAGCAAACCTCCCTAAGGTCTCTATAAGCACTTTGCAATGTCTGTGGTATGGAATGGGTGGGGAGCAAAGAGGTGACTTGTGAAATGACTGAATGTACTCTAGCACACAGCTACCCAACATGTTGTGTGAGTTTTGTGCTCAAAAATCCCTCTCTCCAAAGGGAGTTTTGGCTGTAGAGAAGGTGAACTGACCAGGTGTGTAAACTGGGTCATTTCCTCATCCTAAGTCCCATGCCATCAAGATAGAAAGCAGTTATGCATCTGTGGTAAAGTATATGTTCTATCCCAGCAAATTCAGTCAGGGCAGGCACATGCTTCTGTGAATTAAAATCATTTGCAATTAAAATTCACCAGTAATTTTCACATGGCAACGAAATCGGATTGTGGATAAAATCTGAAGGGTTTTCTTTTCATTTTTTCTACAGTAATGCAAAGTGGTGGTGTGGTCTGTCTGTGAATTCTTGTACGGACAGCTATGATCATTATTTGATCATAATTTTTCTTATGCCTAAAACTTTTCTACACGAGCGTACCTCGTGTAAGAAATGGGCGTTATTTGCAAAGCTAAAGCTGTGACTCCCCATGGGTCAGGACTCACCTGTTCCAGCTTATTTTTTTTTTTTTTTAGCTCATGTAGAAGAAACTCCAGAACTTATGTTCTATCTTTCCTTCCAAAATCAAGATGATTGCAATTTTATGTTCTCTTGATTTTTGGTTAGCTGTTTGTAACACTTTGCTCATTTCTGGACATAACCATCATAGAAATGACAGTATGAGGACTTCAACATTAAGAGAGCTTGCACCTGATTAATGTCAAAGACAAGATTTATCAGATAGAAGAATGGTTTTGAAAGACACTTCTCTTTCAAATTAAGATGAAAAACATGCAGTAAAACCAGGGCCTCTGAAAATGAAGTAATACTGAAGTGCTAGAACAATATGAGTTAGTGCAACTAACACTATCCATTTTTACTTCTCTCCTGTTCTCAAGCACTCTGACAATATGAAAATTAGTATGAATAGCTCTGTAGGTGTAGAAAAACCAAGTAGGATCCTGACTGAGTATTTTAATTGAGTCTGAGTATTAATGTTATATAGTTTATGGTAATTATATGATTTCCTCCAGTTACATGATAGTTTACAGGGCCAGGCACTTGAAGTATCGAAATGCAGGACTGGTTTTAATATATATTTCCAAGAAATTTACTGACAGGGCTTGATAAATGGAAATTTATTATGGCAAATAAATTACTATCTTTAAAGTCCAAAAATATGTTCAGAATACAAATTAAAGTACTAATACTGTCTTTGTTGCTAGCATTTATGTTGGTAGATAAATAACATAACTTATGATTAAATACACAGGTACTCAAAACTTTCAGATCCTGCAAACTGGCTGAAAATTGACCCTGTTAATGGACAAATAACTACTACAGCTGTTTTGGACAGAGAGTCAATATATGTGCAAAACAATATGTATAATGCAACATTTCTTGCTTCTGATAATGGTATGTATCAATATTGTGCATTTTTTTCAAAAAGCTTTTCATCTTTGTGATTGAATGGCATTCAGTTTTACTGGGGCAGAAAACAGGATATGCTTAGAATACATCCCGTTGGAAATCTGTATTACTATCAGACCATGTATAATTTCCCAGCTACTTGGGAAATGGCTGAAGAATAATTCTCTGAGTTTATAGAGAAACACTGTCTTGGTTACATTAGTTGAGTTGACAGCAAATTGAAAAAGCCCTGCATGGGAGTGTGGTAGGTTGAGTGAATGCACAGCATGAGTGGGCTTTATGGGGGGTAATGTGTCATTGGAGGGGCTTTGTATTTTCCCACATTCAGGCTGCAGCAGTGCAGAGGGAAAAGTATCTTTTTGTTGTCAGTTTGTTAATGACAATTAACACTGCTCAGAAATGAGTCCTTTGATTTCAGCTGGAGGGCTGTACTGTTCATAGCTGATAGCAGAAAGATGGACAGGCACAGTTAGGGACATTCTCACATTATAAGGGAAAACTGAAACACTGGGGCTATTTGCCTTGGAAAATAGACGTGGTAAAAATTTCTGAACTGGAAGCTATATCAGCTGTTTCTGTACTTCGGCTCTGTTGTGGAGAAAAGGCATAAATGGAACTGGAAGATTATGGGAGGTGGAATGAGAACCATTGCTAGTTGTATTGAAAAAATTAGTGCCAAATGATCACACATTCGATATGGATGGCAGGAATGTCCAGAAATAGCATGATGAAACTCAGTATTAGAAAGAATTTAAATAGCACAGTTATGGTAAAGAGTGATCTTAAGCCTTCAAAGTTAGGAAATAATTTTTCCAGAGGACAAACCATCCCAATTTTTCACCTTCTTTGAAGCCTTTGATGTGGACCATCTCTGGAGATTTACTGTCTGTCTGGTCAGTGAAGTGGGTGAGTCCATGATCTATGGATCTGCAGTTATTTGCTGAATTTTTCTGAGTAGGGCCATTTTTCTGACTGCAGACTACATAAGAATTATTGTGTTACCAGGGCCAGTGACAGTGTTTAATTGGTTTTGTAAAAGAATCCTAAAACAGAGGTAAACATGTAAGTGTGTTGCTACAGCTTCGTTTAAATAGCTTTACAACTGGAAACAGGCTTAATGCTATTTTGTTTTCTTTTAGGAATACCCCCAATGAGTGGAACTGGCACACTTCAGATACACCTGCTGGACATCAATGATAATGCCCCGCAAGTGCATCCAAAAGAAGCCACAACTTGTGAAACACTGCAGCCTAATGCTATTAACATCACTGCTGTAGACCCTGACATAGATCCAAATGCGGGCCCGTTTGCCTTTGAGCTGCCTGACACACCTGCTAGTATTAAGAGGAATTGGACCATTGTTCGAATTAGTGGTAATTAACATTATGGAAATCTTCATAGTTTTAAAGAAACTTCTGCAAATACCTTCTCTGTGGTATTATTTCACAACGTACATGAGTTTGGTTGATATGAACAAGAAATCACCTTAGTGTAACTTCTCCAGAGGAAAAGAAATTTTAAGAAAGAAAAGATGGTCACAGCAGTCAGGAAGTCTGTTACCCTGAGTATCACATAGCAGTTTGAGCAAGAAGTTAACCCCGAGCTGAAACATGAGCTATTTTTGCCAGTGCTATTTTAATCCCATGTGAGCAATATATTACTTTTTAACCAGCGCCTTATTTTCACACACAGGCGATCACGCCCAGCTCTCCTTAAGAATCCGGTTCCTGGAGGCCGGCATCTACGACGTGCCCATAGTAATTACAGATTCTGGAAATCCACACGCATCCAGCACTTCCTTGCTGAAGGTGAAGGTTTGCCAGTGTGACTTAAATGGAGACTGCACAGATGTTGACCGGATTGTTGGTGCAGGGCTGGGCACTGGTGCCATCATTGCAATTCTGCTTTGTATCATCATCTTGCTCAGTGAGTAGATAGCTCTCTTAATTTTAACTCCTTTATTCTTGTTTTGAAAGTACAATATTACTTATTTGAGTATCAGGTACCTTGACAAAGGGGAGTTATTAAAGGCTCAGATCCAGGAATTGTTTCTGCATGTTTCAGTGTTTTGGACAAGTATGAAAACTTCCTGATGGTACAGGATTTAGAGTTGGACAGAGTACAGCTAGCACCTGTTTGGCATTCAGAGTCCTGCATTGGGTTTGTGAAAGAGATTTTCCATTGATACTCATGGACACTTGTGGTGTTACATCACTGAGTGGCCAGGTTGAAGATGTGATTAGTCCCCAGGCTTCTAATCTGTCTTGTGCTGCCAGTACTCTGCAATTTGGTGCCACCCATAGCAGGTAAAAATGCTTTTAAGGAGTGCTCTGATGTTACTACTGCTGTGCTTCAGATTAATGCAAGTAGGAATTGCTGTTGGAAAATAATGCATCAGAGCCCTTTGTGTAAGGCCTGACGAGAAAGGCAGGTGTTGCAATGATGTGTATGTTTAAATACTGCATAAAGCTGTACTAGTATTTTATTTTGTGTGAGTAAGGGAAGTGACTAAAAATCATGAGTATCTGTCCAGTGTAGCAAATTGGATAATTAGATTAGCTAGCTCTCCTATACATTATAGTTAACTGATTGCCTATTGTGGTGGAACACAAGGGAGAGATTAGCCTGGTCATAGTACACTATGCACCCATCTAGAACATAGAAAATTATGGAAAGGAGTAATTAAAAAAAAAAGAGCCTGGATAAGCACATGATTCTACACAAGCATGCAATGCATTTACTTTCTTGATAGAATAAATTTTTAAAATGCTAGGTATGAAACTAACAGAGCCTTATTGAAGGAAAGATTTCTTTCTGAATATAGTGGTTTATGAAGCACAGTCTTTCTTAATTCTTTTCATGGGAAGTTTATTTTGCAGATGTGGAATGGATTTGTTCCTTACAACTTTGAATATGTGATTGATTGATTGATTTCTAAACCAAATTGTCTATGGTGGTCTGAGTTGAATCATCTCTTACTTAAGCTGCCTTCTGTCAAATTATTAATTTTAAAAACCTCCAGAACAGTCAAATCCAACTTCATTGCTTTTTTTGTTTTCTTCTTTTAAATCTTCACATTAAATTCCTACAGTTTTTATGGCTGTAGTTCAGAACTAAGGTGTGGTTTTATCTCTTCCATTTTTGCATTACAGTTTTAGTTTTAATGTTTGTGGTATGGATGAAACGCCGTGATAAAGAGCGTCAGGCAAAGCAGCTCTTGATTGATCCTGAAGATGATGTGAGGGACAACATTCTGAAATACGATGAAGAAGGGGGTGGAGAAGAAGATCAGGTGAGGAAAGGTTAATGGGTTTTATGTGTAGATTTACACTTCTCTCTGCACTTTGTTTTGTTTACATTGAAACACTCTAGTAGGTAGCTAATTTTTACATTAAGTACTGAAGGCAATAACTTTAAATAAAACATTGCTTTATCTTTTTCTCTTTTTTTTGCCATTACAGATATACCAATTGCTTGCCATTAGGATAAGATGTAAAAGCAGTATCTTGTCCTCTTGCAGTAAAAGCATTCTGACCAGATTCCAGCTAAGGCTGTTATATTTAAATGAAAGTTAACATTTACTGTCATTGCTGTCTGTAAACTTTCCTCGCTCCCTGTCTGGGAACTTGTACAGCAACACGAGTGCAGGGTGCCTAATATCATCTAAACCAAATACAACCCTTTCTTGGTGGTGGGTGAATGCCTTTCTAGATAAATAGTAATGTTGGCTATTGACAGATTTGCCACCACTGGGATTTCAGGCTTGGAAAGCATTTAAGTTTCAAGTAGCTGTCAGGGCACATCTGTGTTTATTCAAATGCTTTCCCAGGCAGGTGCCATGTGCATTTACTCTCATGTCACCTCTGGTTGAACCACTGCTGATATGTCAGAGGGCTAGGAGTGATGTGTATATGCTAAGAATAGTGTCTTTTTCCCCCCTCTCTCTCCAAGTTAGTGGATTTAGAAGCAGTGTGATTTCCTTCCTTTAGAGGACGTTTATTAAGTGTGTTATGAACATGACAAACAGCAGATTTATGCACATTATCAATGGTAGAAGTGAGTGTAGTAATTACAAAGAGAACAGTGCATATAATAGAGTCTAAGAAATTTTCCAGTTAAAAGCCTTGAAAAATTACGTGCAATTCTTCCACACATCCCCAGTCTCAGTCATCTGGCACTTGAGTTATCTGAAAAGTGTCTCCCTTCACTGGTACAGACTTCTATAGTTTCCTTCTGCTCATTTGTTTGTTTATATGAAATTTGTGTTCCCCTTAGTAATTTCCATGCTTCCTGCATTTCCCCAAGTACTGTTCCTACTTCCTGGCTTTTCTGCATAATGTTCTTCTTAGGCAGCTTTCAAAGGAAACTTCAGTTTATGCAGTTTTGGAAAAATGCTTATGTTAAATAAAGTGAAAACAGTCTTTGAGTCTATGCATGTATTCCAGATATTTGTACATAGTTTCAGTACAAGAACTGCATCCTGTTCATGCATCTGTTGTTGTAGAGAAAAGTTGCAGTCTTAAAAGAAAATTAGGAAAACTCAGTCCTGTGAGAAGTAATTTTTCAGTTCACATATTCCCAGCTCCATCATCCCGAATTCTCTGGGGGATCTGTTCAGCAATTGTCATGGATCTTTGATTTTTAATTACTGTCCACACAACCCTCCGGACAGAAGTGAGTTATGTTCACTGAGTATGGTGCATTGGGAAGCCATAGGTGATGGTAGGGTAGCTTTGGGTGGGATTGTGCCGCAGATCAGAAACATGAACCACAGTAGCAGTGTACGATGAGAGCAAAACAGGAATGGTTCCGAAGTCTCTCCTCTGCCCTTGTTGTGCTGTGCTCCTCTCCAGCTGGCAGTGCTGTCTTTGTGAGAGGTGCAGGCAGGGTGGTGTGGCAGGGGGAGTGAGACATCCCGTGAGTGCCGCGGAGATTGGCGCGATGTAAAGCGCCCGTAATCGCAGCGAATGAGCATGCTGCGCGCAGAGAAAGGAGAGCTGCCAGCGGGTGCACTGGCAGGAAGACAGTAAGGAATGTGAAATTAGGACCATTTCCTCTCACAGTGGACATAGAAAGCATCTAAACATAGAGAATTTTAAGGGCTTTACAAAAGATTGAATGATTTTTAGTCACAAACCCCCTTCTTACTTTCTAAATATGAATTTTAAAGCCACTACTGCCACTTAGTTATCTTCACTGCAGCCACTTTGTTCAGGTACGCAGGTCCCCTTTTTGATCCATTGACAATAGGCCAGTCTCTGGGGGTCTAAAACACACTTTTACATTCCAGATGTAGAATACATGTCCAGAAAAGAACAGCTTGTACAAAGTGTAACAAGCTTTTGTGACATTTCTAGTGTAGCCAGTTTTATACCACTGGTGGCAAAGTGGGGGTAGGTTCTCCCATAGCTTCAAAGCTAGGAAGTTGTTCCTATGCAGAATGGATGAAGAGAGAGCACAAGCTTCTCATCTTTTTTTCTTGTCTACAATGGATGATGTAAATATATTCTGTCTTGCTTTTCAGGGAGATTATTTTACTTTATTTTGGTCAGACATTTTTTAAAATCTAAATTCTTCCTGTGCTTAACTAGATGGTAATAATTCTTAGATTTGTTTCTTCTTGTTTCCCTCCTGGCCCCCTCCATCTTCTGTGCCCAGAGGAAAGAGGGAGAATGATACTTCATTGGGGTTTATTTGGTTTTGCACACATTTATGTGAGATTTCAGAACTTAGAATGCAGAGCTTTTCGAGTGCAAGTTCTCTGCAAGCAGTAATATCATTTTTGCAAACCATGGCTTAGCAAAATACTGCATAAGCAAAGCTGCGTGCAGCACTGTGGGCAAAAGATACTGGCTAGAAAGATCTTTGTTTTTTTGTCAATGTTAATGAAAGTATTAAAGTTTCAAAGTGAGTGTTCTGAAAAAGTATGGGACTAACATCAAAAATGTATTTTCAGAATGAGGCCTCACAGGGTAAAACTGCCACCGTTCTATTAAAATCAAGAAAAATTGCTTTGTGTCAATCTTGGATCCATAAGTCATCAGCAAATTACAGGAAAATGCTCTGCATCAATATTAACTTTTTTTTATGGTGCACCATACCTAAAATCCTGAGGACTGATTAAACAAGCAGCTTCAGTAGAAGGCAGTAAACAAGGTGACTCAAACACAGAGCCATCCTGCCCAGGGTGCATCTCATGTGGTGAAATAAAAGGGAATTTTAAAGCCTCGTGTGCATCTCAGTGAAAACAGTATTTTAAAAGCTTCAGACATTTTCATAAAAGGTAAAGTTACTTTTACTGATAGCCAGCAAATTACTTTTTAAAATCACATGCTTCTCTAGAAGGACAGCTTGAATATTTACCCTGTGTGGCCTGATATTTCCCAGATGTTTAGGTTATTTGAAGATGAGACTGTTAGGGCTTGAAGGTAAGTGATAGAACTTAGGTCTCTCTGTATCCTGAAACAAATTAAATTTTGGAGGTTTTTTATCTTAAAATACTTATTTATTTGAGAGGTTTAATTTATTTGTATTGAAACTATGCAAGTTGGGGTTCTTAGCTGTCATGTCAGACCCAGAAAATCCTAAAAGATGTTCAGCAGGTTCCTTTCAAACTCTCTGTACATTCTATCAGAGTGATGTCTCCTGTAAGAAATTAGATGAGTTCAAATTCCAGCAAATTCCTCTGAGTCACAGCAACTGCCAGAAACAAGTTGGAATTCCTCTTCTATTTTGTTGGTGTGTTTGGTTTTTTTTTCCTCCTGTGCCAGCAATTCCAAGGAATTATGAAGTGAAATCTGTAATAAAAGAGCAGTTTAGTCCTTCGTGAAGGTCTTCTGTTAATCCCATCTGAGGCCATCTTGGCCTGCTTTGTTCTGTCTGACAGACTGAATGCTTGTCAAGAAAATTGAGGATCTTGAATGATTCATAGTTGTCTTCTACCCTGGCATGATGTACACAGGGTTGTGTGATCTCCACAGCAGCTGAGAAAAATGCTATTAATTCTGTAAGCCAAAAAAGCTTTTGATCTGTGGGTCATAACTGAAGTCAGCCTGCTCGCCTCCAAAGACCATTGTCAACACTGGAAATGTTTTGGACTTTTTTCACCTAGAAAAAACAGGCTGAAAAGCAGGCTCCAAAATGTTTACAGCACTCCTGTTGTTCCAGGTAGCAACTGTCTGGGTTTTCTGAACAATGAATGTACCAGCAGAATTTGGGGATAAGGGAGGAATTAGAAAAAGCAGAATTATTCCAGATAGAAAGCTTTGGATTCCTATTAGGATTCTGTTTACTATTTTCTACTTTCAACAGTTGAGCTACCTGACTTAGAGGAGACGGGCCATGAGAGGGTTTGGGTCAGCATCATTCTGCAGAAGTCAATGTGACTGGTTTGGGAAGGGGAAAAGTGTTGGGGTTGGGGTGTTTTTTTGGTGTTGGTTTGTTTTGGTGTTGTTTTGTTTTGTTTGTTAAACCCTGGTATTTTGTTTTGTTTTTCCTAAAATTATATCTGAATCTTAAACTCCTGCGGGTGGGGGACAGTATAGTTTTTTACATTCTGAAACAGAAAGTTCAAATTAGGAAACTGGAGTGAGTGCCTCTCTTGACTATTAATGAACCTCATGATCCGTAACTTGTAGTTGTTCAGCAAATGGGGAGGTGTGAGGTGCAAATGGTGAATATTCTTTCCTGATATAATGTGCTCTGAACTTGTAACACCAGTCTCAGTTCCAGAGAACCCAAACCTGCTGCTGACTGAGTTTTGGAGCACTTAGCATGTGTCTGCAGTGCAGTTTGCACACACAGCACATCACAACCCATAACCAACACTAACTCATTTTTGTCACATATCTCGGGCCATTTGTGTGACTTACATCAAGGTGGTGGGTGCTTGACTGGGATGTGTGCAGCATATGTTAGCCTGATAACTGTGATACTTCTTTTTTTATCTAATTGCTATTGTAATATGTCTCATTGCACAAGATGATTCTCTCCTTTGAGTTGATTTCTATAATGTTTTCTGAATTTTAGCAATACTTGCTCATGCAGGTAGTCCTGCTGAAGCAAGTTGTCTGAGCAAGTGGGTGGTATGCTTTTAAAGTATTGCAGATGAGCTGTTTTGAACATGTAGGATAATCTAGCCCTCAGATCTTTTCAGCACTAGAATTTCAATGCAGTGATTTTACTATTATTCTAAGTCGTTTACTGCTGAGGAGTCTTCATTGTCCTTCCTACATCAGTTTTTTTTTTACCTTAATCAATAGCTTGCTTTTTGTCATATTTTTTACATATTTACATAGAGAAAATCGTAGCATTTAACGCTGTTAATCGCATTAAAAATAAAAGATGAATGGTTTATTGTATGTGTGCAGGATCTAGATTGTGAACAGAAATTGCTCTTTTATAAAAGGGTAGCTGTGTCCCAGCATTTATGGGTCATAGATAAAAGCAAAATTAGGTAGTCCTTCTGAATTTTTGTGTCTGGGTTTTGGGGTTCCTTTTCATATTGTCATAACTTTCTGTATGCCCGCATTTTGAGATAACATTAGTTTTCTGTGCTGGGTCTTTTTACTTTGTAAACATGATAATGGTCCATACCTACTCCATGAACTTTATATATCCATGTGATTAGATTTTCTTTTTCACCACCCTGAGTGTTAATGAGATAATTTACTCTCAGTTTTTAACCTTCATTTTGCATTGCATTAAGAATGGAACATGTTTTATGTTCTGAAATTTCAAACATAATGAATGAAATAAAGGTTGCTATCATATTCCCAATGAATATACAATACTATAATTAAAAGGTAGTTATTTCAGGGATTGTGTTGGCTTACTAAGACATTAGCTTCACTTTTTTGAATAAGTGACTCATACAGTGCTCCTGTGGAGGAATTACTGTCATTCCTTGGTGAATCTTTATCTCGTGATGTGAAAAGTAGTATTTTCATAATTCCATTACAAAATTGTTTTGTTTTATTTTATCATATCTAGAAACTCTGCCCGTTACTGCATTGTATCTGCAGCTGGAGCTTCACTTTCACCTTTCTCATTATGAAAAAGATAAGCTAGCTTCTTTGTTATCTTAAAAATTATTAACTTGTAGTACTCCAGATGCATCTATAATAAAAACAAATGGGAAAAGCAGTATGGCAGAAAGTAATCTAAAAGCAAGTGACAAAGAGCAACTGTTGGTGTAGGCATTTTAACTATCCTCCCACCTGCAGCCTACATCTAGTCAGTTCTCTATCTTTGCTTTTTTTGAAGTCTCATAGTTTCAGGAAATGTAAGATTTAGGGGAGGTTGTAGTATTTTGCAGAACTCAAGTAATATTTTATGTGAAAATTTCTGATAGCCTTTTAGGATGATGTTTGCTGGGTTTGGGGGTAGAATATATAGCAGGATTGGTTTTCATTTTTTTTTTCCTCTTTTTTTTTCAGTGGGAACATGCAGGAGTAAAATATTTCTTTCCTTACTTCCCCATCTCATTTTTTCTGTTGGAGTAGACAGTAATTGCCTTTGGGACAGAAAGGCAAAGCAGAACACAGGTTTTATCCATAGGTACTTCAGAGTCATTATTACTTCTGTTCTCTTCAGAAAATAAAAAACCTGGGTTTATACTAATGCTCCATCCTCTAAAAGGGGCAGGTAAAATTCAAATTTCTGCTACTCTTGCTTTATATGCACCTAAACCACTGCAGCTGATTGTGTTCAGTGAAAGACACTTACAGGTCTTACCATCAAATTAAGTCAAAGTGATCTTTGGCAGTTAAGTTGATTATTTCTTGTATGGGGATAGAGCTGAACTTCCATATTTCCTTGCAAATGGTGCATCCCTTGAAAATGAGAAACAGGTATAGTGGTTTTATTACATTATTCATGTGTCCAGTCCTGTGTTGGTGGCTAGGCAAAGCTTTCCTTCTGCAGAAGGTGAAAACCCAAGTCACCCCTACAAGTGTATCACACACAGTCTCATGACCAGCCAGGAAATAAACCAAGAGCTCCGAGACAGCAGAGAAGCCAGAGTCATAAATCATTAATGAATGTCAGTCACATTCCAGGCACTAGGCTGTGGTAGTGGAAAGCTCAATTCAGATGTAATGTATTAAAATATTTTCTGCGTGTTCCTTTCTCAAAAAAAGTCCGTCCTGTCTCTGCATAGCATTTTATAGTTTTAGTTCATTGTCGTTTCGTTCTGTTGTTTGCAGTTCTGCATCATAACATTCCAGGATACATTCATACAAGGCAGTTACCAGTTACTGTAAACATTTTTTACTTTATTAGGGTTTTTTCCAAGAACTTAAGTAAATCTTCTAATTTAGAACAACTAGTGAGGATGACAAAAATAAAAGATGTTTAAAACATCTCCTGCTGTAACCAGTCACTGCTCTATGAGTGATTATTACTCAGGTGCTTTTCAGTGAATAGCTGCCTTGCCCAAGAGGAAGTTTTTTAAGGAGGAGATTTTTGAAGGCTGCATTATCCTGTTCTTTCAGTGGTTACTGGGGAATGTAAAATGGCCTTTTCTTCTGTTCTGGATGTTTCTTCTGTTCAAGTGGAGGTACTTGAACTGTGCTTTGGCATACTGTGTGGATGTTCTTAAAGAAGTGCTTTGAGGGGTTTTAGAGCCTTCTGCATACATTTCTGGTAATTCATAGGGCTTGGTTACCTGATTTTGACATTTAGCATTTTTCACTGGGATTGCATGTTTCAGGAATATAAGGTTTGAAATAGTAATGGTTGAAGTCTTTTCTTAAAGCTTGTTAGAACTAAGTGAAGAGCTAATAATTTCAATATTGCAATCAATTTGGAGGGGAGGGAGGGTTAATGGGG
Source organism: Ammospiza caudacuta (assembly GCF_027887145.1). Taxonomy (NCBI): domain Eukaryota; kingdom Metazoa; phylum Chordata; class Aves; order Passeriformes; family Passerellidae; genus Ammospiza; species Ammospiza caudacuta. Next base: position 109,761,496 of record NC_080593.1, on the reverse strand, counting down.
TTTGGGGGGAGAGGTGGGCGGTGAGATGGATTGATTTCACAAGATGCAACTTCTGATAAAATGTCCTTCTAGCACTTTAAAGTTGTCATCTCTTTAACCACCAGTTATCAAAAAGGCAACCAAAGTTTCTCCAGTGATAACAGATCCCTTCATAAACAAGCAGAAAAACAAAAAATCATTCAGCTTGCTTCACTTACATCCCTGTTGTAGAATGTGAGGTTTCTGTTTCCCTGTTGACTGTAGATTTGGACTATCAGACTAGTTCTGGTTTCCAAAGGCCTGAGTTTTTCTAGATGCAAAATGGGAGCAAACTTACATATGTTAGCAGTATTACAATTGAGAAAAACGAAGTAGATTCTCTCTTTCATCAACAAATTTAAGTTTGCCCAGAAGTTTGACAAGGGGAAAACTTGAATGAAACATCTGTTTGAGTCTACTCAAATCCAAACTGAAGGAAGGGATTTTTTTCTAGAATTGCTGGAGTTAGGGCTAAACAGCCCTAACTAAATAAATACTCTGACAAAAATCGGCAGCCATATGAATTAGATACTCACAACTTTCACTGAAGTACATTTCCAATGGAGGGCCAAGACTTTTTCCCCAATGAACTGCCAATAATCCATAAGCAGATTTTAACTATAAATAGGTTGTATGGGAAAAGACTAGAGCAAAACCAAATCACTGTAGAATTGTGGTCCTGAAATTAAGAGTTAAAATGATGACCCAGAATACTGATCAAAGCTGTCTGTCCCAGCCTATCCCACCATGTATTGTTCTCTCTTTGATGTGCCAGTTTTCCATTTAGCCGTCACTTCTGCAGTTAACTATCTTAACAAACTCTGTTTGAGGCTAACCTTTAAGTCCATTCAGGAGCTTTAGGTAGTGTGTGAAAAGCTTTCCTGTCTGTGAAAGCAGCACTGAGTGAAGAGATGGGACCTCAGCACCTCTAAACAGCTTATGACCTGGCATTTTAAAGCATTTTTTCATCTTTTATGTTGCAATAATTGAGTAGAGTTACTTTAGACAGAATGTTGAAGCAGCTGGGGTGGTTGTGTGGTGCCTGGCACTCAGTGGGTTTGGGGAGGTGGTGGATGGGCTGGCCATTCCCCACTGGTGTGCAGCTAGTACTGGTTTTAATGATAGGAGAGTTTGAGAGTCCAAGGTAGTATATGCAGTGGATCTTCTTTTCACATCCAGACACTATTAGACCTGCAAGATAAATTTTCTCTGATAGAAGGCTAAATGACAGTGTCGTAAATTACCCTAGAAAAGAAAACCAAAGTGGGATTCCACATAAGGACACGTTCTGCACTGCTGCTACTTCACAGATGGCTATCTTTGCTGACTTTCTAGCTATTAGAGTCTGCATGTGTCTCAAACTACTAAATACATACAAAAGGATGCCTTAGATGTGGACATAATAGACTGACAAGCTTGATTTATATTTCTGTATTAGCACTAACCAGTAAAAGAATTGTATACAAATGTGTGTGGGTGAGGAAAAAAATTATAGAGTTGAAATGAATAGAGATGCTCTTCTGGTTTTAATACATTGTTATTTAACCATACCAGTTTGAATTCCTCCACAATGAAATGCTTAGATTAAAAAAAAATAGATATATTTTTCATTTCTCCCTGTTGATGCTTCTCACCTTTATCTTTTGGGTGGGTATGAAAAGCACTTGTGTTACATATTTATAAATTCTAAAAAGTACATTCTTCTCTGTTTGATAGGATTTTCTGATAGCATGTCTCTAAACTATTTTGATTTATTTTACGTAATAAAAAGGGAAAGGATAAAAAGTTCTGTTTACTTTTCTCTGATTCATACTGCTTCTTGGAGATCACTTATTATTCCGTTTGGTACATGAAGTACCGAAGGGTAGGAGTTAAAGCTCTGCCCCAAGGAACTTGTAATCTAATTAAAGCATATGAAACTGCATTCTCAGATCTCAGTGGAGCTGTTCCACCTTTTTTGACTATATATTTGTGTGCAGTCATCTGAGAACCCAAGTAACAAATCAGAAGGTGTAGTGGATTTGATAATCAGTTGCAGTTTTCCCCAAAAACTACCATCACTGCTGTCAAAAAGAATTCTTCTCCTGTTGAAAAGTCTGGGTTTGGGTCACAGGAGGTCACAGTCTCAGAAAGGATCTACATCCTGTGAGATAACAGCAGCAGTAAAAGCTTGCACTCCTTCCCTTAGGAGCCAGTACGGATCTAATGAAAAATCGTCTGAGCAGACAACTTCCAGCAAGTTGAGATTATAAATAAGATTCTTCCCAGAACAGCACTGTTCAAAAATTGATATTTTTGATGGGTAGAGTAGCCTATTTTGGATGTTCATAACTGCTTGGATTATTTGTGGGGCAGGGTATCTGGCATACAGCAGAGTTGGCATGAGCCCCCATCTGCTGGTTGTTCTTGAATGGCTTTCGTTTAAGCCTTGAAGTCCAGTTCTTTGTTGTGCATTCTCACCAATGCCCTGTGTGAAGGCATCAGAGAACATGACTTTCTTCTAGACATAGCAACAGTGAGGAGAATGATAATGATGAAATGCATCTCACTGTGCAGAGAGAATTCAGGAATATCTATGTTGAATGCATAAACATTGATCTAATTAAATTTTTCACATACATACATACTGCTTATTGGAATTCATACTGCTGTGCTAACTTCATCAGTCTGCCAGAGTTTGAAACTGCAGCATCAAGTACTTAATGAACAGATTCATGAGTAATCTCTAGAAAGTGCTTAGAATTAAGGCCAAATCTGAGGAGCTTTGTACTTCTTACGACATTTTTCACCCTTTGGCTTTCATATTATGGGAGCCACATAAAATCAGCAAGGAGTCTTAAATTCATTCTTTGAAGGTATTAGAAAATACTGCAGAACACTGTGCTTGCTTTTTTCTCAGAATGTATGGCATTTATTTTCTTAGAAAAATAAGAGTTGGATTTGGCATCTTTGCTCTGTGCTGTAAATCATCATTACTAGCTAAAGTGTTTAGTCCCTTAATAGTACTACTCAAATCCCTGCTTCTCAAGGGAAAACTTATGAGAAGCTCTACAAATCTGATGGAATAGAATCAAACCAGGAGATTCAGGGAGTATAAATCAAATAACATCCTGTTGGTATGCAAATAGCAGTGTTATTGACTTATCCTCAGTAAGCATTACAATCCTGAAAACAGGACTTCTGGTGAAATGATACTTTGCATTTTCCTTTTTTTCCCTTCTCATGTTTCCCCTTGACAGATATTGTTTGAAATTCTGCTAACGTGCTGTGTCTGTTTCATATTTTGCAGGATTATGACTTGAGCCAGCTCCAGCAGCCTGACACTCTGGAACCAGATGCCATCAAACCTGTTGGAATCAGACGTCTTGATGAAAGGCCAATCCATGCAGAACCTCAGTATCCAGTCAGATCAGCTGCTCCTCATCCTGGGGACATTGGGGACTTCATTAATGAGGTAAAGAAGCGAAGAAAGGTTTCCTCCTACGATCTGATAAGCTTTTATATTTTGTTTATTCTATTCTGCATGAGTAGCTGTTATGTTAGAACATAACTTTTTAAAACTTCCTTAGACAATTAAAATTGTCTCACTAGACAGAAGTAAATACAGTCTTCTAAAGTACAGACAAATTTAATTAACTCATTCAAACAGAAAAGGAAGATATATCAATTAACTTCTGTGCATCCGTATTAATTACATTCATAGTATGTTATCAGCAGCAACCACAATATCTCCAAGCAGGATTATGCAATGGGTTGCAAGTAATAAACAGAATAACAAAATTGTATGTAGCCTAAACTCATTTATTAATTCACAGTAATTTAATAATGGAAGAAGTTCATTTTCATTCTCCTCATACATTACCCTTTGAATGCAGATAATAGTGGAAATTCACTACCTTCAATAAGACCAAAAGAATTCCGTCAAATACGATTAGTGAGCAGGGCAGCTAAATTAAATGTTATGTAAGTGCATTTAATACTTGTCTTGTCATAGAGCTTTCAAAGATTTTGCATTATCTTTGATTCTTCAATCTAATAAATGTAATTGAGATTCAGACTATACCAGAGTACTGATAGCTCTGAAAGAAATTATCCTCATTATTTCTATCACTGGTCAGCCTTAAATCATTGGTGTTGTGGTACTTATGATAGAATGTGTTTCTTGTGTTTTCTGGTTATAGGGAAAAAAAAAGCTAACCCAGGATTTATTTCTGTTTTTACTTTATTCTATACTGAATTGTAGTAGTTAATTATTTCTCATATCTTCCTTGTCAGCTGGAGCTGGACACATATTGCAGAGTATTGCAGAACAGTTTCTGCAAATGCATTTATTCTTGTTTGCCTTGAAGAAAAGTCATGCTAATATACTAAAGTCTTTTGTGTTAGAAAGCTGCAGAAAATTGAATTTGCCCCTTTTAAGGTATACGGTGATACAATTGTCAAAAAACTTAGAGGGGAGTTGACTAGCAGGAAATGTACAAATATTCTTGTAAGACATTTTATTTTAAGAGATTCTGGTTTTTGCTTGCCTTACACTTCTAAATATTGCAGTTATAATTGGCTTCTGGAAAATAGTGGAGACACGAGACAATAAAAGACCCGCATTGTTGGCCAAGGCAGTGTACAAACAAGAACTTCTTGTGCTTCCAAACAATCAGAATTCTCATCCTGTTCTCACGCAGCTGTGGCCAGACAGTGCCCACCTGGCAGGCAGTAGTGAAGAGCCCTGTTTTTTGTTGTTCTCAAAGCAGCCAGGAGGCTCTGTTATGGAGCAGAGGCAGGGAATGGGTCTGATTCTGCTGGAGGGCCAGAACAGGGCCAGAGTTTGTCCAGCCTCCTAAGACTTTTTAATGACTTAACAAGCTGTTCTTGCAATATTATTTTTCAGTAGGTTATCAGTCTTGAAGATGATAGCATCAGTGTGTACACATGGGGCAGAAGAAACAGTACGTGCTGTCTTGATTTAACCCCATACGTTTATATGCACTACAGACGAGCATGGAGTCATTTTCTTCCTGCTGTCTACTGTACTATATCAGTATCTCCCTTTATGCTTCCCCTTGCCATCCACCAAAAAAGAAAGCTTCTCCCAGCTATTCATACACAGTGAAATAATGTAATTTATTAAGAAAATATGTGCAAATATATATGAAGTTAAAGAAAACACTGCAATTTTCTTGTCTGCAAGTTAGCTCAGAATTAATTATATGCTCTGATTGAAAGGAACTGTGTGAGGTAGTTTCTGTGTTTTAAGGATTATATATTTAGCTTGTCTTCTTCATAAGGGTTTTTTTTCCTGAGGATTTTACAGAAATTGTTTTACTGTGGGGCATTCCATCTAACCCTCTCTCTAGCAGACAGTAGCCACCCAAAGATTGTCTATGCTCTGTTTTCCCAGAAGACTGAGCAGAATAGGCATTTTATTTCTCTAAAATAGTGTCAGCTTAATTGGTGTTTTCTGTAAAAAATTTCCCATGACAGATGTGATTCTAAATTGTCTGCTGGATGTGGGAGAAAATGGGTCTGTCTTTCATAGGAGTATTCCTATGGAGATTGTTACAGTTAAATTTCAAAATTATCAGTGTCTAGAGTATAAATTTTCAGGCTGCACAGGTTTTCAGGCTCTCCAGAAAATTGCACCTGCAGTCCTGGTATGATTAAACTCAAGAAACTTGGTAAGTTTCTCTCAGTTTTACTTGAGGTAAATTGAAAAAATATCTTGAGTAAAGCCTGTACCAGACATTTCTTAAGGCAGTTCTTACAGAAGATAAGCTGAGCTGTGGAAACAACATAGCAAGATAAGAAAGAGCAAAGTTCATATCTCTCTGCATCCAACTTCAATATTATTAGACGTAATTCTTCCCTTGGGCATCTCTAACCCAAACCACCCACCAAACTAGCCCAGTCCCTGGCTGAGCAGGGAGAGGCTGCTTTTGAACTGTCAGCCCTTCAGTAGCAAAGTCTGCATTAGGCCCTTGGCTTGAAAAGATGCAACACTTTCGGAGATCAGTCCAATATTTTGGAGGACTTGACCCTCTTCTAGGAGATGTGGGTCAGTATGGGCTTTTGGGATGCTGGTCCACATGTGGAAATTAATTTAGTCTGTTGAATGCTCACCAGCACCTCAGACACACTGTTCAGATTAGCTTCTGAATTACTTTAGCTGTTGACAAAAAATTGATTTCATATACTGGAGGGTTTAGCTCCCATTTCCAAGCAAGCCATGGGAGTTTTCTTCTTATTTTCCTTACAGAGTCATAGAAACAAAAAGCAAAAAAAAAAATCTAGTGGGTCATTTAGGTTTTTTCCCTTTTAGCAGTACTCTGTTTCTTCTGGTATATTATTTTCTGCCTGTCATTCCTGGTATTAAACCTACTTAACTCAATGAGACATACATAAGTAAGAGTATTTTGTAGTGTTCTGGTGACTTCTCAGTTGAAAAACAAGTTAGAATTACACTAAAAAGTCATGCATTTTTATAACACAAAGTTGAGATAACACGTACAAAGCTATGAACTGTTTAAAACAGGAAGGTTCCAGAGGTGTCTGATAGTCAAAATAGGTTTTGCAGGCATAAGCTAAATGACCTCAGGGACTTTCTTGTTTTGTCTGTTTCAATGGATAGATGAATCTGTAATTTAAGAGGGGAAGGGAAAAACCTCCTTTTCTTCCAGTCCAGTGTACAAACAAGTCAGTGAAATAAGTCATGTGTTATTAAGAATCCTCTGTAGACTTTGTTTTCCATTTTGAGCCTTTCAAAGCCTAACCTGCAGAGTGTGGAGCATAATTAACACTTAGAATAGTCAAGATTCGCAGGACAGTATAAATTAGACCTGTTTGAAGTAGTTTTGTTAATCCCGTTTTCAAGACCCACCTATATTGTCCCTAGAAATCTCAAGAAAGTTATATTGTGGTGGAGAATTTGTGGCTAAGAATATATTTATAATCAATAGAGGGCATTGCCTGAGGTAAACTAAATTTAAATTGCAAACTAAAGGTCTCAGCCCATGGAGACATGGAGGACCCTCAATTCATTCTTAGTAAATGGTTATTGATACAGTGCACCTCCATGCAAAATGGACTCCCTCGATGGTTCCAGATATAAACCAATTTGTTTTTTGTATTTCCCTGAAGATCTCTGTTCTTCCTTTCCTTCTCATCAAAAGCCTGCTGAATCTGATTAGGTAGTAGGATTAATGAAAATAGAAGCATTAGATTTTGTAATGTCCCGTGTTAGTTCAAGATTTGAGAGGGTTGCTTTCCTTTAACTTGAGTGAAATGGAGAATGCCTGCCTGCATTAAGGCACGTTTACTGTTGTTCCTCAGCCAAGGCACTGTAATTTCTCCAGTTCTGTCCCTTATCACCTCCCTAGTGAAAGCTCTACTATGTATATAAAAGAGGAAAAGGAAATAAGTGAGCCTGCCCAAGGTCTCAAGCTGGCCTCTCTGTTGCTGTGGCTCTGCTGTGACTGCTTGTTGTGCAGTGGTGGCGTGGCACACGTAAAGAAATGTGACAATTCACTGTCCCAGCAGGTTCCCCTTGCTCCTGAGGATTCCAGGTGCCCCAGAAATTCTGTTGTTGAATGAGCTTTTCACTCTAATGAAAACTTTGCATTTTCAGATCAGGAAACTGTAAACCAAGTAACTATAACAGCTCTGTTGCTCTGAGGCTCTTGAACAGATCTGGTAAAAACTGATACCTCTTTTCAGAAGTGACTGACAATGAAGGCCTTGGCAACAAAATCAGTAGTAGCCACTCTTGGCTGCCATTTGTCATCTTTTTGGTTGTGCAGATGCAGCAGGCTGTGTATCCATACCACCTCTACCCACTGAGAGGGACAGCATAATAAAAGAAAAAAGGTGGCAGTGCTGAAACCAAAGGGAGCTTCCAAGCTGATGGCACTGCCAGGGCTGTTTGGCATGCTGTAGAACCCAACAGCAAAGAGCAGCATTACACTGGCTATGCTCAAAGAATCAGCTCAGCAGAAGGAAAGAGAAAACATTGTAGTACTTCTCTCTCATTTTAGTATGTAACTTGTGACACAAATATAGCAGAAATCTTGTCATTTGAAGAGTTAGACACTAAGTTCAGTCATTATGCTGTGAACCAGGAGATAGGTGAAAATGTCAGTGTAACTTGTGCTGTGCAGTTGAATCAATACTTCCAAAACATGACCCGTAGCTACGTTCTCTGAATGAAATGGATTACACTGCCAGCACAACCTTTGAGAAAGTGAATTTGTTAGTGAGATCCTATCTTGTAAGTCAGTAACTCAAAACCAGTTTCCTTTTCTGAAATGCTATCATGATAGCAGCAGCAAATTGAAAAAAAAAATTACAACTTCCCCTTTGGAAAAACAGATGGAAAGAGGCTGCCTTCTGCCTTGTCATGGATGACTGATAGGTATCAGAATTTTTGCAGTGCTGTAGGAAAATGTTTTGTTCGCTGATTTTTTAAAATAAATTGGTATCCCATGGTTGGCTGCCTATTAGTAGGCAGAACTGCAGGGAAATAACATTTTGTCTCCAAACCAACTTTCTAAATGACTTTCACACATGGATAGCTGGCATTCGTACCTCAGCACTCCTTACCCTCAGCTGGCATTTATTCTCCTTCCCTGTCACCTGTGTTCCAAACACGTGGGCGTCTGGCACCCCAAGCAGGGTTAAGGAAAGATCTGAATACCATGAGGCCAGTTACTGCCTAAGAAGTAAAGTTGTCTTTGTGCTTCAGCTGCAGAAAATAAGAGAAAGCCTTAGAACTTCCCCCTTGGAAGCTGGATAAGGGATGTCTTCCAACACTTGCTGTTGCCTTTTCAAAATCACACATCATTTTTGCTTATTATGGCCATCAGGTTTGAAAATGCCAGAGAGAGATAACAAGCATCACCAATTATTCTTATCTCATAATTCAAAATTGCACTTTAAATGCAGGCTATTAATAACCTGTTTGATGTTGTTGTACCACGTGACATGATCATTTCAAGGCCAAAATTTGTTCTTGATTGGAGGTCATTGGGTTGATAAATATGCTGGTCTTTTCCACCACTGATTTTGAAATTATTTTAGGTCCATTTTGCACAATTCTGAATTATTTAAATAGGTAATAAAGAGCCAGGATTCACTTCTACCTTTTCAATGCCAAATGCTTTAATTAATGGGTTTAATATGTATGTATTCCATAATACATATTTGTAGAAGAAAAATCAGCTTCTGGTTCCATTTTGTCATATTTGGACAGAACACAATTTGAGAGTGAAATGTACTTTTCTAAAACCAGAATATATTAGATAATTTGAAGGAAGCTTACTCATTCCTTCAAATAAGTATGAGTATAATAATGCCATTCTTTAAATAAATAAACATTAAAAATTAAAAGTAAAACCAGCACAAATATCACTGGTAAAAATTAATAGTGAGCAATTTAAAATCCTAGCACAGCCTTACGGAATTCTGGAAGATACATTATCCCCTGTCAGTGGCTGCCAGAGTAGATCCTATTCAAAATGGAAGATCTTGAAAAAAAGTGTTGTTAATCCCATGGAAGAAACTATGAGGTTAAAAAAATACAAATCATAAGAGAACTTTTTGGCTTCAGGCTTTTATATTCAGCTTGTAAATCTTCCCCAGATAAGCACAGAGAAATTGTCTCATATTCTAAAGTTAGTTACTCATACAAGCGCTTAGTTTGGACTTATGTAACAAAACAGAGAATGTAGAGGCTTTTCTCTGGAAGAAGTGTGGTTCTTTCCTGGCTTTTCCTCTTCAATTCCTCAGCATTTCCTCCAATTCATTTTGTGCTGCTTTTAATTTTGTCTATTCAGCTCCATAAACTGAAAATGTAAAAATGCTGATGGCCCACTGTTCGTAACTTCAGTACTTTGAAATGAGGAAACAAAAACAGTCATCATCTTGTATTCAGCTTTGATGTCACTGTATTTTCTGGAGAGCAGGTGGATTTCATGGGTGGATGTGGCAAAACATAAAAGGCTTAAGACAACGTACCATATATTTTTCTCACAGCAGCCTACAAAGGTACATGAGTTTACAGGACTAACTAAATATGGATTTTGGCAGATGCAGATGGACTGCAGGCCAGAAAAGTCAGTGGATATTATGTTGACCATGTGAGATGGCTGTTGAAGTGAATCTCTGCAAACATGCTTATTTCTCCTTCCTCATCTGTCTAACCATTGACACATTGCCCATGGCACAGGTTGTGGACTGTATATCTCTGAAACTGTTTATTTACTAGCTTCAGTCCCAGTGCCATGATTTCTCTTAAGGTTTTGTTAGGGCTGTGATTGCAGCTACATTCAAAATGTCCAGTGCTACAATGCTGGAAACCTGGTCATTCTAAAAGGAGTTACAAAAATGTAAATCCTGTTTTGCACTGAATGGCAGGAGAGGAAGAACTTTGTTTTCTCAAGTGGTGCTTGTGGATAACTGCGCTGCAAATATACCGGATGTGCTTTTGTCTCGCTCTCAGATACAGAACTTTATCTTTTTTTTTCCCCTCTCCTTCTTGCAGGGACTTAAAGCAGCTGACAATGACCCTACAGCCCCACCGTATGACTCCCTCTTAGTCTTTGACTACGAGGGAAGCGGCTCCACTGCTGGATCCTTGAGCTCTCTTAACTCCTCAAGTAGTGGTGGTGAGCAAGACTATGACTACCTAAATGACTGGGGCCCACGTTTCAAGAAACTTGCTGACATGTACGGTGGAGGTGATGACTGAACTTCAAAGTGAACTTTGGTTTTGGACAAGTACAAACATTTCAACTGATATTCCCCAAAAGCATACAGAAGCTAGGCTTTAACTTTGTAGTCTACTAGCACAAGTGCTTGCTGAAGGCTTTGGCTTAGGCTGCAAACCAATTTGGGCTCCGTGGAATATCAGTGATCCAATGCTGTTTGGAAAAAAAATATTGAGCTCAGTTACACTTGAATTTTACAGTACAGAAGCACTGGGATTTTATGTGCCTTTTTGTACCTTTTTCAGATCGGAATTAGTTTTATGTTTAAGGCTTTAATGGTACTGATTTGTGAAATGATGCATTAAAGAGACAAAATATGTTGGGGTGGGGAGGAGTAAGGTGAAACACAATATACTTCACAATGCTTTTGTTACATCGCATTGCTTTTATTAAAATAAGGAGATTAAAAATAAACAAAAAAATCCTCATGGAACAATTTTATTATCTGGGAGAGAGGACCATGAGGTGGAACAATGTACATTACTTCTAGTTTTAGATGTTAGGGGACTTTTTTCACTAAAATTCTAAAAATTATGCAGCTGGTTGCAAATAAAGGGAGTTTTCATATCACCAGTTTGTAGCAGAATTGATTTTTTTTTCTTATGCTAGAATGTTAGACACATTTTGGTCTTAATCCATGTACACGTTTTGGTTTTTGTTTTTTTTTTTTTAATTTCTAGTATTTTTTCCCACTTCACTGTAAAAAATGGTATGTGTACATAATGTTTTATTGGCATAGTCTGTGGAGAAGTGCAGAAACTTCAGAACACGTGTATGTATTATTTGGACTATGGATTCAGGTTTTTGCATGTTTATATCTTTCATTTATGGATAAAGTATTTACAAAACAGGTTGCAAACAAGTGACATTGATTCAATTGTTGAACTGTAGTTAGAGTACTCAATATTTTTTTTATTTTTATTTTTATTATTTTTTTTTGGTTTGGGGAGGGAGAAAAGTTCTTAGCACAAAAAAGTTTTACATAATTTGTACCAAAAAAAGGGGGGGGAGGGGAGTTGGCCTGATACTGGTGGCACGAGAAAATATACAGTATGTTTTCGGGGTGGGAGGGGGGGAAGGAGCTTTCAAACTGGAGAGACTTCTGAGAACAGTTTTGCCTCTGTATTGTGTACCAGAATATGAATGATACACCTCTGACCCCAACGTTCTGAATAAAATGCTAATTTTGGATCTGGTGCTTGGTTTGGCATTTTTTCTTCCACCTGAGCAGCCCTGACTGCAGTAAATAAAAAGTACCCAAAATGTGTTTGAATTCTGTGAGAAGTTGTGTGTGCTTCTTTGGCGTTTCCTACTGCCAGACTGAAAACAAGCTGCATGTAGAAGAAAGCCCAGCACAAATTTGGAAGTTAAGTTCCCAGGTAAAAGCAAAGTGATGTATGCTGGGATTTCTGGGAATTCACAATTTTCGGTTCCCCGGTGATGACTAGCTCTTTGGTTTAATGTGCATTATCTAAATAAGAACTTGCATAATTTTTGGCTCATTTCTAGACTGACAGTTTAATGGATGTGTGATTGTGCTGCAGGTTGCGTAAATAAGTTGCAGATGGTCGCAGTCCTCTGCTTCCTGGACTTTCTTGTGCTGAAGTGAAGACAAGCCCCTGGTAACCTGAGTGCACATCAAATCACGTCCTTCATGAAGGTGCTTACATTCATGGAGGTCTATCAAAAAGCCCCATGAGGAGATTTGTCATTAGTAAATATGTTTCTGACCTGTTACCATGATTTACTTGCAAACAAAGCAAGCATAGTAGGTACAGTTCTGTCTTGGTTCTCTTGGAGCAATCTGCTCAGGTTTAATGCCTATATTTACAGACATTAAGGACCCAGTTGTAAATGGTGTGAGCCTCAACAAAATGAAATGCTCTCAGTGGGCAGCGAGGGGAACCAGGCTCTGGCAGCAAGTTGATCTGGGAGGAAAGCTCGTCACTGGTGCCACTTCAGTGCTTCCTCAGCACTCACACCATAATTTACATAATTTGACTTTGGGATGTAAATCCCAAAACCGATTTGGGGAGCGTTAACACTGCATGGGGAATGTCTCCTTTTTTTGCTCCTGATGAAAGGTAGCAATCCTCTCAGGCTGGGATATACTATTTCAACTTTTGCACACCTGGCTATTATTTATATCATGCCTTTGCAACTATAACTTCATGCTGTAATATAGCCTTGATTTTTGAGTAATGTGTCAAAGTTACCAACAAGCACTGTTAAGCTATTTCCAAATTCAATTTGTAATATACAGAACAAAGGATGTAGATCAGGACATGGAAATAAAGTCTGACCATGCATAGTTAAGTAAGGACAACTTTCATAAAGGGCAGATTTTAAACTGTCAATGCATGTTAAATAAGCAGAGGACAGCTTTTAGCACACAAAATTATGCAAAAATGTATTTCAAGCGTATAATCTATTATTGTTACTTTGAACCAACAAACTGAAAATGCTAAATGAACTTTATTCATTGACATTGAATGTTAAAAGACACACTGGGAGAGAGATCTGTGAAAGATTTCCAGTTTGGGCTATAGCACAATTTTTTGTTAAAAGTGGACAGAGGTCATCTTTTATAAGCACTTGGCTGTTCTGCACAGCACTTGGAGCTTTATCTTGATCAGACAGACAGCCAGCTCTACAGCTCCTTTGAAATTGTAGCAACAGTTCTCAGACCTAGTGACAGTTCAGCATTAGGTCTGCTGAACAGAACAAAGAGATTTTATGCATCTCAACTGCTTATAGAAGAAGAAAAAAGATGTTTGAACTGATCATCTTTCATTGAGTTTCAGATTCATCTTTATTCTAGCAATGTGCAGCCAGGTTTTGTACCTGTGATACCTGCTTCAATGCCCATCAGAGGGCTGCACTGAGGGGAAGGTGGCTGAACATTGGTTGGGCCCTACAATATTTTTGAAAAATGGAAATTTTGGCAGCCTAATTTGTAAATAGCATTTGGTAGCAGCATATATAACCTCTGCTTTAGAGACACTGTATCCAAGGGAAGTTACTGGCAAGAAATGAGGCTTGAGCAAGTTTGACCTTTCAGCCTTTCTGCAATTTATTATTTTCTTTCAATCATAGTCTTTCATAGCCTATATCCTTCTCGGCTTCAGGGCTAATAAAGGGGGGGAAGAGTGGTTTCAGGAAATAAACACTGGAAATGGATACCGATGGCCTTATGGCAGATGGGTCTGCTCTACTGCATTTTCTCTGGGATTGCCAAATATCGATAGGCTAATACTCATCCCATAACAGTCTAAAATGTACTCACCATGCTCCCTCCAGGTAGTTGAACTCTGAAGTGGTTACTTTGGTACTAAAGTAACAAAGTGACTAAAAGCCACATGAAGGCTGCTCCTTGGGAATTTTCTTTCTTGGTATGCAGTACTTTTTTGGACTAGACTAACGTTACCCAGAACATTAACATCTACTTTGCCATGGTCCCATTCACCTTAACACCTGAGGGGAAATATCTTCTGACAGCTGATGGGACACACAATCCCCAAAAGGGTCTCTAAAACCTTTCTGTAGTTACTAGAGATGTCTCATGTAAGCCACTGCCAATTCTTCCTTTACACAACTACTCCTACCTTCCTAGGGAACCTTTCTGCTAGGTTGCATAATTTTGACAGATTTACCTTTCTGGTTCAGGAGTGTAAAAACAAAGTTCCAGCTTTTACCTTAGTCAATATTTATTAGTCAAATAAAAATCAGAAAAGTCAGACGAATGCTTAAATACCTAATCCACAGTGGTATATTTTATACACAAATTTCAGCCAGGGATGATCCACATTTGTATGGTGTCCTTATTTTTTATTTGTTTTGCATTTGCTTAAATAAACTTTAATGTTTAGTCTCTCTCTAGACAAGGATCTTTCCTAGGAATTTCTTTAAAGCATAGGATAATTTCTCTTTACTTAATATATGTCACAGGAATAACGAAAATATTTCCCTTTAACAACAAAGCCCAGCTGGGAAATAGAAGTGAGGAAGAAAGGCCAAAATAAAAAGGCCAAGTGTTCCCCACAAGGACCCAAGGTGCTTTCCATCACACAGATAGGGAAAGAGCATCCCATTTGTTAGGGACCCTTTGATGAATCAGTGCAAGACACACTTCAGCCCACCTGTCCCTCTGTGCTGGCCAGACATCTTTTTGGGTGTAACAGAGACTTGGAGATGTCCCTTCTCTGGAATTCTCAGTGTCAGTGCTGCTCCCTGTCCTGCTGGGTTACATTCCAGCACTGTGCTTTCCCAGTTTTCCTCCTCAGTTTACCCAGGTAGTTGAACAGTGCCAAAACTCACGACAGGTTTTATGTAACCTTGAGTTTACAAGCCACAAAGAATCAAGGTCTTAAGTCTTGTTTTGGTTTGCTTGTTTTGCTGCAGGCTGGAGCGTGCGTTCTCCACACAGCAATAGCTGGGAAGGCTTTGTCTTCTTTTTCAAAGTTCAGTGTCCTGATCAGTATTTTACCCCTGTAACCTCTGTGGGCTTCTAGGACATCTGAAAATGCAGCAATTGCCAGTGATACAGTAGGCACTTATAATCAGATTTCACATTTATGTGCTCTCTTGACATTTCTGCCGCAGACAGACATATCCTGTGGTGACAACATGACCCTGCAACCCCATCCAGAGAGCTTTTTGGAAAGATCAGTCGGGGTGAGGTGGTGGACATGTGCTCCCTGAGCTGCTCTCCTGTTGCTCTGGCTGCAGAGAATGCATTCCTGTGTGTGTAACTCTTGCCTCTCAGAAGATTTATGCCGGTCTCTTGCCACTCTTCTCTGAGCACAAAAAAGCTGCCCATGTAGGACGCCTGGAATGCACCCACACATCTCATCTCCTGCATGCCTTGCCACCTCTACAATCATTTACTGCCTCAACAAGATGGTCATTATTTTCTATTTGCTTCCATCTTTATTCTTCTCCCCCAGCTATGTTTCAGAAAATACCTAAGAGCATTTGTCTTTTATTAACAAAGGCAATGAACTATGGTTTATTATTCTTGTTGCTTGTGGCATTTCCCATCTAATACGTAGTTTTTAAACCCTTTTGCCTTCCATGCACAAATTCTACTTTCTTAGTTCTCTTGGCAAGGCTGAGAAAATGCTTCCACTTTTGTTTCCCTTTATACTTACCCACTTTCACTTTTAGTAAGAATCTCTTTTGCTCTTGTTTTCAGACCTTAAATCAATATTCTGTGAAGAAACAATGACCAACCTCTTCTTCTTTAAATTGGCTATTTTCCCCTCCTAATAGAGAACATGCTTGTAGAGTTCCTATTTTCCTGTGTTGCACCCAGGAAAAAAGTTAGATTTTTCATTGTTCAAAATGGATTTTATTTATTACTATTTCTTAAAATATATTCGTTTTGAGAGGCTTTTTTTCCAAGCACTAGTGCATTTTTAAACATCATAGTGGCGCACATTTATGCAATTTCATGAAATCACCTTCAGGTGGTTCACTCCCTCCCAAAGAGCCTAAATACTGATTCTGAAAGAAACATATTTTGCTCTGGGTATGAATAAGGAATAGTAGCACTGTGCAAATTATTTTTAATTCCTGCTTCTGAAGACAAAATGTGTTGATATGGTATGGGTGTATACAGACTGAGAGATCCATGGGCCCACCCGTTCTGGGTTCCAAATTACAGAAGTTTGATTATTGCATTACATTTGTTATCTGCAGTACTGCAGAGTGAGCTTATAAAAACCCAGCTGTCTCTGTGCGCCATAAATCCAAAGTAATGGCCAGATAATCAAAATTATGTTCCGATTCTAGAACATTCATTACTGGTGGCATTGTGTGAAGCAGTTATAAAAACAAGCAGTGTGCTAGGATGATTAGAGGGAATTACACTAAAAATGTAGAATCATTGCTGGTGTGTTTTGACTTGAAGTTAACAAAGAGCAGTTTGCTCAGTAAGGGTATTTCAAGATAAACTGAGAAATAAACAAAAATTTGTCTTTTAGCCTGACCTAGTCAGGAAGCAGTATTCAGAGCCCTATCTTTTTGATAACTGATTTCTCCTCATTTGGGCAAAATGAAACTAAACAAGAAAAAAGGCCAAAAATAGTCAACCCAACCCTTAAAAACTCTTCATGGAATGGGAGAGGCAACTTCAAAGACCTGCTCTGCTGTCATGTTTCATAACAAAGAATTCCAGGCTATTGCCAAGTTTTTTGATCTTCCCATTTTTTGCGTGGCAAAAGTTCATACTGACTAGAGACCAAATTATCTGACTGCAGAATGTCTAAATCCAAACTCTAACTTAGTGTTAGTTACTTTGGTATTTCCCATTGTTCCTTCTTGGTATGACTAATTAAATACCTAAGAAAATACTGTAACACCTGAACCACTGTTTGGGACGTAAAAAAGCCCCAGCCCATGCTCAGGAGCTATGCCTTGGTGTTTTATATGCTGACTGAATGCCATTAATTTGAAACTAATGAGTTTTTCCATTAATGTCTTGTGGAAATCTCTAGATTTTATTGTGAAGGAAACAGTTCATAAATCCTCCGCATTTATTCACAAAATGAATTGTTTTCTGGTCATTCCCACTCACCCTTCAGCTATTTGAAGGCAAGACTTAAATGGCAATAAGATTTTAATATGGGTGGATGACCACAAGGAAACCTTTTGAGCCCTAGCCTTCAGGCTTGACCTTCAGAGGCTGGAAAGCAATCCTTTTTGCTGAATAGCAGTCCATCAGGTCAAGTTCTCATGAAAAATGTTTTTCCTTTGAAATTGAGTAGTGTCAACATATATTGTGGAGCAGTGTGTTACAGAGGGTAAGTGAGAGTGGCAGAACACAGCCCTCCCAAAATGGGTTCAGACCCAAAGCTCCTGAGTCAACCCAGATGCTCCCACTGGGGATGCCCCCCAAGCATTCAGCTCAGGAAAATGTTTACCATCTGTATTATTCCTGCAGCCATATTTGATAGCATTTGAAGATAAACAACCTTGAATCACCAGGAATGTATGCATGAATACATTTCTTCCAGAAAATAGAGACTGACATAACAATTCCAAGTTGTTATCAATTATCGGTTGACTTCCTTTTGAAAAATGTCATTTAATGACTTCATATTTTGTAATAACTTGTTGTGGTGTGTTGTTAAGTTTTTTGTATTACTCCCCCATTTTATGTATTGTTTCCCCCTCTTCCCTGTAAATGGTTCTGCCCTCCCCAGTTTTCCCGCCATAGCCCCACTGACAGTTATGTTACCATGGTTACCCCTGCCCTTAGTTAGCGTCAGTCACCTAAGTTATATAATTCCTCCTCCCTTTTATTCCCTTATTTGTAAACTTTCTCTCCTCCCTGGGCCCAGTCAATTACCCCCCACTCCTCCCTACTTTCCAGAATCTTCTCCTCTCTGGGGGTTGTGGTTGGCTGTGGTCCCGGGGCCCCTCCTTTACTTTGTATTTATTGGTTTCCCCTTTATGTCAATTATGTTAAGTTCATCCCTCCACCCTTCATGATTGGTTTAATGTAAATCCCTCCTTTGCACACCCACCCCCTTTATAACCTCGTGTCATTCCCATTTCTTGGTCTCTCTCTGGGGTTCTTCCTTCGGGTCCTTCGCTGTGGTTACTCCTTGGATGTCATCTTGGCTTCTTCATTAAACCGGATTTAACCCCACCGAGAGTCCAGCTCCTCCTTTCACAGTTGCCTAGGCGGTGAGACCAGTCCGTAGGCGAGCACAGCCCGAGGCCCTCAGACGCCAAGGCATGCTCGCACTGGATTGCAGCAGGGTGTCAGCCTGCCCACTGCTAGCCGGACACTGACCATCCCAGGCCAGATACACCCTCGCCGCAATAACTCACTGTATTCGCTAAGGTGCTGTGTTTGCTGAACTCTGGACTGTATTGTGATGACAGGTGACCCTGTTGAAATGAGCTTTTACAGAAATCTATTTCAGATCTGAGTATTTGGAAGAGAATTTTGATGGCAATTTTGTTGGCTGATGATCTCAAAGACCACTAGGCACTCAGACTTTTAGTAGATGCCACAGGAATATCAGATCAGCTGTCATTCTAGAGGAGAGGGAGAAGATGATGCTGTGAAATTAGATTTTAACACTTCTCCACTCATAAGTACAATAGGAAAAAACATAAAGTAAAATGCTGGGTCATGAGCTAGATGTATTTATTGTAGGTCTGTGGGCCACCTGCACAGTGATGGTGATTTTGCAAGGATAGGATTCATATTAAGTCTCAAATAAAATACCAGGCTTCTCTGAAGATCATCACAAGGCTAATTGTCCTTTCAATTCACATGAACATGTTTTGTTTCTGCATATTTATGCCTCTTATTGCAGGGGAGATTTTCTCCACTCCTTGAAAATCCTTAGTGAGTCTTAAGTGTAAATTTTTGTTAATTGACTATAACAATATTCATCTTGTTTACTGAATACTGTGGGATCTCTGACAAAAAGAAAATGTTTGTGAATGTGCACTTAACAGAGATTATAATGAAAGTAGGTAAAAAGCACAGATTACCATAGCACCCCATCAACAACACTATATAAATTTGCCCATTGCAGACAGCTGAGGAGGTTTTTCATAGTAGCAGCCTCTTATTGTGACTTTTATTTTAATTCTAAAAAGAGTCAAAATGGGTATAATTTTAGAACCAGAGAAGTAGAGAGAGAATGAGCACTTATTCTGTGATCTTGAAGATTTGGGTCTTGTGACCCCCCTCAGTGAAACTAAAATTGCTAATGTCAACCCATCTTTGGCAGACAGCACCTCGCATTGATTTTATACATAATTCAGCACAATTGACAGCCTTTTCAGGACAAGCAGGAGACTGATATGTTGTGGAGGCTAAATTGCTTCTCCACTCTGTAAAAGGGGATCTCTAGAGGCCATGATTTGTGTTTAATGGTGTAAAGAGTTGGAACTGTGAAGAAGTTGGACTGTGTTACGGCTGATGTGAAGATTCTCACAGTAAAGCAGTGGCACGGTAAAAAACTGCCTCCACTGAATTTCTTAGTCTTGTAAGATATAAAAAGAAACCCTTTTCTCCCCTCTGTCTTGCCCCAAACTGTAGCAAAAGAAGTGAGTGCATTACCCATGTTTAGCTTTGCACATGCAGTACCAGATGTGTTATCTGTGCAATCAGCTGGTGACCCAGCCATGGTGAGACTAACCAGGCCATGAGAAACAGTGCAGCATCCTTGCTGATGCTCTTTTCCTTTGTCACCTGTTGAATTGCTCAGAAAAATGAGCAGCTGTGGGGTAAACCTAGGCATAAAAATGAAATTTATTCATTTTCTCTAACTGTCTGTGTCTGAGTTTCCACCAGGGATCCTGGATGTTCTTTCTGAGATCTTTCCAGGGTAAGAGCAAGTGCTCAAGAACTTCTTCATGAAGTGCTGCTAATCCCCACCCTCCTTCACACCACATTATTATTAGCCCCAACCATTCTCAAAAGGGCTCCCTGTACAGTGGCAGGGGCAGGCAGATGTGAAATAATAAGACTAAGGCTGCATTTTTTTTACTTCATTGTCTCTTAGAAAAATCTTGACTCCATGGAGCACCTCCTTTGCCAAAGAGCTGGTGCACAGCTCTCACCTTGGTGGCCACTCAGACTGTCCAGTCTCTGGTGTCTGTGCACCTTGTACAGGGCCAAAACCAGAACAGAAGAAACTTCTATTCCTGAGCTGGATTTCCCCAGAATCCCCACTGTTAATTTGATGTACTAGCAAAACTGTCTCGCAGTTTAGGAACAATAGTAGCAGAGACACATTGTCCTATCTTATTTTCTTTTTTTTTTTTTGTTGTGTTTATGTGAGTCACTGACGCACACAGTCTGTGTTCGTTGATGGTATGCAAAATTCAGTGCATGCAAGAAACTATTCTTGCAGTGTAATCAGATAATTAGATGTTTTGTCACTGTCTTGTGCTGTTTAATATCAAGTACTTTGAATGACAATATGGCAGCTCCTTTCCAGCAAACTTTACAGGCTGCTTGTTGCAAACTGCAAGTTAAACTTTAATTGGGTGTCCTGAGATTTGCTACTAGGAAGGTAATAACCTCAGCACAATAACACGAAGCTGCATCTTTTCACTGCTGCCAGTGTTGTAAATAAAGGCTAATTTTCCAACAGACTCGCTCTTTCTTCAGCAATCAGGTGTACTAAAAGAGGTAGAACCTTTTTCCATTATTTCTGCAGACTGTAATATGAAAAGACATGAGCAACCCAAGTGGCCTTGTGTATGAATGAGTACATGGGGGTGGGGACTGACAAAGGAGAACTACATTTTGAAATAACAACATGAATTTTATTGAAAAAGCATTGAGTTGTTTGCCCTTTTATTTAGCCTTTATGATAGCAAATAGAAATAATTTGGCTTGCCAGCCAGACTTAGAAATGTGGAGGTAGAAAAAAAGGCAGCCCAAAACCTCAGCGTAATTTTGAGTCAAATGAGGTTTGGATCAAACTCAATGCCATTTATTTTTATATACTGCCTTCCATGCAGAGTATTACAAAGCAGTTTACTGGGAGAGTTAATCATCAGAAGCTAAAGGGAAAAGTAAGGTTTTAAAAGCCAAAAATAATTTGGTAGCAGGGAGGAATCATGGGGGCTTTTATTGGCGTTCTGAGAGAAATGAGAAAAGTTCCAGGTAGAGCACTTTTTTTCTGGTTTTTGGAAGGCAAAGTCCTGTATTCTTTTTAATGACACTACTTTTGCGTGGCTCATCTTGTCAGAGAAGGATGTCAGTGTCACCCAACCTGAGACCTGCTCCAGTTCTGCTCTGAGGAGCTGCCACATAGACTACTTGCCGTAAATAGGAAGGAGTATTACTGAGATAGAGCTTCATACACTGCAAGAATTGCTCATTTTTGGTTTTTTTTTTTTTTTTTCACCAAATAAAACCTGGTATCCTCAAAATATCAACTTTATCAATTTTGAGGTTGAATTAAAAAAATAAAAAACCAGAATGCTGCTATTGTATTATGGTCTTATAATACACATACCCTGACATGTATTTAATATTTAATAATTTATTTTAATAAATTAGTGCCATTTAATATTTTGTATATTGGGAAAGATTCTCCGGTCTCCTGCTTCAGTTTTGCAAAACTGCTAAAGCCATTCAGGCTAAGCTTATTTACACTAGCTAAGAATTTTATTTATTTCACTTGCTTTGTGTTTACAGAAATCAGATATCTGTATCATTGAATTGGTGTCTCTCACTGTGGGGTTTTAGTGATGCAGGATGTAGAAGGAGCAACATGGTAACCACGTCTAGCCCCAAAATGATGTGTACCCTTGGAGTCACCACTTCCTAGCTGACTTTCCCTCCAGACTCTCATGGGCTGTCCAATACACAAAGTGTTTTCCAGACCTTCAAAACTCCTCAGGCAAAGCAGAATTTTCACCTGCTTTGTCTTCTTCTTTATCTGAGATCCTTCCTTGAAAGATCAAAACAATTTGTACTGCTCTCTATGTTATGTTCACTGGTTGGTCTTTGTCTTACACTGACAGCTTAGCCTGGGACGTACCTCAGACAGCAAGAGGAAAACAGATGTGAATGCTTTCAGCTTGGTTTGGTTGGCTTAAAAATTTAACCAAGCCAAACATTTGTTGCTTATCAAATTCTCCAAATTCTTCCAACATTTGTATTTGTGAAGTGGCCTGCCAAAGGATTTGATGTATGAGTGTCAGCTTGAGGGGGAGACAGGGTCCCACCAGAGCCTGGAAGCTGTTCAGCCACTCCTCAGGAAGGGAAAGGAGGTGTGAAATAGTCGGGATCACTTACAGCCCCACCGTAAACAGAGAAAAGGAAAGGGAAGGGAAGGGGTGTAAAGCTGCCGGGCACACAGTGACGGGCGTACAGCAAGGCAGGGTGCTGCCCCTTAGATAGCCCTGGCCAGGAGAAGAGGCAGCCCTCCGTGCTGCACCCTGCTCAGCTGCTTTATCCCCATGTGGGAGTTGGGATGTGCTTCATTCCCGCTGACCAGAAGCACGGGGTAGGGTACTGCAATAGAAAACTGTTAGTCTAGATTACAGAACAGGTAAGAAGATGCAAAATGCTTTTTCTTTTGTGTGCTTTTGTCACTCATTCATTAAGGGGGTCATTTCAGGAAGCACTGATTATAGCAGATGCTATGCCTCAAGCCTCCTTCAAACACACTTTTAAAGAATATTGCAATTCCATTCATATTTTTTTCTAAATTACAACCTCCAACGACACAGTTTTTACACAAATGTAACTTCACAGACCTTGACATTCATGTTTATCACCACAAGGCAAATGTTGCACCCACAACCATCCATGTAGGAGAATGGCATTAGATTGTGTGTGATATTGTGTTACAACACTTGTGAGTTATTATAACAGCAGCCTCTGGATGTTAAATCTCTTCCTAGTTCAAACTTTTTTTTCTGCCAAAAGCAATTTTTGCCTCACCACTCAAAGCCGGAAGGTGCTAAGATTCTTTTTCATTCACACATTTTCACTTAAAAATAAGGGTGCCTATTACAAAAGTTTGCAGCAGTTAGGAAACAAAAAAGTTTGGCTGTAAAATTCAAATAAAGGAATGCTTGCAATGAATTTTCTAGCTCAGAAACCTACTGCTGGCTCAGATTTACTCTGTGATCACACAGATCATGTGAGGTCAAAAATGTACAAAATGCCTCTACTTACTTTTATATATAAGGTTCTTCTGAAATTTCAGCCCTCGCATCCCTGTCCCCTGTGTTTCCTTTGCTTTTCAAACTCATGAACTTCCAGATTTATCTGTATCTAGTACAAACAGATCTTTAGGAAACTGGTAGGGCTGTGAATCACCTATTCAAGACAATCCTTCTTGGTTCAACAAGAAACAAGCCACTTGTAGTAGCTTTTGTTCTTAACCTTCTACTTTTCTCTTAAGATTCAGCTCACAGTATTTTGATATCAGTGGCAAAAAAATCAGATTTCCAAGATTTTCAAAAGTGTCCTTGATGATCACTACATTCCAAGCCAAATACTCTTTTGCAGTCTTAATAAAAAAACATTTGGTCTATGCTGCATGAGTTTGGTAGCAGAGAGGGTAACAGGAGTGATCTCTCTGAGAAGAAACCAGGAGTTGTCCCCATGTGTGTCTCCCCAGAGACATTTCCAGCTGGCTCCAAAAAGGATCTGCTGCTGCTCAAACCTGAGCCCCTCAGCAGCCCTGGTGGCATCTCTGTGATAACATATTTATGGAGAGTGATAAAACACGGTGCAGCAGCTGCGTGAGAAAGGGGAGTGCAAAACATTTGCAAAACCAGCCCTGCAGACACCAGTGTGAGGGAGGAAAAAGAGGGAAGAGGTGCTCCAGATGCTGGAGCAGAGGTTCTCCTACAGCCTCTGGAGAAGGATGTAATGGAGCAGGTTGTCCTCCTGGAGCCCATGGAGGACCACGGTGGAGCAGGTGAACATGCCTTGAAGGAATCTGCAGTCAATGGAAAGAGCCCTTGCCAGGAGCATGTTGTCTGGAAGGAGCACCCAGGCTGGAGCTGCTCTTGAAGATCTGTACATCCTAGGAGAGACTCCATGATGGAGCAAGGGAAGGGAGCAGAGGAAGGAGCAGCAGAGATGAAATGTTATGGACTTACCACAAGCCCCATCCCCCATTCCTCCCTCCCTGCTTCCTCCAATAAAAGAGTCAGGAGTGAGGGAGTGAAATTGAACCTAGCAAGAAGGAGGGATGGGGGAAAGTGTTTTAGTTTTGTCTGTTTTTCTCACTATCCTACTCTAATTGGCAATAAATTAAATTCATTTTCCCCAGGTTGAATCTGTTTTGCCCCTGACTGTAACTGGTGAGTGATCTCCCTGTCTGTATCGTGACCTTGTCTTATTTTCTCACCCATGTGTAGAGGAGGGATAGCAAAAGTGCAGCTGGGTAGGCACCTGGTGGCCAGCCAAGGTCAGCCCACCACAAAAACATACCACCAATAATATCTGAGTGGCAGTATCACAGCATCATTAACTTTTTCAAACATAGAAACACAAACACACATCCCTTAGTTCTCTCAGCTCTGCAGCATTAATAGAATAGTGAAATATCCCAGGAATTTTGCAGCTTTAAGGATTTGAGAGAGGAGAGGCCAAGAAAAAACAACCCTGAAGGGAAGCTGATGAAACATAACCAGGAGATTGAATAGGTTAAAAAAAACAGCAAGTAGTTTAGAACTGTAATGAGGAAAACAACCCTTTGGTTCAAAAGAAACTGCTTGTCCATTTGCAGGATAATCAATATCTTATCCTAAAACATCTGTGAGCAAATAAAAAAAAAGAAAGAATACTATATTCTGGAAAAGATTTGCTGACCAAGCCCAAGTTCCATCAGAAATGGAAGCATAAATAACTTCATATTGATAATGATTCTTAGGGAAAAAGAGCTGAATAAACAGCACTGAATAAAATGTAAAATTGCATTCTATCTTTCTGCTTTCTTGTAAAACTCTGTGCTAGCAGACCTGGACTGTGTCTGCCTCTAGCATTTGATCAGAATTCTATCTCAGTCAGCTTTTTTTATTTCCCTGCCTTATTTTAAGCATAATTATCAGATTGATAAATATGTACATGAAGCATAGCATTAGCAGAGCCTGTGTTCTCAATTACTGTGGCATTGTTGCTTCTAGGGAGCAGAGACAGTTTAGGACCAGAAAATGAGCATGTTTCACTGAACAGATTATCTTTTTCAGCTAATAATAGTTCATATCAAATACCATTTTGTGAAAGATAGAGACCAACTTGCACACTCTATGTAAAAAAGAAAAAAAGTGGAAAATGTTCCCTACAGAACTCACATATTACAAAATCAATTTTGCCCTAAAGGACAATTTTAAGAGTAATTTCAATCCTAAAGTAGGTTTGTATGTTGCTGGGCTCCTTATATATTAATATCATAGTGAGCAGTACAAGGACCCAACTGTGCTCCCATTTCAGGCCATGTGTAAAATTCAGCTTAAACTCACAGTAATGAAAATGGAGACTGGATTGTTCAGATCCTGAGAATTTTTGTCTTGAAAGTTCCAGTTAGATCTTACAATACATGCACTAGCCTGAACTAAACATCTAAGTCTTCCAGGACATCAAGGTGCTTGGTCTTTGTAGTTCCATTATAAATTGTTGTTCAATCTGATTTCTTCTCCACAAACCAAGGTTCACTTTCCACGCCAGTACTCCTAAAAAATGTCGTCTTCTCCTTGGTAGCAGAGACTTTCCTCAAGGCAAGCTTAGCTTTGCAACTTTTAGGAATAGTTCTGCCTTTTTCTTGTAGAGGGCAACAACTTTACTGCCAAGAGAAAAGGATGAGCTGTCTGAAACAACAAGCTACATCCCACAAGTTCAAATCCTGCACATACTCTGGTATTGGACACCATAATGGGATAGGAGGGTGATTTTTAGCAAAGCATCAACTAAACTTCATGTTTCTCATGGAGTGCTCTTTCCCTCTGGTATTTATCATGTCAGATGGGCAGTGGTGACAGCTGCTCAGTAGTTGTCCTCCAGCCCTTGGTGCTTGCAGCACTGAGCTGGCTGAAGGGGCCAAGTGCTGGCTGACAGCTGAAGGCTGCCCAAAACATGAGAAAAATAAGTTTCTGAAGGAGACCTGTGTGGCCAATCCCTTTTTAGTCTTGTTGTAGTGTGTTCTTAAGTTTTTTATATTGCTCCCTCATTTTATGTATTGTTCCCCCCTTTCCAATGTAAAATGGTTCTGTCCTCCCCAGTTTTCCTGCCATAGCCCTCCTGACAGTTTTGTTGCTATGGTTACCCCTGCCCCTGGGTTTGTCAGTCAACTAAGTTATGTAATTTCTCCTCCCTCATTCCTCCTTATAAGTAAACCTTTTCTCCTCCCTGGGCCCAGTCAATCACCCCCCACTCCTCCTAGTTTTCGAGAACCTTCCTCTCTCTGGGGGTTGTGGTTGGCTGTGGTCCCGGGGCCCCTCCTTTACTTTGTATTTATTGGATACCTCTGTATGTCAGTTAGGTTAAGTTCTTCCCTGTACCCTTCGCTATTGGTTTGCTATGGATCCCTCCCTTATCCAACCCCTATATTTAAAACCGTGCTTCTCCCGCCCCCTCGGGAGCATTTTGCTGGTTGGTGCCTTCCCTTGGTTGGTGCTCCCAGGACATCAATAAACCGACCTTCACTCCCGGCAAGTGTCCGACTCCTTCCTCTCATCCCGTCAGCGTTGCGAGTCCAGTCCGCGATCCAGCCCAGCCCGAGGCCAAGACGCCAAGGGGGGCTGGCATTCTATGCAGCTGAGGCGTCGGCCTTTGCCCATCAGCTAGCCGCACTTTGGCCTCATACGCCTCGCCACAAGTCTCAAAAATGTGTTTTAAGCTGCTTAGTCTAACGAGAGCAACATTTCCAACCTAAGCCTTCCACAGGCCAGTATGCTGACATATTCATAGGGTCATGGAATCGTGGAATCATGAAATCATAAAATCATAGAATGGCTGGAGTTGGAAGGGACCTTAAGGATCATTTGTTTTTAATCTCTCTGCATTAGCAGAGACACTTCCCATTAAGACCAAGTTGCTCAGACTCCCATCCAACCTGGCTTTGAACAGTTCCAGGGATGGGGCATCTACAACTTCTCTGGGCAACCTGCACCAGTGTCGCACCAACCTCATAGTAAATAATTTCTTCCAAATGTGCAATCTAAACCTACTCTCTTTCAATTTAAATCCTTTGCCCTACAACTATCTGCCCATGTAAGAAGTCCTTCTCTAACTCTCCTGTAGCCCCTCTAGGTACTGGAAGGCTAAAAATTGTATCTGGAGGCTTTAAATGGTCCAGCTGAAAGGTCTTGGACATGTGTGAGCTGCAAGATTGAGGGAAAAAAGTTTTTTGGATGCAGTGCAGTCACATACAGAACTGTCTTTTGGAAAGTTTCAGCTCCTCCCTTCGCTGGATTAAGAAAATGAAGTATTTTAGCAAAGAGATACTGAGCATTCTCAGCCACTGGGAAACTGTTCACAAGCTTGTGTCCCTGACTTAAAGCATTGTCGTGTGTTACAGGAAAAAGGAGAATATCCAACAATGCTGTTCTGCTCCAAAAGGGCTTTGCATTCTGTGTTGGTTGCATTCAGAAGCTGCACAGACTTTGGTTGCTTGTGCAGCCCTACTGTCTGTATTACTGCAGTTTTCCAGTTATCCAACTTCTGTGAGAACAGAAGGTCAGAAGACCATTTTAGATAAATATTTTTGTCACCTTGCACTTGATAACTAAGCTTTCCAAAAGGTAAACAGCCATGATTTCATCATCAATCTTGGAATGGCAAGGTTCTGAAGTGCATGGAGTGCATGACATGTTGCTGCAATATCAGGGGCAGAAGATGAGCATTGACAAATGGGGCAGAGGGTAATATTTTGATTGATTGTTTGCATAGGAACTTACTGGTGAGGCCTGAGAGCTTTGATAAGATGCAAAGATTAAGATATTAAACTCAAGAATTTGCAGGTCTGGCAGAAAATATGGATGGAAGAGAGTATTGAACAGTACAAAAAGACAAAATTCTCTAAGAAAGTAATTCCAAATGCAATAATAAACTAATTAAACGCTGTTAGAAATATAATAAAACTAGCACTGTCTCCCACAGGCAACCCACTGTCTTAAATAAGCATTTTAATAATCCTCCTGAGGATTTTGGTACAATTTTGTCTGACCCTTAAATAAAGACCACCAACACAGCAATTAAATATGATTGGCCAACATGTGTGAATTGTCTTCAACCTAGAGTCAGTTCTCTTTATTTTGTTTATTGTTTCTTGTTTCTTTCATCTTTACTTTCAAATACAGCTGTCTTTTCAGGGAACATTTTTTTTCTTTATCAAAATCTGCTGCATTTTTCTGTCTTCCTGTGGCTATTGGTCTCTTGTTTTATTCTCCCTAAAGCTTTTGTAATCAGCTCCCGATATTTAGAATTTTTTTCCTTTGTTAGAATCAGCTTGTAAAACCAAAATATTTTTTAGCACTCTTAGAAATTCATTTAATATTAAGAAAATAGACGATTGAATTCACTCCCTGTATAGGTACAATCACTTTCAATGTACCTTGTGGGAGGAAATTTTTTGATACTGCAAGTGTTGTCCCCTTGCACTGCTGCTATATCTGGATCAATTGAGTCTCCATGTTAAGACTGATGGAGATGGGGTTCCATCCTTGAACAAATACAGTTGTTGCAAGAGTAGTTGAACCAAACTGAAAATGCATGCACAGCTGTGCATGGACAGTCATCCTCCTCCTGGATTTTCTCTTTAAAAGAAAAAAGGTGGTTCTTTCCTCCAATACCAAATACTGTTCCAAGCTTGACAAACTGCAGCTGACAACCACAGCCACCACAAACAAAAATGATCTGTCAAAAGGAAAGAGATTTTGGAGTAGTAGTTCGTCAGCCTTAATTCATACTTCTAAAGAACAGGGATATATATACAGCTGCTTTGCTGTCAAAGACATGAAGATTTGGAAGATGCCTTTTTTTCCTCCCACATTTAGCATATGTCTTAGCCATGCATAAGACTTTTCCAGAGTGGAGGAAGCCTAAGAGGAGGAGGAGGGGCAGGGAGGAGGCAAAATTTTCTTCCTTTCCAAGATGCAATCTGAAGTGATTCTAGAAATACTCACTTTAGCTGTATATATTTTTGAAGATAAGACTTGTTCATATCAATTGAAGCAGAGTGGCAGCAGCCGAGTGGATTGCTTCAAGTAGTTCTGCTTTTCACAATCTGATGCAGCCCTTTGATATGTTTGTTCAGTTGTAGAGGGGCTCTAATGTCACAGGCACAGCTGGTTTCCCACTCTGCTATCACACTTAACAGTGGGGGGCTCTCCTCCACTGCAGCTGCCTCTAACATCAGTACCACAGGTATTCCAAAGGCCCTGGGTTTTCCGTGGGCCCCTTGCCTCTCCCATTTCACCTCCATCTCACTAAGCTGATAAATAAACTGTTCATGAGGTTTCTTTTTTAAAAACTTAAATACTCAATATGGGTGATTCCAAATGAACGACATCTTGGGAGCCAGGATGGAGATATTGCAACTCTATTAATGGCAGAGGTAAGCAAAGAAAGGTGGTGGAACCAGGAGAGACCTGGACAAAAAAGTGAAAGCACTGAATGACATCCAGGTAGAAAGTGATGCAGAGCTAGTCATCTGAAGAAGCAGAGGGGGAGAGTGGCATGTAAAATTCCAATTTTCTGCTTTCTGAGCTCATTTTAACCTGTTATACACAGTGCTGCAACTGTTAGACCCACTAAGCCATTTCCACTGACAGCAATGCCAACCATTCCATTGCTTCCATGAGAATACAGCTAGGCTGATATAAAATAACTTTACCCTAGAAAACAACATTTGAAGCACTTAATTTAATTTTTAAAAGTTTGTTTTGTGGATGAGTGGATTTTGTTGACATCTCTTTGGGTTTCAGCTAAAACTGAAGAACATCTAATTTTCTGTTAAGATTAGTTAAATTCTAAAACATTTTTAAATTAGAGAATTAAAGAATTTTAGAATCATTTTTCTGCCTTGAGTAATACAGAAAATATAGAAATTAATCTTTTCATAGCTGCCTTTTTATTTTAAATTTGTGACTAGTGGAGGTTTGGTGGCAACATTTTTGGCAAGTTCTGAATTGTCTTGTATCTCCTTCCATAGCATAAGACAAATTAAGAGATGGCTATATATAGTTTTTATCTATACCTGTTGAGAGTGGACAGTCAGTAGTTGTCATAGAGAATGGTTTGGCTGTATTTATGTGTCAAATGTTAACTGTTCTGGAAGCAATGTGTCTGTATCCACCATAAGCAGTGCTGGTCATTCTTCAAGATCTGAATATTGAAGAGGACAGTGCAGGGACTGGACTGACCAGAACCACTCTATCCGGGACTGACTTTCTTGGCCTGAAGACAGTAGGCTTCAGCCTTGCAATGCAGGATCCACCCTCTCATGAGTACTGCTGAAACTCCATGAGAAAGGAATCAGGACCTCTGTCCCCTGTGATGGAGAGTGGCAAACTCGGTGGCCACGTAAGAGCAGTCTACAGAAATAATGGCACAGAGAGTCTTTCAGCTGATAGGGAGATCTGAAACACCTGCAGATATTGTAAGCAAACTAGCCCCTAACCACACAAAGGCAGAAATCAAGGATTAACCTTGGAGAAAGCCTTGGACTTGCACAAGGCAGGACTTTCAGACATAGGAAGGAAAATAAGGCCTCTTTTCTGGAAAGCATTGCAAATCCTCTACAGTATGACATCATCATTAAGTAGGTAGTGTGTTCAACAGCAAATTTAGCAAGAGAAACTTGTGCATGCCATGCAGCCACACTCTCACAGGCTGCTTATACCTTCCCACCTGAAAGCTGCTCTTTGGAATGTTGTTTTATCACTTCCTCCTGGCAGCTGTGTAAATCCTACAGTCTGATATTCTGGCATGGGAGAAAGGACTTGAAGAAGAGGAGGTGTAGACTACACTAGTCATTCAGTGGATAAATGTGTCAGCAGTGAAGTGCATTGAAAATGATGTCTCTGGGAAGAGTGCTAAGAAAAATAGATATACTCTGGTGGTCTGTAGCTTCTCAAGAAGCTTTTTCAGTCCCCTGATCAAGCTGCAAAACAAAGAATTTGCATCTTTGGGACAGAGAACCTGAGAGTATGGTGTGGTCATGAGAAGGTGTTACAGAAGCCAGTGCAGTAATTCCCAGCTTCCACATGGTTTTAGCAGGCAGACAGACACAGCTAGTTTATAATTGGCCTTCCTTGGACCTCAGAGGCAGGCCCCAGACTGCCATTCAAAAATGCTGCAATGTAGGGGGATACGGTATGGGTAAATGAAGGTGGTAAAGAATGTAATCTTACCCCCTAAAGAGTTGCATCTGAACCAATTACAAAAGATTAGGAGCAGGCCTGAGGTTAACAGGCTACACCTGTAGCCAATAAGAAGAGTGTTATAAAAGAGTGGATTGGTGGGAGCTGGAGTCAGTTGGCTGCTGTGAGGACAAGGAAGAATTAATGCCTAGAGGAGTTGCCTACAAGAAATATCAAGGAGGTACAAAGCTCTAGTGATATGGAACCTTTGCAATGTAATGGCAATAGAGTTCTTGTGCTGTAATGACAACACTGCAATGCATAATAAAAAGAGTATGGGAAAACTACAGCAATCTACATTACTGGTGACCTCCATACAGTGGCCATTTACAGAGCCAGAGAAATTAAAGTAAATATAAGAAGCTTGCCAAGTTGTTCAGAATGAATGCACACATATTCTCAAGTGTTAGAAACAGACAAAAACATTATATGTGTCAAAAAACAAATAGATTGCACTAAAAAGTGGTCATCAGCCTCTCTAGGAGCAATTTAAATTCAAGATGCAGATGGCATAATCTCCACTATGATCTTCTGGAAAGATTTGACAGAGGTGGGTGCCTTGTTGACTGTTCTTGCACAAGGTCACAGAGCTGACCGTATGGTGTTATCGTCATTGTGAAAAGGAAAAGAAAAAAAAAAGACATCAGAAGGAAAGGCAGGCTTTACATGACTCTCCCAATCACCTACCCAATAAAAATTGTGCTAGTTGAAAAATCATCAGGCATTCACTATCCCAGCTGTAGATGCTTGGAAAAAACCCAGTGGGATCCTAGTGCTTTAATCATGCTATTGATCTCCCTTTACCTACATCATTATGGTATTCTGGATTTTTTTTTTTGGTCTGTGTGGTTTTTTTTTCTTTTTTACACAACTTGCTAAGATTTTGCATTCAGTTTCTGCGTAAAACACAGAGGACCAAATCTGTGATCTTTTGTACAGCTACACACAGCCCACACAGCATTAAAATGACCATCATTTTGCTAGTCATGTCCTGTGTGGGTGGCAATATGTAGAATTATCCTTTAAAGGCTAGTCTCCCTCAGTTAACCCAGGAAGGAACAGTAGACCAAAATAAATAGCTATGTTCTATTTAACATTTCTCAGAAAAAAACCCTATGATAAATTACAGAAATTACATCATGACCATGGAGATAGTAAGTGAATAACTGAAATGCATTGTTTAAGTGTACCTGGTTTATGTTTCTAACTAAGAACTAGTTCCCTATTTCATATTTCTGACACACAGAAGTCTCTGTTAAACATCCAGACCACCTATTTCTTCAATTAAGATGTGAGAGCTAGCAGTACATATTTTGCAGCATTTTAAATAAGCCCTTTAGCAGGCCACAAAAGATCAAAAACCAAAAAGTAATATAGTTTTACTAGGAGGTTGTTCTGGCATTTATACATCATGTTGAGTACATCAGAAAACAAAACCAGTTTAAGAACAGTTCTGTTCCTCCTAATGCACCAAGCAGGGCCTGAAATTATTCACTTTAAATTCAGTGAAAAAGCCCCATTACGTTTAATGTGTTGCATCAAATGTTGCTGACTAAAATGTCAATATTTACAGTTGCCACCAGGAAACATCAAACTGTCACAGCACTTTCCTTTTGACAGCAGCAAACTAGCTCTCCTTGGTTAACACCACATGGAAAGTGCTGGGAATAGCAGTCACAGTAGGGATAACAAAACACTTGATGAAATCCAGGCACTGAAATCCACAGTGCTTTTCTCTTCAGAGGCACTCCTAATGCAATAGGTCTACAGAGGCACAGTAAGTAACTCCCACATCAACCTCTATTACATAAAATAATTAAGTCTACATCAATGATTTGGAATAAGAGACCATTGCCACAGGATCAATGTTGTGCACTTTGAAGAAGAACAAACCTGAGCTGCACCATGCCATTTATTTTCCATAAATGCTTTGGCTTTGCCTTGCTGTTCTTGCATCTGCAGGAGCCCATTATCCTGGATAATATTCTGTTCCATTGACAATTATATCTTATTTCTGTCCTTTAAGTAGCTGCTGCTTTGAGGATCTCTCATTATGTGATGCAATTTTCATCACTGAACTTCCTTTAACTTTTACTGCCAAGAGTACATTTTTATATTAACCCCTGCAAGTATCCAGAAACACCAGCTTGGAGTCAGCAATCTGGTAGAAATTTGATGGCTGCAGCAGGATGATCACTGCACAGAGCTTGGGAACCAACTGATTTGTATTTAAGTGGTCTGCAGGGACAATAGAAATCCCAGCACTCAGAAGAAAATTAGTATATTTAGGCTTTTCCCACATGCTGTGTTCTCAATAATACAAGCTTTCACTAAAAGAAAAAAAAAGAAACCAACTTCTAGCCCTTCCAATTGCAAAAATAGTCTTCACTAAGTAAATCCCATCGCTGCTGTTTTGTTGAGTCTGCAACTAGCCAGACTGAAACAATAGCACCCAAAGAGCCCACAACTCCCTGGTTGCAACTTAATGGGCTGTTTGTTAACTTCAAAGCTGACCATTTAAATGCTAACATTATTAGGCAAGTAATACAAAACATAAGCACCCAGCTTGAATCATTAGCATTTAATTGCCTAACATTTTCTCTTGTTTAATCTACAGCACTGTGCAAACTGGTCCTAATTTTGAACAGTGGAGCACTCACGGTTATGTTGCCCTGTGTGGAGGGACTCATGAAGAAAAAGCAAAATATTTGAGCTTCCAAAACCCTGTATCTTTTAATACCACAAACAATGCACCTTTACTATAGAGTTTTCTCAGCTCTTATTTTTTTTTCTTTTATTTAGGTTCTTTTCCTTGACTGGAATGCTTGTTACCTAGTCCGGGCAAGGACTGTTGTTAAGAAGCGAAGATTCAGCTGCTAATGAAAGAGTTTGGAGTTGTTTCCTTTATTCTTTGCTTGAGCAAATGGGAAAAAAAAAGCCCTTTCTACTGCTTTTCCAAGGTGGTGTAAAGGTCACTGACAATAGCTCCCCTATAGATGCCAATGTGTGACATTTTGCCTGACTAAAACAGAAACATGATAAGCTATGAAAAAATTCAAATTCTTTTCTAGATAAAGCTGTTTCTGAAACGTGACTTGTTCCTTAAAATAAGGTACAGAATTTAACTCTTATCTTCAAATCTTATCTGAAGCTTAAAGCGTGTCCCCTGAATTTAAAAAAATCACCAAAAAAAGTGAAGTAACACAAATCATGTAAAATATATACAATGAAACCTGGATAAAGACTAATAGGCTAATGTCTAAATGGATGATTAGAGTAAAGTGATTGTTTGAAGTTTCAGTTTTTAGCAATTGAGATCAAACCTGGAGTGTAAGGATGGAAATTCCATCAAAGCCACTCTCTCCAAAAAATAATCCCCAAACTCCTTTTTTTTTTTTTTTTATTGCTGAGAGACACGTTATTGTTAACTTCAGGAGTAATAAGAAAGATGATAAAACCAAGCATTCATTGTGGTGTATTTTTGACATTTTGTCCTCTGAGATTTCCATTCTTCTGTTCACTTTTTTTCCATGCTTCTCTGGTATCTGGTCTTCATTGTTAAAAAAACAGTTTTTTTTACTCTTGTTCTGAGAAGTGTTTTCTATCCCCCCAAAAAAAGCATACTCCAGTTTCTCTCCAAGTTAAATTCACCTTGACCAACACTATTTCCCCCATGAAGTTAAGACTTCAGTAAATTTACCTGGCAGGAAATGCTACCCAACTGATCCTCATTGTGTGCCCTGCAATGAACTTCCCTGCAGTTCAAAGTACAACTTTTTTTTGTTGTTGTTAGAAAAGAAGCCCTGAGATAGATGGACATATCAAACCCATGTATGCAGGAGAACAAATCTGCCAAGTGGCAGGTTTAATACTTTTTTTACATGATATTGTCACTCAGAGATTAATTTATGGAAGATTATTTTGTCTTAAACCTGTAGAGCTCTCTGGATTCACCATTACACAATGTTAGCCTGTAAGCATTACACTGATCCATTTGAAGAATTTTGTCTCTGGACAAACAAAGCATTACTAGGCAGATTTACCGAAAGAGTTAGAAGGTGCTGATTCCAGCCAGTCTTCAAAAGAAGCCAAAGATGATTGTTGAAAAAAAAAATTGAAATTAGTGACTGCAGGATTGGAGTTTGGATGAGAACTCAGGCAGATGTAAGCAAAAAGGATGGAAAGGCAAAAGAAAGGATAGAAAGGCAAAGGGTCCTAGCGACTGGACAGAAAACTGATTAAAGGGTTTCTTCATCCCTGGCTGCCTGTAGACCTTCTCCTTTCTCTCATCCATAACAAGCAATCAAACAAATCCCTCTATCAGTCTGCAGCAAGTTACACTGCATGGCAATCCCTTTTCCCACGCTCAAGCATGGCTTTATAAAGCCTCTTGTTCTTCTGGAAAAAATAAGTGCTGAACTTCTGCAAACTAATCTCAGGCTCTGGTGGTTTCACCCCAGTTTGGCCATTTTCATTACACTGACATCTTCAATCCACTCTTTCCTAAACACAGTCATTGGAATTTTATGAATCATCTTCTTGGAAAGTAGCATAATATTGAGATGCAGTAATGGAGGGTGCCAGCAGATGGTGACATATGTAAATTTCTATAAAGATTATGTGTAACAAAAGAGTCTTTAGAGGAGGTGCAGATACTTCATGTATTTCTGCTTCCATTTCTTGTAATGCTCAGGGAAAAAGAAAATCTTCTTTTCATTATTTCTATCTTGGCCTGCTACAGCCGGTGGCAGCTGTTTGGGGACCTATTTCTACCACTCAGATAATTTTGTTTGGCATTGATGCCTGGGTAGCTGCTGCAAACCATCTTGGAAACTCCTACAGAGTGTGTCTACTTTATGCTTTTTTGCTGAGAGTTGTTTTTTGTTTTTGTTTTTGTTTTCTTTTTCCTTTGGAGAAGTTATTACCAAGTGCACTGTTTACTGTTTATTGTTGATATCACAGGGGAGCCAAAATGCAAAATAGATGGCTGTAATAGCCACAGGGTAGCATACTGGGGGCCAACAGAGGAGAAATGCTAATCACATCTCCATTTCCTGGCCCATATGGTCAGGGCTTCAGTACACGATGGTTTGAAATGCTATTATGAGTACAGGCTAATATCGATTCTACAGAGAAGACTTTGGCAAATCTATTACCAACCCTCTTAAATTGCACCTCACTAACAATTTAGGGTAGGCATTCATCCAGAGAAAAGAAATTCAGCAGTGGGCTTGATGAACTTGGAGAAGAGTTGACCTTATAGGAGGGGGAAAACTTTGAAAAGTCACATTTGTATTTTTTCTTGGCAAGAACGAACTGCATATCTCTTCTGAGGGAATGACTTGCTCAAACTGCAACCCTGTCCAGGTCTAGCTCACTCATTCAGTGTGAAAACCCTTTTGGCCACAGAAGGCATTTCTGCCTCAGCTGTTATTGTCTCCCATCCACCAGAAGCTTTCACCCCAAAATAGAAAGGGCCATGTGTTGCCATGCCAGTTCTCTTCAGCAATCTTTCCAAACTTCCCTTTCTGGTGGTTCAGATGAACGTGTGGGACTGAGAAGTGGGTACCACTGAGGGACAGGAATGTTCTCTGAGGCTTTGGGGGGGACAACAGGAGGGCAGAGCAGGCAGGTGAAGGCACCAGTTTGCCATCCCGTGCCAAAAGTGGTGCCAGCTCATCTGCTGGAGCTTAGCAAGGCTACCCACAGGGCTGTTCTTCTGTGTTAGCACTAACTGGTGCCATTTGAAAACAGTGGAGAAAATAAAGCAAGTAGCCAGTGGTAGCTGAGAAACCAATACATTCTGCTAAACCAAAGAAAGATTTGTGCTCCTACCAGGCGTTATCCCACATATTCAGATGAGGGAGAGGAAGAACTTGAGTACAGTCAGTAAACAATGGAAATGGACTATGGCAGTAGACAACACATTAAAGCGACCAGAATGGAGACAATTTTATTTTCAGACATGGTCAGAGTCAGCAGTGCACACAAGCTGTGTTCCTAATGTGAATCAGGCTGTTTTGAATTCACTTTTCCCTAGTCAGCTACCCCTCCTTGCCCTAAAAGGTGGTCCTTTCTGGTACTAAGCTCTACTGACTCCACAGTGACCAGATATAAGCAGGAGGTATCCTCAAAAATTATTTACTCTTTAGATTCCTAAGCCATGCAGCCTCCTTCAGATGGTGGGAATGGAAAGTCCTCTCCATTTCTAGGCAGCTCTTGGAGACTCAGGTCTCTTTCCATTCAAGAGCACAGAGGAGCCAGCCACTGCTGCCACTTTAGCATAGTGGTAACAGCAACCCTTTAGAAGAGATTTGCTTTGAAGGCCTGGCCTTAAATGCTTGTAAGGTGCGAGGGAAGTAAAATTTAGAAAAAAAGCATGGTGATCTAAATCCATCCCTATTACTGGGGAGTGAGTAATTTTCAGTCTTTGGGATTAAATTTTCTTTAATAGTACAAAGTGCATGCTTTCAGCTCTGGAATTATTCTGTCTGGAAAGATGCTTTCTTGCTTCCTGTGCAGTCACTTTTTACAGTATTTTCTATCTCTAGTTTGACTGTCCCTAAATGGTATTTACTCACAAAGCCACTGCCACATAGCATGTGTTCTTCTGCCTAGCAAGCTGTGTGTCCATTATCACTGATATTTTTGTACCACTCATCATGACCTGAGCAGTTGTAGATTATCCTGAGATTTTGCCTCAATGCATACATTTTCCTGCATCAAAGACTTGTTGTTTTCCATTTATGGCCCTTGTAGTGCATTTTGAGGTTGGCTTTTTTTGCTGCATAGCCTTGGGAATCAGACACATACACACACAACGTTGTTTTTCTGTAACAGGCAGCTTACAGAAAAACATATGAAGAAAAATATGTGAAGAAAGACATATCCTAATATGAGGTTACAGAGCACTGCACTGAAGTCATCATGTTGCTCCATTCATAATAATTCTTAGAGGAAAGTGTATAATTAGGAGCACTGTGTATATTTGGCGAATGACGACATCATCGGCGAGGACATTGATGATGGAAAACCTAGCATAATTTGTAGTGTGAGTAGGTGTGTACTCTCCTTTTCAGATTTACACTTCTTCCTAGGAATAGATTTGGTAGCAGGGCTGGCTTTGGGGAAGAATCAAGCTGACAACTGTAATGGGCAGCAAAGCAAGTCCCTCAGAAAAGGCTGATCATTGTCCTGTTGTGTGAGAGCAGGATCATTGGCTGAGCTAGGGGTGTGGAAATAAATCTGCCTCTGGTGAGAAGGAATAGGCAATGAAAAGAAAACTGACTTTGCTAGTTGGGCCTGGCAGGAAAGAAGGCAGCAGAGGAGAGGTGGCAGAGGTAACTGCCTTCGCTTCCCTGTGCCAGCACCTGCCTGTTCCACACAGCCTCACTGTCTGTTCTGCACTCCTCCAATATTTCAGTTTGCCTCTGCTGCTGATAAACTGTGAGCCAACTCTGTCTTGGAGGCACAGTGGAGTCCTTGCTTTTATGGAAAGCTGTGGTTCTCCTCCATCCTGCTTCATAACACTATGTCTGTGTTGTTAAGGATCAAGTCCTCCAGACCGGGTGTTTTCTACCATTCTCATTTTCCCAACTTTACTTTGACCGTGTTGCAGTACCATCATACAGCACACAAGAGCAACAGCTTTTTCTGTCCTGTGTCATTGTCATCACTACTTAATTCCTGAGTCTGGAGTCCTGCTGAGGTTCCAAAGCCCCTACTCACTGAAAACAACATCTTGATAGGATATGGGTAGAGTGGGATAATTTTGAGATGAATTGTAGATCTAAATTAACTGTGTCTTTTAGGATACATTTTTACAATATGGCCAAGCTGATGCACAAGCTCACCAGTGACTAAAGGGAGAAACTGTGGTAACTTTTCTTCTGACTCCTCTTTTCTCTGCCCTCCCCTTTTCCCTTCCCCATCTCTCACCACAGCAATCAACTTTCCCTCCTGATCATTACAATGGCTCATCTAATCTCAAATGAAACTGCTTTGTCTCGTCCTTTTTTGCCATCTGATTGGGCTGCTGTGTCTTGCTGTGTGACTTACATGAGTATGAAAGTCATCTCAAAGTGAGCAGTAGGAGAGCATGGCTAGGAGCAGGAAGGATGGAGATATTCAGGAATGAAGCTAAACCTGCTACTTACACAGTGGTACACTATTGTCTCAGATCATATCATAAGATCAGACTCTAAGTGTGCCATGCCAGAAATCTTGTCATTAATTTGAACATTTCATAGTACAATAGTCACTGAATTAGTTGGGCCGGAATGGACCTTGGGATGTCTTTCAGTCTGCTCTCAGCAAGGTGAAAGCGACCATTAAAGGTCTCTTTGGTTAAACGTGTGCCAATGGACTTCAAGAAACCCCATTTTGGTTGCAATATTTGCCTGCTGACAGTCTGTAGAGCATAAAAGTACCTAGACTGACATGAAAGGAAGTGAGTGGGTTCAGCCTCCCTGCAATTTCATGAAAGACATCCACTATGTAAGTGGTATTCATGGCCTCATATTCTCCTTCTGAATCTGCAGGTTTTCTGAAGGGTTCTCTTGGTACACACTTTCTTCTATAAGGGGTCCCTTGAATGCTGTTTTCCACAGTAAATCCTGGCAGATTTTGCTGAGAGAGAATGCAAAGATGTTCATACCTCATAAATACATAAGGCAAAGGATGTCAGGGAAGGGAAATATTCTCTCCATTCTATAAAGGAAAGCTTTGCTGAATCTTTTTTCTCCTCCAGAGTCCCAGAGAACGTGTGCAGCAGCATAGCAATGGGGACACCAACCTCCTGAGGCTCAGCCCAGTACCTTTCCTGTAAAATTATTTTTCTTCAAAGCTGCCATCTAGGAGGATTTTGTTAGCTGCTCACAGCTCTGAGATTTGTTGGGGACTTTTGCCTAAGCTCATTCTATTTCTTGAATACAAGTGTGCATTTGTTTCCTTGATCTGCTATCACACAATTTCCTTTTAAACAGAGCTTACTGTGCAATCTTATGTCAGCCTTTCCATTTGTTCTTGTGCCATGAACAGATTTGTCTTTGCCTTGTGTGACTGCACACACTTTATGGAGATTATAGCTGCTCTAGTTTGTGCTATCACTGCCTTACTCACTGCCTTACTGGCCATTTTTCAAATAATTTGTAAATCCATTATAAATTATTCTTTCTGCAGGATGTTCCAACATCAGTATGAAAGATATTTGAAAGGCTGTTGCAAAGTAATCAGATACCTTGCCTTCTTTTGCCAGCTGTTGGGAACACATGATGACCAAGTGCAGAGTTTTCATCTGGGTGCAACAATCTTCTAATGTTTTGATTGGAACATTCATTTTATTCACTCTGTAAGTTCAAAGGTGAATGAATTTTGTTAATCCTATTCTCCTTCACAGTGTGAGTTGAGATTTTCAATTTTTCTCCACTGGAGACCATTTTTCTCTTGTGCTGATATGCACCGAAATATTCTGCCTGGCTTGTTCAGTATTTCCCTGGGAATCCCTCTAGTCTTAGCCACTTGGGTGGATAATTTCACCCACCCACTGTTACTGCTCTCACTTACCATTTGATATCTGACATCCTTTGCCCATCCTCATTTACGTCCTCTTTGCAGCTGGTATAGGAAGAGACCCTTTTGACTTCTCATGTTTGCCAAAGTTCATGAGCCTCAGAGCTCTGTGTTAGGAATAAAAGTGGATGAGAGAGCTGGGTATCTCTTAGGTAATACCTTTCTACTCCTATGGCCCTTAATGTTGAAAGAATTAAACACTGGGAGGCAAGGCATTTGCTCACAGTTCAAAAAAAGTTTCAGTCAATATTTAGCTTCAAGCTCTTGATTTTTTTTTCAGGTCAGTGTTTCTAGGAAATAAAGAAAGGAATGTGGGTTTTTCCTTGTATTCTTTCACAGTTGCCCCCACTCAAAACCAGTCATACCCAACGATGAAAAATGTCCTAGTGACTTCATCGTGGTGTTTCTGCAGGGTAGCAGAGATCTATATAATGGTTGGAAAGAAAGGTGTTTTTTTTTTATGTGAGAAAGATACGGCTTTTTTACCACAAAGGAAGAGCTGCAACTGAATTCATCGCAGTCCGTGATATTTTCCTACCCTTTAGCTATACTCTTGGTGCACCAAGAGTGCCCCTTTTGGGAAACATCTACAGTGCCCATTCTAAAACACTAAATTGTTGACTATATTCCACAGTTTGTTCGAAAAGGCAGACAGATTCTCCAGTATTTCACTGTGATGGAGCAGCCCAACTTTCTGCAGCCTTAATTAACAGTAATATGAGATACAGAAGCAATAACACAAGTGCATCACCAGTAGAGACAGTGACATGCTCTGGCTTTTCAACCTGACTGCTTTTTCTGCTCATCTTTCCCAATGCTAATTCCCCAAATTAACTTTGCAATGAACATTTACCACTCTGGTAATATGGCTGCATCTGCACTCCCAATTATCAGAAGGTGTGGCCAAAACATTTCCTGAATCATTGCCGGGTCTCTGCGCTAAGGATGTGTGAAAGGATTTTGGAAGGTCAGACACTTTCTGTGTAAACAACACTGAATGTCCTAAAATACGCTGTCTCCACTGTGAATTCAAAAACTTTTATTCAGCACTTATGTTAGCAAAATTTGCTTGCTTCGAGGCAAGTGAAAGGCAAAGGCAAAGTGGGTTAGAACATGGCCAGACCTAATTCAATTTTGTATTTAAGTGATTGTCCTCGGGAAATTTTTACTTAGTACTACTAATTTTAAAATTAATTTATTAGGAAAGAGATGGGGAAAAAAGTAATTTATATATAACTCAAGAACTACTGTGGCACTGGGATAAAGTGCAGTGCAAAAATGCCTGAGCAACTTATTTAGTGCTTGTAAATAGACTGAATCCTAACTCATGCTTCTGTTTAAATGGGCTATTCCACAGGTCATATTTCTCATTTTCTGCAGCCAACTTGTCACCTGGTTATATTGCAAAGATTTACACTACATTCACAAATGCCAGTTTAAAGTGTCAAGGCTCCTTTAAAAGAAAAATAAAGTTAACCTGGGCAAAATGAATAATATATATTTTATAGCCAAAAAGTGGATTTCTTTTAAGTTTCAGAAGAACTGTGAGTTCCTGCAGCCTGTGATTGCAACAATATTTTTTCCTAAGGAACAGAAAGCATTTATACCTTGATATCCAATTCCTTAAGGTACGCCTATACTTGTAAATTTTAGTCTATTTCTTCTCCATTCATTGTGTACTCTGGCAGAAGCTGGGAACTATGTAAATTTTTACTTTATAGCTGCTGAAAGCATCTTACATGCAAACAGCATGTAAGCAAACAGCATCACCCCTAACACCTCCTGTGAAGCAACAGTCCTTGATTATTCTTCAAAATTAAACAAAAATAAAACACTTATAAATTGGTACCCCAAATTCTGATAGAATTTCTTTCCACAAGGCACCAGTGTCTCACCACTGTGGTTCCTAATGGCCATACTGGTTTACAAACATTGTCACACATGACAATACTTGTAGGCTGAAGATCCTGTAATGTAATGTAAATCTCATTTTCAAATTTTAATTAACAAATAAAGATTGTAGAAATGGTAAAGATGACTGCAAATTGCAGTTCAGTTGTTTTCAGTTGATGGAAGATAGGTAGAAGCTCTTATCAGAACAGGTCGTACAATGTCACTGATGGGCTGAAATTGAAATTTTCAGTGATTTGGAAGATAGGCAATCCTGTTGTTCTGGGATAACATGACCATGATTCACTGCCTCAAAAGCAATCACAGATCAGCAACTCCTTTCTGCCCCCAGCCACTCTATCCCA
Organism: Ammospiza caudacuta; assembly: GCF_027887145.1. Lineage (NCBI taxonomy): Eukaryota > Metazoa > Chordata > Aves > Passeriformes > Passerellidae > Ammospiza > Ammospiza caudacuta. Next base: position 109,718,025 of record NC_080593.1, on the reverse strand, counting down.
TGTCAGAGTGAAGGTCACAACAATGTTCAGCAGGCTGGTGAATGCCTGCAGATTTTGTGGCTTGTGTTTGTCAGGAGTATGTGAACACAAGTTTGTCATCTAGTCTGCAAGTGCTCAGGGCTTACAGCTGCAGCTATTATAGGGTAAAAGTAGTTAGGGAAAGCTGTGTCATGGAGCATAAGAGTGCACCCCCTCTCTTTGTCCAAATATAGTTGCATTTGTAGACTAAAGATCCCCTGGGCAGGAATATATTTAGAGGGCATCTGGACACAGTAGACTCAGGTGAGAAAACTTTATTTCATTTATTGAAAAAACTAAAAAATTACAGTTGAAAGTAGAAAGAATTTGAGGCCTTACAAACACATAGGTAAATCATCAGTTTACAGCCTCTGCTGGCCTTGTGAGGCAATGGGCAGCTCTAGAGATGGAGAAGCAAAGAGTAATGCTCTTCTGCTGCCCTTTGTCAACCACTCATTTTCCTGCCAGGTGTCTTCTGAGTGTCCCTGTTCCAGGGTGGGTCCCTCATGGGTAGACCTAATTAACTTCTGCCCCTCACAGAGAGGAGGACTTCAAAGGGAAGTATACTTGCCCCCCTCATGAATGATGAATGTCAACATGCTCTAGGAATCATATTTTTATGTTTATTGCTGCCACGTGAAGTAAAAGTCATGCAAAAGACACAAAAGAAGATGACTCTAATATAAAAATGTCAAAAGCAGAAGGGAAGCAGGAAGAATGACCAACTACCAACTCTGAATGGAGGGAAGTTCCAGGCAAGCTGACTACAGAAGCAGTAGAAAGGGAAGCAGAAAGGGAATCCCATTTTATCCTTCAAATGCTCTGTGAAGATGTTAGAGGAAGGAGGCAGAGAGGCCTCCCATAACACAACAATAAACACAACATCCGTGTTTTCTGCAATGCCATCTGTTTCTGCATCTTGCAGTGCATTGCAAAATACAGCTGCTGCCACCAAATGCCCAGCTAATTTTAGGGTACTTATCTGAGCTTGGGTAAGTAGTCTCTCAGCCTCCATTTGTAGGGGATGACACATGAGCTCTCCCACCTGCTGTAGATTTCCTCACCATTTCCCTTGGGAGATCATAAAGGGAGATATGCAGTTGTGGGATAAGAAAGAAGGGTTATACAATTAATTAGAAATTGTGAAGTTGTCAGCAGCATAAGCTGTAGTAAGCAGTTTGTTTTCAGTCCAGGGAGGGGCTGGCCTGCAAAATAAATTAAAAAACCCCATCCCTTTGACTGGAAGAGTGCAGCAAATTCATCAATGTTTGTGTAAAGAAGCAAAGGAGGACAAAGCAAAGCTTGTGAACAATGCTAAATAGCATAGTTGCAGGAAAAAAAATAATGACCTGTCTTAGGAGCACAGACTGTGCCAATCTCTGGACAATGGAGCCCCTCACTCCTGGGTAGAGGAACTTGCTGCTGAAATAAGAAGTTGCATCCTGGGAGTGTGGAGATCTCTGTGTGTAGGACTTCTGCTTGTTTTCTTGCTTATTCATAGGCATTTGTAGCATGCAAGCAGAACAGATATTTCCTACCTATACATTCAATGGGACTGTCACCTTAGCTGGATGGCCATGTGGAGGATGCCCTAAACTGTACTGGGGAACAGTGGAAGGAAGGATAAACTAAATGGGAATCCAGCCATGATCTGATGTGTGGATGAGTGCCAGTGTTTCTCCATGTTTGAACCTTTGGATTGAGAAGGGCTTGAGAAAGATAAAATGTTAGTAGTCAAGGAATTTGAATGGAAGCAAATTGACAGCAAAATACTGAACTGCATGATGACTTATGAGCTCCACGTGGCAGAAAAAATATAAAGAAGCCTTCATCATAGTCTCTCTGATGAAAACCACCTGTTGATGGAAGCCAAGATTCAAATAAAATAACCAAGTCTATCTTAGGAAAGTAAAGGAATGCCACTAAGAATGTCTCATAATGTAAACTGAGAGTGTACATTCACCTTGAATACTGCTTACAATTCTGGGCACAGCACTTCAAAAAGGGCAAAGCAAATGGATCCAGAGAAGGGCAAGAAAAAAGTATCAGAGGAATAGCAAGATGTCTCCTGTGTGCATGGTGATTATAAAGGTGAATGCTTTAGAAAGGAGCAAATAACTTATGACATAGCATAAATATATCCAGTACTGACTAGAACAAAGAAGGTTAGACAGAGGCACCTGTTTGCTTTCAAACTTGAGAAAAAAATTACAGAGACATCATAAATGATAAGAAAACCAATTTAAAACTTTTAAAAGGATAGTTCTGGAAGCATGAACAGCATGCAGATGTGTATACACTGCAGTAAAACACAACTGAGAAAAAGAGATCAGTAGGATTCCAAAGAGCCCTTAAGACCAGATCTCCAATGGTATTCAGGGACTAACTCCTACTGAAACAAATGTAGTGACTTCAATTAGCTATGAGCTCAGTATTGGGAAGTTCTGAGCATGCTGGCTGTACTCCAGTGAGACCCAAGCTTTGCTCTCAGCAGGTAAATATTGTCCCTGATGAGCGCAGCAGAAATTATACCCCTGAGGTTAAGCACACACTTATATTATTTGCTGGACCTGCATGAGCATGTTGAGTAGAGAGCTTTTCATAAATAAAATGCCCACAATTATTTATCCTAGGGGAAAAAATTGCTTCACTGAGGAACAAACACCCAGTGATCTGTATACATTTAACTGTAACAACAGAACTCATATAATAATGTACAAGAGCTGACTGAAATATGAGGAAGAATTGAACACCAACTGGAAATACATGCTGGTTGTTTATTTCACTGGCAAGAAAGATGTTACATAAAAGAAAAAAATTCCTTAACTTAAAGCTTCCTTTCACTGTCTGATACTCTATTTTGGAAGAAATGAACAGTCTCTTGTCAGTATGCCTTAGTGAAAAAACGAGAGAGAATATTTTTTTTAAAAATATACCCCTATACCTAGATTATTTAAAGAGTCAAAAACATGAATCAAACATAGTAATAGCTTAGAAGGTTTGAAGTTCTGATTCACTGTTGCTGAGAGCTGCTGGGATTAGTTACATGGTATGTGCTCCTTGGTGGCAAAATGAGCTGCCCTTCCTCCACCGCCCTCCAGCCCTTTGTGCCTGCTCCCACACTCATTGAGATGTGCCAGCACCACTGCTTGTGGGATCATTTCATGGACCAGATTAGGGAGATCTGTGCTGAAAAGCAAGCAAACAAACAAAAATCAAGAACAAAAGCCTTTTTCTCCTGGTGTTTTTCTTTTTGCCCTGGATTGTTTCAAGGGTCTGAGACACAGAGTGTTTGACAAACAATTGCATTACCTCCATCAAAGAGACAGCAAACTACTGCAGAGGGGCAGCAGTTGAGTCAGGGCAGTGCTGAGGAACTTCCCAAGGCAGTTTTGTCAGCAAAAATATATTTAATTGCCCCAAAAGTCTCTCTCTAGAATCAATTACATCAGAATTTAATTCCAAAATTGGGATTCATCCCATTTTTCTGTAATTGTACTTTTATACATATGTATATATGCATAGAAATCTACATTAAAATATTATATATGTGTGCATGTGTATCTCTAAATTTTGAAAATATTCACTAAACTGTGAGATTTGTCTTCCTTGAGGTAAAAAAAATCAAGAAACAAAACCACACAGGCAAACGATGCGTTTAGAGACAGAGCTAAAAATGCCTGGGAAAACAGTGCAATGTTTGTAAAGACCTATACAATAGAGTCCTAGCTGCCTGCCACACAAACATTCCTCTCTTGTGAATGGATGCTTAACTATGGAGCAACAGACCATAAGCGTGGGCAGAGCAGCAGATGGCAGGTCACTCTGTTAATATGGAGAATTCATGCGATTCCAAACATTTTTCTGTGCTTTTACCCCCATGATGTGAAACTGTATGACAATGGAGTGAAGTTCCAATGGCTCCATTTGAGTAGCAAGGAATGTGGAGATAGACTTAATTAGATATTACCCATTTACTGCCAGCTCCTATTTACCGTAACTGAACCACCCATTCTTCCCTGCCCGCTGAAGTGTGTTTGTGTCTTTCAGCAAGGTACTTTGTAGAGCTCATGCATGCTGAGATGCAGAATCAGTCTGTGTGCTGACATTTTCCCTGTCCCCGGGACAAATGGCAGAACAACATGCCCAAGAAAATGAAACAACTGATGGATCTAGAAAGACGACTTTGGTCTCCAGGCTTCAAGACAGCATACTGTGTGCTGGCCTGTGCCTGTCAATGGAAGGCCTCATGACTAAAGTTTTCTTAAGACACAATGAGAATTGCATCTCCCTTTAAACTGCTAGATGACCTGCGCTTTAATGTGGTTACCCTTAACCACATTAAGTGGTTTTCCACATTCTAAATCTTCTTAATATTTTGTTACCCGGAGAGCTTTATTAGCATTCACCTGTCTGAAAATGACTGGGGAACAGAAATGCAAATTACTCCCAGATAATGCAAATACATGGCATTTTGCAAATGAACCTTGAAAAGCTTATGCACATGTTGGACCATATTCCTTGCAGCTTCTGTCCTCAATTAAACTGGTGATGACCATAATATATTATATTGTATGTCAGAGGTTAATTGTTCTCACCTTTTTTTGTCTCTATCTCATCACCTTCTCCGTTCTCCTCCCCTGACCAGTGACAACAGCAGTTGGAAGCAGCTGTCTTAGTTTGCTGTCTTGTGTCAGATGTGTTAAAGGCAGGGCTGCTGAAGATGCGGTTCACATCACTCCAGGGGAATATGTTGAATATCCAGGGCTTGAGTTTGGATGCTGGACTTCTGCTCTTTCTTACTTCTCCATGGAAGTAAAAGCAGACTTGGAGGGGTATTCTGTGAACTTTATGATGTAGGAGTTGCCCCCAAGGTTTTCTGCCTTCAGATTGTCTTTTGTCATGCCCTCACTTCTCTGGATTAAAATCCTCTTTGTTCAATGCTTCAAATATGATAGGCATTCCACAGTGAAAGGAATGAGCAACTCTTCCCTGGAAAAACTTCAGAAAAACAAATAGGTACCAAGCCCCCACTGAAGGGCCAATCTTCAGGTATAATTCTACACTGGAGCATTTTTATCTGCCAATATAATATATTTTCAGGCACAGCATTACCTGACCACTGTTAGATAACACTCATTGTATTCTGTACTGTACAGCAGAAATGGGATTTTGGAAATAATGCATGTAAATGCCACTTTGTAGTATTTAAGTTCTGCTTCTGAAACTATACAATTCTCAACAAACACTTTAAACTGTTCTAAACACTAATACCTATTAAATGGACCCAAATCTTCCAGGCTGATATAATGAATACATCAAGAATGTTGCCATAAGTAGACCCTTAAAATATTTTGATTTTATGTATACTCTTCCTAGAAAATTATTTAAAAGAATAAAAATTATAAGAATGTCAGCCTTTTAAAAATTGAATAATATGTGCAGAAGCAAGAACTTTTGCAGATAGTCAATAAAGGGCAGAAATTTTCAATTTTTTTTTTTTTTTCCACAAAACATCTCTGGCTCCTCAGTAGCATTCCTCAAGGGAGACCCACAAATCCCTTCAAATAATAGGTATATATTACAATTTGTAGCTCCCTTGGTTACTCAAAAGTAGCTCCCTTGGTTACGATAATGAATATATTGCATTATGTGCTATTCCAGTCAGACATCTGACCCTATTTTCATGGACATGAATGGTTTCTTTCTTGTGTCTGTTCCATAGGATCTGTCAACTCTCTTCCTGGTAATGTGTGTCACATCTCTATCACTACTTTCCTCTCAAGTGATCTAATCAATTAGCAAAATTAGATTACGCTATGAGCAAATATATCGAAATTGTTTTTATCTTTCTTTTCAAGGTGATGCTTCTTACCAGAGTTTATAAGACAACTCCAAAATCTGTACTTTTCCCCCCCCCTAGTTGTTTTGTAAATCTAATAATAGTTTTTGCAACCCTAGATCTAAACAAAATGCTGGAGAAAAGAGTAATTCTTAACACTTACATTCTGAAGGTCATCAGTGTGAAGATGTAGGAAATGGAGCAAAACATTTTTTTTTTAGATTACAGTGATGTGGAATATTTGATGGTGCATCTGCATCAAGAAAATACTGTGTTTGGCTTTTTCATAAGAGTAGGAAGGTGACTTCTTCTGCCTGCTGATTTGTCATCTCTGCTGGTACTGACAGGTGCATTGATCCTCATACTGATCTTTCCATTGGCACAAGAAGTTCAGTTAAAGGCTGCTACAAATGCCTGTTAACCAAAAAGAGGTTTTAGTAACTAAATATTGCCTATGCTGAAATGTAGAACAGGAAAGAAAATATTTTCGAGTGTATTTTCTGCCTCCATTGCTGTTTTGTAGATAAGGTTTCTGTGACTTAAAATTTAGAACTCCAAGTAATGGATAAGATTATCGGGGTGTTAAAAGAGATCTTTTTACCTTTTGACTTCATTAGGCTTTGCACTTTTATTTGGTGATCATTTAAGAAAGAAGCCCCCATATTTTAGATACATACATGTATGAACTGGTTTGGTAACTGCCACTGTTTCTTATTCTCTCATGTGAAAAATCAGAATAATCTGGGGAAAATATAGGGGCTTTTACACTGCAGAAATATCTTCCAATGCTTCTCAGATCCCTCTACTAGTATGTGCAATACGGGATGATATTTCATTATTAAAAAGGTCACAGAACACTGCTTTTAAGTGAAATACCTTCCTTGAAAATATATTAGGCAGATTTCACTACAACAAGTTTCTAAAGAATCTCTTTAAGGAGCGATGAAAACAGTCTTTACTCTTGCCCAGATCATGAAGGAAATTGCTTTGGGAAAGAGAATGGTAAAGAGGGAAGGGGAGGAAGAGGGAAAAAACCCACTATGCAAACAACCTAATATCATTATCTCTTTCTTTTTTCTCATTGTACTTTTGCACATACACTTTGAAAGTGTACTTGTTGGACTTTGCTGGCTTTGCCTGAACTGAATATCGCATCAAGCACCCAGCCCAGCAGTGGTTTCGCAGCCCTGTCTGATATTCCCTTTGTGCGTCAGGCGGAGGTAGATTTTGTTTCATGCATCATTCATAAACTCACTGCTGAGATTCCACAAGTTGCTGCGTCTCCAAGTCCTATTTCAGAGGCTTAAAACAGAAAGAGATGACTGCACTTCTGTGGAAAATGGTCACATGTGCCACATCATAAGATGTTGCTGATGTCAAAGATGACACTTATTTTGAATACATAGTAAAAAAAAATAGCTCTTTACTGTTGCACCCATGTCTTAAAAGTTTTCTTGAGTCTTATTGTGTGCTGTATTCACATGCTGACAGAGGAGACACCTGTATTCCTAGCACAAAGAACAGGATAAATAGAAACCTCTCTTTATGTGGAAAGCTGCTCCTTGAGAATATTGGCAAATCACTTAATCATCCAGTCAATCATAGCCTTTTCTCTTACCCAACTATGTCACAGTAAGACCACCTTCCCTTGAATTCAGCCTATTCTCTGCACCTATTGGGCTTCTTTCCTCTCTTTTCTTCTTTTTATGTCTCTATAGTGTGTGGTAGATCCTTTCCTCCTGTTTTTTTCCATCATCTGGAATAGCCATCAACCATTATGTGGCTGACTGAGTTGGGCTTATTTCATATTTGGTGACCTTACACATCTATTGTCACTGGGCTATGTCTCCTTTCTCAGCTAGAAAAAAAACTAAGGAAAAAAAACCAAAAAACCCCCACCACAATACCACCACCACCACCAATAATAATAAAGGCAATAGAACTTTCATTCCTGAGCTTCTTTACAATCCCAGTATGAAAGCCTCTAAAAAAGCCAACAGACTGCAGCAATCACCCTTACCTCTACCTAGACTGGGTATAAGATCCATTTTAACAAAGAATATCTGTATTTGTGCTGATAATGTAGCCCACGGAGACATGTTCTCAGATGTTTTTGGTAATGGCATATATAATCCATCACAGTGAATTTTGAAGCGGGGCCTCAGGAAGGGTGATGAATCCCTGGACTGAATTAATTTATAGCAAGGCAAATGTGTACTCCTGCCTGTAGCCCAGAAACTGTTCCCTACAGATGGCCAGTCACATCTTTCACTGTGTTTTCCCCTGATTAGGCAGAAGCATAGGACATCCCTGGTGGGGACCCCATTCAATCAAGTGAGACAGAATAGGAATTTGATAGTGCCCAGGAGAAAAAGTCCATGTTCACATTTCTGACTTCACATTGCTCAAAGCTCCCCAAGGATGAGAGGACATCAGCTTTGATCTTGCAATGGGCCTTGCAACTCTCCCTATGACCACCCCTTCATCTTAGACACGATTGCTCTTGTTTATCAATAACAATTTGTGCATAAATGTTAACAGGACCAGAACAAAACCCTGAAACATTTTATGCTTTTCATACAACTCTTCAAAAATTTTTAATAATGTCTTCCTCTGCTGACCTTACAAAACTTGAAATAAATGCACTTTTCGGTACACTAAATTACAGAATTAAAAGAAGGATTGAGAGAAAGATCTGGGGAGCTACACTCTGATCTCAGTGCTGGAAAAGGTCATGGAGCAGATCATCTTGAGTGCCACTACACAGTACACACAGAACAATCAGTGGATCAGGCCCATTTGTAATGGGGCAAGAGAGGCAGGTCTTGCTTGACCACTGTACATCTTACCACTCTGTACATCAACCTGAAAGGAATTTGTACGGAGGCAGGGATTGCTCTGCTCCTGGGGAGCAAGCAATAGGACAAGAAAATTGGCCTCAAGTTGCACCAGGGGAGGTTTAGATTAAATATTAGGAAAAAATTCTTCACCAAAAATGTTATCAAACATTGGAACAGGCTGCCCAGGGAAGTGGTTGAGTCACCATCCCTGGTGATATTTAAAAGGTGTGTAATTTGTCACTTGGGGACACGGTTTCATGGTGGACTGGGAAGCAGTAGGTTAAAAGCTGGAATTCATGATCTTAAAAGTCTTTTCCAAACCAAACAGTTCTATGATTCTATGATAACACACAGTTCACCCCAAAAGTCAGCAGAAGAGTATTGGTGTCTAATGTAGTATTAGTAAATAATACTTACACTTCTGAAATTATACCTCTGAAACCAAAATTATAAATGTGTCATGGAAAAGAAGCTCAGAAAGATGCCCTGCTCCTCTCTTGCTCTTCACTGAGATGGAGGTTGCAGTTTCTTCCTGTTAGGGAGCTAATAAGGACAAAAAGTAGTAATAAAACCAGTATTAGGTTTGTGCTACCCTGACCTTTCTGCACTTTCTGCTTAGCGACCACTCAAGGAATTTAAAACAAACATGTTCACTGATGTCACGTTACCAAGAAACCTGGCCAGACATTCAAGGGCACAACTGCATAGGCTTTACTTTTTTTTTTTCCCTAGCTCACTTTTATCTCAGGTCTGTTTGGGGAGGGAATAGCAATGGCCCAGCTGAACCTTCAGGCAGGTTTTCAAGTCAGCTGGAGGAATTCCATGACTGAATAGTATTTATATAGCACTGAAGATTATGTTTTGAAAAGTTTTAAAGTATTTTTCTAATGAGTCTTCTGCTAAATTTTTGGGTAGATGAGATATTAGTTGGATACTGGTTGTCTATACTATCAGGCAGCTTCTGAACTTAATTCTGGTTTCTTTATATGCAAAATCCCTCTTAAACAATGGATGAATTAATGTTTTTTTGACCAAACTTACAAAAATAAAATAGGATGGAGGCATGCACGGGGTGGTTGTGTTATTGTGGCTGATACCATGTTTCCCAACATGCAGCAGAACTTGCTGTGTGTTAGTTTGTGTATAAGACGCTTTTCATTGATGACACAATGAACCAAGGATGATAACACTGCTGGCATTCAGTACTGAAGAATTCATATCTATCATTTGGAGACATCTCCATTCATTTTATATTAAAGGTGTGAGAATTTTTTGTGTGATGATAGGATGGTACATTCTGCTATCACATAGCTCTTTCATTCCCAGTGCCTGGGCAATGTCTTTAAAGGTTTATGTGAAGTCTGTGTTTTGCCCTAAGTGGTTGCCTCATTCATGAGTGCTTCTCCACATGCTGCAAAATGAAGACATTTGGCCCTTGGCCCTAGGAATTAACAACAGCCTTTCACTCAGCTCACATTTAATTTCTGTGCAAGTCTTTTTCTGTGAGTCTTTGGACCACATTGTGTGCTGGCATTACCCCGTGCGGAGCAATTTGCATAACACAAAGTATCAGAAAGTGTCATTTTGATTCAGTCTGCTCCTGTTGAAGTGTAAACAGCCACTCAAGATGTAAGGCAGGGGTATTCTCTGTTCCTTCCTTGCCTGATTCAGAGCCTTAATGGCTCTTCAGGCAGACAGGTCAACGTTTTCCATGAGGAAAATGGAAGGGCAAGAAACACTACAAATCCCTCCTTAAAGCTTGTGTGGTATGTGAGGTAACTGGAGTTTTTCACAAAGCAGTAATTAAAGCAAAGCACATACTTGGTGCAAATAAAATTACTGTATTAGAACTTTAGCCCAAACTATTTTCTATATAGTATTAGTTACTAAAATTTGCCACATCCAAAACAGTTAACTGTTGGTGAGGATTTGGTGCAAAATTAATTTTCTTTGTGAAAGGACTGTGCTTATTTAACTAATTTTAGGTCTGCTCCTATTAGTCATCATGGGGGTATAATAAACCCTTTTAAATTTTGTAAAGGACAAAGAGAGAAAGGAATTTTCAGTTTCTGTCATCATAGCTCAATTGACTTGCATTCTCTGGTAGCTATGCTGCATCAGCTCCTTGCCAAAGAGCCTGTCTTCCCTTCATTACAATTTTCTAAATCTGCTCCTTGCCTCCTGAACTGTCTGGCACTTTATCTGGAGGACATTTCAGTTCAAGGAAAGGGACAAGACTATAGAGATTTCTCTCCCTGAAGAAATTTAACCTTTGTGCTGGATTGACATGTCTGTGCACTTAAAACCATTTTATACCTAAATCATGTACAAGTCAAATCCCTCAAGCCCCAGTGTTTCAATCTTGAGGGAAGGGGGTAAATTTACATCTAATTTTGAGGGGCTGCTGAGAGGAACTGTGCCAAGAAAGATGCCAATTATGAACAGGACAAGCTGTTATACCTGCTTGTTGAGGTATATGCATAAGCAAATCCTTAGCTGCTGTAAATTAGTGCAATTCCACTCACATCTAAAGACTCTCCATGTTCATTATCTGGATCTTTATTTTCAGGTACTGTATGTGCTACACAATTTCCTCTGCGAGGTAATTTGCATTCAGGCATGCTCCAGCTGCATGATTCTATAATATTTATACGCCTGTCATTATAAAATGCTGAGTGAACAATAACAGGGACTAAACAGGAGCATATGAAGAGCAGAAAGGACTTGGGATGAAGTGCATGTCTCACACAACTATTCAATGTGTTAATTGCTTCATTATTATTTTCCATTATTTCTTCGCTAGACATAGACATGCAGTCTGCTGTAGTGGAAAAAAGATAGTTTGGGCAACAATTAGAGGAAATTTAAAAACTATGGCACAGCTGCTTTTTTTCTTCCCCTCGCTGCAAGTGCTAAGAGAAAAATGCACTTTGAGGCTAAGATTTTCAGTGTAGAGAAAGTAAAAAAAAAAAGCCAAGAAGAATACAGGAAAACTTCAGTGTGTGCAATAAGGTTAACCCTGGAGGAAAAAGATATTCACTGCAATGCACAAAACATCTCCTCGCTACCTGGTCTCTGTGTTTTACCCTAAAAATCAGAAAATACTGATGAGAGAAGAACTGGGAGGCAAAAGTGCAGCAGTCAGAAGGACCAAGTGACAGCAATCCTCAGGATGAGAGCAGGAAGGAAACAAAGGAAGAGAGAAGCAGCAGCAGGAAGGCTTATGTTCCTTTATGCAGTCGTTTGCAGTCTCCCCTTCTGCCAGGGTCTGAGGCATGCTGAATTCTGGCTGTCAAAGCAGCCCAACAAAACCTTTTAGAGACATCAGATATCTGTCCTGCTGGCCATTGGCCTGCAGTGGGATTTTGTGATGCTGTCATTTGAAAGCCATTGCCAATGACACCTAATGAGTTAACAAAAGTCAACATTGGTAGCTCCAAGTGGTTGTAACATCTGGGTTATGAAGTTTACAAGGGAAAAGTATGAACCATTCAAGCACTGTCACAATGTCTTTCATCCTTCAGCAAAATCTTTAGACTTCTGATTAAGCTATTAGTGCAGTCCCTAAAACAAGTACAGTTGAATTTCAGACATAAAACACTAGGCAGCTCACAACCACACTTTTCTAATAAGTGTTAACCTTGAAAAAAAAATCAGTCCTTTGGAGTGTTGGCTACTCCAGCACAGAAAATGCTGGGTATCCCAAGAGCTCTCTTGCTCCTTACTGTCTAAATTGCAACACTTCTGCCCTCCAAGAGAGGGAGTAGAAACAGCCTCTGCCATTCAGTCAATCAGTCACAAAACTCAAATAGCAAAGAGCATGTTGCTTAAGAACAGCTCCCATTTTGGGATAAGATGTTTAACAGACATTTATGGACAAATATTGCTAAACAAAACCAGATTACTAAATTAAAATACATGAAAATATGCATATGAAAATAAACATGTATGATGAAAAAAATTTAAAATGATTGAGCATCATTGAAATCCAAGATGAATCACTACCACTGAGAATAAACCTAAGAAAATTCAAGGAAGAAAAATATTTCAAAGAGAACACATATACTTTAAATACAAAATTAAGGTGCAGTTCCATCTGACCCCTGGGAGCTTTCCTTCAAGCAAAGTGGGTGCAGCAGAGTCAACCAAACAGACATTGAACATTAATAGACATAACATGTTCTTGAGGGACCAAGAAGGATTTGAGAGTGGGGAGATGAACAAAATGTACCCAAGTAAATGGATTATACAGCATAGTAGGTGTGCATCTGAACTCAAGGATGTTAGGTTCAGACTTGCTTCAAGCTAGCACTAGAACTATAAGCAATATTTCTGCATCTGGATCAATCATTTTCCTCTCTAAAGGAAAGAAAGTGGAAACAAAACTCTCTTCAGTGAAAGATGTAGCTAAGTCTCAGTTGGGATACACTTTAGTCTTCCTTCATTTTTAACCCTTTAAATGTGTTTCAAGGTTTTGAGATCAAGAGAGGATAATATTTTTGTCTGTGCTGGGTTTGAATGACCAGTTGGTGGTGGTGGGAGGTCTACAAAGAGGGCTTCTCTGAGAAGATGCTGGGAATTTCCCCTTGCCCAAGAGAGCTGATGTAAGCTGTCTCCAAGATAAACCCACTGCCGGCTGAGGCTGAGCTCCTCAGTGACCCTAGTAGTGACTCTTGGATTTGGTTTTACCTCTCTTTATTCTCCCCTGCTTTGATTGGTAGTAAATTCACTTAATTTCTCCAAGTTAAATCTCTCTTACCAGTGACGGTAGTTGGTGAGTGATCTCTCCCTGTCCTTATCTTGAGCCACGAGCCTCTCATTATATTTTCTCTTCCTCTCCCAGCTGAGGAGGGGAGTGATGGAGTGGTCTTGGTGGGCATCTGACATCCAGCCAGGGTCAACAATCAAATTATCTAAAATGAGGTCTTCCACAATTAGATGATTCTACTCCAGTTATTTTATTTTTAAAGACATGAGAATTGGCCAGAAAAACAGAAACCTCAATCCAAATTACTCCAAGCACACTTTATATTGTAAAGGGGGAAATAATGTTTGAAACCCTAAACTCACAACTGCCCTAATTTCTAATGAACCAACCAAAAACCCAAGACCTTCCAGATGTTCCAAGGTTTGGGATTCAGATTCCACATATCAAGCCACTTTTAAAAATAAATATGAAATGTGGTACAGATTTAGACAATTTAATCCACTGAGTTCCACTCATATCCTGTATAGACAAGTTGTTTTTGCTATTCCCATCAGTAATGACTTTTGTAATTGGATAGGCTGTGAAATTCAGCTCTTCTTCATAGCTCCATCTATTACGAGTTTCTCTGTTCTCTTTTTGATGCCCAAATTATATTCATCTGGACTTTGTCAATGCAAAGCTGTTCTTATTACTAGCTTTGTTGTTTCCTGACTGGATTTTGAGTCAAAGTCCTTTCTTGTAAATATGTATCATTAACATACTTGATTAACTTATTAAACATTGCAGCACAAGCTCATTATGTGTTTGTCTGATGTGATTTAACTTTCATTTGGAGTGAGTTCATTGCAACAGAAAGGCTGTATGATGCAGAGGGAACGCAGGCTACTGCATAATGCTCTCTCCCGTCAAGCAGTGGTTCAAATCCAGTCTCTTCAAAAGCAGCTTTAATTATCACTGTCTAACAGTTTTGAAGAAGGATTTTTTTGGTAGCTGCCTCATAAAACTAGGAGTTTGTACACAGACTTTGTTGCAAAAAGTGAAGAATGACAGAAAATTTGCTTTCTTCTAATATTGAATAAAGGACTTTATTTTAATAAAGTGTTATTCCCCTTTGCTTCCCTGTTTTCTTCTCTTTTTACTGCACTATAGAATTTCTGCTGTGAACTTTTTCCCACCTTCCCTGTGCTGGTATTCTGCCTATTAACTAAAGCAACTGTAAGTCTCTTTATGCTACAGTGCAACCCTGGGCAAGTCACTGTGTGAGCGCTCATCCTTTCTCCAGCTGCAGCAGCATTGCCAGCTGCAGAGGTTGCCAGCACAACCCTGCCTCCTAGCTACCCATCCTTGCCAGAGGCAAAACAGCCTCAGCTGCTCTCAGGAAAGTACCTGAATCCAGATGGGGCAGCAGAGATTTACTCATCACCCTCTCAAACTGGGCCCACCTGTCTGAGCTGGATTGGGTTGGGGAGATTTTCCATGAGCAGCTGAAGGAGCCTGAAGGAGCAGTAGGTTCTGCTGTGAGAGCAGTGATTTGCAATGGCACTGGGAGAGCTGCAGTAGCTCCTTTTGTCACCTTAGGTGTAGGCACAAGGTGCCACATGTCCACACACTCTTGGTCAGTGTGCTCTGTCTGAAACACGGGCTTGATGCCATTCTCTGAGTTTCATGCAAGGTAGAATTCATCAGCTGTGACAACCCCTCCAAGAACAAGGATGGAAAGCAAAAAGAAAAGCCAAAGCATGATTAAGAATTGCTATGTCAGATTCTAACAGAGTGATGGCAGGCATAGCTGCTGCATTTTAGCCATGAAACAAAGTAAATTGTTTCCATGCTAACTATTCATGGCAGATAAGAATTCCATCTCCCAGTGTCCCTGGAGGAAAGGCTTCATGTGTCTGGCCAGCTCCGTGTGAAAAGTGCACGCCAGACTATAGGTCACAGCAGCCCCCTCCACCCCCAGCCCTAGACTAGGGAGGAGATAGGTCATTTTTGCCTTCTAGGCTCTTCTATTTTCTTGTCCATGCAAGCTCAGTTGAGCTTTCTTGCTACTATATCAGGGACAAGAGGAATGTCCCCCCTGTCTGCCTGTTTACTGCACAAGACGTAGATTGCTATTCTCCTGTAACAAGAAAAATCCCCGAGGGAATAAGAGATTTCTCTACCTCCCTACTGTGCTTCTCTACATGGATGGACAGGCCAGGTCAAAATGTGATTCTTCATGATTGCCACATCTTTCTGCTGGTGCCTCATCAGCAGAGAAGCCCCAGGGCTCCTGAATGCACTTGGCCATCACACCGCCCTGCAGACAGGCAGCATCAATGCACAATTCCTGGCGCATCACTTGTCTTCTGCCTGCATTTGTAAAAGAGTTTTGTTGCAACCCAGGGATGCCCTTCCAGCGGAGTAGGGCAAGCTTGTTCTATCAGATTTCTGATGTGGGAATTTGTAATTAAGTCAAAAGTGTAATTTCTCTGCAGTGTGTGTGTACTGAGAAAATCACTAATCTTTCTGGGAATAAATCCACTCACTCACTGTGGTATTCTCAGAAAGACAGTAGGAAAGCTATGTCTGTGTTTGGAGGGCTGGGACACACTGTCTATATTAATTAAGAACTGAAATTGATACTCTCCAGTAAACATACCTGTTTCAAGATTTACTCAGCTCTGGTTCACATGATCCATAAAGAATCTAAGAATTACTAAGGAACTGTTCAGATGTTGTTTTGTCAAAAAATGAGATGACATGGCACAAGGTGACACCATCCCTTTGCTGTCTAAGAGATAAAATAGCTCTTATGCTCCAGGAAGAAAAATTGTCTCCTTTGGAAGAAATAGTGAGAGAATGTAGATGGTCTGTATTGTGTGGGAAATCAGTCTTGATGATTACCACTGTCTCTACTGGCTTCAAGCCTGTCAGTCTCTGCAGCTGATAGTCTGGGGTCCTGCACAAGAGCTAAACTAGTCTTTAGGAAGTGCAGAGCTGTTATTTATGATATAAACCACAGGACAACCTGACTGTGTGATGGCAGCTTTTCAATTTGCAATATGTCCTTTATAAAGAATCACACTTCCTTTTAGAACACACAGGGAAAAATATATTCTTGTGTTCATCGAACTGTTGGAGCTACATGACAACAAGCAAGAAGTCTGGAAACCATGGGAAGGAGGGCATCATAATCCACAACACTGCATAATTAATTATTTTTGCAAAAACACAATCTTAAAAGCCTTGAAGTGTTTATAAGCTTCCAGTGGCCTATTAATAAAACACAGTCAAAATGGAAATTAACTCCTTAAAATATGATGGTGGCTGAAATGAAATGTTCCACAGAATAATATTAGTTAGAGGGCATGCGTATCTTTGTTTCCTGCTCTTTTAGAAAGAATCACTGAATAAATCTAACTTTTGCTTTAAACTTAAGGTATTTGCAATAGTGTATGGGATGGTAATTAGTTCTACAGAACAAGAAAAAGGTTAGCAGAGGAGCCATATAATCTAAAAATAAAACAGTTCCAATGGTTTAGCAAAATGACTAAACAACACAGTTTCTGATGGCAGGAGCTATCAAGAAATTCAAGCATTTCTCAGTGCTTCATGATGTTTTTCCATAACCTATCACAGTTTCTTTTTAAAATGTAGCCTAATTGGTTTACAATACACACTCATCATTTCATGTGCCAAAAATACTGTCTATTAGAGGAACATTAAAGTGATAAAATAATCCCACAGAAACAAGAAAGACTAGTTGCAGATTAGACTTCTATGGTGTAATATAAAGGGCACCACAGGAAGACATTAATGTGGAACCTAATTCTGGAAACGTAATGATAATTATTATTTTCCAACAGGTAATAAGAACAATCAGCATTTATGCTGGTGTCTTGCCTCCTGCATGATGTGGATGCATTCAGTATGGCTGAGGGGAAGGTACTTTTTGGGTAAATGAAGGAAGTAGGGGGGAAGCAGATCTGTGACCTGCAGTGGAATAGGGCTGTTAGGAAGGTCTCACACAGCTGCCCTCCAATTGTCACAAAAAGGCCAGGGATGTTTATGTGGACAGGTGCTGAACTCGGGGAATTGAGCTAAAACAGTACTGAGTGCCTTAGAGAAGCTCAGGTTAATGTTTACATAAAGCGAGAGGAGCTGGGAATATGGAGTTTTTATAGTCTTTTAATTCCATTTGTGCTTGGGGAATGTTTTTCATTTCACTTTTATTTAGATAATTTTCCAGCTTTTATTATGCTAAGTAAATACTGAAAAAGATTATATTATTGATTTGATAGTCACATAATAACAGTAAAACTAATGTAAATGTAGATACAATTTTGTAAAAAGGACATAAAACCTCTTACTAAGCTTCAAAGAAAGAAGCTGAAGTTGAACCAGATCAAAGATTCATCAAGTAAATCAGGTCTCATACTACTATGCATTGGTCATAGCCTGAGTCAAAAGCTGAGTTCTCAGACAAACATAGCAGATTTCAGAGTGTTACTGGTCATCACTACACCATCACACCTGAATTTTTGAGCCACAGATCCCTGTACATATTAAGTTACCTTCAGCCAGGAGTGCTGTTACAGCAGATTACTCTGCACTCTCCTCTGCTCTGCTCTCCCACTGGACCAGCATCAGATCTTACTGGTGGATGAGACCATAAGTGTTGATGCAGCCAGAACGGAATAAGATTGGGAAACCAAGCAGCTTAAAATGAGCTGGGAGGATTTTTTGTCTATTTTTTTCCCCTTCACCTCTAGGTTGGTTTTACCAAGGATCCATTCTCCACTCCATACCACTGTGTGTCTCCACTAGCACTGATGCTCTCTCCTCAGAGAGGGAAGGGCTGTTGAACCACAAGCTGACTGAGTTGGGGGAAGAAGTTGTGTTTTGCTGGATGGAAGTGTTGGAAGCGTGTCCGACATTGTGTGTGTCACCCATGACATTTGCTCTTCCCCTGGGAGCAAAGCTGACTGCAGGTGGAACATTCATGGTGGTGACCTAGTTAGCCAGGAACTTGACCCAGATACAAGCTCATTATTCTGTCCCTAGGGAGCCTGGTTTCAACATCAGACAGGTAAAAATGGAAATTGGGTTGCTTTTCTCAGTGTAACCATCCAACAGGTCGTGAGCCACAGTTTGGCCCAGAAAGCATTTTCTCCTCAGATGCTATCTACACAATTACCTATAGATGGCCACAAACTATCTTCTCCTGCGTTCTGCATTAATCAGGTGTGAGCCAGAAAATGCTGGTTGCATGGTTGTGCTGAAAACAGAGTTATACTGAGGAGAGCTTTGCAGTTGGTGCTAACACAGCCAGGTAGTGCACACTCCATCACGGGGAGCACAGGCAGAGTTGGGTCATAAATAATGACATCTGTCCAGCCTGCACATGCTCAGAGGAGCAAGGCAGGTTATGAATCAGGTTTGATAGACACTGGCACCAGCAAACCCCTCCAGTACCTGCTGGGCTCTAAGCTGTCAAATGCCATGGGAATGGGATTGAGTTATTGCATTTGCAAGCATTAATCTTGAGTTCAGATGAGTTGTGCAAGATCATAACTGAGGGCTTGGAAACTTCTTGCTTAGTCTTTGCCTTTCTCAGCTATAAAATCGCTGAACGATTTTTTTGGAATTAAAAACAAAACAAACAAAAAGCACTGCTGTGCTAAAATCTGTGTTCCAGATTATAGTACAGAGCATATTTTTATGGCAGAGTTTAAACTAGAAATGTGGGTGGAATCTTAATTAACAGATTGCTATAGGACTCACATTATCAGTTGCCAATAACTGTCATACTGTTTACGATTAAATATCACCTTACAAGCCTGCATTTAGAAATATCCCTGACATTTAATGTTTCTTTTTTTCATAAGTGCAACAAAACCCATAACACATAAGCTGCATAGAACCTTATTAACATGTTTACCATGATATTCTGATTCAGTTTCTCTCATTCTTCAGTTAAGGTCTGTGGAGAAAAAGGAGATGGAAAGTACCCAGGGTACTTTACATACACCTGTTGCTATAAACAACGAATCAGAGAGCACACAACAACCAAAGTTCTTTAAAAAATATTGTTCCTTGATTGTCTGCACGTGAAATGTGAATCACATGTGTGGATATGAAATTACCCAAAGTTGGGGTTCTGATATTAAAAAAAAACCCATAAAAATGGGGAGAATTCAAAGCATGACCCTGCTGAGTTTTATTCTACTGCATTGCCACATGTTAAAGAAGATGTAGTTGGGTGAACAGATCACAGTCTGTAATGGGAATATATTGGTTAATGAAAGCTCATAGCACATGGGGCCAACCTCATCACAGGCCTAATTGGACACAACAGCACCAATCTCAGTGGTGTTGTACCCACATATGCTGGCATCAAATCTGGCCCCATGCCTATAAGCAGAAATGATCAGAAATGAGCAGAAATATTAGAGCAAATATGAAAAATAACAACTCCACTAATGATTTTGAACTGAGATCACTGGTGGCACAGTTCAATTACAGCATTAGTTCCTGGTGTCAGAGAGGGGTTAAAATGGAATGTAATGACTCTTTAGCAGATAGATTTGGAGCAATTAGAAGTCTGAAAATGTCTCTCTGTGTAACTAAAAATATAATTGCTTTTGAATAGCTAGGCTATAGAATCTTTTTTCTTCTTTTCCTTTCTCTTTTTTTCTGCTCTGAAAACTGTGATTTTTACTTCTATTACTCATCCGCATGGACTTAATTGACTGAGGTTCTAAACCCCAACCCTCTAGTGAGTACTGATGAGGTTTTAAATGACTCTGAATTGAAGCACTTTAAAATACAGGCAAGGAAGTGTGCTAAGGCAATACAACATATGGAGTGAAATGTGGGTTTAGATTATCTTGGTTTCACATCTCTGCATGGAGCTCCACTAAGGCCACCTTGGAAAAGGCAGCATTGCCCACTGTTAATCACTGGGTACTGCTCCTGTGCTTCTGTCTGCAGCAGTTTCCAAACAGTCGCCAGAAGTGTGTGTTTATTATCCCTGGTTGCAGCATTGTGATGACTGAGGCTGAAATATTTTCACTGGAGGACAATCCTGCTGTCCCTTCTACATTTTAAAATGAAGACATGAAGGTGGGGAAGAAATGGGTGAGAATGGGAGAGGACCAGTTTCATGTCCCACCCAGTTTCTTCCCTTTTTCCTGGCTGCCTTCTGCATCTAGGTCCAGACCAACACAGCATACCCCACAGCAACCCTTTGGGATAACTTTCTGTTTTCATTACTTTATTTCTGGACCTTCTGGGAGCAAGAGTTTCTGGGATCTTTTGATCACAAGAGGTGCAGGTTTTGATGAGCATAGCACCTGCAGCAGGAGTTTCTGAGTGTTGAATAGATTCATGTGCACTGCACTGAAACAAACAGGAGTGCCAACAGGATACAAAGCAGTCATACCCTGTGGATGGGCTGTACTGAGCATGTATTTCAGGCAGCTTTTCAGCCCAGCAACACTCTTTTGCAGTGTTACCCTGCCTTTAAGGGAGGAAAAGCTCTTCTAAATTCCATACTAAGATACTTTCAGCATCAGTGTTTCCACATGACAAGGAGTTGTGGAGCCAGATCTCACACTTTCCTCCTTCCACACCTCAGATGTGTCAGACTTCAAGAAAAATGCAAAGCCAGAGAGAAATGTCTTTCAGCTGTCAGTATGTGATCATAACCTATGGATGCAAAATAGATCCAGAAGTACTCTTATGAGGCTGGGAGTCAGGCAAAGGAACAAGGAGCTCTGCAAATGACAGCCATGCACCTCAAATGAGCTGAGGAGGGTTGCTCCTGCAGGAACTGGTGAGATGCTGCTGCTCTTCCACATCCTCCAAAGAATCTGAAAGCAAAGCCACTGGGGAAGAAACTCATTAGAGGGCAGTAAGAGAGGAGATTAGTGCTGCAAAGGCATCCTCTTTTCTTCCAGGTTTGTTACTCATTTTCATTAGGGTGAGCAAACGTTGCTGATGGACACAATGACAGAGGATTGCCAATAGCTCTCCAATAAAGAGCTACTTTATTGGTATCAGGTGTGTGAGACAAAATCCATGTCAGATTGGCTGGGCCAACTCTGCCTGAAATCTGATAGTGCTGCCAAGCAGCAAGAGATGATATTTTCAGTATCCCCATGGTTTTGTTTTGGACATAAGGAATTGCAGAGACCAAGAAATCATTTGAGCCTAATCTTAAACACTGAGAATAGCAGCTTTTCAGAACATTGACCCAAAATTAAAGCACAGGCTCAACATCGACATGAAGAGTTAAGCAAATATGCATACATTTCTGTCTTTATTATGGCACTACCAGATGTTCTGCCTCGTCTTCTACAGTGCTAATGTGGGTAATGAGGCTGCCTGGAAACATCAGATCACTTGACCTTGAGTGGAATTTTCCTCATTCCTTCGAACAGCAAGGTTGCATTTGTTAGCTAAGGAGGCAATGAATGTTTATGCCCAATTTAAGCAATTGCAGACAGCACCTATTATGTGTGGAGCAGTGGTTTTTAACTGCAAATTTGAACTGAAAAAAAGATAGTATAACTGCTGTTTTATTAAGACATAAATCTATGGAGGCTTAATTGGAAGGAGACAGGTAAAGGAGAGCAGTACTCTGCCTTGGTCCAGAATTTCTCCCACACAACATTCCCAGCAGAGCAGTAAGTGCCAACATGTTCCACCACAGAAACAAAAGGAAGGAAGTTTTTATTACAAGCACTGTCTTCAGTGGATGTTCAGTGATCACCAAGTAAGATATTATTACAGAAGCTTGCCACTTCTGAGACTTGATTAATTGTTCTGAGGGTGCAGATATGTCTTATCAGAATCCAGCCTGTTTGTTTAAGAAGCGATCAGTGTTGGAAGCTTGTTAATGATTCCCAATAACTCAATTTTTTTCTCCTGACCACATTTTTAATTTCCACCTATGCGACACTTATATCAATTTTTAAGTGATATTATAGCACTTCAGAGTTCCAGGAGACAACACAGTCAATTGCAGAAAAAGTCTAATAACTAGAAGTTCCTGGATTCAAACTGTGATTAGCCATTAACCTATTGTGTGACCTCAGACATGTCCCTTAATTCTCTTTTCCCTCAGCTTAGCTATCTAATATTTTTTCACAGAATTACATCATATTGCCAAAAGATTAAGAGCCTCCTGTGAATCGGCTATCATGAGAAAATGGAATTAGAAAACAATGAAAAAAGGAGCACAAAAGGGAAGCAAAGGAGGTAATGGGTGCTAAAATAGTTACCAAAAAGGGAGTAAAAAGTTCATCTCCATTTGTGTGAGTGCCTTATACTATACAAAACTTTTTCTAAGCAATGTCATCAGCATTTGCTTCTGAGGGATTTCTTTTGCTTCTTGCAGATTTATTGTCTAATAAATTTGGCATCCAGGCTTCTTTTAGAACTAAATAAATCTTATGACTAGATGAACAAGTAAATTCCTATGTCTGGAAAAATCAGGTAACTCCCCAACAGCTTCATTGGGAACTTCAACTGTTCTCATCAGAGATTTCCCTCTCCCATCCCCATGTAAAGTTAATGTGCATAGGAATTAAAAATGTGGATTACATTGTTTTGCAAATGATGTGAGCTCAGTTCTGAAATCCTTTTACACCATTCCAGAGACAAAAAGAGATTTTTGACACAAGGAATTTCAAACATAACTGCATGCAACACCTATTTGCATGGATTTAAGTATGGCCTGAGATACAGGTGCTCACAGATTCAGTTTTTCTGCACATTTTGGTAGAGCAGAGAGTGATTCAAGGACATCATAAAGGGCCAGAAAAAAAAATTATTTTCAAGCATGGATGCCCTCTAATACCACAAGAGTCCTGATTGCTTCAGTTTTACCACATCCATAGCTAAACCCATAATCTTGGTAGAGTAGGGATTACACCATATCAACCATATTGCTTGGATCATTATTTCCTTGGATATCTTTCTTGCAGAGTCCCCTTTGCATTGTGTGGCCTCAATGCTGTCTCTTTCTGCTTCATCCCCTGCACTTTATTGTCCTGGCAGACTAGGAGCCACAGACCTGCCTTTGTACACACTTTAATGCCTGTTGCCAGATGCAAATTCGCCTCCAATGGAAAAAGAAACACAAGCTCAGAGTTAAAATATCCAGATTGGTTGCATCTTCTCCCTTTGCTACTACTCTGCTCTCATTTCCTATGGCTGAGATCCCTGAAGGGGGGTGGTTGCTGGTCACACACACATTCCTGTGTGCCACAAACCTCATGATGAGCTGGTATTTCATCCTTCCATCTTTCCACCTGCTAGTCCATGGCTCTGACACTCCTCCACCATCACCACTTGAGCCTTGCTAGTGCCTTTCAGCACTCTTTGCTGATGCTCTGCTGAATCACTGTGCTGCATTTTCTCCTGTTCCTCCTTGGCAGAAAGGAATTCTTACATGTATATTTTTGTTTCCTTAATGTGAATTTTCTTTTT
Organism: Ammospiza caudacuta; assembly: GCF_027887145.1. Classification (NCBI taxonomy): domain Eukaryota; kingdom Metazoa; phylum Chordata; class Aves; order Passeriformes; family Passerellidae; genus Ammospiza; species Ammospiza caudacuta. Next base: position 109,694,138 of record NC_080593.1, on the reverse strand, counting down.
CTAGTACCTGAAGGGAGAGAGCTTGTTTGTGATCATCTAAGGCCACAGACAGAGCAAAATTTGTTGGTGCTGACATTTAACAATGCCATTAGTACATTGTAACAAACAAGCTCTTGGGCATAGAAGTTCTTTTCCAGAACATCTCATCTATAAGGCTTTCCACTCTCAGGCCTCAAAGATCTTGACAAATGAAAGCATTGTCATTTTGCAGATGGGCAAAAGAGGTGTGGAACAGGAGCCTAGCACAAGAAGGGCACATTCTCATGGCTTTTAGGAAGCACTGAAATGTAAATAATGAAGAGAAAGGCAAAAGGCTGCATACCTAACCCCTTCACCTTGGCATTATGCATTAGGCTCTCCCCTGCCTGACACTGCCAACACAGCAATATCTTCCATGAACCAGTTGGTAATTCAAGATATAGTGTTTTAATTATTAATAAAAGACGCTTGGAGACATCATGACCTGTTAGAGACACCTCTTAGAGTGCAACTCTGCAGATGGAGCAGAATATAGTCTTAAACAGTATGATTAATATTTATGCAGCTTGATAAGCTAGTTTAGATCCTGACCCTGACTGGGTTTCTGTGGAGATGTGTCTCTGCTTTCTTCCCTACCCTCCCTCCTCTTCCTCCTCCTGCCCCTGTCCTAGTAATAATTGTGTGGCTGCTGCTATAGCTCTCAGACTTCAAGGTCAAGTTTTGAAGTTAAAAGGGCCCTGAATACTATTGAGCCTTAAATTGGAGCTCCTGACCACTTCTGCTTCCCCCTTTTCTGCATCTCTTTGCAAGGAAGAAGTGGGGGTTCTGTTGGCATCTATTTAAGTGCAAAACAGGAGGTATGAAAGCACAAATCTTGGGTGTTCAGTCTTGGATAAGCATGGCAGTTTTAAGTTTTCATAGGGTTTTAGGTGATGCAGAGGGAGAACAGTAAGAACCAGTGTAGGGAAACTCCTGAAAAAAATTAAGTGATCCTGTGAAATGGTTCTGCAAGATATAATAGACCACAGAGCATCATTTCTACATGCTCTAAAATTTAAAGACACAGGAACCTGACATGTCTATCACGATTTTGTAAAAGGATGGTTCCCCTATTTTTCCCAGTTGTGTTGAGTTGCCTTATTTTACCTCTCAGTGACACTGTGAGCCTAGGGCTTATCAATACATCACAGTGGGACAATTCACTCATGGCCCACTCCAAATGAAATATCCACAAATTGGATTACCGCCCCAAAGCACTCCATAATTCATTATTACAATAACATATATTATAATATGCATAATAACAAGTGGGCTTGCATAGGAAAAGAGACACGGAATTTAGTATAAAGCTCTGGTTTTCCAATTTTATGTGATGAGAGCAGACACAAAACCAGTGGTTTGCTTATTAAGCAACAGTAACCTCGAACCTCTCCATCCACGAGTGAATGCAAAGCTGTGAGCATTAGAGGGCAGCGCAGTAACACTTCCCTTCCTTCAAGGAAAAGGATTTTAGGATGCCATCATTTCCAAGTGGTCCAGTTCAGAGAGTTTTGTCAAACCTCTGGGAGTTTCATTTATCCCCCATTAGGAGATCTCTTTTCTTAAAGAGCTGCAGAACAGAGGATGTATCAGTCCAAGGAAAGGTGAAAAAACTGTACTTTTCACATTTTGGCTGCTGATAAAGCTCCTGACCTTACAATCTCTCTATTGGTAAAGACTTATTTGTCCACTTGCACCTTGCTTTCTTAGCTCACACTTTATGTAGCTTTTAATCCTGTTTTCTGGGCAAGGGCAGAATCAATACAGTGCAATGACCAACAGACCAGCTGGGCCTTAAATGAAGCATTTTGTATCTTCCAGACACCCAAAGGAAGTCTGTCTTTGTAAAAGGGCAAGTTTAAACATGAAAAGAACTAACGATCTGTAATAATGACAAATCACCCTTTTTGTTACCTAATTTACTAGTGCCAGGCACCTTCACAATTTCTATACTATGAGCAGAAGACTAGATCTTGGTAAATAATCCATAATTACACAAATGTCAAATTAGGATTGATTCAAGAAGGCCATTTTTATCCAGCAGGTTGATAGATTTATTCTTTTTCTGCTTTTTTTACATGACTATGTCACTTCAGTTGTGACAAAACAAGTCCTTCCAAGACAAGTCCATACAGTATTGGATATACACACAAGTGTTACAAAACTCGTCTGTTGTCCAGACAAGCCAGAAGACTGAGCCAATTATAACAGGATGAGACAGCCCCAGCTCTGAATTAGGTGTCATGACAAGCCCAGCTGGAGATCTAGACCAAGAAGTGACCTCCAGAATGTCATTCTGCAGACCAGTGGGCTAGAAACAAGATCAAGGAGGAGATCGCTGGCTTAATTTCCAAGCAGCCAGAGTTCCCCTCTCCACCTCCTGCCCACGCCATCCTCCTCATGGCACAGCAGCTGGCTCACAGAGGACAAGCACTGATCAGAGGAAAATGCTGAGCATCTCACAGCTTGCTGCACTAGGCTGTGAGTGTCCTGAGGTGATATAGCTGGGGGAGGTTTAGGAGGCATGAGTGACACAAAAAAAGGCATGCCCAGAACCAAAAGGAGGCAAGAAAATTCTTTCACAACTAATGAGAGTGGTGTGGTGTCCTAACTCCATCTCTCAGACAGGTGAGAAGATTTTTCTCCACAGTAAGAAAAAGAAAGCCTGTGAACAGATGCCTGAGGCCTGCAACACACATTGAAAAGACAAGGAGGAAAAAAAGAAGTAGAGAAAAAAAGTCTGCTTGTATACTTTGAACAAACCAGCTGAGTGAAGGCTTGTATCATTGAATTAGCTTTTAAATCAACCAGACCTTCCATAGTCAAGGCCAATGCATTCATTCTTGTACTCAGTTTGACATCCTTTACCCACTCATTCAAACACTACCCGCTATCACTGAACTGTGCTGCAGGGTGCTTGACAAAACATTGAAAAAACAAAAACATACACAAATGAAACTTGGCATGGTATGTCTTTCTGCCTATGCAGATCAACAGCTTTTCCTTTATTGTGAATTTCTTCAAAACAACTTTCCTTTTCAGAAGAGAGTAGTAATTTAGTATTGTCCAGGGAAAGCTCTCTTATTTCATGCATTTAATTGTACCACAGATGACTGGAATCTGAGTGAGGAAACAGACACTTGTGTGAATAAACTGATTATGAACAGTCTTCTAAAACTTGATTTGAAGAAAAAAATGATACAATGTCTGATTCTTGATTGCCTCCTGGAGCCAGCTCTGATTCCTGTTTGCTTCACATGTGACCTCGCTGTATATGTGGAGGCCAGGTTATCTGGAAGGAAAGAGTGTGTCAGGCTTCTTGTTGCTTTACATGGACAGGGAATTTAACCAAATGCATGTATGGATCAGGCATATGGTTGTATTTATAATCATCATAAATCATATTATATACCTTAGATACTGATTTTATATATATATATATATATAAAATATATACATTAGATACTGATTAGAAATATTACTTGATCTAGTGGAAGGTGTTCCTGCCCATGGCAAGCAAGTTGGATCTACACAATCATTAAGGGCTCTTTCAACCCAAATCACTCTGTGATTTATGATGATTATACATGTACAGCATGATCCACTGTATGGGGCTTTCTCCAACAGGATTTACCCCTTCATGGTAAAGCCTTTGGAAATGCTAACAGAAAACTAAATAAAACCCAAGCATGAATGTCAATTACTGTGAGATAAATAAAAAAGAAATTAAAAAGTGGGGCAGCTGGGGTAAAAGGATGAAATTTTTGTCATGATAGGCTGTAACAAGTTCCTTCACTCTTGGTCAAAAATACAGCAGGAATGTATCTTATCTAATATTTGCACTCCACCTTCCCTATTTCACTCATCTCACAATTTGTTTTGGTTCTCCATAGAGTCCTTCAGTTTCCTACAAGATTTTCAAGAGCAAGAGATGAAACAGTGCAGGCACTGAAGGAGCTATGGTCCACAGGGGATTTAAATGGAGCTACCCTCCACTTTCTACCCTGAGATGAGAGAAGTTAACTGGTGTGACAACATAATATTTGAAGCCATTAAATGTCTTATTACCAGTCTTAGCCTGTAAGGATTATCATGAAAAGCCTTGAAGGTCATCTAAATGTTTATTAAGCCCAAACAATGGCTGTTGGTCAATATTTCTAAGATTGGCCTGTGTCACAGGCCACTTTTTAGATAACTTCAGCTCAACCCATCAAGTGTACAAAAATCAAATCAGGAGCTTCTACGCCGATCTGGCAGGACTATGGATCCTCTCCCAGATTTTCCCATGGAACTGGTTTGCTAAATATCGCCCATTTCCAGATTGGGAGTTCCAGCAGTGTCATTTTCATTTAGATCCACAAAGAAACCCTTAAAAGTACAAAAGAGTACAGCAATGCAGAGAAGCAAGCACCAGTAAATGGACTGTCAGCTATTAAAAGTCTACTGCTTCTTTTTAGAAGGTGAAGACTCAGCTGCCTGCGCCACCCAACCAAGTGAGCTTGGCTGACCATATGCAAGGTAATCATTCATCATTCAAGGTAATCAATCACTCTTTCCAAGGCACTGAAAGAGGGGAAGAAATCTTTTATATGGGACCAGAAACTAAATGACAGCAATCCAAGCCCACAAAAGGATTTCTGTTCCTAAGACTTGAAAAAAATCATACCTAAAGCCTGTCTTATTCTACATCTGAAAAACTGTAGTCAATTTTGTTTTCTTGTGCAAAATTCTCCACTGCTGCATCCAAATTTAACATCATAGCCTTAGGAGACAGTTCCCTGATTGTCCAGACAAATAATTTTTATTGCAGCTGTTTGCTGGTGTGTTTCTATAGTAGGAAGGCACTCTGGGCCCGTGGTTGGAAGGCTCCCTGACCTGGAATTTGAGAACTCAAATGCATCTTCAGTGATGAAACTCCCAGACATTTTTCTGTTCTAACCACTCCACTTTAGGAGCTGTCTCCTGCGTAAACTTCATCACAAGCCTCATCAAAAATGTGGAAGTTTTGTGGCCAGCTTCCCTGATGTATCTGCTTTTCATGTTTACCAGAAGCATTGTGTTAAACACAAGGACTCTAGCAAACCTTTCTAAAAAGCATTGAAGATTTGAATCCTGCCTCCATTTAACAGAGGAGGTATATCTATGATAGCATTCACCCAGGAGATCAGATGCCTGGCAGAAGTACAGTTTTGAAGAGTTAGCAATTTCAAATTCTTGCCTGCTACGAAACTACCTCACCAAACAGACTGTATTGGGGGTAGTATTCTGCCTCCCTTGTTGAAGAATGAAAGAAGATTTCTTGGAAAATGTGACGCACAGAAAAAAGGCACAAGACTGAGAAATGAGCTTGCTGCATCCTGATTATAAGAATACAGTAGATATGCTTTAGGCAATTATTTAATAATACAGATAGTACTGACACTGCTTTTCTTCTCAGCATGGAAATAAATAATTGTAACACATTCATTTTCTTGGTAATTCCTTAATTTCTAAGTTTAACCTGACTTGGAGAGGATTCATGCTATTGGAAGAGACAGCAGAAGACACTCTTACTCTCTTTTGGTGTCTCATTGTGGTCTTCATGACCTGCCTGATGATGAGTTTGTACAGCAGTACTCAGGCTTTTCCTTTGGAGTTGGTTGGAAGAATGTATGGATGCATGATCTGATGTGGCTTCTTCCTCTGTAGACCTCAATAGCTTTGTATGTCAATCTTGCCACCTGCATGGAGCACCCTACAAACCTGGGACCAACGTTTGGATGAGTTTTCCTCTGATGTGAGATGGAGCTGAGGTGGATGCTATTGTTTGTATAGGTTTTCAAACAGGTAATATTTGTCCTTGTTTATGTTGTAGTATACTTTTTCCCCATCTTGAGTAATCATCCAGTTGTGGAGGTGTTAAAAACAGTTGTAGTTGCCCCACTGAAGCTACTGAGTAGAAGAGCATGCCTCCACTGCTTTTTGGGTTTGTTTGTTTCTTGTTGGAAAATCACAGGCAGCGCTTGTCTAAGACACGTGGGTTGTGTATTTTGGTGATGAGATTCCTGTACACTGGAGACCCACAAACCTTTTCTACTCCACTGAAAGTACATGTTCCACATAAAGCATTTATGTACTACAGACTGAGGGAAAGGCCTGAAAATTTTTCTTCTCCTAAACTGAACACACATATGTCATTCATAATTATGGAAGCACAAAACAACCGGTAAAGACATACCACAATGAACTCTGCTGCAGAACCACAATATATGGTTTTGGGGAAAAGATATGCAGTGCTTATGCTGCTTCACTTTTAAGGTGAATCTTCCCTCTGGAGTATTAGATTTATTTTTTCCTTCAGAACATGTCTGAAAATATCTCCAGCATGGTGTAATCGATCTCATTAGGAAAGCAAAGAGAGCTCATTGGAAGTGTACTTTATGATCTCCAAGTATAAAAGCTCCCTCAGATAGGGACAATATGACAGCTGGCAGACAAGGAACTCAGACTCTGTCAGAGATGAAGAAAGCTATTCAACTGTTCTTAAATTGAGTAGCAGGACTTGTAACAAGCAGGGCCTGCGATTCCCATGACGGTACGTTTAGTGCACGTAGCTCTGCCATCACCTTTGTTTGAATGGTACACTGCTTCAATCAGTCCTGTTTTGGATGAACACACAGTCCCCTTCTAATCACTCCCTTGCAGAACACCATGTGTAATTCCTGGATTTCACGGTTCCACGTGATCCAGTTGGGTGTTGCTCTGTAGGAAGGCGACTGCTGTGCGTGTGAAGTGCTGGAGTGATTTGGGTGGCAGGGCAGAGCTGTGCCAGCTGCAGGAGATGGGCAAAGGTGTGAATGAATGCAGCATCAGCTCAGGGACCCACTGCTCAGGAAGGGTGAAACCGATCGGTTGGAGCATGATATTTAAGGGATAGAGAGAAAAGACTTGGAGTGACTGAGGAGAAAAAAACACATTGAGACAGAAAGTGAGTCCCTCTGGGGAAAAAAGCCCAAAACCTTAGAAACATGTCCTCTCGTGGCAAAACTACAGTGACATTAAACATGATGGAATGAAGCAACAATGAAGGATTTCTTTTAATGAATCTTAATTCATAAATATACTTAAATATTTCTGTTTTGATCTGTTCTCCACTAATTACTTTTAGGGCAAATTCCTGACCTTTCAACTACTTAGTCAAGACCTGAATACAATTATGATGAAATTCTCTTATTCCCTGGACAATTGTAAAAAAGGGGAAAAAAGGAGGGAAAAAAGGAGGGTAAAAAAGAAAAGCATGCGCTTTTTGCAGTATAGCAAATCAAAGTCTTACAGCTGTTTAATATCTGTCTTTATTTTCTCTCTATCAGCCCTTTTTGCCACTCCTTTACTTACTGTAAGGAAGATGGCCAGCTGCCTAATTAGGGCACAGCAGCTTGAAATGCAGTTTCTTTGTGCCAGAGATCTACCTGAAGTCCCAGCCCCTGCAGAGCATTCAAAGAGAAGTTGTTCCCTTGGAAGCCGCTAGCCTTCTCCCTGCAGGTTTCTCTTGAGGAGGTGAGGATGCTCCAGGCTCCTCTGCTTTGTCTTGCTTCACTGTTTCTATTAGTGTTATCCTAATCCTTACAGTCTCCTCATCATTTTTTTACCCTCCCTTGTGGCTGTTTGTTTTCTAGGCCTGTGGCAGTTTCTCAGTGAGGAGACGGACTGTTTATTTCACATGGACCATCCCTAGCGTATGAATCTGGCCTGGGGAGTTTTGATACTGGCTAGAAATAAACCAGCATGGGAATCTCGATTGTGCAAGGCCAGGCTGTGCTTTACCTTACTTTTCAGCTTTCTGGTCTCTTTCCCTTTGCTAGTTCTCATATAAATCTTTCTCTTTTTCTTCTCTTTCTCTTTCTCTTTCTCTTTCTCTTTCTCTTTCTCTTTCTCTTTCTCTTTCTCTTTCTCTTTCTCTTTCTCTTTCTCTTTCTCTTTCTCTTTCTCTTTCTCTTTCTCTTTCTCTTTCTCTTTCTCTTTCTCTTTCTCTTGGAAACCTTTTCCTAGGAATCCCACTAGGAAGATGGGGAGGGAGAACTACAGCATGAAAGGATCAAGTGTTTCAGCAAACAGATATCTTGCAGGGAACGTTGCATATAAAACCTGCAGGAATATGGCTTAGGAGCCTCTTGGCCAGTCAGTCAAGCTACAGGAAGGCAGAGATGCAGGTTGGGTCAAAGGTTCTTATTGCATTCCTTGTGTCAAGGACCACGGCATCTACATTCATCTTTCTCAACATTTCAGTGAAAACCATCTCTATTGCCTCAAGAAGCTAAATTGCATTTGCTGTGCTGCAAGCAAGGTGGTAGTTTTGAGGGGATTGCTATCATCTTTTACATGGGGACTCATTAATTTCTGTGATGTGCTAAGTCTGCTCACTTGCTTGATGGTTAGTGCAAGCATTTTCTAATTGCTACCCATAATGCACTTCTAACCCCAGAGAAGCTAATTTAGCTGCCTTTATTTTCATCCCCTTCCATTTTTTAAGTGGTATTATATTGATATCATGTAAATTTAAAAAAGAAAATTATTTCTTCTTTATAAGGGTACTGTCTGAACATCCACAGCAAAGGCAAATGCTTCAAATGCTTATGAATGGCAGTAAAGTCAATATTACAAATTTAGTACAAAGTATTCTTCCTCTTTGATATTGAAAATATATTGGCTGCTTTCAGATGCTATTCTTTCTTTGTGCTGTCCAACAAAGATCCAGGTCTAGGCTAAATATCTATCTCAGGACTTTTCAAAAATGACTGTTTTTTCCCTTCTCAGTGTTTTAATTTTTGAGGTAACTGTCTAGAGATATCTGACGGAATCAATTTTTTTTAGAGAGATGGATCATTTTTTCTTGCCAATGAAAAAGCAAAAATAAGATAGGAAGCAATGTCCACATCTGGGACAGCTGGCTTTGCACATGGCTGTTAGCATGAGTGCAAGAAGCCTGAGTCTTCCAGATTGCATTTGCTTTGAAGAGTCAAATCTCTGACTCTGATTTGAGTAAAAAATGAATGGAGCCTCCAGCCTAAACTAAGCTTGCATTAGTGAGCTGCTGTCTCTACTGATGAAGAGCTTCCTGCTGTATTTTCCCTTCTTGCAACATTCTGCCGTGGGGTTGGATGAACAGCCAGAGCTGATCTAAGGGAAGAGTTTGCAAGAAGGCTGGGAAAACCAGGGATTGAATTTTTGGTGTCTGTTTGATCAATTTACTGGTAACATGAAGATTCATTTTATACCCATCTCACTGAGCTGCTAAACTTCAGCCAGACCACTCCAATGGCACATTATGTTCAAGATCTGAAGGGCCTCACATTTTCATGTGTCCTGTTACACACAAGCTCATTGCTGTTACTCTTGTGGGCAGAAAGTTACACTTCCAAAAAGTATAGTGTATTGCCTCAGTTATGGTCCAAAAAAAGGAGCAGTGAACCAGAACCCAGAAGAATACTCAAGCACTAGGTATAAGAAAATAGAAAAGTTTGAAAATGGACTGCCAAAGGTACTGGCCTGCACTGCAGTCTTTGGTGAAGGATTGGTCAGAAAACACTGGACGAGGTGTTACGATATAATTTGGGCACAAAAGAACAATTGGCTTTGGAAGAGAAAAAAACCAGAGATGCTGGGTCTCCTCACCTGGTTTTTAGGGCTGCAGGCAATTTTCTATACCTCTGGCTGCAACTTGCCCTGCCATTAATCCAAATAAGTGGGGTGTTCAGTGGAAAAGAATGGGACATGACATGGGAAGTTGCTAGATGTAACAGATAACCGTGTGAGGAAATGGCAGAAGTTAGAGGTAGAACCAGGAGGGAGGGATGGATGGATGGATGGATGGATGGATGGATGGATGGATGGGTTTTGCAGGTGGCTAAGGATGATATACACAAGGAATGGTCCGTTTTCACAGATAACTGAGCTGAGGAGTGCTGGGACCATCCTGCCCACAGTGCTGCAAGGTCACCTGTGCCTAGGTAACTGCATCAGTAACACTTTATTTGGGTGCAGATGCAACAAAACTGGCAGCCATGGGAAAATAAAAATGCTGCTGTTTATTTGGGAAGAGGCTGCAGCAGGCAAGGGCAGTTGTGAGAATGGCAGAAATGAGGGAAAAGGGATAATAAGGTGCACAGACCCTGTGAGCTGTCTGGGGGACACTTGATGGCCAGCCCTGCTCCAGTAAGATAAACCTGTTCTTCTGAGTGTGTCACAGGGGCCAAAGCTGTGGCTGTGAGCTCCAGGCTGGGCGATGGTGTGCTCTTCTTATCCCACAAGGGGATGGCTGGGTGACCCAGAGCTCCATCCCAATGTCCCTGTGCCCATGCCTGTTCCAGTCTCAAGAGCACTGGCAGCTGTCACTTCAGACAGCTAACACTGTCACAGACAGTCCCTGGAGACCTTACCTGGGACAGTAACAGATGAACCTGCTGGCCCCAGATTGCAAACTGACATTTTGTCCCAAGATAGTAATCTCCTTTCAAGTGAAAACATTTAGATTGTTCTGCAAAACTAACAACAGTATATCAGAAAAGAAAAAATAACCCATAAAAAGTGGGAAAAGTGCATTTATTATTTTACCGGGGAGCAGGGGGTTACTTAGGGACAGGAGTACAGCAGGTTAATTTCTCAGTCTTCTTACACTGATCAAGAGGGAATGCTTGGAGGACTAATCATAAATAATCATAATCACATCCTGCCTAGATGGATATGGATTTAAACATAGATGCAGTTGCTTGAAAATGATTCTATAAAGATACTGAAGGCAAAGAGGGGATATGTGAAATTAACAGCAGAATGGACTAATTAAGATCTTCAGATAGGTGCTTAAAACTGGGTTGTTATGTAGAATGTTGCTTACTTGAATGCACCTTTTAAAAATACTGTTTTCTTCAGTATTTTGTTGTTTTTTTCTTTAACTTAACAGCCCCCCTACCCTGTTTTGACCTCTCAGGGACACCGAGGTGTACGGGGCAGTTCTGAGCTGGTGAACTGTAGCTGGAGAACGCTCAGCCCACACTGCAGTTTCTTGGTCTTGCTGCCTCTGTAGTATTTTACTGAGGAAGCCTATGGGAACACATTGGCACTGAATAATATTGAGAAGAAAAAAATACTTTGAAAGCCACTTGTTGTTGTCTTAAGGGTCACTGGGAGAGTGTCAGTCCATGCATTCTGAACATTGCCTCCTGAGTGAGCCTGAGTTAAAAGCTTGATTGGTTAAATACTCCTTACAATTTTTCCTGAAAATATGCTGTCTCTCTTTTAGCTTCCCATTTCACCCAAGGGTCTCTTGGCTAGCTCATGATTTTTTTTTTAATAGAAACCACAGGAAATCTGGAAGAAAGTGGACAAGAAAGAGCTGCAAAAAAAGCATTGGCTGTGGCAAAGGAAAGGAAATGCTGCGTCTCCACATCAGCATTTCTGTATGCAAGGATAAAAGATAAAAGGTACAGAGCTAATCAGAATTCATCAGTGACCCCTTTTCCATAAATAATTAAAATTGTTGTAATTTTTTTTAAGAAAAGAGCAATTTTCTTAAGATATAAAAGGGTTCTGAACTCATGCCAAAATTGTTGAATCTTCCCAGACTGTCTAGTAGATCAGCAGCAGTTTCATTTCCTAGGTAATTGCAGGTACCATGTTGGCACAATTATTTCAAAACTACTTGTCTGGGATAGTACTCTGGAAAACAAATGTTCACATCTTTCCATATGTGAGGGTTCGAGTCTGAGCTCCAAAGGGCAGCCAGCAGCATTAGAGGGAATGTATCTCCCAGCTGCTTTACTACCACTGCTTTTAACGTGGAGACATTTTGCAGTGCTCCCAAAACACAAGTTAAACATGAGCACATAAATTCACATGCTGCTTTCAGAGCAGATGTTTTTTTTCTTTTTTCTCTTTTTTTTTTTTTCTGTCAGCTGTGCCCCTCACAAGAATTAATGGTTCAGGTTGAATGCATGTTGTTACGCTATTTTTGTGTGTGGTTATTGGGATTGGTTCTTGTTTGCATGTCAGTAGCTGCCTGCCAGCTGGTGGCTACATTCTGCTGGACAATTAGCAATTTTCCCCATCTGGTGAATAGATTTACTCCATGTGCACCTTGCATGTGATAACATCTGAGGTTCAAACAGAGATGTTTTGGTGAAAGTCTGCTCTTCCCTATCTACAGTAGGGCTTTCTGCTCTATGCTGCTCATGTTTTCAGAGAACTGTGGCTTTTGAGAGTGATGGAAGTGTGGTTTAAGTGGTTTGTGTGCTCCAGTTAGACCCTGGTGTTTGCAATTCTCCTAGAAATAAAGCAGAAGTACAGAAATTATGTTCCTAATTTGATGAATAATAAATATGAAGGATTTTTTCCTTTTCACACAAACTTTCTTCATAATGGACTTTATTTTTTGGTGATCTGCTTTGTTTCCACCTCCTGCACAGCTCCAAATTAACAGATAATGTGTAAAACCTATCACTGCAGGATTGAATTGTTTCAGAGTCCACTTCACTACATCTCATCCTACCAGATTCTAACTGATCATAAGAGTCATGCTGTGCACCCATTTAAATTGAAAAGCTTACAGGGTTGGTTGGGCCATTTCAAAGTTTGCAGAGATTTAGCTTTAATCCTCTTAAAATATTAGGCCACGTGACCTTGCATACCATATTGTCAGTGGGATAAAGATCCCTTTGATTTTTATTTACACTTCTTCACATGGGAGGAGGCAGGTTAATTCATTTCATCTCAGTGCCACCTTTGGTTCCCTCCCTAGGTCACTCATGTGGATGCAGGAATGCTTTGGCAAGTCGAGTTTGCATTTTTCTGCAGCTCAGTGCTCCAGTTTGCTCTTCAGAGGCACGCTTACGAGATGTCAGCTTTGCAGGCAGATAAATTGTTTTATTTCTGCATAAAAGATGTCCTTCCATCTATCTTTACGAAACTGAGTTTTTCACAATGAATGTTTCATGCAGACAATTTCTACAATTCATGTACTTGCTTTTACTTTATAACTTTTCAATTAAACAATGGTTTCTGAAAGCTGGCAGTTGTTCCAACCTGCTGTTGTTATGAATTTTGCCTTCAAGTTTTGGGATTTTTTAAATGCTTACTGTGTAGCAAAAAGAAGGCATAAGGACTAAAGAGAAAAAAAAAAAAAAGCCACTGTAAAAAACCCACTGTAACCATAGAGGATAATGGATTTGAAAAAACCTTGAGTACATGGAAATCCCACAGCCCCTTTCTTCATCACTTTGCCTAGATATTTACACACATGCAAAAGCAGTAAAAAATATTGATTTACTAGTGTCCTTGGCTAGAAATCTAGGTTCCATGGAAGGAAAAGTATAGTTCTTTCTGTCTAGAAGAGAGAAGGGCAAGGAAGAGTTTTCAGACATAAATTGAGAGAGCTCTGTTGCTATCCAAGCATTTAGTTATTTTGACAATGACAAAAAAAAATTGCAAGAGGAGGAGTACTTTCTGCAAAAACATCCCTTCGGACTAAAGAAGCCTTTTTTTTCATCTAGTACTGCACTTATAATTTGGCTAAGATTGTTTCCCTGTGGTCTTCCAAAGTCCATGGGAGGATGGTAAAGCAGTGATGATTTCAGGCCTAGTGTTAAAATTAAACAGTTCCTTCATAAAGTTAATGAGGTCAAATTCAAAATATTAACCTGTCTTGCCATCTGCTAGTAGCCAAGCTATTCTAACACCATACCAATATTACAGAGTTTGTGCATTTTCTCTTCCTGCGTATCCCTCCTTATGGAAGAAGTAACTCTTGTTACTTCAGTGACTCAGTATTTGCCAGTGCTTCATGAAGCAACAGCACAGTTTGTAAATTATTTGAGCACATGAAGCCCATTAAACAAAGAAAATTTACCAGGTGATCTAATTTACCAGACAACACTGGTCCAAACTTTTTCTCTCTAGTTCATTTCCGAATGACAATGACCATTTCAACAAAAAGCTGTACATCCACAGCCTTTCCCAGAGGTGACAATCCATGAGGATTTCTATGGGATTTAACACCCTGTCAAATGTGCAAAACTCTATTCTAAAGAAGGACATCTTCCAATTTAAATGTCACCTTAATCTAAAAAATTTCCAGCTTTCATTACTGCAAGTACTATCTGCATGCTCAAACCAGCAAAGGTAAAACAACTCTGTTTTTAATTTTGTTGTTTATTTTCCACATTCAAACACTTCTTCTTTTTCAAGTGAGTTTAACATACATAAATCTTTAGAAGAAATACTTTTATTTTGGGGGTCAGGGGCAGGAGAATGAAGCTAGGCAGATAGTTATAGCAATTTGGAGTCTCAGCTCAATTTCTGACTGAAAAGAAAGAGGTCACATTTAAACCACTGGGAAAAGTCTAAAGGCTTTGGTTCACTTTTCCTTTCATATAGCTGCAGCTAAACTGATTACCTTCTCCCCACCACATCCACCCCCAAAAGCAGGAGTGAGGGTTGTAACAAGGGCAGCTAAATCCAAGATAGATGATGAGTCAGAGGCTTCAGCTGTGATTTGTGCAGCCTGGCATATTAATGTAAACTGATAGCAGCTTATAATGAGCATCTGCTAGTGCTTCCTGTTAAAGATGAGGTATTGGACTGACTGGACCTTTGATGTGACCCAAGTACAGCTGCTCTGGTGTTTGTAAGGGCTCAAACCATTAGTGGAGCTGCCCAGGAGAAGAAAAAATAAAAACCACAAGGGGTGAACTGTTGCAAGTTCCTCAGACATCTCTGTAAATTGACAGAGTTTGGGAGTCCAGTTCCAGAAATGTTAGAATTAGGGATTAGTTTCTGGGAGAGGAAGAGAGGGCATATTCGCAGAAAGACTTGAAGCTGCAGATGAACTGCAGCCCTGGAATGGAGTTACATTTTTTAAGCTAAATTGAGGTTTGGTTTCTATTTGGACTCTGAAGGCTTAAAAAGTACCAGATGCAGAGAGATGAGCTCCCAACAATACTGTGAAAATGAGTCAAAAGGAAGGCCAGCCTGCCCTAGGTATATGTGAGAATGACCACTCACACAGCTCCTTCCTGCATAATCAGATTTAATTTGTTATCTTGCATGTCTTATAGTCCAAGAAAGGTGATATCTGTGAGAAAGGGGGGGAAAAAGTGTCTAAAGAAAGCAGAGGTTGAAAATTTGCAAAGAGATTTGGGATTGGATGTGAAAATTGAGTCTCCTTTTAATTAATTTAGAATAGCTGAATCGCAAGGCAATGATATTTCTCTAAATGTGTAGTTATAAGCTGAAAAGATACAGAGCACACATCAGGGCATTAGATCTGTAGATCACTACTCTGGAATGGTATAAAACCTGAGCTGAAAATTAAATGTCATCCCATGTTTAGTATTTGATACAGTGAAATATGGCTTTTGAGACCTGGGTAAAGAACTGAGGACTAAGTGAATACTTTGAGATCCTTCTGCTGCCCTGTGAATGAGGAAGGCAAAAGAAAGGCTCATGCTGGAGTGGGTGGGGGGGCCAGAGCCTGTTCCTTGCAATGAACTGACTGGATTAGACAGTTTCCACATAAACAGATGTGGGGAAGGTTATTACTCTCTGAAAGCACTAGTGTCAGGCTGCAGCCATGTGAGAGAACTGCCAGGTTATAAGCAGAAATTTTTCTCAGGATTCAAGCTGTTTCTTTCCTAGTTTTCTATCCTTTCCCCCTTCTGAGAGATATGATGAAATTATGAGTTGCTATGATAAGTGATAAGTGGAGAGAGATGGAAATGACACCATCTAGAAATTCGGAATGGGCTTTATTTTTTATTTCCTTCCAAAACCGCTTCTTGCTCTTCAACCCTTCCTCCCTTTTCCTCTGTACAGAGGTTTCTTTCTCTCTCCCTTCTCCTCTCCTCTTATGCCCTTGTCAGCCACACTCAGTCCCCCTCTCCCTTTGCCTGCAGGCAAGCAGGGCCCTGCTGTCCCACCTGCACCGAGCTGCATTCCCAGCTGCCGGCTGCATGGCAAACCCCGCGCCCAGAAATGCACCCCAGGTCCTGCCATGCCTTCTGCAGCTGTCCTGGGAGCAGCTGGGACCTGGAGGGAGCAGCCTGGTCTATGGGTGACAAAAGGACTGGGAGCAAAAGGGGAGGTAATTTCCTCATTGGGATTCTGGCTTATTTTGGGAAGCTCAATAGCTGCACGTTTTGTTATTTTGTGATTTATTGTGTGATGTGATGGAGGGGGGAGTCTCACTTAAGCAGTACATTGAGTGGATTTTTTTTCATTTGGAAAACAGATTCAAAATTGACAAATAAAAAAATGTGTCCCAACATTTGTGCTAGAAATACAGGAAGTTAAAAGGAAAAACAACACTAAATGACAAATTCATCCCGGACAAAATGACCTGTGGAGCACCACTTCCATGGAGAGGGAGTTGGCAGATGCTCCTTTACCCCTTTGATGTTCAGAACCAAGCAAAGAGACCTGGGAACAAGGAAGTGGAAATGAGTGGAAATCTTGAGATCAGATTGCAAGGACTGAGAGGACAAAGTTCCTTAGAGATGGGGGAGAAAGAGTAGAAAGAAAAGAGCTGTCAGATCCCACACATTGTTGGGGTAGGAGCCCATCAAGTTATTCTGTACATGCTGCCAAAGAAAGATTATTAGTGAATCCTTGCTCTAGCATAAACATCACCCAACAGGCTCTCAGGAAAAGGAGCAGATCTTAGAAAAGTACTTTTTGCCTTGTGGAAAGGGCTATGGGTATAACAAGCACAAGCTGTTTTAATCCAGTGCTGCTTAAGAGATGATTGCTTTAAGTATAGCAACGCCTCCTGGCTGTACAGGAGTCCCTGGAATCTCTTAAATTGGCTTGAAAATGAAAGGTGACTGTTGTTCAGTGCAAGGCATTCTCCCTAAAGTCTCTCTCTGACTGTTGCAAGGAAGCAATGTGATGGCTGAAGCAAAATGTTCCAATAAACTCAGCTACCCTGGGAGTGAATCCCTGTGGCCAGCAAAACCAGCACCCAGACTGCTGTGTCGGAAGGTGAAAGCAGGTTAGATTATAAATGCAACAATAATTACAGTGTTGTTGAAAACAATTTCACTGAACATGAAAAATTCAGAGGATACAAAGCAGTCAGTAAGGCTGTGAGAGACTGCTCTGAGATGTGAGAGTGAAACAAAAAGGAAGACTGTCACCGGAAGAATACTGGGTCTAGAAAAACAAATGCGACAAAGCAGTTTCGGGGAGAAGATGCAGGCAGACAAAACAAAAAAGAATAAAATATAATCAAAGATCTGAAAGGGAAGAAGGGTTTTCCATGTCCTTGGGGTGAATGAAGTAATCATTGTGAAACAGGCATACTAATGAAAGGCCTGGGAAATGTATGAAAAAAATTCTATTATGAGTAGCTTAACAGATGCTTTTTATTTATGATCTGCTAGAAAAAACTGACAGCATGGAGAAGACTCAGGCTCAGGCTTGGATGGACAGGATAGCATTAAAAGGGGTGAGCCCTGGAGGGCAAAGAAGGAGTCTGCATGGCTGTCAGGACACATGGGAAGGGCGTCCTTGCCTGGGAGGGGATCCACAGTTCTGTGTCTCAGAGGCAAGGAAACATCTATGACTCCTCCTCCAGAGGAAGTGTGTGGCTTTTGCTGCTGATTTAGCTACAAAATGGATAAGTCATTACAAGACATTTGCTGTGAGCTGAGGTGCTGGTGATAGTGGTTCTGGCTTCAGGCCACCAATAACCTGTGCTGCTGAGGCCAGGGGATTTACATCTTGCTG
Source organism: Ammospiza caudacuta (assembly GCF_027887145.1). NCBI lineage: Eukaryota > Metazoa > Chordata > Aves > Passeriformes > Passerellidae > Ammospiza > Ammospiza caudacuta. The sequence continues at coordinate 109,676,369 of NC_080593.1, read as the reverse complement.
TGATGTGGCTGCCTGGCTCTTCTGCACAAGCTCCTTCTCCATTGTAGGAATAATGGACCTATTGTTCTTAGTGGCTGTGTTGTAGGCTTCAAGTCACTGAGAAGTGTCTGGTCCAATCTAAAGATCCTGTATTTTGTGTGCAGACACTCCTCCATTTGGAAAAAATGCAGGACTAAATATAGCAGCAGACAGGCTTGGACTGTGCTCCTTAATTCCCTGACTGGAGATCTTGGAGATTTTACAACCCCACATCAAAATGCTGAGCTAGGGTTGTACATAAGATAAGAGTGGTTGAATTTGACAGTGCTGAAGTAAAAATCTGAAAATCTGGAGCCTGTTTGTGTGATTCCTGAGAAACAGCTGATGGCTTTTCCAATTCATCTCACTGGCTAATGTATAAGCCAGGGGTGCGTGGCAGTGGTGGCTGCATGTGCTGTGTGGCAGCCCCACATCAGAGGGGTGAATTGGAGGTGCCTGGCTCTCTTCTCACATCCCCCTTTTTGAGACAGACACCCACACCTGTCTGCACACCCCAAGAGAGGTGTGTGCACAAGCTGGGGCCATGAATGGATGAGTGGAGGAAATGGGGTGCAAGGGTACATTTGTGTGAGTTGCTCTGCTTTGTAAGTGCAGCCTCACTTCATCAGCTTCCCAAATTTAAAATGGAGGGAATATAAACTCCTCTCTAATTTAAAGATAAATTAACTTTTGCTTCTGAAGCATTCAAGTGGCATATTGAGAGGCACCACAGGAGAGTCCATGAAGAGATAAATTATTTTATGTAGAGGGAAGGGATTTGGTTACTGTACAGTTAAGCAGAGGCTGGAACTAGATGGTAGGTGAAGGAATGAAACAATACACTGCACAGCTGTGCATTGGCACCATCTATTGCACTGAGTGAGGCACAGGGTTTCATCAGAAAAAATAGTATGTGGCCTTATAATGAAAGGCTTTTTTTGTGAGTGGAAGGGGACTAGAAAATCTTAAACCTGCCATTTCCCAACCTTTAAACAGTTGACTTTGCACCCACAATGTTCTTTCACTGTTGTTGGTTTTGCATGTAGCACAATACAAAGCAGTAAGGGCTTTTATTATTAAACAGAAGTGACAAGAGGATCTGTGGCACTGGGTTGCACAGGAATGTAGTGGAGTCAACAATTCAGTGCATGATTGTTTAATCCAGGATTTGGGCAGTCTGCAGGCAATAGTCCAGCACTGCACAATCTGTGTTCATCAGCTTGCAGATTAGACAGGAGCAGTTCAGGACTGCATCCCTATATTTCCCCTCCTCTCCCAAATTTTTTTCCTCAGATTATACCAGTTGTACCAGTTGTAAATCGGTTCATACGTGTAGGTGAAACATTTTGCTTGTACCTCAACACACTGTTCAAGAGGCAAGCAGAGTATACACTGACTTCAGCTTCCACCTTGTGCTTTGTGCTCTCTTGCAGCACCCTTTTTGTGTTAGACAAGGGTGAAATGTTAACATGAGGATAGTAAAGAAACAGGCTGACTTTTGGTGCTTAGAAACAATAATAGATGCTTGCCTCTCTATGAACTTTGTGTAACTCAAGTTTAACCTTTACATGCTTGTGTAGAATAAGAGATAGATTAGGTTTGCAGGAGAACTGAAGGTTAAAAAAAGAGAAAGACTTTAAATCCCAAAGGCATGGAGAAGAAGCCAGAGGTCTGATTGCATTGTGTCAGATGGCAGTTCTCCTCTTTGAAGCAGCCCTGATACACACAGGATATTGTAATGCTGTGGTGTTACAGCCTCTTCTATTCTGTGAACCCACAGAAAATGTTTTAGAGGAGCAGGAGATCCAGGAGATATTTTAGCCTACAGCAATATCCCCAGTTTCTCAGTCTATTATTTTATATTTTCTTTCAGGCAGTGTAAGACTAGTGCCACAGCCAGATGAAGCTGTGCCATGCTCAGCCTTCTGGTCCTGCCTCTGCATTACCTTCTTTCTTGCATCCCATCAAAAGATAAAATTACATGGGGGTTGAAATGAGAAGCCCAAGTGGGAAGACAGATCTGCTGCCCCAGTAATTTCCTGGTGGCAAGACAAGTTTATGATGACTTAAGTCCCGGAGCTTAATTTGCTTTGTGGACTATCATGAAGTGATATTAACCACCAAGTCTCTACAGATCATGGGATGAAAATTGCCCCAACAGATGGGTCAGAAACATTAATGAAGAGAATTTATAAATAATTTATACATTAATGAAGTATCCCCAGGTTATTAGGTAAATGCAAGTAAGGGGAACTGCAGGATTAGGAGTGCACAGGCAGAACAGTGCAGTTGGGAGATACAGAAGGTACAGATACCTTCAGTATCTCCCAATACACCTCTCCTCCAGGATTGGGGGCAAAAACCAGCACAAAACTCCACAGTCTTCTCAATGTTATCAGAAGCCTGGTTTTAGGGTCCAAGTCAGACCCTTCCTCAAGGCACACATTTGTTTGCATTTGGAGACGTGAGGAGACCCTAATATGTGGAGGTGTAAGGACTCTGATGTATGTTGAAGTCTCTCTGCCCCCCAAAAGAAGTGTAAGAGTAGGCCCTGAAAAGAGCAAGAATGTAATGTTATGCAGCATAAAACATTCCAAAATAGAGCTGCTCAGATTCTCTTCTGACCCCAGCTGCATATTCCCTCCCTTCCTTTCTTTGTTGATGCTTGTAAGGTCATGGCATGAGATCTGAAAACTGAATACTTCTGAAGCTTTTTTCCTTAGTTTTATACAGTTAGTTTCATCTCCCCAAACAAGCTCTTCATGCAGCAGTGTGGGTATCTATCCTGGTGCAAGGGAGAGGGCAAGATCACTGCTGGGGGCAGAGTTGGTGGATGTGAGGCTGGGCTGGGGCACAGCTGACTTAGATCAACCTCATTTACTAAGGAATTTCATCTTTGTTAACTATTCTGAGTGTCTAATGTTGTTTCAGGCCTGGCAGAAGTGAGCTATATATAGCCCTTGATTACAGACTATGCCTAAATAATTGTCTAGTCCAATGACATGCCTAGAAAACTCTATCACTCCCATGGATCCAGAATTAAAAACCCTGTAGATCTTGTCTCCAAATTCCAAAGCAGTCCTTGCAGTGTTTGTTGTTTCTTGCAAATCTTAATGCTTATAAAAAATTTGAGGCTTTTCTACTCCTCATGTGGGACCCTAAGAGGCTGCAGTATAAGTGTATAGTGTGCTTGTAATACAGGGATTGTGCAAATTAATTCCAGGGGGTTGAGACAGTACAAGAAAAAGGAGGCAATGAAGAACTAGTGGAGGAAAGAACAGAAAATATTAATCCAAGCCATCTTTATAGATCAACCAGTATATTTACAGCTACTGTTGAGAGATGAGTTATTGAAAGATACCTGTTTTCACCCTGGCCATAGATTTCAAAAATGCATGCAAGTACAATTATCTTCACCCAAGCGGCAAACATTTGGACAGTTTTCAAATCTAAACATTGTTTATGAATTGATTTTTGCTTCCTTAAGTTCAGCTCAGCTATCCTTGCAGCATACCAAGTGCCATAACCAGCCTGATGGATCACACTGGGGTTATGTTTTACATCTGGAATCCTGCAGCACTCATACTGGAGAGATGCTTTCGGACATCAGCACTTGGAGTGGGAAGAAAAAAGGCAGTCACAGGAACATGTACCCGTCTTTCCTGTAAATATAAACTAAAGGCTGTGTCCTTTAAGGGTGCTTTGTTACTGTGCAGATAACTCTAGGACTGCTTCTGTGTTTTCAATGTTTGTTAGTTTCATAAGCTCTGAGGGTAACGGGGACTCGAAATTTTCTTCTAGGCCAAATCCGATGGTCAACTCTCAGTTTTAACTTCTGCAAACTGAATGTGAAAACTGCAGGGATTTGTCTGCATACAGGCTTTCACAATTCTGTTGGCTGTAAAATTGTTTATTATAAGGACTTTAGTCTCTGAAGAACCTGTGCTGGCTGCTGTCAGGAACAGAACGTGCATTAGATTGGTGGAGTAATCTGATAATGCAAATTCTTCATATTCCATCAAGGGAGCATTTACTCTGCAGTCCCAAATGCTTCCTGGCAAAACAGACTAGCAGTACTGATCTCTGGCAAGATGGCAATGCTCTTATTTCTTCCAGAAGGCAAGAACTAAACTACCTCCCCTCCCCTCTGGGAAAGACTATAAATAGAGGTCTGCTGGGATCCTCATCTCACATCCACAGAGGCAGCTGCCATCTGGGATGGCAGCTGACCCCCTGTCCCTTCTTCATCTTCTCTCTTTCTTCTTGGATGGTATTTGTGTGATTTTGAGGTGAGCTCATCCAGGCAATTAAAACAACTGAAAAGCAATGGTAGAAAAAGAAGAGACTGGTGCTTGCGCATATTGCACATTGCTTCCTCCATATTTCTGGCTACCCCCAGAGAAGCTGACTACCTTCCACAAGGCATTCTGAAGTGCTGGGCAACAAAATAAACAGTATGTGAGGTGACCTAGGATTTAAGCTTAATCCACATCTGTGGAGTAAACTGCTGAAGAAAGGCACATATTCAAACTGGAAAACATCAATCATATACTATTTATTAACTGCAGGCACAGTTACTATTTCTGTACCGGCAAACCACAAAGAGAATGAAACCTTGTGGGTTAAATTAATGGAAACCAAGACAGACAGCAAAACAACTAGCTCAGAACTACCAAGCTGTACTTAACTCAAGAGTCACCCTGAACTCATGAGCCTTTGCCATATCCCTGCTTTCCTAAGAAAGTGCTGTGTTCCTGTGCAGGAGGGAGTGTGTCATCAGGGAGGGACACAACCTAAATGAGAGCAGGAAATGCCAGTTTGGGAAATAAGCAGTGCAACAGATGCAGCCAGCTATGAACATATATCTGTTGCATAATTTTTCCCCTAAATGTTTAACCTGTTAAGAGCTAGTGCCTAATGAAACTGCAGGAGGATATTTTTTAACTGACTGCTATGGCATGTATTGGAAGAAACCTTTACTAAAGATGTCCCTGGTGCCATGTATTTTGCTGGAGGGACCAAGTGACATTTGCTTTATCAAGATGCAGGAAATGCCATTTCCTGTCTGGTCAGGGGCATCAAGCCAAAATATTGGTCTCAGTTGTCAGCCAGTCAATTATTTGATTATGAATGTACAGCCAGCTTGTGTTTGTAGATAATCTTCCAGCTAGACTGAAAAGATTACATATATACATTTGACAGCCAATGTGCTCTTATTTTCAGCTTAAAACCATTACTTATTAACACAGAAGGCTGGCCTCATGAAAGTGAATTGTTCTCAACTTCCCTGCTGTTAAAAAAATTTGATGTGCCCTGATGAGCTTGCTCAGATCCTCATTCTGTGGGTTTTGCAGAGACAAGAATCAGTTTCTTCTCAGTAAGATGAAAGAAGTAACATTTTTCCCCTATATCCCAAAATAAATTAAGGTTTTCTGGCGGTAGCGCTCATTTCACCCCTTGGTTTTGAGAAATACTATTCATCCTGAGAAAATAACTCTCTGTCTGTTGGCTTGAGGATCCAGCTGCTTGTCATGTTAAACCATGTGGAGGCTGCATCTGAGTCCATCTGTATTGCCAGGATCAGTGCCCCAGGGACTCAGCACAAAAACACTTTGATCCCTCCCAGTGACAGGGTTTTTGCTAACAAGCCTCCAGACATTTCAGTTGGTATGTCATCACCCTTGCTAAACTAGAACAGAAGGATGAAACAAAAGTATCTCCAAAGACCTTTAATAACAATCAGTCGAAGGGGAATGAGTAAAACATCCCAGGTGAGGCACTTCTGTAAAAAGCATTAGCATTGGCCGTGTGATTGTAACGAGGACGGAGAGGCTTTTTTCCCCACCTTTTTCCTTTTTTCTTGTCCTTTTCTTCAGAGATGAAAGAGAGGATGGGAGCTCTGGACTGTGAATTGCAGGGAACAAAGCACTTAACATCCTTTAAATAGCTTGATAGGGTCAAAGTAAGGCAAAAAGTCTAAAACTAGTAGAAGAGAGAATGAACCTGAAAAGTCCTAATATGTTTTATACTGAGTGGCCCCCCTGCAAATTGTACCTCTTGGTGATGGCCTGATTAGTCCAAATTTTTCACACACTTAACAGCAACTACGGTATGAACCTCCTGTACACCCTGAGAGGATTTATGCTTTTAATTCCCACCATTATAGAGCTGCAAATATACCCCATTGCTTTTACCTTTTAAAATCCAGACTGCATGTGCAGTGGGCATGTGATTTGTGCCGCCAGAGTTTTCGATGAGTGCTTCAAAAAAGCAATCACCTGATGCCTCTGCACTAGGGCAATAAGTAAGAAGTTACCTAATGCCTTGTGTTGATGAAGCACTCTGGTCAGTGGTAGAATCTGGTCTACTTGCAGGTAGAGTTGAATTTTTTGCTAGACAGCTGAGACCTAGAGTTTTTACAATTTAAGTGCATGACTTGAGCAGAAATCAGATTATCAACAAGGCAGTATGTGATTAGTGTCAGCAGGGCAACTTTCAATAGATCATGTAAATGAAGCAAGGAGGGCAGCAAGGCCAAAATTCTTGTCTTAATTAACAGAAAGCATACTTTGTAGATGATTTTGTTGCTTAAAGAAAAGGAACAGTGAAGGAGAGAGAGCATGAAAATGCAAGGTTTTATCTAACATGTCCAGCCATGTTCCTCCCCCTTCTGCAAAATAATTTTGCAGAAGACAGGCAATATGATCTGAAACCCCAACTCTGCGTCCAAAGGCATGGGAAGTTTTGTCACTTAGAGAATGGAAATTTGTGCAGAGAAGTAACAATCTAGCATGACCTAGTGGAGCATAAACATTTAAGTAGCTCATCAGCTAGGCTATGATTCTTCAAACATATGGCATTAGAAGCATCTATTTCTGAAAAAAGAGCTACCTACAAGTCTAGGAAATCAAGGCACAGGTATCTTTTCAACAGTGTGATAGGGCTGATCAGTTCATCTTGTCGAGCACCATTCAATAGTTACCATGACTACTTATTATTAATAATGTTGTTCTACTTTGTGAGCATTAAAATATATGTAAATCAAGCTTTAGATAACTTGTCTCTAAAAAGCTGGTGTTTCTGGGAATGTACCTTTCATCTTCATCCAAGATTTTTATTTGAAAAATTATTTTGTTCTTTCTAAACAGCAAACAAGAAACCAACCCATCTACCTCTTTCCTCTTCATCTTCACCAAAAGATTTTTTCCTCCTTAACAGCATCAAAATACTTCTATCTCCCTTCTTGTTGAAATATGGAACTGCAGAAGAGAGAAAACTTCTTGAAGCACTCTCATCCTTGCCATGTAGGGCAAAAGGAGTCCATATTTCTCCTGACACTCACAGTTTTTGGCTCCTCTGTGGTCTCATTAACATTCCTTTTTTCATCCAGAGCATCTCTGTGTTTTCAAGCTGGGTAATGTTTGCATTACAGTTAAAACAACCCAGAAAAGTTGGATTGCTTGCATCATGTATTTCTTAGTGAATGGCACCCTAAGAAACATTTTCCTGCCAGAGCTCCCAGCTGTCCTCTTGACAGAAACTCTTGTGGCAATGAGTGCAAATAGCTCAGTAAGTGGTTCTAGGGTAAACGTGAAAACTCTCTCCCATGCCAAAGGGAGATTTCTCAGGAGCATTTCACAATGTCACTCTCCACAAACATCAAGCCATGCCTGATGGCAACCAGGCTGACATTGCCTCAGTATTCCTCTACTCCTGAGAGTACTTTGACAGACTGTTTAGTTGTGGGGTTTTTTTTTCTCTTTTATTTAATGGCAGCTTTGCAAGGTTCATTTATGTTAGCTAAGTAGCAATATGCCCACTGGTGTGTTAGCCAGTCTTTCCTGCATTGGCAAAGCAGGGATGTAACTGGCTCTACTACTGTGCTTATGGCACACCCCGATCAGAGTTTGCTTCCTTGTGCTTTATTTTGTACTATTACTCGGGAATATGGGTAGGTATCAATCTTGTCAAGATTCCTGAAGACATTGTATCATCCTTGCCCGTCCTTTTGAGCTGTAAAGCAAAACAGCATCATTATATACTGCCCTCCTACATAAGTCAGGTGATTCAACTTCAGGAAAGATCTGAAATATATTGATCACATTGTTGAGCTGTCCAATATTGTTTTACAACTAAAGAAGAAAAAAAACTGTACCTGAGAAATCAGATTCATGTCTCAAATGACCTTCAAAAAGTTCCTGGTGACACGCAGTCATAAAGAAGAGATGGATAGTTAATTTTTCCTTGCAGGGGCACCTCGTCCTTTGGTGTGCGTTGAACAATACCCACTCACTCATAGGCTCCTGAGCTCATTTTCAAAGGTTATGGACGGATTTTTTAGCTCCCTCCTGCTTGTTCTATCCTAGTGTCACAACCATCAAACAGCTCTGGCACAAGTAGAAAGCAAGAGCCAAGGGGATTCTCTCCCCTGTGTCTCTAATTCATGTAAATTAATGGATGCCTTTTACCTTTTGATTTGTACCCTGAAGAGACACCTTGGAGTTTGCTCAGTATTAGCTGAGGAACACTTGCCTATTGTCCTGTTCTTCAAGTTGAATGATAGGCATTTGGTTTCCTTCTTTCAGTGCATGAAGCAGAACTTGGTAGCTTACTGCCTGTCTGTGAAGTTTTTCAGCAGTAAGTCACTGCTTGCTTCCTTAGATTCTGAAAAGTGCTGCTGTTTCTGATCATGATTTTGCAGGAATCAAACTTTTTTTTTAATTGACTATTCTGGAGACAGAGCATCCTTTGGTAACAGTTGTGTTTATAGACAGTAGCTGAGTCAGCTGAAATACCAGACATTAATAACTGCAGAGAATTTGTATTTAACTAAGATTTCCAATTTTATGTAAGCCAGAAAAGACTTTTTCTTTTTCTTTTTTCTTTCCCCTGAAGTACTGTGCATGTTCTCATTCTAAGTCTATCCCTGAGAGAATCTAAATTTACTCTTTCCTAGCTTCTGAGAAACCCACAGCAAGACATCAGCTATTGGTGGGTAGGAAAGCTCTGAAATGAGGGAAGAGACAGAAGCTTACAAAAGAAAGTTCCGTGTCTGTATTCACTTGTTTGCAATAGCAGTCTGCAGTGTCCTGGGGGTGCTCTGGCAGAGCTGAGCACAGGAAGTGCACTGTGCTGGGGGTAGGCTGGCTGTGAGTCAGATGTGCGATGAATTGCATGACAGCCACAAGATTCATCACACATTTGTTACTCTGACTGCGCCGTCATCACACGACTGGCACTGCTGTGTGCCTTCCCAATGGGAACGTGGCCATGTCTCCCAGGACAAAGCTCAGCACCCCTTGTGTGTGTGTGGGGCTGTGCATGGGAGGAACCAGGCCCTTGCACGTGTCCTTTGCTTCCACATGGCCTTTGTGAGGAACTGTAACACCGGCGTGTGCCAGCTTCTGCTTTGAGACTCCTTTCTTCCGCCGCAGCGGTGTGAGGGCAGACCTTCATTTACACAGAAACCTCCACGAGCAGCAGGCCCTAACCTTTATAATGGAAGTGCCTGCAGAAAAGAAAAAAGGAGTTCTGCTTTTATGCTTTTGTGTAACCTAGGCTTTACACCTCAAAGGCCTTCTCCTGCTGATAAGAACAAAACCCGACACGCAAATGGCTATTTCTACCACCGTCCCCAGAGGTGACAGCTCCTCTGTCTGCTCCTGGCTTGGGCTACAGAGGCTACTGAGGGCTCGCCATCACCACGAGAAGTGCAAGAGCTTCCTCAACCTGTCCAGCTGGCTACCTGCCTGGGAGGACATGCTGAGGAGGCTCTTCAGAAGAGAGATTCTAAGTGTCAAACTTTTTCTTCTGTTTGGTAACAGCTCAATCTAACTGAAAAACTGTAATCATTACAGATTTTGCAAACATCACTACATTTTTCTGAACTTATCACAAGCTGCACTTTTTTTCTTTTACATATTTTTTCTTTTTTAATTTTGATTTTTTTTTTCCTTTACTTCCTTTTCCTTTTTCTTTCTTTTTGTTTTTCTTTCTCCTTTTGGCTATTTTTTCTTTCCTTTTTTTTTCTTCTTTTTTCTTTTATCTTTTTTTTTTAATTTCCTTTCTTCTTTTTTCTTTTATTCAAGGGTAAGCTCCTTGTGTTCTTCTTACTCTCAAGTTACATTAGGACAGTGGCCCAAAATTCAACACCCTTCTTTTTCTTTCTTTAAGACAGTTGGCTCCAAACCTTTTGTTTTACAGATTATATAGCCTTATTTGTTTATTCTGCTTTAATTCTGCTGGTATAAGATCTCCCTTTCCCAAGAATGTGGACGTAGATATATGAGATAAAGGTGCTACACAAGTTTTGAATGTATCTCTAGTGGCATATCTAACTACAGATGAATCCTGTATTAAGTAGTTTGTGGTGGTAGCAGCAGAAGGGCCTAAGGGATAGGGCAAGGATATCAAGGTTGTAGCTGTCCTGTTGGGATTTTGCTAGCAGAACCACCTCAAATACAGGATATGAAAGTTACGGTGATACAGAGTGCTTCACCTCGAGCAACTCCAGCAAAACACAGAACTCAAGGCTGTTGCAGCTCTGAGCACTGTAGAATGATAGGTTTGATGTGCTGCAGTGATTCCGCCTTCCATGAGGACACTGTTGGTTGTTCCCAAGAGCACAGCAATGCTTACCTGAAATATCAGTGATGATAACCTCAGTCACAGCATGAAGTTAATGAGAGCATGTGGAGTCAGAGAAATACTGATGTCAATTTATAATTGAAGTTGGATCCAAATACAGAAGTTATTCCTATATGCTGGAAATACCAATCACATTGCAATTATAAATAAAAGAAATACAAATAAATTAAAGAGGTGTCTGTTGTCAATGGCACAGGTGCAGACAGGGAAATATTTATAACTGATTTACTTTCTTGCCCATAAGGGAACTGCTCTATTGGAATGACAGACTTAACTGCATTCAGACTGGAGAAACTGTGCTGGTTTTAGTCCATTATAACTAAAGAGCCTGTTATACTAGTGTAGATGAAGACTTGAGTTTAAGATATGCTGAGGGACAGAACACCACTCGCATTCTCTCTGTAGTTAACAGAAAACATACACAGAAATGAAATCCTCTGCATTAATAATTTCCATTAATTTACTATGTCAAGTGCAGAATAGAAAGTCATTATATTTCCACTGTACATCACTCTAGTGTAAAAAGTTCATAAACCATTAGGATAATGATTTCTACCATTAGTTGTCAGTAATGTGTGAAAAGATTTTGTTATCATCCATTTACATTAAATTCAACATGCATGCATTTTGTCAGGAATGCAGACTTTCTAAAGTGATTGCTTCCCATTGATTAATGTAGCCAGAAGTTTCCTGATTTGCCAAATGTCACGGAACACTTTAATAATGGTGCCTGTTATGTGTATAAAGCTTTGCATCAGAAGAGGTTTCATCTATAAATTAGTACAGCTTAGAAACATTCAGTTAAACAAGAAAATATTTCTAGTGTAGTTGCTATGTTGGGGACTCACTCCTAATGCACACCAGTAGAGATCCTTTGCCTTGGGATGAGTGAAAAGTGTGACTCTTAGTGGCTGAGTTTATGCAGTCTCTAAGGCAAAGAACCATTTGGATAAAAGTGATCCATCTTTATGCAATACAATTTTGAAATGATGTTCATCTTCTTCTGAGAAGGAACAAGCCCTGCCACTCTTGCATCCATTCAGGGCTGGATGTCAAAATCCACAGGTAAACTTCAGTCCGGGTGTAAGGAGATGATGTGCACATAACTCACCGTCTTCTCCTTTTAAAATAGCACCTCTCTGACAAAACTCAAAACTGGTTTTTGCTGGGAATTTTTGATTCTTTAACATTAAAAATTTTCAAGGGAACAAGAAGGATTTTCCAGAAAGAACAAGGATAAGATTCTTATCTTTGGATAAGAAATAGCCCTACACTAGAACAAGCATCAGGCAGGGATTTAAATTTTCAGGGTTTGACTTCTCAATTCGAATCAGTAACACAAACCTCTGCACCAGCTGTGTTGTGACAGTGTCAGCTCAGGTCTTCCTGCAGTTCTGTTTTGTAGAGTTAGACTGAGACTCAACCTGATCCCCCGTAAGTGGAGACCCTCATTGCCAGTTATTGAGGCCTCTTTTTCATCCCAGTTTGAAATGTTTTCTTTCTCCCCTAACTGAGAAAGGGGAGATATTTGAAACCTTCAATTTGAGGCAGTAAAAACATTTTATGTTTACTCAATAGAGTGATTTGAAAGCAGCAATATGTGCCTCCACTCCTTTTATTTTCTCTTTCTATGAACATGCAAGTGAAAAGGATTTTGTCCTCCATGTTTGTAGAAAAACAATTTTAGCAATTTATTTTAAAGTGCCCTTGGAAACCAAATACTATATCTTGCCAAGGTAAGCACTGTTGCTCAAGGAGTTTGAATATGCACTCATCTGGGTAATAGGAACAACACCATGTGACTAATAAAATCAATGTCTGCTAAGTAATGTGGTTCAAACTGGAAATGTTTTCGATCACTCCAGGAGCATGTTTTTCTCCTGACTGGAGAATAAAATAGAACTAGTCTAACAGCAGACATTTTCCTGTGGAAAAAGTTAATTTATATAAAGCAGGATATTAATAGATCGGAGTAGCTTGCCATGAAGACAGCATCTCTGATTTGATGCTATCTTAACTTTGTCAAAGTAACATTAGCCCTTGCCTTCATATAAAGTGTTCAATTAAGCCAATTTCTGCCCTTCGTCCTGACACAGCTTGTTGTTAAAATGCACTTTGAGTATTGAAAGGCAGACTAACCTGTCATTAGACATAGCTGGGAAGAGATCTGGCATAATTATATACTTTCTTATTGCAGAAGTGATTGCTCAATATTAGACCTGCAAATTGCCAGCAAACCATGAGGCATTGGGGCACTGCAAATGTGGAAAGGTAGCCTGAAGGAGTAACACTGACAGAGTGAAAAAGTTCAAAAGCTTCTTCAAAGTCAGGTGAGGGTATTTCATACCCAGGTTTAGATGACACTGTGTGCAATGTGGCTGAGGAAGAGGCATTCCTGACCTGTACCAAGGTAAGAGAAACAAGTTAGCAGCTTTGATTCACTGGGAATCATCTGGAAATATTTTTTCTTCAGAATATGGGGGTTTTTTTCATTTCTACTCATGCCTCCTACTTGGAAAATGCACTAATTTCAGTCCAATTGCTCCATTTAAGGGCTGTAGTTTTTATTCCCATGAAAGCAGATGGAGAGAAAATCTCTAGTGTGTAGAAAATAAAGCAAGCTGTCCAATTAAATCACCACACTGATTCCTAATTCCACTGTGGCCTGTCTGAGAAGGCCATTAGGAACAAAAAACCTCTCTGAGGAACATTTTTCTGGCACTTCACACTCATGAGGAAGGTATCTGCAGGCAGCCAGGCATGCAGAGTGCCTGGAAAGGGGGGAGACACTTAGCAAACTGAAGTTCTGCAGCACGCTGCAGCATTTCCTTGCAATGGTAAGGAAGAATAGAAATGATTAAATAGAGCAAGCAATCCCAAGCAGGAACTGCTGTGATTAGGGTGAGACCTGAGAAGACACTTGGCATCAGACCCCCACCTCTTTGGTGCCTGTCGCTTACACAGGGCTGTGGGTTGCCCAGCAGGCAGGCAGGCAGCTGTGGGGCACAGGCAGGCACCTGAGGGGCAGAGGCAGAGAGCCAGGGGTGCAGGCAGGCTCTCCATGGTAGGCAAATTAAACACTCCTTCGCAATTGCTTTGAATAGGGCAAAATAGTATTTACTTACCTTATTACAAGGCTGCAGTAAATGTCTTCAATACATAATATTATACAGGCAATTAATAGACAAACATTTCTGTATCTAGAAATGTGGTAGAATTCAAGTTAATCCCACTGGAACAGAGCAATAACACTAACCTTATTAAGCTTCATATCCAAAGGCAGTAGGTTCACTACAGAGCTTTCATATCTAGCAGTGAAATTCCAGGCAGTTATAGCTTTTAATTTTAAGGTAAACACTGATAGATCCATCATTTGGAAATAGCCAGTTGCAAACTGAAAATAGAGAAACAAAATACTGTGGATGAAATGTGGTCTTATGTGCTGCCTTCTATCACCATATAGCAGGACACTGTTTCAGAACCTATGAGATTTGGCAACAAAAAGGAAGATTATGGAGGAGCACATTTGTTTTACGGGGAAATGCACTCCAGAGCTGTGTACAGAGTAGGAAGCCAAGCCAGTGAATTTCTGCACCAAAGTCAACAAATAAGCTGATTGACAGTGTTTGTTGATAACAACCACAGTCTTTCTGTTACACCCAGCCAAAGCAATCAAAACTCAGTAACCATGAAGGGACAGTATGAGTAAGATCTACAGTTAATGGACAAACAACAGCAGCCATTCGAGCTTAAAGAGAGCTTGCTCACCAGAATTTGAATGTTTTTTCTGCTCCTGGTAGCAACAGAAGTGGTTTCTTCCTGCAGCATAAGAGACAACCCTCAGGATACCTGGTAGAGAGTGAATGTTATTCCTAGGGCTGTTTTACTGTGTTTCAGCTTGTTTTCTTGGCAGCATTACAGTGTAATTCTGTGAGTCATGAATACAATTCATACTAGCCAAACTGACCTTTGAAATTGGGAGTAGGCAAATACATCAGAAGAAATTAAAGCTCTAACAAATAAGCTGATAAAATGAATGAATTATATTTATAGAGCCTGCCAGTCTATTAAGAGGTGACTTTGACAGCCCTGGAGGTCTAAATGTGAGAGTTTCCATTCTCTCCTGCATACCTGAGCAGCCATTCATACATATTTAGTAACCAGGTGCATTATCACTATTTTGGCTCTTCATGCAAATAGCTCTCGTATAAATCTCTTTGTAGAATGCATTGTGTGGTACAGAAAACTATGTTTTTGTGGGTCTGAGTGCTCATAAGTTCCTGAAAACCTTAACAAGACTAGCCAAGACAAAGAGGGGGAGAGATGAAGAAGATTATAGCATATGTCTAAAACACCTAGAGCTGACCTTGACAAAGGGCTGGACAAGGACCTGTTTTGAGCAGCCAGTCGCCCCCTTTCCAGCAGCTCCTGCAACCAACACATCCCTGGGTCTGTGCAAGCCCATGGGAGGAACCCAGCTGAGCAGATGTGGCAGTGAGTGGGATAGGTGCAGGACATGACTGCCAGCATAGGGTGATGCAAACTTCCAACAAAAGATCATTAGAGTGTCACCACTTAAAAAGTTTTCATCATTTAGTGACTATAGGCAGTTTCAGCAACGAGATTCGAAAGACCCACACCCTAGCTCAGGTTTGTTTTGTGTGAAATTGTAGATTCCAGAAGTGCTGGAGGAAATTTAAATCATCTGTTAGCTGGACTATTTTTCTAATCAAGGGATCCTTGACATGAGTTGAGTACTTGACATGCCATGATCCTGGAGCCCATAGCTCCATGTACAGTGACAGACTGTTCTTCCAAGCGCCCCAGGAATAATCTGTGCCATTAGTGGGTTTGCAACCTCAGTTTTCAGGCATTTAGAAAAATTGGCACATGCAGTTTGTATACTTCTGAAACTGTGGCTTCACTCCATAGCTGTATTTGATTTCTGTATATGAGCATTTAAAGCATTTTGGAATCTCTCTCTAGAAGAGAAAAGCAGTTTAATATGAAAATCTGTTTCCTTTTTTTTTATTCCTAACAGCAAGGTAAATAAGAAGTGCTGAGAATTGCATGCGACTGGAAGATTTGAGGTTTGCTTAGAGCCATTTCAGTGGTTATTTTGAACTTTCATAGCAAAACAATATCATTTCCTTTCTTCACATTCATAACTTACCAACATGTTTACATTTTCAGCTGAACATTTCCATTCTTGGCTGTGCTGAAAGGTGATACTCTGTTTACTGGATAATAACACTGAGCAAAATCCCTTCAACCTTTTGAATTACCTCCGGCTGAAAAGTATAATCCATTATCCAAATATTCTCCCAGTGTTTTTCTAGTAGAATAATATAGCACAACTAGTTGAAGATAAAAGCTTGGCCTGTATATAGCAATTGCTAAGGATTTCTTTGGCTGGAGATGAAGGAAGAAGGTTTAAAATAAGACCACCTCTGTGTGTGCTCAATGAGTGTTTTGCTTAGATTGTAACACTGTGCAAAGCACCATTTGCAACCCTCTCTATAAAAATTTCCTCTGCCTGTGTGGATAAGAGGCTGGTACTGAGACCACCATGCTCAAATTGCCATTAGCAATGAATAAACACTATGAAGATGTAAAGCCAGAGTCCTTTAATGTCATTTAAAGGAAAAAGAAACAAACAACACACTCCCCCCAAAAAAAAGCAAAAAAAACCAAGCCCCTCTCTGAAAAAAAAACCTCAAACCAAAAAACAACAAACCAACCAAATAAAACATTACTTTGATACAATGTGAATTTAGATATTAATGTGTATATTGATAGAAACACAGCATGTGTGTGTGCATGTACACACATCCACACTTGCAGAAGTACACCCTTCCTCTATTAAAAAAAACAAAAAAGTAATAATTTAAATTCCTTCAGCACTCTGATCTCGATTATTCTTCATATTAAATTGACTGTCTTTCATTGTGAGGCTGCAGCCATGTGTACAGATAATTAGTCTCCATGCAAATATTGGTTAGTCAAAGAGGGGACATTGCTTATTTCCTGGAAGATATGAGCTTTAGTGCACTACTGGAGTCATTTAAATGGTATATTCTTATTATGAAGAACTTGTGTATAGCTCATTATTAATTTTTTCTTTTCAATAAAAATCATAAAACATAAACTGCTTCATGTCTTTTTAGCTGCATTTTTAGCTGTGCAATGTAACATGATCATTTGAACTCAGTAGCATTTTTTGCTTCTGCCTAAACATTTTGTCGAAAATTAGAGAATCAAGAGATCATCCCATCTATCCTTTTACCCACAGTAGTCAACTGTACATTAGCTGACAGATGCCAATCTATTTTGGGAGGCTTCCCAGGAAATCTATCCATGTGCACTGCTATATTTACCACTAGAAAGTTTTTCCCTGACATCTATGCCTAATCCCTTTTGTTGCAAGCTGGGTCTATTAATATACACTTTCACTCTTTTTTCTACCCTGCACCCTTTTTGTAACACACTACCTAAAAATGTATAGAGTGTTTCACCAGAACCTTTACAATCGGAAGAAAATTGCCATTTTCTTGCAGATTTTGCTTCTGTTTATACAGTGCAATAAGTTTTATTTTGTTGCTTTTTTTGGTCAGCAGATATTATATTATTCACTCAAACAAAACATATTTCCACAATCTTTTCTGCAAAACTCCCATGTTTCCATAAGTTTGCCAGGTGTATTTACACAAGTCAGTGCTTCTGCGTGTCCCCAAGACCATTTTGTCTGTTTGTGTTTCCAATTTGTCAGAGTTTTTGTTCTCTCTTCCCTTTCTCTCTTTCCATATTGATATACCCTGTAGATTTAGGAATCATTATTCTTTCCACCATCCAGCCCATTAACAACCACGTGGAAAGCTAGTGGACACAAGAGAGATCCTCACAGAACACCATATTGGTGCCACTAGTAACTCCCCTGCTTGTAGTTCCACCAGTTTTGTGCTCACAGTCTTATTTGCAACTTTATCTGCTCCTAATGGTTTTGAACGTGTCTCAACCTGCTGGTTACCTTCTGTGGGTGTACAACATGGACCCCAGTCTGAAGCTGGGATTGGAATCTCCCCTGACAGACGGACAGTACCACTACTGCAGGTGTATGAATTAGTCAGAGAGTCAATAAGGTTGGAAAGGCTCCCAAAAGCATCATGCCCACTCTTTGATGCCAACCATTGAGTCTGTGGTCCTGTTGATGCAGATAGTGACTGGGGGAATCAGGTAAATGTCACCAGTTAATTCACCTTCTGAATTAACACTTACAGGTCACAAGAGGAGGTCAAGTGCTAGTAGTTTTCATGGAAGTCTGAGGTTTAATCAAAGAGATTTAATCCAGTTTTTGTCAGCATCCCAAGGTCCTGCAGTTACAATTTTCCATGTGTGCATCTACATCTCTGAATGAAGGTGATGTGAAACCTGCCTCCTCTGCCTGGGGTTGTTTGTAACTACTTCTGGGAAGAAGGGCACAGCTAGATTAGGGCTTCATCTACCATAAAAGCCTGTGTTCTGTGAGAGGAGAGACACCACTGGGATTTCTGCCTGCTCACAGGTGGAGAACATAATCTCAACCTACCACATACACAAAGCCACTTCACAGATGTAAAGGACACAGAGGTTTGTGTGCCCCCTTGCTTGTTAAAAAAAGAGACAGTAGAGTGGTTCTGTTTACTTTTTCATGGCAGATCTGCATTAAAGTTCATGTACTCCCTGAAGGTCAGAAGGCTTGCTTGAATCCGGAGCACTCTGGGTCTTCTCTTGTGTGCACATGACACATGATCAGGCTTGACACAACACAAAGGGTCATGGACTGAGCAAAGACTGCAAGTCTGTTGGCCTGTCAGTCTCTAATGATGGCCACCTGTGAGACTGACCTGTCCAAAAGCCACTCCTCCCTGTGGAGCTTACACAGCTTTCTTCACTCCTCACTGCCTCAAGGTTTTACAACATGCTTGTGGAGGATTGGGATGCAGACCCTCTCCTAAGCAGTCTTCCAGCTTGGAAACACCTCATTTGCACTTTGGCTGCTTGCAGCTTGGGGAATGCTTGAGGGAGACTGATGTGGGCAGACAGGTACATAGGATTGATTCAGGGTAATCATACTATAGTCAAATGCCACCATCAGGTTTTTTGCAAAGGCATCCTGACTGTGAGATTATCTAGAGCCTGGATAGCTGGATGTTATTCTTCCTGTCTTCCTTCTTGTAACTCCCAATGGTAATCTCTTATCTAAATATTATACAATGAAAAAAAACCAGGAGATTGGCAATGATAAAATGAGTAACAAAGTTATTGACAGTAATTATTCTGCAATTTATCTGTAGTCCACAGCCTCACTTCATCTGATGTTTATTTTTTCTGATCCAACCTTTTGCTCATTTGTTTTCTTACTTGAGTAAAAACATCCTTAATGACGTTTTCTTGTCCACAAAAAGAAAGTTCTTTAGCAGAAAAAAAAGGCTGACCAGAGAACAGCTTTCACTGGCATATTTGTTGTGAGTGCTTCATTCTTTGTAACATATGTGGGAATAATACGTAAAGCAATACATGATAGGATCTCCTACAACAGCAAGGGATGCAAGTTCTATGATACATAGGAAAAATCAATAGACAGTGCACTGTAAAATACCAATTTGGCACAATGTGTCAGGGTGAGCTCCATAAAACAGCTGGGACAAATCTAGCAGCTGTTAATGGGTACTGATGATACACTAGGACATGAAGCTCAATAGGAAAAGAGCTGTGGAGTGAAACAGCTGAAATTCCTAATGTAGACACCATGACCAAAGAGATGAAGCAAAAAATGAGGAAAGATATTAAATCTAAAAAAAGAATAGCTGAGCTTAAATTGTTGCAGCATGAAGTGATGCTTTTACTGCTCTGGATGACAGAATGTCTTGTTGCAGTCACTTCATTAAGGTGGCAAATACACAGCAGCCCAGCGCTACTTAAGGACATGTTCGAATCATCCCAGGCTATTTAGTTTAGATTTCAAGCACCTGTCCTGAAATCAGGAAATTCAAAATAATGCCACCACAATAGAGCTTCAGGTATGTAGTCAAGAAAACGAAAGGGGAAATGAAGACACTCAATGCATTCAGTACTGGGAACATGAAACCAATTTCCTGAAAAATAAAAACACACAAAAACAAGCACTCCATATAAGTCTTCTACCTCTATTTCTATTTTCTGTTCCACAGAGGCTTATATTTCCTTCACAAGCATAACCTCTGAGCATTTTTCCATATTGCCTAAGCAACATGTCTACCATCTTTCATCTAATTCTTTTGTTCTTCTGCAGAGAAGCATGGACAGTGGTGTCTCTTCTTTATGTTTGGTTTCAAAAGGATTTTTGATTCATTTTTTACATGCACGCTACTCTAAAATTCCTAGGGGAGAATGAAAGTGCTGGGATTCATGATTGTCTGTAGCTCATTGGAAAACCTATATATGTAAGCTTCTGAAAAAGTTCTGTTCATTGAGGAACACACACACACACCCTCCCCCAAAATCACTAAGAATTGCTGTTGTATATTTTATCAAGCTGCATTAATAAAAGCCTTATACTTTTGGGGGCAGGTGGGTATCTCCTACACCTATTCCCTGGGAATGGAGGGAGAGAATTGCAGAGTTTTGTGAAGATTGGGATGTGAAGGGAGTTTGTAATGCAGCAGTGGCCACTTTGTCCCTTATGCTTAATACTCCTTGTGCTTTTCTTCTCAGGTTGCTGCTACCTCAGGCCTAAAGGCAGATATGATGACACTGCAGTGAAGAGCTCAAATTTTCTCTAAAGTAGACTCATTTAGCTTGTCTCTATTTGCTAATCATCTTCTGCAGCCATAATAGCCAATGAGAGGAGTAGCAAGAAGTGTGAGGAAGGTGCAAATGGGAAATGAGAGTAACCAGGTGCTTAAGGCACTCTGACCAGCTGTACAAAATCAGCATTTCCAGCCCAAGAATCAAGGAGGAAGAGGTGGACCTGGGATATGCTTGGAATCTGGAATGAGAAGTAGCTGCTGTCTCCAAGTTTTTAGATGGAGAAGGGCGTGTTCTGGAGAGTTTGTGTGCTGAAATCACTCAAGCTCCCCGCTCATAAATGCTAAAACAAGAACTCCCCCAGCTGTTCAATCCAGCTGCCTTGGAGGGTTGGATAGCTAAAAGCTTCATGAGCTTCTCCATCCTGCAGCATGCCATGAAGTTGAACAGGCTTACTAAGCTTTATCTCACCATTTACGTTGCATATACCCTGCTTCTCCCTGCCACATTACTTTGTTTCTACTGAGCTGGCAGGAAATGGAAAATCTGTGTAGGATTCTTGCATGTTTTCACAGCTGCCTAGTCACAAATATGACAAAGTGTAATAAAGTTCTCATAAGGACTAATCCTTGCTGTGACAATATGCAGTAGCCAACTTGTGTTTGTTCTGCAGTTGCCACTGCAGTAATTTATTTCTCCATGAAACGTGGGTCTTCTGAGGGTACTATAGGAGCACCTGTTTCATCAGGGCTGAGGAATGCACTCAAACACCTATCAAACACACATAAGGGAAGGCTGATGTGGAAAGTTATGTGTGCTTTAAAGGGAAGAGTCTAAACTCAATGTTAAACAATGCTGAGCAAGGCCTGTTCCAATCTCATTTTCATATTTACAATTAGTATTTAGCCATAAAATACTGCAGCTTACAACTGGTTGTGTTGGCACCATTTTGGAGTCCTGGCGTTAATAGTTTATGCAATAGGCATTAAAGTTAACTATGGAAGTATTTTTAAAGAAGCAAGCATTCATGTGCTATAAAGCACATGATGGAGAACCTAATCAGCTGGAATGTGTTTTGCTTATGATGTGCAAGTCCAACCTAACATTGCAAGTTTGAAAGCCGAGAATTCCTCCGTCAGAAAGTTTACAGTGGGCCCACAATGCCTTTCTGCATTTTCATTCCCAGCTAAAAGGTGTAATTATTCCTTTGTAACTTTCAAAACTAAAAATGAACATTGCTGTGAGCTCACGCAGACAGAAAAGCTCTTTAAAACCCTTGCCTCAGCCATGCAGACTGCTCCTGTTGTTATCACCAAGTTTCACACAGCTTTTGTCATCACACTTTTCTGTCTGTCATCAAAGAAAGTGTAAGTTTTGGTTCTTTTACTCAGCAACTGTAGATGCTAGATCTTAGCTGTGATTTAGAAAACTCTCTGTTCTTCTTTTTGAGAGCAAAAAATTCCTGCCAGTACAAAAGTAAATTTATAGAATTAGAGGAAATATTTAATACTGGAAGGTAATAAAAGAAAGAGAAAGAAGCTAGGAATTGTAGAGCTCTAGTAGGAACTTAATTTTTCATGTGATATTTAATATAATCCCCCCCTTCAGTCCCTTGTCTTCCCTACAGGCTTTACTTGCTCGATCTGAAGAGAATCAATACACAAAATTGTCCTTGTATCATGAACTGTTACTGGCCTTCCCTCTTGCATTTCTACCTCTGTCCAAAAACCTCTCCTGGTTATGTTGCTCCGTCAGGAATGGTCTAATAAGTGATAGCCAAGGCTCAGGTGTGAAGGAAAAACAACACTAGCAAAAAAGCAGACAGGCCCACTGCAATGGTTTCCCTGATAGCTTGTTTCATACATTTTCCTCTGCAATACCTTCACTTGAGGAAAGCTTCATAACAGCGTGACTTAACAACTCCTCTTCATGTTTTGTGGTTTTTTCCTTCTCATTTTTTCCTAGGAATCATGTCTGTTGATAATGGCAGCTAGATAAAAATCTTGGAAATTATCTTTCCTCTTCTTAAAAGGAGCACCTAGCTCATAAGGAGCTGTACATATAAAGGGGCTCTTGGAGAGCTGTACATATACAGAGGCTCACCAGTCATTCTGGTATGATTCATTCACTAAAGAGCTACAGTTTCAAGTTAGTTGGGCCAATTAATTGAATCATTTGAAGAAGCAAGTAGATCTTTGCACCCAAATGCCTTGAGGTTGCATTTTAAAATTGGTGACTAGTCCTGCAAAGGAAACATCTTCTTATTCTCCTTTCCTTTTGTTTTGACAGATTGGATGTGTTTGCTTTTTTCCCTGATTACTCTTTGAAATACAATATGTTGTTATCATCAGTGTGAGATACTGTGAACAGATCTGAAAATCACTACTAGCTTGAGAAAGGAGTCAGATTGTGTATCTGCATTTCTGTTAATCCAGGTTTCTACATCCTCATCACCTGCACTGACACCCAAAGGGACACCATTACCAGTGTAGATTAGGTCACTGTCAATCAAAGCCAAGCCCACCTGGAATGGGAACAGGGTTTAATGGATGTGAAGGGTCTGCAAAACATTTGATTATAAGGAAAGCAAGAGAAATGCACTCTGCCTTCAGACTTGTGAGGGCACTGATCCTTACTCTGCAGTGTGGGTGATCTTTGTGTCTTAAAAGCTTTTGAGAAATCAAAATGCCAGAAAAGTTCTTTTGCACATTTAATCCAGTCCTGTTAATTAGGAATTTTGCTTTGAAAATGTAGACCAGGTCTTAGAAACATAGATCAGAGGTCTTCTGCGCTTTAAATAATTAATTTTCTGTCTGTTTACTTTCTAGGATCATTGTGAAGTGGCCTCTGTGAAGGAAGCATCATGGAAAGAACCTTGCAGTTTGCTAGAATAGAGGTGATTTACGTGCAGGTACAGAGAGTGAGGAGGGACAAAGAAGGCAAAATCAGTCTTTGACACCTAAGAAGTGATGGCAGGTATGTGATGAGTGGCACGTCACATAATAAATCCTAAGAAACACCTGTTCGCATGGTAAATTGAGTGGAAGAGCTACATGTTGGGCTGAGCTGGCGCATAATTGGAATCCTGGAATGTATTTGTGCAGCTTGCAGCAGGAGTCCAGAAATATGTGAACTTGGCAAAAGCCATCAGTAGCGTCAGATAATTATGAAATACTTGAAAGCCCCAGGTAAATAACCTCTTCAGAATTGGCAGGCATCAATGGGTCATTCTGTTCTTTCCTTCTTTATATGGTGAGCTGTTGTAAATCCCCAGTGGAAAATCCAGTGAGGCAGACAGGGGAAAATGCAATCAGCAATCCAAGCAATAAAAACAAAAAGAATGGCACTTACAAATTTTCCTACCAATGCCAGAGTTCTTTCCAATTCCAATCTGATAGAAAGGATTTAGCTGAGTAGCTTGGCTGGGTGAAGTGGAGTTTTTACAAGTTTAACACAAAGGACCAATACATTTGATTTGGTGGATGTGTAAGCTCTAACAATAATATTCAGCAAATTCAATTCCTTAATCATTGTGACCATAAGAACCAAGAGTTTGTAATGTTCTCAGTACATGCAGAGAGTAATTACATCGGATTTTAATAAGACTTGCTGTGAATTGTTGACCAATGATTCACTATGGGGGAAAAATTAATTAAATTTTAATGTGAAAAGTTATTGTTAATTAAAAGTTGTATGAAAAACAGCCATAAAAAGTAGTTAAGGTGTACAGATTTGAAATTACTAAAAGGGCATATAAAGAAAAGGAATAAGACATTTTTGAACTGGATTATATGCCTACAGGTTATATGCCTAAAAACACCAATCCACATGCAAATTGGCTTCTACAGCCATGAAAAATCTGCCTCAGCAAGATGAGCATCCTGTGAGAGATGACAGCTTGCACCCATGGCTGTAGAGACAGGAGTGGGCTGTGGGATCAGTGGATGGGTTGGACTCAGGAAAGACATTTACTATCACACCTTCTATATATTGGCCTCTGCAGAGCTTACAAAGAAAATCTCCACCAGATATGCCACTGACTTCACCCATGTTTCTATCCCCTATCAGACTTTGCTTTCCAACCCCTACAACATCCTTTTTACAGGGCCCTTAAAAAACACTCCAATTATGCAGAAGCTGGAGAGAAAACACCAGAAAGAAACTTGGGCACAGATCCCAAAAGTGACTTAAGTATATTTTATGGTTCTCAATGAAAAATTTTGATCCTCAGGGTTGCAGCTGTGTTGCTGCCCAGCACCACTGTACTTGGGCTACTGCAGGTTCCCCCCAGATCAGGACCTGCTTTTGAGGATGACCGGAATACAAAGAAGGTGTGGTTAAGACATGGTAAGTCCAAAACCCAGTTCATAAATAAATCTGATTAGGATCAATGTTTTCTCCATTTTCTGAGAAGCTTGGACAGAGCCCGGTACACTTTTGTAACAGCTACTTCACCAAAATTAGAGAAATGAAATAACATGGCTTTTCTGCTGGGTTTTTTTTAAGGAGGGGAGTTTGTACAGAATGTTTGAGCTGATTGGGAGGCTTTTTGTTTTCCTACACGTTGTGTTGTCACTCTAGGGGGTATTGTGGGCCATACTTGGAGGGCCAAGCACCGAAGTTAAATAATGTAACACCAGCACTGTGGAAATGAAGTCCTCTTATAACTGCAGACCTTTGTGTTTTCCTTCTCAACAAACCTATGAAAGATCAGCAGGGTCTCAAATTGTTTGTGTGGGTGGCATATTGTGACTCCTTTTACAGATTTCTTTTTCCTTTTACAATCGAGAAATTAATGTATTTTAAGTTACTTCATCATACATGTCTCATTCAGATCATTATAATGAAATCAGCAAGGTTAAATCATGCATTACAAAGTGCTTTTCCTTAATCATCAGTTTATCCAAAGGACTGACAAGTGAGCTATTGCACTGGGTAATCCAATGCCCATTTTCCCCTTAAGGATTAGGATTTATTTACTCACGAAGGACAAGCATCTACTGTCTCATTTTGATGGTATTTGTGCAAATGAAAATTTTAAGTCTTTCCCATTATATGGTAAATTCCTACAAAAACAGCTTCTTAAATTCTCAAATATATGCATTTGTATAGTCAACTTTAAAAATCTCAGTTCAGTGGTCTGAAATATATTGGAATATAACACATTACAGGTGGTACAAATGCTTTACAGTAAAATATCATTCATTTAACTCTCTCAAGGGGTCAGTGACCAAAAGAGGAAATATAACTGGAGTCTAACTACTGAGATTCAGTTTTCCAAAAAAAAAGGAGCTTGAATTTCTTCCCAATGCTCAATATTTCTTAAAGGGCAAATAAATAATTAGAATTAAATCCCAGCTTTAATTTAGCTTAGTGAATACTCTGCTTGCAGTTCTAAAAGAAACCCATGTGGAGCTTTTACAGATGTTTGCAGAAACCTGTACCTCTTGATTGCTGAAAGCATCTCTAAATATTAAATCAATAGACACATATGTATGACCTTTCAAAGAGCAGTTTGTATGTCATTCTCAGTAGCCCCATGAAAACGTTCCAGTTAAAATGTCAACAGCGGGATTGCTCTTACCATCAAAGGTTATTCCTGCTACACAGTTCTATGAAAATGGTGACCCTAGCGACACATGCGTAGCTGCACCAACAAATTATAACATTAACCAAATGTAACAATTTATTTTATCATTATGCTGTTCCCTAAATCACATCCTTGTGTGGCTATTAATAAGCATAACTGAAAAATAGAATTAGTGGAGAGGTTATCTCACAAAGAAAGATCATGACTGCCTTCATGCAGCTCAAAATGCAGAGCATGACCTTTGAGAGCAAGGAAACAGTTGAAGGCAAATTATTTCTAATACTATAATTCCTTCAAATATAATAAAAAATCCAAGAAAGGCATTTGCACAAAAATTAATGGTTGATCCCTGATCAGCGTACACTGGCCTACCGCTATGCAATTGCACCTGACCTACTCATGGGAGCAATTGCAGTGCCAAAAGCTTTGGAGCAGGTGACCACCCAAGCTCTTCTTCTCCTGTCCCTTGCAGACTTGCTGTGGGAACACAAGAACCTCTGTGCTGGCACAGACCTGCAACTTTGGGAGTAGCTGTGAATGGGGCATTCCCAGAAATGTGGAAAATAGGGGAGGGGCATTTTTTTTTGGTGTTGTTTTGACATTAGTGCTTTGTTCCTGCGTTGTGCATTATCCAGAACCAAATTCTTTCTTATCTTGCCTGATTTTGTACAATTAATTCAAGCCATGCGTAGCTGTTCTCCATTGGCAATGGACTGTCAGCACTGCACCCATTTTGTCACAATTCTGCATTTGAATGTAATCATACTTCTTAGTCTGACAAGTACCTAAATATCTAAAGTCTACTCACTTGTCCTGTGCCTATAATCAATAATTCATTCTCTGAATAACTCCATAAAAATGGCAAGGATGATGAATATTTTTTCTCTCTCAGTTTAAAATAAAATCCATATTAGTTTCATCAACTGGCAATTATTAATGTACCTTACTTAACCAAGAATTGATTTGATTCTGACAAGTTCTTAAAGTCTTTAAATTGTGGTAAATAATTGCTATCCATATTCAGCAGTTTAGTGCACCAACATAAGATGATCTTGCTCTAATGGGAGACATATCTGTGAATCCTTGAAGATTATCAGGTAAAAGCCTTCAGCTATCTCTTTTGCTTGAATACTTGTGCTGGACAGGCTGTAGGGGTAGCTACAGCAATAAATGGAGCCTAAACTAAGCTTGGGGCTCAAAACTCAGAAGCAAAATCAAGCTGTAGATTTTTAGGCTGAGACACAATATATATGAAATATCTCATCTCTCTTTCTATTTTTATTTCCTAATAACCTGGAAGTTGTTGTATAGATGCCAACCTTTTAGAATTCCTCACAGGTGTAGCATACCTATTAATAATTCAGGAGTTTAGAAGGATGCCCTGTATGTGACATTAGCTTGTCAAAAAATTGTTATGTTTAATCCTATGGATATGGCTGTATTACATATACCTCATATGCACAATTTCACTTCTGTGGCAGATATTTAGCTCAGCTGTTTATACTTCTTTGTTTAGTGCCTTGCCCCTGTAAAAGCCTGTGAAGCAAAGTGGAAAGTACTGATAAGAGGGACTGTGGGTAGGATAGGTCTTATCTGAATTGTAAATCGACTGTGGAATTACTAAGTAATATGGTTGAATTGGGAAGTGTAGTCAGTATAAAGATCTCATGGCTTTTAATTTCACTACTGTCTTCCATTTTTGGCTGATGTACAGCTGCATTTGGCTGTCCAGTGATCGACTTGTGAGTAAAGGATATTAAGCCTAAATGTTTGAGGTTAAGTACAAACTTTACAGTAGTTGACTGAGGGTTCCTAAATCAAATGAATATTCCTAAATCTAATGTGACCTTGCCTACCAATCTGTCCCAGGTCTTAATCAAAGTCACTTATCCCTTCCTGTTAGAAGAAAAGTGGTTGTCCTTTCCCAATATCCCAGCAATGAGACTTATTGGAAGGAGCTAAGCTCATTGATATAAGGTGAAAATCCTTGGAATGAGGAAACTATGACTTGTTAATGCTTTTCCTTTGTATGGATGGCATTAACCTACCCAGACCTCAGGAAAGTAACAATGATTAAAAAAAAAGTCCTGTTTCAAATTCATAGAATGTGGGTAAAGGAGTGCTGCATGGATTTCGTCATTTGTTTATTTAAAATGGCACTGCAGGCAAGAATTTCAGCCATCCCACCAGAGTAAATTGTACTAAAGTGGGCTACAAGTGTTGTTAAGGCCCCAGACATAAGCCTCTTCCCAGCAGGATAGCTTACACAAGCTTTCTGGAAAAATGCCTGTATTCAACAACAAATCTAAATTCGCATTGAGTAGTAAACCTTGGTATAGTCTGAAAAGAAGAACAAACAAAGCACGAACTGTAAATATACGCCATAAAGATACAGGAGCTCACATTAATCATGTAAGCTAGGACAATAAGTGACCTTTTCTAATAAGAAATGAGGCAACTAAAGCAGCCATTAAATTTTGCAGCAGCCCTATTTAATGTCTGTGACATTCATCATCGCACAACATAAACGTCCTCAGCCTGTTGACATTTGCCAATCATCCTTCACTAAGAGGGAAATTGGTCTCAAGCTTTTAGAGCACAGCTTCCAAAATTCTGGCAATGCCAAGGCCATTCTAACTCCTTTTTAAACCTAAAATGACAAAGAGCAGCTGTTTAGCCAGCAAGGTTAACAAACCTTGGAAAAGCATTAGTGCTACTATGGTTTTAGCACTTTTCAAAACACAAAAGTTGAAAATGACTGTCTGACACAGGCCTGATACTTTTGTAGGAGTCAAATGAACAAAATCACTGTTAAAATATCCGGACTTTGTCTTTCAATAAAAATGTTTATGCTTGCAATTCTAATACATAAAGAGTTTTAAAGAAATAAAAGACTGAGATGTAGCTACTGCTTTAAGCTTTGTGGTTTAGTTTCAAACTCTGCACAGAGATGGTAATTAGAAACGTTACAAATAAAGATACCATAATTCAGTGTCCAGGGAATACATTCTCTTATACAGCTCATGAGCTCTCACTGCGACTTTAAAAACATGGACATCTACCACTCTGCCAAGACTGTCTTCCACTGGTTTTTGCTTGTATATTTGTTTGTTGGTTAGGTTTTTGTTACACTTTTAGGATTTTCAGGGTTTCAATTTAAACACAGGCCCTCTCAGCTTCACAGAAAAATCATTTTGAATCAGCAGTTAGGATTGTGCAGATAGGGCAGAAGCCTTGAAACCAGGCACTGGATATAATCCCGGTCCATTTACTTGTAATCGGGGAATTTCCCAAATTTTGGTTTTTCTCCTCCAATTGCAATTCCTTTGATACTATCTCCATTCCAGCGTGTTTGTAAGTCCTTCTTTTCTGTTTTGGCCTTCAGTGGGGTCAATTTTGGCAAGGTTTGCTGCATGTGCCTGCACTTGATGGCATATGGCCTTCCTGCATTTTGATGGTTTTGACTTTGGGAATTTTTTTTTTTTTATTCTTTTTTCAATTAAGTATCCATGCCATGTCCCTCATATCTTTCTCCCGATGGAGTGTACTCCTCGCTGACTTTTCCCCCTGCTTTTGCAACATCTGTGAGCTTAGTTTTGGCCTGTGCTGGTCCTTTCAAATGCAGCTCATTTCCTAACAGCCGAGTTTTTGAAGACCCTCAAATTCCCAATTTTCTTGTTTTTTTCAATTGCATTTCATTTGATCCTATCTCCTTTCCAGAGTGTTTGTAAGGCTTTCTTTTCAGGGTCGCAAGATTCCCTTTCCCTTCCCGAAACGGAATTTCATTTCCTTTTGGGAAGGGAAAGGGAATCTTGCGATTTCAATGGAGACCACTAGAGGAATCTTTGGTGCTTGTCCCTGCCCTTGATGGCATGCCATGCCTTATGATGGCTTTCACTTTGGGAAAGATTTTTTTCCTTTTTTATTCTTTTTTCATGTATCCATGCCATGTCCCTCATATCTTGAGCTCCAAGTTGTGTCTTCCTCCTTGACCTTTTCCCCTGCTTTTGAGTCATCTGTGAGCTTAGTTTTGGCATGTTTTTGTGTTTTGCACTGCACCTGATATAATCCCGGTCCATTTTCTTCTAATCGGGGAATTTCCCAAATTTTATTTTTTCTCCTCCTATTGCAATTCCTTTGATGCTATCTCCATTCCAGCATGTTTGTAAGTCCTTCTTTTCTGTTTTGGCCTTCAGTGGGGATCAATTTTGGCAAGCTTTGCTGCATGTGCCTGCACTTGATGGCATATGGCCTGCCTGCATTTTGATGGTTTTGACTTTGGGAATTTTTTAATTTTTTTTTTTAAGTATCCATGCCATATCCCTCATATCTTTCTCTTCAAGGTTTGTCTTCCTCCTTGACCTTTTCCCCTCCTTTTGAGTCATCTGTGAGCGTAGTTTTGGCATGTTTTTGTGTTTTGAACTGCACCCGATATAATCCCGGTCCATTTTCTTGTAATCGGGGAATTTCCCAAATTTTGTTTTTTTCTCCTCCTGTTGCAATTCCTTTGATGCTACCTCCATTCCAGCGTGTTTGTAAGTCCTTCTTTTCTCTTTTGGCCTTCACGGGGGATATTTTGGAAAGGAAAATTTCATTTCGGGAAGGAAAAGGGAATCTTGCGATTTCAATGGAGACCACTAGAGGAATCGTTGGTGCTTGTCCCTGCCCTTGATGGCCTGCCTGCATTTTGATGGTTTTGACTTTGGGAAATTTTTTTTTTTTTTCCTTTTTTAAGTATCCATGCCATGTCCCTCTTATCTTGCGCTCCAAGTTGTGTCTTCCTCCTTGACCTTTTCCCCTGCTTTTGAGTCATCTGTGAGCTTAGTTTTGGCATGTTTTTATGTTTTGCACTGCACCTGATATAATCCCGGTCCATTTTCTTGTAATCGCGGAATTTCCCAAATTTTGTTTTTTTCTCCTCCAACTGCAATTCACTTGATGCTATCTCCATTCCAGCATGTTGTGAGAACTTCTTTCCTGTTTTGGCCTTCAGTGGGGATGAATTTCGGAAAGTTTTGCTGCATGTGCCTGCACTTGATGGCATATGGCCTGCCTGCATTTTGATGGTTTTAACTTTGGGAAATTTTTTTTTTTCTTTTTTCTTTTAAGTATCCATGCCATGTCCCTCATATCTTTCTCCCGATGGAGTGTACTCCTCGCTGACTTTTCCCCCTGCTTTTGCAACGTCTGTGAGCTGAGTTTTGGCCTGTGCTGGTCCTTTCAAATGCAGCTCATTTCCTAACAGCCTAGTTTTTGAGGACCCTAAAATTCCCAATTTTCTTGTTTTTTTCAATTGCATTTCATTTGATCCTATCTCCTTTCCAGAGTGTTTGTAAGGCTTTCCTTTCAGGGTCACATGATTCCCTTTCCCTTCCAGAAAGGAAATGAAATTTCCTTTCGGGAAGGGAAAGGGAATCTTGCGATTTCAATGGAGACCACTAGAGGAATCTTTGGTGCTTGTCCCTGCCCTTGATGGCATGCCATGCCTTTTGATGGCTTTCACTTTGGGAAAGATTTTTTTCCTTTTTTATTCTTTTTTCATGTATCCATGCCATGTCCCTCATATCTTTCTCTTCAAGGTTTGTCTTCCTCCTTGACCTTTTCCCCTGCTTTTGAGTCATCTGTGAGCTTAGTTTTGGCATGTTTTTGTGTTTTGCACTGCACCTGATATAATCCCGGTCCATTTTCTTGTAATCGGGGAATTTCCCAAATTTTGTTTTTTTCTCCTCCAATTGCAATTCCTTTGATGCTATCTCCATTCCAGCGTGTTTGTAAGTCCTTCTTTTCTGTTTTGGCTTTCAGTGGGGATCAAGTTTGGCAAGCTTTGCTGCATGTGCCTGCACTTGATGGCATATGGCCTGCCTGCATTTTGATGGTTTTGACTTTGGGAATTTTTTTTTTTTTTTAAGTATCCATGCCATATCCCTCATATCTTTCTCTTCAAGGTTTGTCTTCCTCCTTGACCTTTTCCCCTGCTTTTGAGTCATCTGTGAGCTTAGTTTTGGCATGTTTTTATGTTTTGCACTGCACCTGATATAATCCCGGTCCATTTCCTTGTAATCGGGGAATTTCCCAAATTTTGTTTTTTTCTCCTCCAATTGCCATTCACTTGATGCTATCTCCATTCCAGCATGTTTGTAAGTCCTTCTTTTCTTTTTTGGCCTTCAGTGGGGATCAATTTTGGCAAGCTTTGCTGCATGTGCCTGCACGTGATGGCATATGGCCTGCCTGCATTTTGATGGTTTTGACTTTGGGAATTTTTTTTTTTTTTTTTTTTAAGTATCCAAGCCATATACCTCATATCTTTCTCTTCAAGGTTTGTCTTCCTCCTTGACCTTTTCCCCTGCTTTTGAAACACCTTTGAGCGTAGTTTTGGCATGTTTTTATGTTTTGCACTGCAGCTGATATAATCCCGGTCCATTTCCTTGTAATCGGGGAATTTCCCAAATTTTGTTTTTTTCTCCTCCTATTGCAATTCCTTTGATGCTATCTCCATTCCAGCGTGTTTGTAAGTCCTTATTTGTCTTTTGGCTTTCAGTGGGGATCAATTTTGGCAAGCTTTGCTGCATGTGCCTGCACTTGATGGCATATGGCCTGCCTGCATTTTGATGGTTTTAACTTTGGGAAATTTTTTTTTTTTCTTTTTTCTTTTAAGTATCCATGCCATGTCCCTCATATCTTTGTCCCGATGGAGTGTACTCCTCACTGACGTTTCCCCCTGCTTTTTGCAACATCTGTGAGCTGAGTTTTGGCCTGTGCTGGTCCTTTCAAATGCAGCTCATTTCCTAACAGCCTAGTTTTTGAGGACCCTAAAATTCCCAATTTTCTTGTTTTTTTCAATTGCATTTCATTTGATCCTATCTCCTTTCCAGAGTGTTTGTAAGTCTTTCTTTTCAGGGTCGCAAGATTCCCTTTCCCTTCCCGAAAGGAAATGAAATTTCCTTTCGGGAAGGGAAAGGGAATCTTGCGATTTCAATGGAGACCACTAGAGGAATCTTTGGTGCTTGTCCCTGCCCTTGATGGCATGCCATGCCTTTTGATGGCTTTCACTTTGGGAAAGATTTTTTTCCTTTTTTATTCTTTTTTCATGTATCCATGCCATGTCCCTCATATCTTTCTCTTCAAGGTTTGTCTTCCTCCTTGACCTTTTCCCCTGCTTTTGAGTCATCTGTGAGCTTAGTTTTGGCATGTTTTTGTGTTTTGCACTGCACCTGATATAATCCCGGTCCATTTTCTTGTAATCGGGGAATTTCCCAAATTTTGATTTTTCTCCTCCTATTGCAATTCCTTTGATGCTATCTCCATTCCAGCGTGTTTGTAAGTCCTTCTTTTCTGTTTTGGCCTTCAGTGGGGATCAATTTTGGCAAGCTTTGCTGCATGTGCCTGCACTTGATGGCATATGGCCTGCCTGCATTTTGATGGTTTTGACTTTGGGAATTTTTTTTTTTTTTAAGTATCCATGCCATATCCCTCATATCTTTCTCTTCAAGGTTTGTCTTCCTCCTTGACCTTTTCCCCTGCTTTTGAGTCATCTGTGAGCTTAGTTTTGGCATGTTTTTATGTTTTCCACTGCACCTGATATAATCCCGGTCCATTTCCTTGTAATCGGGGAATTTCCCAAATTTTGTTTTTTTCTCCTCCAATTGCCATTCACTTGATGCTATCTCCATTCCAGCATGTTTGTAAGTCCTTCTTTTCTTTTTTGGCCTTCAGTGGGGATCAATTTTGGCAAGCTTTGCTGCATGTGCCTGCACGTGATGGCATATGGCCTGCCTGCATTTTGATGGTTTTGACTTTGGGAATTTTTTTTTTTTTTTTTTTTAAGTATCCAAGCCATATACCTCATATCTTTCTCTTCAAGGTTTGTCTTCCTCCTTGACCTTTTCCCCTGCTTTTGAAACACCTTTGAGCGTAGTTTTGGCATGTTTTTATGTTTTGCACTGCAGCTGATATAATCCCGGTCCATTTCCTTGTAATCGGGGAATTTCCCAAATTTTGTTTTTTTCTCCTCCTATTGCAATTCCTTTGATGCTATCTCCATTCCAGCGTGTTTGTAAGTCCTTATTTGTCTTTTGGCTTTCAGTGGGGATCAATTTTGGCAAGCTTTGCTGCATGTGCCTGCACTTGATGGCATATGGCCTGCCTGCATTTTGATGGTTTTAACTTTGGGAAATTTTTTTTTTTTTCTTTTTTCTTTTAAGTATCCATGCCATGTCCCTCATATCTTTGTCCCGATGGAGTGTACTCCTCACTGACGTTTCCCCCTGCTTTTTGCAACATCTGTGAGCTGAGTTTTGGCCTGTGCTGGTCCTTTCAAATGCAGCTCATTTCCTAACAGCCTAGTTTTTGAGGACCCTAAAATTCCCAATTTTCTTGTTTTTTTCAATTGCATTTCATTTGATCCTATCTCCTTTCCAGAGTGTTTGTAAGTCTTTCTTTTCAGGGTCGCAAGATTCCCTTTCCCTTCCCGAAAGGAAATGAAATTTCCTTTCGGGAAGGGAAAGGGAATCTTGCGATTTCAATGGAGACCACTAGAGGAATCTTTGGTGCTTGTCCCTGCCCTTGATGGCATGCCATGCCTTTTGATGGCTTTCACTTTGGGAAAGATTTTTTTCCTTTTTTATTCTTTTTTCATGTATCCATGCCATGTCCCTCATATCTTTCTCTTCAAGGTTTGTCTTCCTCCTTGACCTTTTCCCCTGCTTTTGAGTCATCTGTGAGCTTAGTTTTGGCATGTTTTTGTGTTTTGCACTGCACCTGATATAATCCCGGTCCATTTTCTTGTAATCGGGGAATTTCCCAAATTTTGATTTTTCTCCTCCTATTGCAATTCCTTTGATGCTATCTCCATTCCAGCGTGTTTGTAAGTCCTTCTTTTCTGTTTTGGCCTTCAGTGGGGATCAATTTTGGCAAGCTTTGCTGCATGTGCCTGCACTTGATGGCATATGGCCTGCCTGCATTTTGATGGTTTTGACTTTGGGAATTTTTTTTTTTTTTAAGTATCCATGCCATATCCCTCATATCTTTCTCTTCAAGGTTTGTCTTCCTCCTTGACCTTTTCCCCTGCTTTTGAGTCATCTGTGAGCTTAGTTTTGGCATGTTTTTATGTTTTCCACTGCACCTGATATAATCCCGGTCCATTTCCTTGTAATCGGGGAATTTCCCAAATTTTGTTTTTTTCTCCTCCTATTGCCATTCACTTGATGCTATCTCTATTCCAGCATGTTTGTAAGTCCTTCTTTTCTGTTTTGGCCTTCAGTGGGGATCAATTTTGGCAAGGTTTGCTGCATGTGCCTGCACTTGATGGCATATGGCCTGCCTGCATTTTGATGGTTTTGACTTTGGGAATTTTTTTTATTTTTTTTTTTAAGTATCCAAGCCATATACCTCATATCTTTCTCTTCAAGGTTTGTCTTCCTCCTTGACCTTTTCCCCTGCTTTTGAAACAACTTTGAGCGTAGTTTTGGCATGTTTTTATGTTTTGCACTGCAGCTGATATAATCCCGGTCCATTTCCTTGTAATCGGGGAATTTCCCAAATTTTGTTTTTTTCTCCTCCTATTGCAATTCCTTTGATGCTATCTCCATTCCAGCGTGTTTGTAAGTCCTTCTTTTCTGTTTTGGCCTTCAGTGGGGATCAATTTTGGCAAGCTTTGCTGCATGTGCCTGCACTTGATGGCATATGGCCTGCCTGCATTTTGATGGTTTTGACTTTGGGAATTTTTTTTTTTTTTTAAGTATCCATGCCATATCCCTCATATCTTTCTCTTCAAGGTTTGTCTTCCTCCTTGACCTTTTCCCCTGCTTTTGAGTCATCTGTGAGCGTAGTTTTGGCATGTTTTTATGTTTTGCACTGCACCTGATATAATCCCGGTCCATTTTCTTGTAATCGGGGAATTTCCCAAATTTTGTTTTTTCTCCTCCAATTGCCATTCACTTGATGCTATCTCTATTCCAGCATGTTTGTAAGTCCTTCTTTTCTGTTTTGGCCTTCAGTGGGGATCAATTTTGGCAAGCTTTGCTGCATGTGCCTGCACTTGATGGCATATGGCCTGCCTGCATTTTGATGGTTTTGACTTTGGGAATTTTTTTTATTTTTTTTTTTAAGTATCCAAGCCATATACCTCATATCTTTCTCTTCAAGGTTTGTCTTCCTCCTTGACCTTTTCCCCTGCTTTTGAAACACCTTTGAGCGTAGTTTTGGCATGTTTTTGTGTTTTGCACTGCAGCTGATATAATCCCGGTCCATTTCCTTGTAATCGGGGAATTTCCCAAATTTTGTTTTTTTCTCCTCCTATTGCAATTCCTTTGATGCTATCTCCATTCCAGCGTGTTTGTAAGTCCTTCTTTTCTGTTTTGGCCTTCAGTGGGGATCAATTTTGGCAAGGTTTGCTGCATGTGCCTGCACTTGATGGCATATGGCCTGCCTGCATTTTGATGGTTTTGACTTTGGGAATTTTTTTTATTTTTTTTTTTAAGTATCCAAGCCATATACCTCATATCTTTCTCTTCAAGGTTTGTCTTCCTCCTTGACCTTTTCCCCTGCTTTTGAAACAACTTTGAGCGTAGTTTTGGCATGTTTTTATGTTTTGCACTGCAGCTGATATAATCCCGGTCCATTTCCTTGTAATCGGGGAATTTCCCAAATTTTGTTTTTTTCTCCTCCAATTGCCATTCACTTGATGCTATCTCCATTCCAGCATGTTTGTAAGTCCTTCTTTTCTGTTTTGGCCTTCAGTGGGGATCAATTTTGGCAAGCTTTGCTGCATGTGCCTGCACTTGATGGCATATGGCCTCCCTGCATTTTGATGGTTTTGACTTTGGGAATTTTTTTTATTTTTTTTTTTAAGTATCCAAGCCATATACCTCATATCTTTCTCTTCAAGGTTTGTCTTCCTCCTTGACCTTTTCCCCTCTTTTTGAAACACCTTTGAGCGTAGTTTTGGCATGTTTTTGTGTTTTGCACTGCAGCTGATATAATCCCGGTCCATTTCCTTGTAATCGGGGAATTTCCCAAATTTTGTTTTTTTCTCCTCCTATTGCAATTCCTTTGATGCTATCTCCATTCCAGCGTGTTGTGAGTCCTTTTTTTCTCTTTTGGCCTTCAGTGGGGATCAATTTTGGCAAGGTTTGCTGCATGTGCCTGCACTTGATGGCATATGGCCTGCCTGCATTTTGATGGTTTTAACTTTGGGAAATTTTTTTTTTTTTCTTTTTTCTTTTAAGTATCCATGCCATGTCCCTCATATCTTTGTCCCGATGGAGTGTACTCCTCACTGACTTTTCCTCCTGCTTTTGCAACATCTGTGAGCTGAGTTTTGGCCTGTGCTGGTCCTTTCAAATGCAGCTCATTTCCTAACAGCCTAGTTTTTGAGGACCCTAAAATTCCCAATTTTCTTGTTTTTTTCAATTGCATTTCATTTGATCCTATCTCCTTTCCAGAGTGTTTGTAAGTCTTTCTTTTCAGGGTCGCAAGATTCCCTTTCCCTTCCCGAAAGGAAATGAAATTTCCTTTCGGGAAGGGAAAGGGAATCTTGCGATTTCAATGGAGACCACTAGAGGAATCTTTGGTGCTTGTCCCTGCCCTTGATGGCATGCCATGCCTTTTGATGGCTTTCACTTTGGGAAAGATTTTTTTCCTTTTTTATTCTTTTTTCATGTATCCATGCCATGTCCCTCATATCTTTCTCTTCAAGGTTTGTCTTCCTCCTTGACCTTTTCCCCTGCTTTTGAGTCATCTGTGAGCTTAGTTTTGGCATGTTTTTGTGTTTTGCACTGCACCTGATATAATCCCGGTCCATTTTCTTGTAATCAGGGAATTTCCCAAATTTTGTTTTTTTCTCCTCCTATTGCAATTCCTTTGATGCTATCTCCATTCCAGCGTGTTTGTAAGTCCTTCTTTTCTGTTTTGGCCTTCAGTGGGGATCAATTTTGGCAAGCTTTGCTGCATGTGCCTGCACTTGATGGCATATGGCCTGCCTGCATTTTGATGGTTTTGACTTTGGGAATTTTTTTTATTTTTTTTTTTAAGTATCCAAGCCATATACCTCATATCTTTCTCTTCAAGGTTTGTCTTCCTCCTTGACCTTTTCCCCTGCTTTTGAGTCATCTGTGAGCTTAGTTTTGGCATGTTTTTATGTTTTGCAGTGCACCTGATATAATCCCGGTCCATTTCCTTGTAATCGGGGCATTTCCCAAATTTTGTTTTTTTCTCCTCCAATTGCCATTCACTTGATGCTATCTCCATTCCAGCATGTTTGTAAGTCCTTCTTTTCTGTTTTGGCCTTCAGTGGGGATCAATTTTGGCAAGCTTTGCTGCATGTGCCTGCACTTGATGGCATATGGCCTGCCTGCATTTTGATGGTTTTGACTTTGGGAATTTTTTTTTTTTTTTAAGTATCCATGCCATATCCCTCATATCTTTCTCTTCAAGGTTTGTCTTCCTCCTTGACCTTTTCCCCTGCTTTTGAGTCATCTGTGAGCGTAGTTTTGGCATGTTTTTATGTTTTGCACTGCACCTGATATAATCCCGGTCCATTTTCTTGTAATCGGGGCATTTCCCAAATTTTGTTTTTTTCTCCTCCAATTGCCATTCACTTGATGCTATCTCCATTCCAGCATGTTTGTAAGTCCTTCTTTTCTGTTTTGGCCTTCAGTGGGGATCAATTTTGGCAAGCTTTGCTGCATGTGCCTGCACTTGATGGCATATGGCCTCCCTGCATTTTGATGGTTTTGACTTTGGGAATTTTTTTTATTTTTTTTTTTAAGTATCCAAGCCATATACCTCATATCTTTCTCTTCAAGGTTTGTCTTCCTCCTTGACCTTTTCCCCTCTTTTTGAAACACCTTTGAGCGTAGTTTTGGCATGTTTTTGTGTTTTGCACTGCAGCTGATATAATCCCGGTCCATTTCCTTGTAATCGGGGAATTTCCCAAATTTTGTTTTTTTCTCCTCCTATTGCAATTCCTTTGATGCTATCTCCATTCCAGCGTGTTGTGAGTCCTTTTTTTCTGTTTTGGCCTTCAGTGGGGATCAATTTTGGCAAGGTTTGCTGCATGTGCCTGCACTTGATGGCATATGGCCTGCCTGCATTTTGATGGTTTTAACTTTGGGAAATTTTTTTTTTTTTCTTTTTTCTTTTAAGTATCCATGCCATGTCCCTCATATCTTTGTCCCGATGGAGTGTACTCCTCACTGACTTTTCCTCCTGCTTTTGCAACATCTGTGAGCTGAGTTTTGGCCTGTGCTGGTCCTTTCAAATGCAGCTCATTTCCTAACAGCCTAGTTTTTGAGGACCCTAAAATTCCCAATTTTCTTGTTTTTTTCAATTGCATTTCATTTGATCCTATCTCCTTTCCAGAGTGTTTGTAAGTCTTTCTTTTCAGGGTCGCAAGATTCCCTTTCCCTTCCCGAAAGGAAATGAAATTTCCTTTCGGGAAGGGAAAGGGAATCTTGCGATTTCAATGGAGACCACTAGAGGAATCTTTGGTGCTTGTCCCTGCCCTTGATGGCATGCCATGCCTTTTGATGGCTTTCACTTTGGGAAAGATTTTTTTCCTTTTTTATTCTTTTTTCATGTATCCATGCCATGTCCCTCATATCTTTCTCTTCAAGGTTTGTCTTCCTCCTTGACCTTTTCCCCTGCTTTTGAGTCATCTGTGAGCTTAGTTTTGGCATGTTTTTGTGTTTTGCACTGCACCTGATATAATCCCGGTCCATTTTCTTGTAATCAGGGAATTTCCCAAATTTTGTTTTTTTCTCCTCCTATTGCAATTCCTTTGATGCTATCTCCATTCCAGCGTGTTTGTAAGTCCTTCTTTTCTGTTTTGGCCTTCAGTGGGGATCAATTTTGGCAAGCTTTGCTGCATGTGCCTGCACTTGATGGCATATGGCCTGCCTGCATTTTGATGGTTTTGACTTTGGGAATTTTTTTTATTTTTTTTTTTAAGTATCCAAGCCATATACCTCATATCTTTCTCTTCAAGGTTTGTCTTCCTCCTTGACCTTTTCCCCTGCTTTTGAGTCATCTGTGAGCTTAGTTTTGGCATGTTTTTATGTTTTGCAGTGCACCTGATATAATCCCGGTCCATTTCCTTGTAATCGGGGCATTTCCCAAATTTTGTTTTTTTCTCCTCCAATTGCCATTCACTTGATGCTATCTCCATTCCAGCATGTTTGTAAGTCCTTCTTTTCTGTTTTGGCCTTCAGTGGGGATCAATTTTGGCAAGCTTTGCTGCATGTGCCTGCACTTGATGGCATATGGCCTCCCTGCATTTTGATGGTTTTGACTTTGGGAATTTTTTTTATTTTTTTTTTTAAGTATCCAAGCCATATACCTCATATCTTTCTCTTCAAGGTTTGTCTTCCTCCTTGACCTTTTCCCCTGCTTTTGAAACACCTTTGAGCGTAGTTTTGGCATGTTTTTATGTTTTGCACTGCAGCTGATATAATCCCGGTCCATTTCCTTGTAATCGGGGAATTTCCCAAATTTTGTTTTTTTCTCCTCCTATTGCAATTCCTTTGATGCTATCTCCATTCCAGCGTGTTGTGAGTCCTTTTTTTCTGTTTTGGCCTTCAGTGGGGATCAATTTTGGCAAGGTTTGCTGCATGTGCCTGCACTTGATGGCATATGGCCTGCCTGCATTTTGATGGTTTTAACTTTGGGAAATTTTTTTTTTTTTCTTTTTTCTTTTAAGTATCCATGCCATGTCCCTCATATCTTTGTCCCGATGGAGTGTACTCCTCACTGA
Source organism: Ammospiza caudacuta (assembly GCF_027887145.1). Lineage (NCBI taxonomy): Eukaryota > Metazoa > Chordata > Aves > Passeriformes > Passerellidae > Ammospiza > Ammospiza caudacuta. Next base: position 109,635,600 of record NC_080593.1, on the reverse strand, counting down.
CTTTTCCCCCTGCTTTTGCAACATCTGTGAGCTGAGTTTTGGCCTGTGCTGGTCCTTTCAAATGCAGCTCATTTCCTAACAGCCTAGTTTTTGAGGACCCTAAAATTCCCAATTTTCTTGTTTTTTTCAATTGCATTTCATTTGATCCTATCTCCTTTCCAGAGTGTTTGTAAGTCTTTCTTTTCAGGGTCGCAAGATTCCCTTTCCCTTCCCGAAAGGAAATGAAATTTCCTTTCGGGAAGGGAAAGGGAATCTTGCGATTTCAATGGAGACCACTAGAGGAATCTTTGGTGCTTGTCCCTGCCCTTGATGGCATGCCATGCCTTTTGATGGCTTTCACTTTGGGAAAGATTTTTTTCCTTTTTTATTCTTTTTTCATGTATCCATGCCATGTCCCTCATATCTTTCTCTTCAAGGTTTGTCTTCCTCCTTGACCTTTTCCCCTGCTTTTGAGTCATCTGTGAGCTTAGTTTTGGCATGTTTTTGTGTTTTGCACTGCACCTGATATAATCCCGGTCCATTTTCTTGTAATCGGGGAATTTCCCAAATTTTGTTTTTTTCTCCTCCTATTGCAATTCCTTTGATGCTATCTCCATTCCAGCGTGTTTGTAAGTCCTTCTTTTCTGTTTTGGCCTTCAGTGGGGATCAATTTTGGCAAGCTTTGCTGCATGTGCCTGCACTTGATGGCATATGGCCTGCCTGCATTTTGATGGTTTTGACTTTGGGAATTTTTTTTATTTTTTTTTTTAAGTATCCAAGCCATATCCCTCATATCTTTCTCTTCAAGGTTTGTCTTCCTCCTTGACCTTTTCCCCTGCTTTTGAAACACCTTTGAGCGTAGTTTTGGCATGTTTTTGTGTTTTGCACTGCAGCTGATATAATCCCGGTCCATTTCCTTGTAATCGGGGAATTTCCCAAATTTTGTTTTTTTCTCCTCCTATTGCAATTCCTTTGATGCTATCTCCATTCCAGCGTGTTGTGAGTCCTTTTTTTCTGTTTTGGCCTTCAGTGGGGATCAATTTTGGCAAGGTTTGCTGCATGTGCCTGCACTTGATGGCATATGGCCTGCCTGCATTTTGATGGTTTTAACTTTGGGAAATTTTTTTTTTTTTCTTTTTTCTTTTAAGTATCCATGCCATGTCCCTCATATCTTTGTCCCGATGGAGTGTACTCCTCACTGACTTTTCCCCCTGCTTTTGCAACATCTGTGAGCTGAGTTTTGGCCTGTGCTGGTCCTTTCAAATGCAGCTCATTTCCTAACAGCCTAGTTTTTGAGGACCCTAAAATTCCCAATTTTCTTGTTTTTTTCAATTGCATTTCATTTGATCCTATCTCCTTTCCAGAGTGTTTGTAAGTCTTTCTTTTCAGGGTCGCAAGATTCCCTTTCCCTTCCTGAAAGGAAATGAAATTTCCTTTCGGGAAGGGAAAGGGAATCTTGCGATTTCAATGGAGACCACTAGAGGAATCTTTGGTGCTTGTCCCTGCCCTTGATGGCATGCCATGCCTTTTGATGGCTTTCACTTTGGGAAAGATTTTTTTCCTTTTTTATTCTTTTTTCATGTATCCATGCCATGTCCCTCATATCTTTCTCTTCAAGGTTTGTCTTCCTCCTTGACCTTTTCCCCTGCTTTTGAGTCATCTGTGAGCTTAGTTTTGGCATGTTTTTGTGTTTTGCACTGCAGCTGATATAATCCCGGTCCATTTCCTTGTAATCGGGGAATTTCCCAAATTTTGTTTTTTTCTCCTCCTATTGCAATTCCTTTGATGCTATCTCCATTCCAGCGTGTTTGTAAGTCCTTCTTTTCTGTTTTGGCCTTCAGTGGGGATCAATTTTGGCAAGCTTTGCTGCATGTGCCTGCACTTGATGGCATATGGCCTGCCTGCATTTTGATGGTTTTGACTTTGGGAATTTTTTTTTTTTTTTAAGTATCCATGCCATATCCCTCATATCTTTCTCTTCAAGGTTTGTCTTCCTCCTTGACCTTTTCCCCTGCTTTTGAGTCATCTGTGAGCGTAGTTTTGGCATGTTTTTATGTTTTGCACTGCACCTGATATAATCCCGGTCCATTTCCTTGTAATCGGGGAATTTCCCAAATTTTGTTTTTTTCTCCTCCAATTGCCATTCACTTGATGCTATCTCCATTCCAGCATGTTTGTAAGTCCTTCTTTTCTGTTTTGGCCTTCAGTGGGGATCAATTTTGGCAAGCTTTGCTGCATGTGCCTGCACTTGATGGCATATGGCCTGCCTGCATTTTGATGGTTTTGACTTTGGGAATTTTTTTTATTTTTTTTTTTAAGTATCCAAGCCATATCCCTCATATCTTTCTCTTCAAGGTTTGTCTTCCTCCTTGACCTTTTCCCCTGCTTTTGAAACACCTTTGAGCGTAGTTTTGGCATGTTTTTATGTTTTGCACTGCAGCTGATATAATCCCGGTCCATTTCCTTGTAATCGGGGAATTTCCCAAATTTTGTTTTTTTCTCCTCCTATTGCAATTCCTTTGATGCTATCTCCATTCCAGCGTGTTTGTAAGTCCTTCTTTTCTGTTTTGGCCTTCAGTGGGGATCAATTTTGGCAAGCTTTGCTGCATGTGCCTGCACTTGATGGCATATGGCCTGCCTGCATTTTGATGGTTTTGACTTTGGGAATTTTTTTTTTTTTTTAAGTATCCATGCCATATCCCTCATATCTTTCTCTTCAAGGTTTGTCTTCCTCCTTGACCTTTTCCCCTGCTTTTGAGTCATCTGTGAGCGTAGTTTTGGCATGTTTTTATGTTTTGCACTGCACCTGATATAATCCCGGTCCATTTTCTTGTAATCGGGGAATTTCCCAAATTTTGTTTTTTTCTCCTCCAATTGCCATTCACTTGATGCTATCTCCATTCCAGCATGTTTGTAAGTCCTTCTTTTCTGTTTTGGCCTTCAGTGGGGATCAATTTTGGCAAGCTTTGCTGCATGTGCCTGCACTTGATGGCATATGGCCTCCCTGCATTTTGATGGTTTTGACTTTGGGAATTTTTTTTATTTTTTTTTTTAAGTATCCAAGCCATATCCCTCATATCTTTCTCTTCAAGGTTTGTCTTCCTCCTTGACCTTTTCCCCTGCTTTTGAAACACCTTTGAGCGTAGTTTTGGCATGTTTTTGTGTTTTGCACTGCAGCTGATATAATCCCGGTCCATTTCCTTGTAATCGGGGAATTTCCCAAATTTTGTTTTTTTCTCCTCCTATTGCAATTCCTTTGATGCTATCTCCATTCCAGCGTGTTGTGAGTCCTTTTTTTCTGTTTTGGCCTTCAGTGGGGATCAATTTTGGCAAGGTTTGCTGCATGTGCCTGCACTTGATGGCATATGGCCTGCCTGCATTTTGATGGTTTTAACTTTGGGAAATTTTTTTTTTTTCTTTTTTCTTTTAAGTATCCATGCCATGTCCCTCATATCTTTGTCCCGATGGAGTGTACTCCTCACTGACTTTTCCCCCTGCTTTTGCAACATCTGTGAGCTGAGTTTTGGCCTGTGCTGGTCCTTTCAAATGCAGCTCATTTCCTAACAGCCTAGTTTTTGAGGACCCTAAAATTCCCAATTTTCTTGTTTTTTTCAATTGCATTTCATTTGATCCTATCTCCTTTCCAGAGTGTTTGTAAGTCTTTCTTTTCAGGGTCGCAAGATTCCCTTTCCCTTCCCGAAAGGAAATGAAATTTCCTTTCGGGAAGGGAAAGGGAATCTTGCGATTTCAATGGAGACCACTAGAGGAATCTTTGGTGCTTGTCCCTGCCCTTGATGGCATGCCATGCCTTTTGATGGCTTTCACTTTGGGAAAGATTTTTTTCCTTTTTTATTCTTTTTTCATGTATCCATGCCATGTCCCTCATATCTTTCTCTTCAAGGTTTGTCTTCCTCCTTGACCTTTTCCCCTGCTTTTGAAACACCTTTGAGCGTAGTTTTGGCATGTTTTTATGTTTTGCACTGCAGCTGATATAATCCCGGTCCATTTTCTTGTAATCGGGGAATTTCCCAAATTTTGTTTTTTTCTCCTCCTATTGCAATTCCTTTGATGCTATCTCCATTCCAGCGTGTTTGTAAGTCCTTCTTTTCTGTTTTGGCCTTCAGTGGGGATCAATTTTGGCAAGCTTTGCTGCATGTGCCTGCACTTGATGGCATATGGCCTGCCTGCATTTTGATGGTTTTGACTTTGGGAATTTTTTTTATTTTTTTTTTTAAGTATCCAAGCCATATACCTCATATCTTTCTCTTCAAGGTTTGTCTTCCTCCTTGACCTTTTCCCCTGCTTTTGAAACACCTTTGAGCGTAGTTTTGGCATGTTTTTGTGTTTTGCACTGCAGCTGATATAATCCCGGTCCATTTTCTTGTAATCGGGGAATTTCCCAAATTTTGTTTTTTTCTCCTCCTATTGCAATTCCTTTGATGCTATCTCCATTCCAGCGTGTTGTGAGTCCTTTTTTTCTCTTTTGGCCTTCAGTGGGGATCAATATTGGCAAGGTTTGCTGCATGTGCCTGCACTTGATGGCATATGGCCTGCCTGCATTTTGATGGTTTTAACTTTGGGAAATTTTTTTTTTTTCTTTTTTCTTTTAAGTATCCATGGCTTGTCCCTCATATCTTTGTCCCGATGGAGTGTACTCCTCACTGACTTTTCCCCCTGCTTTTGCAACATCTGTGAGCTGAGTTTTGGCCTGTGTTGTTCCTTTCAAATGCAGCTCATTTCCTAACAGCCTAGTTTTTGAGGACCCTAAAATTCCCAATTTTCTTGTTTTTTTCAATTGCATTTCATTTGATCCTATCTCCTTTCCATAGTGTTTGTAAGTCTTTCTTTTCAGGGTCGCAAGATTCCCTTTCCCTTCCCGAAAAGAAATGAAATTTCCTTTCGGGAAGGGAAAGGGAATCTTGCGATTTCAATGGAGACCACTAGAGGAATCTTTGGTGCTTGTCCCTGCCCTTGATGGCATGCCATGCCTTTTGATGGCTTTCACTTTGGGAAAGATTTTTTTCCTTTTTTATTCTTTTTTCATGTATCCATGCCATGTCCCTCATATCTTTCTCTTCAAGGTTTGTCTTCCTCCTTGACCTTTTCCCCTGCTTTTGAGTCATCTGTGAGCTTAGTTTTGGCATGTTTTTATGTTTTGCACTGCACCTGATATAATCCCGGTCCATTTCCTTGTAATCGGGGAATTTCCCAAATTTTGTTTTTTTCTCCTCCTATTGCAATTCCTTTGATGCTATCTCCATTCCAGCGTGTTTGTAAGTCCTTCTTTTCTGTTTTAGCCTTCAGTGGGGATCAATTTTGGCAAGCTTTGCTGCATGTGCCTGCACTTGATGGCATATGGCCTGCCTGCATTTTGATGGTTTTGACTTTGGGAATTTTTTTATTTTTTTAAGTATCCAAGCCATATCCCTCATATCTTTCTCTTCAAGGTTTGTCTTCCTCCTTGACCTTTTCCCCTGCTTTTGAGTCATCTGTGAGCTTAGTTTTGGCATGTTTTTATGTTTTGCACTGCACCTGATATAATCCCGGTCCATTTTCTTGTAATCGGGGAATTTCCCAAATTTTGTTTTTTTCTCCTCCTATTGCAATTCCTTTGATGCTATCTCCATTCCAGCATGTTTGTAAGTCCTTCTTTTCTGTTTTGGCCTTCAGTGGGGATCAATTTTGGCAAGCTTTGCTGCATGTGCCTGCACTTGATGGCATATGGCCTGCCTGCATTTTGATGGTTTTGACTTTGGGAATTTTTTTTTTTTTTTAAGTATCCAAGCCATATACCTCATATCTTTCTCTTCATGGTTTGTCTTCCTCCTTGACCTTTTCCCCTGCTTTTGAAACACCTTTGAGCGTAGTTTTGGCATGTTTTTGTGTTTTGCACTGCACCTGATATAATCCCGGTCCATTTCCTTGTAATCGGGGAATTTCCCAAATTTTGTTTTTTTCTCCTCCAATTGCCATTCACTTGATGCTATCTCCATTCCAGCATGTTTGTAAGTCCTTCTTTTCTGTTTTGGCCTTCAGTGGGGATCAATTTTGGCAAGCTTTGCTGCATGTGCCTGCACTTGATGGCATATGGCCTGCCTGCATTTTGATGGTTTTGACTTTGGGAATTTTTTTTTTTTTTTAAGTATCCAAGCCATATCCCTCATATCTTTCTCTTCAAGGTTTGTCTTCCTCCTTGACCTTTTCCCCTGCTTTTGAAACACCTTTGAGCGTAGTTTTGGCATGTTTTTGTGTTTTGCACTGCAGCTGATATAATCCCGGTCCATTTCCTTGTAATCGGGGAATTTCCCAAATTTTGTTTTTTTCTCCTCCTATTGCAATTCCTTTGATGCTATCTCCATTCCAGCGTGTTGTGAGTCCTTTTTTTCTGTTTTGGCCTTCAGTGGGGATCAATTTTGGCAAGGTTTGCTGCATGTGCCTGCACTTGATGGCATATGGCCTGCCTGCATTTTGATGGTTTAAACTTTGGGAAATTTTTTTTTTTTTTCTTTTTTCTTTTAAGTATCCATGCCATGTCCCTCATATCTTTGTCCCGATGGAGTGTACTCCTCACTGACTTTTCCCCCTGCTTTTGCAACATCTGTGAGCTGAGTTTTGGCCTGTGCTGGTCCTTTCAAATGCAGCTCATTTCCTAACAGCCTAGTTTTTGAGGACCCTAAAATTCCCAATTTTCTTGTTTTTTTCAATTGCATTTCATTTGATCCTATCTCCTTTCCAGAGTGTTTGTAAGTCTTTCTTTTCAGGGTCGCAAGATTCCCTTTCCCTTCCCGAAAGGAAATGAAATTTCCTTTCGGGAAGGGAAAGGGAATCTTGCGATTTCAATGGAGACCACTAGAGGAATCTTTGGTGCTTGTCCCTGCCCTTGATGGCATGCCATGCCTTTTGATGGCTTTCACTTTGGGAAAGATTTTTTTCCTTTTTTATTCTTTTTTCATGTATCCATGCCATGTCCCTCATATCTTTCTCTTCAAGGTTTGTCTTCCTCCTTGACCTTTTCCCCTGCTTTTGAGTCATCTGTGAGCTTAGTTTTGGCATGTTTTTATGTTTTGCACTGCACCTGATATAATCCCGGTCCATTTTCTTGTAATCGGGGAATTTCCCAAATTTTGTTTTTTTCTCCTCCTATTGCAATTCCTTTGATGCTATCTCCATTCCAGCGTGTTTGTAAGTCCTTCTTTTCTGTTTTGGCCTTCAGTGGGGATCAATTTTGGCAAGCTTTGCTGCATGTGCCTGCACTTGATGGCATATGGCCTGCCTGCATTTTGATGGTTTTGACTTTGGGATTTTTTTTTTTTTTTAAGTATCCAAGCCATATACCTCATATCTTTCTCTTCATGGTTTGTCTTCCTCCTTGACCTTTTCCCCTGCTTTTGAAACACCTTTGAGCGTAGTTTTGGCATGTTTTTGTGTTTTGCACTGCACCTGATATAATCCCGGTCCATTTTCTTGTAATCGGGGAATTTCCCAAATTTTGTTTTTTTCTCCTCCAATTGCCATTCACTTGATGCTATCTCCATTCCAGCATGTTTGTAAGTCCTTCTTTTCTGTTTTGGCCTTCAGTGGGGATCAATTTTGGCAAGCTTTGCTGCATGTGCCTGCACTTGATGGCATATGGCCTCCCTGCATTTTGATGGTTTTGACTTTGGGAATTTTTTTATTTTTTTAAGTATCCAAGCCATATCCCTCATATCTTTCTCTTCAAGGTTTGTCTTCCTCCTTGACCTTTTCCCCTGCTTTTGAGTCATCTGTGAGCGTAGTTTTGGCATGTTTTTGTGTTTTGCACTGCAGCTGATATAATCCCGGTCCATTTTCTTGTAATCGGGGAATTTCCCAAATTATCTTCTTTTCTCCTCCAATTGCAATTCCTTTGATGCTATCTCCATTCCAGCGTGTTGTGAGTCCTTTTTTTCTCTTTTGGCCTTCAGTGGGGATCAATTTTGGCAAGGTTTGCTGCATGTGCCTGCACTTGATGGCATATGGCCTGCCTGCATTTTGATGGTTTTAACTTTGGGAAATTTTTTTTTTTTCTTTTTTCTTTTAAGTATCCATGCCATGTCCCTCATATCTTTGTCCCGATGGAGTGTACTCCTCACTGACTTTTCCCCCTGCTTTTGCAACATCTGTGAGCTGAGTTTTGGCCTGTGCTGGTCCTTTCAAATGCAGCTCATTTCCTAACAGCCTAGTTTTTGAGGACCCTAAAATTCCCAATTTTCTTGTTTTTTTCAATTGCATTTCATTTGATCCTATCTCCTTTCCAGAGTGTTTGTAAGTCTTTCTTTTCAGGGTCGCAAGATTCCCTTTCCCTTCCCGAAAGGAAATGAAATTTCCTTTCGGGAAGGGAAAGGGAATCTTGCGATTTCAATGGAGACCACTAGAGGAATCTTTGGTGCTTGTCCCTGCCCTTGATGGCATGCCATGCCTTTTGATGGCTTTCACTTTGGGAAAGATTTTTTTCCTTTTTTATTCTTTTTTCATGTATCCATGCCATGTCCCTCATATCTTTCTCTTCAAGGTTTGTCTTCCTCCTTGACCTTTTCCCCTGCTTTTGAGTCATCTGTGAGCTTAGTTTTGGCATGTTTTTATGTTTTGCACTGCACCTGATATAATCCCGGTCCATTTTCTTGTAATCGGGGAATTTCCCAAATTTTGTTTTTTTCTCCTCCTATTGCAATTCCTTTGATGCTATCTCCATTCCAGCGTGTTTGTAAGTCCTTCTTTTCTCTTTTGGCCTTCAGTGGGGATCAATTTTGGCAAGCTTTGCTGCATGTGCCTGCACTTGATGGCATATGGCCTGCCTGCATTTTGATGGTTTTGACTTTGGGAATTTTTTTTATTTTTTTTTTTAAGTATCCAAGCCATATACCTCATATCTTTCTCTTCAAGGTTTGTCTTCCTCCTTGACCTTTTCCCCTGCTTTTGAGTCATCTGTGAGCGTAGTTTTGGCATGTTTTTGTGTTTTGCACTGCAGCTGATATAATCCCGGTCCATTTCCTTGTAATCGGGGAATTTCCCAAATTTTGTTTTTTTCTCCTCCTATTGCAATTCCTTTGATGCTATCTCCATTCCAGCGTGTTGTGAGTCCTTTTTTTCTCTTTTGGCCTTCAGTGGGGATCAATTTTGGCAAGGTTTGCTGCATGTGCCTGCACTTGATGGCATATGGCCTGCCTGCATTTTGATGGTTTTAACTTTGGGAAATTTTTTTTTTTTTTCTTTTTTCTTTTAAGTATCCATGCCATGTCCCTCATATCTTTGTCCCGATGGAGTGTACTCCTCACTGACTTTTCCCCCTGCTTTTGCAACATCTGTGAGCTGAGTTTTGGCCTGTGCTGGTCCTTTCAAATGCAGCTCATTTCCTAACAGCCTAGTTTTTGAGGACCCTAAAATTCCCAATTTTCTTGTTTTTTTCAATTGCATTTCATTTGATCCTATCTCCTTTCCAGAGTGTTTGTAAGTCTTTCTTTTCAGGGTCGCAAGATTCCCTTTCCCTTCCCGAAAGGAAATGAAATTTCCTTTCGGGAAGGGAAAGGGAATCTTGCGATTTCAATGGAGACCACTAGAGGAATCTTTGGTGCTTGTCCCTGCCCTTGATGGCATGCCATGCCTTTTGATGGCTTTCACTTTGGGAAAGATTTTTTTCCTTTTTTATTCTTTTTTCATGTATCCATGCCATGTCCCTCATATCTTTCTCTTCAAGGTTTGTCTTCCTCCTTGACCTTTTCCCCTGCTTTTGAGTCATCTGTGAGCTTAGTTTTGGCATGTTTTTATGTTTTGCACTGCACCTGATATAATCCCGGTCCATTTCCTTGTAATCGGGGAATTTCCCAAATTTTGTTTTTTTCTCCTCCAATTGCCATTCACTTGATGCTATCTCCATTCCAGCATGTTTGTAAGTCCTTCTTTTCTGTTTTGGCCTTCAGTGGGGATCAATTTTGGCAAGCTTTGCTGCATGTGCCTGCACTTGATGGCATATGGCCTGCCTGCATTTTGATGGTTTTGACTTTGGGAATTTTTTTTTTTTTTAAAGAATCCATGCCATATCCCTCATATCTTTCTCTTCAAGGTTTGTCTTCCTCCTTGACCTTTTCCCCTGCTTTTGAAACACCTTTGAGCGTAGTTTTGGCATGTTTTTGTGTTTTGCACTGCAGCTGATATAATCCCGGTCCATTTCCTTGTAATCGGGGAATTTCCCAAATTTTGTTTTTTTCTCCTCCTATTGCAATTCCTTTGATGCTATCTCCATTCCAGCGTGTTGTGAGTCCTTTTTTTCTCTTTTGGCCTTCAGTGGGGATCAATTTTGGCAAGGTTTGCTGCATGTGCCTGCACTTGATGGCATATGGCCTGCCTGCATTTTGATGGTTTTACTTTGGGAAATTTTTTTTTTTTTTCTTTTTTCTTTTAAGTATCCATGCCATGTCCCTCATATCTTTGTCCCGATGGAGTGTACTCCTCACTGACTTTTCCCCCTGCTTTTGCAACATCTGTGAGCTGAGTTTTGGCCTGTGCTGGTCCTTTCAAATGCAGCTCATTTCCTAACAGCCTAGTTTTTGAGGACCCTAAAATTCCCAATTTTCTTGTTTTTTTCAATTGCATTTCATTTGATCCTATCTCCTTTCCAGAGTGTTTGTAAGTCTTTCTTTTCAGGGTCGCAAGATTCCCTTTCCCTTCCCGAAAGGAAATGAAATTTCCTTTCGGGAAGGGAAAGGGAATCTTGCGATTTCAATGGAGACCACTAGAGGAATCTTTGGTGCTTGTCCCTGCCCTTGATGGCATGCCATGCCTTTTGATGGCTTTCACTTTGGGAAAGATTTTTTTCCTTTTTTATTCTTTTTTCATGTATCCATGCCATGTCCCTCATATCTTTCTCTTCAAGGTTTGTCTTCCTCCTTGACCTTTTCCCCTGCTTTTGAGTCATCTGTGAGCTTAGTTTTGGCATGTTTTTATGTTTTGCACTGCACCTGATATAATCCCGGTCCATTTCCTTGTAATCGGGGAATTTCCCAAATTTTGTTTTTTTCTCCTCCAATTGCCATTCACTTGATGCTATCTCCATTCCAGCATGTTTGTAAGTCCTTCTTTTCTGTTTTGGCCTTCAGTGGGGATCAATTTTGGCAAGCTTTGCTGCATGTGCCTGCACTTGATGGCATATGGCCTGCCTGCATTTTGATGGTTTTGACTTTGGGAATTTTTTTTTTTTTTAAAGAATCCATGCCATATCCCTCATATCTTTCTCTTCAAGGTTTGTCTTCCTCCTTGACCTTTTCCCCTGCTTTTGAAACACCTTTGAGCGTAGTTTTGGCATGTTTTTGTGTTTTGCACTGCAGCTGATATAATCCCGGTCCATTTCCTTGTAATCGGGGAATTTCCCAAATTTTGTTTTTTTCTCCTCCTATTGCAATTCCTTTGATGCTATCTCCATTCCAGCGTGTTGTGAGTCCTTTTTTTCTCTTTTGGCCTTCAGTGGGGATCAATTTTGGCAAGGTTTGCTGCATGTGCCTGCACTTGATGGCATATGGCCTGCCTGCATTTTGATGGTTTTACTTTGGGAAGTTTTTTTTTTTTTTCTTTTTTCTTTTAAGTATCCATGCCATGTCCCTCATATCTTTGTCCCGATGGAGTGTACTCCTCACTGACTTTTCCCCCTGCTTTTGCAACATCTGTGAGCTGAGTTTTGGCCTGTGCTGGTCCTTTCAAATGCAGCTCATTTCCTAACAGCCTAGTTTTTGAGGACCCTAAAATTCCCAATTTTCTTGTTTTTTTCAATTGCATTTCATTTGATCCTATCTCCTTTCCAGAGTGTTTGTAAGTCTTTCTTTTCAGGGTCGCAAGATTCCCTTTCCCTTCCTGAAAGGAAATGAAATTTCCTTTCGGGAAGGGAAAGGGAATCTTGCGATTTCAATGGAGACCACTAGAGGAATCTTTGGTGCTTGTCCCTGCCCTTGATGGCATGCCATGCCTTTTGATGGCTTTCACTTTGGGAAAGATTTTTTTCCTTTTTTATTCTTTTTTCATGTATCCATGCCATGTCCCTCATATCTTTCTCTTCAAGGTTTGTCTTCCTCCTTGACCTTTTCCCCTGCTTTTGAGTCATCTGTGAGCTTAGTTTTGGCATGTTTTTATGTTTTGCACTGCACCTGATATAATTCCGGTCCATTTTCTTGTAATCGGGGAGTTTCCCAAATTTTGTTTTTTTCTCCTCCAATTGCCATTCACTTGATGCTATCTCCATTCCAGCATGTTTGTAAGTCCTTCTTTTCTGTTTTGGCCTTCAGTGGGGATCAATTTTGGCAAGCTTTGCTGCATGTGCCTGCACTTGATGGCATATGGCCTGCCTGCATTTTGATGGTTTTGACTTTGGGAATTTTTTTATTTTTTTAAGTATCCAAGCCATATACCTCATATCTTTCTCTTCAAGGTTTGTCTTCCTCCTTGACCTTTTCCCCTGCTTTTGAGTCATCTGTGAGCGTAGTTTTGGCATGTTTTTGTGTTTTGCACTGCAGCTGATATAATCCCGGTCCATTTCCTTGTAATCGGGGAATTTCCCAAATTTTGTTTTTTTCTCCTCCTATTGCAATTCCTTTGATGCTATCTCCATTCCAGCGTGTTGTGAGTCCTTTTTTTCTCTTTTGGCCTTCAGTGGGGATCAATTTTGGCAAGGTTTGCTGCATGTGCCTGCACTTGATGGCATATGGCCTGCCTGCATTTTGATGGTTTTACTTTGGGAAATTTTTTTTTTTTTTCTTTTTTCTTTTAAGTATCCATGCCATGTCCCTCATATCTTTGTCCCGATGGAGTGTACTCCTCACTGACTTTTCCCCCTGCTTTTGCAACATCTGTGAGCTGAGTTTTGGCCTGTGCTGGTCCTTTCAAATGCAGCTCATTTCCTAACAGCCTAGTTTTTGAGGACCCTAAAATTCCCAATTTTCTTGTTTTTTTCAATTGCATTTCATTTGATCCTATCTCCTTTCCAGAGTGTTTGTAAGTCTTTCTTTTCAGGGTCGCAAGATTCCCTTTCCCTTCCCGAAAGGAAATGAAATTTCCTTTCGGGAAGGGAAAGGGAATCTTGCGATTTCAATGGAGACCACTAGAGGAATCTTTGGTGCTTGTCCCTGCCCTTGATGGCATGCCATGCCTTTTGATGGCTTTCACTTTGGGAAAGATTTTTTTCCTTTTTTATTCTTTTTTCATGTATCCATGCCATGTCCCTCATATCTTTCTCTTCAAGGTTTGTCTTCCTCCTTGACCTTTTCCCCTGCTTTTGAGTCATCTGTGAGCTTAGTTTTGGCATGTTTTTATGTTTTGCACTGCACCTGATATAATCCCGGTCCATTTCCTTGTAATCGGGGAATTTCCCAAATTTTGTTTTTTTCTCCTCCAATTGCCATTCACTTGATGCTATCTCCATTCCAGCATGTTTGTAAGTCCTTCTTTTCTGTTTTGGCCTTCAGTGGGGATCAATTTTGGCAAGCTTTGCTGCATGTGCCTGCACTTGATGGCATATGGCCTGCCTGCATTTTGATGGTTTTGACTTTGGGAATTTTTTTTTTTTTTAAAGAATCCATGCCATATCCCTCATATCTTTCTCTTCAAGGTTTGTCTTCCTCCTTGACCTTTTCCCCTGCTTTTGAAACACCTTTGAGCGTAGTTTTGGCATGTTTTTGTGTTTTGCACTGCAGCTGATATAATCCCGGTCCATTTCCTTGTAATCGGGGAATTTCCCAAATTTTGTTTTTTTCTCCTCCTATTGCAATTCCTTTGATGCTATCTCCATTCCAGCGTGTTGTGAGTCCTTTTTTTCTCTTTTGGCCTTCAGTGGGGATCAATTTTGGCAAGGTTTGCTGCATGTGCCTGCACTTGATGGCATATGGCCTGCCTGCATTTTGATGGTTTTACTTTGGGAAATTTTTTTTTTTTTTCTTTTTTCTTTTAAGTATCCATGCCATGTCCCTCATATCTTTGTCCCGATGGAGTGTACTCCTCACTGACTTTTCCCCCTGCTTTTGCAACATCTGTGAGCTGAGTTTTGGCCTGTGCTGGTCCTTTCAAATGCAGCTCATTTCCTAACAGCCTAGTTTTTGAGGACCCTAAAATTCCCAATTTTCTTGTTTTTTTCAATTGCATTTCATTTGATCCTATCTCCTTTCCAGAGTGTTTGTAAGTCTTTCTTTTCAGGGTCGCAAGATTCCCTTTCCCTTCCCGAAAGGAAATGAAATTTCCTTTCGGGAAGGGAAAGGGAATCTTGCGATTTCAATGGAGACCACTAGAGGAATCTTTGGTGCTTGTCCCTGCCCTTGATGGCATGCCATGCCTTTTGATGGCTTTCACTTTGGGAAAGATTTTTTTCCTTTTTTATTCTTTTTTCATGTATCCATGCCATGTCCCTCATATCTTTCTCTTCAAGGTTTGTCTTCCTCCTTGACCTTTTCCCCTGCTTTTGAGTCATCTGTGAGCTTAGTTTTGGCATGTTTTTATGTTTTGCACTGCACCTGATATAATTCCGGTCCATTTTCTTGTAATCGGGGAGTTTCCCAAATTTTGTTTTTTTCTCCTCCAATTGCCATTCACTTGATGCTATCTCCATTCCAGCATGTTTGTAAGTCCTTCTTTTCTGTTTTGGCCTTCAGTGGGGATCAATTTTGGCAAGCTTTGCTGCATGTGCCTGCACTTGATGGCATATGGCCTGCCTGCATTTTGATGGTTTTGACTTTGGGAATTTTTTTATTTTTTTAAGTATCCAAGCCATATACCTCATATCTTTCTCTTCAAGGTTTGTCTTCCTCCTTGACCTTTTCCCCTGCTTTTGAGTCATCTGTGAGCGTAGTTTTGGCATGTTTTTGTGTTTTGCACTGCAGCTGATATAATCCCGGTCCATTTTCTTGTAATCGGGGAATTTCCCAAATTATCTTCTTTTCTCCTCCAATTGCAATTCCTTTGATGCTATCTCCATTCCAGCGTGTTGTGAGTCCTTTTTTTCTCTTTTGGCCTTCAGTGGGGATCAATTTTGGCAAGGTTTGCTGCATGTGCCTGCACTTGATGGCATATGGCCTGCCTGCATTTTGATGGTTTTAACTTTGGGAAATTTTTTTTTTTTCTTTTTTCTTTTAAGTATCCATGCCATGTCCCTCATATCTTTGTCCCGATGGAGTGTACTCCTCACTGACTTTTCCCCCTGCTTTTGCAACATCTGTGAGCTGAGTTTTGGCCTGTGCTGGTCCTTTCAAATGCAGCTCATTTCCTAACAGCCTAGTTTTTGAGGACCCTAAAATTCCCAATTTTCTTGTTTTTTTCAATTGCATTTCATTTGATCCTATCTCCTTTCCAGAGTGTTTGTAAGTCTTTCTTTTCAGGGTCGCAAGATTCCCTTTCCCTTCCCGAAAGGAAATGAAATTTCCTTTCGGGAAGGGAAAGGGAATCTTGCGATTTCAATGGAGACCACTAGAGGAATCTTTGGTGCTTGTCCCTGCCCTTGATGGCATGCCATGCCTTTTGATGGCTTTCACTTTGGGAAAGATTTTTTTCCTTTTTTATTCTTTTTTCATGTATCCATGCCATGTCCCTCATATCTTTCTCTTCAAGGTTTGTCTTCCTCCTTGACCTTTTCCCCTGCTTTTGAGTCATCTGTGAGCTTAGTTTTGGCATGTTTTTATGTTTTGCACTGCACCTGATATAATCCCGGTCCATTTTCTTGTAATCGGGGAATTTCCCAAATTTTGTTTTTTTCTCCTCCTATTGCAATTCCTTTGATGCTATCTCCATTCCAGCGTGTTTGTAAGTCCTTCTTTTCTCTTTTGGCCTTCAGTGGGGATCAATTTTGGCAAGCTTTGCTGCATGTGCCTGCACTTGATGGCATATGGCCTGCCTGCATTTTGATGGTTTTGACTTTGGGAATTTTTTTTATTTTTTTTTTTAAGTATCCAAGCCATATACCTCATATCTTTCTCTTCAAGGTTTGTCTTCCTCCTTGACCTTTTCCCCTGCTTTTGAGTCATCTGTGAGCGTAGTTTTGGCATGTTTTTGTGTTTTGCACTGCAGCTGATATAATCCCGGTCCATTTCCTTGTAATCGGGGAATTTCCCAAATTTTGTTTTTTTCTCCTCCTATTGCAATTCCTTTGATGCTATCTCCATTCCAGCGTGTTGTGAGTCCTTTTTTTCTCTTTTGGCCTTCAGTGGGGATCAATTTTGGCAAGGTTTGCTGCATGTGCCTGCACTTGATGGCATATGGCCTGCCTGCATTTTGATGGTTTTAACTTTGGGAAATTTTTTTTTTTTTCTTTTTTCTTTTAAGTATCCATGCCATGTCCCTCATATCTTTGTCCCGATGGAGTGTACTCCTCACTGACTTTTCCCCCTGCTTTTGCAACATCTGTGAGCTGAGTTTTGGCCTGTGCTGGTCCTTTCAAATGCAGCTCATTTCCTAACAGCCTAGTTTTTGAGGACCCTAAAATTCCCAATTTTCTTGTTTTTTTCAATTGCATTTCATTTGATCCTATCTCCTTTCCAGAGTGTTTGTAAGTCTTTCTTTTCAGGGTCGCAAGATTCCCTTTCCCTTCCCGAAAGGAAATGAAATTTCCTTTCGGGAAGGGAAAGGGAATCTTGCGATTTCAATGGAGACCACTAGAGGAATCTTTGGTGCTTGTCCCTGCCCTTGATGGCATGCCATGCCTTTTGATGGCTTTCACTTTGGGAAAGATTTTTTTCCTTTTTTATTCTTTTTTCATGTATCCATGCCATGTCCCTCATATCTTTCTCTTCAAGGTTTGTCTTCCTCCTTGACCTTTTCCCCTGCTTTTGAGTCATCTGTGAGCTTAGTTTTGGCATGTTTTTATGTTTTGCACTGCACCTGATATAATCCCGGTCCATTTCCTTGTAATCGGGGAATTTCCCAAATTTTGTTTTTTTCTCCTCCAATTGCCATTCACTTGATGCTATCTCCATTCCAGCATGTTTGTAAGTCCTTCTTTTCTGTTTTGGCCTTCAGTGGGGATCAATTTTGGCAAGCTTTGCTGCATGTGCCTGCACTTGATGGCATATGGCCTGCCTGCATTTTGATGGTTTTGACTTTGGGAATTTTTTTTTTTTTTAAAGAATCCATGCCATATCCCTCATATCTTTCTCTTCAAGGTTTGTCTTCCTCCTTGACCTTTTCCCCTGCTTTTGAAACACCTTTGAGCGTAGTTTTGGCATGTTTTTGTGTTTTGCACTGCAGCTGATATAATCCCGGTCCATTTCCTTGTAATCGGGGAATTTCCCAAATTTTGTTTTTTTCTCCTCCTATTGCAATTCCTTTGATGCTATCTCCATTCCAGCGTGTTGTGAGTCCTTTTTTTCTCTTTTGGCCTTCAGTGGGGATCAATTTTGGCAAGGTTTGCTGCATGTGCCTGCACTTGATGGCATATGGCCTGCCTGCATTTTGATGGTTTTACTTTGGGAAATTTTTTTTTTTTTTCTTTTTTCTTTTAAGTATCCATGCCATGTCCCTCATATCTTTGTCCCGATGGAGTGTACTCCTCACTGACTTTTCCCCCTGCTTTTGCAACATCTGTGAGCTGAGTTTTGGCCTGTGCTGGTCCTTTCAAATGCAGCTCATTTCCTAACAGCCTAGTTTTTGAGGACCCTAAAATTCCCAATTTTCTTGTTTTTTTCAATTGCATTTCATTTGATCCTATCTCCTTTCCAGAGTGTTTGTAAGTCTTTCTTTTCAGGGTCGCAAGATTCCCTTTCCCTTCCCGAAAGGAAATGAAATTTCCTTTCGGGAAGGGAAAGGGAATCTTGCGATTTCAATGGAGACCACTAGAGGAATCTTTGGTGCTTGTCCCTGCCCTTGATGGCATGCCATGCCTTTTGATGGCTTTCACTTTGGGAAAGATTTTTTTCCTTTTTTATTCTTTTTTCATGTATCCATGCCATGTCCCTCATATCTTTCTCTTCAAGGTTTGTCTTCCTCCTTGACCTTTTCCCCTGCTTTTGAGTCATCTGTGAGCTTAGTTTTGGCATGTTTTTATGTTTTGCACTGCACCTGATATAATCCCGGTCCATTTTCTTGTAATCGGGGAATTTCCCAAATTTTGTTTTTTTCTCCTCCTATTGCAATTCCTTTGATGCTATCTCCATTCCAGCGTGTTTGTAAGTCCTTCTTTTCTCTTTTGGCCTTCAGTGGGGATCAATTTTGGCAAGCTTTGCTGCATGTGCCTGCACTTGATGGCATATGGCCTGCCTGCATTTTGATGGTTTTGACTTTGGGAATTTTTTTTTTTTTTAAAGAATCCATGCCATATCCCTCATATCTTTCTCTTCAAGGTTTGTCTTCCTCCTTGACCTTTTCCCCTGCTTTTGAAACACCTTTGAGCGTAGTTTTGGCATGTTTTTGTGTTTTGCACTGCAGCTGATATAATCCCGGTCCATTTCCTTGTAATCGGGGAATTTCCCAAATTTTGTTTTTTTCTCCTCCTATTGCAATTCCTTTGATGCTATCTCCATTCCAGCGTGTTGTGAGTCCTTTTTTTCTCTTTTGGCCTTCAGTGGGGATCAATTTTGGCAAGGTTTGCTGCATGTGCCTGCACTTGATGGCATATGGCCTGCCTGCATTTTGATGGTTTTACTTTGGGAAATTTTTTTTTTTTTTCTTTTTTCTTTTAAGTATCCATGCCATGTCCCTCATATCTTTGTCCCGATGGAGTGTACTCCTCACTGACTTTTCCCCCTGCTTTTGCAACATCTGTGAGCTGAGTTTTGGCCTGTGCTGGTCCTTTCAAATGCAGCTCATTTCCTAACAGCCTAGTTTTTGAGGACCCTAAAATTCCCAATTTTCTTGTTTTTTTCAATTGCATTTCATTTGATCCTATCTCCTTTCCAGAGTGTTTGTAAGTCTTTCTTTTCAGGGTCGCAAGATTCCCTTTCCCTTCCCGAAAGGAAATGAAATTTCCTTTCGGGAAGGGAAAGGGAATCTTGCGATTTCAATGGAGACCACTAGAGGAATCTTTGGTGCTTGTCCCTGCCCTTGATGGCATGCCATGCCTTTTGATGGCTTTCACTTTGGGAAAGATTTTTTTCCTTTTTTATTCTTTTTTCATGTATCCATGCCATGTCCCTCATATCTTTCTCTTCAAGGTTTGTCTTCCTCCTTGACCTTTTCCCCTGCTTTTGAGTCATCTGTGAGCTTAGTTTTGGCATGTTTTTATGTTTTGCACTGCACCTGATATAATTCCGGTCCATTTTCTTGTAATCGGGGAGTTTCCCAAATTTTGTTTTTTTCTCCTCCAATTGCCATTCACTTGATGCTATCTCCATTCCAGCATGTTTGTAAGTCCTTCTTTTCTGTTTTGGCCTTCAGTGGGGATCAATTTTGGCAAGCTTTGCTGCATGTGCCTGCACTTGATGGCATATGGCCTGCCTGCATTTTGATGGTTTTGACTTTGGGAATTTTTTTATTTTTTTAAGTATCCAAGCCATATCCCTCATATCTTTCTCTTCAAGGTTTGTCTTCCTCCTTGACCTTTTCCCCTGCTTTTGAGTCATCTGTGAGCGTAGTTTTGGCATGTTTTTGTGTTTTGCACTGCAGCTGATATAATCCCGGTCCATTTCCTTGTAATCGGGGAATTTCCCAAATTTTGTTTTTTTCTCCTCCTATTGCAATTCCTTTGATGCTATCTCCATTCCAGCGTGTTGTGAGTCCTTTTTTTCTCTTTTGGCCTTCAGTGGGGATCAATTTTGGCAAGGTTTGCTGCATGTGCCTGCACTTGATGGCATATGGCTTGCCTGCATTTTGATGGTTTTAACTTTGGGAAATTTTTTTTTTTTCTTTTTTCTTTTAAGTATCCATGCCATGTCCCTCATATCTTTGTCCCGATGGAGTGTACTCCTCACTGACTTTTCCCCCTGCTTTTGCAACATCTGTGAGCTGAGTTTTGGCCTGTGCTGGTCCTTTCAAATGCAGCTCATTTCCTAACAGCCTAGTTTTTGAGGACCCTAAAATTCCCAATTTTCTTGTTTTTTTCAATTGCATTTCATTTGATCCTATCTCCTTTCCAGAGTGTTTGTAAGTCTTTCTTTTCAGGGTCGCAAGATTCCCTTTCCCTTCCCGAAAGGAAATGAAATTTCCTTTCGGGAAGGGAAAGGGAATCTTGCGATTTCAATGGAGACCACTAGAGGAATCTTTGGTGCTTGTCCCTGCCCTTGATGGCATGCCATGCCTTTTGATGGCTTTCACTTTGGGAAAGATTTTTTTCCTTTTTTATTCTTTTTTCATGTATCCATGCCATGTCCCTCATATCTTTCTCTTCAAGGTTTGTCTTCCTCCTTGACCTTTTCCCCTGCTTTTGAGTCATCTGTGAGCTTAGTTTTGGCATGTTTTTATGTTTTGCACTGCACCTGATATAATCCCGGTCCATTTTCTTGTAATCGGGGAATTTCCCAAATTTTGTTTTTTTCTCCTCCTATTGCAATTCCTTTGATGCTATCTCCATTCCAGCGTGTTTGTAAGTCCTTCTTTTCTCTTTTGGCCTTCAGTGGGGATCAATTTTGGCAAGCTTTGCTGCATGTGCCTGCACTTGATGGCATATGGCCTGCCTGCATTTTGATGGTTTTGACTTTGGGAATTTTTTTTATTTTTTTTTTTAAGTATCCAAGCCATATACCTCATATCTTTCTCTTCAAGGTTTGTCTTCCTCCTTGACCTTTTCCCCTGCTTTTGAGTCATCTGTGAGCGTAGTTTTGGCATGTTTTTGTGTTTTGCACTGCAGCTGATATAATCCCGGTCCATTTCCTTGTAATCGGGGAATTTCCCAAATTTTGTTTTTTTCTCCTCCTATTGCAATTCCTTTGATGCTATCTCCATTCCAGCGTGTTGTGAGTCCTTTTTTTCTCTTTTGGCCTTCAGTGGGGATCAATTTTGGCAAGGTTTGCTGCATGTGCCTGCACTTGATGGCATATGGCCTGCCTGCATTTTGATGGTTTTAACTTTGGGAAATTTTTTTTTTTTTCTTTTTTCTTTTAAGTATCCATGCCATGTCCCTCATATCTTTGTCCCGATGGAGTGTACTCCTCACTGACTTTTCCCCCTGCTTTTGCAACATCTGTGAGCTGAGTTTTGGCCTGTGCTGGTCCTTTCAAATGCAGCTCATTTCCTAACAGCCTAGTTTTTGAGGACCCTAAAATTCCCAATTTTCTTGTTTTTTTCAATTGCATTTCATTTGATCCTATCTCCTTTCCAGAGTGTTTGTAAGTCTTTCTTTTCAGGGTCGCAAGATTCCCTTTCCCTTCCCGAAAGGAAATGAAATTTCCTTTCGGGAAGGGAAAGGGAATCTTGCGATTTCAATGGAGACCACTAGAGGAATCTTTGGTGCTTGTCCCTGCCCTTGATGGCATGCCATGCCTTTTGATGGCTTTCACTTTGGGAAAGATTTTTTTCCTTTTTTATTCTTTTTTCATGTATCCATGCCATGTCCCTCATATCTTTCTCTTCAAGGTTTGTCTTCCTCCTTGACCTTTTCCCCTGCTTTTGAGTCATCTGTGAGCTTAGTTTTGGCATGTTTTTATGTTTTGCACTGCACCTGATATAATCCCGGTCCATTTCCTTGTAATCGGGGAATTTCCCAAATTTTGTTTTTTTCTCCTCCTATTGCAATTCCTTTGATGCTATCTCCATTCCAGCATGTTTGTAAGTCCTTCTTTTCTGTTTTGGCCTTCAGTGGGGATCAATTTTGGCAAGCTTTGCTGCATGTGCCTGCACTTGATGGCATATGGCCTGCCTGCATTTTGATGGTTTTGACTTTGGGAATTTTTTTTTTTTTTAAAGAATCCATGCCATATCCCTCATATCTTTCTCTTCAAGGTTTGTCTTCCTCCTTGACCTTTTCCCCTGCTTTTGAAACACCTTTGAGCGTAGTTTTGGCATGTTTTTGTGTTTTGCACTGCAGCTGATATAATCCCGGTCCATTTCCTTGTAATCGGGGAATTTCCCAAATTTTGTTTTTTTCTCCTCCTATTGCAATTCCTTTGATGCTATCTCCATTCCAGCGTGTTGTGAGTCCTTTTTTTCTCTTTTGGCCTTCAGTGGGGATCAATTTTGGCAAGGTTTGCTGCATGTGCCTGCACTTGATGGCATATGGCCTGCCTGCATTTTGATGGTTTTAACTTTGGGAAATTTTTTTTTTTTTCTTTTTTCTTTTAAGTATCCATGCCATGTCCCTCATATCTTTGTCCCGATGGAGTGTACTCCTCACTGACTTTTCCCCCTGCTTTTGCAACATCTGTGAGCTGAGTTTTGGCCTGTGCTGGTCCTTTCAAATGCAGCTCATTTCCTAACAGCCTAGTTTTTGAGGACCCTAAAATTCCCAATTTTCTTGTTTTTTTCAATTGCATTTCATTTGATCCTATCTCCTTTCCAGAGTGTTTGTAAGTCTTTCTTTTCAGGGTCGCAAGATTCCCTTTCCCTTCCCGAAAGGAAATTTCATTTCCTTTCGGGAAGGGAAAGGGAATCTTGCGATTTCAATGGAGACCACTAGAGGAATCTTTGGTGCTTGTCCCTGCCCTTGATGGCATGCCATGCCTTTTGATGGCTTTCACTTTGGGAAAGATTTTTTTCCTTTTTTATTCTTTTTTCATGTATCCATGCCATGTCCCTCATATCTTTCTCTTCAAGGTTTGTCTTCCTCCTTGACCTTTTCCCCTGCTTTTGAGTCATCTGTGAGCTTAGTTTTGGCATGTTTTTATGTTTTGCACTGCACCTGATATAATCCCGGTCCATTTCCTTGTAATCGGGGAATTTCCCAAATTTTGTTTTTTTCTCCTCCAATTGCCATTCACTTGATGCTATCTCCATTCCAGCATGTTTGTAAGTCCTTCTTTTCTGTTTTGGCCTTCAGTGGGGATCAATTTTGGCAAGCTTTGCTGCATGTGCCTGCACTTGATGGCATATGGCCTGCCTGCATTTTGATGGTTTTGACTTTGGGAATTTTTTTATTTTTTTAAGTATCCAAGCCATATCCCTCATATCTTTCTCTTCAAGGTTTGTCTTCCTCCTTGACCTTTTCCCCTGCTTTTGAGTCATCTGTGAGCGTAGTTTTGGCATGTTTTTGTGTTTTGCACTGCAGCTGATATAATCCCGGTCCATTTCCTTGTAATCGGGGAATTTCCCAAATTTTGTTTTTTTCTCCTCCTATTGCAATTCCTTTGATGCTATCTCCATTCCAGCGTGTTGTGAGTCCTTTTTTTCTCTTTTGGCCTTCAGTGGGGATCAATTTTGGCAAGGTTTGCTGCATGTGCCTGCACTTGATGGCATATGGCCTGCCTGCATTTTGATGGTTTTAACTTTGGGAAATTTTTTTTTTTTTCTTTTTTCTTTTAAGTATCCATGCCATGTCCCTCATATCTTTGTCCCGATGGAGTGTACTCCTCACTGACTTTTCCCCCTGCTTTTGCAACATCTGTGAGCTGAGTTTTGGCCTGTGCTGGTCCTTTCAAATGCAGCTCATTTCCTAACAGCCTAGTTTTTGAGGACCCTAAAATTCCCAATTTTCTTGTTTTTTTCAATTGCATTTCATTTGATCCTATCTCCTTTCCAGAGTGTTTGTAAGTCTTTCTTTTCAGGGTCGCAAGATTCCCTTTCCCTTCCCGAAAGGAAATTTCATTTCCTTTCGGGAAGGGAAAGGGAATCTTGCGATTTCAATGGAGACCACTAGAGGAATCTTTGGTGCTTGTCCCTGCCCTTGATGGCATGCCATGCCTTTTGATGGCTTTCACTTTGGGAAAGATTTTTTTCCTTTTTTATTCTTTTTTCATGTATCCATGCCATGTCCCTCATATCTTTCTCTTCAAGGTTTGTCTTCCTCCTTGACCTTTTCCCCTGCTTTTGAGTCATCTGTGAGCTTAGTTTTGGCATGTTTTTATGTTTTGCACTGCACCTGATATAATCCCGGTCCATTTCCTTGTAATCGGGGAATTTCCCAAATTTTGTTTTTTTCTCCTCCAATTGCCATTCACTTGATGCTATCTCCATTCCAGCATGTTTGTAAGTCCTTCTTTTCTGTTTTGGCCTTCAGTGGGGATCAATTTTGGCAAGCTTTGCTGCATGTGCCTGCACTTGATGGCATATGGCCTGCCTGCATTTTGATGGTTTTGACTTTGGGAATTTTTTTTTTTTTTAAAGAATCCATGCCATATCCCTCATATCTTTCTCTTCAAGGTTTGTCTTCCTCCTTGACCTTTTCCCCTGCTTTTGAAACACCTTTGAGCGTAGTTTTGGCATGTTTTTGTGTTTTGCACTGCAGCTGATATAATCCCGGTCCATTTCCTTGTAATCGGGGAATTTCCCAAATTTTGTTTTTTTCTCCTCCTATTGCAATTCCTTTGATGCTATCTCCATTCCAGCGTGTTGTGAGTCCTTTTTTTCTCTTTTGGCCTTCAGTGGGGATCAATTTTGGCAAGCTTTGCTGCATGTGCCTGCACTTGATGGCATATGGCCTGCCTGCATTTTGATGGTTTTGACTTTGGGAATTTTTTTTATTTTTTTTTTTAAGTATCCAAGCCATATACCTCATATCTTTCTCTTCAAGGTTTGTCTTCCTCCTTGACCTTTTCCCCTGCTTTTGAAACACCTTTGAGCGTAGTTTTGGCATGTTTTTGTGTTTTGCACTGCACCTGATATAATCCCGGTCCATTTCCTTGTAATCGGGGAATTTCCCAAATTTTGTTTTTTTCTCCTCCAATTGCCATTCACTTGATGCTATCTCCATTCCAGCATGTTTGTAAGTCCTTCTTTTCTGTTTTGGCCTTCAGTGGGGATCAATTTTGGCAAGCTTTGCTGCATGTGCCTGCACTTGATGGCATATGGCCTCCCTGCATTTTGATGGTTTTGACTTTGGGAATTTTTTTTTTTTTTAAAGAATCCATGCCATATCCCTCATATCTTTCTCTTCAAGGTTTGTCTTCCTCCTTGACCTTTTCCCCTGCTTTTGAAACACCTTTGAGCGTAGTTTTGGCATGTTTTTGTGTTTTGCACTGCAGCTGATATAATCCCGGTCCATTTCCTTGTAATCGGGGAATTTCCCAAATTTTGTTTTTTTCTCCTCCTATTGCAATTCCTTTGATGCTATCTCCATTCCAGCGTGTTGTGAGTCCTTTTTTTCTCTTTTGGCCTTCAGTGGGGATCAATTTTGGCAAGGTTTGCTGCATGTGCCTGCACTTGATGGCATATGGCCTGCCTGCATTTTGATGGTTTTAACTTTGGGAAATTTTTTTTTTTTTTCTTTTTTCTTTTAAGTATCCATGCCATGTCCCTCATATCTTTGTCCCGATGGAGTGTACTCCTCACTGACTTTTCCCCCTGCTTTTGCAACATCTGTGAGCTGAGTTTTGGCCTGTGCTGGTCCTTTCAAATGCAGCTCATTTCCTAACAGCCTAGTTTTTGAGGACCCTAAAATTCCCAATTTTCTTGTTTTTTTCAATTGCATTTCATTTGATCCTATCTCCTTTCCAGAGTGTTTGTAAGTCTTTCTTTTCAGGGTCGCAAGATTCCCTTTCCCTTCCCGAAAGGAAATGAAATGGAGACCACTAGAGGAATCTTTGGTGCTTGTCCCTGCCCTTGATGGCATGCCATGCCTTTTGATGGCTTTCACTTTGGGAAAGATTTTTTTCCTTTTTTATTCTTTTTTCATGTATCCATGCCATGTCCCTCATATCTTTCTCTTCAAGGTTTGTCTTCCTCCTTGACCTTTTCCCCTGCTTTTGAGTCATCTGTGAGCTTAGTTTTGGCATGTTTTTATGTTTTGCACTGCAACTGATATAATCCCGGTCCATTTTCTTGTAATCGGGGAATTTCCCAAATTTTGTTTTTTTCTCCTCCTATTGCAATTCCTTTGATGCTATCTCCATTCCAGCGTGTTTGTAAGTCCTTCTTTTCTGTTTTGGCCTTCAGTGGGGATCAATTTTGGCAAGCTTTGCTGCATGTGCCTGCACTTGATGGCATATGGCCTGCCTGCATTTTGATGGTTTTGACTTTGGGAATTTTTTTTATTTTTTTTTTTAATATCCAAGCCATATCCCTCATATCTTTCTCTTCAAGGTTTGTCTTTCTCCTTGACCTTTTCCCCTGCTTTTGAGTCATCTGTGAGCTTAGTTTTGGCATGTTTTTATGTTTTGCACTGCACCTGATATAATCCCGGTCCATTTCCTTGTAATCGGGGAATTTCCCAAATTTTGTTTTTTTCTCCTCCAATTGCCATTCACTTGATGCTATCTCCATTCCAGCATGTTTGTAAGTCCTTCTTTTCTGTTTTGGCCTTCAGTGGGGATCAATTTTGGCAAGCTTTGCTGCATGTGCCTGCACTTGATGGCATATGGCCTGCCTGCATTTTGATGGTTTTGACTTTGGGAATTTTTTTTTTTTTTTTTTTTAAGTATCCAAGCCATATACCTCATATCTTTCTCTTCAAGGTTTGTCTTCCTCCTTGACCTTTTCCCCTGCTTTTGAGTCATCTGTGAGCTTAGTTTTTGCATGTTTTTGTGTTTTGCACTGCAGCTGATATAATCCCGGTCCATTTCCTTGTAATCGGGGAATTTCCCAAATTTTGTTTTTTTCTCCTCCAATTGCCACTCACTTGATGCTATCTCCATTCCAGCATGTTTGTAAGTCCTTCTTTTCTGTTTTGGCCTTCAGTGGGGATCAATTTTGGCAAGCTTTGCGGCATGTGCCTGCACTTGATGGCATATGGCCTGCCTGTATTTTGATGGTTTTGACTTTGGGAATTTTTTTTTTTTTTTTTTTAAGTATCCAAGCCATATCCCTCATATCTTTCTCTTCAAGGTTTGTCTTCCTCCTTGACCTTTTCCCCTGCTTTTGAAACACCTTTGAGCGTAGTTTTGGCATGTTTTTGTGTTTTGCACTGCAGCTGATATAATCCCGGTCCATTTCCTTGTAATCGGGGAATTTCCCAAATTTTGTTTTTTTCTCCTCCTATTGCAATTCCTTTGATGCTATCTCCATTCCAGCGTGTTGTGAGTCCTTTTTTTCTCTTTTGGCCTTCAGTGGGGATCAATTTTGGCAAGCTTTGCTGCATGTGCCTGCACTGGATGGCATATGGCCTGCCTGCATTTTGATGGTTTTAACTTTGGGAAATTTTTTTTTTTTCTTTTTTCTTTTAAGTATCCATGCCATGTCCCTCATATCTTTGTCCCGATGGAGTGTACTCCTCACTGACTTTTCCCCCTGCTTTTGCAACATCTGTGAGCTGAGTTTTGGCCTGTGCTGGTCCTTTCAAATGCAGCTCATTTCCTAACAGCCTAGTTTTTGAGGACCCTAAAATTCCCAATTTTCTTGTTTTTTTCAATTGCATTTCATTTGATCCTATCTCCTTTCCAGAGTGTTTGTAAGTCTTTCTTTTCAGGGTCGCAAGATTCCCTTTCCCTTCCCGAAAGGAAATTTCATTTCCTTTCGGGAAGGGAAAGGGAATCTTGCGATTTCAATGGAGACCACTAGAGGAATCTTTGGTGCTTGTCCCTGCCCTTGATGGCATGCCATGCCTTTTGATGGCTTTCACTTTGGGAAAGATTTTTTTCCTTTTTTATTCTTTTTTCATGTATCCATGCCATGTCCCTCATATCTTTCTCTTCAAGGTTTGTCTTCCTCCTTGACCTTTTCCCCTGCTTTTGAGTCATCTGTGAGCTTAGTTTTGGCATGTTTTTATGTTTTGCACTGCACCTGATATAATCCCGGTCCATTTTCTTGTAATCGGGGAATTTCCCAAATTTTGTTTTTTTCTCCTCCAATTGCCATTCACTTGATGCTATCTCCATTCCAGCATGTTTGTAAGTCCTTCTTTTCTGTTTTGGCCTTCAGTGGGGATCAATTTTGGCAAGCTTTGCTGCATGTGCCTGCACTTGATGGCATATGGCCTGCCTGCATTTTGATGGTTTTGACTTTGGGAATTTTTTTTTTTTTTAAAGAATCCATGCCATATCCCTCATATCTTTCTCTTCAAGGTTTGTCTTCCTCCTTGACCTTTTCCCCTGCTTTTGAAACACCTTTGAGCGTAGTTTTGGCATGTTTTTGTGTTTTGCACTGCAGCTGATATAATCCCGGTCCATTTCCTTGTAATCGGGGAATTTCCCAAATTTTGTTTTTTTCTCCTCCTATTGCAATTCCTTTGATGCTATCTCCATTCCAGCGTGTTGTGAGTCCTTTTTTTCTCTTTTGGCCTTCAGTGGGGATCAATTTTGGCAAGGTTTGCTGCATGTGCCTGCACTTGATAGCATATGGCCTGCCTGCATTTTGATGGTTTTAACTTTGGGAAATTTTTTTTTTTTTTCTTTTTTCTTTTAAGTATCCATGCCATGTCCCTCATATCTTTGTCCCGATGGAGTGTACTCCTCACTGACTTTTCCCCCTGCTTTTGCAACATCTGTGAGCTGAGTTTTGGCCTGTGCTGGTCCTTTCAAATGCAGCTCATTTCCTAACAGCCTAGTTTTTGAGGACCCTAAAATTCCCAATTTTCTTGTTTTTTTCAATTGCATTTCATTTGATCCTATCTCCTTTCCAGAGTGTTTGTAAGTCTTTCTTTTCAGAGAAGAAATTTCAATGGAGACCACTAGAGGAATCTTTGGTGCTTGTCCCTGCCCTTGATGGCATGCCATGCCTTTTGATGGCTTTCACTTTGGGAAAGATTTTTTTCCTTTTTTATTCTTTTTTCATGTATCCATGCCATGTCCCTCATATCTTTCTCTTCAAGGTTTGTCTTCCTCCTTGACCTTTTCCCCTGCTTTTGAGTCATCTGTGAGCTTAGTTTTGGCATGTTTTTATGTTTTGCACTGCACCTGATATAATCCCGGTCCATTTTCTTGTAATCGGGGAATTTCCCAAATTTTGTTTTTTTCTCCTCCAATTGCCATTCACTTGATGCTATCTCCATTCCAGCATGTTTGTAAGTCCTTCTTTTCTGTTTTGGCCTTCAGTGGGGATCAATTTTGGCAAGCTTTGCTGCATGTGCCTGCACTTGATGGCATATGGCCTGCCTGCATTTTGATGGTTTTGACTTTGGGAATTTTTTTTATTTTTTTTTTTAAGTATCCAAGCCATATCCCTCATATCTTTCTCTTCAAGGTTTGTCTTCCTCCTTGACCTTTTCCCCTGCTTTTGAAACACCTTTGAGCGTAGTTTTGGCATGTTTTTGTGTTTTGCACTGCAGCTGATATAATCCCGGTCCATTTCCTTGTAATCGGGGAATTTCCCAAATTTTGTTTTTTTCTCCTCCTATTGCAATTCCTTTGATGCTATCTCCATTCCAGCGTGTTGTGAGTCCTTTTTTTCTCTTTTGGCCTTCAGTGGGGATCAATTTTGGCAAGGTTTGCTGCATGTGCCTGCACTTGATGGCATATGGCCTGCCTGCATTTTGATGGTTTTAACTTTGGGAAATTTTTTTTTTTTTTCTTTTTTCTTTTAAGTATCCATGCCACGTCCCTCATATCTTTGTCCCGATGGAGTGTACTCCTCACTGACTTTTCCCCCTGCTTTTGCAACATCTGTGAGCTGAGTTTTGGCCTGTGCTGGTCCTTTCAAATGCAGCTCATTTCCTAACAGCCTAGTTTTTGAGGACCCTAAAATTCCCAATTTTCTTGTTTTTTTCAATTGCATTTCATTTGATCCTATCTCCTTTCCAGAGTGTTTGTAAGTCTTTCTTTTCAGGGTCGCAAGATTCCCTTTCCCTTCCCGAAAGGAAATGAAATTTCCTTTCGGGAAGGGAAAGGGAATCTTGCGATTTCAATGGAGACCACTAGAGGAATCTTTGGTGCTTGTCCCTGCCCTTGATGGCATGCCATGCCTTTTGATGGCTTTCACTTTGGGAAAGATTTTTTTCCTTTTTTATTCTTTTTTCATGTATCCATGCCATGTCCCTCATATCTTTCTCTTCAAGGTTTGTCTTCCTCCTTGACCTTTTCCCCTGCTTTTGAGTCATCTGTGAGCTTAGTTTTGGCATGTTTTTATGTTTTGCACTGCACCTGATATAATCCCGGTCCATTTTCTTGTAATCGGGGAATTTCCCAAATTTTGGTTTTTTCTCCTCCTATTGCAATTCCTTTGATGCTATCTCCATTCCAGCGTGTTTGTAAGTCCTTCTTTTCTGTTTTGGCCTTCAGTGGGGATCAATTTTGGCAAGCTTTGCTGCATGTGCCTGCACTTGATGGCATATGGCCTGCCTGCATTTTGATGGTTTTGACTTTGGGAATTTTTTTTTTTTTTTAAGTATCCATGCCATATCCCTCATATCTTTCTCTTCAAGGTTTGTCTTCCTCCTTGACCTTTTCCCCTGCTTTTAGTCATCTGTGAGCTTAGTTTTGGCATGTTTTTATGTTTTGCACTGCAGCTGATATAATCCCGGTCCATTTCCTTGTAATCGGGGAATTTCCCAAATTTTGTTTTTTTCTCCTCCTATTGCAATTCCTTTGATGCTATCTCCATTCCAGCGTGTTGTGAGTCCTTTTTTTCTCTTTTGGCCTTCAGTGGGGATCAATATTGGCAAGGTTTGCTGCATGTGCCTGCACTTGAGGGCATATGGCCTGCCTGCATTTTGATGGTTTTAACTTTGGGAAATTTTTTTTTTTTCTTTTTTTAAGTATCCAAGCCATATACCTCATATCTTTCTCTTCAAGGTTTGTCTTCCTCCTTGACCTTTTCCCCTGCTTTTGAAACACCTTTGAGCGTAGTTTTGGCATGTTTTTGTGTTTTGCACTGCAGCTGATATAATCCCGGTCCATTTCCTTGTAATCGGGGAATTTCCCAAATTTTGTTTTTTTCTCCTCCTATTGCAATTCCTTTGATGCTATCTCCATTCCAGCGTGTTGTAAGTCCTTCTTTTCTGTTTTGGCCTTCACTGGGGATCAATTTTGGCAAGCTTTGCTGCATGTGCCTGCACTTGATGGCATATGGCCTCCCTGCATTTTGATGGTTTTGACTTTGGGAATTTTTTTTATTTTTTTTTTTTTAAGTATCCAAGCCATATACCTCATATCTTTCTCTTCAAGGTTTGTCTTCCTCCTTGACCTTTTCCCCTGCTTTTGAGTCATCTGTGAGCGTAGTTTTGGCATGTTTTTGTGTTTTGCACTGCAGCTGATATAATCCCGGTCCATTTCCTTGTAATCGGGGAATTTCCCAAATTTTGTTTTTTTCTCCTCCTATTGCAATTCCTTTGATGCTATCTCCATTCCAGCGTGTTGTGAGTCCTTTTTTTCTCTTTTGGCCTTCAGTGGGGATCAATATTGGCAAGGTTTGCTGCATGTGCCTGCACTTGATGGCATATGGCCTGCCTGCATTTTGATGGTTTTAACTTTGGGAAATTTTTTTTTTTTCTTTTTTCTTTTAAGTATCCATGCCATGTCCCTCATATCTTTGTCCCGATGGAGTGTACTCCTCACTGACTTTTCCCCCTGCTTTTGCAACATCTGTGAGCTGAGTTTTGGCCTGTGCTGGTCCTTTCAAATGCAGCTCATTTCCTAACAGCCTAGTTTTTGAGGACCCTAAAATTCCCAATTTTCTTGTTTTTTTCAATTGCATTTCATTTGATCCTATCTCCTTTCCAGAGTGTTTGTAAGTCTTTCTTTTCAGGGTCGCAAGATTCCCTTTCCCTTCCCGAAAAGAAATGAAATTTCCTTTCGGGAAGGGAAAGGGAATCTTGCGATTTCAATGGAGACCACTAGAGGAATCTTTGGTGCTTGTCCCTGCCCTTGATGGCATGCCATGCCTTTTGATGGCTTTCACTTTGGGAAAGATTTTTTTCCTTTTTTATTCTTTTTTCATGTATCCATGCCATGTCCCTCATATCTTTCTCTTCAAGGTTTGTCTTCCTTATTGACCTTTTCCCCTGCTTTTGAAACACCTTTGAGCGTAGTTTTGGCATGTTTTTGTGTTTTGCACTGCAGCTGATATAATCCCGGTCCATTTCCTTGTAATCGGGGAATTTCCCAAATTTTGTTTTTTTCTCCTCCTATTGCAATTCCTTTGATGCTATCTCAATTCCAGCGCGTTGTGAGTCCTTTTTTTCTCTTTTGGCCTTCAGTGGGCATCAATTTTGGCAAGCTTTGCTGCATGTGCCTGCACTTGATGGCATATGGCCTCCCTGCATTTTGATGGTTTTGACTTTGGGAATTTTTTTTATTTTTTTTTTTAAGTATCCAAGCCATATACCTCATATCTTTCTCTTCAAGGTTTGTCTTCCTCCTTGACCTTTTCCCCTGCTTTTGAGTCATCTGTGAGCGTAGTTTTGGCATGTTTTTGTGTTTTGCACTGCAGCTGATATAATCCCGGTCCATTTCCTTGTAATCGGGGAATTTCCCAAATTTTGTTTTTTTCTCCTCCTATTGCAATTCCTTTGATGCTATCTCCATTCCAGCGTGTTGTGAGTCCTTTTTTTCTCTTTTGGCCTTCAGTGGGGATCAATTTTGGCAAGGTTTGCTGCATGTGCCTGCACTTGATGGCATATGGCCTGCCTGCATTTTGATGGTTTTAACTTTGGGAAATTTTTTTTTTTTTCTTTTTTCTTTTAAGTATCCATGCCATGTCCCTCATATCTTTGTCCCGATGGAGTGTACTCCTCACTGACTTTTCCCCCTGCTTTTGCAACATCTGTGAGCTGAGTTTTGGCCTGTGCTGGTCCTTTCAAATGCAGCTCATTTCCTAACAGCCTAGTTTTTGAGGACCCTAAAATTCCCAATTTTCTTGTTTTTTTCAATTGCATTTCATTTGATCCTATCTCCTTTCCAGAGTGTTTGTAAGTCTTTCTTTTCAGGGTCGCAAGATTCCCTTTCCCTTCCCGAAAGGAAATGAAATTTCCTTTCGGGAAGGGAAAGGGAATCTTGCGATTTCAATGGAGACCACTAGAGGAATCTTTGGTGCTTGTCCCTGCCCTTGATGGCATGCCATGCCTTTTGATGGCTTTCACTTTGGGAAAGATTTTTTTCCTTTTTTATTCTTTTTTCATGTATCCATGCCATGTCCCTCATATCTTTCTCTTCAAGGTTTGTCTTCCTCCTTGACCTTTTCCCCTGCTTTTGAGTCATCTGTGAGCTTAGTTTTGGCATGTTTTTATGTTTTGCACTGCAACTGATATAATCCCGGTCCATTTTCTTGTAATCGGGGAATTTCCCAAATTTTGTTTTTTTCTCCTCCAATTGCCATTCACTTGATGCTATCTCCATTCCAGCATGTTTGTAAGTCCTTCTTTTCTGTTTTGGCCTTCAGTGGGGATCAATTTTGGCAAGCTTTGCTGCATGTGCCTGCACTTGATGGCATATGGCCTGCCTGCATTTTGATGGTTTTGACTTTGGGAATTTTTTTTATTTTTTTTTTTAATATCCAAGCCATATCCCTCATATCTTTCTCTTCAAGGTTTGTCTTCCTCCTTGACCTTTTCCCCTGCTTTTGAGTCATCTGTGAGCTTAGTTTTGGCATGTTTTTATGTTTTGCACTGCACCTGATATAATCCCGGTCCATTTCCTTGTAATCGGGGAATTTCCCAAATTTTGTTTTTTTCTCCTCCAATTGCCATTCACTTGATGCTATCTCCATTCCAGCATGTTTGTAAGTCCTTCTTTTCTGTTTTGGCCTTCAGTGGGGATCAATTTTCGCAAGCTTTGCTGCATGTGCCTGCACTTGATGGCATATGGCCTGCCTGCATTTTGATGGTTTTGACTTTGGGAATTTTTTTTATTTTTTTTTTTAAGTATCCAAGCCATATCCCTCATATCTTTCTCTTCAAGGTTTGTCTTCCTCCTTGACCTTTTCCCCTGCTTTTGAAACACCTTTGAGCGTAGTTTTGGCATGTTTTTGTGTTTTGCACTGCAGCTGATATAATCCCGGTCCATTTCCTTGTAATCGGGGAATTTCCCAAATTTTGTTTTTTTCTCCTCCTATTGCAATTCCTTTGATGCTATCTCCATTCCAGCGTGTTGTGAGTCCTTTTTTTCTCTTTTGGCCTTCAGTGGGGATCAATTTTGGCAAGGTTTGCTGCATGTGCCTGCACTTGATGGCATATGGCCTGCCTGCATTTTGATGGTTTTAACTTTGGGAAATTTTTTTTTTTTTTCTTTTTTCTTTTAAGTATCCATGCCATGTCCCTCATATCTTTGTCCCGATGGAGTGTACTCCTCACTGACTTTTCCCCCTGCTTTTGCAACATCTGTGAGCTGAGTTTTGGCCTGTGCTGGTCCTTTCAAATGCAGCTCATTTCCTAACAGCCTAGTTTTTGAGGACCCTAAAATTCCCAATTTTCTTGTTTTTTTCAATTGCATTTCATTTGATCCTATCTCCTTTCCAGAGTGTTTGTAAGTCTTTCTTTTCAGGGTCGCAAGATTCCCTTTCCCTTCCCGAAAGGAAATGAAATTTCCTTTCGGGAAGGGAAAGGGAATCTTGCGATTTCAATGGAGACCACTAGAGGAATCTTTGGTGCTTGTCCCTGCCCTTGATGGCATGCCATGCCTTTTGATGGCTTTCACTTTGGGAAAGATTTTTTTCCTTTTTTATTCTTTTTTCATGTATCCATGCCATGTCCCTCATATCTTTCTCTTCAAGGTTTGTCTTCCTCCTTGACCTTTTCCCCTGCTTTTGAGTCATCTGTGAGCTTAGTTTTGGCATGTTTTTATGTTTTGCACTGCACCTGATATAATCCCGGTCCATTTTCTTGTAATCGGGGAATTTCCCAAATTTTGGTTTTTTCTCCTCCTATTGCAATTCCTTTGATGCTATCTCCATTCCAGCGTGTTTGTAAGTCCTTCTTTTCTGTTTTGGCCTTCAGTGGGGATCAATTTTGGCAAGCTTTGCTGCATGTGCCTGCACTTGATGGCATATGGCCTGCCTGCATTTTGATGGTTTTGACTTTGGGAATTTTTTTTTTTTTTTAAGTATCCATGCCATATCCCTCATATCTTTCTCTTCAAGGTTTGTCTTCCTCCTTGACCTTTTCCCCTGCTTTTAGTCATCTGTGAGCTTAGTTTTGGCATGTTTTTATGTTTTGCACTGCACCTGATATAATCCCGGTCCATTTCCTTGTAATCGGGGAATTTCCCAAATTTTGTTTTTTTCTCCTCCAATTGCCATTCACTTGATGCTATCTCCATTCCAGCATGTTTGTAAGTCCTTCTTTTCTGTTTTGGCCTTCAGTGGGGATCAATTTTGGCAAGCTTTGCTGCATGTGCCTGCACTTGATGGCATATGGCCTCCCTGCATTTTGATGGTTTTGACTTTGGGAATTTTTTTTATTTTTTTTTTTAAGTATCCAAGTCATATACCTCATATCTTTCTCTTCAAGGTTTGTCTTCCTCCTTGACCTTTTCCCCTGCTTTTGAGTCATCTGTGAGCGTAGTTTTGGCATGTTTTTGTGTTTTGCACTGCACCTGATATAATCCCGGTCCATTTCCTTGTAATCGGGGAATTTCCCAAATTTTGTTTTTTTCTCCTCCTATTGCAATTCCTTTGATGCTATCTCCATTCCAGCGTGTTGTGAGTCCTTTTTTTCTCTTTTGGCCTTCAGTGGGGATCAATTTTGGCAAGGTTTGCTGCATGTGCCTGCACTTGATGGCATATGGCCTGCCTGCATTTTGATGGTTTTAACTTTGGGAAATTTTTTTTTTTTTCTTTTTTCTTTTAAGTATCCATGCCATGTCCCTCATATCTTTGTCCCGATGGAGTGTACTCCTCACTGACTTTTCCCCCTGCTTTTGCAACATCTGTGAGCTGAGTTTTGGCCTGTGCTGGTCCTTTCAAATGCAGCTCATTTCCTAACAGCCTAGTTTTTGAGGACCCTAAAATTCCCAATTTTCTTGTTTTTTTCAATTGCATTTCATTTGATCCTATCTCCTTTCCAGAGTGTTTGTAAGTCTTTCTTTTCAGGGTCGCAAGATTCCCTTTCCCTTCCCGAAAGGAAATGAAATTTCCTTTCGGGAAGGGAAAGGGAATCTTGCGATTTCAATGGAGACCACTAGAGGAATCTTTGGTGCTTGTCCCTGCCCTTGATGGCATGCCATGCCTTTTGATGGCTTTCACTTTGGGAAAGATTTTTTTCCTTTTTTATTCTTTTTTCATGTATCCATGCCATGTCCCTCATATCTTTCTCTTCAAGGTTTGTCTTCCTCCTTGACCTTTTCCCCTGCTTTTGAGTCATCTGTGAGCTTAGTTTTGGCATGTTTTTATGTTTTGCACTGCACCTGATATAATCCCGGTCCATTTCCTTGTAATCGGGGAATTTCCCAAATTTTGTTTTTTTCTCCTCCAATTGCCATTCACTTGATGCTATCTCCATTCCAGCGTGTTTGTAAGTCCTTCTTTTCTGTTTTGGCCTTCAGTGGGGATCAATTTTGGCAAGGTTTGCTGCATGTGCCTGCACTTGATGGCATATGGCCTGCCTGCATTTTGATGGTTTTGACTTTGGGAATTTTTTTTTTTTTTTAAGTATCCATGCCATATCCCTCATATCTTTCTCTTCAAGGTTTGTCTTCCTCCTTGACCTTTTCCCCTGCTTTTGAGTCATCTGTGAGCTTAGTTTTGGCATGTTTTTTTTGTTTTGCAGTGCACCTGATATAATCCCGGTCCATTTTCTTGTAATTGGGGAATTTCCCAAATTTTGTTTTTTTCTCCTCCTATTGCCATTCCCATGATGCTATCTCCATTCCAGCGTGTTTGTAAGTCCTTCTTTTCTGTTTTGGCCTTCAGTGGGGATCAATTTTGGCAAGCTTTGCTGCATGTGCCTGCACTTGATGGCATATGGCCTGCCTGCATTTTGATGGTTTTAACTTTGGGAATTTTTTTTTTTTTCTTTTTTCTTTTAAGTATCCATGCCATGTCCCTCATATCTTTGTCCCGATGGAGTGTACTCCTCACTGACTTTTCCCCCTGCTTTTGCAACATCTGTGAGCTGAGTTTTGGCCTGTGCTGGTCCTTTCAAATGCAGGTCATTTACTAACAGCCTAGTTTTTGAGGACCCTGAAATTCCCAATTTAATTGTTTTTTTTCAAATGCATTTCATTTGATCCTATCTCCTTTCCAGAGTGTTTGTAAGTCTTTCTTTTCTGGGTTGCAATTTCCCTTTCCCTTCCAGAAATGAAATTCATTTCCTTTCAGAAGGGAAAGGGAAGCTTGCGATTTCAATGGAGACCACTAGAGGAATCTTTGGTGCTTGTCCCTGCCCTTGATGGCATGCCATGCCTTTTGATGGCTTTCACTTTGGGAAACATTTTTTTCTGTTTTTATTCTGTTTTCATGTATCCATGCCATGTCCCTCATATCTTGAGCTCCAAGTTGTATCTTCCTCCTTGACCTTTTCCCCTGCTTTTGAGTCATCTGTGAGCTTAGTTTTGGCATGTTTTTGTGTTTTGCACTGCACCTGATATAATCCCGGTCCATTTTCTTGTAATCTGGGAATTTCCCAAATTTTGTTTTTTTCTCCTGCAATTGCAATTCCTTTGATTCTATCTCCATTCCAGCGTGTTTGTAAGTCTTTCTTTTCTGTTTTGGCCTTCAGTGGGGATCAATTTTGGCAAGCTTTGCTGCATGTGCCTGCACTTGATTGCATATGACCTGCCTGCATTTTGATAGTTTTGACTTTGGGAAATTTTTCTTTTTTTTGATTCTTTTTTCATGTATCCATGCCATATCCCTCATATCTTTCTCTTCAAGGTTTGTCTTTCTCCTTGACCTTTTCCCCTGCTTTTGAGTCATCTGTGAGCTTAGTTTTGGCATGTTTTTGTGGTTTGCACTGCAGCTGATATAATCCCGGTCCATTTCCTTGTAATCGGGGAATTTCCCAAATTTTGTTTTTTTCTCCTCCAATTGCAATTCCCTTGATGTTATCTGCATTCCAGTGTGTTGTGAGGCCTTCTTTTCTGTTTTGGCCTTCAGTGGGGATCAATTTTGGCCAGCTTTGCTGCATGTGCCTGCACTTGATGGCATATGGCCTGCCTGCATTTTGATGGTTTTAACTTTGGGAATTTTTTTTTTTTTTAAAGTATCCAAGCCATATACCTCATATCTTTCTCTTCAAGGTTTGTCTTCCTCCTTGACCTTTTCTCCTGCTTTTGAAACATCTCTGAGCTTTTTTTTTGCATGTTTTTGTGTTTTGCACTGCACCTGATATAATCCCGCTCCATTTTCTTGTAATCGGGGATTTTCCCAAATTTTGTTTTTTTCTCCTCCAATTGCAATTGCTTTGATGCAATCTGCATTCCAGCGTGTTTCTAAGTCCTTCTTTTCTGTTTTGGCCTTCAGTGGGGATCAATTTTGGCAAGCTGTATCCATGGGCTTTCTTGTTTTCTTTTTTCCTTGTTGATTTGCAGAGTTCTTTAATGATATCCCCTTCTTCTGGCTAGGAAGGCATCGCTGACTTCTGTACCCGGCGGAGCCCCAGCCGCGTCCTGTTTCACATCAGCACTGAGGAGCTGGTTCCAGCCCAAGTTTTGCTTCTCTGACTGCCAGGGAAGTTTCATTCTGGCCTATTTGCAGAGAGAGAGAATCCTTTGTCACTGATAGATGATCTGCTTCATGCTAGCAGCAGGTATGTCCTTGCTGTTCTAGCAATTTTAGTCCTGTTGTAGTTTACTTGGCATTAGATGCAGCTTACTTGCATGACAAATTTGGGAGAGTATGGAGTTCTCATCTCTTTTAAAATACCTTTTTTCTATTCCTCTCAGAAAAGTCTGAAACTCTTTGCTAGGGACTTCCTCTACCTCCTTCCCCAACCGCTCTCACCTGGAAAACATCTCTTGAATGCCACTTTTCCTTGTTTTGGTGAGCTTACATGTAATACTGTGTCACAGAATATAACGTCCATTTATAGTGCCTTAAATGTCAAACATGAATGATATCCTAATTCACTGAAAAATGGGATTTGAGATGAAAAGGACCTGGCTCAAGGCAAAGAAATGAGAGTTGTAACTTCTTAAAAGGGGGACATCACTTTGATGAGAGGAAAGAGCTACATGAAAAGCCTCACAGGTGGACTGCTGCCATCCCTGTTTTAGGTTATAGCACTGGATTCAGCTACTCAGGCTTTCCTCCACTCTTGACTGCTTATGACCAACACTGAAAGGAATGCCTGCGGATGGCAAAGAAATCCAGCTTTGGAGGGGAACCAAGTCTCTGTAATTCAAGTTTGGGATTTTTATGATATGGATGATTGCAATCCTTTCTCCTTGGACGTACCAAAACAATCTCTGTGAAAGTTTAGCTGGTCTATGATGCAGCTGCACCTCTTCTGAACCAGACTGCTAAGACAGCTATCAGCCCAGTTCCCCTTTGCTTGTCTTGGAAATATATGCAGTTTTGCTTGTACTGAAAGTGTTTTGCTTCAGTTTTAAGTCCTTGAAGAGAAAGGTCCTGGTTGTGTCATTGTCCACCTGTTTGCCTGTGGGTTGTGGTGGCAGTGACCAGCTACCAGACTGGATTCACTGGTTTTCAGTGTCTGTGGGCAAAACTGAGTTTGTCTTTAAAGGCAGAAGTTTGCCCTGGGAATGCTACAGGCAAGATGCAGCATCCATCTCTTTATGTCAGTTTCTTTAACAGATTGACAACATGTAAGCCAATCGTTATAAATCAAAATTTCCACTTATTTCATATCATGTAAAGGCAGTAGGAAATAACAAGAAGGATTCAGTGAGCTTCTAAATTTAGGACAAGAGTAGACAGTTTGTGTGTTATGCTTGAACAGCTCAAATGCAGCCTGTTTGCCTTGTCCTGTGCCAAGCAACAAGCTGTTTTTGTCCAGGAGCTGCTGGAAAATTCAGACTTCCAGCTATGAAGGAGGCAAATCACTAATGATCACCTGGTCACCTGCATCATCCCAGCCCTTCCCATCCTGGGAAGATATGAAATGGGTCCTGGGAAGCCTGCACTGCAGGACTTCAGGGAGACAGCATGATTTTCGTACCTGGGAACCACTGATGGTGCTTCCCTACCCTACTGCTTCTCAGTGCCCTTAGAAAGAATGCATGGAGATGGCAAGAGCCTGTCAACTCAGGGTATGTCTATGACCGATGACCAGGATCCTCTGTCAAATGGAGAGATTAACAGAGGCTTTGCATCAGCTCTATGAAATGTTTAATAATATTTCCAATAGTGGTAATCACTATTAATTGAAATGAATGTGTGCAAATACTGACTAGAGCCTGAAAAATTGGTAATTAACTGGCTGAAATGTTTGCTTTTTTTGAAAATCCAAAGAATTAGATTCAGATAACTTGTTTTTTTTTTATATTTTTTTTCCCTATTATAGCGTGCTTGCATTTTCCTCTGTGGTTTGGAAATCCCAGCTGTACATCCTCTGTTCCTACTCCCCGTGGGGAGGGATTTCAGTGAGGAAAAGATGACGTATGATCATCACTGCAGTCCAATAAGAAGTTGATTGTGTAAAGGAGAGCTGCTGCCTGGCTCTAGCTATGAAGCTTCATTGCAAGACTTCTGAATAAAAGTATCTGAGTTCTGTATGACCTTTTTTATACCAGAATCCCACTTGCTGGCAGAATATGCATCATAAGGACTTTTTTGTTAAAAGGTAGGAAAACATTTTCCAGACAGTTAACATTTTCCAGACCTCTGCTGTTTTGGGTGAAGAGTGACAAATAGCACTACACATCAAAAGACTATTTTCATTTCAGTTCCCATTCTTTCTGGCTTTTTTTCCCCTCTCTTTCATTCTGTTCAAAATAGAGAAAAAAAAAATAAAAAAGCATCACTGGCCAAAACATGGGACAATAGAGAAATAAAAGCTATCAAACAAAGCCTTTATAAGGAGAGAGTTGCAGAGACTGGCTATAACTGTGGTAGAGAAAATACCATTCCTTATGAAAGATTCAGTCGCTGTATCCATGCATTCCTCACTATATCAGCCACAATCCCTGCCTGTCCTCGAGCACTGAGTGATGTAAAGTTGTCAAAAGCTCGGACCTTGAACTTCACACAGAAAGCAAGTCCTATGTCCACATGCAGGGTCTGTCAGTGTTGTTTTTCACTATGAACATTGTTTTCAGCTTCTACTTAATTAGTCCATAGAGGGATACTATTTCTATGCACAGAATTTTCTTATTTTGTAAAAAAATAGTGAGAATTCCCTGCATGTGAGTAATGGTAACTTTTTTCTTCTAGTCCACCCCAAAGGCACCTTTCTTTTAAATATTAATCTGCAGTGGTGTTTTTCAGATCTTTATGCGAGGGATTGCTAAATTTGAAATCAAGTTATTTAATATAAGACTAGATAGCAGAAAACTTCTTTGATTTGCTCTTTTGTTTTCTTTTATTTTCAAAACATATTTTAAACATGTTAATTTAGCACAGTTTCTTCTTAGCCCTTGAAGAAGCTCAGCTTAGCCATCAGTTTCGTTGTAGAGAGACCATTTTTCTTCTGACAAGCTTGTGAGCATCGTAACCTATAATTCACCCAAATTTGTGAGACATTAATTCTCTCTGGCAGCTCAATCCATTTAAGACAGTAAAGAATTTGGACCAATTAATACATTCTTTTGACAGACGCAGTAATGAAATTGCTACTTCCATTCTATTTGCCCTTGGACGTACGAGCCCAGATCAATCCCAAGAAGTTATGAGGGGCCATTTTTATGTCTGGTCTCCAGCAGTGACTTTCTATTCTCTGCACATTCTTGAATTATGTCCCTGAGATTATTTACATAATATATATCACACTAGCATATTAAAGCTTCCAGAATTGTTCCCAATCTCTGGATGTAAAAATTTGCCATTTCACTCTTCTTGCATATGGAAATAGTACTAGCCTCAAGGCAGGGAGAGGTACAAAGTAGAACTGCCTTCCTGCTGTTGGTGGCAATCAGAGTGTAATTCTGTGTAATTTCTGGGGTGCAAGACTGTTACAGGGAAAGTCTACCTGTGTCTGAGTAACCCAGGAATTCCCCTCATACACAGGCATGGTATTTGCTGGGTCCCCAGGACAAAGGAGGAATTGAGAATCTGACTCCATGTTCTTAGAAGGTTAATTTATTATTTTATGCTATTATATTACACCATAGAATGCTATATTAAAACTATACTAAAGAATAGAGAAAGGATACAGACAGAAGGCTACAAAGAATGATAATGGAAACTCATGACTGCTTCCAGAGTCCCGACACGGCTGGACGGTGATTGGTCATTAAGTCAAAACAATTCACATTAAACCAATCAAACAACTACCTGTTGGACAAAACAATCTCCAACCACATTCCAAAGCAGCAAAACACAGGAGAAGCAATCAGATAA
Organism: Ammospiza caudacuta; assembly: GCF_027887145.1. NCBI lineage: Eukaryota > Metazoa > Chordata > Aves > Passeriformes > Passerellidae > Ammospiza > Ammospiza caudacuta. The sequence continues at coordinate 109,593,369 of NC_080593.1, read as the reverse complement.
TTATTATTTTCATTTTTCTCTGAGGCTTCTCAGCTTCCCAGGAGAATAAATCCTGGCGAAGGGATTTTTCAGAAAATATGACAGTGACACCCAGGGGCCCATCAACTGAATTTCTCAGAATGGAGAAATAGAGGACTCCAGCAGGCAGGACATAAAATCATTTGGCATTGTGGCTGGCTACTGGACCTCCCTGGCCTCCTTCTCTGCTCCTCTGATTGCACAGACATCATTCATAGCTAGACCAAACAGCAGGACAGGCCAGATGAAGTGATCATATTAGACGCATTCTTTATAGTCACGCAACATATAAGAATGTTTTTAGTACTGAATTTTTGCCTCTTTCATAATCTCTTTTTTCCCTAGGTTTTTTGTGACTGAATTAAAAGGGCCTTTAAACTCAAGTCATAGGGGACCAAGGGTGTTGTAGACCTTGCTAATGATTTATAAACACATACAGTTGGCTTTGCTGAGATTCACTGCATGTTTATTTGTGTTCATGTCCTTCCCAAATCCCTGAACTTCTGCACCTCATATGCTAGAATTTGATTTTAGAAGAATTCAAGTTTCTTTCCATTATTTTGTTTTATTAAAGATAGTATCATATACCTTTTTTTTTTTTGCTTTTTTTTTTTGTGAATCCCACTGAAAATTTAAGGCTAAATAGGGTGCTGGGAGAAGGAGTTCAAGTGGATAAATATTCTTTCCAACTGATGCCATTGCCAGAAATGTAGCAGTCCCTTAATTGTTCTTTAAATTTAAGTGGATCAGTTGATCCTGATAATGACGTGGTGACACCCTTTTCTGTACAGGAGCAGCCATCAGGGTAACTAGATGTGTGACAGCTTTTTAACGGGTACAGTTACACTGGTAGACACTCTGAAAGGGAAGTTGTCACAAAGAAGTTGTTTGTGGTCTACCTCAAAGCTAGATTTTAGAAGCTCAAAGCAGGAAGAGGTAAATGCATTGGCAGTGAGTACAAGTGTGGATGACACAATGCAGGGAGGTGCAGGCATAAGCAGCACTTGGTGATGGAGCCAGAATCACATGCACAAAAGCCAAAAAACCTTGAAAATTAACTATGAAGAATGAGATCATAGATAACAGGAATGCATCAATAACTGTTGCAGTAATATCTAAGCTCAAAGTCTTAACAATTAGAGATAAGCAATCAGGATATGCTGTAGGGAGTGAAGCAAATATTTGGACACATTATTTCTGGCAGAGATAATAAAAACCATAATGTTGTTGTGCAAGACACTGACACAGTTCATCATAAAGGCTGTACACAGTAGTGGTTTCCTACATGCAGTGTGAAAAGGGACACGTTCAGAAAAGAGCTATGAGCATGCCCTAACATCTAGATCATATTTCACAAGATCCTCTTTTGCTAGAGGACCATGTCAGATATAGACAAGCTGAGAAGGAAGGTCACTATTCATGCACCACAGAAGTAAACTCTAAGAAAGAAAAGTTATTTAAGGTAGCAGAAAACTTTGACACAGTTTCCAGGGAAATAATTCAGAACAAAAATTAGAATTAACTGACTTCTGGTAAGAGAAATGAGGTCTGATAGGATCTTCCGTTAAGAGTAGGGACTAGGGTAGGAAAAAAAAAAAAAGCAGAACTGTTCTGAAAATAGTTTTTACTGGTTTTAAGAAAAACATATGATCATATATTCCAGGATAGCAGAGTATTAGACTTAAAAAACTACATCTGTTCAAACCCATTTTCTGTACCAATAGAAGTTCCTTACACTCATACAAGTTATTTTGGTTCTTGAATACAATCAGCGGACTCATTTACATCTGCACTCATACTAAGTGCAAATTGTAATTGTACTTGAAATTAAGATACAGATGTTTTACTCACAGTAATCAGTATTTTGCAGAGCTAACCCTCAGGAATTGTTACAGATGGTTTAAAGATTTGTTTTCAGGAGCAGAAGGTTCCTAGTTCTTTCCCTTTTTTTGAGAGCAGACAATATTTACTGAACAGAACAAGGGAAAAAATCCCACATCTATGGGTACACACACTCTATATTTGCTTTTAGATTTCAGGCTCATTCAGACTTTTACTCTAGATTTGGAGGATTCATTCTACATGGAAACCAAGCTAGTTTTAAATTTTAAAATAAGCTTTTAAAATTCTAATTTATTCTTCCTGTTTTGTATTTTTCTCAAAGCATAACTGAAATGGCATTCTGAAGAAGACTCCATAATGCTGCTCTTTGCCTATTGAAAAGACATTCCTCATGTTTTGTACATTGGCTCAGAAAGCCTAATACTAAATGCATTTCACTGTGGGGATGTACATTATAAAATGGTCTTAGCTTCATCTTCTGAATAATTCTGCTCAGAAATGGCATTAATGAACTGTCTGCCATCTTTATCACTCATTGTTAATCCGTCTCCCACTCAGTTCTCTACCTGTCTGGCATTTCATTTCCATAGACATATTTTCCTCTTTGTAATACTACTTGCACAACTTTATATGTGTTGTGTACTTCAGATAACAAGACACACTCTCCTCTTGAAAGAGCATTTTAATAGATTACAGAAAATCTTTCAAAGTTACAGAGTCCTGAAAGCATCTTTTAATGAATCAAGGGCCATGTTTCACTATCTACTGGACTTTTGGACACATCTATATTTTTACATTTTACATTCAACAGAAACATCTGAGTGTGTTAGCAGTGCAATATTCATCAGTAAGAAATCCCAAATATGTCCTGGATTTAGACAATGGCCTGGGAGGGGTGAACCTTAGAGACAGCAGAAAAAATCCTTCCTTTCTGTGTGTTTATTCACTGGCTGTTTTATTGCAGTTCAATGCATGAATTTGAACAGGGAATGAAAATCTAAAATACCTTGGTCATATTCATTCTGAAAATGCCATTTCCTTTCCTTTAGTGTGTCTTTATTTAGTACCAATATAAACCTTGAAAAGAGAGTCTTTCTACAATTGCAAATTATCTCTGCAATGTAAATAACAGTGAAAATAATCCATGGTATGTATTGATGAACAGAGTGCAAATATGACTTCTAGCCTGTGTGTATATTTGGAAAACTTGGGTATCAAAAACCACTGTTAATATCTTTCAGGAGGTTGTGTGATGAGCATAAATAGAAAACAGAGTTTTCTATTACCAAACTTTAAAAACTTCAGGGTGAGTGAGGTAGTACATTAGCCATGGTTTTGGTACTGGGTTTTTGTTGTAGATCACTGTCTGAAGAGAGAGCATTGCCATCTTTCTCACTGAGCACTGGTATTCCATACAGATAAGCCTTGCCACATTGCACCCACAGTGGCTTTGTAAGCTGAAGGAAACTCCTCAGTGAATTTCACAGAACCACAGAATGTTTTAACTTGGTAGGAACTCACAAGGATCATTAAGTCCAGCTCTTAAGTGAATGGCCCATAAGGGGCCCTAGCATTATTAACACCACCCTCTGAACTAATCTCAGTGGCGTATTTGAGAACATATCGCAAAGATGGGATCTTGAGAATGAATTTGAACTGGTATGGGATTGAATTCTGGGTCGCAGGAGAAAGGAGACAAACTAGGGGGAAAATACTTGAGAATAAATTGGCCTCTTAAGAAGAAGGCATTTTGTGGGAAGATGTGAGCTGCAGCCTGGCCCTGGTGTGATCCAGACCAGAGCTCTCACCAGACTTGGAAAGGAGTGAACTGATTGACCAAGCAGTCTGATAGTTTTGTGAAGTGTGTGGTGGCCTCTACTGGTACATTGAAACGTTACATGGATATTTGTGCTGTCTCAGAATTCTGAAGAACTCTGGATAAACATAAGAGATGTTCAATATGCACCAACCAGCCAATTTGGGATCCTGTCCTGGTTTTTATTTCTGCTGTAATGTAAATGAAGTCCTCTATTAGATTATGTCTTTTAGTCCAAGGGATTTCCTCTCCTCAACTTGATATGGAGCTTGCTAAATGGATACATTCTCTCTTGTTGGTGAGAAAAGCAGTAGTCTCCTTCAATTATTGTTGATCACATCTAACATGGCCATGCTTAGCAGAGGGTGCCATAATTTGTCCTGTTGTATTTTTATGTCTTTTGATGGACCATGAAGATAATGTAATGAAAAATTATTTCAGACTGTTCTATGAATAATTCTTTCATTGCAAAGACTTTATGCCCAGTTGTATGAATTAATTTTGTACCTCTTACCTGTGCACCCCTTGTAAGATCATTTAATATTAAGGTAGTTCTTACATGGTCTATCATAATTTATTATCAATGAAGCAATAGTTAATGGGCATTTAAGAGGAGGTTACTGCTTGTGCTCAAACTCTGCTAACATTATTTGCTCCTTCATTGTTAATCAATTTGCTACATCGTCCCAGAGATACTACTGTAATGGAGTAGAAGTTCAGTCATAATTGCAATTAAATAGCCACATTTAATTTCAATTAAATAATGAAAGCTTAAATAAGCTGTTGATTTTTTCTGCTCTGATAGAACTAACTTGTCATGAAGAAGCAGCTTTTCATTTTCTTTCAGAAGAGCTAAAGCTTCTATATAAATAGTATTACCAAAGGGCTTGCAAAATGAATGAAGACTGGGACATGAGACAGGGAAACAGAGCTGGAGCTTGTTAACTTCAGGATGTACTCCTGCAGAACTGGTTGAAGTAAGGGAGTTTTCTAAGACATTTCCTTCAGTCTTTCAAGTGCTCAGATTTCAGAATTCACACTCTGCTAGCACTAATCACTGGGGTACTAGGAAGGATATAGAGATCCAGGTTTCAGTTTTCTCTTACGTAAAACAAAAGAAGGAACTAATAATAAACAGTTCTTTGTAAAACATTTTAATATTTATGAATAGCATTCCAACATAATTCCAATAAATTTTTATATTAAAATGGACCCATATTTAACCATCTACATTTGGACTTATAAGTCTCTTCTTACTGCTCTTCTGTTTGTGTTATCAGTGCTTTCACTTTCTATCACACGTGCTTATTGACTTGCCTGCATGCTGTATTCATGCTGCTTTGAAATTTCCTTCTCTACAGAAATAATGGAGCCTCAATTCAAACATTAACTTTTCAGAGTTTTGAGAGGAACGAGAAGCACAAAGATTTGACTTGTTTGTCACTGAAAGCTTAACAGGAACATTGAGCCTCAGCCATTTCTTCATAGGAACTGCCTGGCTATACAGGATGTCTGATTTAACTTCTACAGGCCATTGTCTGAATTCCACTAATGGATTTGATAATAGAATCATTAAGGTTGGAAAGACCTCCAAGATTGTGTCCAACCTTTGACCAAGCACCATCATGTCAACTAAACCATAGCACCAAGTGTCACATCCAGCTGTTTCTGGAACACCTCCTGGTTTGGTGATTCCACCACCTCCTCACTTCCAATGTTGCACAATGCTTCCCATGAAGAAATTCCTCCTGATGTCTAATCCAAACGTCCCTGGTGCAGCTTGAGGCTTTATGTCCTGTCACTTGTTGCTTGGGAGAAGAGGCCAACCCCCACCTGGCTGCATCCTTCTTCCAGGCAGTTGTAGAGAGCAGTGAGATCTCCCCTGAGTCTCTTTTTTTCCAGGCTAAAACAGCCCCAGCCCCCTCAGGCACTCCTCACAGGACTTGTGCTCCAGACCCTTCCCCAGCTCTGTTGCCCTTCTCTGGACACACTCCAGCACCTCAATGTCTTTCTTGAAGTGAGGGGCCCAGAACTGAACACGGGACTCAATGTCAGGGTTGGCTACAATATGAGATGAAGAAGGAGAAAGGCCACCCTCCCTCCCAATCACGGTTGGAACTCTCTCCTCTGTTAGGCTACTAGGACACCTAGGTGAGCTATTGAATAACCTGGGGTCCTCTTTGGCATCCGTGTCTAGATGTTGCTTAGACAGCAGTCTGGTGACCTGAAGGCTGGCTTTACAAGTTATTGGATCTTTCTGTGTCAATATCTCTTTTCCTAGGGCCTATTCTTTGTTTTGCTCCATTTCACCTAATACTATCCTAGGAAATCAGGGTTCATATTAGCTTTGCTGAGAGAAGAAGGCAGAAGAATAAGAGTCCAGGTGTCTGTCAAGTATGAGACATTCTGTGATTCTGTGTCTCAAGATGATTATTTGAATTCACTAGTCAACAGCTTAAAAAGATAAAATCAGTGTTCAACAAGGGCTGGTTATCCTTTCCTTCCTGTCAAGACAGGAGAAGGATGTGCAGCTGGAAATGCCTTGTTACCATACAGGAGCTGGAAGGGTGGATATGCTTATGTAAGCTTTCATAAGCAGATATGTTCCTTAATTTATTTTTTAACTGGCAAGGTCAAAATACCTCCTGAAAAATTAAACACACTCCCTGCTGTGAGAGCTGATAATCAACTCCAATCGCACCGACATTAGTGAATGTGTCCCCATTTCTTTGGTGTGGCTGTCAATCTCTGCTCCGATTCCAGAGCCAAATGTAAGTTTGTGTTGACAGCCTACTCTTCTGTAACTTTCTCCCCAGAATAGAGGTCTTGTTGCTGTTTAATGAAGACATCTTTATTAAAGATGCAGTCTCAAAAATTATACCTAACAATTAATAAGGCTGTTTGCAAGCAAAGCACTGATAGTGATGAGTTGCATGATTGGAGTTCTGTAGCAGGGGTACTTGATCCTTGCCTCCAATCTTCCTACTGCCCTTGTTTTCTTTCTGCTATCTGCAAGGCTTATCTAGCCCTGCTGAGAGCCAGTGCATCTAGATAAAGACAACATGATAGAGTAGTGAGTGGATTTTTGCCATTCTAGTGGGCTGAATTGACCAGGAGGATGGACCAGTCATCGGGGTCAGTGCAAGGAAAGCAGACTCACCAACTCTGATAGAAGAGCTAGAAGGCAACAGTTTGGTTTAGCCTGCTGGAGGAATTTCACCCAAGCAGTTTCTACTTTTTTTGGCTGTGGTTTTCGCAAATTTCATGACAGGCTTTGGAAAGTCCAGGGATTGGAGGTATCTTTCACAGAATAAATTATTTTGCTATTTGTTTTTAATTTTTTTTTTCCAATCTACATACTGTGTCATTCCTAAGGATGGTGAAGGTTTCTGCTGGAACCTGCCTTATGTTCTAGTAATCAAACATGGCTATTATTTCATGCAAGAAAAGCCCAGTAACCCTACAGAGCTAAATTTCTCCTCCCTATTTTTACATTCCTACATCGCTCCTTCTCAAGAGGATGTGATACAAAACAATGTTTAGCTCGATTTCCTCTGAACAAAATGAAACCCTACCTGTCACAGAAGAATAACTCAGTGCAAAACTGAATATAATGAGTATGGTCTGATGAGCAGAAGTCTCTCAATCACAACATGCTCCCCACAGCACAGCATATTAACAATACTGAATTGTGAATTGTCTTGAGAAAAGGCTTCTGGCCAAAACATCGACATTCACAAGCAGCTGCTGCACTTGGAGAATGTAGGTTTTAATTATCTTGAGTAAAACAATCAATTTGGAGTGCAGGGCAAGTTAGACTCCTGAATATTACTGATCACCTGGAAAATCACAATGAATGGATGCTTTTCTTCTCAATCTACCTTTCAACCTGCAGCTCATTCCCTGGGCTGTAACAAATGCATTAGGTTTTGCTTAGTAAAGCAGCACCACTGAAGAAAATTCATGAAATGAAACTTGAAAGAAAGTGGGTTATTTAAATGAAAAGAGGTATGATATTGCTAGTCACCTGCTCCTCACTCATTTCCTGGGGATTTAACATGCTTGCATGTGATTCCAAATCAAATAAAACAGTCTATCTACTGATTGCTTCATACAGACAATAACTGAACAACCAGAGTTATTTCTTCTTGTTTCCCACATTTTTTTATTTTTCTTAAGTTCATGCCAACACGATGCCTTAGATAGCTGGGATTAATATGTACACACACAAATATGTGCATACATTGCCATTTCCTCTATTCTCTTCTTCCAGAAGCTGTGAGCACCTATCTTGGGGCTCCCGGTGTTGCAGGCCAGGTCCACTCCTTGCTCCCAGTGACTGCAGGCCGATGCTGGCAGAGTGACACCGGGTGGCAGCAGCGGGTTTCCAGCCAGTGAGTTGAGCTGAAGCGAGGCTGTTGTCACAAGTAATGAAGACATAGAAATTAATTTTGTTTTGATTTCTGAACTGAGTGCTTGGCATGGTATCCAACTCCAGATTTCTTCAGTTTATAATTTGTTCATGCCTCACAGTCCTAGATCCCTTCTTTTTGCTTAAGCTAACATTGTAATTGCTGCATGAATGACAGACTCATTGGGGTTTGTGATACTGGAGGATGTGTGGTGCATGTGTCATCTGCTGAGAATTTGGGATTGTAGCCAGCTGGAGGAAAATCGGACAACTATTTGTCTTTAGGGTATACATCATGTTTGTCCTGCTCTTTGTCCTACTTAACATGTCAAGAGTTGTGACAAGCACAATAGAAGGAACCCTTTCAGAAACATATTTTGCAATTACTGCAAACTTTGCTGGGCAGACGACAGACCTGGGGAGCAAACTGCCTGCCAACCATTATCTTCTCACAGGGGGTTTTCATCACTTGGCAAGTCTCCTCTGAGTGGGCATCACCTGGAACTGGGGAGCAGAGCCCTGGGCTTTAAAAGACAATTTGTTGGGCTGTTTTCTTCTTTCTAGGGAAGTTTAAGATGAAGTCAGACTCCAAAGCCAGCAGCCTATTGCTTTGTCTGACCTACATGTTGCCTGTTATACTAATGGTTCCCAGATGCATTTGCTTTTCAGCAATTTAGAGACTAAAATATACTTCTTGCAGGGAGACAAGTGAGAGATGTAGAGGTCTGAAAGCCCACACCTCAGAATACATCTTGGCTGCCACCTTAGCCATTAGTGAGGCACTCTCACTGCAAACTTGAGGCACAAACAGGCTCAACTTTGTTTCTTAATATCAGTGGTACAGTAGCATGACTCAAGATACTATTTTGGTTGAGGTTTTTTTCTCCCCAAGAGCAGGCAAAGATTTTCCAAGTGTCTCATGCTCAGATTTCTCTATTTGATTTAGCTGAGGAAGCTCAAAGGAGTAGCATGTTATGTCTTGCTTGCTTTCACTGCTGATTAATGCCCAAAATCCATGAGTCCCAGCTGAATGCAGTTACGACAATGACCTCTGCAAAACCCAAATGTTTTCATTTTAGCAGACTCTTCTTCATGCTGTAAATTCCTCTTTAAAATACAGGGCTTTTCATGCAGTCATACCATAGTTCAAAAGCCAATTAAGCCTTTTTTTAAAGATTGGTAATGTGTCTGTCTGCAGTGAAAATCTATGTGTTCAACAGCTAATGCCTTGAAAGTAATTCACTGCCTTCCAAAAAGTTTTACTCTTCTATTTTCTCTCAACAGTCATCAGAACATAATCTGGGGCAGCTCAGTTCATGGCAGTATTGATAATCCTGCATCTTAAATGTCTTGATGGTGCACACAATTAGGGGCAATATGCATAACACTGGCAAACATAGTGATACAGTGCCAGTGGTCAGAAGTATGAACAACTAATTTTCTGCAATTGCTGTTGGGACTTGATGATTTAATATGAAGGTGAGCCCCATTGTTTGGTTTTTCAAATATTGAGAAGCAAGTGTGTTTAGAAGATCAAACTGGACATTAATAAATTGAATTTAGTTATTTTTTTACCAGCAGCAACATCAAAAGTACATTCACTGTGAAAGATGGATGCAGCCTTATGTGGGAAAACTGTTCCTGCATATCATGCCAAAGTAAAATCTGAGGATGGATTTCCATTCCTAAAATAATAGAATTATATGCTATGCAAAATATAATAGTATACATGGCATATACATCAGCTAGAAATAGGCCAGCTAGAAATGAGAGACAAGACTTGGAAAAAATTTCAAACATCGCAAAACATATATTGGACTGTGATGAAGCGGGGCAGAAGAGGATCAGAAATATCTTCTCTCTTGCATGTTGCTTTCTGCCCCGTTTGCCACCCTCGGTAGCAGGTACCCACTGTTCCTCTGTGCCACCTCCCTGCCACACCCTGCCACCTGCTCAGATACCACACAAATCCTCCCACCAGTGCCCTGGGAGGTTCACTGAAACATCCTCCAGTGCTCTAGACTGGTTCCTGAGATATTTTACTGGCAGTTCAACCAGCCTCAGCCATCTCTCCTAGAATCACCTTTCTTAATATTTCTCTGTATTTGTTTACCTGGGTTTTGACTATTCTACCTTGTCCCTACTGTGCTTCCCTGACCATTCCTACACACGGTGATGTCTCCTCTGTGGTGCGAGTTACTCAGAAGCTGCAGATCCCTGAAACCGCTGGTGCCAGGAAGAATGCTGTCATGAGACATGGGAGAGGGATCAAAGCCTCACTGGTGACTGAAGAGAGGAGGAGATACGAAAGGACATCTTGAAGGATAGGGAGAGAAGGTCTGTAGCAAGCCAAGCTTTAATCAATAGAAACTGCTGCATAATCTGCCCTAAATCTGCATCTTCCCACAACACCCTGAAGCACTTCACACAGTCATAACTGCTGACTGTTCTCAGCACTGGGGAAGCCACATTGATCATCCGTAATGCATGTTTACATGAAAGTTATTTACACAAATGCAGAATACAGCAGCTCATTAAATAATTTTTCATGACATGTCACTTATGGAGCAGAAGTATAATTGGCTGCTACATAGCAGTTTCTACTGAAGTGGCTAGGATGTAATGCATTGACATTAAGCAGAAGCAATCAGCTTGAGAAATTTTGTATTGAATGCATTTTGAAGAGTAATTAAGCTTCCCAGAGTAAGCAATGCTTGTTAAATTGTGTGTTAGTACTCGTTACTTAAAGTAGATAACACTACATTGTTTTAAACAGCCTGTCTTATCTTCCCTAAAGAATAAGATTATCTCCTCTGTCTTGTTCTTCTCGGTCTCTCATGAAATACACTCTGTGTGTGTGTCCCTCAATCTGTTTTTCATGTGGCCTCCCATAGTAATGCTCAGCTCTCAGAGCAGCAGCAGGCCAGAGATAATGATATTTTTCCTTTTCTCGGGGCCTGCTCTGCCACTCTTGCTCACGCAGGTTAGTTTCTCATAATATTGGGAATTATGGGACTGCTCAAGGAGTAGGAGCAGTGGAGGCACTGAGACATGGGTAGGATGCTGCCCTAAAAGTGAGAGGGCAAAGACCTTGTCGTGGTTTAACACCGGCCAACACCAGGCACCCATGAGAGTTGTTTGTTCACCCTCCCCTGCCATGGCTGGGTAGAGGAGAGGAGAAAATTAAAGAAGGTTTCATGAGTGAGATAAGGACTGGGAGAAAACACTTCAAGGGCAAAACATGCTCAGCTTAAAGTTTCAAAGTGAATTTATTGCTAACAGAATCAGAGGAGGATAATGAGAAGTAAAATAAGGCCTTAAAACACCTTATTTCCTCCCAGCCTCTCCCTCCTTCCCACCAACAGAGCAGGGGGAGTTTGGTCAGTTCATCACTGGGATTTTCTTCCCCTGCTCTGGTAGAGGAGTTCTTCCCCTGTGAGGCCATGGGGTCCCTTCCATGGAAGACAGTTCCCCATGAAATTCTCTGCTGTGGGTCCACTCTCACGAGCAGCAGCTGTACAGCACCTGCTGCAACATGAACTCCCCCCATGGGCAGACAGTCCTCCCAAAACTGCTGTGGCATGGCTCTCTTCCCACGGGGTGCAGTCCCCCAAGGACAGACTGCTCCAGCCTGGGACCAGGGGCCTTCTGTCTCCACTGGGTCTCCCATGGATCACAGCCTCCTCCAGGCATCCACCTGCTCTGCATGGGCACCTCCCCCACGGGCTGTGGGTGGATCTCTGCATCCTCTATGGATCCCCACGGGCTGTGGGTGGATCTCTGCATCCCACGTGGATCCCCATGGGCTGTGAGTGGATATCTGCTTCCCCTATGGATCCCCATGGCTGCAGGGGCACAGCTGCCTCACCATGGTCTCACCACGGCCTGCAGAGGAATCTCATCTCTGGTGCCTGAAGCAGCTCCTGCCCCTCCTTCTCCACTCACCTTGGTGTCTCCATGTTGTTTGCCTCATATGTTCTCACCTCCTCCTCTTCTCTGACTAGAAGAAAAATTCCATGACTTTGTTTTGATTTTCTTCTTAAATATGTCATCACAGAGGTGTTACCACCACCTCTAATTAGCCCAGCTTTGGCCAGCACCATGTCCATCCATCTTCCATGCCATCAGTGGTTGGCTCTGGTGGACATGGTGGAAGCTCCTCAGAGGAGCCATCTTTGTGGCCACCCCTGCTAACAAAGCCAGGCCATGCAAAAACAATACAGGCCTGCATAATTAACATGAATTACCTGATTAGCCAGGGCAGAGAGAACAAAGCCTAAGCAACTTGATGAGCAGGAACTTGCTGCAGGAATTTTGCTCTGTATCTCATGACTTGTTTATCTAACTTCAATGCTCATATTTATTCTTATGGTCCAGGACCAGAAAGTGTATAAGCACTAAAAAACAAAGTTTACTGCTTCTCCTGTAAAACATTTACTGCTTTATTATAAGGCTCTGTTAATGTGATTAGAATTTTCTCCACAACTAGAGTTTACATTATGGGGCACCTTAAAGCATAAATGACACTGTTTTTGATACCATGCAAATATGTACTACTTGAACATGCATTATTTGTAAGCCCCGAAGGAGCAATTGAGCCAAGTGAGCTAATTCTTCTGAGCAGGATTAGTATATCCCATGAGAAGCCACGTCACATTACAACTGATCTCTTACTTTTTTTTATGAAAATGCAGTTGCTGTGGTTTCTAGGTACCATATATGATCCATTTTCTTACATTTCAGCTCTGGATGGCAGTCACTAGGGAGAATTTTTAATCTCATGACTTTTATTGAAACACAAGAGCAGAAGCATAAACCGCATTATTGCTGAAGGAAGTTGGTCTGAGAAGCTATATTCCCACATGCATATGAGTAAGTGAATTACAAGTTAATCCACGTGCAAAAGAGTTTTAGTGATCTCAGTCTGCCTTCTGCAATTTCAGCTCTCTTTGGAAAAATGAACCAAACATTACTAAAAACACATATTTTTCCACTGTCAAATATTTCTCATTCCTAGACACTGTCCCTTGGCACCTCAGTAACTTTGTCATTCTCTGAGTGGATTACTGGTCACTTAGGCAACCGGCACAAATTCCAGCGTCTGAACAGATTTGCCCTGAAAACCTGCCAGCTAGTCAGTGAACAAGTGACTTCTTCATGACTGGTGGAAGGAACGTCACATGATCTCCTTTATTTACATCTCGACAGAAGCTGCTAAAGCAGGGAAGATCTGAAAAGTAATCCAAGATTATCAACATCTTAAGGCAGACACTGTGTGCAGCAGTTCTCAATTTGAGTGTTTATCATCAAGTTAAGCTTTTCTGAAGTGTAAAAGTGACTGGGGGTCAAAGTGACATCCTTTTTTGGAAATTTTGGAAATTTTCATGCTTTCCCCACAAATCATGTGCAATGTTTGATTGTTCTAGAAACTGCTTGAAATGTTTGATTGTTCTAGAAACTGCTAATAATACAACATATCCCATCTTTTTGCACTCTTGTAAAATCACTGATATTTTGTAAAGTCACTCATGTTGGCGTGCTCACAATATGACATAGAGATTTCTCTGCAGGATCCCCCTTTTCAAAAGAAAAGCTAAATTCTTTAAGACAGCATGTGGGCAAGTTCTTTGAAGAGAAAAGGTGTTAAGTTTTTCCCGTTTTAGGTTTTCAGCAGGATTTCCTATTTGGTGGTATAATCTGTCCACTGATTTTCCTCTGCAAGGCCTGAAAGGTCAGATGCTAAAGTCATGACTACTACACCATAAATTGTTTCTGGTCAGAAATGTCTTACAGGAGAAATTGATGCTCACTGACCTGATTTTGCTAATGGGGTATTCTGGACTCCCATGAAATAACTTGGGTGAAGGCATTGGGAGTAATTCCCAGTGCACTCCTGCATCTTCCAATGTGTTTACTAGCAGATATTCATTTAATGAAATGTAGAATATAATTCTAACTGTCATGGCCAAGATATTTTGTCAGAATTTATGCTTCCAGAAATCTAAAATGTAGCTATGATCCATGCAAAACTGAGTCTAGCTTTTTCACAGTTGCCTCTCACATACCTCTACCTGTCGCTGCTGCTTTTAGGAGGAAGCATTTGAGTTTGCAAGGAGCACAGTATTGCTTGCACTTGTCTTTCATTTTGTGAAAGAGAGGTTAATAACATGAGGTACTTTTCAGGATTATCTGTAGCCTGGCCTCTTCTTTTTCTGTGGTTTAAAGGATCCTTGGACAGGGTGTCAACACTGACTGCAAATGTCCTCAGTTTGAAAACCCAGAATAAAGAATGCGTAGCCACTAGATGTAGGGGGTTTTTAAACAAAAAAAAAAAAAACCAAAAAACTACAGCTGTGGCCAAAATTTTACTTTCTTTGTTTTTCTTCCTGTACCTTACTGTGAAGGCAGGGAATAGATATTCCATTCTTTTTAGCATCAATGTGATTTGCAGCCAGTTGGTTTCCAGCTTTTCCAAGGCTCACACTTGAGATGATGAAATGCATGGATATGTAGGTGAAACTTGAGTAAAATATTCAGAGGGTTGGTGGTCTTCAGCTATTTCCACAGAGGAGCCTTAGACACTGGATGAAACCTAGGGCAAAGATTACAGTCTTGACTATCTGCACTGCTTAGTAAGTAAATTGCTTCTTTCCAATCTAATATCAGTGGCATGGCATTTTTTGGGTATACTGAAATATGTAACTGAGTATATGGATTTCTGTCACTCAGTTGGAGTTCTGACTGCAAAGAGAAGATTACATTAAATGAGAAGTGATCAAGAAATATCAGAAAGACAGAAGCATCTGCTGAAGCTCAAGACCATCTCAACTCAGGAGGTTCTGCAGCTATGAATGTGGAGAGTTATACACTAAGGAAAAAAAAAAAAATCTCACAGTCTACACTTCTTGGGAATTTCCTGAGTTGTGTTTTGTCTTTGAGAACTTCCCTCATACTGAAATGAGGCTTCTTCTCAGCCTTTACTTGAAGTCAGTATTGAAAAGCATCTTGGAAAAGCACTGTCTATTGGGCCAAGATTCTCAAAATAGCTAAATGCCTAACTTGTCTATAATTCTTTGGGAGATAGATTCCCAAATACTTAGTCCTTATAGAGAAACATTTTTGAGAAGGATAGAGAAGACCTGTAGAATACTGATTTGCACTAATCCATGCAAATGAAAACATTTCATATTTTTGTAGGAGTCATGAAAAAATATACAGGGCATCCTCAAGGCATGTTGAGCAAGTTCAGAAAATGTAAAGTGCAGTAAGAAAATTCCAAGAAGTATTATTTTATGAGCAAAGGCCAGTGATATTTGTGCCATAAGTTATATAGATCAAAGAAAAACATTGTTTAGCATTTTCTATACATGTATTTCAGTGGCTTTGCATCAAAACCTCCCCAAATATTTAAAAAATTGAATTGCTCCTGGGCTCCTTCACAGTACCTGACAGAAATCTTTCTGTCAAGTGTGATTCAGGAAGAAATACAAGAAACAAACCCACAGAAAACGTGATGTGAAAGTTTTACATTAAGAGGATACTAATTATGTTGAGTAATATCCACTGTCTGTTAGACACTTCAGTAGATACTTCATAAAGAGGAAAGCCTTAGCTGCAAGAAGCTCACAATCTCATGACTGCATATTCAACCTTAATGTTTTATTTATTTCCTTTGTTTTGAGTCCTACTGTGAGTTTGAACATTTTCTCAGCATAGTTGGAGGTTTGGGGTTTGAAATACATAAATATGCATTTGAACTATAGTAGTGCTTTTAGTCTAAATGCTTTTATCTCAGAAATTCAATAATAATTACTCTATAAATAAATATCACAGTGCTAGATATATACAAGGAATTTAATCTGAACAGTTAATTTGTGGTCTTATCTAATTAAGCTTCCCTGACCAAACTATTCCTTGAGTATATTCAAATCTGTAAAAAAAAGGAATAAAAGGACAGAATATCAATAATATTGGGACTTATTTTTTCAAGGTGCTGACTCTGAGCAACTGACCACACTGGAAATTTGGGAAGCAGAGCAGACTTTAAAGGAATTCTGTAATGCTAAAGGGGAAAAGCATTGGTTATGCTGATACTTCCTAGCGTTGAAGACAAAACTGTCCTCTGGGGTATTGTTAAGTTGAAGACAAACACATCCACATCTCTGCTGCAGCTCTAATACAGCAGGGAACATACGTTTTGGTTCAGGACTGTCTGCCTTTTTGTCTCTGCTGCTCAGACTAGGGATGACAGCATGTGTTAAAGTATTACAATCATTTGGATCGCGCTGCCTCCTTCTGCTAATACAAGTCTTAGGTCTTGTTTTACCTGCTTTCAAGTCTCCATGTGAGAGTCAGGTCAGTGCACAGAGCCCATGCTGGGAGAGATGTGCTGCCACAAGGAGGGAGGAGAGCCGCAGCGCTCAGCGCAGTTGGCTGGTGGCGGCTACAGCTGCGTCGGTGCTGCAGCAGCCTGCAGAGCGCAAAGTGAGGCCCTGGGAATGACAGCCTGGGAGCCATTTGTGACACTGCACACAAAAGGTGGTCCCTAGCCCTAATCATCCTTTTAGCCCCCTAACAAGATCTTTGCAATAGATTGAGGCAGTTCTGTTATTGATTCAGAACGTGCTCCCCAGTGGCGAGTTTCCTTCTCCACTCTGTGTTTTGGTGAAATTGACAGATTTTAAAGTTGTGCCTGCACTGCAGGCATGGCATGAGAAGAAATCTGGCAGTCCAAGCAGGTGCTGTTTCACCATCCATTTCACCTCATGTTGGTGCAGGTTGCTCCTTTGCCAGCCTCAGTGACATATTTTGAACTCTCAAGTGCATCATCAGAAAATCCCTTACTTATACTTGATAGTGAGGAACAAAATCATAGAATCATAGGATCATTTTAAAAAGGCCTTTAAAGATCATCTAGTCCAACTGTCCTTCAATAATCAAGGACATCTTAAACTAAATCAGGTTACTCAGAGGCCTATCCAACCTGATCCTGAATGTTTCCAGGGAGGTGGCATCTATCACCTCTCCGGGCTGCTTGTTCCAGAATTTGATCATCCTCATAGTGAAGAATTTATTCCTAATGTGTAATCTATACCTACCCAGATTAAAGCTAGCCTGTCTTGTCTTGTCACTACATGCCATTCCAAAAAGTCCTTCTCCAGCTCTCTTGCAAGCCCCCATTAGGTACTGGAAGGATGCTCTGAGATCTCCTTAGAGCCTTCTCTGTGCTGAACAGCCTCATCTCAGACTGTCTTTATAGGATAAGTCCTCCAGGTCTTTGATAATCTTGATGTTTTCCTCTGGACTCACTCCAGCAGGTCCATGATCTTCTTGAGCTGGACGTCCCAGAGCTGGATGCAACACTCCAGTTATGGACTTTAACAGCAGAGTAGAGGAAAGGAATCAGCTCCCTCAGCCTGCTGGCCATGCTCCTCTTGGTGTAGCCCAGGACACAGATGTCTTTCAGAGCTACAAACACACATGGCAGGTTTATGAGCTTCTCATCAACCAACATCCCAAATCTTCAGGGCTGGTCTCCCTCCATTCACTGCCCAGACTGCATTTGTGCTTGGGATGAGCTCATCTCTTAGCTTAACTTGCTTTTGTGCACCTGGTTTATCCACAGTTTTGTCTGTGTATACAGACATAACAGGTGATTTGGAAGGGGATTTCCTCCATTTTTATGGACGGCTTAAATAAAGCAGTTTGTCCTGGTGAAAAATAGGGATAAACATTTTTTCCTCTATTGACAGGTAACATACTTTGAACAAGATGGAGGAAAAAACTCCATATCTGTCACTTCTCCATGGAGGGAAATATTCATGCTTTTCAGAAATTGTGAATCAGAGGTTTGTAAAATGGTTGCAATATTGAATTTACATGTGTATGACAAATGTTTTTTTCCTTTTTATTCCCTATGCAGTGTATTTCCAAATCCCTTTTCCATTGTTTTAACTTCATTATATTTAATCCAAAATTTACAATTAAAAGGATAAAAATACCCCAAAAAGGTAAAATACAAAACTGTGGGATTAAAAAACCCCTAAAAACTGATGTGGCTTATCTGACACATTTTTCATTGGAAAAGCACAAGAATTAAATAGTGGAAATGAAAATTTCAGGATAGTGTAAATTACACCTGCTTACACAAAATAGTGCTCTCTAATACTGCATACCTTTGTCAGAACAGGGCACCACTAATTTGGTGCAGAGCACAATCTCAGAAGGTAAATATGCAATATATAGAGAAATGGCCATGCTTATCTGGCTTGCATAAAAATCTATGTAGAATCTAAATTTATAGCGTAGTGATGCAGCACGCCTCCTTAGCAAGATGTTTAAAGCAGTATTGGCATATGTTTTTATATGATTTGTACTGACAGTTGAAGATTTCTTATTACTGGATATTCCCCAATTCAAAGTGTTGTAGGAGAGCATTATTTGTGTCCCATTCTGGAGGAAATGTCACAGTGTTTCTGAACAGCGTTTTTAAGAATCATGCCTGTCAGTTACATTTTTACTGTTACATGCATCAAACAATTTACATTTGATACATGCATCAAACAATTCAATAGCAATATAGAAATTTTAACAATAATAATTTGATTCACTGTTGATTTAATTTCTTTCAACTTCTTAGGTGTTGTGTATTTTGTTAGGCGACATCTCAAAACCAAGTTTGCTAACTGTAGCTTTTTGAAATATTACAATGTACTCTCATTTTAATTCAATTCCATTTCATGAAGATAGAGTGACTGCACTGGAAGCAAGGCTTGTGTTTTATTATAAGGGGAACCAATATTTAAATTAGTTCATAAGCTCAGCATCAAAGAAAAAAACATTGCATGTAATGATTTGCATATTACCCTGTGTATGCATGATAGCACTAGAAGAAACAGTTCAAGCAAAGTAACAGCAAGCTATAGGGATGTAGGCTATAATCCCTTGGTACAAGTGCCTAAAAGAAATAGAGTGCTGTCAAGACCTTCCACTAATTTATAAAATCACACAGAATGTGTGTGGGTGAACAAACATCAGAGACTGAGAAATGCAAAGCTGCTTTAAGAATAAAATTATACTTGTGGGGAGGCCATTATCCAAGGAGAATCCCACAGTTTTGTTAAATTCCTTTCTTTATTTGTAGATTCCCCAATGCTGCGTGTTTTGTAATTTAGGAACTAGTGAAGAAAGTGCACATCACCAAATGAGAAAAATCTGCCAAGAACTTGAGTGTGCATGCTGATTTAGACAGAAGCTGTAAATTGATACTTTCTGTTTGATTTTGTTTATGTTATTTTGATAATTTGGTAAAATTATTTTTATAAGGTATATTAACAATCAGACACATTATTAGAGATATTTTGAATAGTAAATTAAAGATATTACAGCATATTGCCTAGAGAGTTGCCTAGGAGGAATTAATTAATTATTGGTATTGAAATTAAGGAAGAATTAAGTAAAAATTTGGTTCCCAATTTTGTTTCATGAGAATTTAGAAAATCCTCAGAATATGTTTTATTTTTATGATTCTAGAATACCTCATCAGTGAATTCACATTTCTCCAGCTGTGGTACTATTTTGTGTAGGTTTAGTCTGAGCGCTGATAATCTAGCTGAAGGAAATGACTTCGCTGACAAGAATTTACTTACTGTAATGTATAGTGCCTTAAGGATTTCTTGTGGTGTGGTTTACTAAGGGAAGAAGGGCTCTGGTCTTGATTTCCCTCCACACCTCTCCTCAGGTGTCAATTGAACACCCAGAATAATTTCAAGGGGCAAGAGGACAGATCCAAGTGAGGATCATGGAGCAGGCTCAGCTCTCCCTGAGGAGCTGCCTCTCCCAGCTGTACTCACAGCCTGCCCCTACATTTCTCCCTACAGGAGCTTCCCTTTGCCCAGCAAATGAAGGAAGAAGAAGATCATCACCTCAGAAGAGTTGTATGAGAAGTATTCACAGTTCAGGGCTTGGCTGCACACAGTTTTGCATGTGCGTGTCCTTCTCGTGGGCTGCAGATGGTTACACATTGAACCATGAAACCTCCTTCCTTTCTCATCCCATGAACAAATACTCAGGATGAATGGGGATGAGGATACAAAAGGAAAACCTGGTAGCAGAGAATCAAATCTGCTTTCTTTTTCACAGTGACTGCCACTGCAATCCTTTAATAGTCTCATGATCCAGCTGTATTAAATTCCCTTCCTTATTCCATGTAACTCAGCTGGATCATGTAGGCCCCTCCACTGACGACACTGAGACTTTGCTGGTGCTCTTGGCATGGGAGGCTGCAGACTGTCAGTAATCCCTTTTGCATTTTTGGTGTTGGTTTCTGATAAGATAACTGGACCCAATAAGTGAATTAATTTTGAAAGATTCATTGAGCTAGCAAAGCCAAGTGTAAATCCCATTCTGTAGTCTTGTAATGTGAGTCCCAGCATGGGGTGATTTGGGCTCTACCCCACTCCTGATGGCAGTTCTGGTGGAGGAAACACAAAGGCAATCTGAAAAATACATTGGCTTCTTGCATGAAGTCAAATAATGTTCATCTCAGCCTTTTTCTGATGTATACCCTTTCATAGGTGGGATCCCTAGGACTAAGTCTGGTCCTAGTTGAAACAAGGATTTAGTATTACTGCATAAAAAATACAGCAGCTCACACATGGACGTCCAATAATCATAAGTTTGTGCAGCAAGAAATACTGTTATTTCCCTGTTTTCTTTAGGTCTACAGGCTGCTGGAGATGTTGGTTTGTGTGTCCCAGCACCATGCGAGTTTTGGTCATTTTGAGGAGCAATGAAAAGAGGAAGGGAATTGGCTTTGTCGATTATGCTTCTTTATATTGAAGGAAATTCCTGTAATATTTCTAACAATATTATTTTTCTCCTAGGTTTTTGCTTAGAAATATGAAATGCAATGTTCTGGAAAAAGAGTAGGCTCTTGTTTCCCTGTTTTTGTCAGTCAAATTTGTACAGAAACTGAGTACAAACTGCCAAATATTTAATAATTCAACTTTCTTAAAGGGGATCATGAGGATTGTTTCAGTCAATGTTAAGGGAAAAGATAAACTTTCCTTGTCATATCTCTCAGATTGAACATAATCTTTTATATTTCTTATTTAATATGATACAAACTTCAATATTAGCTGTAATATATAAAAACATATTTCCATTGGTCTGAAAAGTATGATTATTCTCTAAGTCATCCTTGTCCTAGGTACACATGTGCACAATTCTTGAAATTATTGTCAGTGCATCTCCAGTGTCATCACAGGAAATTTGAAACCACCATCTCTACAGAGACATTTACTTCCTTACTTTTTGCTGGCAATGAGTCTGTGCAGTCTAGCTTATTGAAACCTAGAAGAGCAGAAAGGTATTTCAAATCCCAGGCACTCAATGAATGAGATGTGAAATGAATTTCATGTGGATCAGCCCCCAGAGGCTTGTCACAATAGATAAGGCAAAGTGGATAGATGCTGCATTAGTTCATGTATGCTTCTGAGTAGCAGAGCTAATAACTGAATCATAATTTCACTTCGGGACACAAGGCTACTGTCCTCCTTTGATCTCTTCACCCATTCCAGCAAGCTAGGAAAATGCCATAATAAAACTTCCTAAATACACGCAAGGAGAGAACTGGTAAAGCCTTATGAAATAGCCAAACCACTCCACAAGCAGCACTTATTATTAACCCCTTCAAACTGAAAAGAGCCAGACATAGTTTTTATTTCTAGTCCTCAAGACATGTAAGCCTATATTCAATTATTTGTATGTGGGATAGCAGTAAAACTTCATACATGACAGACTGTGTTTCTATTTGACAAATCCTTCCATTTAACTCTTGTTGAGAAGCTGATGTGGAGACACCTGAGCTGACACTTCAGGAGAAGAGCATGTTTAGCTCAGACCACAGCAGCTCATTTATTTTTATTCTTCATGAGAGATTAGATATTTAATGACTGGAGTAGTGCTAAGGTGTTGCTTTTCACCAGCTCTCAGTAGCTGAACACAACAGAGGCTGTGTGGGAACAAGATTTGTTTTTGGCTCCTGTTAGCAGCTGTGCCAATGTTAGCACTTCCAAAGACCTGCTTCCTGCTCAAATCTCCAGGTAGGAAGCACCTCTGCTGGCAGCTAACATCAGCCTTGCAGCTGACCAAACTCAAAGATTTAATATGAGAAAATGCCAGGGAGTATCAGCTGGTCTGGTTACTCTTCCTCCCTCTACTCCAGAAGTTATCTCCAAAAAATGTTTTACTGTAATCCCAGGAAACATTAATGAGCAGTTATACTTGAGATATTCTGTTCCTCCAAATTCCTTTGGTTATTGATGCTGCCTCTGTGCAGGTCACACACCATTCAGCTGCCCCGGGGAATCCTTTACCTTTTTTGAGGTAAAAAGGTAACACACAACTAGTTAGTCCTGTAATTATGGATTTAAAAAATTCCCAAAAACTTGCAAGTCTATTTTGTGAGTCACTCACATGCAAGAACCTATCACATTATTAATTTTCTACAAATTATAGGTAAATTATGGACTGAATATTTTAATGCTATGACTGTGATTTTGTGTGTGTGTGTGTGTTCATTCCAGCTGTTTAGATTCACTTCTGCACCACACAGAAAATCCCAGCACAGAATGCATTGGCAGTGGTTTTAGATTGTTGGGCATTTTATAGCTCAGCATTTTGGCTGACAAATGAAGGAGGGGTAGCACATATGTTATTATTGTCTCTAATCTGAACACCCAGAAAGTGACTCCTGAGGAAATCACTGCCTTTGCAGTCAGAGGTAAAATTACAAACCATCACCAATTGTATGTGGCTTCTTGCTGTGGTAAAGAAAGGGAGGGAAAACAAATACCATTTCCATATGTTTTTTTTATTTAGTATAAATTTTCCAACAGGTGGGTTCCAGAATAATCACAGCCTGTGAATCATGATATAAATACAAATAAAATTACTTTCCAAACCATCTGCATGCACACACGTTTATAGAGTTGTAGTTGAGCCTCTTTCTGTGAATGCTCTGTGAATGCTCCATGAAAGAGGTAAAGTGTGTTCCTTGACTCTGAATAAAAGCACAATGAAAGATGATTAAACAGTGGGTTTTAGGTGAAAGAGAAGAATATATAAATGAAAGTCCCTCTTGCTCTTAAGAAAAATGAGGTCTGAAATGCTTTTGAAATCAAGTTCTGAAATCAGAATACTCCAATAGGCCATAATTTGAAAGACAAACAATTGTTCCATATCAACAGCCTATTTCTTGCTAATGAGATAATTGACATTATAGTGCCTATTGTCCACAATTTTGCTTTGGTATTAGTCATCTTGTCACCACAAGCTGAAAATTCCCATTTCAGAAGAAATCCTCCAATCTATGTTAATTCTTACTCTGTTGATCATTATTTGTTTTCTTGTTTGTGTTAAAGGACAGATTTTCACTTCTATTAACTACATTGTATTGAGAGTTTAGATGATGTCTTTCCACTGAGTCGGGGAACACGTAGATTTCTGCTTGCCAGGTTCTCAGGTCTCTTTTTCCCAAGTCATAGTTGTTTATTCTACCACAAAAACCTCCAGGGTTTTTGCACCTATTTCCCATATAACTTAAGAACTTTAGGGGTCTATTTCTCTGGGCAATTAAATGCTGTGTGGAGAATTTGCACACATTTCTGTTGATAAACACCATTTCTGCAGTGAATAACTGCTGATATTAATAAACTCTTAGCGACTGTTGATAAACTCCATTTTAACAGTGAATTAAAAAGAACCCCTAAGACCTTAGAAGTTAAAACTCATAAGGAGACACCCTTGCCTGTGGTTACACAAAGAGCACTTTAATGTGTATGAACACTTATAGTTTTCATTTCTCTAATGATTATTTAGGGTCTGCAAAATGAACATACTTTCCTGCTTATGTAGTGGTATGACCAGTACTTTTTCTGTACCCCATAGATGTTCATGACACACAGAGCCCCAGGATTTGGTCCTTTATTTCTAAAAGGTAACCTTTTTTCCCTATTATCAATGGCCCTTGCTTCATAGACCACCCCTGTACAAGCTTATTCATTTTTCACTGATCTAGATGTTGCATTGAAATTAGATCATATATAAGTGTCTTTCACCTCTCTTGGGGGCACTCTGTAAACAGCCATTAACTAAAATGCACACAAGCAGGTAGGCATGTAAATACATAAACAAAGACCCTTTGAAAAACAAAGGGATTCTTTTCTCCAAGAGAATTTTCTTCTGCTTCTCTACTTGAAAGTTAGGAGATACAAATATAATTAAGTTATGAAGGAAGTAAACAGAATGACTAATTAAGATCATTTGTTGTCCTGAGGCTGAGCTCTCCTGATGATCTGGATGACCTGGTTATGAAGTTCCATATTTTTCAAAATCCAGGTGGTTTTGTGCTCACAGAGCTAAGGACAGGATTCTTATGATTCATGGGTTGCTGTCACTGTGCATGCCTGCTAATGGAAAACATATAGGATACAAGGAAATGTGCAGTAACTCGGGTGCCTAACAGCTTGGAAAACAGCCATTCACTTGTCAAGTTCTTCATGGAGAGTAGCTGGAAGCCTTGTCAGCCACACTTTGTTCTCTAATGTACCTAAGCTTGTTTTATTTCTGCTTTCTCAGATAGGCAGGTACAGCTCAACTTGAATCATGGTTTGGTTTTTTGTTGTTGTTCTTGCTTCAGATTGGAGGGGTTTTGTGGTTTTTCTCTTAGTGCAAACAAGCATGTCATCACTGTCCTTTTTCCATCTCTAGTGCACAATCTAAGATTACATTTGTGGCAACAGAATGATCTTAAATAGCGTTAGTGATACAAACCATTTTAACTTGCCAGAAATGAGTTAGAAATGTCTGGACTTTAAATCAGGCATGTAGCAGTGGTATAGAGCATGCATGCTGTTCAGGATGTCCTGAGGGCTGGGAGATCAATTCAGCTTTGCTCAGCCATGTCAACAGCGACTATCTAAAGATGCTGACATGGCTCAGCTTGATAGGTTGAAGAAATTTAACTGCTTTGATAAGGTTAAAGGGGGAATCCAGGCAAGAATAGAAACCAAAACAAAACACTGCTTAGGAGCTTGACTACACACTGCAGCAACCCACTGATGACTGACAATACAACCAGTGTAAATTACCTTTCTTCCAGAAAAAATAATTAACAAGCTGTGTATGGAAAAGGAATCAGCTGGTGTCTACAATCCTTCCTACACTATCTGGTGTCAAGCAACAACACCAACAAAACCAATTACATTGTTGTTCCTGCCTGTATCATAAGGCCTGTCAGTATCATAGGGCTGAGAACTTCAGAAGAGGCTGCCTCCAAAATGCAAAATTTAATCCTGAGTTTAAACTTTGCTACTGGAGAAGAGCTCAGCAAATAGGTTTAGGGATTTAAAACCTTTTTTTCTTCCTGTGGAAGAATTAAAGCAGTGGCTTATCACAAAAAATGATCATAGAGCTGCAGGGTAAAATTGGAAGCCCCCCTAATCAGTGCAAGGGTCTTCATAGTAAGACCTTTGATAAATTGGTTTCAAATGCCTTTTTGCATGCACAGTTCAAGTATGCCGTTGAATGATTTAATGAGTGTATCGGTTTGTCAGTGTATTGACTTGTTTTCTAAATGGAAGTTAGTTTTTGCTGAAGAACTTACTAATACAGTGTTACTCTTGAAATTACTTTTGTCTGCATTCCTACCTCAAAAATAAAAGAAAACATACTTTCTAAAATTTGTCTTTGTTAGCCATCCACCACACAATGCAACATTTACCAAGGCATATTAGACATCTGCCATACCAATTACAGGAATTAAGCCTGTCCAGAATGTTTTATTTCTTTTCGTTTTCACTGAAGCTTGTGTCCTTTGGACTATTTCTAGGTTTTGTGGTCTGAAAAAGAATAGCAAGCAGAGAAACCAGAAGCTTGTCACAGACCAGGCTGGCCTTTGTGAGTCCTGACACTTTTTTCTTGTCTGACAAAATATGGTGTATGGAAAAATGCTAACCAATAGCAGGCTGCTGAGGTTTACAAAATTCCCAGTTAAGTGGGAAACTAAATTACAGATCAAACCAGTTGCTAAATTCAAGAAGAATTGAGTGTTTAGAGGGATGGAATGGAGTAAAATGTATGAAGAAGTGCTAGGAGAACCACAAGATAGGCAGAAAATAGTTTTTAGGGAGTTGCAGGAAAGGTCAAGTTGCTGTAACTCAACTTGGAATAACTAGTCAAGAACTGCAGGCAATGCAATACCTTCTGGAGAGCAAAGTGATAAAAACCTCTGCTTTTGAGATTGGACTGGACTGGACAGAATTATGTGGTAAAAAATATGGTACTGGCAGAGATTCAGGGATCCAGTTAATCTCTTTTAAATAGATATATGATGTGAAAATCCTTGTGCATCTAATAACCTCAAGTATTGAAAATGTAGATTAATAAGTCCTATTAAAAAAATCAGAGTTGTTAGGCAAAAATATGGATTGGAACTAAAATGCATAGGATCACACAGTGCATATTTTGTTCAATATTATGTTGAAGCAGCTAAATCACAGACATTTCAGAGTTATGATAAAATGTCTTTAGTCATGCTGGTTATAATTTGGGAGAGTGGTTCTTTTACTGATATAAGAGGTTGATGTAGTGCTTTTATACTGAACTATCAGCTTAAATTCACATGGTGCACACCACCAGCCTATTCAGGCTAACTTTGATAGAAAGGTTTAGGAGCTTATTTGGTTCATTTTCTACTTAGAGATTATTTTTTATTGCTTCTTTCAATGAACATTGTGGCATAGGAGGGAATTCTTTAATTTGAAAAATTTTAATTTTGGCTGATTTTTTTTCTGCTGGAAACTCTGAAGCAAAGCAGGTGGCATTGTTCCCTAGAGATCTAAGAGAACCAGAAACTGAAGCAAAACATAAATTAGATTTGTTAGAATAAATTTTAGGAAATATAGCTCAGAAAGAAATTATTCTAGTTTTGTTGTCTTAGAATAAAAGATACAATGGTTCCTACATTGCACAAAATGAGAGTATATCTCAAATACAATCACTTAAAAAAATTTATTTTATTTTATGACAGTCAAAGTGTGGTGCTGACCTTCAGAATGCAGGCTGGCTATCTAGAAAGAGGTGCCCTTGTAATTTGAATGACAACCTTGCCACTCTTGCCACTACTTTAAAAAGCAAGAGATGTTTACAGCCACTTCAGGGAATGCATCTTATAGGAAAGCTTGACCCTGATGCCTTGACCCTGATGCTTGACCCTGATCTCTTTTTGCCGGGTAACCTTGCAGGCAGCAGAAGTTACAAAACAGAACAGAATGTGCTGTGATCTTGTCCACTGAGGTTCTTGAACTAGTTTTCTATTGTTTCCTACATTGCAATGACTCTTCTGATATTACACTTAAATGCCCTGAAGATCAGTCAGTCTTCTCACCCAAGAAAATACTGATGGGGTCAATATCACGTTTATGGAAATATTTATGTTTCATTTGGTCTCAAATTTCTTGCTAAAAAGAAAGAAAAACTGTGATACAATTGTCATTAGTCCAAGATTAATTTTTCTTTTCTTTTTGGTTTGATTTCAATTCTTACCATTCCCATGTCAAAAGACTACATTTGTATATTGGTGTCATTACATCGTTTGTTTTTCTTTGTGTGTGGCATATATTGTCATGTTGACTTCCCCTAATGTTAACCAGTAAAATGATGATGCAATTATGCCTTAGTGTTGACTCTTCAAAAATGTTTCAATACTCCCATTTACATCCCGAGCTGCCACTGGTTTTGTGAATATACTTGGTTAAATCACTTCATTGCTTTGCATGTCATATTCCTCTTGCAAAATGCAGGTAATGATGTCTGCCTCTTTTGCTGATGCTATATTGGAGCAAGATAATGTCCATACATACATTAAAAATAGCAAAGTTTGGCATTCTCACAGCTGAGAATCTGAGGTGCAACTAAAATCTGAAATGTAAAAATCAGTGGGGAAATATGGCTGGAAATGTATTTAAACCCACTTACCTAGAATATAACATGCAGAAATCACAGAAATCACTGCTGTCTGGGTTTTATTATCTGGGATTTTTACCTGATACCCTGGAGATTTGCTGCAGGAATTCCTGCTTCTGAGAAAATTTTCATTCTATATTTAATCCCAATCTCTTTATCTTGATATGTGTGATTCTATAGAGACACAAATGCATGTACAGCTATCAAAGTTTATAAAAGTAACTGTCAGGAGCAGGGGGTGCCAGTCACATCAACACACATTTTTGTTTTGTTTCCATAATCCTTTAGACAATCTTTGTTTATTTGTCCAATCCTGTGCATTTTTAGTGCTCATATACCACTTCTTACTGTAGCAGAACTGTGGCAACCCAGCACTGACCCTTCCCATTAATTTTAAAGGAGCAGCTGTATTACCATTTTAAAACTTTGTCCACTTTTTGAAAACCAATCTTAGCTTTCTTTTCACTTTCATTTGTTTAGCCCAGATGAAGAGGTTTCTGTAACTCTTGTTTTTTAAATCTACCAACTTCTTTTCTCTAAGTCAAGATTTCTTCATTTAATTTTTTTTTCTATTTTCTATGCTCCTGTTGATTTGGTGTAAAATAAAATAAATTGTGCATTTTTGGAAGTAAGTCCAAGTTATTTAATTTAACATTGTGCTTTGCCTAGATTCCACCTCTCCTCCCACATTATGTCATTGTTTTGAATAGATGATTTTAAGAGTGTCTTGAGCTTCCTAGTGCAGCAATTGTTCTTTTGGATGATGCAGTACAACTCTGGAAGTTGTGAAACTGCCATTTAAACAGGCATCAGCTATGTGTGTACCCATGGGCACCAAAGAGCTTTATGAAAGCTCTGGCTGTTGAGTGTCAGATAATAAATCCAGGAGGAAAACAATATGAAAAATTGCTTAAATGATCAAAACAGAAAACATGAATAATGACACAATGCTGAGAATTTCTGATTATTGAACCAGCAACAAAGCACACTTCTCAGTTCTCCTCAAACAGACCCTGTCAGGAAAACAAAGCAAGTCAAAACCAAGCAGCACAGAAAGGTCTTCTTTCTCCCCATTTTGATCCTTTGCCTGCTACTTTGAAGAGTGAGTTGCATAATAGCTTGAACGAACTGTTAGCATTTTAATTATTTAAAAGGTCATCAGTGCGTGGGAGAGCTATGCTGAGAGCTAGAAAAGGTTTTTCAAATCAAACAGAAAAGGCAGGAATAAACTACAAGGAAAGCCATAAAGGATAGCTGAAGAGGAGGAGCAAACCTTATGGAAAAGTCTGCAAGAGACGCTGCCCTTGACTTATTCACTTGTCAGTGGCATTGAAGAACTGCTCTGGATCTAACCATGTTTACAGTTTCAGCATTCATATTTCCTTATTTAATAGAATATAACTTGTTTAAATTTTATCTATCCATCTGCTGAGCCACTGATTTAATATCCAGTTACCTTTACTAATTTTAGAAGCCGTATGGTAAAGTGTTTTTTTTCTAAAGAGGAAGGACGACCTATAATTTTGACTTGTGTCAGAGCATGTGCCAGTATTAATTAGAAAGCTGAAGTTAGTTCAGAGACCAAAACATTCTACATGTCTAGGAAATGTAAAGTTAATTAAAAAAAAATGTAACTCAATGGGTAGTAACTGCTACTGACAGAATAATGTTCAATTGCTGTAGAACTGAATTTCCATATTGGCATAGAGTAGATGGCAGTCCTCCTCTTTACTAGGCTGTCTGCAAGAATAAGATCATGTTTTATGATAAAAGTAGTGCAGCCTGATACTCTGAAATACCTCAAAACCATAGAGGCAGAAGTTTACATTGTGCTTGAAAGAACTTGCTAAAGAGAGTGCAAACAAAGAAGTATTAGAAACTCAAAGTATCAAACAGAAGTATGGTATTACAAATACAGTTACATAACAATGGCAGTTAAGTCTGCAAATATGTGAGGTTCCAGTATCTTCCTTTCTTAAAAATCCCTGCAAAATAAGTTTGAACCATTATTTAGTTTCCCCTTAAGACTCAAAGAGTGTTTTACTGGAAGAGAGGCATAAAACTTATCTGTGTTTTCCTAAAGCTTTGATGTATTTCAGGTAGTTCCAATAGAAAGATTTAAGCAGTCAGCTCAAGCTAAACTCATTCCTAGAGCTCCTCCACAGGCACGGATGTTCAGCATCATTGCTTCGGGTCTGGCCCATCTAACTGTCACAGATGCTATTATCTTCCTGAATTTGTTCCTGAAAAAGGCAGTGGCTAGGGGAGAAATATTTCCCATAAGAATTAATATAATTGCAGTGGGTGAGGGTGGGATGCACAGAAGGTGCAGACAATTTAAGAGAAGGATGAGGAGGATGGGGAAAGCAGGAGCAGGGCTGTCTGCTGTATTCTGAGCTACCGGGTTTTCTGAGCAGAGCACAGAGCTGAAATATCTCAGATGCTTCACCTCTGAGACTGAACACACAGTTGTGTGAATCTTTCAGAATAAGCACTTTTGGTGTCTCTAAGTGCACTGTGGCATTTCCATAGTTGCTATCATCCTCTTCAGATGAACCATGAGTAATTAAGGGTGAAGGACAGAAAACCAGGGTAATGATAATGGTAACAAAGAGACGCCAATGATGTTGAGGTACTGTTGCAATGCAATTGCTTCTCTGCTCCTTTCTCCAAATATAAGCTCATTTAAAGCTCTATTTTGCTCTTGTATTTGCATTGCAGAAAAATAACAATCCTTTTCAATTCGGAGAACTAAACACAGCTAACTTTTGTGGTCTTCCCATTTTGGAGAGCTACCTTGGTCCTCCCTTTGCAGATGGGGGAGTCAGTGGAGAAGGACCTTTGCAATGGGTCTGGGCACACAGATCCCACCAAACCTTTTAGAGAGTGACTTGACTTCTCCAGGTGCTAGGTCCAAGAGAATATCTCATTTGGAGGTTTCCTGTGAGGCAACCACAATAGTTTCATAAGAATTTTTTAACATGGGTTTTAAGAGCAGGTTGGTGTGAGTAATGCAGACAAACAAAGTACTATGTGGTAATGAGAGAATGAGGAAAGGCTACAAATTTCATCCGAATGAAAGCATGATGGGTGAGGCATGGGAATTTGGTGAAGAATTTAGAGAGATGTAAAGGAAAATGCAATATTTTGTTATATACACCTGGGTTTATACTGTGGTGAGCATCCACATCTAATACTAGGAAAAAGTGTCCTGCATTTTAATTAAAAATGGCACACAAGGTCAGAGAGGTGTTGCTCTTTGCCTCTCACTGTTTCTTGATGAATGACCTAATGGAAGGTAAAAGAAGAGTACAGAGTTATTTATCTCCTTACAGCCCATGTATGTCTTAATCCTTCTATCATAGGCTATTGTGCCTAGGTTCTTATGAATTTCTTTTTCAAGGTGAAGCTCCCTTTCTTACAATGAAATTTAAAAATAGTCATGAACTACTTACATTTCCTTTCTGCTAAGCAATCTTGCACAGCTCAATGGGGTCAGTGGGGTCATATTTTCCAGGTTCTCAGAAGAAGCTTGATGTGCACAGATTTTCTGCTGTTAACAGTGAAAACCTTGCACCTACATCTGGATTGCAGAGCAGGTGTTTTATTCAGCTCATCCCACACACCCCAGCCTTCCAGCAGTGCATGAGAGGGGAGTGCAACGCAGCTCCCTCCCAGCTGCTCTGTTCTTCCCCAGGGAAATCAGGACAAGGAAAACAAGGAGCACCTGGGATTCTTCCTGGCACAGGGACGGCATGTGGCCAGCAGATATCACACATCTCATGGGACAGACGTGGCAGGGAGTGAATGAACCCTGCACTGTAGTTGTGCCCCTGTGACTTTGTATGGTTTCAGGCTTCTGCTGATGCAGCTTTGCTATTTAAAGATGAATATGCTCCTAGTGCCTGTCTTGCCTTCCTTCCAGCTCAATTCAATCATGTGCTGCAGGAACTTGATTTTGTTCAGCTGAAGCAGCTGTTCCAACAGTTAAATCAGAAATCTCCCCTTGTAAGGCATGATCCTTGCCCTGTGCCTGCACAGAGTGTGCATACACACTTTCAGGGGGAAGCCTCTCTGTCAGGCACACAGACACTCAGTCCCTCTGTCCCCTTACACTCCAGCCTAAACTTGACTAGAGACTTGGACAAATCTCCTGCACCTGACAGCCTCCAGACAGAGATAACACACAGGATAAAATGGCAGAAATATGTAGTGGCATAAGAAGACAGGCCCACTTACAAAGTATCAGAACAGAATGGTACCTGGATGGGCCGTGTGACTCCTGCTGCCTCTGCACAGTTTTGCAATAAATGTTTGTGTCTGAAAAAATATTCTCTCCACTAGCTTTTGCTTCAGATTTAATAAAGGAACAGGGGAATTTCAGTTGCTCCTGATTGTCTCCACAAGTCCATAACTGAATTTTCAGAGGAAAAGCTGTCAAGTCTGGTAAAAAACATTCATTTCCAGACATTTCTGTAAACACCTGAATTCCTGCTGCAGCATTTATTACCAGCATTTTCCATGGAAAGAGAGGTTAACTATTGTCCAAAGGAGTTCAGGAATCGAGTGTGCTGTGCCAAGAGGGATGCTGAGAGATGAAATGGCATTGAATAATTACACATATGTTGTACTTTTACACAAAGCAATAAAAAGTAGGCATGCTCACCAAGGAACATGCCTTGCGGACCTTCTGTGTAATGGAGATAATTAGGAAAAACTGCAAAGCAAGAAAATTAATGACTGATCAATTAACCTCCCCATTGTTATCAAAATGAATTACTTAAACCAGAGTTCCACTCAGTGCAGCAGCTGTGGGTAACAACTATTTCATATTCAGCTTGCCAAAGAGCTGGGAGGGCTGGAGGGTCCAGAGGCACCTCTGGAGCTCTGAGCACCTGGAAGGCCAGGAGCAGTGGGATGTGGGGAGGTGGCAGAGCTGATGGCAGCCAGCACCTCAGGACATGGTGCTCGCTGCTGGGTGGTCTGGCTTCTTTTAAAACACAGCACCATTTTCTGCCTCTGAGCTGATTTCCCTTGTGCAATTCAGGAGAAACGTGGTCTCAAAAACTTATTTTGGTTTTTAAGTCCCCTTGAGATGCAAAATTAGAGACCCCTGCTTTTTTTTATTTTTGTTTCTAAGCAACACTTTTGTCTGCAAATCATCTCAGTACTTCACAGACTGTGAAGGTCTGAGAGCTAAGAAATATTTATAGCCCCATTATACATAAACTAAAAAAACATAGAGGTTTCTTTAAGCATCACACAGATTATTTAGGGGAGAAATACAAATTTCAGGATTGCAACACAGCTGGCCTAGCACAAAGCATTTAATTTTCTGTAAGAGTTGTATCTGGCTGCACATTTTAACAATCCACATTTTGATGCAAGAGCAAAAGCAGTGAGTAAAAAATGGATATGCTGTAAGTTTTGGGACAATTTCGGGTCATTTGGACATCAGCTCTCTGCTCCCTGGTTAGCCATGTACTGGTTTTGACAATGACCAGGAGAGAATTAGGATTTCCATGGCATTTTTGTGGATATTAATGCTTTGAGTCCTATTGTTGAAATGTTATAAAGGAGCCGTGGATTTGCTCAAAACTAGTCCTAGTTTTTTTGGTTTTAGTAGTACAACATATTTAGGAAGGCAAATTTTTGCATTGTACTTAGAAGCTTTTGATGTATGGGGCTTAGGGCTCTAGAGAGAAGAAATTAAGACCTCAAATATGTAGGCGACTGAGGGCCAAAACCACCATCTCTAGCTTTATGCTGTCCTAGGAATCAGCTCCTTGTTTGTCCTGGCACAAGGCTGCTTGTAAATTTGTTAACATAATATGGTACAGAGACACCTATAATTCTGGTTTGGACTATTTTTCACCTTTGCCCTTACTCACAATAATTTTCTTTGACTAAGAGAGCTGACAATGACTCATAGAGTGCAAATGAATAATACACTGTGCTGTCAGGCTTTTGGTATGTTCACCAAAAAAAAGGTGCAAAAAATGCACAAGCACACACATACAGCCCCCATCTCCAGAGTAAAAAAGAAAGAAGTACAGAGAAGTTTTCTGCTTTCCTGCATCAACCATAGTTTAATCTTTCTTGCTTTTCAGCTTCTCCAGGAGAATTTTCTCTCTCCTCATATTCATAGGACTCCAGGGTGCCCTCACATATATCTTGTGAATGATTGAGGCCAGAAAGAGAGATTAAATTTAGAAATGGTAAACTAACCTTCAGGTGATACCTGCCAAATGTGGTAGAGGCTCTGTTTAGCTGATACCTCCTGCATAGTGTGAAGGGGTGAGGAAGTCTCTTCCTCTACAGAGACTGTAACCACTCACAATGGGAGCCAAAGGGCTCTTTTATATTTGGAACTCCATGTAATAACCAAGAATTTATGAAACCCCTTTATTTCAACCCCTCCCCAGTTTAAATCATACTTTCACAATCACTTAGCCACGCAACCATGGTCAAAATTGAACCATTTCCACCAAGCACTTTTCTTTTGCCAGAATTGCAGGGATAGAAATGTGCCATCAGAGTTTTCACAGCCAGTCCTATTCCCTGATGGTGAGTATCTGCTGTTTCAAAGGCAATATGACAGGAGTCCTGAAAGCTACTGCTTAGGATGGAACAATTGAGAAATATGGTAATTTGTGTGGAAGAGGGGATCTGAGGATACTGTAAGCCTGAAAACCCAAACCACTCCAGTCTCTGTAGTACTGCAGTCAGAGCACAGAACAAAATTATGAGTGCACACTTAGTCTTTTCTAAATACAGTATTGTTAGTGGGTTGATGCTGCTGACGTTTCTGTCTGTTCGCACTGCTGACATGGTCAGTCTGCAGCAATCTGTAACAACAGAGAATTCTTGGCCTCTCTTCAGTTCATAAAGCTTTTTTTATATGCCACTTGTCACTAGAGTTCAATTAATTTAGTCTGCTGTTAGTAATGTGTGATTTGTTTTTCCTCCTGTTTCACTGGTAGCTGGAGTGCTTAGTACAGATAGGTTCCTTTCAGCTCTGTTCTGTAACTTAACAGCTGCTCATTTTAGAAAGGAGTGGGGGATATGTTAAGCTAACCATGATGCCAGCTTTTAGAGAGTTGTAGATTGGCTCAATTTTTTTTCTTTTTCAAGACAAGATCCATCACGAGCCACTCTTAAAAGAAATCTATAAGCATAAAAATTTTCTGCAACGTTCTTTAGCCTGTAGTCAGAAGAAGCTTACACTTTCACAGTCCTAATTTAATTCTGCCCTTACATGCTTATCCTTGTCTGGCTTTCTCAATAAACTCCTATCTGCTTCAAGCATGTAAATTTTTCTTCAGTGATGAACACAGGCTAGCCAGGCCAATGAAAATATTCCTAAAAAAGTACAGAACAGCGCTGTTATTAAGATGGATATTTGTTATTGGTGAAATTCAGGAATTCTGCCTGAATTCTCACTCAGATTTTCTCATTGCAAGCGCTTAATTCTGAACCTACCACCTCCAGGCACATAGAAGGTCGTCCTGGAATATGGCTCATTTGAGACCCATGTTCCTAGTCAATCTTGAAGCATATAATTAAATCTAGTGATGCTGCTTTTTCATTTCCCCTTTATCTGAAAACTCTGAATCAATTTATATTTCCTTATTTCTCTCTATCCCACCCATAACTCCCTCCTTTAGCTTTCTGTATAATTCATGCCCTTTGTGTTGACCTCAGATCTGTGCCTTTTTTTGTTGTATAATTTAGGCTTTGAGGAAGATCTGAGTCTTCTGTCGTCTAGTTGCCTCACATCAGATGAACTATTATGCTGAAAGCCATCTTGAAGTGGTGTTATTTGACTTTAGTTCAGCATGTAGAGGAGCCTAAACTATGTTACATCTGCACACACACGCAAAAACATGCACAGAGTAAAAGTGTAGAGCAATTTAACTCTAGGTGTTTCATATATAGTTACCTTAGAAAAGAAACAGTGTTTGAGTTTATTGACAGGATTTTTACTGAGGTTTCTGAAGTCAAGTACTTTGAGGAAACATCAGATTTGATGAAAAGTCAGAAAGTCTCTGCATACATGAATATCTTCAACTGCCTGATGATATGTGTAATCAATAAGCTCTATAATCTGAGGTCTCTGCTCTGGTCAATGAATGAATGAATTATGCTCAAGGAATTAGGCAGGAACACTTCTGAAAACAGCTGTTACCTGTAAGATGCTTGCTGGTGTATGGCAGAAAGGAGGTGGCCTCTCTTGAGGAAAATGGGGCTGCAGTTATCCAGCCGTATAGCTTTTGCTGCTCCCTTGGAGATCTATAGTCTTCCAGGGGCTCTGAAGCTAAACTTCCAAAAACTGTCCGAAATTGGGAGCCCAAATTCTCTGTGCATTCAGTAGAGAGAGGTGCTGGTTGACAGACAGCTCCAAAGATGTCTGCATGTTTGAATAATTCTCGGAATGTGTTTCACACTTCCTGGGTGCACAAATTTAGCCTCTAAGGCTATTCCTGGGCCCAGCTAAAAACTTCTGATAGTTGCTATCTGAATGTACAATGTGCTACAGAAAGCTAAATCCTGTGAATAACCAGACTTACACATTTTAAATATAACTTGAAATCAGCAGAGACAATTCCACATCCGAACAATTCCACATCCACCGCCTTACCTCTCCCAGGGGCTACAGAAATTAAAGCATTGCTACTTGCATGTGACAGAAGTGAGCTCCACAGAAAAGCCTGTGATGAAATACCCACATCTCTAATCAGGAGAACTGAAGAGCATGCAGCACATGAGTCACAGGGCCACACACTGCACAATTAAAAAGAAAAAAGGGATATTGCTATGAGAGAGGCCCTGGGGCAGGAGTGTGCAGCAGCACCAGTGTTCATGAGACAATCGAGCCATAGGCAGGAGGCATTCTGGTGGGTTTGCAGTCTTGTAAGAAGGGATGCAGAACAGAGGGAGCCTCTTCTAGCAGTGGCAAATGCCTTCACTCAGAATCCATCTGCTTTGAAGATGGGGATGGCAGCATTCACAGGACATTATGGTCCAGCTGGGTTCACAACTAGATGGATAAAAAAATGGTTAGATGATGGGTCACGTGAGGCAGGCTTTAACAGATTCACTCTACTGGTGTACCTGTAACTACCTTCTAGAGTAGAGATTTATCCTGGGGACCATCCTGTTATCTTTATTGATGTTTTAGATTAGATAATGGCGTATACTCTTATCGCGTTTGCAGGTCACAGAAGATTGGAAAGGATGGCTTGATACACTTGAGGGCAGAATTATCATCCACTGGGACCTCAACAAACTGACAGGAATCTTATGATGCACAGCTCTGCACCTGTGAAGAAAACCCTGCCATAATTCATAGTCTAGGGACTGACTGCCTGGGGAGCATCTCTGCACGAAAGGACCTGGGGATCTTGCAGAGCATCAGGCTGAGGATGAGCCAGCCATGTGCACTGCCTGCAGAGAAGGCCCAAAATACCTAGGGTTATATTAAAAAGAGCACAAACAGTGCTTCCAAAGTTTAGAAAAGTGATGATGCATTTCTACTCAACACTCATTGCACTACTATTTAGAGAACTGTGACCTTCTCTGCCCTGCCCTGCCCAGGGAAGAAAAGGCATTGATAAAGCGGAGGGAGTTCAGCAGAGGGTCACCAACTGGGACTTCAGCACTCACCCTGTGAGGAGGAGCTGAGGGAGCAGGACTGGCTCAGACTGCAGAAGAGGCAGCTTTGGGAGCATCTAAAAGGATTCCCCCCCAACCAGGCACTTTTGGGGAGGCTGCAAAAGGCAGTGGGGAGAATGGCATCAAGAAAGGTTGAGACTGGATTTAAGCAGATGCTTTTCTTAAAAAGAGGCAGTGGTCAAGGCTGCCCAGAAAGGTTGTGAGCAACCACATCTTGTCTTACAGCTGACCCTTCTTTCAGTTGGACGGGAGATTTTCTGAGGTCCCTTCCAATCTGGCTTTTTCCAGCAACTTATGACATAAGGAATGCTAAAGTCTGAAGCAGCACTGAATACCATAAGTATGTGAGTACATGGTACATAGGTATGTGAGTAAATAAATAAAAATTCACTGAATAATGAGGCTAAATCCAAATATTGAATAGCCTCTAACTCACAGAGCACTATTGATGCTCTGCTTTGAGAAAGGCCTGGGTCCTATGCAAAGATACAGCATGCAGGTATCTAATTACTGGGTAATAATGAATATTACCAAAAGCACAAAATGTTAGTGTCACAAGCAGTCTGAATTCCATTATTTGCTGACTTTGAGAAGCTTGACTTTTCAGCCTTAATGTCCTTTCAACACAGTTTTCATGTAATTCTCTATAAACAACATAAGAGGTTTTACACAGAAAATGTGTTTAGATGTTTGTTTTATCATTGTGCAAGAGGTTCCTCTCCTTGACAGATTGTCGTACTGATATGGCTTGCTTTCTTTGCACTTAATCATGCGTGAAGAATAAACAGGGTGAAGGGTGTTTCATTTCAAAGTCTGTGAAGGGCATTCTTGCTGGCTGCTGTGCTGGCCAAGTGCATTAGGATGTCATGCAGTTTGTTGGTTCAAGTGGCAGGCTTGTAAGTCTCAGGAGATAAATGCCCATATTTTTTTTCCTCGTGTTGTTCTCTGCAAACCGGACCTGTGTCAGACAGTTTTTGGGCAGATCAACCGATCAATGCTTCTGTATTCTTACTTACATCAATCATCTTTTCTGTTATGAGCCATGTTCCAAAATCTCTGTCTACACAAAACTCTCATTGACATCATCAGGAGCCCTAAGGACAGCAGGATTTGATAAAACAGTGACTGATAAAAACATGGAAAATTGCAATAAAACATAAAATACAGCTCTATATTTAAACAGTAAGTGTCCTGATACAGGAGTAAGGAATTTACCTGGCCCAAATCACTTCTGTACTTCTGCAGAGTCTCTGCTACTGGTAACCTCTGCTCACCTTGGCCCAGTGCATGCATGGAGCTGGTGCAACCCATTCCTCTGGCTAAGGAGGTGGATACACAGCGTGGCTGTGAATGCCACATTGCATACAACTATTTCTTCGTACAGTAAATAAGGGTTACTTGTGTGTGTGTATGTGTGTGCGCATATGTATGTAATATGCTCCCATCCTGCAAGATAAGTACACATCTGCTAAACTGAAAGTGCTGTTTTTTTACTGTTTCTTCATCTGCTAACACAGAGCAATGACATAAGCAAGGTTTGCAGAGATGATTACTATAAATTATCTTCCCCTTAGGTGGCAGAGTGCCTTATATACCAAAAAATACGTACACTGGAAAATATTATCTCTATCATATCCATTCATCTCTCCTCTTATTTCACCATAGTAGAAATATTCACTTATTACAATAACTTATTTTTGTTTTTTAAAAGAAGATTTTTTAATCATGAAAACATTATATTTTTGTCACATTCTGCTGCCACTGATTTGGAACAAGAATATTGTCAGGGAATGAACCTGTACTTGGGGGACTTAATGCAGCAGAATATGTCTCATGAGATTGGTATCAGATGTCACAGAATCGTTTCTAAAATTGCTGATGTTCTATTTCAAAATGGCAGCTAAAAATAACATAAAAAAGCCTTTCTCTATTTGCTTGCCTGTTTTCAATTGCTAAGATTTTCAAAATCTTTGGGTCACATCAATTGCAGTAGGCCCTTCTTACCCAGTATGTGTCTTCTGACAAGGCCAGAAGAAGGAAAAAGGTGGACTTGAAAAAATGAGCTGCATTTTTCTAATCTAATTGCTGGTGGCAGAAGGTTTACCCCATCAGTAGAGAAGTATGATGCAAAATTGTTCAGCAGCATTAACAGCCATCCCTGCTCAAGTTACATTTTAAAATATGACATGTACTTTTGACATCTGGGAGCAGTAGTCGAGGAGACGTAAGTGCTGCAGTGATGTGACCATGCACTTACTGGTTTAAGACATATGCATGTATAGGAACTGCCATCATAACTGCTGGGAAGAAGTGAACCAGCCATTTCCAGCCCTAAAAATATGATTCTCTGTAGCTTGAACAGAAGGATTGCATTGGGAGCTGGAGAATGTAAAAGCCATATAATTTAAGGATCATGAAAAGAACAGTAATTAAAAATCCAGTAGGACAGGTGACATATGGATACTTTAGTAGTCATAGTTAGAACATAGGAATTAAATTATTATTTAGTAACACTATTTTTGAGACATATGCAATTTAGTATAAAAATATTGTTGCTGAATACCAAATTATATTTCTGGAATTAAACATTTTCCTGACTTCTGAGCACAAGACACATTATTTATTAGTTTTTCTCAGAAGTATAGACATTTAACTGCTCATCCCTATTGAATAGCATGTTTCATTTAGTACTTAAAGAGCCTACGTGCATGCAAAATTGATAACTACAACTGGGTTCACAAGCTGCTCAGAATGCAAAGATGCCCATTTCTCATGTTCAAATGCCAAGTGGAACCCAAAAAGATGTATTTTATGTATGACAGGTGCACACAGTCAGATTCTAAGATCTCATGCTTTCAATAATTTGGCATCTCTTCTGTAGTAGATACAAAACAGACCAAAGGATCAAAGATATCAAGTGTTGTGGGGCACTGAAATATCATCATGCAGTTTCCAGTGCTGTAAATACTCTCTTGAGGTCCATATACCCTGTAAAAGAAGTTGTTTGTCTCAACATGAGTTCAGTTGACACAGACACTTTACTTGAAAGGTAAATACAAAGCTATTTTGTCTGATAATCCTTTTAATGATTTTTAAAAGTCTTTGGACAGTTGGATATTCTAGAAAGCTGTGTAATACACATAATACAATCTTCTGTAATGAGTGAGAAAGTACATTTTTCAGTATTAGACCTAAAAGCGCCTTCCGAGCGTCAGTGTAGGATTTTTCATTCTATTGATAAGAGTTTCTGGCTGTTTGTTAGAACACCATTGGGGATGCATGTCAAATGGATAAAGGAAAACCACTTCTGACTACAGGTGGTCTTTTTGGTTCTCTTCAGCAATAGGAGAGCTCAGGCAAACCCCAGGTGGTGCAGAGCCCTCAGCACCTTGCAGTCCCTTAGGGGAGGATAGGTTGCAGCAGAGTTAGGTAGTCCCCTCCTGCCAAGTACAGTCACTCCAAATTTTAATATTTCATGGAGAAATAAGATCATTTCTGAGCTGAGCAGATGGGTGAAGGAGCCTGTGATTAATATTTCTTTGGTTAATTTTGCCTCATAAAGCTTCACATTTCCTCAGTTTAAAAAAATCCAGATGTGAATGAGGGCAAGACAGACATACCTTGATGCAAAATATCTCTAGGTCCTCTTCCCACCTTGAATGGCAATGGCAGGGACAGAATTGGAAGGCCCAATCTAAACAAAGGAGGAAAAAGTCACATATTTTAACAGAATTGTATGGAAAATATTTTATTCCTTAGAGCTATTGCTTTATGTTCTCTGTGCATTCAGGTGAGTGGCAGTGTTACAGTGTGTTAGTCACATTTTCTAATTCTCCTTTCTTCTCTTTTCTAACACAAGCACGGATTGTTGGATTGATCTAGATCACTCCAGAGCCTCAGTGTGGATGTTACATTCTGCATGCCTCATCTGGCACTTCTCATACACCCTGTCCAAGAATAAATGACTCTTAAATGTGGCACTGTTTCTTTACTCCAGTGCTGATGGAAAGCGAAAGTATTGTTCTGACTGACAGAATAAAGGTCAGAAGCTGTGTGAAAATATGGCAGACCCTAAATGTGGGACTCAGATAAATCTGTGCCAGAAGTACTAAATTCACTCTGTTCACATCTATTTTATAGCATGAGTTGAACTTGCAGATTGCAGTTGCCTCATTACTTCAGGACTTTTTTTAAAGCTCTTTAAAAAACAGTAAAAAAGGTAGGGGGTTTATTGGAGAATTTGCTGTTCAAAACCCTCTGTTGTATGAGAGGTCAAGCCAAATGAAAGCAAAGGTTCTTCTTGGATCCAAAAATCAATAACTCTTTGGAATTACTGCAAAGACTTGGTGTACTACTGCCAACCCTTCAAAAGAAAAAAATCTATTTTCTGTGCCCTTATACTCACCCTGTCCACTTTGAAATTATACTGCTCATTGACAGAATTAATACAAGTGCAGTTTCCAATTTAATTGATGCAGCATTTTTTTCAGTGGAGAAAATACAATTCTTTGTAGTAACTGATTTGTTACAAGTAAATAAAGGGTAATTATGTAGCCTGCTGTTCACATTAGACAATCCATTTCAGCTCCTGCTCTACAGATGTTTAAGTCTATACAGATGCTTGGCAGCAGACTGAGGGCATATTTACTGCCTATCTGCAGTGAGCAGGGACTAAAGTCACTAAATCTGCAAAATGTGGTAAGAGATCATACTGATTTTCTAAAAGCCATCCAGCATTACATAGATACTTTATCAGGGAGCTGTACACAAGTTGCTTAGTCCTGCCGATGAAGGCATTAATTAGGTGAGGAAAAGCAGCCTACAGATGCAACCAGTCTTGCTTTCAGATGCAAACTGTGTGCCTGCAGCTTTTTTGTGTGTCACAGCTTTACAGTCCCCTGCAGTTCCAGCTTGGATGCTGGTCTTTTAGTTTAGCAAGTGTCAACAGTTTGAAGGGCAGCTTTGGAAAAGAAGAGAAGCAATGTAAAATAAAATTCATATTTTTGAAGGTTTAGCTTTGCCTGTGTTAAAAGCAAGGCTATGTACAATGAACTGTGAAAACATGGCAAGAAATGACAGTGTTTCAGCTGATAATATCTACAGGAAATAAAACCCTGCAGAAATCTCAACTTGCTGTCAAAAACAGTCCAAACATTATACACATGGCTTGTACAGTTAAGAACCTGGAACCAGAGTGTGCTGAAGTGCTAAACTGGCTTTTGACAGCACTAGCATCTTGCAGGACAGAGGATGATTTTTTTTCATTTCACTGCTTTCTCTTAGTTCCATTCAGTGACTATTTAATTCAAACCTGAGAAACCAGCTGGGAGTTGAAAAAGCAGAGAGGCTGATATTCCTCTCAGAGCTTTCAAAAAGTATGGGAGGGGAGGAGGAGGAGATCTACCACCACTTCTGAAAGCTTAGTGAGATCGTGACCAGAAAGAACTACTGCTGTTCAATTCACTGGTAGATATTGTTCCCTTTAAAAAGTTGGCTGGTTTTAATGTAAGGCTCTTTTCCCCCATTTAAAAAAAAGGTTCTAGGCACATTTTAGGTAGTTTTTTCTTTCTTTATGTGAAAGCTAAATGTCCAATTGATATCCATATGCAACTTGGTCTAAATCATAAGAAAAAATCTAGCACTTGGTAATTAAGCAGTGAGGTGTTGGTATATATGATAGAAATAATGGGGACAGACAGTAAGAATAAACACTATTTATTGTTTCACTGTTTAAGTCAGGAGAGCTCAACTTGTGATCCACAGGTTTTGTGCAGCCTGCCAAGACAGCTCCACTGGCTAACAGCCCTTTTCCTCTTTGCCCAGTTTCCTACTGATTTCTCAGGAACAACATGGAAGACAGATGAAACACTCTGCCTGCAATAACCTTGTCTAAGAACCCTACTTTCCTAGGGATGCTGCCATGGTAGGTGCACAAAATAGGGAGTGAAGGAACTCACAGAGATTCACTACTGCCCGTGCATCACAAGTGTGGCTACATGTGGTGCTCACATACTCTTTGAACAGAGTGGGACATAATTCTCTCTCCCAGGATTTTTCCTGGAGAAGGCAGTGAGAAAGCTCAGAGAGAAAAGAGAAAACAATTCTTATCTCTGCTTGCTGCTCCTGTTGTTTGGCACATGTGGAATGGGTTATGGAGATTGTTTGCCAAAAGGGATTTGTTAATTGGACTCTGCTGATGGTTATTTGGACTGATTGATCAATCAGGTCAAAGCTGTGTCATGACTGTCTGGTAAGGGTCATGGGGTATTTTAAGTGTAAGATATTTATAGTAAAGTATAGTATAGTATAGTATAGTATGTAATGTAATATAGTATAGCTTAATAAAGCAATTGTTCAGCCTTCTGAATCAAGGAGTCAGAGCACATTATTCCCTGACTGAGGGCCATCCTATATCAGTAGTCCCATATTAATTGTCCGGTTTTCCTCTGACTCTAGAAGAAGGTCTGAGGCCTGCTCTATGTAATTTGTTTTTAAAAAATGTGAGTACGTTACAATGTCTGGTAGCAAAAAGAAACAACTGGGTTTTTTTGCAAAAAAGGTATATGCAAATGAGATAAAAATCAGCTACTTAAACTGTAGGTTTCAGCTTGCTGATTTAAAATAATGATATTTAAATCTTTCTGTTTTAACCAGCGTGCTAGCAAGTAACTGTGTCAGTAGTCAGAAATTATCAGTACCTTCATGTTTAGGTCAGCAAACCAGCCCATTTCTCA
Organism: Ammospiza caudacuta; assembly: GCF_027887145.1. Classification (NCBI taxonomy): domain Eukaryota; kingdom Metazoa; phylum Chordata; class Aves; order Passeriformes; family Passerellidae; genus Ammospiza; species Ammospiza caudacuta. The sequence continues at coordinate 109,548,845 of NC_080593.1, read as the reverse complement.
AGTAAAGAACAAATTAATTTGAGATTGTTGATTTCCAGAGAATTGTCTGTATGTCTGTGTGTGTGCAGAGGTTCGTTAGGAGGTCATGTTACTTTTAGCACATTTGAATGAGAATTCTTGCAGAAGTGCCAGCCATGAAGGGAAATGAGACACGCTGATTAAAAGGAACAAAAGAAAAAAAAAGGAAAAAAAGGATATTGCTTTTTGAGAAGTGCAAATTGCAAGCCAGGCCATGGTGAAAATCTTGTCTGCACTGTTGATTTCATAACCTTCAGCTATCAAACCTCTTAGAGAAAAACTGGCAGATTACTAGAGCTCTGCAAATACTTTGGACTTCTCAGCTTTAATTCATTTCAAGATGCCTCTTCTCCCTAATAAAAGGTTTTCTATATTTCAAAAACCTAGCAATAATACAACCATATTGACAACACATCTTATTTTAAAAACATACAATGTTTTCAGGGGAAAAGACAATCTTCTGTATAAGGCTATAAAAAAAAATTTGCAAACCCTTTCTTTCTGGAGAAGAAATTTTCAAAAAACAGACACAGACATATAAGAACAAAAATATAATATGAATTGTATATAGTTTCTCACTATGATTGCATAAAAGCTCCTGTTACTATATATGAAGGAAGCCATATCTGTAAATTAGATAAGGCTATAAATTAGATAGGCTGTCTTGGCAATCATGGGTTTATATCCTCACATGCCTTAAGGCATGCAAATATAGGCTTTCATCCTGAGGGACATGGAAGTCTCTCTGTCAGTTTGGTAGAAGGAACAGCCAGTTGCTGGTGAGGCAGAACACTAACCTGCAACTGCAGAAATATTTCTCCTCTGCAGTATCAAGCCAGTGCCAAGTAAGGGAAATTGCTAGAATTAAGCATTCACAAAATGTTAATGAGTTTGGTCTGGCTTTTACTAAACTCTTGATTGTCTTCAGCAAACTGTATAGATTTTCATCACACTGTGAAAAAAAGTTGTTTGGATGTTTGTCAGCCCCGTTGTTAAAATAATCTTCATGTTCTATACAAGACATAAAACTCACTATAACTTTGATTTCTGGAAGTTCAAGAGCTTCTTTTCCTCTTTCAAAGTGGTGCTAATGCTTTCTTACACTCCTCACATGTGAGAGGATTACAAAGGGAGATTTCAGACCACTGGCTTCCTAGAATTTTTAAGCCTGCAGAACTGGTCCCTGATCCAGACCTCCCATGCTGGAGACAGACAACACAATCAGGCCTCTTTTAATTAGGAAACTTAGCTTATCCTGGGGTTGTCTGAAGCCATGTGTCTTCTAGTCCTTTCATGCTCACCCTATCTCCCCTGCATTCTCTTCAATTTTGCTGAAATATAGCTAACGCATTTTTTTTTTCCCCAGAGTACTTTTTTGTGTCAGAAATTTCTTTTGGGATTCTGCTGGGCATGTACTTAATTTCACAACTTAACATTTGGAATGGGCTCTGAACCACAACCAGGAGGAAGACAGGAACACTGACAGCTACAGCAGTGCCTGATGCAGGTGAACAGGAAATGTGCTGAGTTCTCCTGCAGCTGTTGGATAGCTTCCTCTATTGTAACCTTATAGGTGACCCATCAAAAGGCTGTATATACTGACTAATTGCATTGCTCCATTTTTTTTTTCCAAAATATTTGGCAAGTTTTGCTGGCATAGCCAAGGTTTTGCGTTCCAGTGAAAAGTGGTGCTGGTCACCCCCCTCTCTGTTGAAAAGAGCTTCAGTTTCCTTTGGTGAGGCAGGTCCAAGAAGGTTGAAAAGACACAAATAATAGTCAAGAAATGATAAAGACATGATTCAAAATTGTGGCTTATGGTATAGGAAGATATGACTCTCAGAAGTGATATGACAGAAATGTTGCTGCTGTGAACAAATCCACAAGCATAAGACATATGAGAAAAAGGCTTAAGATCATGGATAATGTCAACATATAGGCAGAAGAAAAGTTAAGGGAACTTATATAATATTTTGTATGTATTTAGGCACAGACTTTCCAGCTATGATTTCAGATGGATGTGAATGTTATAGTTCCTGACTCATGCTTTTGCTCTGACTTTTTTTTTTGTTGTTTCTACTGATCATCAGTCGCTAATACTACAAGATGGTACAATTTAGGTCCCATCACTCTGACCCCATATTATCTGTGTCATCCAGCACCAGGACTGCCCATGGATCCTACACAGTCCATTCGTGCAGCAGATGGAGTTAAAACAGGAGCAAACCTCTCACATGCCTTGCGTTGTGACCGCGGTCACAAGGGTTTGCAGGTGAAGAGAGAGGCGAGAATGTTGATTCCGTGATCAGAAGGCTTGCTTTATTATTTTATGATATATATACTACATTATGACTATACTAAAAAGAAATAGAAGGAAAAGTTCTGAGAAGGCTAGCTAAGCTAAGAATAGAAAAGAATGATAACAAAGGCAGCTGGCTCAGACCGAGAGCGAGAGCCAGCTCTGCTGTGACTGGTCAGTAAATCCAAACATCCACCTGAGACCAATCACAGATCCACCTGCATTCCACAGCAGCAGATAATCATTGTTTACACTTTGTTGCTGAAACTTTTCAGCTTCAGCAAGAAAAATCCTAATGAAAGGATTTTAATGAAAAGATGTCTGTGACATCGTGTGGTCATGGTCTGTCTTCTCCCAGTATTTGCAGAGAATGGAAGAGAGGGAGGATTTAGGAGAGCACTATCATCATTCTCATCATCCGTCTGGGTTTGCTGAGGTTTTTTTATTAGAGGGTGAAGATTATGATGGCTATAAAACTTCACCCAGAGCTAAAAGGCAGAGCACTTATGGAAGGCTGGAAGCTGTTCATGCAACCCTGCACCACACATACAAATAGTTGCTCAAAATTGAAATTCTCTTTCCAGCTGCATCTGCTTTTTGTGGCAAGAATATGCAGTTTTTGTAGATGACTATGCTATGATCTTGTTAGAAAAAGGGGCATTTTGTAAGTAGGATGTGTCATAAACAGTCATTACTTCCAGCACTCACTATAAAAATACCAATATTGACAAGGATGTGAACAACTTCAAAAATTAAAGTTAGATGATGAGAATCTTAGAAGGCAATAACTAACAGCTCTTCCAAAAGCTGTATGATGGAATAATTCTCTCAAATGTGTTACCCAGTCATCTGGACATGCTGCAAAGTATAAAATACAGCATGATTACTGATCTTTAGCTCTCAAATCAAGATAATTCCCTTTATGATTTTCCCCCAGCTATACAGCAATGCAATTATTATGCTATATTAACATTTCTTGCTGAATATTGCATTCTCACACTGCAACTATTTAAAGTCAAATGCAAAGGTTTAATCTTCTCTTTAAAATAATTCAGGAGGTAAAAAAAAATTACTTTTAAATAAGTTTGTAAGTTTGTTTTCCTTTGCTTCTGAGGCATAAACAAAAATATTTTTCATCAAAAAGCATGGGCTGAAAGTTGACTTTATCTGGGAGAAGACAATACTTTAAATGAAAGAGGGAACTTCATTCCGAATTCAGCACACTCTTGAAAACTCAAAGTAAGAAAACACATTTCCTGAATTTCCTTCAATTTTTATGCCTTTCATTCAGAAAGATGGCTTCTTTTTTAAAAATGTGTAGGAAAATGTTACAGTGAGGAAGACAACACTAAACGAAGAAGAGGAAAATTTTCACAAATAGTTAGCTCTGCAGGTTTCGTGATCAATTTTCACATTTCCAGAATATTTGCAGATGGGAATCTGCAATAGCTTCCCTGGATACTTTATTTTCGATTGGTTTGTTTTGTTTTGTTTTGTTTTTGTTTGCTTGTTTGTTTGGTTTTGGGTTTTGGTTTTCTTGTTTGTGGTTTTTTGGTTTTTTTTTTGTTGGTTTTGGGGTTTTTTTTGTGAGCAAGTAACCATTCCTATTTATCTTGAAAGTCTTTTAAAATGAAGCATCCTGAGATTCAAGGGATGGTATCTGCAAAGCAGGGCTCCAGTATCTCATAGCAGCTCTTTGTCCTATATAATTAAGAGTTCATGAAAATGGGTTTGTACAAAAGCTGCATCCACAGTTATGTCAAGGACATAACTAGAAGCCCTGGCCCATCATGCCCTTGATTTGTCTGTGTACTTCTCATGCATATTTTTGACCAGTCAATTTCCTAGTCAATGCCAGTCTAGGGGGAGAGCATAGGCCAGGGACCGTTCTCTTGGATGTCAATGAGGTCCAAGCAGTGTCCTGGAAGAGAATTTAGCTACTGAGTGACACTGCCTGCAAGGCTGGAGAACAGGTCACAGACCATTTCCTTCACTAGCACTCCTTACAGACTTACCATGACTTCATCCCTAACAACATACTAACCAGTTTGTGCTGGCATCCTTTTGTCACAAAAGGCCCACAGGTTTTGATGAACATGTTTAAACTTAAGTTGCTGAGAAAGTTGCACTTAAAATGGCTTGGCTAGCTGAGGTGCCCCAGGTCAAAGTACAACAAGTACCAGGGTTTGACAACTCAATGACTTGTAAAATATTGTTACTGTTTGGGGATGTAGCCGAGCAGTCACTGATGCTTATTAAAGGAAATTACATTTCTTTCCAAATTCTTTCACTTAATTTTCCCCACCTGTTCTAACATGCACTCTGGATCAGAAAGAAATCAGTGCTCAGGGTTGATAACACAAAAGTGGGACAGGATGATGGCTTACTCCAAGGCATCATTGCTACTAAGCTCTCTCTTTCAGGCCTCTACACCCTCCCATTCAAGACCTTTTGGTCACTATTTCTGAACCCAAATACAACTGTTTGACTCTCTGTGTTTCAAATGCTCTCCTTTCAGTGTGCCTACTATATGGCCCAAATCAGCTGCTAGCAGAGCATCCCTGTCCTAGGGTGATGGTTCTCTCTTTCCCCATGGGAAATCCTTCAGTATTTTAAACTACAAATCCCATGTATGGAACTGACAGGAACACAGCTTCCTCTGAAGAACTCTCCTTGAGGAGGTGAGGAGAAGGAGCCCACCAGCCCCTTCCTCAGCACAGCACTGCCGGGCAGGGATAAATCTTCCGGCAGCCGCCAATCCTCCCCTTCCCGCTGCCGCTGCAGCGGCTCCGTGCCAAACGCCCGCGCATTGAAAAACATTTGTTTTGCGCCATAAAACCCAGTGGCTAACAGCTGCACATGTTGTCTCCAGTGTCATAAACCTGTCATCAGCCTGGTATTGTTTACATATGGCTACAAGGCCCTCGTAACTGAGCGTCCCTGCGCGGTGCGGCGACAGCCAACGCTTTCCTGACAGCTGTATCAACTGGAAGCGGCACAGCCAGCTTATTTGCTTCAGCAAAAGCCTCAGTAGCCCCCACCCTAAAGACACAAATCAGATTCTTTCATTTTTTTAATGAGCTCAATGTTAATAATAGATCAACTGCAGTGCAGATGCTGGAGTGGAAATAGCTCGCATTTCACTAACAAGGCACATAATTCTCCCAGAAATAATGGATTTCAACTGAAATAGTTGCAGCCAGCCAGGCAGTACTTATAATGCATGACCAAGTGTCCAAAATGAAATCAAAATCTGGGAAACATGCAAAGGTGCTAATTTCCTACATCAGTGGGATTTATCAAGTTCCTACTGATTAATATAAAAAGTTGTTTTGCTGTTCAACTGATAGAGCTTTGTTTTACTTGCATAGACTTGAAAGAAATTGATTTCAATATTACAGGAACTTCTCAATTGGCAGAATGCTTTTAAATCAGTAAATCAATTCTCTCTGAATTATAAATGGCGGTTATTAAATAGGGACTTTTTAAATCTCCATCTTAGTGACAAGGTTCCTATATATTGAGAGAACAGCTACAATATTTTTCTTTATATACACATACCAAGACATTTTTTGAAAGATCTGAGTTTAATTCACTGTTTTTTTCCACCATCTTTCATTACTTAAAAAATATTTATTAACCTTTCCTGTCAAAAAGGGTCATTTACCCAGGATTCTTTACACAGTATGATTTGAAATTGCTTGGCAAGAGGGAAAGATAAAAGAGAAATACATAAATCAGCATTTGCTTTAGAGCACATGCCTTCCCAGAGAACTCTGTTCCTGGATCATTAAAACTGAGGTTAACTTGCTTACCTTCACAGTGGGTGTTATTCCCTAGTTATCCCTTAACTGTGAAAGCTGTAAAGTGGAGGCACACATTCCAAAACTCAGCCGGTGTAAATAGCTCTAAATGTAGATTTTAAAAGGGTCTCCAATTCTTCCATGATGGAGAAGATGGAATGCTCTGTCACAGAGCAGAACAATTTCAGATTGGGAGTAGCTATTCTTACAATTTCAGGACCATGTTAGTTTCTCTTTACTTTCCACAGTATTTTAGTTTGCACTGTTTCAGGACCTGTGGGCTTGTTGACAACCTCTGATGAAATGCTGCAGCACTCTCAAGTCACTGTGAACAAGAACTGGTCCCAGCACCCAGCACAAGAACAACAGTACTGTGAATCCTCACCTGGGCTTTGAAGTGACTACATTCTACTAATGCTTTGTTGACATTATTATTTTGGATTGGTTTCTGGAACAGATCTGGCCAGCAGACACAGGTTCACTGCAGTGTGTAGTGTGGATTCTCCCTGAGGTCTGTGGAACAGGTAAGGCCTGAACCTACAGCATCCTAAAGAAGGGAAAGGCAAACTATTCCACACTTCCAATGTTTATAGCATCTTTCAGGGTTGGTCTCTTATATTTCAATGTTACCTTTAAGCATCACTAATGCTGCAATTATTACACGTGGGATATTTAACCATTACCATAAAAAGTCCTGGTTTTCTGGTCTCTGCGAATGGGTGCTGTTGAAGCCGTGAACATTCAAAGCCCTTAGAATCTCATCAGAAAAATGTAGAATTAAATGCTGTAACCATTCTAGAAAACTTCACTGTTAGAAATTACTGGGGCTGTGGTCTGCACCTGGAGTCTCTACGTGACATTACGCTGTTCAGGAAGGGTGAGCAGTTGCCCAGGTCAAATACCTGCTGAGCCACCTCTGTGCTCAAATGGACACTTCACCAGTGAACATCCACACATGGTGGCTGGGGTTTGTTCTCCTGGTGGCCACGGCTCATGGTCACTCCTGACAGCTCACTCCTTGTTTCCAACAGGCAATTTTGGCCCTGCTGTCCCTGGGTCAATGGGTGGTCACCCCGCTGCTAACTACTCATCAGTCTTTGTTCTACCCAAAGGGCATTGATCCTAGTTTATCTAAAATATTTTCTCTAAAAGTTTCATCTTTCATTGAAAGCACCAGCCTGAACTAGCTCTAAATCTTATGTATTATGGATTATGCTAAATTAGATAGAATTTGAAAAATTACCTCTAAATGTCTCATAGTTATTTATCATCATCCAGGGTCTGTCAGCCCCCACAGGATGATCAAAGAACCTTTTTTTCCTTGGTTTTGCTACACACTGGTAAAGGTTATGACATTCTCATTCAATACTTCTTACTTCCTTAACATTAATGACCAAAATGGGCAGCAAAAATGTAACACTTCTAGAATAGATTAATTTCAACTCCCTATTTGTATTCATTGGTTTTATTATCAACATCACACATTATCTGTTATAGTCTGGCATTTTAAAAGGGAGGATGACTTTATGCAGTGAGGGCAATAACTAATAAAATAGTAAAATAGCATTATGTTCCAGCAGATAAATATATATTAGAGTTTCATAGAACTAGACTGCCTGACCAGCCAATGAAAAGGGAATTAATCTAATTTATTGTTATATCATTTTTATCTAGGAATGTGTACATTAGTCTTTATGTGATTAATATACCTTAGTGCTAGAGCACCCTTTTCTTGCCCTTAGTAATTAGCTGTTGCTTGATGTGAGCCATAACACTGTCTGCTTAAAAGCAATTATAATCTATCATGTATTGCCCTGTTCAGACTTTTAAGTTTGGAGGTCTTTCTCAAGAAGGCTTCAGATTTTTTATTTGCCCGTGTCACTGCTGTTCTACATGGGGAGCCTAAAAATTGTCGTGAACACCTTCAGTTGAAAGAAGAGTGTGAAAGCTGCAGTAACAACAGCAATAGCCAGAAAAAGATTTCAGCTTGATTGAAGCTTTGGGTACCCTCTAAATAAAACAAATATTTCTTCTGTGGAAAGAACATATAGATGGCAATATCTTTCACCTGTTTCAGATGTTAAGTTTAACAAGTAGGGAACTGTGGTTTAGGATGCCTTCTAAACTTGATTTTTTTATTAGCCCTCTTTTTCTCTCTTTCCGCTCTTCTCCAATTTTTTTCCTTCAGAATCCAAGGGTGTTCTCCAACAGCATGATAAATTGCATATTTAGAAGTTAGTCATATATAACTCCAAACTCACAAAATATGAACTAGTGCTCCTGTCATGGTTTAGGCCTGGCACAGAGCCAGTGCCCCCATGAGAATACCCTCTCCCTGGTGTCTGCTGTGAGATGTGACCAGGAATAAGCAAAGCAGGCTCCAGCTTAGAAATAAAGAAAACTTTATTACCTAAACTACAAGAAAAGAAGGAAAAAACTATAAGGGAAAAAATTGAAAACCTTACAAAAAACACTTTCCTCCTCCCCACCACCAAAATTTCCCAATCCGATACATTCCCCCAAATCACCAACTGCCCAGTCTGGCACCACCCTTTAGAATACTCAAACTTCAGTCCATGAAGAGGAGAGGAGTCCTTCTTGCACCATAGGCTTCCCCTGGAAACACGCTGAAACCTCGTGTGCTTCCATGTCACTCAGCACCGCCCGGAAAGTCCTTTTGCCGCTTGTGACATCTTCCTTCCATGCCCAGTGCTCTCACCGCTGTGTATGGACCAGAGCTGCTTTTAGGGTTGTCTTTCAAGGATGCCTTGTCTCACTCCAAAAAAGGCACAGTCTCTGCTTTGGGACATCTGTCCCCCCCATTTTTTTCCACCCCCTGGGGCTGAGGGGTGACTGCAATGAACCCTCCTGGTTCTGAGGCACTGCCTCCCCCTAAATGCAGTCTCTGTGTCACAGGAATAAAACTGGTTCAGTCTATGGCCAACAAGAAAATCCAGCCAAAAGGCCACTCCAATCATCTCTCCCCACTCAGTCAGTCTTCTCCACGTCCCTCGGGCCTAGTTCTTCGTTATCTCATTTCCTATCTTTCTTCTTATTCAGCTCTGAGGAGGATCAGCATTTTTGCAAGGTCCCAGTCATGTAAGAAAAAGGATTAAACATTTCAGTCTCTGTCTGTCCCAGAGCTCCGGAACTCCCACACTCGCTGCTGCTCCGGCTGGCACCTCCTCGCTGCACTCCCCCCCTTCCTTCTCCTCCTGGGCCGGCCGCTATCGCATTCCGTCGTCGCCGGCTCTCCCTCTCTCTCTCCTGGGGGGGGATGGCTGCCCGATGTCTCTTGGGCCTCCTCCACCCTTGCATCCTCAAGGGCCTCCTCACCCCCCATCTCTGTCCAGGCCCAGGCCTACCACAGGGCTGCCCCTCCCCTGCCCAGCAGCAGCGGCTGGATGGGGGAAGGGAGATCCCACCTCCGTCCCTCGAAGTCCCAAGAAGAACCTCCCAGGACCGAAGCTATGGTTTTAACCCCTGTGTGTTCTCGGAGGTGTGTCCAAACGCCACTGGCCACATCAGGTGCCAATATCAAAATCCGAGCACCCATTGGTTTGACCACAGCATCCCAGAATTCCCACTTCTTCCTGGTCAAACCACCACATTCTGAAAATATTTTGAAAAGTTATTAGAATTATTAAGATTTAGATAAGAAGAAATGAATCAATTTTTGCAAATATTATTACATAAATTTTCCAGGCATCTGTGTTTGAAGCTTAAATGTACATGAAACTAATTACGTGACTTGCCTTAATCGAGTTCAGTCTTCATGGACCTTGCAAAGGGAAGTTGGGCAATGGAAGAAGGAAGATAAACCTAAATTTGTCCTAATAGGGACGTGAATAAACATAAAGCCAGAGTAGCTGAGGCTTATTTCTGAGCAGTAGATATTTTGATTTTTCTATTTAAGTAGATACAGCCTTGTGTCTGATATCTGCGTCATCTACGGTTTCTGTTCTTGTTTGATCTTTAAGTAGGAATCGCACCGTTGATTTTGTTTAACTGACCTAAGGATCTGTTTTCATGGACACCACCACACTGACTGAAAGCTCCAGTTCCCAGGGAATGCAACTGGGCCATACAAAGGTGCTATGTCTATATTGGTTACTTTAATAACAGAATATTTCCCCAAACCAATGGTGTTAGAGATGACCAAAAAAATTACAGATAACCAAATCCAAGACAGATACAATCTAGTGGATCATGTCAATATGAGGATTTCTTGTTTGCTGAAATAGGCCACAAATATTAGTGTAACTGACTGAATGATTTATGGGGTCAGGGCTGACATTTAGGAAAACCAAGGGATTTACGTGCATGATACCTCTGTTTGCCTTTTCGACAGCACATAAATGCTAAAATCATGGCACAGTTGTGTAAGAAGTCTTGAAATGGCTCTCCATCTTAAAGGGTTTGTTGCAGGAGCTGTGTATTGCCTATGCCAATAGATGTGTGTTATGCTTGGCTATGGTTGCAAGCTGTGTGTTGTTTTTCTTGGCATGCTGAAAATCTGCCCTCTGGAATGTCACTGCTTGCCTGCACACCATTCTCTGCTAAGATCTTGTGGCTCCCCTGGTGACCTGCTGGTTTAAAACACAGCAGGGGAAACATGAAGAAAGCACAGAAATTTGGATAAAATAAAATTCAAACCTTAAGACACTGAAATCACACAACCTTTTGCAACCAGCATTGACTGGTATCTGAAACTTGCTCTCATGGAGATGGGTATCTCACAAAGCTGAGCTCTGAAAATTCACAGATGCCTTACTATAAAACAAAATTCTGGCACTGACAGTAAGGGAACATTTAGTCTCCCTTAAAATTCTATATAAGTACAGATTTCATGGGAATGTTTACAGTAAACCTCACTTCAAGTTTCTCACTCAGCTGATGTTTCATTTCATCATATACAAATACTCATATGAAAAGCTCTTTAAAATCAAAATGAAAAATAATCTGCTTAACATAATACATTGTCACAAGCACAAATAAACTGACAAGGAATGCATTCAGACTGGAAACAAGAAGGTTTGAATAGAGCAGAGCACTGAAATTCAGACAGCTTTCAGGAGGGGCAGTGCAGATCAAAAACTTGAATAAGTTGCATGATGAGTTTCATAAGATGTGTTTAAGGCAAATGTTGTCCATGTTAACAAGAACACCCTTAAAATTTTCAAACTACATTTTTAGTATGTACTCCCACCTTGAAGTAGTTCTGGAGCAGACTAGATTAATTTCTGCAGCTTGGTGGACTCTCTCATTTAATATTGTCCAGAGGCATAGATAAAAAGTTAAGAAGCAATATTTTCAGAAGACTAGGTAAGCTGAGTGACAGCTGAAAAGAACATGTTGTAGTCCTTTCCTCCTTGTGTAAGGCTAAGCAACGCAGCTTGTGATCATTTATTTAGGTTGTGTCATTATGGGATCCAAGTCAAATGCAGAACTTTTGATGAAGTTGAGTGGTTCATGTGCTTCCCAGGATTCTGGTCTTTCTAATCTTGCTGTTACCATCTGGGCACTTTGAATAAAGAAATGCACAAGCTAAGTCAGGTGGGTCTTATCCCCCTTCTAGCAACTAAACACCTCTGAGGTGTAACACAGTGAAGTACACAACTTCTTTTTCATTCAGTTTGAGTGCATGGGCCAGGCTCTGAATTCTTATAATAGCAAAATCCTCTTTGAAGTTGATCAGTTGTCCAGCAATTTATATTGTCAGCACTTTTCTTGGATTTCAAGTCATCCTTTCCTCAGGATTTGGGTTGAATGAGAGCTTGCCTGAGAAAGAAATCTGAATACGGTCTTTGTTGATTGAATGAGAGCTCAGTATTGCTGCAAGTCATGAAGTGGCCAGGTCTCACTGGGCTGGCTTCTTTAAAACCTACACAGCTGTTGCCTCACAACATACTTTATACATACATAGATATAAAGAAGCACTTGTCACACTCTTGCCTTACAGCAAGATGTAAATACAAAGCAAAACTTTATGATGCTTAAGACACTGCTGGTTTTCACATCAGGATCTTCCTGGGCCCTAAGAAAAGCTTTTATGAAACTAGTTCTTCTCCCCTTTGAAAGCAGCATCTTATATTACGGTAAAGATCAGGGACATGGTATGTAAGGGAGACCAGCTTTTACAAATTTTGGAATGATACAACGATTTTGCTTTTACTTAAACTCATCACTACCTTAGATGTCATTTTTGTCCTGCTTTTCTTTCATTTTGGTTGATGGCATAGAAGAGTTACTCAAGACTATGTTTTCATATGTTTCATATGAAAATATGTTTTCATTCCTGTGAGTAACTTACAGTAAATATATTACATGGGGTTTGTGTGTACTGTAAAAAAAAAAAAAAAGAAAAAAAGAAAAAAAAAAAGGAAAAAGTTTCCAGTGTATCATTTATTCAGTTTATTATAACCATAAAATATATTGAGTAGGAGTAATATTAGGTCTGTGTTTTTCAACTCATTTTTTTTGCTACTGCAATTTCAACTCATTTTTTTTGCTACTGCAATAACGCTTCAGCAAAACTATTTTGTTCTCCTTCATGTTGCATACTTCCTGCATGCTCATTCTTCTACTAATAAAAGGGGGGAAGTTATGATGCTGAAAGCACAATTTTCACCTTCTGGTCTTTCATACTGAACAGGCTTTATGATTTAGTTGCTGTCGTCGTTAATGTCCCTGAAAAAGGGTTCAAAATGTGCAAGTTTCCAGCAAAAGGCAAAAGAAGAACTATCCATAAATCATTAAAGGCTTGAGGACCTTTAAATTATTTATTTTTAATTATTATAGTTAATAATATTTTAATGTATCCTAGAATAAGTGAATTGATTATTATTGATTTTTGTGATGACTTCAGAACAGAGAACTCTCACCCCGACTTAGTAAATTGACTGATAAACTGACTACATTGTTCAACATTAGCCTGGAAGTAAAAGATAAGAAAGCACATGCTTTGTACTCTGATCAACCAAGTTGTCAGTCAAAGCTGCAGAAATATAGCTAAGGAGTGTAAGAACTGAAGGAGCATAAGTTCGAGGCCCAGGAGGGGAAGCATAAGACCAGACAATATGCCAATTAATGGAATTAAAGCAAAAAGATTTAAAAAGGGTTTCCCTCAGGAGACAGCATGAAAGAAAAGACAACAGTTGATTCAATAAGGACAAAAGCACAAATGAGCTGGCTATGAAAAGGATCAGAATATTTACAGATGATAGTGTCTGAAGAATTAAGGAACACTAGCTTGCAATTACTGTGAATTTATTACACCCCAGTAGCATCTTCTAATTTGGTCTCGTCTAGCCTCTGAACAAATATGTTCATCCTTAAATTCCAGAGCAAAAGAAATAATCCCTTCTGGTTTCAGTCAGACTATGAAACTGATTAAGATCAGCAAAAATTCAAATACTATAACAAACAAAGGAAATTTCACTGAAGTTTCCTGTCCATCATCTGTATCAGCATTTGCAGGCTTCACAGCAATTTATGGTTTATTTTAGCAATGCTATGTTCGTGAGGTCCAACAGCAATACAGGTCCTCATGCTCACCTTCCCACACAATGCAAGGTAGAGAAGGATAAGATGAAGAGAAGGGCACAGAAAGTTGCCTTTCACATGTGAAGGTGTGCATGCAGATAGGAGCTGTTCCTTGTGCTGGGTTTATTTGCAGGTCCTTTCCCAGGAATGATGTCTCATCCCCCAACAAGAGATGCCTTTCAGAGTTTCACAAACTGTCCAAGGGGCATCCTTGGGTTTAATACTTGTATAAGGCTCACAAATTATATTTTCCCCAGCACATTTTGAAGAGATTTCGAAGTAGAAAATGGAAGAGAATAGAGGTAAGTGGGAGAATGTTTTAATGTCTCTGTGACTGAGATTCAAAGGGTTTCAAATGATCAACTTTACAAAGCGGTATGTTTAGAAATCTGCATGAACCACCATCCTTCCTGAGGTGAAAACAATTGCTGAAGTATTCTGACTATCCCAAAAATACAACAACCCAGAGAACAGCCACATCCCTCAATGAACCACAGAGCTCTCTGCTGAAAAGGAAATGACCCTCAGTGGCCCCTTCCAATGATACAGGACCACACTGTCAGTGAATCTTGCTCCCCTCCCTCCTTTTGAAGCAGGAAAATCTCATCCTTTTTTTTGCATCTGGCTTCCCACCCTATCCCTTGTTAGTCTGGTTCAAATCAAATCAGAAGTGTAAATTACTCATTAGCACACTGCTAATTGCTCATCTTCTTGTCCTTACCACTGCTGCCCACCTCACATAGGAAGCAAAGCATTAATGATCTGGATTGCAGCTCCAGTGGAGCCTCAGCATCCCATCTTGTGAGTCAGGGCTGAGGAACTCTGTAGGGCAGAACTTTCTGCTTTCTACTGCCTCACTTCTGCTACCCACAAGGACCAGGGGACCAGCATCAGGGGGTTCCCAGGCCTCTATTTTCTGTGGTTAGTTTCCTGTGTTTAGTTTTCTGTGTTTAGTGAGCTTCTGTCATCATTCTGTTTCCAGGTTTGCAATAAGAGCATCCCCCTTTTCTTGCTGGAATGCAGTTTGTTTTGTATCAAACATTTGAAGAAAAGACAATAAAAAGTGAGCTTCATGAGGTAATTCTGCTCCTCTGGATTTAGCAAATCCAAAAATGCGGGCATAGCAAATCCAGAAATGTTTGTAATGTGAGGAGATCAAAGTAAAATTTTGTTGGGGTCAGTTTGCTAACATGAAATTTCCAGGACCAGGGGAGACTTTCTACAGCAGTAATTAAGCTGTTGTGAGAGCCTGTCTGAATTTTCCCTCCTCTGCCTCACGATCGTCCTTGGGAGACCACTGAAGAGAAGACCCCCCCCGCCTATACCTGGCTCTGAAGGAGAAAAGTCACATGCCACAGGCCCTGAGACCTGAAAGCTCAGTGTTGAGCTATTGTTTTCTCAAGTGTGTTTGCTGTATGCTAAGAAGAGGGCACCGTGCCCCATTTGCAACAATAGCAGCTCTGGAAGCTGTCCCACCTTGCGGCCTGGCAGGACTTCTCCTGAGTTTCGGGTGGTCTCCCACAGAAGACCCTCATCTGTTTTACAACCACCATGACAGACAGACTGAGATGTGAGAAGCCTCTTCATCAAGGACTGAGACATGAAACTCCTAACAGGCCCCTCTGCTCCTTCCAAGGACTGGGACTGAAACCCCCAGCCCGGGGGAGGTGTGTGGGGAGGCAAGCTGACCAAGCGAGATGTTTGCCTGCAGATTGTGACCACTGGAGCAAGAAAACAATGGCTCTCATTTACTGCTGAGAACATAGACTACCTGTTACATCTATCAAGCTCATTTACTGCTGAGAGCATAGACTACCTGTTACATCTGTTCCCTATTGTATCTGTTTCGCACCCCCTCACAATTTTCAATAATAAAAACCTCTGAGTTAGCTGCAGCCTTTGAGATCTCCCCAGCGTAGCAGGCAGATCCTCGACTGGACTGCACCAAAGGACTTCGTTTCTGCGTTATATCCCCTCTCTCTCTCTCTCTCTCTTTCTCTCTCTTTTTCTCTCCCTTAATCCCTCTATCGCATTTTTGCTGTAGTTATTTCAATAAAACTGCATTTGTTTTGATTATCACTGCAAACCCCCTTGTACTGTGTTGGTTTTTGCACTCTGAGATCATTCCTACGAACCATCAGGTCATCTGTCCACTAGGACGGATTCTGACATCTGTGCCTATCAGTACAGGGACAAGCACAGAGGAGATCACACATGTCTTAGGAAACTCTGCACAGTCACAGGCAGGTACCCTGACCTCACACTGTGTATTTCTCTGTTCTAACTAAACTTCTACCAAAAAAGAATTGCAAACACATTACTCTGTTTTCTGAACTAATAATTAGGCAAATTGATTCCAATAAATCAAATCCCTACTAAATGATATGCAGAATTATGTGCTTGTATGGTAGAAGAAGAGGACAGGAAATATTGACTCTCATGAAGCTAAAAAGAGCAAACTGATTTTTTTTCATTTGTTTAAACAAAAATTGCTCCCTAGATGGCACACTGTGTTTTGCCTGGAGCAAATGTTTATGGCTGAGTTATAAAATAGAAGTTTGTGGCATCTCATAGTGTTGCTCATGCTCACACAGACACAAAGATACAAGTCAGTTCCTGTCCAATTGCTTTAGATCACGTTAAATCTCTGCTGTCTCAGCTGTTAAGGGGTATCTTGGGAAGCATCAGGTTTGAAAAGGTCCTTCATCTAACACTTGTCTATCTTTTGTCAGCTTGTTAGGATGATGTGTGGTATGCTTTTTTATGCTTTCTATGGCACCCATCAGCACTCCAGGTAACAGCACAGGGAACCAAAACTAGAGTAGTCATGTCCAGAGGAAATATTTTGATGGCAATTCTAAAAGCAGAGATGGGGCTTTGTTTCATCACAAGATTCAAACAAATGCTCTGCCTTATCTTAACTGTGTGTTTCCATAGACAACTCATATAACTACTCATATTTCACCAATGTCATTCTAAACAAACATGAACATAAGGACCACCAAGAATTCACCTGATTTCTTTTTCCATTTTCATCACCTATGGAGAAAATGAAGACTTAGGGCTTCTGCAATTTTTTCCTAATGTATACTGTGTAGCAAATGATCATTACATGGAACAGTGCTAGCTTGTGGT
Source organism: Ammospiza caudacuta (assembly GCF_027887145.1). NCBI lineage: Eukaryota > Metazoa > Chordata > Aves > Passeriformes > Passerellidae > Ammospiza > Ammospiza caudacuta. The sequence goes on along the minus strand of NC_080593.1, from coordinate 109,532,048 downwards.
TCAGCAAATTGCAAATGTTGCAGAAGAGTTGTTCATTACTTGTCTTGGTCAGTGTTGCAAAACTAATTTTTCTTTTTATATTGAGGGAAGTGCTCACTGCTTTGACACAGCACAAGCTGTTTTGCCTGCACTGTATATTAATGAGTTTAGTCACCAAGGTATAATTTTAATAAGCAAAACAAAGAGAATAATAATTCAGAGTTTGCACTGACTGTGGTCTCCACACAGATTTTGAATAGCCTCTGGGGCTGTTATGTACACAAAAATCTGTACTGTAAAGATATCTTATGTGGAGATCAAGTCTTGCTTTAAAATGGTCTCCTGAAAGGTGTGACATTCAGGCTGTGCTAAGGGCTGCCCCTTCCCATAAATCTGCTTCCATTGTGTCCAGAATCACACATGGAAACTCTATGCCATAAAATGAGTGAGAGCCTTGCTGTGGGGAAAGGCTTCTCAAGACTTTTGAGGTTGTGATGTAGGCTGAATTTTAAATGTCTCTGTCTGACAGCTCCATTACCACTGAGTACTCTGGAGGCCAACCAAAACTCCCAAGTTGGAGCACTAAAAATTATTTATTTCCCTATACCTTTCTCTTTGGCTCATGCAAACACTTTCTGTTAATAAGAACAATCAGCAAGACACACCCATGTCTTTGGGAGATGGGATCTCAATGTCCTTCCAAAACATTTTGTCTCTTCCTGTGAAGCCTTTTTTTTTTTCCTCTTTCCTTTTAACATAATAATAACATTAATTACTATTGATAGGAAGGGTAATGCTTGCAGCACCAGACAAGACAACCTAGGAAAATCCCTGGTGAAAATGAATGTGGTCAGAGACAGATGAGAAAGCATGGAAGTACATATCCTTCATTCCGTATTTATTTTGCCAATGTCTAGGGCATAAGTTTCATTCCACAAAAATTTTGATGTGATTTTTTTTTTTTTCTGAAAGCAGGAAATTTTGAAATACTTTACAAAGAAAAGGATCTTTTTTGAGGTGATTGAGTTGAGATTTTGCTTGAGGTAAGATTTAAAATAAAAATTTCTCCTGTCTACTTCTAAGGGAGCACTCACAAAACCACCCACCTCCTTGAACAGGCTAAGTAGCTGAACCTGTCCCTGGAAGTGTTCAAGGATGAGTTGGAGGAGGCTTTGAGCAACCTGGTGTAGTGGAGGTTGTCCCTGCCCACGGCCAGCAATTTGAACTAGATGATCTTTAGGATTCCTTCCAAATGAAGTCGTTCTATGATTCTATGAAATTTCCTCACTGCTACTTTATAGAACTCCTCGGCTCAGGTACCTGTGCTTTTCCTCCTCCTCAACAAAGGCATTGATCAGTGTTCTCCAAAAAGCAATGGCTGCAGCCAGAGAAACCTAGCAAATGGATTCTAGCACAAGTGGTTGCCAGGAAAACATGTCTCCTGGCAGTATGTCTCTACAATAACAATAAGAAACCTGAAATAATTATTTTCCCCAAAAAATTCCATTTTTCTTGACTTCTCAACAGGTATCAATCAAATGGCTTACTCTTTTTGCTGAGGTCATAAAGGGAATGGTCTTTTCATACTAGACTATTTTTTTTTTGGTTTTTCTAGGTCACTGAATAGACTGACTTCCCTAATTGCAGGTTCGAGCCTTCAGATCAGTACCTGTTAACAAAATTGATTCTCAATTATTTTTTGATTTAAGTTAGAACAAGTCACATTTAAAGCTAAACCCCTCAGTATGGCAAAAGGCAAACCAAGACCAATATATGAAGCATTCTGCAAGCATTGTCCTAACTGCAAATTAGTTCTGGTTCATAAAGGGCTCTCTGGAATAACAGCTGAATTACAAATCTTTGTCAGTAGGATAGTGATCAGCACCTGCTCATAGGCAGTAGCAGCTGCCAATGGAGGCTTTCTGTTCTACAAATAATAATGCATACTCATAAATGCACATTCTTCTCTCCCTGTTGTCAAAAGCAGTGAGAAATAGCAAAGAAGTGAATTTTCACCAGTCAGTTTCACTTTGATGTCTGTCAAATGCCAAATGTCTGCCAATCAGTTCTGGGGCAAGGGCAAGAAAGGAAAACCATCCGACAGATGGGGGAGCAGATGGGGGAGAGTGGGAGAAGAGCCACCCACCCCATCAAACTACAGGCAGTAGCCACAGCCACAGCAGAGCTACTGCTTTTTGGAGCCAGGGTGTTTTGTTGTTCTTTTTAGGTTTGGTTTTTTAACAGATATGGGCCCCATCACTTCCACCACAATACCACCCATATTTTTCAAGCTGGGTTTCCCAGGGCGTCCTTCAGTGCATGATAAATAAAATCATTGCTTTCACTTTTTTATTACAGGTAACCAGAAAGAAAGAGAATTTTGTTGGATTCAGGACTTCGAGAAAGAGTTCTTTGCCCTCCTTCCCATAGAGTCACTTACCTAGCCACAATAAAACTGTCTCTCCTCTGTCAGTTTTACCCTCCCAAAAACCTTTCTCTAATCAGCAATTTCTTGAAGTGGACACTAACAGTGAGGGATAACTGAGAAACCAAAAGACAAAATAGTGGACAAATTTAACTCATTAAGCCCTTTAAAATCTATTCATCAAGTTTGGTTTTGTGTGCAAAAAGCCCATGAGAAGACTAAAGCTTCCTCCCCGACTTCCTTCCCAGAAACTGTTAATGAAGCTTGTTTAAGCCTTGCAATCAGAAGTAGCAGTCTCACCCCATAGGTTTTTTCTTCTTTGAATAGCTGAGCTATATAATACATATGTCACAATAATATATGTCATATAATTCAGTCTTCTAGTGTAAATAGCATTTCCTGTGATTTTTTTTCTATTCACTTTCAAGGTGTATTTCTGTGTAACAGCTTTAAAGTGTTTTCTCAGCACTGGTGGTTAATAGAATTTGTTCACAGCAATCTGTCAAAATCAAATCAAACACGGAAAAGAGTGTCAACACAGCAATGTTTTATAAATGTACATCTATAAGCAGCAAGGTTTGGGGAGGGAATTACTTCGCGGATGACTGGAGGTGTGGAGTGAGAATTGTCCATCTGCATTTCCAATGTCTCTTCAGCTCCAGCATATTTTGTAGACAGACTTATGAAACATGGAATACATTCCAGAAGGAAGCTCAGAAGCTCTTCATCTCCAGCTCTTCATTTCAAAGACAAAACTGCTGCAGAGTTTTTCATCTCTCCTGTTCTTCAGATAGTACTAGAGATTCTGCACCCAACAATCTATTTCAATCTTTATATTCCTTTAGACCTTTACTTCCCTAATTAAAATTTATTTCCTAATGTCTAAATTAAATCTCCTAAATTAAATTACTGCAATTAAATTGCTGCAAATTAAACTTATTACCTCTTATCCAACCTGCAGTGGACTCAGACAATGGTAATTACCATTCTCTCTGGTTTCTACATCCTTTTCTTTCTCTTTTGTAGATTAACCAAATCCAAATCTTATAAAAATACATCATGTTTGTAAGTCTTCTGTTCTCTTATCAAGTACCTTTACTATGTTTCATAATTGTGGCATTCAGATTGAATATAGTGTTCTAGTTGAAACCTTGACAAAAAACCTGCTATAATTTATTTAGAAGAAATCACATCTCAAATCTTAACTATTCTCATCTAATGGGATTTATTTCCATAATTTGTAAAGAGCTGTTGAAATATTGTAAAACCACTTGAAACCCTGAAGAAAGCAAATATTCTGAGCAAGTTGAATATATCTTCCATGTGAAGTAATCATACTACGTTAAGAACAGTGAGGATCAGATACAACATTGTACTTTTATTATTAACACATGGTGGTTGAGAAAGAGTATTTCACTGCATTTTCTCAAAGAGCTCCTTCAAATTGTTCATCTGGAGAACAGAGAATCACAGAACCAATTAAGTTGGAAAAGACCTCTGAGATCATAGAGTCCGACCTGACAGTTTTGGTCTGTCAGATATCTTGTGTACATGAATTTAATTGTAAGTAAAGAAGAGATCCCAAATTACATCAGTCCCTGTCCTGTACTTTAACTCAGTAATACATATTTGCAAGTTTCTATCTTTGGATTGTATCTGGCTATATGTCAAGCCTACTCCAGAAATAGGTGATTTGAGCAGTTCTTAATGTCTGTACATAAAAACAAAACATTTCTAAAGTTAGGCCAATTCTAAAAGTAATATACATAGAAAAAAGATCTCCCAAAACTGCAACACAGAAGTAAATTGCAGCAAAGGCAAAATGTCAGATTTTCATGGCTTCATAATAGATGATTTCAATACTTTTCCTTCAAAACAACTCTTCCGTTACAGAATAATGTTTAAACTATATTAAATATTTCACATGCAAAAATAAAATTCTGTAACATCTCTTTAATGGTGAACTGGCATTATTTTTCTTCAATGCAGCTGCAAAATAAGGCTTATTTCTGAGATTCTTAGTGGCATGAGAAAGTCCTCTCAACAGCTGTACTGAACTCTTATGGAAAGAATACAGCTCAAAACAGCCTACCTTCACAATGAAATTTCTTGCCAGTAAAGTAATGTAGTATTTTTTCTGTGTATCAGCTGCATCCTTATAAAGGTGATATATGTATATAGTGATGCCAAGAGTAAATACAATTTTCTGGTATGTGTCCATTACTTCTATTCATCTTGTATAGAATCAGAATTACTAGAGAGCTGGCTTATGGTTTGAAGGATCTATATTTTGCTAGGACAATTTTAGAGCACCAGTTGCAGAAGCACAGTCAGAAATAAGTCATTAGGCCAAAGCAAACAGGCAGAACCATCTTAATCTGATGGTCAAAGACAGCAAAGCAAATACCTTCTGGAGCTTCCATGTTCACTGCTCTGGTTTTCAATCTGTCATTTAAGCCTATCTATGTAAATGCTTATTTTGGCTAAGATGTAGTTTTGGGTGCAACTGAGGTTGGCAGCAGTTCTGTTCTTCCAGACTCTGCCCTCCGGTGATATCCTTCATCAGAAAGGTGACACAGACAACCAGAGAGGTGCACAGTGCAGCAAAATTTGTCAAGGGTTATCTGTCAGAGCCCATTAAAAACATGCTTTAATACCTCACCAAGCAACACTTAAAATCATCACTGACCATGAATTCCCATAGCATCTCTCCCTCTGTAGACTTCTGTTGTTTCTTACTTTTGCTTGTCATAAAAAGAGCTTATGAACAACCCAGGCTTTCATACAGTATTTATATTTTTTCTGCCCTCACCCCAAGGCTGGAACATAAGATGAAAGACCAACAGCAAAAAACAACTGTTCTTGAATGTCTGAAGATCCAAGCTGATCATACAGCTTTCACTTGTTTTCTTTTCCAGATTGGTTCATCTCTGTCTCATTATACTGTATAAAAAATAAAAACCCTAACCCAAAAAGTTGAGTGCATGCACATTTATAAGTAATTTTATAAAACTTTACATAATTGCAATGCTAATGTTTCCTGAAAATCAACAGCCTGAAATAGCCATCTTCTTTCCCCCTCTCTGTTTTTCCTTTCCAACTGTTAAATGTTTTTTGAAATAACTATAACTTGATTTTCCGTATTATTGCTGCTTCATTAATACTGATGTCGATGCCATTCTACATTTATCACCTTCTTATCACATTTCTCATTCAATAGTTCACATCATAAGACTTCATACAAAGGAACAAAGACAAATAACTATTGCTAATTTAGTGCTCTCCTGAGTAAGCTTTATGATGGCATTTTTGAATGACCTTTACTGTTAAACAAAATTCACTGTAGGACGCATCTGATTTACAACAACTATAAATTCAGATACCAAAACTATTAAATGTTTTGTATAAATACTGGTATAATTGCAAACAAAACTATTTGGAGATGAAAAACAAAACAAAACAAAAAAAAACCCTCTTGATTTTTTTACAGCAAAGTATTATACCAGAATACACAGTATTAGATTGCACAGTGCTACATGGTTGGAGCTGCAGCTCCAGGCTGGTTCTGAGTACCTTGGGGGTCTTGAGGTCCTGTGCTAGAACCTCTCCTGATGAATATCTCTATCAAAGACCTGCAGGAGGAGACCAAGTGTAAGTTTGCAGATGACACCAAACTGGGGCGGGGGGCATTCAAGGGGCAGAGTTGCCTTTCAGAGAGACCTCCAGAAAGGAGATCTCCAGGAAGAGACCTCCAGAAAGGAGGAATGGACCAACAGGGATCTCAGGAAATTCAACAAGGGCAAATGCAAGGTCCTGAACCTTGGACAGACTCATCCCCTGCAATAGCAGGAGTTGGGGACCAGACTGCTGGGGAGCAGATCTGATGGATAGGGTGTGGAGGTGTAGGCAGATACCAACCTGGGCTAAACAGGAGTTTTAAGGTAGGACAGGTTTAAGGTACTAACACAATTTGCCCTTGGTTCTGTGGATTTGATGTGCTGTGAGAGAACTAAAAGACCAAGAGAGTTAATGTAAAATTGCCAGACTAACAGCTGAAACTGTCACTTTCAAACATGACTCATGGCCCAACATTTTTAATTTCAAGATGATTAGGAGATAAAGCTGACTCATCCATCAAAAGGGTGGCTTTTCAGAAGGAGCTATGAGTTATCTTGACATGAATTTGAGAGTGCATTTTCAAATTCAATGTATTTACGAATAACATGGAAAATACAGAGAGCACTGAAGTATAAAATTTGCTGATTCTATGAGGTTGATAAGTGTAATAGGGAAAGAAGGTATTGGGGGGAGTGCCCACATTAACATTTTAGGTTTTATTTGGAATGTGCTTTCAAAGCAAGTGTTTTGATTCTGAATGACTGCACTTTATTTCCCATTGTCAAAAAGTCTTAGAGTGCACAATCTACATTGCAGTCTAAGGGAAACTAAGCTGGATGTCGTACTCTGAATACAGAATACTTTTCACTCCATGAGCTCAGGCTAGTCCCAAGTAACCTCCCTCAGCAATACATAAAATGTATATACTGTGACTATTGGATTCCCAGCATCAACTGGTTCACTCTAAAACTAGGTCACTTAAAATCTTGTTTTACTGAGCTGTACCACTTGCTATGTACATAACAACAAATGGAGCTGAAATTTAGTTTATGTAACCATAGAACAATGCACTGGGAGAAGAAGGAGCCACTCCATTAGTATGTGCAAAGCAAGATTTTTGGGAACAGGTTAGATCCATGAAAAAAAGAGCTTAAATGATTCTTGTACCTAAAAATGGGTAATCAACAGCAAAGAATTACTGAGCAGCCTAGGGAAACAGATAAAATAAACACAGAACATCCTGAAACAGATGGTGTTGACTCTTCACTGACTTTCCTGTATTCTTGTGCTGTCAGCCAATGAGTGGCACTTATCAGAGTCAGGTTTGAAATGAAAGTGGTTCTTTACCCATCCACAGTGCACTGGTGAATGCCATTTGGATGCAAATTATTTTTTCTTCTCTTACTGTCTTCTTGTACTTAATGCTAGAACCAGACTGGTTTGACCCGCAAGTTGAAACAGACAAGGTAAGAAAGACAAGTGAATCCATGGACCTTAGAAAGTTGTATTTTAACCACCAACTGCAAAAACTTTTTTTTTCCACAATCAAAACCTTTTCCTGTCCTCTTAGAAAGGTCAATAACAAAGTAAAACTGCAGAAAGAACTTCAATGACATATTCTATACTTGTGATCTTGAACATACCGTGTGTTATTTAATGCTTTTGCAACTGTATTCTTGGTTGATTGCTTCGAGTCAAAAAAGGAAAAGGTAAATTTAAGGCAATGAACCTTCTAGAGCAATGTTTCCAGCCTACATTCTAATTCCAGGAAAATCTACTGTTAGTAGAGGCTTAAATCACTCTACAAGAATGTCCTCACCTTTGCTGGAATGCTTTAGGGTACCTTGGTTTGAGAGCTACTCTCTCTAAGGTTGAAAGGGAGACCTGTTTCTTTCCATTTCAAGTCCTTGAGTGCAACTGTTGAGTAATAACCAGCTTCAAGAATAGCTGTCAGTGCATCAGACTGAACTCGGAGCTGGAGGTGATCAGAAAACAAGAGAAATTTGTGCAACTTAAAGAGAGATAGAATAATGTTTAAAGACACTTGCCCCTGAGCAAAGCAGAGTCCCGTCCTGAGCACTGTTCCAGACGTGCTGGCGGGATTTGACTGGGAGCTGGGGCTGTCAGACAAGCAAAGATAAAAGAATTAGTTTAATTGGAAGATGCCTTTTGCAGCAAGACAAGATTTGAGCTCTTTATTCACCATTCAGTTTGTGCTGGCTGAGAGCACTCATTTTCTGCTTGTTTTTGTACTATATTGTTCTTTCTACTCCTTTCTTTAATTTTGAATATATGCTTCCTGGTCTAGGAATTACTATACCATTTGGGGCATGGCAGCTCTTAATAGAGAAATAGCTCAAACTAGTGCTGTAGTATACATTAATCTCTTGGTTCAAGCCATTCTGATGGGAGGCAATCAAATTTACAGTTAACCCAGGGAGGAATTTGGCCCATTTAGTCTAGCAAGACCTTATGGTCTATCAGACACATATGTCTATCAGACAGCCTTATAAACCCAAAAGGTAAAAATCCACCTATATTTTGTCTTCCCTTTTCAAGTCTCATAATATAGGTAGCTGTCATTTTCCAGCGGCCTATTCAGATGATTTATACTACTTGTATTGATGACTTATGTACTGTGTTCCTCTTGTGTGAGGATTTCACTTGAAATGCTTATTGTCTACTCACTGTTTTAAGAACTTCAGTGCCATATTTTAAGTACTTGCAAGGGAGCACAGAGAGTCTGGCATTTAATTTCCTCTTAGCTGAATGCCGTGACTTGTGTTGCATTTTCTCAGCAGCTTGAACAGCTCTGATACCTTTGACACAGCCACTGTCAGAGGGGTCCAACAGGGTCATGAGTGGAGAAGGTGGGACTCTGATAGCTTCTGAACCAGAGCCATGGCAGAGGGAACTTCACTGCAGTGACCAAAAATGTATGGACAATGTGAAGGATGTGATTCTAGACAGATAAGTTTATAACTGGAAACAGATGCTTATATGTACCTGTTGAAATGGAAGATAAAATCAACAGTCTGAGACTGTTCTCAGTCCTTATCAGGTTCCAAGAAATATTTTATATTTTTTAAAACCCACTGCTGCCTTTTTTCCATAGTGATTATGAATTCTGTACTCATATTATTGGTTACACAGTTTTTATTAATATTTTTCACAAATGTTTGTGGCATAAAAAATCCAGAAAAAATTTGTCGTGCTATAAAATGCAGGACTGTTTGCATACATCAACATGCAAATTTAGAAGCCCAAAGTGTAAGGAGTACTCACATGGAGGTGTGTGATGTTCTGAGAAGTACTGAGATGGCAGCTGCTTAATACTGACTTATTTCAAAAGCCAGTGACTCTCCAACCATCACTGCAGAGAATTCTCTAAGTTGTTTTGCTCAGTCATGCAATGATAAATTTCAGGGATATGTTGCACTTGTGTGAAAGCTAAAGGCTGGACTATGTGAAAGCAATTTGTAACAGGAGGTGACCTGGGTTCTGACTGATGGGTCTCCTTTCCTCCTCACGTCTGCTTTGTAAATCCTAATGGCTAATGAATCAGTTAACTGCTAGATATGACTTGAAACTAAACCATGTCCCCACACTAAGGACATTGGAGTCACCTGCTTTGTCACTGCTCAGAGAAATCTGCCGAGAAATGGGTACAAAGCTGACCTTGCAAGGGGGCCTGTGCTCACTGTGAGGCAGAGCAAGCTCCTGTGGGTGCTGTGAGATGGGTCAGCCACAGCCAGGGTCTGCCTGTGGGCATCTGGGGATGCCTCCCCCCTGCCTTGCACAGGCTGACAGCTGGAAACAACCACCTGGGATGCTCTAAGGGCCTTGATAATAGTGGTGTTCTCATAATAGTATAGTTTGTTTGGAGAGCTATTTTGTTCCTAATGACCCAAACTCGGATATTGCAGTAGCACAAAGGGATCAGCCACACAAAAACTCTCACTGTGCAGTGGTGCATTAAAACACAAAGATTGTCTGAGCTAATGGCCTAACAATAAAGCTCACATTGCTCAGTTTTCTGCTGGAAGCTGGTGCAGAACAAAAACATCTTGCTATGTAAAAACAGTCTTTTTGTTGAGGTCAGTAATGACTCCAAACTGGTATCTGCTATGTAGTTTTACAAATTTATGGCAAGAATGTGTGGTTCCATTATGAGAAATGAATATTGATGTCTGTAGTATATAGAGACAAATTGAGCTCTAATGATTTCCTAATAAAGTAATTTGTTCATAGATCACAAGGGGATACGAGCAAGAAATTTTTAATGGTAAGGCTAAAGTAATTATTTTTCAGCATCTAATTACACCTATGCAACTGATCTGGGCTACATTTGCTGAACTAAATGATGATACAGAATGTCCCACTGAGGTTCATATTCATCATTAAAAGCCAGTTCCTGGCCTTTGACAAGAGGGCAGAGCAGCTCCTGAGAGGTAATTTAATATAATTAGGAGGATATTATGTTTACTATCTGCACGCTGTGCTTGCTTTAGATTAGACCTGAAAACTGGAGAAGTAGAAGGACATTTTTTTTCCAAAATTAGCCTTGTCATCTCAGATCAAACTTTGTAGTTTTTCTTCTTTTCCCATCTCTAAATTGTAGCTAATGAGAAGGAAGAAGCTTGTCACAGGAGTCACAATAACAGTATATGCTTGATGGTGCTGGAGATATGGAAAGATTTGTGCAGGATTTGTAGGGACATGCAGGCAAGGGCCAGCCCTACTCTGCTGGATGCTGGATACAGGATATTTTCATATGTAAACAAGTGCATTTTTAGTGCATAATGCATGTGTCACTGGAAACTTGGAGAGTTTAAAAATTTTTGCAGTGTTTTCAGAGAATATCATATTGACCAAAACAGTGGGTTTTTTTGGTTTTTTTTGTTTTTTCTGTAAGTTTGTTTATACAAACAAATCCAAACTCTTTTTCATATTATCAACAGCTTTTTAAGACTTTTTGTGGATTGCTGTCAGCATGCTCCCAGTGAGCTCTTTTGGGTTGTATTTTTTTGCCATGAAGGAGTTCTTACACCTTCCAAATATATGGGGAAGTTGTGTATATGAGAGAGTAAGTGCAGTTTGAGTAATACTCAAGTTTTTCCATTTTTTGCTCTCTGTAACACCAGACTGACAAATTTACACTATCCTTTTCAGCAATGCCTTGAGGGTTAGGGCAGTGAAGAAGCCAGCAGATCTGAAGAGTTGGACAGAATAGAACTTTGGAGTGGAATTTTTAAGGCAATATAAACATCAAAAAGAAAGGAAATTCAGGATAGTTTAATGACATCTAGGAAAGAGGTTTTCAGTAAAAAATTAAGTAATTTCTCACAACATCTTGAGCACAGGAAAGTTTCTGAAAGCCAAGGCATCAAGGATCTCACAAGTAAGAATACTAAGAGAGAGACTAATAAACATGAGGTCTGGTGGAAATTAATTCAAATGAAATTACTTCTTATTTCAGCAAACCATTCACTTGTTGTATTTCTTGCCTCCACTCTTTAGGGAAATATTTCCCACAAGGTTCCCTGGTCCTTTTCTCCAAGCCAACCTCCTCTGCACTGGAAACAGACCTGGATTTCTGCCATGAAAGGGAGTACACTGGCTGGTACTTTAGAGATGAGGTCCTGGTGGTAAAGTAAATGAGCCTTACTTGGTCTTATCCTATGCAAGCTATGACAGCTCCAGAGCTCAGCTCCCAGGGGTACTGAGTGCCAGAGGCCAGCTCGCTCAGACCAAGGCCGTGGGTCAGCCCCTAGCAAGCAGGGAATATTCAGCTCTTAGTGATTAGCCAGCTCTTATGATTTCAGCTTTGCTTGCTAGGTAGCTTGCCCTTGGCTTGAGGCTCCAGCAGACGGTAGAGAGAGGAAAAGGAGAAGATGCCGGCTGTTCCACGAGTATGGCTTTATTGGAGGGTCCGTGAAGGGTCTCGGCACTTCTTCTTCTGAGTTAGTAGGGGTACAGTATGCTACTTTTATACCCTTGGCCCGGATCCAATCCTGACCAATGGCAAAGGTGTTAGAGTGACCATAAGTGACCAATAGTAGGGTTAACAAGATATTGCCTTACATGGCTATAGGGATAAGGTATAGGGCAGATGTCCCTGGAGTCAGGACTTCTTTGCTGCTGTGTCAGCATTCTATTCTCCAAGGGGCCCTGGCTAAAGCTGAGGGATTTACTAGAGTGAAGAACTTGAACTCTTTCCTCCACTACTTCTCTTCTTCTGCTGAAGTCCACTGCACTTGCTGGCCAGGAGAAGGAAGGGTTTCTTCCTTTCAAGCAGGTCCTTCAGTGTGCAGATAGTCCAGCTTGTTTTGGCACCTGTGATTTTTTCCTTCCACAGACTTTGCTGGAAGTTGATCCCCCATCACACCTGGATGCAGGCACAGAGCAAATCCTCCTAGCACCTTGCACAAGCAGTGCTCCCTCCCACTCCCTCACACCCATCTCTGTGTCTTCTCCTCTTCTCACACCCTCCAATTAATCCCTTCATTCCTTGTGGCACAGTATATTCCCACATATCTCCCCTGACAGCTCCTGTGCTGCTGGTTCTGCATGATGAAATTCAGCTCCAGCCTCAAGTCAGCCTCAATTGTTTTCTGCAATAAAGGTGTGTTCAGCACCCATTAGAAATTTAATTTATAATTTACCTAGATTTTTAAACCACTTCTTTCAGTTACTTAGTTCAGCATAATAACTATGCTCTATCTACAGCAAAGTACAACATGAGCTAGATATTAAAAGGAAAGGTTTTTTTTACTCTCTGTATATCTGGTGCTGCAGTGCAGGGCAATGTCACTCTGTGACACATTTTATCCCTATAATGCTATTAAGAACAGTATCAAAACACCTTATTTGCTTTGCTAGTAGCAGTCACATAAATTAAAGATGCCCAGAAGCAGCTTACATTATTTCTAGCAGCTTTGAAAAATGATCTAATTTTGATTGCAAGGAGTGTAACAACCTCCTCTGTGATATAACTCTTTCTTTGCTTTTTTTCCCTTCATTCTCCAGCCACAAATTTTGCAAACTACAAAAACTAACAACTGGTTTCTATTAACACTAGATTCTCTCCATAAAGTCAGAGCATGGAAAACTAAAAGAATTTCTGCTTTGTTTCCCTGTTTTCTCAATGAAATTCTGGATCTGGTAATTTAAAGGGGATTATGGAATTTACTGCCCCTAATGTTAATCTCTCTCTATCCAGGGGAACCTTTTTCTGTTTTCAATTACAAAAATTCCACTTCTTGTTTGAAAACTGTTACTAGGTGTATTTATTAGTCATGCAATGAGTTTGCTGTTTTTTAAGCAATGTGACCACTTTAGCAAGTTAGGCAAACGAAAGAAGTATTTTTGCCCTCATGTTAAACAGTGTGGTCAGGTCTTCTTTTTAGTTATTCTTCCATGAGTATCAGGAAGAAACTTGCCTGTGTCTCCAAGTCCTGTGGTTTACTAGGTGTAAATCTATGACATCTCACTGATATGAAATTTCTATAAATATATGAGACAGCTCAAAATTAAAATAAACAAACAAAGAATCTACAAAGAGTAATATATTTCAACCTTCATTGAAATGTTGTGTCAGAGCCTGGAATATATCTCTTTGTGGGAAGATCTGCATGATTTAGTGGTACATCTGTAATCAGATGTCTTAAAATTCTGATTTATTTTCTACATAAATTAAGAATTTCCTATTTTAACTTTGAAAATGCTTTCACATCCTATTTTTTATCTCAGTGCACCATAAACTCCCAATGCAAATTTTGTTCAGTCTTTCATCCAGGACACATCTAAGCAATTGCTGCTGCCTTGCCCTGCTCTCAGAACGGATGGCATTCGAGATGGCTTTTTCCCTTCATCAGATGGATTTAGTACTAGACTGGAAGATGACTGTTCTATGTGATGGCAACTTGAAAAGGGTTGAAATTAGTCTGTATTTCATGCCAGTCATTAGAACTGGGTAGCCTGTGCTGCGGGTAACATAAATACAAGGCTGCCATCAAAACATGAGCCAGTAAATTAGTTCAATGGACAAAAGCTCTGGGCCAAATCTCCTATTACTCTCCATCTTTTCACAACCTCATTCTTCCCCTCATTTCACAGGGGCAGTGCTGGGCCAGTGGCCACTGCTTTCTCACCACAGCTGCAGACTAGCAGGGCTGACATTCATTGTGTGCAAAAATCCACTGTTCTCTTGCTCTTGAGCCCTTTTCCCTGGCACTGGCACACCTTCCCTGGGAGGATGCACACATTGGTGGCTCCCAGATGTATCTTTAAAGCAGACAAACCAAAAGGCTCAGGCACAGTGCTCAGAGAACAAACCATGTAAATGGATGTGTCATGATTTATAGCAGCTAGGGAGCTTGGCTCAGCAAGGCAAGAAGTCTGATGGCATTGTAGAGGTGAAAATGCAGACAGTGAAGCCCACCATGTTTATTATGCACAATCCTGGGATGCAAGCGCTGTTCTCCACGGAGGGAAGCGTCCTGCTCAGGCAGGTGCAAGTGCTGTCTGGAATTCATCAGTATGTGAGTGCTCACAGCCCCCTGCTATGGTGCTGTAAATCAAAGGGATGCACACTAATGTAGAGGAACATCGCGTGCATCAATTCATTAGTCAATGGAGTGGGAAAGATTGGCGTATCAGTCATGAAGATATATGAAGTCTGCCTCTTAATGATGTTAGCTTGTAGGCAGTTTGTGATGGAACCTTTGTGGCCTGATGACTGTGTTTAATATGTGCAATCCATACCCCAATAAATCTGTGGCTGGCAAGAGAGCACAGACACTTTGTTAGGTTTATGGAACAAAACACACCAAGTATTGTGGGCAGCATTAACATTTAACAGTGTTAAGCCAGAATACAGAGAAGCTCATTATTGGATCCAGATTAAAAAATAATAATTACATAATGAAAGCAGTTGGTGTGGGCTGTAGAACTTTTTGGGGCAGGATAGAGACCCATCAGATCCTGTTGCTGTTGCAGTCACGCCGGTGTCCGTAGGAACTGGATGTTCTGTGGAGTGTGTGCAGCATTAATCAGTCTAGAATTTGTCACTGCTCAAGGTGCAGCAGCTCCAAGTGCAGGCAGGAACTGACTTGCATCAAAAATGTCATACTGACACACTGCTGAACAGAAGAACAAACCAACAAGCAAACAGAGAAGAAAGTACCACATAATACGGATTTTAAAAGCTGTTCCTTCTTGGTGTCTATACTAGTAAAATAATCCTCATCAAAAGGAAAAAATCTCACAGAAAATCTACTTATTTATAAGAAATTATTTTTCAAATCTTTAAAGACCCAGAGCCTCAGGTGAAGTGAATGGACTCTTCCAAAGTAAATTAAGCAGAATAAATGTATACCGACTGAAGAACTGGCCCTACTTAGTGCTCCAGTTTCTTTCTGCTATGATTTGCCATTGTAATAATATGTGAAGTTGTCATCTACCTCTGCTTTTTTCTGCTCCCACATGAAAAATGGGGAGTTTCTCCCAGTTCTTAGAAGGCATTAGTCTTCAGACATGGCTTTCTGATAAAGCAGCAGCAGCAGGTAGCAGCAGTGCTCCCACCCACACTAAGTCCCTTCAGTGACTGGAGAGCAAAAGTAATTGCACCACAGCTAGGACAGGAGCAGCATGTACAGGAGTAAGGCTGGATGCAGGGGTGAATTGCAAGTGTTCCTTTAATCACTGTATCATAAATGGTGAACCCTGGTTGTGCTTTGCAAACAAACAGCAGCGAGGTAACCAGAATAGCTGCACCTCAGAATGGTTTACTGAGATCAATAGATGAGACCATGCGCTTTACAGAAGAGGTTTTAATTGCTCAAAGTCCTGGCATTAGGTTCATATTTAGAAAAAGGTTTCTCTCCTAATAATTGTGAGCTGGTTTTTTTTTTTTTTTTTTTTTTTTTTTTTAATAGAGCTTAAAGTAATCAGGCCAACAGAAAGACTAATTCAATGCACTACCAAGCACTGGCTTAATCCTGCCCTGGCACACACGTTGATCCTCAAAGATTTTTCTGACTGAACTGCAGAAAATGTTGAAATATTTCTGTGAATATAAGGTAAGCAGTCACTGAACTTTGTAGAATATTAAAACTCCAGATAAAGGTATGGGGACTTAGCTGACAGCACTGAAACAAGCTTATCTTCTTCTTAGCAGTGATTTTAAATACTGCCATTTGAGTGTCAGGGAACATAGAACCATATTTTAAAACCTGGATAAGAAATTCAGTAGGCAAACATGCTTGCAGAAGAGAGCTTTTTAAATTTGTCATGTGTCCTGAATGACTTTCAAATATTGTATTTTTTCATATGCATGTTTATATACCCATGACAAAGAAAAATGAAACCCAGAATTTCTCAAGCATTTAAAAGTATGTAGGAAAATATAAATCCTGTCTGGAAAAAAATACTTGGTATTTTTTTGCCTGCTAGTTGTTTGTTTATAATGTTTGTCCTACATTTCCTATTCTAAACTACAGGACAGGTAATGTAAATCCAGGATTTGGCACGTTTCACCATACAAGTATCTACCTTTATTCACTTGGCATTATTCCTTTAAACCATGTATGGATCAGGGTGAGGAATTAAACTTGCAGCTAATTTTAAGTCTGCTCCTCCTTCATGTTGATCATCCAATCAAGAGGGAAGTGCTGGCAGAAAAAAAGGTGGCCATGACTGATTTGTGTGTTTTCTTCAGGGTAAGATGGTTAGAAGACAACTGACCACCATTTGGAGGACTTAATTCAGCTACTAGAGATTTGGAGCTCAAGAGGGAGGTTTTCACCCTGACAAAGACTGAGGTGTATCACTATTTTAACCACCATTTTATGAAGAGAGAGGAAGCTTAAACCAACGAATCCTTTTTCTTTCTCTGCAACAGAGAACACATTTGGTTTCTGTGAAGAAACAAAGGCACTCACTTTCTTAAATGTATTTATAATTTTTTTGATATTTTAAAATTTGTTACCAGTATTGTTTGAAGCAGAAAAAATGTTTTATATACCTCTCTGCAAAATCCATGCTGGTTTTACCATAAATACACAGATATTTTGAGTCAGAGTGAAAGATGATCTAGCCCAACATCCTGCTTTGACAGATTAAAATATTGGCTGCCAGGAAAAAGTTTTAGAGCACACAGTAACACTTATTTTGCCAATCTCCAGTGGTCCGTAACTCAGTGATTTCACCTAATGTCTTTTACTTGTTTTTAACCTGTGTTGGAGGGACTTGCTATTCTTTGGGGTTTGAGGGGACTTTATTGATAGGCATTGCAGTTCTGTTTGGCATCCAGACCACACCATGGCAAGAATTTCCACAGTTTTACTCATTTTGTTTCTTTTGAACCTGATGGGGATTTCTTTCATGTGATGCCTCTGTTATGCTTCCATACTCGCCCCTTCCTGGGCACCCCAAAGAGTCATATATTTGGGAGGGATGGTGAATGAATTCACAAAAAATCACAATAAAAATACGCAGAAGGTTTGAGTACTGAATCAAGGGAGTGTCATAGGGTAGAGTATTTCCACAAAATAAGGTTTGAGGTTGAAGATCAAGGAGTCTGTGCAGAGTAAAGGGCAGCCAAAACACAAATTCAGAGTCTGCACCAAACATTTAAGTGTAAAGAATGCTGGGGAGGGAGGAGTTTGAAAATGGTGACAACAATTTGGAAGAGAGACAAAGGAAATGCAAGTTCAGGATTAATACAAACTTATATAAGAAATACTCCCAGGTCAGGTTTTGGGCAAAACTCTTTTTGCTGCAGGTGCACAGCTAGTGATCAGAAAGTTAATGCAGCAAAGCACCTCTTATTAGTGCTGGCTCTCTTATTCTAACTGGCTGTCATTCAGAGAATAGGAAGCTCAACACTGCATGGAGAATTGTCCTCTCCACCTGTCAGTGATTAATTTCACACATTCAGCCATCAGGGACTCTCCAGGAGATTCTGGCTATATTTCTTTCTTGTCTCAAAGCAGAATTTACTGTCTGTACTTTGTATTCAGTTGTCAATGAATTTTCATCATTTGTGGGGGGAAAGGTCTCATAATTATTTTGATTGCCTTGGAATTAAAAATATTTGCATTTGTTGCATTTGAACCAAACTATTTATGGACCTAACTTTTCAAATATGTTATTAAGCATATTAACAAATAATTTTCAAGCATGATAAAGAGTTGAGGTTTTTTCTCTAAATGAAAAATAACAAATAGATTTTTTTCATCCTCTCTCCTCAGTGCTGCAAATGTGGATTCCTTATTATTTTGACTAGTCAAGCAAACCAAGGCCTAAGTCTGAAATTGATGATGTTCCTCTTTTTGCTTACAGTACAAGATGCCCAGAAAAATCTCAGATAGTCAAGGCACTGAGGAGAAAAGCTGCTGACCTTGATGCAACACCTAACACACACCAGTTCTGAGAAACCATAAGGCCTCCAAACTACTTTGTGTTGCAGGCAAGCAAATCTTTCAGCTACTTCAGCCCCTTCAAAGTTGTTGCTGTTGTTGACCAGAAGCTTTAGCTAAATTCATTTTCTGAGAGATTGTGCTTCTAACAGGATTAATAAAAGATTAAGTTGTAGGGGAATAACAGAAAGGGGTAACAAGGCAAAAGTGGCTGACATCCAGATGAAAAGGACAATGTTACTGGTGAGAAAGCAGCTGAAGGGGCAGGGCAGGACATAACTCATGCTAAATGAGAGCTTGAGCAGGAGGAGGGAAGAATAGGAATTTGGACGGGGAAATTGATGGGAAAACTGGCATCTAAACAGTGTTTGTGTCCAGCTTGGGGGATGTCCATATTAAGTTTTATCTTGAAACACAAACAGGAATAGATTGTTGGACCAAGTTCTGTGTTAACTTCATAGTAAAGTGATCTGTAACTAGTTAACATTTGTTATGGAGAAACAGAATAAAACTCATTCTGCTAATAAACAAAAGCTTTTAGTAAAAGATAAAAGTTAAATTGAAACACACAAAACATTCAGAAAAAACACCCATGATTATTCTCTGGGAACATTTGAGTTCATTCTACCACTTATAGAAAGCACATGGACCTGTTAACATGGAAGTCAAATATGATGTTTAGAGGGAAGACAAGAAAGTAAAACAATACAACATGGTTTAATTTCTTTTTATGCAGTATTATGGACATATCAGAAAATGGGTATTGAGGAAAACAGGTCATGTCCAATGGCAAAATCATAGCAATGGAATGAAGAGGAAATTCCTGTGTAATTCTTCAGAATCTTTGTGACAATGGCATGATTTCTTTACTAGAAGAATTTGATAAAATTTTAACAGTGTGGAAAAGACTAAAAATGATTACATTTTCCCTCATTTGGGAAACCATTCTAATGAAATGCCCATGCAAGAAATTTGATTTGACGCATGAGACTGGTAAATAAATAATTGTCTGGCGGGAGAGTAGTTTTGATTAGCTGATGGTTTGTCAATGGGACCTCCACTGGTTCCAGTGGTCACTTCCACTGATCACAGAATTTGGAATTCCTTATGAACTAGGAAAAATATCATGCACATCTCAAAGGAGAGCCTAGATTTGTGACAACATGTTAACCAACGTGTTGTGGTGTGCTGTAATGTCCCATTTTGGCCTTCCAGGTCACTTTCCCAGGTGTGCCTATACTCTCTCCCTTCCCCCTTACCCCCATGCTGAGTGAGTCCTGTCACTCAGACTTAGCATTCCAGCAAGGCATCGTGTGGTTGGTCAAGTTCAAAGGATGCCACTCAGGCCCAGGGGTCATTGGCCTGTCTGGGTGTCATCTTCCACTGGGCCCCTGCCCCTCTCACCTGGTTGGTGGCTCACCTGTACCTCCCCTCCCCCTGTCCCTGAGCTTAAAAAGGTCATCAGACCATGCGGTCGGGATTCTGTTGGAGCAGTTGCTCACGTTCAGACCTCTGTAACCATGGAATAAACCTCTGGACATTAAACCCTCCAGCGGAATCCTCTCCTTTTTCTCTTCACCATCGCCTGAAGCTATTCCTCCTGAGGTGAACGGGGTTCCAACAAGCCTGGACTTGTTCAGTGCCCAGCTGCAACCACCAGCTAGCCAAGGTATCTCTGGGGTGACACGCCGCAGTTGCTGCCTTTGGCCCAGCAGCGAGGGTCAGACTGGCCCAGGCACAATCTAACTGGTAATATTGGGAGCCTTTTTTCCAATACCAACGCTTTCAAAACTATTCAGGTGAAGTAGAAATTAAGTAAGGAAATAATGTCAAGGGCTTTGTGAATTTCTGCAATCCAAGGGAGAAATTATGTGGAAATTTATTAGAAACCCCATTTTGAAACGTGTTTTTTCACTTCTGTCCACAGGAACAGGGCTCTTGGAAAGTTTATCTTTCTAATACTTGAAGGCCTTGGGATCCTGGTACTTATATTGAAGTACAAGTGATGCGGATAAAGTGAATCGGAAAAGTTTTGCTATTCGACACAGCACAACCTACAGTAGAAAACTGTATCTGTGTCCAACCAATTGTGCTTTCCACTACTGAAGAATGGTAGAAGGCTCTGAGGGCTATTAAGTCCTCGAAAACATGACTCACAGCTTAGGGTTCTCAGCTGATTTATTCTAAGGAAAGAGGAACACAGGAAGTGTTCCACTTGAAGGACAGAAGGCTCTTTGCTCTCCAGCAAAAAGAAAAACAAGGTCAAATGGATGAAAGCTGGAAGTAAAACTCTCTCCAAGTTGCAGTGAACCAGTTTACCAGTGTTTGTGGATTCTCTATCAATAGAAAGAATGAAAAAGTAAACTTGGAACTTTTTCTAAAGGATCTGCTCTGAAATAGAAGCATATTTCATTTTTCTCTGATGTAACAGAGGTCACCTTAGGTTTCTGTGGTGGTCCCTTTATTCCTGCAATTGGTGAAATCAATTTCTCAGTAATGGGGGTGCTGTGACTGAAGAAGCAGAAGAGGGAGACATGACCCCTCATTTTCAGGGAATGAATTTTATTCAGCCAAAGGGGTTGGTTGGAAGAATGGAAAAGAGTGGGTTTTGCAGGCTAAGGAAGAAGAAACATGATTTGAAGAAGGCAGACAAGAATAAGAAGTAAGTGCAGGGAGAAGTAACACTAACTTTTGGGGCTCACATGTTTGGTAGCAGTGTGAAGCGTTTAACTGAACACAGAAGAGGAAATCTTGATAAATCAACTTCTGGTTATTGAACCCTAAAACCCAAGTAGTAGATGTGACATTCTGACTGCTCAGAACAGGATGCCAAGCAGTGATCTATGGGCAAGGCAAAGGTTTGGCAGTTTCCATGTTGGAAGGCCAGGGTAGTTTTTAAATGGGTGTGAGTAGAGCTGACTGACCGCCTGAAAGAAGCAGGAGAACTCACTGTCCTGTGAGGTCCAGCAGAGCCAGCAGGGCTGACCCTTGTGTGGAGCCCTGGGACCACCTCTAGAGCAGGGAAGCCCCAGAGAATTGGAATTTTGGACACAATGTTGCTCTCTCTGCACTGGATTGAAGGTTCTAAAATGCCAGAGGTGAAGGCAAGAGGAAAGATGGATTTATTTACAGCTTGAAAATGTTGTTATTTTTAGAGCAAGTAATGTGAAACGCTGTCTGAGGCT
Source organism: Ammospiza caudacuta (assembly GCF_027887145.1). NCBI lineage: Eukaryota > Metazoa > Chordata > Aves > Passeriformes > Passerellidae > Ammospiza > Ammospiza caudacuta. The sequence continues at coordinate 109,510,419 of NC_080593.1, read as the reverse complement.
GAGTGGAAACTGCTGGATCACAGAGAGGAGTTGAGAACAAGTGAAAGTGAGGAAATATGACAAAGAGCAGAGAATCTCAGCTCTCTGAAGGAACAGGGGTTGTGGATGTATTTCTCCTAGCTGGAAGTTAATGATGACTTTGAGTTAGAGTTTAAAACTATTACAAGTGACTAAGAAACAACTAAGTTAAGACTTAGAGAGAAATTTGTGTCTCAGGCAGGCAAGTTGCTAGCACATTTTACAAATGACATCTGCTCTGAGCAGGAATGTTCTAGGGAGGGTTACATTTCAGCTCAATCAATTTTTTTATACATAATTTATTTCTATAAAGGGGACACATTGATCTGATTTAATTAGGCTAATTAGAGGTCTGTGTCAAATACAGGAGTGAAATATATGGAGGTGGGTAGAAGGCGTAGGAGTGGAAAGATAGGGGGAAAAGTCCTTGTAGGGAGAATTAGTTTTCACTTAGAAGAAAGTGACAGGAATCCAGGCAGCATAAAATCTGGAAATCTGGATGCTACAGAAATCCTGCATGGCTGAGTGCTATGGTGCTCCATATTGAAGCCTGAAGTAGACTGAACAATGGAAAAGGATTGGGTTTTTTTTTTTGCTGAGCTGCAATAACTGCAGGTATACATGGGAAAGAATGGATTTTCAGACAGCTGGATTTGAATAAAGGAAGTGTAGGAATAAAGACCAAGAAACTGAAAGCCATCTGGAGATGTTAAAGCAGAAATTACTGGTTTATCTGTTGAGTCTAAAGGATCAGACCAGCGCTAGGAACGAGAAGACTGACGGAAGGAGAGCTGTCAGGAAGGCAACAAAGCAGAGTTTCTTATTCTCAGTGGCCCCATGCAGGAACACTGTCCTTCATTTCAGAAGGAGCAGGAGACAGTGGAACAGGCTGAGTGTCTCAAGTACACGACAGAAGTGATTTAAGCCAAGTTTCTACCACGACTGAAAATAACAATTGAACTAAATCCAAGATACTGACCTCTGCAAAGGTATTTACTGCATCCTGATGAAGACTGATAATGTAGCCATAAATATAGCAAGTAGCTGGAAATTCACAGTTGTGAAATACCAAGAGCCCTTGAGGCTTTTTTCCCCTTCACAGCAAGTAATGTATTTCAGTGAAATGTGAGAACAAAAAGATGATATCCCAGAAAGATTTATCTCCTTGCTCTGCATTGCATATTGAGCCTGGATTCACTTCAGCCAACATTTTTGTGATCTAGTGCTGCTTTACCAAGGAGCTTCAAATAGAAAGGAGCTGTACTAAGGAGACTCAAATAGAAAATTATGCAATCAATATATATGACTTTAAAAAGCAATAAAATAGTTAACTTGCTTGTAACAAATGTTAATTTGTGACTGTCCTGGAGCATGAAGGTGCAGAAAAATCTTTAACATTTGCATTACATAATTTCCAAACTAAAGCAGTGGAGGCTGATAGTCAACATGAGCACTTTACTGTTGTGAGAAAAAAACATTTTGTCACATTTAATAAATAGGGAAGCTTAGTTACCAAGAAGTCCTGAGAGGCACTGAAAATGGAAAGGGGGTTCAAAGTACAAGACATTTCATGCAAGGAAAATACTGTTTGTGCTGCAGGTATTGAAGCTGGGATATCGGATAACTGGGGAAAGGTGTGAGTCCCTGCCTTTTGTTTCTTTGAAGAGTAAACAGTTAAAGAAGATTCTATTGCACCAAAGAAGTTAAAGAATCTATTGCCCCATATTCTACTGCACCAAAACCTCTTTTTCATTTTTTTGTCAAGTGCCTTTAAGCACTTGGAATTTCCTTGAGAAAACAGTCATCGGAAACAGATTCTTAGCATTAAAAAAAAATTACATCTTAGCAAAAGTGTATTTGAATTATATTCTTGCGCTGAAAGGTGTTAATGACCACAGTCAAGTGGGACTTTGATCTGCGGATTATCAACAGATTTGAAGCAGATGGGTGTGTTAATCACACAGGCTGGTGAACCTCACAGATGGGCCTGCTAATAACCCAGGCTTGTAAGGGAGGATGAAAAAAGTTTTGCAGTTTGATAACTGAAAATAAAAAGCTGTGTCTAATAGCTTACGTGGTACGTGGCTAAATCATCTCAGATCTTTATAAATGCCAAGGCTACAAGATTCACTGTGCAGAAGGTGATGGGAAGGACAAAGGAAGCTGCAGCATATTCCAGGGAACCAGCATAGCCCTGAGGTGTGGAGGCAAAGAGGCGCTGCAGGAGAGGGGGCACACGGGGACCGGGGGGTCGGAGCACAACGGGGAGGAGAAGGCGGCACCCCACCTTTTGCATCCCCACCAGAGCTGCTGCACTCTGCAGATGGTGCTGAGTGATTGATTGTCACAAACACACCACAGATTGCTCTCTGAATTCCTCAGAGCATCCTGAATTGCTGGTATTGCTATTGAATAGAGGGTTGGAGCTGTCCAGTGCCAAAAGAGCAAGTATTTATTTGCCTGATAGGTGTGTAGATTAGTTACTTTGTGAATAACACGTTTGGGGTAGGCTTCTCTCCTGAAGAAATCAATGAAAAAGATTGATTACTGAAATTTATTAAAAGAGTAACATCGTCCTCAGTCCACAGAGAGACAGAGATAAAATGATGGCTTTGTTCAAATTAATTGTAGAGTTCCTAGTGATTTCAGTGTCATCAGCATTTCATGGATAATGTTGAAATACATCAAACAAAGGAATGGTTGGTTGTTTTTCAAAATCTGTCATGTTAACTTTCTGAGCAAGTAGATTAAGTTTATATGCAAAATTAAGTGTACCACTGGTCAATCAGCACTTCAGCAGAGATTTAAAAGTTGAAAAATTTGGGAAAAAAATGAGTATGTGTTTACTGGAGATAATACAATTACAATGATAATAGCTTTTTTATGATTTTGCTATTAGTGAAACTGAACACTTGACAGTTGTTGAAATAAATTTTGAGCAATGTGGAGAGATGGATTAGGAAGGATACTCACACTTTGAAAATTCTTTGCCATTAAGGTTTTAGTGAAAATTTTCTTGATTAAGACAGGAGGACATAAATGTTCCTCTGTGTGGCACTGTGCCATGAGGACCAGATATGCTCTTCAAGACAGGTAAACCAGTGGTTTTCTGAAGTATGTGCACATGAGCATTATCATCCTTGAAAGCTGAATTAGATTTTCAAATGTGTGACTTTTTACCTATATCAGCATTTGAGAGTCAAAATAGTCATTAATTAGAATCTCCACATTAGGAAGGGGGAACAAAAAGATTGGAAAAATTTTGAATATTTGTGTATTCCCTTTTTTGATCCTAATAACAGGTTAGTTCTGGAAAAAAAAAAACAAAGCTCAGTTTGCTTTCTAAATGCAACATATTTAAATAAAGATTTATTGAATTTGTAAAAGAAAATTTTATGCTAATCCACTATATAAATTTGTAATGTATTTTAAATATGCATTTTTACTTGGTTGATTTCCACGTAAATAATGCTTTTTGTATGGGTCCTTTGCACAATGAAAGGATAAAGGATGAGTGAACAATTCAGAAATAAAGGTGTATTTGAGATTTCATCCCTCAGTGGCTTTATCTTGAAGAGCATAATATGTTTTCTACTCATTTTCATTTCATGCCTAGCCAGAATAAGAGAGCTTGGGCTCTGCCTTTTTTGCTTTTACTTCAACATAGAGAGACCTCTATAGGAGTAACCATTGTTTATGTTGGTGCCAGTGGTGGTGGCTCCTTAAAGCACTGTACAAAACCAATTCCTTATCCAGCATTTGGAGTGTGGGAAAGGAAGTGGAGATGAAGGAAACAGGGTGTTTGGGTCTATTTTCATTTTGGAAGGGAACAATTCCTGAGTTTGTAATGGTTGCAATTCTGCTCCATGTGGCTGATATCTGATGAGACTCTGTATTTGCTCCTTAAGATAAGGGAATGGATGTAATATAAAATTATTTTTTTCCTGCCTTGCATCAGATGCCCCAAATTATCCTGAATGATGAGGACCACTCCAGTGACTGACTTGTGTCAAAATGGAGAGAATCTTCAGGGCCTCTTTCTGGGTAAAAGGAACTTTCAGAGATGGACACAGGGTGTGTCCTGAATAAAAGCTGGGTGTGATCGCCTCTGTATAGGCACAAAGAGCTCCTCAGCTCTAACCCTAGAATTTATAATTGTTTTCAGACTTTCTGAGGTCATTAAACAATTTCATTCTTAGCACAGTGTATGATACCTAGCTCACAGTTGGTCAGATGCCTGAGCTCAGATGTTTACATACCAGTTTTTATGCTTTGAAAAACTGGGGACAATTCTCCACCTCTCTGGGGGAGAAAAATGGAAAAACAAACCCGCAAAAATCCCAAACAAAATAGGCAGGGAAAGTCTTCTGCCAGTTCTTAGACACACTCTCATACATGCCAGATCACTTTCAGCTCTCCTTGACTTTTGCACTGAGGGACAGCTGCTGTCCTGCCTGTTGCCAGCCTGCACTTCACTCTGCACATTTCCCAGTGCCTGGCAGCAGGTCCTGAGAAGAGGATGTCTCAGTTCTTTCCAAAGGCTATCATACAAGCTGAAATGTACCTTCCAGTTTGCCACTGGGCACTGCTTTTGTTTACCTTGGCCGCGCCAGGGTTCCAGGCTGCTGTGACCAGTCACAGACTCGCGGGAGAGAGAGGAAAAGTGCACAGATTTTGAACCTGCATCATGACTCAGGAGTCTGTTGCATAAGCCCTGATACAAAGAAGTTGTTAAAATGTGCCCAAAGGATAGAAAAATAACCAAGATGATTTATTCAAATCTTATTTCATGATCAAGGTAATTTTCTAAAACAAAGCCTCTGGCAATATTTGAATTTGATTACACTGGAGTTAAAGTGCTGTTCTTGTTTATGGCTTTTCCAAAGAAAATCTGCTTTTTTGCTATTCACAGCATGGGTAAACAGGTATGACCTGATTGCTGTGCTGGACAAACATTCTCCTTCAGAGAAGGGACAGAACCCTGTGGATTAGTTTTTATCCTTAATGGCAGGATAACAGGGTAATAAATTCTTTTCTTTCTGGGTAACTTGTACTTTTTTCCTGTACTAACATGTCTGTATGAGACCAATGAGAACACACAAATGCAGCAAAATCCACTGTTCTGAAAACACTTGCACTTGCTGCTTCCCAAGCAAACACATTGTTTGGGCAGTGAGGGCACTGAAAGCACCTCCACTCCTGACCTGAGGAAGATTTGGAGGGGTCTCTGCCAGTGAGGTGCAGGCACCCAAAAAGCTTCTGCATTTGGGTGAGGGGCTGAGCAAGCACTGTGCAGTCAATTCCAACAAACTGTGTTAAGAGTATGCCAGTGACATCTAGTGTTTAATATAAAATTCCTATAAAACCCAGTTAGTTTGCTTTGCGAAACCCTTTGCTGCAGCTGGAGTGGTAGGTGCTGTCAGGGTGCCTGATGCAAGGGACAAGGCAGAATGGCCATGGCACCTTTGGCAGGGGACAAGGAGACCTGGGCTGTCGTCCTGCAGCCAGGTGATCTCACAGCAAGCAGTGTGTTAACTTTGAGAGTTAACACCCGCAGCAGAAAGCAAGTAGCATTGCAGGGGTGTTCACAGGGTGATGGAAACACTGTGGTCTGCCCTCTGTGTCCTCCACATTTTTCTGTGTAATGTACACCTTCTTATGTAATCAACTGGCAGAATAGTTCATTTTGTAAGTGTTGGAATGAGGTCTGGCCACTGACAAGCTGTCCATGTACATACACATAAAAAAATTGCAGTGGGTGCAGTATGGGAGGTAGTATACTATAGTTTAATTTTAACAAGAGAAGACAATCTCTCAGAGCTCAGAGCAGGATTGCAATTAGTTCTGAAATAAAATTCCAGCACAGTAGGGAGCTCAAAACTCTGGGTGACACATCACCCAGATTCAAGGCAAAAGAGAACAATATTCCAAGGACAATTGATATCACATTCATCACATATAGGTTTGTGAATTCAATGTTTCTGCAATTAATACTGATGGTCAAGCAGCTCTTGCAGCTTTTTTTTAATGTTTGGTTTGTTAAAACTCCTGGTTCTAAAAATAAGGATAAAATGGACTGTGTGATCATAAACTGTATAAAAATAGATGTATGCCTAATGTTGTGAAACACAGTTAAAGAAGTTGGCATATGAATGACTAATCATCATTGCAAGTATCTCAAGAAATCATTAATGCAAAAATACTATAACATTGACAGTAGAAATAGAATATCAGCTTGAACTATGTACAGATTTATGACATTTTTATCCCTTTTGATATTTACTGAATCATAGAATAGTTTTTGTTGAAAGGGACCTTTAAAGGTCATCTAGTCCAGCATCCTCCACAAGGAGCAGGGACATCCTCTATCTCAGCAAGCCCTAATAAAAATCTATCCCCATCTTTCTTATATGCTCCCTTTAAATATTTAAAGGCCACAATAACATCTCCCTGCAGCTTTCTCTCCTCCAGGCTTAAAAACCCCAAGTCTCTCAGCCTTTCCTCACAGGAGAGGTGCTCCATCCCTCTGGTCATCTTTGTGACCACTCCAGCATCCACGTCTTTCCTGAAGTGTGGACCCTGAACTAAGCACAGCACTTCAGGTGGGATCTCACCAGTGCAGAGTAGAGGGGCAGAATCACCTCCCTCTCTCTGCTGGCCACACTGCTTTAGATGCAGCCCAGGACATGGCTGCCTTTCTCTACTGCAAGTGCACATTACTGGCTCATTAAAAAAAAAAAAAAGTTACTGTAAAAGTAAAGAAATGGACAAGCTCACAGGCTGATTCTCTATGAAGAATCCAAACCAATGTTAAAGACAGTTTTGGCTGCTGCAGACTTGCACACACCCATGCATCCGTACATGATTAGATTACTTCAAGGCTTCAAAGATGCAAAGTACATCTGAATCAGAGGCAAGCTGTAGGTCTGGTGTCTTACATTAGATGAAGTTAATATGTTTAGTGCTTTGAAAGCCATACAAAGTCACTAGAGACATCTCGAATTACCTTTTGAAATAAATTCAGCATCTGTGTTGTTTGATAAAAAAGTGACACACATGTCTGAGGCTTCTGAAGGCAGGGAGTATCAGTGGAGGTCATTTGGAGAAGATTGTGGGACACAACAGGAAAGGACAAAAGTGATTCAAGACAAGAATTATCCTGAGATCAGAGGAGTACTTTGTTGCAGGGCCATAACTTTCACTGTTCTGTTCCTGAAGCAAATTAATGCTGCTGTATAAGTGTGATATTTCAGTTTAGACTGCTGCTGAGAGAGTTAAAAAAGAATTCACGTATATGGAGACAGCAGTAAGCCAACATTGTCTGTACTGAATGGGTGAAGGCACTTGGTGGGACTGAGTGCTACACATTGAACTTCAGCCTTAGCATAAGCAAAACTAAAATGCATCTTTAAATATAGGTCATAAACCCAAGTAATAATTAAAATACCCCTTATTTTTAATGACTCTTTTTTCTGTGGATAAGGTTAGGTACTCCCAGGTGAGTGGAACAAGTGAAAGCCTCACACAGACTGTGCTGTGCTTGATAGTTGTAGTGAATTCTTATTCAATATTCCCTTCTTGGGGTTCAACCAGAGCAGGAGGAAAAAAATGTTGACAGCTCTATACTCATTTTATCTTGGTAGGGTTCATTCATTTTGATTACTGCTGTTGTTACCGTGATGATTTTCTTGGTATCAGAAACAAAACTGCAGTTCTCTACAGTTCAGCTCCCTTTAAGACACCATCAAATTGGTATGACTCTCACAAGCTTTTGTTAAAGTCATGGTGACAGCTATTGAGCTTTAACTAGCACTGTTGTTATGCTTGCTATAAATAATTACTTTCATCAGCCCTTTTTCTTGACCGTAGATCACTGGAGAATGATGAAGCACATTCCAGGTCTCCACACATATTAGCACTGACTTATTGCCTCACCTTCTTCATCTGAATGTAAGAATAGTAAAGGGAGAGAGTTATCCATCCAGGCTTTGATCTCCTTTTATTTTCTGTCTAGTTTTAGAGTTTGACTCTAGTGACTTTGGGGATGGCTTTTGTGTTGTCTTCACGTGAGCAACATTTTAGCAAGGGTCTGTTGGGTAGATTCCCTTGTGCAGCGCAGCTTTTTGCACTGCTAAGGCAGCAAGAAGAAGCTCTAACAGAGACACAAAGTGCTAGCAGAGTCCCCCAGGACAGGAAAATCTGCACAGCTTGACTCTACCACTGCATATCTGCCTGCCTCATGAGTAGGGGGCAGAATATTCTTCAATGGCAAGAGAGGACACGCTGGAGATGTGGCAGAGGAGGCTGCTACTCTTGAGGAACTCCACTGGGGCTGATGGAGTGGAACAATTTTCCAGTAAAAGAAATACTATAATTTTTAAGAGTTAGATGGGTGAGAAGGCTTACATTACATCATGTTGGAGGCCTCCTTGTCCTTGCAGTTATATTGTGGATCCACATCCTAAGTTGAGGTTGCAATTCTAGGTAACATACTGTCCTCATTTTATATACAGTGGGATTGATGGTCATCTGACCAGGCTCAGGGGGAAAAAAATCCAGTAACTATAGTTTATTCACATTACAGGAAGATCAAATACATACTTATGCCAGTGCAAGGAAAATGTAGGACAAAGCTGGAGCTGAGGTGGGAAGAGAGAGAAAGACAAGGAAAGCAGAGTACCACCACTGCTGTTAGGTAACTGCCCCACTGAACCTTTTCCTGATTTTTTGAGATAGAGTGTAGAGCCAGTATGGGACAAGGTCCCCTTATATACCAATGTGCCATAATGGCACTACTGTGCCTTTTTGTGTCATATAAAAAGTTGGCATACAGAACTAGGTGGAGTTGCCTGCTCTTGTGGGAGGACTGGAAAACAACCAAAGCAAAGTATAATGAACGAATTTTATTAAATTCACTTGCAAATTCAGTTGTGATTTAATGTATACAGATGGGGTTTTTTGTTTGGTTGTTTTTTGGTTTCTGAATTTATGAAATAGCTTCTGTCTTTCCTTTTTTCACAAAACATGAATGTAAATAGGATTATTGCCAATTAAAAATATTTGGGGGATTTATTTTTTTGTGAAACAGGTAAGAAATTAATTTCTAACATATGCTTTTCTTGACAGTGTCACTTTAATTTTCTCTTAATCAGTTGGTGGAATGGCTGTTTCCATGACAGCACAGCAAATATACAGTTGGAGCACTGATAAACAGTGATGAATAACAGATCATTAGACTTCAGGGAGAATTCTTCACAATTCTGTTGCTGCTTTTTACATTTGTCAGATAGAGACAACACATTTCACCACAGTCCATGACACCAAGATAAAAGTTGTGCAACTTCCAAAGGTCCTGTGTGCTAAAAGACAACAGTTACTGCCTTTGAAGGTAGGTCAAATGCTGGCTTTAAACTATGTTAAAGTATCTCTTCTAAGAGTTACCTTGCTAACTACAATGATGTACAATACTGAAAGTCTGATCTAGCCTTGTCAAACTAGTCACAAGCCCCTACCAAGCAACAGAGCTTTAAAGACAGAAGCAGCTTCTCCTGACCCACTGTCTCAGTCATGCTCTCCAACAAAAGCAAACTCTTACAGAAAGCAAATTTACCCTCTGGTTCACTGCTCTGGGGTTCACTGTGCAGTGTGTGTGAAAAGGTGTTGGGATAAGTCGTTCTGCTGAAGGCATCAAAGGGGCTGCTCTCGGGGGGAGATGAAAGCGGAGGTGAGGGCTGTCGCACGCAAGGTAACCCCACCGCCACAAACGGTGTTTAACCAAGCCTCACTCTACTTCAGCCTTGAAACATACACACAGATGTCAGAGGCAAATCTGTAATTGTCTTTGTATGGAGAAATAGCAGCTGAGACATTGCTGTTTGAAGGAGGCTTGGCAGCTCTAGATGCATCCTAGCACAAAATTAAAATAAACTTATGTTTTGCAAGCATGTAGATAAGCACTGGGGGAAAAACACATCTCCTTCCTCTTTAAATCAATGATAATTTTGAGAAGAACTTCAGGGGAATCAGAGTTTTATCCTTGTTCTCTTGCTTTTTATGATAATTCCCTGTTCTGATGAAACCAGAAAAGGCATTATTGAATTAAACATTAGAATAATAACAATTATCTGCTTGTTTAGAAAATCTGAAATGCAGAATGAAACAGGAAGGTCATCTGCATGCTCACAAATTTTGTGAAAAGTTTTTCTGAAGTTCCTCATATTCTAACTATATATGATGCATTTAAATTTGCTAAGGAATCAGCTCTCACTGTCAAGACGAATTAGTACCCAACCTGAGGCAGCTGAAGCTTTGCTGTTCTCATAACAGAACAACTGGTCTTAAATGGGTCCTCTGGTTTACCTAGATTGCTATCTATCAGATTTTAAGGGTATAATTTCCCAAACATTTATTTTGGTAACAGTCCAGCATTTACAGCTTTGCACCAGTGACCAACCCCCACTCCTCTTTCTTCTACCTGTTCCCCAAAGCACAGATTCTGCTAATTCATAAGACTACACAGTTAACCAAATCAGAGATTTAAACAGAGTGATTTTTGGCCTCACTTCCATTTAAATACACATAAGTTCTCATCACATTAATTGCTAGCATGCGCAAATTACGGATATTTTAGAAAATGTCCAGCTAAATTTTTTAATTCTTGCATCCTTCAAAGATAACCAAAGTCGGGCTAAAGGTTACAGAAAGCACTCAAATACTATTCCCTTTTTAGGCTTAGACTACTGCCCAACCCATCAGCTTTAGAGCTCATTGTCAATTCCCCCCCCCCCCCTCATAAAGAAATATTTTATAAGCAGTAATGATCCATAGGAACTCTGTTTTGTTTCATATCACTTCAGGGCAATGTGTGACTCTCAGAGAACAAAGATTGTTTCTGTTGTTCTAAGACACTCAGCAGTTGTTATAAATCACAAGGCTTTTCCTCTGCACTTGAAACATAAGTGATAACTTTCATGCTTTGGCATTAGAACTTCTGCATTGGAACACTGTGCAGGCACCAAGGATAATACAGTGTAATAGAAATGTGTGGCATTTTTCAACCATTCCCATTATACCAGACAGAGTGAAGAACCAGCATGGTGAGCCATCTGTGCTAATGCCAATGATGTTATTAAATCATTCATTAAATTTCACCATTTCATGTTGGATAATTTAAATTCTTATTTTGGCATAGTGCATAGAATTCTTTCTCTAGAAATATTAAATCAGTATGCAAATGTGTTTTCTCTGCTTTCTAATAAATTTATGTCTGCACTGAACATCCTTACAAGTGCTGTGGCTCATGTAATTATGCCTTCAGATCTTGATAGTAGAAATAGAGTCTTCCTTTATGCCAGATAAATTGATCAGTTTTTAGCACAAGTACATTTGTGTTAAATGATGCATCCATTTCTGCCAACTTCTTCTGCCTACAAAGCACATTGCCATCCAGAGGTCTACACTAGCCCAATTCCTGCCTCTCTTTGCCAGCAAGGAAAGGTGTTTTCCTCTCACATTTTATATCATTTAAGAGCAGGAATATTTCTCTAGGATCATATTACAGCAGCAAAGCAACACTGTGGTTTCACTGGTCACCACCCTGGTATGCACCTATCATACTGGTTGGCCTATTTCTTCGAAGTGAGAGCTGAAGATACTGGAAAGTGGACATCCCTCTGGGCACTGTGCACACACACAGCCTGCCCTAGAGACCTCACAGCTCAGGTGAGATGGCAGCTCAACAGACAGGGCTGTTAAACAGGTAAGGAAAATCACAAACTCAGAAAATTATTTCACTGAAAATTTTCATTGACTACCTGTTTACACACCTGAGAGTTGCCATGGAGACACCAGTGACCTCTGTGTAGCTGTGTTATGATTTTCATTTGAAGGAGAACAAAAAATCCTTTTCCATGTAATTTAGTGATAGTACAGTAAATCACCACAGGATAATCACAATTTTCTTGTTTAGTTTTGAAGATGGAATAATCCTGCAGATGAGACAGAAAAGCATGCATGTTTCTGTAACTCCCTTATATATGTATAAAATATTCAACATGAGGTTGTCATGAGCAAGCCAATGCAGAAAATTACCTCACTTCACTATCACAGGCAATTCACCAGAAGAAATCCTAACTGGAGGTGCTTTACACAACTGCACATTTCATGAAAAAACTGTATATGACCTGCAACTGCACAAGCCCTTATTCTGTTTTGGTTTGTGCAGTCCCCTTCAGCCTTTTGACTGAAATAAATAACAAACACAGCCATGAAGTAGGAGAGAATCATCACAGGGTAGATTTTGTACTTGCTTTCCAAAACATGCATATGTTCAAGGACAACAGCCTGTAAGATGTCTTAAGTCCTTGGTAATGTTTCACAAATGTTTGCCCATGGTCCAGGCTCAGGGAAACAATTGCCTTTCCCAGCAGAGCAGCTTTAAGTCACTTTTTGTGCATCTCTAATGGCACAAAGGAGTTTCTGCAGGGTCCAAGGTCTGTCTATGGCTCCAGCCTAAGTTTGTGAAGTATATATAGTACTGTACTAGAAGAACAGCTCACAAGCACTGTGTTTTTTGTACTTGAAAGGGCAGCAGGATGCAGTGAAATCCTAAGAGAATAATGTTTTCTTCCTCAGCAGGCTGCACTTCAAAACCCGAGTGTACAGCGTCTTCTCCCTCTGCAGAGGCTCCCTGGCATGGCAGGGGCTGGTTTGTGAATGAAGCCTTTCAGAACCGGCTGAGAACATCATGCAGCACAAAAGGCACAATGGGTCATGGTTTAAAGTTGCTGCAGTTATTCCAGAAACTCAAGGTAAGCATGAAAATAAAGCAGAGGATAAACACATAGTCTTCTTTAAGGTGAGTCTCTGGTAGGTTTCTGATGAATAATAGGTGACAGTCACATTGGAGCAAATATTCAGACATTCTTATATCCAGCCAGAGGACATTTTTTTCCAACCAGTCCATCTTTACACTTTTTATTCTTACTTTATAAATTATCACCTTACGTGTCAGAACCGCAGCCATCTCACAGAGGGTCCAGTTTCAGGCTGAGTGCTTTCTGCTGGGGAAAAGGGAAGGAAAGACAGAATGAATGCCAGAAAGGCAGAACAAGACCATCACTGAGATTTGACACAGTGAATTTGTGTGTGATTGTTCTCCAAGCCACGAACCAAACAATGCCGGCTCATGCGGTTTGCCTCTCGCTCCTCAGTGAGAGCAGTAGCACAGCTCTGGCTGACTCCACTTGCTGAGATGAATTCAGCTCTTACATGGTAGCATTTTCTTTGCTAGGAAATCCTCATGAATCTTCTGGGGTCCTCTTTGATTTTAAACACATCCATTCTTAGAGGATCCTGCTGTGCATGCTTGGAGATACAGAAAAGATAGAGAACCATCTGTGAGCATCAGTACAGCTAAGAAAGCAATGCTGTATGAAAAGCCTTATTCCTTTGACCCATTTTCATCCCTATTTTACCAAGCTCAGAAAATTCTTCATTCTTACTTTGTCCACTATCATTAACAATGCTTCATGATGTTAATTAATACTGCAAGTTGCCAAACCTCAGGCTGTCTCACGTGTGGGTATTAGTTCTGTGGATTTGCAGAGCAACATCTGCCTGTGAATAGATTTTTTAAAATTATAATTAAATTAAACAAAAGAGAATCTCTAAGCTGAATTTGTGGCTAAATGATTAATATAAATCCACGTTTAAAAATTTTTTCCAGCCTATTTTGTTTAATGATTTTTAAGTATGAATATTACATGTCATTCTGCAGTTAATTATTTATGCTGGTGAAACATGGTATTCTCTGTACCCTTTTTGGATTCTAAATGGAAAGGAACATATTTTCTAGACAGTTCCTTCTGAATAGTGATGGCTCACAAAGGCTTCTTTCATCAGAGACTGAATCATCCTCAAGTCAGTTTAAGAAGGATTGGAGTTCACTGGGAGAAACTCTGGTGAGAATAGATTATTCACTGCTGGCCACCAGTGGCGCATGTCAGGCTGCCAGCTCTGGGTGGGCTTCAAAGAGCCTTACCTCAGAAATCCTTTCCTTCCTGGTGGAAAAACCTTTCACATGAAAGATTAATTAATCATCAAGGTCTATATTTCAGAACTTTTGAGGCTTTAGGAACAGTCTTCATCTGCTCAGATGGATTTTGAACTGAGCTTGGAATTCACGAAGTAGAACTTTGACATTTTGAGCTTTTATTTTAAATCTTCACGAAAGCAGTCATCAAATATTGAAATGCTCCAGGAGTTGGTATTAACTTTTTCCACCGAGGTCCAATGATTGCTGTTTACAGATCACTTTGCAGCCAGATATCCCTCATTATGTGAGTTCTTCTAGGCAAGAGTTTTGGCTGAAAAAAATTTGCAGATATTATCTCTTTTATTGTTTAATTTCAGTCACATAAAGGTATGGCTCTCCTGCACCATAAATCCCAGTTAATCACCAAATCCCTGGAGTCAGGTCTTGAGAATTAGACTTCATAGTAAAATTATGGCACTTGAAGAGCCTGAACCATAAGAAATTGAATGAGACACAGGTCCCAGAAAAAAATAAGGTTGTTTTAACTGGTACGACTACAGGGTCTTGTGGCAACCAGTCCTACTCATAAACTCAATGTACCTCTGCATTCAAGGGAGCAGAGCTAAGTGTTACAAGCTGCTAACTACACATGTATTGCTATTGAGTTAAGGAGGCTTCTTCTCTGGGGACAACAAAGCACTAATACAAGGAATTAGAGAACACATCTTCTACTGAAATAAGCAGTGGGATATAAAAACAACAGTTGGTGACACTTCTCTAATTTAGTATGGCAGGTACATCACCTGAGATTAGTCCTTTCTGGAGATGAATTTGGAGATACTCTTGAGCAGCCACAGACACCAGGTGATGTAAAAACTGTGCTGCTACTGCTGCTGTTAGGCAAAGACAAAGACAGAAGCAGACTTGGAAGCAGGCTTGGAAGCAGACCTGGATTAGCACCTGGATCTCAAATACTCCCCAGATGCAGAGACCCTGGGAAAGGTTCAGTCATAGCAGGGCTCTATCCCAATGGTGCCCCAAGGCTCTTCCACTGATGTCCTGACAAGGACCTCACTGTCATGTCTGTCTCTCTGTCTTCTTGCTTTACTCATCTCACCCACCTCTCATCAAGAGAATCATGACATTGGGCTGATACTTTTTCTGGGAAGTACAGCCTCTCAGTGCTTATGCCCATTGCTGCAAGGTAGAGAATACTCTAGGGAAGGGTGAAGGTATTCCCAGCTCCGTTTATGTGGCAACTGGGTTTTCAGGTGCTTGTTCCCCAAACCACTAATTCAGCTCTAAATGGTGTAAGCACAGCCTGTTGGCAAGAGGATCTCAGGTTTCCACATGGGCTGGGCAGAGAACAGCAAGAGACAGGGATACTTCTCACTCTACCTGTAGTTCCTTGCATGTATTCATCTTGGACTCCCTGGAAGTCAGCCCAAATTATGCCTTTAAAAGAAACTCCAAAACCTGAGCTGCATGTATGAGCTATTCACAGGGAAGTTTGCTGATGTTTCCAATGATATCCTGAGGAGTTTTTTTTATTCCATACAAAAATTTTCATTATTAAATAATTGAAAAGATCGAAACAATAAAAACTCATATAATGGTGTATCCTTTCATCCTCAGTTTTAACAGGACTGCTTAGCCTATGTGAAAGTCAGTGCTAACACAAACTGTATCATTGCCTGTACACCAAGCTAGGCCATCCTCAGCTAACTCCAGCAGCTGCTGGTGCCATGTAAACATATTGTCAGCTGTTTTCTCAATTTCCCCGAAGTCCCTTTTGCCTTGAAACCTTCCTCTTCTCAGGATCGTCTATGTTTAAACGAAAATACATTTTCTGACTCCTAGCAATGACATCTTAAATAAAATAACTTCCTGTTATTCTGATAGCAGCTACCACCCTTATTTCCATAGCTTTCATCATTCACCTTTAATCCTCTTTCTTTCTTGCTTGTCATTATTTGTCTTTGCCTTTATTCTTTCTGATCACTATTGTTATCCAATTTCCTTTCTTCTTTCATCTTTCCCTTGCTCCCACTGCATTTATGTCCTGTCATTCTATGATTTTGTTTTTACTCCCCACGTAGCTTTCTATCAGATATAGAACTTTGTAACTGACTTTACCTTCATCTTCCTACCTTTTCCCCCTTTTTAAGTCATGCTCTGAGGATTAGACAAAGACCAGCAGTGCAGGCAGTTGCAGACTTTTCTCTCACAAAATCCACAGGGCACAACTGCTCAGTTTCTTTTCCTGATGAATGGAAGAACAGCCTTTGGCTTCGTTTGTTATTCATATTAGGCTGCTATCCCTGGGGGATAACAAATCTCTCTTACACTAGAGCAGGCTCCCCAGGGAAGTGGCCACAGCACCAAGCCTGCCAGAGTTGAAGAAGCTTTTGGGTAATGTTCTTGGGCACACGGTGTGATTCTTGGGGTGTCCTGTGCAGGGCCAGGAGCTGGACTTTGGTGATCCTTGTGGATCCCTTCTAACTGAGATTACTCTATGATTCTATGATTATCTGCAGTGTGCAGTGCCTGGGATGTGGGAGCTCTGATTGTAAATGGAGTAGATGCCATTGTAGTAATAATATCCAGAATTGGGTTCTGGCCTCATTGTCAGGCTTTGGCTCACTTGAGTGATGTGGGAAGAGCTTGGAGGAGGCATCTGTCCTACATGGGCTTATCAAGCATTTATTTATTCTTTAATTAGACTATTAAAGGCTAGGGGGAACGAGGTAAGAAAATATCCATAACTCTTAAAAATTTTTGCCATGCATTTGAATAGCAGCAAAGTAATGATCAGAAGAGAAAACTTCCACCACCAGTCTAATAAAAACAGAACAAAGGAAACCCAAAATCTCTTAAGAGATTACTCCATTCCAAGAATCATTTAGATCTCTAACATGATGTCCATCACATGACCTTATGATATGTAAGAAAGAAGAGGTCAGAAGTGAATAAGGTTTTTTCAGTTTCTCCCACAAAATTTCCGTATGTGGGATGTATCTGTCTTACTTTATTGAATTTGGTATTTTAGACCACTTGGCAGTATATGACATACATCTATTTCTGAAGGGAAGGATTGCTCCCATGCCAGCAATTACACAAAACAGAATAAATCTTCTTCTGAATAAATGAGGGAATTCCCCTTTCTCCTTTTCCTTTCCCTAAGGGGAATGGCCTTCCAAATTCAGAGGTACACTCTGAAACAGATCCGAAATGAATATTTAATACACTTTATTTGGGATTCAAGCTAATGGAAAATGGGTCATCAGCTTTTACTGAAATTCAAAAAATTTCTGTGATACCAAGTTACTTAGCTGAAGTTCTGGGATACAGCTGCTTTTCTCTTAGTTGTCAAACATGGCCATACTGAATGATGTCGTATGCAGTTCCAAGAAAAAGAGATCGTGTCCTTCTCTTGAGAGAAATGTGTCCTGACAGAGGTGTCAGGGACAATCTAGTTCACTCAATTCAGGATTCAGCTCTTTGTCCCTGAAGCCATTTGCTCAGTGGAGACAGACAACTCCAAGATGTTTCTCGAGAAAATTGAGCTCACAGACTGTGAGATTGGCAACAGACCTGTCCTAAAATACTCACATTTAGCATGAAATCCCACTCGCCTATACATTAATCATTCCTTGGGCTTAAATAGCTAATGTCAACAAGGCTCAGACCTAGAAGGTATTGCCCAAACAAAGGGGATGTGCTGGATTGCACCCACTGAGTAAGTTCACTATCCAAACACACAGGACCACAGGCTGCCCAGAACCTGCAGTCCTCAGTCTCTCTTCTCTGCCATTTTTGTTCTTGTTCTTGCTGCAACTCTCCTCTGTGCCACTGTCTCAAGCAAGGAGTGTTTGATTACAGACAGGTTGGGTTTCAGGGGCTCAGGTTGCAGAATTGTTCACAGACTGAAGAGATTCCCTCTTTGTGCTAGTAGGCACCGACTCTGTAACCCTCGCTGGTGTATTTTCAGGAGCTGTAGAAGAACAGAATGACTGTATGGATCTGCACGTATGGTTGTTTGGGTGTAGAAATCCACCACTCAAATACAGGAGCTTATGTACCTCCTGGCTGAGCAGGCAAGCCCTGAAAACTTATGGTTTGATTCTGACCCAATAGCTGTCCTAAAACATTTGTAAGAGTTTTAGGGTGCCAACTTCAAGAACATGAATTAATCAACTGAGTTAGCCAGGTGGTCTCCCTCTGCAGCCAATGAAAATGAGAAGGTACCCCCAGACCTAAAAGCACTGTCTGCAATAGCCCTGTTGGGGAGAGCTGTGTTTAGAAAGCACTCATGGAGATCAGCTCGTGGGTTGGTGTTGAAGTAGCACGGTGATTAACCAACCCCTGCAGTGGGGAGAGGCAGCCAGTGCAACACACCCAAGGGCTAAGCACAAGCACACCATGGTCCCCAGAGTCTGTGGGTCAGAGCTGGTGAGCTCTTGCCCTGGAAGAGGGCAGGCTGCAGGCATGGCGAGGATGGGGAGGATGCAAAGTTAAACAGATGCTCGCCTGTCTTTTGACCTGGAGAGCACAGTTCACTTTAGAGTGCTCGTTAGGAGGAACACCAATTTCCTCCTTCAGCTTGGTATATCTGCTTTCACTCGGACTGCACACTCGATAAAGTTATTTCTCCTGTAATGAGTACCAATTTAAACTTCTCATGCAAAATTTTGTACTGTAAAGTCGTCCTACTGCATGAGGTGTAAGCATGGAAAGCATCTCTTTGCATTTGTGTTTGTGCAGCACCAAGTGCCAGTGTTTTCAGGCTGGAAGTAGGGTTCTTGGCCCTGCAATAATGAAAACAAAATTGACATTATTTGTTTTGTGGTACTGCCTCTAGGCCCCAATCAAAAATGACACAAGACAACAGATGGAGGCAAGTACACGGGGGAAACACAAGACAAAACATTTATTCATTTAGTAAGCATCGGCCACAGTGCACCAGCTGCTTAGGTATTGAATATTTTGTAGGCATCATTGTAAAGATATAAAAATCATAATAATTGCTGTTATAACCCAGCCTATATGAGAGACAGAAAGGGCTTTTTTAGAGTATTGTATCATGGGAATGGAAAATGTGGCCATTAAAAGCAAACATTTCTGTGAGTGTAAGCATTCAGTCATTCTTCAGCTGTAAACATTATCCTAGATTGTGTTGAAGCTGATAGTCGTGTTCTCATTTAAAAGCTGATAAATGTCATATTACAATTTTCTTATAAGTTTGTCTGCAGTACACAACTGGTTATACTGTCAATGTTGGCCAATTTTACATCTGTTCAGATATTTAAACTGTTTTGAAAAGAAAACTTACCCCTTCCAAAAACATCCCAAAGTGTATTAAAGTGTCACTGGTATATGAAACACATAAGAAGGAAAAGTGGATAACAAATTTCATTGCAGACACTAGAACAATATTTTAAGGATGAACTTAAGAAAATGTAGAGCATGTGATTTTAGATTTTATGATTTCAATCAATATTTTATTGACTGTTTTTGAAGCCTGGCTCAAACAGAAAAATATTAGGTCCCAAACCTATTGCACATCAACCCCTTGAATGGCTTGGCTGTTTTGCTGAGTCCATGGAACCACAGGGAAATTTCCAATGAATTTTCTTTTTCACTTGGAAAAATCAAAAGTACAATTTTCCAGGGCAGTGTTCCATGATTGATTAAATTCTGTACAGGGTTATTTTCTCAGGCATTTAATTTTATTTCTGCTGCAATCACAGGAGAAGAGTTAGAGGTGTCTGATTTCCACGTTTCTTTTCATGTCAGAGGTCCATGCTCATGCTGTGGGTGGCCCATCAGGTATGACTATCGTGTACTATTCCCATTTCCAAAAGTTAAGCTGAAAGATGTTTCCCTAATATGAGAAGACAAGGATATTTAGTTTAGGCCCAATTCACTTATGTCTATAGCAAATATATTTTCCCAGGTGATTTTGCTGCCCACTTACGTTGTTTGAAGCTTAAAAGCTCCATTTACTTGTTCTCAGATTTTATAACTAACAGTTTCCATCTAAGGTAGTTTTTGTCGCCTTCTTTTTCTTTTTTAAGGGACAGAAAGCATTAATGGAAATTATTCCCCCTAACTTTTCACGGACAACCTAAGGCAATTTTACAGGAAGCACATGAAGCAAGTGAAAACATACGGAGTGAGGAGTTTATGTATATAGTACATGGTATGCTTCACCAACATACATAACATTTATTCATTGTTCCAGCTATTTCTTAATTTTTTTTCTTTTTTTTTTCTTTTTTCCTTAAGA
Source organism: Ammospiza caudacuta (assembly GCF_027887145.1). Lineage (NCBI taxonomy): Eukaryota > Metazoa > Chordata > Aves > Passeriformes > Passerellidae > Ammospiza > Ammospiza caudacuta. The sequence goes on along the minus strand of NC_080593.1, from coordinate 109,490,077 downwards.
AGGGGAAGAATGACAGCAATACTGAATTCATTGAATTGGTTCCATGTGTGTCCAATAGTCTGGAACATATTTCCAACTAATATAACAAACCACCAACTCCAGAGAAGGCACATCACATAAGGTAGCAGACTTTTAATCTTTGCAAACACTAGGAAAACATGACATGAAATTTAGAACTGCTTATAGTTACTTTCTCTCATCAGTAAACAATAACAATCTTTCAAATACTAATTGTGTGTTTTCACAGCTGACAAAATCTGTAAAGTACAATTCCTAGGTATATGGATCATGTGAGATTCAGATGTACTTTCTCTGTATAAAAATCAAACTGTAAAATTTGCTACTCCCTCCTTAATATTTTCCTTAGTTATGTTTTCCTCTGAAAGTGATCCTCTTTTTAGGACAAATGGAAGTAGCAAGAAACTTGGCTTGTTCCCAAGTAACAATGTTTGCATATTGAGTATGCAAGTAGAAAGCATTTACATCTACTTGAAAGTGAACATACATTACAGTAATTTTAATATTTTTTTCCAAATAGATATTTTTTTAAATTTTTATCTTTCATTGAATTTAATATGTACTTTGGAAAGGCTTAAAGTTGGAATATCTCTAACCACCCCTCTTACAGCTTGTCCTGTCTCTTATTCTGGCTGGCATCTAGACTAAATTACCCAACAGAGGGGCAATTCCCATCTTTGAATAAGTTCTCATCTAAGTGCTGAATTTAGGCTTTGGAAAGACATTTATGTAGACCATGAATTCCCCAGTAGTGCAAAATAGAAGTTGCATACATTTGCCTCTAATTAAATGCTGGGATTTTGGTGGATGGAGTTAATTACCTAAATTTCAGTCTCATGTTTACATTGTCGGTACCTGTGCTTTGGAATTGCAGCCTTGTTACACATACCAAGCAGTCCAAAATCTTCCCCCCATGGACTAAGAAAAATTTTTGAATTTTGGCCATCTTCTGGGTTCTTGACAACCTAAGAGTTTGTTGCTCTTAAGAGGCCATTGACATGGTCAGAGTTAGCTCCTAAGACTCTTCCTGCCCATGGTAAACGCTTCTACCGTGAGGAAGCCAAAGTCTCCTTCAGCAGGATACGATATGCAGTTTAGGTTGCCACAAGGGGTCAGTAGAAATCAGTGAGAAATATTCCCTCCTTCTCCACCCCAGAAACTATGAAACGCTCACAGGCACTATGTCATTCCCTGTTAATTTCAGGAATCCAGTGAGGGAAAACCAGACGTGATTGTTTTTTCCTTTATAACCAGACAGCCTTTCCCACTAAAATATATGAGTGGTTTTCTAACATTATATAGAAGTTTGCTTTTGATCAAAGCTAGCTGGGGTTCAAAAGCTGGGCTTCAATAATTTTTCCAGGACAATTTTTCTCTGTATTTGTTCATTACATTTGTTAAAATGAGTGCTTCAAACATAGCACAGATTCGTGATCAGGGAGCAAAATTTTTGTTTCTTCCAAACTAGGTTTTGAAAAATTATTCTTTCTTTCTGAGTTAATAAGATTGAATTTAAAATAAATTTTAAATTTAATTAAATCATATGTTCTAAGCAAGTAGTTGAGACCAGTTGCATACATTTTCTCTCCAGATGTTTATGTAACTCTTTTCTATTTTATTCATGACTACCCCATGAAAAGTATTCATCAGACTTGCACTCTTCTCTCTGTATCACATTCCTTTCATTCCAAAGGATGCTGGGGAAAAGTAGGGGGAAAAAAGCTCACCAATTTGAAGTTTGATTCTCTGTCACTTCTGTGGCAAAGCTGCATGCCTAGGGAACATTACAGTCATAAATGACAGCAAATTAAAGACCTGCCTACACCACAGTGGGAACCTGCATCTCATAAACTTTACCAAAGACCATCAGACCATTTTCCTTCAGGCAAGTAGCAGGTCAAGCTGATGTCAGTTAATCTTATACTGCAGTGGTACACTAGGCAGTGTTCATGGAGTCCTTGAAATTCCTCTCACCTTTTCTTGCTGTAGCCATTCATCCTGAACAAACCAGACATAATGCAGGAAAATAGATTTGGAAATATTCTGATTTTAATTTATTGCAGACATGTACAAAAAGGTTCAAAATACTGTTAAAAAATAAGTCCAGTGGTTGAAGCTGTCAGGGAATTATGGGATTGTAGAGTCATTTGCTGGAAGTATTATTATATTTCAGTTCATTTATATGATACAGACAGAAAAAGTAATAGAAAATTAAACTAGATGGGGAATTTTGCTTCCAACAAATCAGAGTTTGGCCAGTCCTGTTGATGCTTCAGAAAAAAAATTTCCATTGGCATCACTGTGCTTTGTGCAGAGCTGGGGGATAATGAATGTTCAGTGTGTTGTGCAGAAAGTGTATGCAGAGTGAAAAAGGCTGATTTTTTATGCATATTGCAAAACCAAAGCAACATTACTCTTTTAACCCAGGCAGTGGCATTCCCTAGGCCTCTTGTTGCTAATATGTGCAGCAAGCAGAGGCTCTGAAACACCATTTTTCTTTTGCACCACTTGCAATTCATTATGACTGTAAAATGCATGCTCATCAAAAACAGTTTAAAAAATCTAATTGGAAGACATAAGAAGCAGTAGATTTCGAGTTGCATTCTGTTTTGTGCATTGAACGTTGTGGGAAATCCTGCTGAAAATGTAGCAGAAACTGGTCCCAATCTATGTTGGAGGGCAAAAAGTGCAAGTTCTGCCACTTGCACTGTGAGAGGCTCATCAGTCCATGGCAGATGGAAGTGGGATTGTGCCATTGGGATGCTGGTTGCACACACTGTGTTCAGCAGAAACCTGTAAGAAATTGCTTCCTTCCCTGCACCCAAGAGAACCTGGAGAGTCACCTCTATGGATGGTAGTAAAGGAAAGTGAAAATAAAATCAGGAGGTCCAGAGCTATTGGTGGGGAAGAAGTGCTGTGTCTGCTCCTTGTTGTCAAGAGGGGTGTACAGACAAAGGAAGTTATGTCTTGGATTCAGAAATAATAAAAATCTGGGTTTTTGTTTTTGTTTTTGTTTTTGTTTTTTTTTTTTTTTTTTTTTTGTTTTTTGTTTTTTGTTTTTTTTTTTTTAGCCTGATAGCCTGGAAAACTCAAACCTAGATTTTTTTGGGCACCAGAACTAACTCATTTCCTCCACTGTGCAGAATGTCATTCTTACTTGTGAAGATCTGTTCAAAGTCATAGGGTTCAAAAAACTTTTTGAGGAACAGTTGTGTCTGGAGGCCCAGAATGAGACTGGACCCTTGATGTGCTGCCTGATGTAAGTAAATATTGCAAGTGATAGCTCATCCACTGCAGACTGAGTAACCAAGGTGGAGGTAAACTACAACCATCACCATGCAGACTTGGAATGCCAAGATACAGGTAATGCCTACATGACTTGCCTCAAGTCACATCAGAGCTCGAAACTGAACTTCAGCATCCTGAATCTCCTTTCTGCCTCTTAAACATCCTGTCTTTAACTACTGACTCCTGCAGTCATGATCCTGAGTGACACATGTGGCCTGACAGATGCACCTGACTGAGGACAGACATTGTGCCGGTGTCCTCAGGAGGGAATGTGGAAGGGACCTCTGGATTGGAGCTCCAGCGTGCCAGGTGCTCAGAAAAGAGCTCAGGTTGAAAGCTTCAGAGGAGCTGTGAGGTGAGGGAAAAAAAGGAAAAGTTTGTACTCAGTAGGGGGGAAAAAGGAAACTCGCTTGATAAATACAAACTCAAGACATATTTAGAAGCTGGGTATGCAAGCTGAACTTTCCCTCGGGCTAATTGCTGTAATGGCATGTTAAATAAATCCTTTCTAAACTTGGCTCTACCACATGAACTGTTGAAGCTGTTTAAATAATGAAGTGCTTATGGACAAATTATCAAAAGTATTAAGCAGAAACAGGCTTTAATTTAACTGGAATTGAAATACATTGTGGCTTTTGTCCATCTAGTTATTGTGACCATCACGAATCAGTTTGGTTTTTTGTTTTTTTTTTTTTTTTTTTTTTTTTTTTCTATTAAACTTGGGGCTTCCTCTCCTTTTGCTGTCCTGGTTAACCACAAATACAACACATGCTTTTCTTCTTTACTGTTTTGTGCTGTTCCATGGCAGACACAGGAATGTTTTTTCTCCTTAATGAGCAGTTGGTAACTCATGGGCCTTTCCTTTTCCATTGTGCACACTCAAGACAAGGCAAAGCTGCTGGGAAATGGAAGATATTTATGAAATGGTACCATGGCCAAGCTTCTTGAAGAAGGATACTTCAGCTGATGAGTTAGAACAGCCAATGCCCCAATTAAATCTGAATGATGGCGGTCCATTCTGAGGAAAATATAAAAGAAAAAACTAGAGTAGAGGATATTCCTGCAATCTAAAATTCTTAAATCTGGAAAGTTTCTCTCATTCTGGGTATATGGAAATAACTAGATTTCTAGATACAAATTTATATGTATAAATTTATAAATAAGCATTAACTCATAATTTTAGATATAATATATATGCAATACATAATTTTATATGATTTTTTCTATCACATATGCATGCATATTTATGCATTTTATAGAAATATAGAAATAACTAGATTATCAGTCACAGATTTCCTGTCATGTTTATTATAGTGGACAAATTACTCTAAAAACCAGCGCAGAGGCTCAAATGGCTGATTGCTCCTGAGAACTAACAGACTGCTAATGGAATTCTATATTAATTTTAAAGGTTTCCCTAGTCAATGAAATTATAGGAATGACCACCCTAGCTGGAGAACCCTAAGTGTCACTTGCAAAACCACCTAGTAAAAGGAGGTGCTTTGTACTGGTTCACCCCTATTTCTTACCTGTTTGGTGGTCAGTTGTGTTGCTATAAAACAGTGGAATCACCATTTAAAACATGCACAGGAGGGGTCCTTGCAAGTGATAAGAAGGAGAATCTCTTCTGCTATTCACCCTTATAATCAGACATCAAGTAACCACAGAATATCTCAAGTTGGAAGGGACCCATAAGGATCAAGTCCAAATCCCTACTCCTCACAGGACTACCTCACACTAAACCATGAGACTGTGTCCTGCAGACAGCCTTAGCGCTACTTCACACAGAAGAAATCTTGCAGATTCATGTTTTTAGTGTTCAGAGATGCCTTTTATTTAAGTAAATATAAGGTAAAATTAGGAATGTATACATACACAATGCGAAAATGTAAGTTATATGTTTGGTGGCTTTTTTATCTGGGAACATACACAACATTTCATTTAATTCTTTTGATAAAATATTTTTTCAAGTGTTTTCAGAAGACAGGCAAAAGAAAAGTATATGATTCCTCTGAGCCTTAGAATAATGTGTTTACATATCAAGGAACCTCTTTCACAGAAATCAATATCTTTTCATTTCATCTGGGAAAAATAATATTAGACACTTGTTGGTTCTTGGCATTCCTAACACTCATTTGCAAAGGGAAACAAAAAATTTTACAGCAGCTTCCAAGAAAGCATATTATTAGATCTTAATACTTAACAGCATTTCCTCACAAACATTGATTTACTGTTGTTATTGTTGTGACTGCATCCAGGTGGTCATATAGTTTGAAGGAAATATGCAATTAAATTGATATCACTAAATTGTACTTGGTACATTTGAGCCTGGCTAGGTCTCAGAGTGAAAAGCAAATCATTTGATTTTTCTTCAGAAATGGGAAACTCAATTCCCTCTTATGAACTTCTTGGCAGTTAGCAACCATCAGGAGTGATAGAGAAGGAGACTGCTTCTAACTAATTGGCTTCTGGAGCTACCGTGGGGCCAGCAGAGTGGTAGACATCCTCATTTAGATTCCCAGGCACATTCCAGAAAAATGTCATTATCCCAGGCATGGTTTGGGCTGGGCTGGGGGCAAGAAGGTAGTGTGAGGCAGAGGAGCTGGGGCAAGGCAGTGTCCAACTCTGAATGTGCCCCTCAAAGTGCTTTCCACTTCCCACTTCCACCAGGAGCCTGGGAACTCTGAACCAGAGGGCCAGGGCCCTGGACAAAATGAGCTATAGAAACAACTTTCTGTTCCTTCTCCCCAGAGGCAGCTGCAGTCAGTGGATAATTGGTTGAACATGTACTTGCACCAGAAATTCTTTCCACGCAGAAACTGTATATAAAGTATTGATGAAAGCTTTCCTTCACAAACCATTTTTTTTTTCTGCCTGAAAAATTGCTTCCTCTAAACATGCCCAGCCAACTCCATTGTGTATTTGATAAGATGTGAATGCATATGCATTTTTGTTTTATTATTATTAGACTTTTCTCTCTGTTGACCTTTATTCTGTGTCTGTTCTAATATCAGACTTGCAAAGACCATGTGATGTGAATATTTAAGTACCATACCTAGAATGCATTAAAAGAGCCTGAATTTCAGAAATCTGGGGCTATGGTTTCCCAACATGAGAGAAGTTTGGCAGTCCATTTGAGCTTTCAGGCAACAGAGGTTGCAACAAGGACATGAATTTTAATTTTCTCTAAAAATCCCCGTGGATTTTAATTGCAGAGTAATAGGATGTGATATTCTTTCTAGTGAAAGGTTTGTTCTTACACAACAACACTGATCACAGTCATCAGAAGTCCTGTCCAAGAAACAATCATTTAAGCCAGGCCTTAGCTCTGTGGTACCTGGATGAAAACCTGCTCAGGTGCGCAGTTATGGCACCTTGTCTTTCATCCGCTGCTGCAGGGAATCTCTGCCCACACCAAAGGGCAGTGGGAGAGGATCAGCTTTGGCAGAAGAAAGCTCATTGAAAATTCATGTATTTGTTCCTCCTGGGACCATGACCTGCCGATAGAACACGCTCTGCGGTGCCGAGGGCAGGGGTGGGTTACATGGCACAGCTGCCCTGGTGCTACCCTCAGCCATCCACCCTGGCTGCAGCTGCACTTTGCCACCTGGGCCATGCACAAACATTCCCTCCTAGGGCAGGGGCAGGTGGCATGGCATGAGGTGTCACTTGGCAGAAGGGTCAGTCCCTCCTGCCCATGGGTCTGGGCACACAGAGCCCACGTGTGCAGTAAGCCAGAGCACGTCGCGCTTCCCGGCGGGGCTGCAGCTCACAGAGTTAACTTTGCTCAAGAGAAAATTATGCCAGATTCTGGCCTTTGAAGATTTTGGTAAGCTCATTTTTCAGGGAAAAAGGGTTGCCAAGTGGGATTTTTCGTGAGTTGACTGCTTTTCAAAGATCTTTGTGAAGGGGCTTGGTTAAGGGCATTGCTGGGGGAAACCAATTATAATTTTTAAATATGTTAGACTTAAATAAACATTTAATTAAAATAAGACCAGCTTTTTCAGCCATTGCCTGTCTTCTCCTGTTTGTAGAGTTGGGGATTTCTGGGGAATTCCTGATACTACACATTTTTTGAGAGCGTCAGCAAACTTCTCAAACTAACCTTCAATACTTCCCTCCTTTTCTCTTCCCTCCCTCCCAACCCTTTTCATTAGACACTTCAACCTACTTTTTAGTCCCTCATTTTTCTGTTTTCCCCTATTTCTTGAAATATCAAATTTTCTTCTAACCTTTTCCTCCTTGACCATTTCTCCCTGGTCCCTTTTCCATGCATTTTCTCCTCCAGTTCAACCGAACCTCACCCCAACCCAAATTATCTCCATAATAGCCCCTTCCTAATGATGGAGGAAAATACCCTGGAACATCAGCTTTCAGCAGCTGGGAGCCATGAGGGGATATGTGACATGATTTTTCATTTCCACTTCAACCCATATAATACTTCTTCAAAAGTCTGCCTACATGTGGTGGCACCAAGAGCTGTAGCTGGGCTAGCAAGGGGAAGAATGAAAAAAGAAGATGATTTCATTGCTTGAGCACCTCCAAACCACTGTATTTATTTATTGCATTATCAGCATTGTTACCACAACAGAGAATGCTGCATTAGATGCTGAATGTGAGTCTTTGCACTTATTAAAACCTATAAATATCTTTCATAAAAGCAAAGAGAAAATATTTGCCACACGAGGATTTTCTTTCCAAATCATTCAACTGATATTACTTTGACCCAGGTTGAAAGTTCCCTCACCTGCCAAAATGATTTAATTCCAAATTGTCTTGCCCTTTTTTTTTTTCCTTTTTTTCCCCCCACTCTTCTTCAGTGACTTCCAGTGCTTGTGTGCCTGCTTGGTAGGACACGATTAAGGAGCACCATACTGCATTGAAATAGACTCTAAACAGTATTTTCATCCCTGTTTTGCTGAGAGACAAACATGGTTTTGTGCAGCAGCTTTACACTGGCTGTTACTGGACTGTCCTGGTTTTGTCTGGAATTGAGTTAACTTTCCTCCTAGCGATGTGTTTTAGATTCGGTATGAGAATAACATTGACCAAACACTGATGGTTTAGTTCTTGCTGAGCAGTGCTTGCCCTAAGTCAAGGACTTTCAGTTCCCCAAACTCTGCCAGTAAGCAGGTGTGCAAGAAGATGGGAGGAGCATGGGCAGAACAGGTGACCTGAACTGGCCAAGGGGACATTTCACACTACAGGACATTTTGCTCAGTACCTAAACGGGAATAGGGGGTGGCAGAGGGGCTGATTGCTGCTGGGGACAGGCTGGGCATCGGTCAGTGGGTGGGGAGCAATGTAATGTGTGTCACTTGTTTCTCTCTCCTCACTACAATTGCTGGTTTTGTTCTATTTTACTTTATTTCAATTATTAAACTGTTCTTATCTAAGCCTGTGGGTTTTACCTTTTTCTGAATCCCCTCACCTCACCAGGGTAGGAGTGAATGATTGGCTGCATGATGTTTCACAGTCAAGGGAATTAAACCACAACAAAGACAGACATTAACACAATGAACCATTCTAATTTTTTACACAGCTTCAAAAACACAGTTTAGCAAACATGGGAAGCAAATACATATGATTACCAACTGCAAACAAATAATCAAAGCATAGCTTTAGCCTTTCCCACAATTTATAGTTACGACATTATTTGCAAAATAAAAATTAATATCTAAACCATCCCAATGAAAAGCTCCAATTCTATTGAAAAGAGTGAGACTGAATTCTTATACACAACTGCCATGCACATTTCTACTCAAATTTGCCTTTCTTTGCTCCACGCTAAGCATAAAACAAGATTTTTTTCCCCTATTTTGAAGTATGCAAACCATACCAAAAAATCCTGCGTACTTTGCCTGTTGACCTTAACTTCTAGACTTTCCTAACTTTTAAATGTTTGCTCTTATAAATGTAAATTACCACCAATCTCAGTATTCTTATCCTTGTTCTGTAATTAAGGTTTTGGAGACATTTTGTTTTACATCTGTGGGTATTCTGTGAACTATCACTTTTTAACTTGTCGATTCATTTTTAAAAGCAGAAGTTCTTTTTAAATTTTCATAATGCACAAAAGTTACTCCAGGGAGATTCAGCAGACTGAGGATTCAGTGGCAGTCTAAATTAATCTGGATCAGGTGAGAAAGTGTCACACCATGAATGCCAGCCTGCTTATAAATTCTGTTTCAGCTGTGAGCAGACTGCTCAGACTAGAGGCATTTCAAAAGCGAAGAAAACATTTAGGTCCTACTAAAGATAAACAATTTCTAGGCATCAAGAAAAAATGTAAAATCACATTCAAAGTGACAGGTTCCTCTGCCAGTTAAAATTCTTGAATAGAGCTGGCAAGATAAGCCTGGGTGGAGATCACATACAATGTTGTTTGTGAAATGGATATGATAATGGTGCTCTGAATTTTGGAAAGCTTATAGATCCTAGATTGGAGATTTGGCTGCAGGCATTGTTTTCTTCATTTTCACACAAACAGAAAAAATCTGTAAAAAACTCAATTGGATGATAATTTTTTAGGAGACCTATATTTAGCTGTAATAAAAAGTCCAAAATATTATACTTACCAATAATCTTCTCCACACCACAAGACAAACATTAACAGTTTCTACATAACTCCTGTCCCTCCGATAAGTATTAAATTGTACCATCTGTTAAAATACAAAATGTAGCATAATTTAAAAACTCATATAGAAAAAGACATGAAGCATAACTCCTGTTTTCCAGTTTCAAAGGTAAATTGATCTGTAATCAATGTGGGAATTTTTAGTCCCATTCAGTCTTTCAATCACTTCAATTTTCTCTGCTTTTCAGACACCATTAAAATACAGATTCATTGTTCTATAAATGGAATGAAATTATTCATTATACCTATTAATACACATATGGATTACCTTGAATTGCACACATTGGTTATTACATAGTTCAGACAAATCACTAAATACTTAGTATATTGTATTACTTTTTTTCACCTCTGGAAAATAATCCAATGCATGGCATTTACCAAACTACAGAAATTTGATACACTAAGCATGGCTGAAAGAGTCTGCCCTGTCTGATCAAATCATCAAACTAATGATGCAGCCATGTAAAATGTCTCCTTCTAGTTAAAATTTTCATCATATCTTAATAGGCATTTTATATGTCATGTCCATCATTTAGAGGAGATAATTTCCATACAGGCTATGAAAAAAAAAAGAACCCCCAAACCATTTCTCTTGTACTTAGTTATACAGGTCTTCATCTCCTATCTACTTCTTGCTACTAAGAATTCATGCATGTGAATAAAGAATAGCATCCTTACACTATTTTTAAGACTAAACATTTTCCCCAATGTAAGGAATTAATAGCCAGTGGGATTTGATATATCTTGAAATATTAATAAAGACACAGAGCTTTATCTGAGAAATTAGACCTTGTATGCCATATGTTTTTCAGATTTTTACGTCTTTTCATTTTGTTATAAAAGTTTAGAGAATATTATACCCATCTCTGAGGACGTGTTTTATTTAGCTCTTAAGTGTCTGCATTCATATTTCACTTACAACACTTTCCAAAAATACTGCCTTCAGCAACCTGAGAGCCAAAGCAGAGGGGTGGCTTCAAAAATGGGAACTATGGGAGTTTTCTTTTACTACCAAATAACTGCATTTCAGCTCTCATCAGTCAGGGGATACCCCTCTACCCCACCCCACCCCCAATACTTTTGATGTGTCTTGCAAAGTTGTAAGTGACTGTTTGTGAAACCAGGCTTTTAGATGGTGAACTCGCTGTTGTGAACTACAGAACTGCCCTTATCTATTAAAAGGTCAAGTGGATTGTCAAACCACTAAATTTCTGCGAAATTCTGACTGCTGGCAGAAAGGCACTTCAGTCAATGCTCACATGACTCTAAGATTTTGTCCTTAAAAGAAAAGGTGATGTTGGCTAAGTTTTGTCTTAGGCATATGCAGTAGTGGCAGATGTTCTTGGCAATTTTTAAATGAGCGCCAGATGGTAGCTTAGAAGCTTGACCTTAAACATTTTCTCTCCTTCAACCATAATTTTTAAATGAAGAGATGTGTAGAGCTTGTTAAGTTTTCTCCAGGATTCAGACTGAAGATAAAATGATGAGGCTCATCAAGAAGATGGATGATGATATTATCTTGTCTTGAATGCATCGCAAGTGAAGTTTGACAGAATCATCTGTTCACCATTATCTATAAAAAGATTTTAAGGGAAAAGAAATAGCCTGGTAATTTTGTTCTTTTTACACCTCTTAGAAACAAAAGAAAATATATTTTCTGTTTGAATCTTTTATTCATTGTTTGATAAATTTTTATCTATTTATGCAGATTATTTTCTGCTAGGCTGCTCAGGGTAAACCTTAACATGATGTGTTTATCCTAACAGAGAACAAACAGCTCTGCTCTGAGATTTAAAGAACTCATGTAAAACTTCCTTTCTACTTCAAAAGATGATATACATATTTTTAGATCATTTACTACTCTTATCAAAGTAATCACCAGATAGTTTGTCAGAGATTGTAAGAAAATTCATCTCCACAGGAAGCTTTATCATTTAGAAAATAACATCTTAAATCACCAAACTCTCCTGCCTGCTGGACTTATTTTCTACATGCAAGGTTAAAGGAGGATAACTCATTGTTCATTTCCTCATTAGAAAAGAAAACAGCATGTCATTGCAGTAAAACTTCTGTTTGCTACTTCTAGAATGGGTACATGTAGTGAAGTGGGTGATTTCTGAATGCACAATGGATGTGTGCTGTAAAATCATCATCTGATTTAATTTTCTCCATTAATTTCTTTTTGCTCTAATGCACCCACAATTCTACCATTTACACTGAAAATTGTACTCCAGAGTCACATTTCTTCCAGCAGAGAGCAGGCTCAACTCCATCTAAGAAGGGCAGCAGGCTCAGGGCAGGAGTTGAATCCTTTTGGGGCACAGGGACAAGATCAGAACTGTGGGGACACAACTTGGCTGGGCTCTGCATATCCCACTTCCCTCCCATGGGTATGATAGTGGTGCAAGCAGACAGGGCCATATCCATGTCTTATCCCAAAGTGAGCTTGAAAACACAGTGGAAATGCATTAATAGTGCATCTAGTAGTTTATATATAAACATAAAAGCATCAGATATGGTCTGAACTTGCAGACTGTGGCTAACTTTGTCCCCTTGTAGGACAGTGTGACCCACCTAGTGGACAAGAGAAACACCGCAGATGTTGGCTAGCTACAGCTTTGGTGAAGCCTTGACACTATTCTCCACAGTATTCTTCTGGAAAAACTGGTTGTTCATGGCTTGGATGAGGAATGCTTCAGTGAGTAAAAAAGGCACCTGGATGGCCAGGCCAGAGTGGTGATGAGCGGAGTTAAATCCAGTTGGTGACCAGTCACAAGAGATGATCCTCAGTGCTGTTTAATAACCATCAGTGAGTTCACAGAAAGCACCAACTTGGGTGGGAGTGCTGGTGGGCTGCAGGGCAGGAAGGCTCTACAGAGGGATCTGAGCAGGCTGGATTGATGGGCTGAGGCCAATTGTATGAGGCTGAAAGGGCAAAATGTTAGGTGCTGCGCTTGGGTCACAACAACCCCATGCAGAGCTGCAGGCTGGGGGAAGAGTGGCTGGAAAATTATCTGAAGTAAAAAGCCTCAGGGGTGCTGATCGACACCCATCTGAACATGAGCCAGTGTTGTTTTGGCCAAGAAATGCGCTGGCTTGTATCAGAAATAATGTGTCCAGGACCAGGGCAGTGATTGCCCCCTGTAATTAGCACACGTGAGACCACATGTTGAATTTTGTTCAATCCTCCTTACAAGACATAGAGAGGCTGGAGGATATCCAGAGGAGGATAAGGGAACTGGTGAAGGCTCTGGACCCCCAGCCTTGCAAGGAGTGGCTGGGTTGTATAGCCTGGAGAAAAAGAGGATGGGGAAGATCTTACTGCTCTCTACAACTACCAGAAAGAAGGTTGTAGTTATGTGGGGGTAGGCTCTTCTCCCAAGTAACAAGAAATAGGATAAGAGGCAATGGCCTCCAGTCACATCAAGAAAGTTTTAGATTGGATATTAGGAAAATTTTTTCAATGCAAGATTTACCAAGGACTGGAACAGATTGTTAAGGGACTGATATCTCTGAAGGTATTTTTAAGTCTTATAAATAAGATGCTTAGGATAGGGTTTAATGGTGGACTTGGCAGTGCTGGGTTAACTATTTGACTTGATGATTTTAAAGGTTTTTTCCAATTTAAATTATTCCATTATTCTATATCTTACTGCTTCAACCATTTTTGGCACCACAACTTCAGGATCCAAATTAACAAACTTTAGAAGAAAGAAAGTGAAGGCTAAATAAAGCTGGTGAGTAGAATCTGAACCTTCAGTTGTAAAACACTTCTAGGCCCTTCTGAATGAATAAATCTCTGGAAATATTGACTTGGAAATATTTAAAGGCTGCCATTGATCATATATTTGATCTATAGATAATTCAAGATCTAATAACACATCCTATTAAAGCTGATTAATGTAATCAGTAGCTTTCAACCTGACTGAATATTGAATATTCCTTTATATAGCAATAACTCAAAAGAGGGGGGAGTCATTGCCCAAGGTAAGTGGAAATAAAACCATGAGGCCAAAAAGGATTCCTTAAACATAATTACAAAAGTCAGGCTGTAGTATCCATTTATGCAAATGCCCATTCCTGTATGTGCATTAGCCAGGCAGGGGTACATTTCACTGAGAGAGGGACCCTGGGAGCAGGGAGAGAAGCCTGGGACAATCCCAGATGGCTGAAATAGGCACTTTGGTGCCCATCATCCATGCCTCATGATTCCAGGGAGTAAAGGTGGGCCCATAACACCCAAGCAGCACCTGGATGTAACATGCAGGTAGAAGATTTTCTGGTCTTTGATGAAATATATGAAAAGTACAGTTTATCACCATCCACTACAGACATAACCATCATTGGGTTCAGACAAACAAAATTAACTCTTTTTTTCTGCCTTTTCTCCCCAGAGTTGTCATGAGGTACAGGCTAAGGCCAGCTGACTGCTACAGTACAAGTGAGCATGACACAAGTTTGGCCTGTGCAGAAGGGAGAGAAAGCAGTTTGTTTCTTTTTCAAGTTGCTGGAGAAAGGAAGTTTGTATATCAATAGTCATGACGAATTCATCTTGTGTAATTTGAAACCAACCTGGCCCAAAATTGTCCAGAAGACTGTTAAAATCAATGTAACCATGGAGTGAATAATTAGAATTCAATCAACAGGGAAAGGTGCTGATTCTTAAGATAGAGAAATCAATATATAGCATGGCAGAAATCATAAATTGTAATGGCTACACTCAGAAGGCAACCTGCTCTGTACTTTAAAGATTACCAAATAAATACAACATTTGCTCCCTCTGTGGGTATCTACCCAGTACACACAATGCTCTCTCCAGCTGTACTTAATCTTTTTTTCTTTAATACAGAAATTTGGCCCATGATAAGCAATTTTAATGTTCTGGTCAACTTAGGGAAAATGTTAATTTAAAACAAAAAAGCAAATGGACACAAAGACAGCTTTCTTCATGCAAATGAAAAATTCACTCATGCAGATCACTGTAATAATTATATTAGCCATTAAGGTAAATACCAAGATTTAGTCTGAAGGCGTCATATCATAAAAGTTGTTCTGTTGGTATTTCAGGGATTTAGGGCACTGCCTAGAGATTCTAACAGTTCTATATCTAATGGGCCTAGAGGTGTGGAGATGGTTAACTAAATGGTAACTAAAATGGTCACCATCTCATGGTAGCAACTTGGGTGTTCTAAGTTATTAGAATTTAAGTATAAAGTGTGCAATATCTGAAACTGTTAAAATACCCTTAGATATTTCAGGAAAAAGTATTGAGAAGCAGATGTTGGCATCAAAGCTTCACAGTAAAGCTTTGACACAAGCTTCTATGGTATATTTTTGGGTTTTGATACAAATTCCACTTACAATAAAAGCACAGGAAAACCATGTGAAATTATAAGCAAATATATTGTGCTGTCTGTCTTAAGCTGTCTCATTAAAGATGAGCAATAGTAAATTTGGGAGGCTTTCTGAGCAAGGCCCACCAATTCCAATTGCTAAAATTAAGTTCTGGAGTGCAGCAGAAAAGCAAGCAAACAAGTTACTGGAATAAAATAAGCAGAAAAGAGATGAGAGAACAGAGTGACATGTTGACCTAAAAATTTGCTACATAATAGATTTTATTTCTGTGATCTGTAGGTGATCCTTAGCTCATCTGCACATGGTTTTGCTCATAAAAGAAAAAATCCATTTCTCAATCCTGCAAGCTAAGCTTAGCAGCTCCTCCATCTGCTGAGCTACAGTAGCAGGCGAGGCTGTGCTCAGTCACTGAGTGTTATTTCTATCCAGGGTACAGCGTAAGGTTGCAATTGCAAGCAGTGACCTCCTTTTTAGCTCTCTGAATGGGAATTTGTACCAGGAACCTCCACACAGAGGCAATATTTTGTAGGCGGGCCCTGCCATAATTCCTTTTTTCCCCTGGGGACAGGGAAAAAAAGATCAGTGGGTTGCAAGTGGGTGCTGAATTTCCGTCCTAGGCTGGTCAAGCGATGCTTTCCTTTAGTCCAGGGTGCAAAACCTTGCTTCTCTGCAACTCATCAGACTCCAATTCAGGTCAGCTGCATGACTATAGGCTGCTCTGAGCAATCATGGGAAGTTATTGCCAATCCCAGGATACCCTGGTTTGACATTAAGAGTAACCATTTTAGTAATCTAATATAAATCTCAGTTTTGTGCGTGTCTCCAGCTCTGTCCTGCAGAGAAGCATTTAAACTCTTTATGAGTCTCTGCCATTTAATATTATACTATATAGGATCAGCTTGCAAAAAGGAAAGTACATTGGCAAGAAGTTTCTTTTTTATCACTGCTAAATATCGCACTGGCAAGACAGATAATCTTCCCTGATTACTTCCTTCATGTTTTATTAGAACATGCTCCCGCATTCATTCAGATATTTAATTTCACTATTGATGGCTGCTTCCTAAAAGAAAAACAATTCTGTCGTTGTTTGAAAAAAAGGTTTATATGATATCCAATAATTGCCTAAAGTGGCAGCAACCACTAGCTCAATGCATTCTCCAAGGTTACTGGACTCAAGAGCATTTTCAACTACTAATTGTTTTTCTTCATGCTTCTTCATTTTTCCTTTAGTCTGGTAATTAATTTCATCATTCCTTCCTCAGGTTTTCATGTTCACACACTAATTTTCTTCCTCAAGCTCCTGAAATCTTTTTGTATACCTTAACCTTTAGATAAAGACACTGTCCTCCTGAGCATGCTCCCCATTTCTTATGTAGGGCTCTGCTAAATGAGGTAATTCTAGGGCTGTCCTGTCAGACTCAGAAGGGATCCTGCAGATTTATACAGGGATGATTAAATGTGGGGTTAGTTATTCACAGTTAAAATACTTTTTCCCTTGCAGTTCCATTAAGCACTTAGCATTTGATAGTTAGGTGTAATAGTAAACTCTAAACTTTTTACACCAGCTTCCTGGCTGGCTGCTATCTCATGGGAGAGAGCCTGAGGATCTCTTCCTTCACTGCTTGAGAAAGCGATTGACAACAGCTAAAGGGAAATTCTGAATAGTCACAGCATCAGCTGGGCTTACAGTCCCTCTGAGAAACAGATAAAGATCTAGGTGCTCCCAAAGAGGATGTAGCAAGGAATTGCAGTGGCTGCTGTGGAAATAATGACTTGGTCTCTGTGAATGTGGAGGAGGGTGCTGGGCTGGGTGATGGCAGTGACACACAGCCACCTCTGGCCTCAGGACTCTTCTCCCAAAGGTTTTGGCAGCATTAACCTGACAGCTACTCATGCTCATGCAGGAGAGCACAGACATGTCAGAACAAAATGCCTTACCTGTAACCATTGGAAGCTCTTAGCTGGCAGCAGGTTCTCATTCTCCCAGCACCATAAACTGCTACTTTTGCCATGACATGTGCTCCCCATAGCTTTTGCAATAGCTGTGTGCAAACACTTAAAAAATACTTGTGCTGATTTACAAGATCACTGTACACAGTAAAAAATCAGAAATGTGAAATTCATTGACATGCTCTGATCAGGGCTTAATAAAACCTCAAATGCAAAACTGTGTATTTTTGGAATATAAGATATTTCATTATCACATTTAGAGGGAAAATGTTTGTTATAAAGCATCAGTCTTTGTGTTGCTGGTGACTAGAAGTGAGCCATTTGGTCTGAATGTTGAACCTACCCATACGCTGTATTCTACCATACATGAGACAGATAGAGAATACACTTTATCTGTTCATTTCAGTATACTAAATTGTGTGTACTTGATACAGCAGCTTTTGCTGTCAAATTATCCCATCTTGTGGTGGTGGTGACAAAGGTAATGGTGGCAGGTCTGCCTTTCTAACACTGAGCTAGGGGAAGAAAAGACAGTGAAGCAGAAAGTGTGAACATAACAATGCAGAAATGAAAAAGGATGTTCAGGGGCAAGTGTAATACCTGAAAGGTGTTGTAATTCAGCTATTGAAAATGACCAGGTTTCATGCTCTCATCATCTTCTTAAAGGATTGAATTCAGTCTTCTTTGACGGCTTAGAAGCCTCTTTTTCTATACAATGTAATCTTTACAGGCAGCTGCTACAGAATGCACCATAATGAAGGCAGGTGCTGAATACAAGAAACACTTATGTTACAAGGTGAGTTTCCTACATTTTATTTGAAGTTGATCTATCAATTGCAAACCATGATCTGATGTAGATAAATGAAATGCCCCATTTTGCCAGTAGGGTGGAAGAATGGAAATTGTAACTTCAGACTGCAGACCCAGAATAGTATTACAGCACTATGCATACACTTACTGGGGATGAGGAGGCCTGAGCAAACTCTGTCAACTCATTTATTCTGACTGCCTATAGATGATAAATTACCCCTATATTAAAAATATACTCTAAAAGCATGTGTGCAGATACTTAGAAAGAAAATATTATCTGAAGAAAAAAAAACTATCTCATTTGCCAAATATAATTTATTTCCTCTACTAAAACCTCTCTTCTCCACTCCATCCCAATGTAGCAGTTGGTGATAGTAACGTTGGTAGTTCAGTGGGAGCCTGAATTTTTCCATCTTCTTAGTTCTTTTTGATGGCTTGGGGGCTGTCCACTCTATAAAACTGGTTATTTCACAGCTGGCTACCAGCAGCTGGCAAGTTAGTCCATCTGGAAGAAGGGATGTGGCAGTAATTTTGTTTAGGTTCTGGACCAGGAGAAGAGGAATCACAGGTGAAAAGTATGGCTGCAGACACAACAGAAGTTTCATGTTGTGGAGCTCTGAACTTCTAGGTTAATAAATCCAAACTTTAGTGAGAGAATGCATTTGCTTCTGTGCCATGTATGGACCTCTGACAGCAGGGAGTCTGTGGGATTTGCTAATAATGGCTTCCCTGTAAGCTACCTAACATATGGATTTTTTTTAACTGCAGATGATCCTGAAAATCCTGACTACTTCAATCTATTTGCTTTTGAAAACATAACTTGGCAGTCAGTGTTGTTACACTGACACAAGCAGCAACTGTGCACCTCACACCAATTTGAGATTAAAGAAAACAAACAAAAATTCCTGCTATTTTAATTCACTGCTGGAAGTTTCAATTGTTTTTATAAGCTAAGCTCTTTGTAGATGACTTGCAAATCTTGACAAAGGAACACACAGATGCAGAAAGACTTGGATATAAATGCACCATGTATACATACAGACTTGCACATGTGTTGACTTTAATATATACAATCAAAAAAATAGTTTGATGACAACCAACTAATGTTTGGTCAAGGATGCTCCCATGTGTGTACAGGGCCCACCTTTCTTGCTCCTGTCAAATATTAAAATAAAAAGACTTCCAGCTCTACTGACCAAAACTTCACAGTTTATAAACAATAAAATAAATAGTGGTTCTGTGCTTTAGTTCTACAAGTACTGTCAAATATTTGTCATGATGACTGTGAAGTTTTCCTAAGCAACATATTTTGTACTTAAGCATTTAGCTTTAAAGGAATAATTAAAAAGCAGAGCATTTATTTGTAAAGCAAACAAGAGAATAACAGGCTGCTTTGTTTATTCTTTAGCTGTTTTCCTATAGTAATTAGATAATCCCAAAAATTACAAAACAGAAACATTATGCTTTTCCATTTCCAAAATCAGATTAAATTCCCAAGCACACATTTAAAAAAAAATAACTTACGACAAGTATAAACAACCCCTCCATTTGTGCAGCCCAGATCAGGTGTGTGCTGGGAAAGGCACCTGAGAATATGTCCCTCAGGGTCGCAAGTCCTGCCAGCAAACCTGCTCCAGTGTGGGCTTCTCTCCATGTTTCCACAGGTGCTGCCAGGAGGCTGCTCCAGCACAGGCTTCCCATGGGGTCACAGTCTCCTCCAGGCATCCACCTGCTCTGGTGTGGGGTTCTGCACGGGCTGCAGGTGGATTTCTGCTCCACCATGGATCTCCATGGGAGTAGGGACACAGCTGCCCCACCATGATCTGCACCACGGGCTGCTGGGGAATCTCAGCTCTGGTGCCTGGAGCAGCTCCCCCTTCTTCTGCACTGACCTGGAAGTCTGAAGAGTTGTTCCTCTCACATATTCTCCCTTCTCTGTTTTCCAGCTACAACCTACTCCTGTGAAGTAACTTTTTTCCCCTTCTTAACTCTGTTACCCCAGAAGTGCTGTCACTGTCACTGATGGTCTCAGCCTTGGGCAGTGGTGGGTCTGTCCTGGAGCCAGGTGACACCTGCCCTGTCACACATGGGGGAAGCTTCTAGCAGCTTCTCACAGAAGCCACCCCTGTAGCCTGCCTCCCCCTGCCCCCAGATATTGTCATGCAAGCCCCTCACATTCCCCTCTCCAGATGTGGAGTAGCAGTCTCTAGCAAAGAAAGCATTGCACTCATGTATTTGTGGAAGTTCATGATCTGCCCCAAGTTACTTATTAAGTGCTCTTACATTTCATTCCGAAGATGGGAGGGTAGGAAATTATGATACCATCTGGAAAAGATGACTTTAGTAAAGCTTAAAAAAAGTCCTGGAGAATGGGTAATTTAAAGCATCTTTGAGAAAGTCACCTTTGTTCAGCAGGTTACAATGAGACAGAGACAGAAAGAAGGTGGCTGGCACTGGATTAATGAGTGAGATAAATTCATTGCAGAATTCAAATATAGGATGAAGGATGATTGCTTCCTATTAAAGGAAAAATGTGCTGTGAGCAGTGGTTTCCTTGGTAGGCATTTACCATGTAACATTCTCACAAAAAAGGTAGTGAACTATCCTGTGTCCTTTGGGAAAAGAGCAAGAAGAAAAGCACATGAAATAAACTATATTGCTTATGAGGAAAAGTTTCCCAAAAATAAAGAAAAACCTTCCTGTGAAACCTAATTACTGAGAGAAAGTAAGCCAAATCCTGGAGAGCATGGTTGATATACAGTTGAGTTGAGCCGAGCCAAGGGAAATTAGCAGGAATCCTGTGAGATGTGTTAGGATTTTATGATCCTGAGGCTCCATCATGGCATTCACTTGCTTTTTCTTTTTTTTTTTTTTTGCAGCAGTGGGGCCTGAGGTCAGGAGAAATGTCTGTGGGTATGTGACAGGAGGGAAATGCCGCTGGCTAGAGAATTTTCTGCCATTACTCACGTTTCCAGAATTGCTCCAAGCCTAGTTCCCAGCCTGAGCTGACACAGCTTTTCCAGATCTCTTTCTCTTTGAACAGTCCAACATTAGAGGCATGTTAGTTTTCCCAGGCTACTCTTCCATTTAGTGTGTGAAGTTATACCCTTTAGTGTTTGGAAAGCTTGATCATGCTGTAATGAAGATGCAGAGTTTTATTGCCCATGCATGCTGCTGATTCCCAAATCCATCTCATATCCCAATCTAAATGAAGAGTTTTAAATTCATGAGGATATTCCCAGAATGAGGAGCACTATTCTAAACAATGACATGGCTAGCAAACGGCTTAAGAGAATGAGATGTGCAGCCTTATCTACCCTGCTAGATCTTATGTTAAAGAGCACCACTTAATGGTTAACTCCACCAAATACTGCCAGCAGATTTACCTACATTAGCACAGTTTTAGTTAGACTAAAATTTTGTATCTGAAAGAAGATGACCCACCAGAGCAATCACTACTGTCTCAGTGAAAAATCTTCATCTAAAAACCCAGCTGTGAGAATATTTTTTTGTATAAAATAGGCAATAATAGGTTAAGCATTTCAGTTGTGCCCCCAAAAACTGTCTTTTGTTTTATATGTACCTCAGCTTCTAGCTAAAGGGAGGTCTGTGATAAGCAGTGAAATTTCTTGCAAATCTTAGGCTGGCCAGCATGTGTCCTATATCCAGTATAGAATATTTGACCTCATTTTCCTTGGACTGACACTGTAATAAAATCTTGTGGAGGTGCAAAAGCATGGGACACTACTTGGCCATATGTGAACAATTAAACAACAACCAAACACTTGGAACTAATGTTCACATGAGATTTTGGATAATGTTTTAATCTCTAGTTCTTTTGCTGTCTCTTAAATACTACGTTTGTGTCAGTCTGCCTAGTATTTATTCTACTTTCCACCTTCATTGGTCCCAGAATTTCTCAGGAACTTTTTTATTCCTGGCATATATGAGTACCATAATGTCATAATTTGCTCAGTGTTTGATTCCAAGCTGTCAGAATGGGTTCAGGATATGTCCATTGGTCTTAATAAGCAATGCAAACATTCAACACAATGCTGATGCTGGTGAAGGAAAAAAACATCCTGTTTTATTTCATTCAGTCCTCCTTTAACTTCAGGACAACTGCCAGACTGTCATGTCACTGTATTTCTGCTTTTTATTCCTGGTATTTTAGGGTGCAAGAGGAACCAGAGCATTGGAATTACATATTTATTGGTATGGTGTCTTGTTTCAACAGATTGTGAATTACTTTGGAGGCACCCCCAGTTTCATTAATCAGTTTGTTTCTCTGTCGATTTATATAGACAGCTTGTCAACAGATGTTGAATTAGTGCAGAACTCTGTACTGTCAAGCATGGTGTTGGGAATAAGGGAATTTTGTTTGTCTTACATTCAGGGGATGTGTAGAGACCAAAGGACAACATATAGAATTTACTTCTCTGACATTTAGTAGTCATGTGAAAGATAGTAAAATTGGTCTAAAAGAGGTTTTTGTAAGGTTTTTTTTTCAGTGTTTGTAATATCTAAGAGCAGTCAGTTGTAGCTGAGAAATGCAGACACCACAGTGAGGATGGAGATGATCAGCAGTACCCCTTAGTGAAAATTGGAAGACAAGAACATCACCTTCAAGATCTTTATGGATGCTTTTAAAGCATTTAAATCACACAGTTAAGGGTTTTTTTAACTCATTTTGTGTGGCCACTTTGATACCAAAAACTGAAAGACCAAAGAAACTGTCTCCCAGCTTAGCGCTCTGGTACAATAGGCTATTCTCTTCCAGGAGGCACCATAATCAAGTATTATTTGGTAGAACAAAGATGAATCTTTCCTCTTCTCTAGAATAAGACAAACTAGAAATTACAATGTTACACAGCTTTTACAAACATATTGCAAAAGCCTGGAAGAACAGGCTTTTTTTTTTTTCAGAGGAACTTCCTCCTTTACAAACCACATTTCAACAGAATTAAGGACCTCATTAATGCATTTGTGCTCTGTAATTCTGTAAAAGGCATTCATAACTTGTTTCTGTAGTGAGATGAGACCACTTTGGGCAAAGTGTGACCTCCTGATTTTAGATGGGCTATCCAGGAAGGCAGCACAGGACAACTCACACAGGAGGGGATCACAGGAAACCTGCAGTCCCACCTGCAGCACATGAGTGGGTCAGCCATGGGGTCAGGCCAGGATGCTCAGGGGTCTGTCCAGTCTTGTCTTGAAAAGGCTCTATGCATGGAGCCTGTAAAACTGGATATACCTCCTCTAAGATACAAATGCATCATATAACAGCGTGAATACTCACATAAACCTGTTCACCCAGAGCTAGGGCAGAGGGAGTAAGAGAAGGAGAGCTAATCTCCACCTTTCCATTCACACCTGTTAGTGGAATTCCTCACCAGTCACTCAAACATAGAATTAATTCACTTTTTTTTTCAGAAATAAATTTTTCAGGATATCCTAAGGCATTTTGTAGCCCTGCAGCACTTGACAGACTAGTATCTGCTATTTGAAGAACATTTTGGAATTGGAGTAAGATAATGTACCGACCTTTAGAGAAAAAAAAATTGCTGCTACTGTTTACTTTTGGCTGTCTTCTGAGAATAGGACCCCATTAGGATAAAATAGCTTCACAGTCAACTCATTGAAGTGTTTAAGTCAAGTTTTTGGAGACTGCTTAAAAACAAAACTTTGTAATAGCTGTAGAACCACAGACATTTTGAATTGCCTAATATTTTTGAATGAACACACAGCTTGGTTAGAAAGGCTTTGATAATTACCCCAGCATACCAGTTACTGAGCAAGTGAATTTTATACCAAGTTGCTAGTAGTTTTTTTAAAGAACAAAGCAAATGCCCTATAGCAATGCTTGGTAGAGGCAAATTTTAGCCTCCTGACTGAGGAAAGGGGAATATTTTAGGTGGTGTATTTCTAGCTAATTAGCTGAAAATGAAAAAAGCTCAAGGAAATAAAATGAAACTTCTTGCTGAATAGTTTGTACCCTGGAGCAAAACACACCTTCATAATGATAAAACGTTTTTAATCACCAAAGGCTTGTTTAATGGGCTCTATATTTATATATAACACGCTGAAACTATGCCAGCGTGGCCCGTCCTAGAAGTCAGTGCAGCAAATGATAACAGCACTTGGAATGAATTTGGCTAATCTAAAAATGTCTCTGAAGGTCTATTCCTTCCCCTTTGGAAAAAGATCAAGCCAAACAGGCCCTGCTACATGAGCCAGGGCCTTTGTATTAAATTTTTTTTTCAAACATAAGAATCTCAAATTCTGACTCCTTGAAATGTGTGTATCTGTGTAGATGGCTGTGCTAGCTTTGCAGAAATTTTTGAAAAATGAAAAGTGGAAACCTAGGCTGGGTGGAAATTTCAGCAAATGAGGGAGGTTTCTTAACACATTACAGCAATGATATATATGGTTTCTGCCCCATGGTTTGAGCACCCACAAATTTAGGGGCCATACACAGTGCACAGTCCATGGAGAAGCAGCTCTGAGTGTGGGTTACTGCGACCTAACCTACCTACCTACCTACCTACCTACCTACCTACCTACCTACCTACCTACCATCCATACCATACTTTCCTCAATGGCTGTCCCTAAAAATCTGCACAGGAAGTGTGTAAAGAGCATAAGTTGGTCTTATTGCAGAGTAAAGGTGGTTTTATTTCAGCAAATTGACATCTAATTTTTGGCAGGTCGCAGTCTTGATTCACAGCCGGTTACCTTTCTCCTCTAAGTGCACTGACCGCTCCTGTTCCTGTGAGAAGGCATCACCACCTGGCTGCTGTCTCACTGCTTTCAGAGGATGCTGCTGCTTCTTTAACTCTTGAGCTACTTGTCTACCAGAATTCATGGGAAACATGCAGAAACCTGCCAAGAACAGAGTTTCTGATGTAGGCGCTGGCTCCACACCAGCCCTGCTGCCACAGACAGACTGCCGCCACCCTTTTGTAATTTGCTTCTTTTTTGCTACATGTCAGCCTTCAGAAGGTACTGATTACAATTACATAGTTGATGAACTTCCTAATCCAGTGTCTAATTTCACCTGCATGTTGAATTTTTAATCTTTAATCCGGTAAAGATTCTTACATCAATAGCTGGACTATACCCTCTGCACCAGGACAATCTGTGTGGAACAAGTATTATCAAAACTAAGTGCACTAGTCTGGAGTTCTTTGTGGTTTGGGGGTTTTCTTGTTTGGTTGGTTTTTTTTAACTAAGTTGTAAAACAAGACTTGGCTTTATCCCAAAGCAATTAATTTATTCCTTTATTAATTTATTAACTGAAGAAAAATAAAAATAAAGACATCTGATCTATTCAATGTTATATATAAGTTTATTTAGTTGATGGATACAGCCTGAGTAGATCAATCTGAAGAAATATGCTTGCTGCATGTACTTACTGAGTGAAATTAAATCTACAACACCCAGAAGGTTAATCTGTATATCCTTACTAGAAGCTTCAGTGACCTTCATTACAATCCTCTGAGTGTACTACATCAGGAAACTAAAATTCAGTTGGCATGCTGTTTTTCTCTAAAATCTCACTAGCCATCAAGGACTAATAGATCCATAATTTAAATATGACGTTGCATTTTTTGTTGTTAAGGCATATGGTTAACATGGGATCACATCCCTACCAGGTTGTCTAAAAGGAGAAATACGCTCAACTCTCCTGAAATAGCAAAAAAATGCCATATTTTACTTCACACTCTCCTTCTTCCCCTTTTACTTCTACTAGGCAGCCAGACAAGCTACGGGTGTGAGGGATGGTCATTACTCACTAGAACTTTAAAATGGATCCATGATTAGGTTTAAGGGAAAAATCTTCTCTCCCTAGGCTTTCTCTGAGCTGCTCGCTCCTATACTGAACTGTGACTAGGGAGACCCTGAAGTGAGATAAACCAGAGAAAATGTACAGCACCACGGTGAGGTTATATGTAGTCACTCAACCCAAACTAAGCAGGGGCAGGACAGTTTTAGCGGCTGGATTGAAAACCCAAGGGAATACTCCTGCACACAGGTCTTGGCTGCCTACGGCTGTTGCAGATCCTGGAGCACTTTTCAACGAACATCTAAGCTTTGGACAGGGTAATTACACTCTCTGCCTAGTTAACCCCACTTAGAAATCTGAGCAGCACCCAGCTCTCCACCCTCTGCTCTGAAACACTGGATTTCGGCTGGTGGACGTTGCTCAGCTTCCTGCCGGAGGCGGTGCTGCTCTGGTTGGGAAGAGATCCCTGCGTGTGTCTCAACAGTGTGTGAGATGATTTGAAACCTGTTGGAGTAAAAGATGTTGCAAAAACATGAATGGTTACAATACTGTTACTCCAGGAGAGGCCTCGATGCCGTAAGTGAGTAATGGGGCAGTGAATTAGGAAGCATTTTAGAAGTATCTGTCTGCTGGGGTAGTTCTAGGAACACAACCCTGCCGAGAAATGCCCAAAGGAGACAAATACAGAAGTTGTTTGAGCGCGGCTTTGGAAAGTTAGAACGCCTCTGTTCTTGTCTCACCTTAGCAAGGGCTAAGAGCTATTTCTTCAAGGACTCCCCTGAAGAAATGTAAGCAAAGCGATATTCCCGTTAAAGAGAGATAATGCCATTTATCTACACGGTTGGTCTATTGTCACAATAAGCAGATAAGGTTTGCAAGGCACACGTGAAGCTCCAATAAGCGCTAATTAGGCATTTTTCTCTGTCATCCAGTTTCCCATAGACGGCAATAAAGTTTCTACGCTACCTGTTTTAGTAGCTAATTAAAGCTATGAGTTGCCTCTACCTGGCAGTTTAGACATATTTATTCGCTAGCACGGGGAGAGCTACCCCTGGATATGCAGCAGCAAACAAAACCTTTGAGCAAAGCTCTTCCTCTGCGGGCGGCGGGCAGGGAGCGCGATGCCGCGGGCGGACACGGGGGTGGCCGGCCGGGGGGACTCACCTGCCCGCGGGGACCGGCCCGCTGCGCCCGGGGGTGTCCCTGCCCGCCGGGGCCCCTCCCCAGCCCGCCCGGCCCCAAAGTTTGGCCGGCAAAGTTTGTGTGTGTGGGCGCCGCGGCGGCAGCGCCTCCCGGGAGCGGCGGGAGCGGCGGGAGCGGCGGGCCGGTGAGGAGAGGTGAGGAGAGGTGAGGTGAGGGGCGGCCGCCGGGCACCCACCCGGGACGGGCGGGAGGTGGGTGAGCTTGCGGCCGGGTCTCTCCCCGCGGCCCCGGCAGCAGCCGCTGCCCCGGCACCGCCCAGCCCCGGGCGCCGGGACGCGGAGCGGCGGGGCCGGAGGCGGCGGCGGGGCCGAACCGGAGCCTTCAGCGCGGAGCGGCCCTGCGGGATGAGGGTCAGCCCCGGCGTGTCCCTGGCGAGGGTTCCAGCGCCGGGAGCGGCCCCCAGGCGCTGCGGGGTCCCCAGAAGTTGAGGGGATCGCAGAGCCCCCGCTGCGGCGCCGCGCACCGAGCAACTTTTCTGCTGACTCCCGACAGCCACACACACCCCCCTCCTTCGTCACACAGCGGGAATCGGGAATCGGGAATTCGTGGCACGTCTCCAAAATAAAAAAATGGACTGGTGTTTTGCCTGTGCGTTTTCTAGCGGTAGAGTGAATGACTGGGGTAGGCTGCGAGTCTTGTTGGCATGCTGATAGCCCCTCGGTTCGCTGCAGTCTGTAAACAAGACCATGTCATTTCAACAGTTCAAAAAAGGAAAGATCTGGCTTTGACACAGTGCTTTTGCTGATGTTCCTTACCCTGACAGTGGGAAGAAATCCCACCTATAATCCTGTTAGAAGACTGAGAGCCATCAAGTTGCTGTCTTGTGAGCAGTGTTTTTGTTTAACTTCCCAAAACCCAGGTGACTTCCATGGGACTGCTCGCTGACTCCCAGGAGTGCTACAGACAGGTAAGAGCTAAGCATGCCAAACTTGCCTTTTTCTGTTGAGGTCCCTCAGTCCTGACTGGCAAATGTTACTGTCAATAATAATGATTTTTCCTTTTTGAAGCAAGATGTCCAGCAGCTGTAGGATGAAACCCGTGAAACTGAATATCCTGGTGAACTGGTGAAGTTCCAGATCTGATGATTTCCATGTCTTCTCTGCTGTCTGTAAGTAAGCAAAGCTTTCCATGATGCTGATGTGTCAACCTGCATACACATGGCTAGGTCAGCTTGGCATTTATCTGTTCTTAACACAAGCATAACTTTTGTTTGTCTAAAGCTGCAGCTTTAAATTAATCTGCAGGTGTCTGAGGCAAGTTGCTATGTGCACTAAACTTACATGCTCTGAAGTTTAGCAGGATTTATGGTGGAGCAGCAGGACCAGGTAAATGTTGTGCGTGTCCTCAGAAGCAGACTCTAACTTATGCCCCTTGTTTCATTAAAATGGATTTTTTTTTTCCTTTGGAAATATATCAAAAGGATAATGAGAAACTAGTGATGTTAATAGATTAAAATGGCAAAATCAAATGCAAACCATATTTTCTTTGCCATGTTATTATTTTTTTATAGCATGTTGTATGCTATGAAGTACATTTAAAACAAAATGTAATTGCTATAACAACATTGTGGTCTGCTACATAACAAGGGAGAATGAGGTTGAAAAATGTTTAATATGTACAAGTTGACTGGGTGGGAAGTTACTTTGGTGATGTTGATGTTTGGAATTTCCTGACTGCTATTAAAATTTCAAAATTTTAAGCTCTATTTTTTAAAGGGGCTTTATTGTTTTATAATTGGCGGTGGGTGAGTAAGAATACTCACTTTGATGAAAACAGGTCTCTCCTTTGAAGAGAAATCCCTCTATATTTCATAAAAAAATATTTCATTATTTGTGTCTTATGGAGCTCTTACAGAATTCTCTTAACTTGATTTGCAGTGTTGGTAGGTAGTAATCTTCTGTTATTGCCAGTAATAAAAGTTGTGCAGGCCAGATGGTGTCTTCAATTATACTTTTACACAGCCTTCTTATAAGCAACTCTTCAGATGAAGAAGTTGCTGAGATGTCAGCAGGACTGATGTAACAGTGGGCCCATATGCTGTCTCTATACCCCTATTAAATTCCTATGGACAGGAAAAACTCCCTTATGGGAATTTTGGTTTGGTTTGGGCTTTGTTGTCTGCTTTTGTTTTGTTTATCTGGGGGGTGTTTGGTGAGGGGTTGGTTGGTTCAGTGTTAAGTTAAACTCTGAGCTTAACTTGCTTGGAGATAGGAAATGGCAAATACTGTATGTTTATTTCTAACAACCTCTGTAATAAACCAGAACAAAAAGTAGTACTGCCTGATATGAGGAACTGTGCAAGCATTGTTCAGAGCTGGAGCTCTGCCTTGCGCCAGTCATTGTGAAGCCAGAAAGTTGAGATGTGGGCAGTGGAAAGGTGATCCTGGAGGATCATCTGCGTGTGAAGTAGGACATGAGCTAACAGATGAGAAGTGAGGGAGGAGGGGGAGCGTTGAAGTGAGAAGATATCCTTGCTTCCTTCTACTGACTGAGCTGACAGTCTGGGCCAGTGTCCAGCAGAACATTCCTCACTGCAAAATTTTCTTGCCATGATAACTCCAGTGGAGGTATCTGAAAATGTAGTGCTTCTTGAGGTAAGGATGGAGGGAAGAAAATAAAAAACACCAAAAAAAACCCCAAACTGTGCAGTTGCAGTAGCTTTCTGTGTTCTTTTTCTCATTTTGTTTTCATTAATTCAGTTGTGTCTAAGGAGATACTGAGTGGGTGGGAATTTGTAGTATCCCACAGAAATATGAATGTTTTGACCATTATGAAGATTGTCTGGGTTTTTTCATCTGAATTTTGCTGGTTAGCCCTGCATTTTGATATTCTTTATTTCCAAGTGAAGGAAAAAAATCTGAAATTAAAAGGAAAGGTTTCTAAATAGGCAGCAACCTAATGTTTTGCATTGATTTTGGAACTAGATGATGGTGAGGGTTATGGCGGCAAGGAAATCTAAAGTTAGCCAAACATACTGACTAGATGCCATTGGTTTTGTGTGGTCTAGAATAGGAATGAGCCAGGAATGGTACCTGAATGCTGAGGTGCTTCTCCTCAGCTGCAGGTATATTTGATTGAAAGGAAGAAAAATTGGATGATGTGCTGAAAGGAGGAATCATGCCAAAAGCAGGAGGTACACTCTTCCCCATTTTTGGGTGACTGTGTTATTTCAGTTGTTCTTGTTGGCTCTGTACAGGAATGAACCTATTTGATCCCAAAACACAATGGGGAAAATGCAAGGCTTTTATATCAGTAGAATGAGGATTTTTGAAATTCTTAATATTTGACAAAAGTTAAACAATTTGTGCTCAGAAGCAAATGATTATAGACTTGTAAAATTTCTACATTTTTGCTATGCTTGTCATTTAAGGCACATAGTCCTATTGTCAGCCAGACTTACTGCTTCTCCATGATGGATAAGGACATGCAGTAGTCTCTTTCCAGTACTCAAAAGAACTTGCAATTTTGGGGTGCATAGCTTGAGCTCAAACAGTGGGGACATTGGGGTCCATACATCCCAAAGAAATGGGGGTAATGTTGGGCAAAAGCAAGAATCTAGTTCAGCACAGGTGGAAGGCACAGAGCAGTCTCTCAGGCTACGTTAGTTCTCTCATAGCAAAATCCATCCAGCAAGGATGGTCAAGGTATCACCCAGGGGAGCCATGTCCCCCAGAACTAGAAGCAAAAAAAAGGATTCACAGCTTAAGCAGGGATGCTGAACCTGCGTCTGGATATGGCTGATCTCTTGTGAAAATACTTGGGTTGAAAGTAACTGCTTCTTGGCTTTTCACAGCCACGAGAAAGCATTTATCTTGATTAAGGAATATTTACAAGTATTTCCTCTTGCCCAGGTTGCCTGAGAGTGTAATCCATGACCATTGCTTTTTAATACAAAAGAAGAATATTTGTCAGTGTTGTGCAGCCATTTTTCAAGTTCTTCTAGAAGACTCTCAGATGCAGACTTTTTTAAATGTCACTGTAATTTTTTCATATGGGGGTTACAAATCACTGTGTTAAATAAATTAAACTACTCATTCAAGCTGAAAAGCCTTTAAAACCTTATAAGGTAGCCGAATAGTTGGGTTTGATGTATTTAAGAGTCTAACATGAGCTAAAATCAGTAGTCTTAATTTAATGTTACTCTTGTTTAAAACTAATCTTAAAATTTAGTCAACATGTAAATGAAGAACACAGTTTCATATAAATTAAATTAAAATAAATTAAACTAATTGCAAGCAGTGTGTAAACTCTTGATACAAAGATAATTACAGTGACTGTGATGGTGGAGTGAATCTGCCTTAGGGTGTGTTTGGTAGTTCAAAACGAAAAAAAAGAAAAACACCTTGAACTGCTGTTTCCTTTTACAGACCTCTTTCCGCTCAAAACCAAAACTAACCTAGCAGAAAAACATCTGTTTTCTTATTAACAGATTAAACAGCTTTAAAAAAGGAGCTTAAAAGTGCTCCTTATTTTACTGTGCATTTTCATCATCACGTTTCAGGGCTTGTAGGTGGTGCTGCATGCAACCACAATGGTGTTTGGGCTAGGTCAGCTCTATATCTTATGCTGTCATGGGTCATGGATGTATGTGATACCAGCTACTGCTAAAGGAAAAACCATTGGCACCATTGCTTGGGTAAATTTTTTTGTGGGGTGTAATTTGGTTAAACCTGGTCAGAAAGTGCTCATGATGGTGGCAAGAGCTGGGCAAACAGGGAGAATGAGAGCAAGTGGCTGGAGAGAGCAGCAGTGGCAGCCTACAAGTGTCAGAAATCTTCATGGAGATGTGGTGTGAGATACTTTCCTTTCAGCATCGTCCATGTGGTCTGAGAAAGCTTTCCTTGCCCACTCAAGAATGCTGTTTTTCAGAAAGAAGGGCTGAATATATGGGAGCTTTGTGTAGTCGGAGATAGAAGAAAGCAACATCACAGAAGTGGGCTTATTTGGAAGCATGCACTGTCATTGTGTGTGTCTGGATTCCTCACCTTTTTATTATGAGAGAAACTGGCAAATCCCAAACAGCAAGAAATTGATTCCTGCTTTCTAGTACCTATAATTTAAGTAATCTATTTCAAAGATATATTCAAACCCTCATATCTTTTTATTTGCTGCTTTTTTTCCCTCCTAATCCAGATGCTGTCAATGTCCTGTTACATGAACAACACAGCTTTTGTTTGTGGGAAACAGAAGAGGTTTGTATTCGTCAGTTCTATAACTGATGGTTCTTGAAGCATTGCTTGCGCTGGGAAGCTTCTGTCTCATCAGCAGAGTGACTTCTAAAAACATGCAAACAGTGCATTTGCTGCAGCACTGAAGTTAGGTGCAAAGCCCTAAGTAGTTTTGTAGCATAGATAAAGAGCACTGCAAGTCTGAGAGTGCTGAGAGCACTGTAAGGAAAAAGAGGTGCAAGTGATAACAGCTAATGAAGACCTGGGTGAAAGGAGGCTCCACTACCCACACCTATACAAAAAGTATTTCGCAGCATTCCCCAAGCATTTTCTTGGTTTTTGCCCAATTTTCACTGCTTCCTTCCAATCCTGTGCATCATCACAATAGCTGCAAACAGGTACTTGTATATAGATGTAAGATATTCCCTCTCTGTAGAATCAAAGTAGAAAGAGCAAGATTAAGAATAAAGCCTCTGTCACCTTTCATGTGCATGGTTTGAACCAGTTGCTTCATGACCCTTATAAAAAAACTTCAGATAGAACACTTACATTCTGTTAATGTCTAGCTATCTGTCTTCTACAGAACAATTACACATAAAATGATTAATATTTAAACTGTGGCTTACATTTTCTGCAGGCAAGTTTGTGCTTAAGGGATGTGTATAGTTTAATAGCATGGGATTGGAAAAAGCATATGAAAAGTCCTGAACGGTTTTGTTGTTCTTGAAATCTTTTGCATCTTTCTAACATAGTTCCTTTGTTCATTCAACAGTTGTTTTTAATGGGAGTTCCTGCTAAGCTTTATGTGTACTGTATTTTTAGAAACTCAGCAATTATAGATGTAACAGTGCTGAGTTATTAAAAAATACAAACTTGTGGAACATGGAGTACTTGTATGATTTAGAATAACTGTTAAGTGGCTGCATTTTCTTTTCTGTGTATTTAACAGATTTATCTTTCAAATATCTTTCAGTTGGCTGTATTCCTTTAAAAGCTTGAGTTTTTCCTAGAATTCTATGTGTTAGTTCATCAGACACTTCTGTCATATGTAATGCCAACAGTGTCCATTATGTTGAATTTTAAGGCATTTTGTTTTGCTGTGCAGACCAGTTTCAATAACATCTCTTCTGCTTCTAATAATGCACTTTCAATTGAGCACATTCTTATTCAGGTTAAGGAGCTGTCCTCTAGTGATCCATGTTCTGATTTTATAAAATTAATTTTATGACCCCTTTGTGGCACATGCAGGGTATCAGGTAAATCACTTTCTCAGGGCCCACTGCTGTTCAATAAAGAAATCTTTCTGATAAGTTTTTACAGTTGAGCTCATTTCCATTAAACTTTGTGGCAAGAATTGAGTTCCTGACAAGTCCCTCTCCATATTGCAAAACAGAGCTGAATAAAAAGATGATTCAATAATTAATTTTTTGCTCTTTTACTGATACCATCTTATGCTGACATTTCCTAATCCTGCAAAACTCAAAACTTGGGCTCATATTTGAGGGTGGATATCATTGTATGACTCCTCGATGCACAGGCTGAACCAATGCTGGGGTCTGCGAGCCAAGTGGTTGTGTTATGGGGTCACCAATCCTTAAGGACATGTGATGGATTACACAGTCCAGAAGCAGAGATGCTGGGTTGCCCATCACAGGGGGCTGGCAGCCTCCTGGAGTGTGACCCAGCCACCTGGAAGGCTCCAGCTGCTTGCTGTACCTTCCCAGCTGTGGTGCTTGGTGGGCAGAGTGGGGCATTGGTGTGACACCCAGTGACCTCATTTGGGTCATCACCTCGCTCTGTTATGACAGCAGGTGACGTTTGCTCTGCTGGAGGTGGAAGGGTCTTTTCAGCCACTTTGAGAAACACATCTGCTTGGAACTCATCTGGGGCTAGAAAGAACATTGAGACTGTGAGCAGAATTATCACCATTGAAAGCAATAGCTTGTAAGGGTTCCAGCTTGTTTATAGTACGCTGTTAACACGGTCTCTGGTGAAGAATAAAAGTGTAACACAAGAACAACCTCCCTCTCTTGTTATTCCAGGTTGGTGTCTCTGGGGAAGATGTCTCTGCAAGAAGATGCAGGCATGCTGAAGACTTCAGAAAAGTGAGCAATGAGTCCTTCTGAACGCTGAAGAGAAGCCCCCTTGTAGGGTCATGAACCTAAGACAAGTCTTCGTGTCTGTACTGCTGTTTGGAGTAGCTGGTCTACTCCTCTTCATGTATCTGCAGGCTTGGATTGAAGAACACCATACAGGTACACTAGGCTTTCTCTCTTGGCTTTTTTTTAACATAGTTGCATCTGTTATTTTAAGATGACCATAAAACCTATTGAGGACAGTGGGGGGTGGAGTTCCCATTCCCCCACCCCTACTTTGGAAGTAAAATAGCATTGAAAATAAACTTGTTTCAATTGCTACACTTCATTAAGAAATTTCTTCAGTCACATGAAAAGATGCCCCCAGCTACCTAATTGTATTGTATCAGCTTCATTTGCAAAGGCAAGTGTTGCAAAAGCATTCTGCATGTCCAATTTAGAAATTATTCTCAATGATGATTTGTTGTGGGATTTGTACATTACATTTTTTGTAGTAAAGTAACTTTTGGAGAAAAACAGTTGTGTTTTGTAGACAAAAGTGGTCTTCTAAGCAGCAGTGCTCATGGAATCATTCTTTCCCTTTCTTTTTTGTTGTTGTTTGTTTGAGACTGGGCTTAGAAATCTTTTTATATATAGCATCAGAGTCATCTAGCAACTTCAGGTAAATCTGTGTTAGGACTGGCTCAGGATTACACTACTGAATTGTATTTCTGTTGTTTCCCATTTGTGATGTTTTGGGTTGAACCCCAGCTTAATCTAGATTCTCTTATGGACTAAACTAAACCAGGTCATTTACCTCGACCCCTACGGGAAGCTCAGTGACCTTCCACAAAATGTCATTAAGGTCCTCCACGGTTTTGCTCTGCAGGTCCACTTCTTATTGAGGGCATATCTTTGATTTTGCTTGTATACTTGTATTGGAGGGGGTTAGGGTTTTGTTTTCAAGGTTTGGGTTTGGTGGGGTTTTTTTTTGATTATTTGGTATATATGCTTTGGGTTTTTTTGACAGGGTTTTTTTGTTTGTTTCTAACTTGTTGAGTCTTGACTTTCAGATCCTCTCATCTCTCTCACACAGCTTCCATTTCCTCTGTAAAATTCCTATTTTATAGTATGTTGATATCATTGTGAAGAAATATATCTGTAAAAGCACATTAGTCTCTGGCTTTATTGATTTGTACTATTATTCCATGAGCTGCTAGTCTCCAGTATGTTTTAGAGAGCAGTGTTGAGGGGGAAATACAGTGCATCATTTCTGCAGATGTTTGACAATGACCTTGAGGATTTTTTCAACTAAGTGCAATGATCACAGCATTAATTCTGGCTTGTTAATTTTTTGGGGCTGTCCCAAAGTATTCAAGAACTTGTATTAATAAAACTGTTGTGAGAGGTAATACAGGCTCCCTTTGGAAAGGTTCCATTGTAATCAGTTGTTGACAGAAAGGTGTTGGCAGAAACTGAGCATGAAGCAGAGGGGGGTCTTCCTTGAAAATCTCTACTGTTGTCAGGAATGTTAAGGGTAGATATCCTTGCTTTCATGGTAGTTCAGGAATGTAGATGATGACTGTAGATTATTGATTTATTTACTTGCTGACATTCTTCACATTCCTTGCATCTTTTCTTGTGCTGTAATTAACCTTTCTTTCCTTGCAGTGCTCCTTGTTGCGGTTTCTCACTGCAGTTTTTTTTACTCCTTTCTTTTGTATGTATCTCTCTACTATTAAAAAGAAAGAGAAAAATAAAATAAAGGTTGAACTAGGACAGACTGTTGTTTTGGCCAACCAGTTGCTTTCTTTGGGGTTTTCTTTGATATATTGCTATAATCATCTTCAGGAGAGAGTCTTCTCCGTACACACATAGGTCATTTCCATGTGCAAACTTTTCTCTAATAAAATGGAAGCTATCAGAGAATAACAGAATGGTTAGTGAGCTTAAAGTGTGACTGCGGTTTTGAGTGCCCTTCTATCTCACTGGACTGCTGTTGTGACAGCACTTCATCAAGATCCAAAAAAAAAGAATTTTGGCATTCTCTACAGCAGCAGTAGAGAATTTATATGGTCATGCACATTGGCAAGAGCATGGAAAAAACTCATTCTTTGGTGTCTGCTCTTGCTTCTTCTTCCAATTTAACATTTAGAGAGCCATTCTTTTTTATTTCAAACACCTGTATCTCTCCTAAACCTTCTGCCGTACAATTCTCTAATGCTCCTCTCCTGTATGCTGCTTTAGAGTTGATATGAAATAGAACATATTTGCATATTCACAATGTACATTAGTTTAGTTATGGGCATTTTGCAAATTTTTTTCCCTCTTCTGCTCTGTTTTTCATATTGCCACATGTTGTTCGCTGTGGCTTTTTTGGGGATGAGCTGTATCTGGAGAATCCTAAACTGACAAGTATCTTTGCAAGGATTTTATGTGTTCCTTTAATCCTCTCACTAGCTGCACAGCTGTAAGACAGCTAGTTTTAATCTGCAAGTGGCTGAGCATGTGAGGTGAAGTTCTGTTAGGAAATGGAAAGTGCGCCCTGTGCTCCTCAATTGCCATGCTCAGAGCCTGTAGAGACAAGTGTTTGTTGTAGGCAGAACTATTTTTATCTTCCACAGTGCCCTGCTCAAGACCTACAGCATTCATGTTTGCATTTGGTTGCTGAAGGGGTGGAAAGTTGGATGTGTTTGAGTTAAGGGAAGTATCTGTTTTGCACCTGTGAAATGCTGCTCCTTTACCACCCGGTTCTTCTGAATACCCGGAGCCTTTATAAATCACAATCTCTGGAAAAGACAGTGCATTTTACTCTTTTGTGGTTTGTAGTGTTCATACTTATTTCTCAGGCTCTCCTAACTGTAGTGTGAATTATTCCCAGATGTAGATTTTTTAGGGGGGAACTGGAAAATTATATGGTAGTTTTCAATTCCCTTATTAACCTTTGGCCTGCTGATTACAAGTTGGACTCTTTTCTTTCACACTTGCCATTCTTATTGCCACTTTTTCTAGATATTCATAATTTTTCACTCTAGATCCAATGCCGGTTTTTATTCATAGTTTTTTTTCTCTCTTTTTGGGTCTCTTATTTCTACTTCCTATTCACATCACTGAGATCTCAACTGTGATTTCATTCCCGTTTGTCTTATGTTGCTCTAGACTGATCTTATCCAAGCATGTTTTTCTATGATTTATTTTTACTAACTTCCCTCATTACTCAAATGTATCCAGCCCAGGAACACCTCTAATTTTTCATCCTGTCCATCTACTCCATATGCACCTGTAGGCTCAGCAGCTGGATGCACTTCTCAGCACAGCCATGTCTTCTGCTCCCTCCCACTGTGCTTGGACTCTTCAGGATATTTCTAGTCATGTTTATCATCCCTATACCTTAAAAAAGGGAAAATTTTTCATTTAAAGATGTCTAAGAAACAGCTGCTAGCTAGGTGGTGGTCCTCTCTGATGGCTTCTCAGAGACATTAGCAGACTGAGAGAACAGGGGAGTTTCTTGGTTTGGCTCTGGGCGTGGAGTGTATAAAGACAGGATGATACATCTTTACTTCTGTTGGGTAGCTTCAGTTCAGCTCAGTGGAGTAATTGGGAACAGACTTGTCAGTATTCCAGTGTGAGCATAAATATGTACCAGACTACATCTGGATGAAAATTTAATTGACAACATTGATAATGTGGTCTATATGGAGCACTTCATGTTCTCCATATATAAATATATTCATTTTATATAAATTCACATACATGAATGAAGCTTAATGTGAATTCAGCTGGATCCTACAGTTTTACTTGACAGTTCTCCACACGCATTAAGCAGTGTAAACGTCAAAGATTGTGGCATTGATTAAGAAGCAAGCACTATTTGTTACATGCTTAGGAATTTCCAGCACTGTTGATCTTATTCAGATGAAGCAAACTGCTGGGTGTCATGGCTGATGTTGAGTTCTTTACCATGAATTACCTGAATTAGGGGGTTGTGGGGTATAAAGGACACTTGCAATTTAATCCTGAAATATTAGAGACATGAATTGGAGTTTTAAGATAGGGGTTCTAATTTTTTGCTTTAAAACCCTTCCTTTTTATGTGGATTGATGTGATTTATTGTGACTGATTACTTCAAAATAATCTGAGAATATCTTTAAGGTTAGAACTCTGTGCTGGTTTTGTTGTTTGGGGTTTTGCCATGTCTTGTTTTTTTTCCCTTCTCTCAAAGTTTGTGTAATTATTTTTTTTTGTGTAGTAAATCCATGATTATGAAGGACTACTTTAGAATAGTGTAGTCTTACCACTAATTAAAAGGCTGCACCGTCCTCCCATAGATTTCTGGCTCCCAAGGGTGAAAAAGTCTGCATCTCCTCTTTCCCAGCAGTTCTGTATCTCACCTTAAGGATAACAAGATTTTTCCATGTGCTTTCCCTTCCCTTTGCAGAGTATCCATTCTGTAGCATCAGTGATTGCCCAGGCATCCTTCTGCGGTCAGTGTGCTTTCCTGCAATTTGTGCATCTACCTCCTGAAAAGCTTCACTACACAGACCTTGTACCCATTCCTCGGGCCACAGGTGCTCTTTTTGTAAAGAAAAAAAATCAGATGAAAATCACATTTTAAAAAAAGTTTGAGCTTTCACGCAATTCTTTGCATGAGCTTTCACAATTTAATCTGCTATTGTTGTAGCCATCTGGGTTGTATCCTTTATACATATTCCCTGGCATACACAGGTGGGCTTTTATTTCCCCACCTTGCCAGATTTTGTTATCCAAGGGGGTCTTTTGTGTCCTTTGGTAATCTGGTGAGATATTTTGAATGCCTTTCTTCCTTATCTTGATACTTTAAGTAGCAATTGAATATGTGTGTACACATGATAATATTTACTCTTAGGTTTTTTGTGGGTTGATTTTTATTTAAACTTTGTCTAAGCAAAGAAACATTGATGTGGCTTAAAGAACCATTCATATGTGATGAATTGCAAAGGCACCTGTTTCATGGAGGTCAAAGTTTTTCTAGACAATCATCATAAAATACAATAAAGAAATATATTTGTGGAAAAGAGGTTTGTAGATAAAGATGAAAAGAACACTGCTCAGCAATGGTTATTAATTATGAATAATTTAATTCTTCTAGTAGGATTGAAATATTTCTGCTGTCAAGGTCTTGAGCAGTTTACGGGAGTCTTCCCAAGTCTGATGGAACATCACTGGTATGGAAAACAAATCTTCAGATTTACAATGCCCAGTCACTAATGAGGCTGCTCTAATGAGTCTGGGTGTACTTAGGTTTTACCCTTCTGGCTATAATATGCTGTGTTTTTGTGTGAAATGTTTCTGTTTCTTTGTTTTATTTTTTTAATCTGCCACGTTATTGGGCTAAAGCACAAAAGATGGAAGATTCAGTAGGATCATGCTGCTTGGTGAACTATTACACAGGTATTGAAATCCTAGAAATGCTACAAAATTTTATTAGGGAAATTTCTCTATTATAACATAGAATGGTTTTCCTTTCTTCACCCCCAGCTTTCAGTAGAGGGAAGCTGTAGGGAGAGAACAGTTGCCTTTGCAGGAAAAAAGCCACTAAGAAACAGGT
Source organism: Ammospiza caudacuta (assembly GCF_027887145.1). Lineage (NCBI taxonomy): Eukaryota > Metazoa > Chordata > Aves > Passeriformes > Passerellidae > Ammospiza > Ammospiza caudacuta. The sequence continues at coordinate 109,450,200 of NC_080593.1, read as the reverse complement.
CGAAATGGATACTTTCTTAAACCATGATTGCCTGAAAACACAAGTAAAATTTGAAGAGAAGATGTTTCCTGAGCTTCTGACTGTAGAGTCACACTGTCTTCCGCAGTTAAAAACCCCAGAAGCTTTAAGAAAAAAAATTTAAATTTCATATTTTTTAACACTTAAGGCTGTATTTATCTATTTCTGAGGATATTCTTCCCAAGTCTGCTGTTCAGCAGCCATTTCACTCATTTTTTCATTCAGCCATTTTCATCTTGCATTTCATTCATTTTACTTTTATCATTCCTATAGCTAAATCCCATTTAATTTTATAAATGCTTCTGCTTTAGAAGAAATTCCAGCTTCCACTTTCTGGTGGTGTAAAGCAAACTAAATGGAATGAGGTTTTGGGGCTCCTCATAGCTATATATCCAATTTCATGTTTGAGTGGTAACTGATGACATTTCATGTATTACTATGTATAAGCTTTGAACAGCCCACACAACCTTGTTCATACCTAGACCACAGAGACCTAGTTCTAGAAAGGTGCAGCACATACCTTAATTATACCAAGGTCATCTGAATATTCTCTTTCTTGCCTGTTTTCAAACGGAACTTTAAGAGGATTCTGTAACTTTCTTGTATCTATGGGCATGTAACCAAATTCACTTCAAAATCTGAATTGTAGTTACCCCTGGAGGGCTTTTTGGCTTGATTAGTGAAACACTTATGAATTGGGGTATCCTCCTTCCTGGGAGGGCTGAGTAACAGTAATGCTGTTTTTAAAATTACTCTTTTGAATTGGATAGAAAATATGTACCAGGTGCTCTTCATGCTATTTTCCAGTTAGTCAGACCCTCAGAGTGAAATATCTGGCTGATGTTTGGAAATGTGATTTTACAGAGTCCTTAGCAGTCAATCTTTCTGTTAAGTAGCTATGCTTTTTCTTTTTTTAGCATGCTATATGAGTTTGGGTTTGTTTTCCAAAATTTTTTTAATTTTCTGACAGATGTGCTGCTGTTCAGTAAAGTGGTCAGTTTTCAGTTATTGCCCACCATTGTTACTGCTTTTAATAACATTTAGTTCAGGGCACTTCTTCAGTTCTAAAGTGTCTTTTCCTTAAAAGCTTTTCATTCGGGCAGTACAGCCCTGCAGTATTGTCTCTTCTGGGCATGGACTGTATGATGCAGTACCATTTAAGACAAACATACAGTCTTACAGAGCAAGAAGGGCGGAGAGGTATTTTTCACCTTGCAAATCATCATTTAGATGTAACTGTAGAAAAAAATTGAGATCACAGAATCATTAAGTTTGGGAAAGACCTATAAGATCATCAAGTTTGACCTTTGACTAATAACCACATTATCAGCTAAACCACTCCATTTAATGCCATGTCCAGTCATTCTTGAACACCTCCAAGATGACTTCGCCACCTCTCTGGGTGGTCAGTTCCAATTCTAAAATACCCTTTCCATTAATAAATTCTTCCTGATGTCCAGCCTGAAAGCCCCTGGTGCAGCTTGTGGCCATGTTCTCTAATTCTGTCACTGGTTGCATGGGTGAAGAAATGTGCTACACTCTCCTTTCAGGGAGTTGTAGAGAGTGATAAGGTCTCCCCTGAGCCTCCTTTTCTCCAGGATTAACAAACACAACTCCCTCAGCTGCTCCTCATATGACTGTCTAGGAACTATGATGAAAAGATGAATGTTTTTCTTTTCCTGGCTTGTTCCATTTTCCTTTCGTGCAGTGCACATTTTCAGAGGAGCAAGTGGTTGCTGCTGGAGTATATTTAAGGCTGCTTACCTCTGTGTCTGATGCTGAACTGCTTTGATATGTCACTTGATTGCAAACAGACCTGTTAAAACATGTGATGTGGTCTCTGCAAAATTCCAAGGAAAAGCTTTAGTTTCTTACTGGAATTAAATTAGAAATTCTAATGTTTGTTTTAAGGGTGAGTATATACATATAGGTATGCATGGATATATATTTATTTAAAGTATCCCCTTTATTTTCTTTCTTTCTTTCTTTTTTTTTTTTTTTTTTTTTTTTTTTTTTTTTTTTTGTGGGTATAGAGACTCCTGTTAGGAGAAATGTTTTAGCTGGAAACCTATCTCCTAACCACAATCAGCTGCTGGGGTACATGGAGATGAGTTTATATGTAAGAATTTTTTTAGTATTCACACTCTAGAGCCTTCATTTCTGTCTCTTTCCCTTTACTCATTTGGTCAGGTTATTGCTATTAATTTGGGATACTTCTTGCAATGTGTGAAACAAGCATTTAAGGATCAGGAGACTGAGAGGTTTCAAGTAAAGGGAGCCATTTTACTGTACAAGGGGTTAATATCTGACAGATGATGTGTATGATTTAGCTAGAAAAAAGCATTATTTGTGTCACGGAGCAAAAGGTTCAAGGAAGAAGAGAAGTGCCTTTAACATCTTCTTTTTTTGTTGTTTTTAATGTGGAAGAAACTAGTTTTATTTTTGGTTCTTTTTTATTTCTAAAGGTAATCATTATTTCACATCAGCATGAATATTGGCTGGGCTTTTAAGTTTGGTCCCTACTTCTTCAGACAAGTGTCTTACTTCTTGTATTTTTTTTTAATTTATATTAATAGCATATTCAAAGAAAAAGAATGTTTCTACATTCTACAGTATTCCCGTGCAAGACATTTCCTATCTGTCAGTATGAAACTGGGAAGATGCATGACACAGCAGCATACAGTGTTTTTCTTCTCAGCTCCTTCAACCTTGAGCCTTGTGGCTATATGTGTGGGAGGGAATGTTGCTGTCTGCAGCCACAAAGAAGGGAGGGCTGGCTGGGTGCTATCAAATGTTTTAAAAACAACAAAATCCAAAATAAACAAATAGGCAAGCCCTTTTCAAAACTACCACATTTGCTCATTTCTGTTGAAAGTCAGGGTCAATAATCAAATCAGCTTGAAGATTCTGCTTTTTGTAAAACAGTAAATATTCATTACTCAGGAAAACTGAAAAATATGCTGTATTTTAAGCACTGCCCTGTATATAGATGAAACCGTTCCCAGGCAAGTATGAGCCTCACTTGATGTAAAGTGATAGGGGATGGAATATCACACACATCCATTGCTTTGGATTTAGTTTGGTTTAATCTTGGTTTAGTGAAGAGGTGCAGCAGCAGCATCCTATACTGGAAAGTCTGGAAAGCCATACTTGGCAGCAAGTGCAACCTAGAAAATACTACTGCCCACGGTAGCTCTTTAGGAACTCTCACTCCCCCCCAGTTCCACTCAAATCACCAAAAAACAATTGTTTCCTTATCACTTCAGAGCCTCCCCACGGTAACAACATCCAAGACTATCGTTGACCTCTATTAAACCTGTGTGAAACCTGTGTGCTAGAAGTGGAATTTGTCCCTCAGAGCTTTGTTGTTTCAAATGGTTTTGTTTATATTGACCACTCAGCTTTCTATCACACAATCCTGCCAGGAATTCACAGCACATAGCTCTAACAAAATCAGGCTGAGTAGGCACAGATTTTGGCACCTTCTATAAGGGAAAATGACATGAGTTATCAAAATATTTGGGGAACGATAGACTTTTTTTTTCTGGACACTGGTAATAATAATTTTCATGTTTACAGTTCCATAATATTCTAATTAAAAACAAGCAAATAAGACTGGTCAATGTCAGGCTTTTCTAAATGAGCAATGGTTCCTTTTCATTTGGTTGAGTTTTTTGATTGGTTTGTTGGTTGCCTGGGGTATTTTTGTTGTTGTTCAGGGATGCTGAAGCACAGAAAGTCCTGGAATGGCAAGGATGGGTCAATAGTTGCAAGGACTTCATTTCCCATGGACAAAAACTCCTATGAGCCAAGCAGACAATGAAGGGGGAAGGAGGTAAGGAGCTCTTAAGAAAGTCATTGGCTTTGGAAAATTGACTTTCTTTAGTAACAGTGATAGTGAGACAAAACTTGTCTCTTAGCGAAGAGATTCATTGGCTTAGAACATAACAGATGATGGCCTAAAATCCACAAATTTTGACAGTCACATCAGGGGATGTCTTCTGCATGTCACAGACACTGAGTAACATCCAGAAAATAACTGAAGATCAGCAGCCAAAGGTTAAGAATAATCAGAGCCAATATTAAATTTCACTGTGGGTATATGCCAGTGTTAGCAAGGTGTTAACTGATTTTATATTTAATGTGATTGGAATGGAGCAGGTCATTTCAGTACTAATTACAGTCCAACAATAGAAGAACTTGCACGGCTTTGTGCACATGTGTGAGGGCTTAGATGGAGGAAGAAGCTGCTAAAGGTTTGCAATACTTTCTGTGGCAGATGTGTTACAATCTAGGCCTAATACAAGCATGCACTTAGGATCAGCTCAAGGGAACTTGTGGTTGTTTAGAATTGTGTTGTTGGGCCCTGGGTGTGGGCATGTTGTCACTCAGTAAATTATATGCAAGAGAAATGAGGGTTTGGAGGTGTTTGGTTTTGATTATGGTCAGCTAGGGAGATGTGGTGCTGCAGCTGGAAACGTTCTGTTGTGTTAAACTGGAAAATATCAGTGCCTGATGCTTTGCCATTCACCCACAAAACAGCTCTGCTAAGAAAAGAAAATATGTCCGACAGGAAATAATAATTATAGCAAATGTTGTTTGCCGAGACAGTTTTGATTATACTTTATATTCTTCCTTAATTTTTTTTAAAGAGCTGGCTCTTCCTGGGAAGAGTAGAAAACAGTTGTTCCAGAATTGTTGCCATACCCGCATAATGTTTCTGTTTTTCAGAAGTGCATGTCATGACAGGTTACTTTGACTTTGGCCTTACAGCAATGGCAGAGGAGAAGGATCTTTAGTTAGTAAAAGCTTAATAGAACTGGGTAAATAGAATTTAACTTTCTGGTCCACTCGTCTGTGCAAAATCATTTTTTTATTCCAGGAAGAACACTTAGTGGCCAAATAATGCAGTGGAATCTGTTGCAATAGTGTTATTTCATTAAAAAAAAAAAAAAAAGAAAAGAAACCTACTGTATATTTCACACTACAGTTTTTGAATGAATTCTGGCAATACAAATTAGGAAAATACATAGATGCATTAATTTATTTTTCTTTTTCTTTGTTTCTGTCTCCTTTTTGCTCTCATTAAATAGCCATTAATGCACAGTACGGCTTGTCCACTACTGAGAACTAACAGGGAACCATCTGTTAACACAGATCATGGTATTTGAATTGTGTGCAAAATACAGCCTGTTACCTTAAACATTATGCATATAATTCATTAAATGTCATTGCTTTAAGATGATTCTATACTTGCAGTCAAGAATTATGGAGCACTTTCCAGGAAGCACTTTTGTTCTTGATGTTGGGCCAATGAATCAAGACTTTTCATGAACTTCAGCTTGATTTATAAACTACTTGGAAATGCTCAAGCCAAGTAGCTCTATGGGACAGTTGTTAATAGAGGTGACAGATATTTGTTTTCCTTAGAAACTGAAATTTCTGTGGGAATATAAGATTCTCAAGTTCTCTAACCTTTTCTACCTACCAGCAGTCCTCAAAGAGGTCATCAAATACATAAAATTCTGGCCCTGGTGAAGAACCAAATCTGTCATGTTCTGTGATGGGAAGGAAAGAAGAAGCTCAGGCAGGCTGGTAGAGGGATGGGAATTTATTTGGATGTGTTTTTATCTTTTTTACTCTCTTGTTGTGGGAGCTGCTGAATTATTAATGCAATAATAGAGTCCATTGGATATGAATAGAGTCTTAATCACTAAAGAAGTTACTTGTAGGATCAGAATCATTAGAGTGAGAGTTGGCTGACTGGCTTCTGATTAAATTATATCCAATGAAGCAACAAACTGTAGAAAAAAACCACTATTTTTTCCCAGTGAGTATTTGATGAGTTTTCTTCTTCCTCTGTGCAATTTTATGTTAAGGATTTGCTATTGCAATCTGATGGCAGGTAGAAGACAATGAAAAACATCTCAGAAAAACCCCTGGCATTGCTCCTGGATTTCAAATTACTTTCATGGGATGGAGACCAGCACAAAGTATATGTGAAATGCAACAGATAATGTGGACTTTGGGGATTTTTTAAAATTTGCTTTATCCTCTTACAGATGGCAAAATTAATTTCACCCTGCCTCTTTTCTGTTTCAATCTTTTCCCTTCAGTGTGCCCATTTTGAAGACGAACAGGCGGGTGAGACTGGGTTTGCATAGGCTGAGGTAGTTGCAGTGAGGTATAAATACTTGATGATTTATTTAACCTTTAAGCAGAATTTTTTTCTGGTGGAATTAATCTGCAAATAGCTGAGGTGTGCTACCACTTGAGTTATGATTGATCATGCACTATAACAAAACTCTATTGGCATCAGGTTTAGGACTGATGTACATATAAATATAATGCAGATAAAGCTGCCAGATGCTGTGACTGACAGGTGGGTTCAAGGTAAGAAAGAAGACTCAGCCTTGTCTCTCCAGTTAATAAAATGTGCATATTGGGCAGCTTGTATTAATATTCTGTAAATAAAATACAGTTGAATGACAGTTGGGAAGCAGTTTAAGCAAAGTCTAGTCTGTGGTGATCAATGCACACACAAATTAATAAATGATTTTCTGGAAAGTTAGAAGTTATTCTTGGTATTTTAAATTATCTAATCCATGTGGACCAGTATCCACTTAAGGCAATCATATTAATTATTTGAGGGAGGTCAGATGTTTATTTGCAAAACTTTGCTGTCCTTTCAGTTTTCATTTGGGGCTGAGGACCAGGTATTTTGCCTGGGTCAGAAGGGTGCCACAATGTCTAGCTCTAGAGCTGGTAGAACAACATCTTTTTGGTTTTGTCTCTCCACAAGGGCCAAAGACCACATAAATGATCAAAACCATTTGTTAATTCTGTTCAATGTGTTTCTTGAAGCTGACACATTCACTAACAAATGTGCTTTGTTACTGTGTATCCCCTGAGGTAAGCCATAGAAAAACAAGAGCAACTGATCACAAATGGCAGAGTAAAGCAAATGGTTTTTGGAACCTTGATGATAGGAAAGGAGAGCATGCCATAGATGTTTAATTCTAACTTCTGTTATGACTTCTGTTACAAGAAATGTGCTGAAGTTACTTTTTATTATTACATATTTGTTGTACATGTTTATATTTTTCATGATTATGTTTTACTTTTCTCAGACTACTGCTTGGCAGTTCCTATTACTGAAATATTTTTATCCTTTAAGTATGTTGTTTCTCACATATCAATCATTAGTTAAACTCTCTATCATAAAATCATTCTCTAGTGACACCATCTAAAGAAGGCTGGCATCACACCACACAGTCAGCCATTCATTATGAGTAACCTGGCCACAAATGTGGTTTTGCCTTGAAAAAACTTCTGACCTTCCAGGTTTTTCCAGAACTCTGGTTCTCACCGACATTTCTTTTCTTGCCCTCCAAATATCTGGAAGCAGCTAACATGGCTGCAGTCTGTAGAATTTTAAATGGGTGTACTTGTAGGAATAGTATCTCCTTGTATAGTCCAATTTAAAACTATCTTCCTCATGTTAAAATAACCCTTAGCCAAAAAGATCTGTACTTCAGAGATTAAGTAGAATTATTGAAGATTTTTTTATGTGTGTGAGGAATACTGAAGTTTGACCAATTGAAAGTATCCAAGTCTGTTCCTGCTTTTTTTTTTCCTAAATACTTTTTGTCTTTTGATGTTCTCGTCTGATGTGATATTGCACTTGCACAACAGTGTTTGTGGCATAGAGGTAATGTTTCGGGTAGTTCCATTGCTACAGACAGTCACATTTTGTTTTTCAATAAATATCCATAAAACGGAGCAAATAATTATGTTTGCATTTGATGCAATGTCAAATACTATATTATTAAATATGTTCACTTGAAACTGTACCTATCTAGGAGTATTTTCCAGTTACTAATAAAACAAAATATTTGTTGTGGGGGAGTGAGGTCTGATCTTATGTCTAAACATCCAAAGTGACTGTAAACATTTGTATGTGGAAGCCTTGTGATGGTGTGATGCTGTGAGTTGGGGAACAGGGGGTTGTGAAGAGGAGGGAAGGCAGAGCCTGAAAAGGAGCTAAAATAGTTTTGGTGGTGTGACATTCAACAAGCTGAGTCCAACAAAAAAGCCCAACCCACACTGCTTTGTTTTCTTTTCTGAATAGGAAGGCAGTGTAATCAAGTGGATCATAAATACTCTTTTAAAATGAGGAATGTTTATAGGATGTAATGACTTAGCCTTAGACTGCCGTGAATACCAATGAGGGGAGGCATTCAGACTGATAGACCTGAAAGTTGTGAGTTTCCAAGAGAAATGCTGCTTGAGCCAAGCAAGTATGGTAGCAAGACGATCACCTTCTGTCACATAGGACATATCAGGTCACCTCTGTAAGTTTTCGGTGCTGTTTAGGTGGCCTGGAAAGGCCCAGGGATGGCCTTGAAGAGCCCAGCGCTTCAAAGGACTAGGAGAGACTTCTGATCTTGTCTCGGTCTTGGTGTTTATTAATTGTTTATCTAAAAGATTTTCTTTCAGCCCGACAGAGGTCTGCACAGCAAGTCAGCCATGGGCACACTCCGAGCCCCCGGGGCGGTCACTTATCTTTATACCCTAAGTTACGTGTACAATATTTATCATTTCTCCCCAATACCTTCTACCCTTATTAACCGGTGCACTTTTAGTAATGACCAATCCCAAAGTGCCACCACCACCACAGAAGATGGAGGCCAAGAAGAAGAAGAAGAAGGAGAACAGGACACGCCCCAATTCCTCCATCTTGCTTCTTTAGACCCCCCTGTACCAAAATCCTAAACCCTGTGTTTTACACTCTAATTAACTTATCCCTTCACCATTCACCCAGTGAAACCTTCCCAGTCCTCATACAGGCGTCGTCTCCTGTGTAGGATCAAAGTCCAGCCACCAGACACTTCTGGCAACATTCCAGGACTCCCGAGCCCCCCAAGGGTGGTCTCGGCCTCTCCGCACCTCCATCCTGAGGTGCTGAGATCCCACAACCTCTACCTTCAGGTAGCTCAAGCAGAGGCTTAGGAATCCAATTTTCTGTGGCAGACAAAAAGAAGCAATAAATCAGGTCAGGTTCAAAGGTCTCTCCAGTGTCTCTGCAAACAGTGTTTGGAGTAGACTATAAACTAGAGAAGTTTATAATAGTAATTCAGAGAATTTTCTTTGCCTTTCGTGTTTTATAATTTAGAGGCCTTCTAGATTTGAGGTGTTTTAGTAGCCCTGAATTATTCCTTCTTCCATCAGTTTGTATACTGTTGTCTTAACTGATGCCTTTCCTCTGAGATTCCTCTGATGAGAAATCCAGCTAGAATACTGGATACTACTGGAAGCATTTTTCCCATGATGCTCTTCAATTCTATGGAAATATTTTCCAGAGTGTGTTATAACTGAATCACTAAAAAAAAGTTTTCCGCTTTGTGTCCCTGTGAGAATGTTATTTACTGATCATAAAATTAAAATGTGACTCATGGACGAATGGCTCAGCAGAACATCCTGGCTACTTTTTTATGGTTTTGGCACTTTTCTGTGCTTCTCTTTATCAAAAACTAATCAGGAATGATTGATTGTATCACTTCAGCTTTATACCTATCAAAGTGTTGATAGTAAATTGAAGAATGTTGTTTTCCAATAATTTTTTTTGTACGAGGGAAAGAGATATCTATTTAACTGTAATCATGAATGTTCTGGGATTGACTTGACACATGTGTAAATAAACTGTCTTTCAAGAAGAGAAATTTGGATTAGAGCAGATCAGAGCTCTGATAGATGTTTGAGGGGAGAGAGGCTTAGGTATTAAGGACTTTCTTCAAAAGACAAATTTTAGTTGTTTTTTTTTTTAATGAGTAACAAGCAAACTCCTCTGGCAGTCAGGTCAGTAACGTGACTGAAATTATTACTTTTTTATTAGATGCATATTTTCTCCATACATTTGGCAAAACATGCATCTCTTAGTGCCTAAGATTGAGAGGAAGTGAAGAATAAGCGAAGATTTCTGCTTTTTTTGTACAAAGCATCAAGTGTTCCAAATGCCACATTTACTTAATGTTACTTTTACAGCGATTAGAAATGGACCTGACAGTCTGAGCTGGGCAAAACGTTTGCTGGGTAAGGATAGCAAATAGAATTGTGTGATAGCTTGGGGTTTTTCTCACTATCTGGAATGAAATTTGAGCGTATCAATCAGCTGCAACACCTTTGGGAGCAGAATAACAATTAGGCAGTGTTTGTGAAGCCATGGCCATTGCCCTGTGGATTGCTTGGAGGAGCTAACCTGCTGCCACTCCGTCTCAGAAGAGCTGTCTGTCACCAGCAGGTGTAGGTATGCCAGTGCACTTCTGCAGCTTAGAGAAACTGAGCAGCTGACAGCAGCTGAGGCTGTTCTACCCATGAAACCACCGCCTAAACTTCAGCAGACAAAAATTCAATTTTCTTGTCTTAGTCGACAATTAATGGGGAAAGTGGCTGCACTGTCAAGTGCTCACTGTTGAACGATTTTCTCAGCTGAGACAGGTGCATGAATGGGAAAAATAACTTTACTAATTTCAAGCAATTTAGCTCTAATGACTTTTTAAAAGCCCCACAAGCTAGGTGGTCCAAAGAAAGGCTCTAGGAGAAATTACGTAAACACTAAATAGATGCAATCACCTACATTTGCTTTCTTGAAAAAAAATCACTTATTTTCCTGGCAAGAGTTTATGGTTGAAAAAAAAAAAGAAAAATGAAAAAGTGAAGACATTTTAAATAATTCTGTAAAGACATTTTAAATAATTCTGTAAGGATATGTTTGAGGTTTTTACCCCAGAAGAATAATGATGAAACAGCTTAAAGTTGAGTTAATTTGAAAACCTTCAGAATGATTTTTAGTGGAAAGTATAATTTTATCAAGGTAGAATTTAAATGCAAATAAAAAAAAGGGTATTTCTTGTTTATTTCAGAGGAAAAAGTAATAAAATAAAAAAATTTTTGTTTAATATCTGTCTTTGCTTTTGAAGAAAATTTTGATTCAAAGAACTATATGATATATAGCTTGAGTATAGAGTCCTGTTAAGAATGGATAAAAGATAGAATGTCAGATTTTTCTTTAGAAGTGTAATTGAGGTTTTTACTAGCTGGAACAAAGGCCCCTTTAACTCATGCTGATATATTGGAGATGCATTATAGATTACTGAGAAAGCAAATGATAATGTATCACTTAATTTATTTGACAAATGTACTTTCTTTAGTTAGCTACAGTATTTCATAGACTATTAGCAAATATTTTGCAGTCTGTCCTTTAAAGAATGATTTCTCATAAAGAGACCTTGCAACATCAATTGATTAAGTCCTGATTTGAGATGAAACGTCCTCAGAATTTTGTGAGCAAAGTCTGCCTGTGCAGTTTCTTGAAGCATGAGTTGGAGAGTTTGATGCAGAAATCAAGTTTTTTCCATCTTTTATTAAACCTGTGAGGCTTTTATTTTAATTCTTTTATTAAACCTGTGAGGCTTTTATTTTAATTCTAATAATTTATATTTTCTGATAGAAATTGTGCTGTCTTTTGTTGGAACTGTTAGATAGAGGTCACATTCCACTATAATTCAATTCCTGAAAGTTAGAAAAAGACAGCATTCTGTCAGAGATTAAATAATCTCCAAAGCAGTTCTAATCAAACATTTTAAAGCTTTCCAAAAGCAATATAAGCCATCTCATTCTGTTATTGTTTTCTTTTATGCATTTGTTGTTTGGAGGAACCTCATGTTTGTAGCAGAATATATCCTCCTACAATAGGAAACTTTCTAGGAGGAAGAATTAATCAAGAAGTCTATTTTTGGTCACCATCCGGTTAGGAGGTGCAATGATGCATGTTTCAAGCTGCTGAATATCTCTGCCAAAAAAGTTCAGATATTTTGTTTGTTTAATAACACAAGTGTAGCTGCTGCCTGAACACATGGCAGCTGTTTTGAGGGAGATTTCTAGCCTGATGGTTTCCATCAAACAGCCTGTCCTAGTGGGCACTGTTCTGAAACAGTAAAGGCTCACTCTTGAACATAAAACATGATTTGAGAAGATACAGAGCATCATGCCTTCTCTATGTGCAATGCAAAGGGATAGGAGGAGAAAGTGACATTATGCACTTGCTTCTCAGGGGGACGGTGACAAGCCTAGACAGGACTGCAGGTTTATGCACGCTTCACACTTTTTTGCCTGACAGTAGAAATGCCAGTATGAATTTGACTCCTCTCTTGCTTAACTTGCAAAATGTCAGTCAGTAGCTGCAGTGGTTTATGGAAATGAGGGTAATGTCAACTTCCTTCAGTGTTATGCTTTTCATGCTTTAAGCAAATAAGACCACTTCCATAGCTCACTTTTAGTCTGAAAAGTTTGAGGTATTTTGGATTTGAGCAATAACTCATTGTAACATGTTCCCACATGATACTGGACATGATATAGCTGTTGCCAGCAAGATCTTTTGATGAATGCTTTTAGCCCTGGATTACAGAATTACAAAGTAAGTGACTTTGGATGATCAAATAAATAGTTCTGTAGTGGGTGGTGCTCCTCTTCCTTCTCGGGTACGTGGTGTTAGTCTTACAGGTCCTACAGAATTTTTTTTTTTCTTTTTAGTGGACCTTTGCTGCATCATTTTAGCCTCAAACATTAGTATATTATGGTTGTGGAGTACTTTAACCCTGAATTTAATTGCAGAAGATCAAGATCTTCCATGCCCTAATAAACCGTGATGATGATACATGAATAAGGGAGAAGATTTGTGTTGGTCTAAGAGAATTTATGTAAGGCTTTGTAAATTATGTATGGAGATTCATCAAAGAATATGTAAAAATATTTCCATTCACACTTTGCATCTTAAGCCTTGGGATGTGAATCATAAAATACAGGAGAAGAAAGAAGACAAGATGTGTAGGAGGGAGTTGAAAGAGAAATGTTGGGGTTGCTAGGCTGATCTTCCTGACCAGAGTGGTTTGTGGAGAGTGGTTATCTTCCTTTTTGTCCTGCAAGATAACATCAGTTGTCAGTCTTTACTGTGGTGTAGTGTCAGTGGGGCTGGACTCACACACTGGTTCAGATTAAGGCTGGGGAAGAGAGCTCATAATATTTGTTGTTTGGGGTCTGGGCAGACTGGGAGGAACAGGAACAATTGTCTGGATGAAGCTAAAAATGAGTGGTGAGCAGGCAGGTACAGGTGCAGGTGTGTGACTGGTTTCAACAGGGCTTTTGTTCTTTCCTTTTTTTTTCATGTTTATAATTACAAATCCACTTTAAATATCCATTTCTGACCATCTTCTATGGAGTCACAGTCTTTCTACAGGCTTAAGAGAAAGTCTAGAAAGAGGCTGGTTTCCACTGCCTAAAATTAGCCTTGAGAACACCCCTTAGAGGTACTACAGTTTGTGTTCTCTCTCTATAAACTTTTGTAAGAGGGTGTGTGAAGGAAATCTAGCCAAGAATAGAAAGAGGTTTCATATTGCTAGGCTATATAAAACTGCAAAGGTTTGCCAGGTTCTTCTGTAGTTCTGGGGCTTAGTTAACCCTCTAAGTATGTTGTGTAGTTCTGTCCTGGTATAACCCCAGACAGAAACCAAACACCACGCAGCCCACTCCACCCCAGAGCAGGATGAGGGAGATAATCAGAGAAGCAGAGGTGGGAAAACTCAAAGGTTGAGATAAAGACAGCTTAATGGGCCAGAAAAGGAAGAAAATAATAATATTGATGAAAGAAACAGAATATGCAGAAGAAGTGATGCACAATGTGATTGCTCACCCTCTGCTGACCGATGCCCAGACAGGTCCCACACAGTGGTCCCCAGCCACCTTTCCCCATGGTTTGTGTACTGAGCAGGACACCATGTGGTATGGAATGTCCCTTTGGCCCAGTGTCCTGGCTGGCTCTTCTGTGAACTTCTGCCCCTGCAGCCCTCTTGCTGTCACAGCACGAGAAGCTGAAAAGTCCTTGCCTTAGTATAAACACTCCTTAGCGACAACTGAAAACACCAGTGTTTTTACAACATCATTCTCATACTGAATCCAAAACACAGCGCTGTACCAGTCTCCAGGAAGAAAGTTAACTCAATCCCACCAAAAACCAAGGCAAGTTCTAGTTAACATTTTAAGATCCTTTTGAAAGACCAGTTCAGGTGCTGATAAAAAAGTGAAGATACTGTTCTTTGAACATAAAAGAAAAATAATGGAAAAACGACCTGCTGCATAAAATGCTGCAAGTAGAAGTGTTATATGGTGTGTTGCACCCTCTTGCAGCCATAAGACATTGAGGAAGTTTCTTTCTGTTTCATGGAGGTGGATGGCTTTTCCTTTACATGTAATATGCTTACCTGGTAAACAGGAAAATCAGAGGTTCATGGCATCAAACTCTTTTGCCTCCCTTTCCTGGGGGAGAAGGAGCAATCTCTTATTCAAGGTCCTAGATGTGATGGAAGATAACATGTTCTGTCTGAGTTTGCCAATGATTTCTTAAGAAAATAATCAAGAAAACTTATGCCCTAGTTCCCTGTCTTCGAAGCAGAGGTGGTGCTAGGTCCTACTTTGAAGGCTTCTTCTGGTATTAGAATCCTGTGCTGACAGAGACACAGCACTTCAGGTTCGATGAAAGCTTGTGCCATCTTTGTTGTGCTTTGATACCCCTCCTTACAAAGGCAAGAGAACATTCCTTACAGAAGGATGAAGTTCTCTTTATTCCACTCCTTCTTAGTAACTCTAAAAATCCTTGTAATTAAGAATTTAGTCCTTAGATAGAACTTTGCCCCTCCTCAAGATTTATGCTCTTGTTTCATTGCTTACTAAATTCTTTTAACCAATTCATTTGTATTATCAAAAGGCATTGTCAAGTCAGATAAAATGATTTCTTGTAAATGACAGTGGTCACTGCATTCAGGTTCAGAGCTCTGGTTGCAAAGCAGACAGGTGTTGTATAAAATCAAAACTATAGGAATACTTCCTGATTTATCTTTCTTTAAGGTTTATAACTTATCAGTCTGTCAGTATGAGTATTTAGTTTACTGCATTTAGAAGCCAAGTCCCTTCACTGTCTCAAATTTTCTGGGTCTCTATGTTCTTTTATATTTGGCTTAATAAAGCAAAATTAAAAAAAAATTTAAAAAACACCCTCAATAAATATTGATTTAAAATATTAAGTAATATTGAATATGTAATTAAAATAATAAATTAAACATTGAACTAAAAATCTTGCATCTAATAAATTCACAATTTCTAAATTTGCAATAAGTATTATGTCAATATCTGCAAGGCAGTTGTATATAGCTTGAGTATTTACATATTTAAGAGCCAAATGATGTGGGAAAATACAATTTATAATTCACTAACCATTTAAGCTAGGAATGTATACAAAGGTTAAAGTCTTGTATTTCAGCATCCATTCCCACAAAGATGTGGTTGGAGATGTTTCAATGTTGTTTATATTAAAGGTACTAATGCTGATCACAGTGGTCTAACCAGAAGCTGTGTTATAACCTTGGTATCTTCTTCTTTACATATCACAGATCTGTATTTTATGTTTACTTCTCAGGTTTAATGTTAATATTTAAACATTTTGCATCTGGTATATTAAAAGTCCTCATAGAATCTGAATCTTTCTGCATATAAGTTTTTGCCGTGTTCTATTTCCCTTTTTGTTGCCTTTTATTATCAAAATCAAATTAGATGCATTTTTTATGTGAGTTTTTTGAGTCTCATATAAAGATTTATGGATTTGTTCATGTTTTCTACATACTTGAGCTATAAAGTGCTCAATTGTAAGAAAGATTGTTCTAAAGACTGGAGTAAAGACAGTGGAAAAGGCAGTGAGAGAGATGATAATTTGTGTTAACACATCAATTTGACATGACTACAGATACTTCTTATTATCAAGGAAATACCATCCAAAAAAAAATTGTTACATTTTCTGTGAAACATCCAACTACCACCCATAATTCTTTGAGTATTATTTTTATCTGAGCTTGACAGATTCATTGTTTCTTTTTGTTCTCACATTTCTCTTGCAATCCCTCAGGCAGAATGCTCTTTTCTTATAATTTGAATTCCAGAAGCTATATATAATAAGGAGAAGGAAAATATTGAGAACCAAATAGGCATGAATAAATAAAGGAGAGCAAGTTAGCTTAAATGCATTAACTCCCTTTGCTTTTCTTATCTGCACCCAAGAGCCTCAAACTACCTCCTTTTTGGAGGTAATGTTGTTTTGATTTATTGCTAAGATGTTCTTTTGTACCAAAAAAGACTTAAAAAACAAATGTTTACAATATAAGCTACAGTAAAAAAGGAGTCTGTTTATACCAATAATCAGAGTGGGAATAAAAGCTATGCTCTTATTAGTGGTCAAAGATACAAAGCATGGCTCTTGTATGTATCCTTGAGTGCTGTCCAAAGTAATGTCACCATAAAGCTCTGGTTTGTTGCACAGGACAATTAATTCTGATAGTAAATCTAAGATAATACACACAAACACACATATACACACTATACACACTATGCACGCTGTTGTCTTTAACACTCTTTCTTGTCCCTTTGACGTGGATATCCAGTAGGATCTCGGGGTGCTGTGAAGAGAGTTTCTTTTTGGTTGTAGGTGAGAGATGGAAAACGTTTTGGCTTTCTTTTCCAGATCATCTTGGGTTTAGCACAAATTGTTCATGGTTTATTTTCTCTACTCTGGTGCATCCATAACTTAAAACTGCTCAGTGATTTGTTTATTTTTACTATTTTTGTGTACAAGTCGTTATAGTTCATTATCTTGTCATGCTTACTGAAGGAAAGTGTTTATTCCTTATCAAGCATTAGATAGCTTCAGCCACATTTTTAACTTTTTATATACAAAAAAAAAAATAGCATTAGTGATGTATAATAGCATTGCAAGCGATGCAAGAGTTAGAGGCTGGCAGAGAGAAGTATGCTTTGTTCCTTTTGGCTAATAATTGTAGGGTTTGTTCTCCCACATCCTTGCTTTATGTATGGAGCCTGCAGAACTGTAAGATATTAAAAGGTTTAACTTCTGGTAGTTTAATGGTTGGTTGGCTGACATAAAAAAACTGAGTACACTTTGCTCATAGGTGCTATAGAAATAATGAAGTGTAAAGTATTTTTGTGACTCCTTATAAAACCAAAGAGCAGAAAACTGAGATGGAGTTATCTGCAAATGCTTTGTTATATTGTACTGCCTTCTCCGTGTGTTACTGAGCTTCTCTGCAGCTTCATTGGAGCATAAATGTGAGGGTATATAGAAACAAATCAATTGCTCTTTATTCTTGCTCTTTTTGTGTCTCCAAACATAAATAATTTCTCCATTCATTACTATGGCATCTTAAAAATACATAATTTGGGTAAAACTTCTTCGTAGTGCGTCAGGCTTTCCAAGAGACTTGAGATCTAAATCATCTAAAAAATCACACCCATGTTTAAAAGAGACCTGAGAAGCAAAAGACAACAAAGTTCATGCTTGTCTATATATGGACATAAAGTTTTTTAGGTTGCTAAATTCCTAACTGGATGTTGAAACCTCAGAACACAAGTCTTCTCCTTTCTTTCCTTCATAAGATGGCAGCACAGCCCTTCCCCTCTTTGGAGAACAGTTAAGCTGTGGTATAAAAAGTGGATTTCTTTATGTTCTGTTAGCTGTTTTTCTTATTTTATTGTTCTTTTCCTACATGCTTGTTAGAATGTCTTCAACAGTCTATAGGGGATTAACTGTGTTGGAAAGTTTGCTTCTAATTTATATATACTGCTTTTAGAGCTGTATTTTTGCAGTACCTTATTTTTCAGATGTTGGTTCTTAAAATTTGCTTTAAAAAGTACTTTTATTCAGACTGAGTTCTGCTTTCACTTGTTTGGTACACAGATTCATGGATGCTATTATGGAAAATTCCTAGACAAGTTGAAAATCTTTGTTCTTTATGCATTTTTATTATTATTAATGAATATAGAAATAATACAGAGGAATACTGGGAAAAATGGGAAACATGGCTGTGAATCTGAAAATGTGTGGAGAGAAGGAAATATACAGGAGAAAAATAGCTGCAGCTATGACTAATTAAGTTAGTAATCAATGTTACTTTAATAAACATTTTGAAGATATATATAGTCCATGACATGACCTTCATATTTTGCAGATAACAATAATTTAAAGTAAAGTGTGTTTCAAAGCATGTCTTAAAACTTGTATATTTCTAGAGTCCTGCAGAGATAAAAATCTTTTTTTCAATTATTTTACCATGTGGAAGAGTTCTGTTACAGCCCTCTACCTGTTAATAACAAATGTTTATGGGTTGGAATATAATCATCGGCTCAGACTGCAATTATTCTGCTATGAACAGTTGTACATGGCCATCAGAGCTCAAATGCTGTATCTCAAGGCCAGATCTCTTGAGCCAGTGGAACGGAGTTTTTTTGGATGGGAAATACACAGGGATGCTGTCAGGTGGAACCAGAGTGGAATTCAAGTGGAAGGGGTTTTCCACTTGAGAAAACATGTTTCATGAGGGATGAAGATAACAAAGGTTAAGAAGGACAAACTGTATTTTAGATAACTCATTTTCAATTAGAAGTAGAAGAAAAGAAACACTTCTCAAACTTGGAGCATGCCAAGATATCTGGGTGTTGCTGTAAGATGGGCATGGACTGTAGCTCTGGAAAATACACTGGTAGTATTAGCTAAAAATCTTACTTCTGTTATAGAAAACTGGGACTTTTTGAGGTGCTGAGCTGCATGCACAAAGCTTGCAAGACAGGAGGTGTTGAGGCTCCTGTATATCCAAGGAAAGAGCAAAAGGAATAGATCTGAAATGTACTATAGGAGAAAGGAGAATGTGTTAAACAAAGCCTACCCACAAGGAAAGGGCTTGTGTGTGAAGACTGAATGCATTGTCACAGGAAGCAGAATTATATTTGATTGGTTAAAGGAGGAGTAAAAAGAGCATCAAAGGTGGAAAGATGTCTCTATGATGCCTGTGAAACAAAAGCTGTTCTTAGCACTTAGGAAAAAGTAAGATGTAATTTTTAGCTGAACAGCAAAAAGCTGAATGTCAATTGTAGGGGAAAAGGGTGTCATGAAAATAAGGCATCCTTACTTGTGTGGAGAACCTCAATGCAGTAAGTGTTAGCACAGACCTTGCAGGTAGGATGTTAAATTGTAGAAGTGATCACTAAAACTACATGCTCAGCATAGTGTTGTAAGCAGCTGAGTGTGGGAGTTAAAAGGTCTGGTTGTTAAAAATATGAGCAGTAGGAAGATTACTCATTAATCCCTTAATAATTCATCTCATTAGGTGAAACAGCAGGTGTGGTGTGCTCAGGTTCTCAAAGAACTACCTGCTCATTAGGAAATTAATTTCAGTTAGCTTTAAATCACTCTCACATACACTTGATTGAGGGATACTTTTTGGAGAAGCCCCTGGCCATAAGTTGAGCAGTTCTGGAGGGGTACAGAAGTTACCACAATGTTCATGGGCTACAGAAGACTCCATGTGACACTGCCTACACAGCACTTCACTGGCATGGACCCCATGGAGGGCATTGAAGGATGAGAAGTTACCTTCTGGTGGGGAGGAAACTCTCCACTGCTTTCTCCCTGTTGTATTTGGGGATGCTGAGCTGCAGCAAAGGTACCCTCAACTACCTCTGCCCTGCATGCTTTAATTAGGGTGCCTAACATCAGGATGCTACCCTGTTGACGTTGCTGCTTCTTGACTAACTGATGGTTCTTGGTTTCACAGCACCTGCTCATTGAAGTGCTCGTGTCATCTCAGTCTCTGCCACCCTAACATCTTACTGATGAAACAGCTCCCACAGCTGTAAGATGGCATGGTAGCAAAAACCCCTAAACTTAGGGAACAAGATAAAAAAATCTGCATACAAAATCCTAGGGTTCCATTCTCCAAACTACTAAATCCTTTCCAATAAATGCTATGTTTAGCTTTTCCCACACAGGAAGCAGGGTTGTGATATTTTCTTGGTCCCCCGTGGCCGAGAATGAATCTGACTCCATGTTCTTAGAAGGCTAATTTATTATTTTATGATATTATATTAAAGAATACTATGCTAAAACTATGCTAAAGAGGAGAGAAAGGATACAGACAGAAGGCTACAAAGAATGATAATGAATCTCGTGACTCTCTCTCCAGAGTCCAACATAGCCTGACCATGATTGGTCATTAAGTTAAAACAATTGACATGAAACCGATCAAAGAACCACCTGTTGGATAAACAATCTCCAAACCACATTCCAAAGCAGGAAAACACAGGAGAAGCAAATGAGGTAATATTGTTTTTCTCTGAGGCCTCTCAGCTTCCCAGGAGAAGAATCCTGGGCAAAGAGGATTTTTCAGAAAATATGATGGTGGCACAGGGTGCTACTGAAGTGGGGGCGGAGTAGCCTCTAACTTAACATTGTAAAACTTTGAAAAGTTTTACCCTGGATCCAGGCTGGTTGCCCTCTATATCAGCAAGAATTATTCATTGGCTTTGAAACACCAGCTGACCTGTCCTGTATATCTGGTGGGAAAAACAAAGGTGTCAATTCAGAAAAAGAAGGCCAAGACAAAAAATAAGGATAACATATCAAGTAGTTTTCTCAAAGTGTGAGTGGAAACTCAGGAAAAGAGTATGAAATTAAATGTTAGGTCTGTTATCTATGCTGTAAGGGTCTCCCTCTGCAGTACAGAAGTGCAGAATTTGTTCCTATTACATGAGTTGAGGAATCAGGACATGTGGACAGGTATGTTTCACACCATAAGTGTGGCAGTAGTGGTTATCAGAACACCAGGCACAGCACAATTTTAAAATTATTTATTTCTTTAATTTTTTTTTTTCCTTCTGGTGAGATGTAATTGCCATATTACGTTTGTTGCCAACTTCAAAACACATTCACAGCTATCCTTTTTAACTCCTTCAAGTGGGATATTTTGTTACACTTGTTCTTTATAAAGTAGTAAGCTAAAAATGATGCTTTTTTGTAATTGTAGCTCATTCCAAGAAAGGATGTTTTGGTTTGGTTTTGTTTTGGTTTTCTTTTAATTCCCCTACCCAGCTAAAATCTGAATTAAAAGGGAAAAAAAAAACTTGGGTAGCAATCTGGAGTTAGTACTGCTACAAAGCATTATTAAAGCAAAACTACCAAACCAAAACACATAGTTTTGTAAAATTAGAGTGGTACCACATTTGTCATGGGTGTTTTTCTCTCTCTGAAGAAGAGCTTGGTCTTTTAAATGAAGCTGAACCTTATCTTCCTAGAATAATTTTTTTAAAATTGCCACAGTGTCATAACAATTTATTTGTAAGATTTTAAGCAAAATAGATTTTCATTGCAGAAATCGCTGTTTGGTACAACACTTACCATAAAAAACAGCGACAGAGGTACAGGTCCTGGATCTTATGATGATAGCAGCAGCACTAGCTTTTTCCTCAACATTGCCTGTTTGGCTTCATCTCAGCTTTCTAACAGGAAAACATGACTGCATTTAGGAATCTTAGACCAGAATTGGTGTTGGAAATGTACCTGCTGGCCTTTAGGTTTGTTTTGGGCAGCATTTTATTGTCTTTGTCCATAAAGAATAAATTGAATATTGATTAAAACAAATTCTTTTTAAACTAACCAGTACATACTTCAAACCCCAATGCCACAGATGCCACTTTGAAAAAAAATCTCTTCCTATGGACTTTAAAATCCCATGCTTAGTACTTCTGAAAATGCTGAATGCAAACTTTTCTATGCCTATAATGTTAGTGCAGAAATGAAAGTTAATTGGAAATAATGTCTCTAATAATGGAAACTAAAAAATCACTTACTCTCTACAGAGCAGAAGACATTTTTGTAGTCTTTTTGGCTGACATATCAATGCCCTGCAATAATGCCTTCCTGAGGTATTTTGCATCTATTTTTCACATGAAAAATCAGGAAGAACATTATTTGCAGTTGTTACTTGGAAAGCACCAATGTAGCAGGAGTTAGAAAAGGAATCCAGTGAATTTCACTGCTGGTCTGTGAAAGTAATTTTTTGTTTTCCTAACTCTGTAAAGGGTGAAGACTACTTTCATTATTGCACCCATGTGTGTTTCTGGTGATAACCAGAATCCAAGCCAGGAATCTGTATTGAAAACTCTGTAACACTGC
Organism: Ammospiza caudacuta; assembly: GCF_027887145.1. NCBI lineage: Eukaryota > Metazoa > Chordata > Aves > Passeriformes > Passerellidae > Ammospiza > Ammospiza caudacuta. The sequence goes on along the minus strand of NC_080593.1, from coordinate 109,428,062 downwards.
TTACTTTCATTTTGTCAAAGTGCTATGTTGGCTTGCAGGTCCAACTTCAGAAAAAGGCTTACTTTCCCCAGAAACAGAGAGGATTTGCCAGTCTATTATGGTATTCAGAATTTTTGCATTTCAACAGAATGGATGGATTAAGAAGTTATGGGGCCACCATCCTGAGTAGGTGCTGCTGCTTATATGTTTTTAAGGGCTACAACCCAAATTTCCAAATGAGTGTGTGCACCAGATATTGATACTCTCAAAGTGGATGCTTTCTGTCTTCAGTAATGGAAAGGGATCCTACAGAGAATTAAAATGAGTATCAGTATTCCAAAATACTTGGAAAGTCATTCAAGTACGTCCAGGTTTTTTTTTTAGACAAGCTGGAGCAGAGTGAAGGGGAAACAATTTGGTTCCCTAACATGATTAAAGCTGTAGCATAGGCTTTTGCAGATTTTTAAATGAGACAGCTGGTTGTATAGGGACATTGAGAGAGTCAGAGAAGGTCATCCTGCAGTCTTGGAGTAAAATTTTACATGGCCTTGTCTTTGCGAGGATTTTCCTTCATGTTTTCCAATTCCACTGAGCGACTGCTGTTCACTGGGTTAAAAGAGCCATTTAAGTCACATCTCACTCTTAGGCTGCTCTCTCTTGTTACACAGAACTTTGTAACATGTAACTTAAGCCCCTGTCAAGTGCTTGGTAACTCTTCCTAGATGTGATGGATATGAATCTTTATGCAGAAGTGTGAATCTTCACATAAGCTAGAACAAAAAACCTTATAAATAATATGCTAATTTATATGGGCATATATAGTATTTTTCTTTACTTTGTGTGTAATTCATACATTTCTGTTTATTTCATTGAATATTAGATAATGCTCTCATTGCAAAATTATTTCTATTTAAGACATTGTATGTCTTTAAAGCTCTTCCAACAGCTATGCGGCTGAACACTAAATCTCAGTTTTAATTCTTATTGTACATCAGTTATCTAAAAGGTTCATGTGCATCAGTTATCTCAAAGTTTCATGTTAAAATGAAGCTCTACTATGCAAACTGTAGACTATACTGGGGTTTTTAAAATTATTTTTCTTATTAATGTGTATTCTGTTATGAGAGCCTTGGTTTTATTTTATTTTTTAGGCAGCCTCTGCAAGGTAGTTTTCTTATCTCACATCTGTGTGTTCCTCATGGCACTTTATAACAAAGAGAAACATTAAGCTTAAATGAACATCTCCAGGTAGCCTAGCAGCAGGATATGATTAATAATACCTTTCACTTAACTGTATGCAGATAAATGTCTGAAAGTGAAAGCAAATTCAGAATTGGCTGGCCAGACCCTGGCAGTGCAGTGAGAGAGAAAAAGCAATATGATAATATCTTGTGATCTCTGTTGAAAAAAGGAGAGAAAGTAAAAGATATATTTAGTGGGTTATATCTGCCTTATGTAGTAAAATACAGAGCATAATGGATTTTGTTAATAATAATTGAATGGTGTACAAAGAAAAAATATAAATGCCCTTGCTTCTCATTATTGGTTATCATCACTAATTCACCAGCCATGCTTTTTTATATGTGAGAGATCAGAAACAATCAGGAGTAATTACTGGGCCATCACAGCTAAAATGAAATGTAGTATAAATGAAATGTAGTATAATTTAATATAGAGTTAATGGCTTTATAGAACCATACCAAGATTTTTGGGCCTGAAATGGACTTCTGTATTGAGTGCTGTACTTAAAAAATATCCAAAACACTGGATATGGCATTAAGCTTGTAATTACAGTTTTCTAGCAGAGAAAAGAAGGAGAAGCTGCAACGGATGTTTTGTCTTAAATGGCACTGCATTTTTAGCTTTTCCTTAAAATTTCATGTATGCATATAGACAAAAATAAGAACTGAATTTTCTCTATGCATATTTGAATGTTATGTATTTATAAAATGTTGGAGACATTTACTTTTCAAGCACTCAAAAGGTGTTAGAGTATGACTTGGCCACACAAGCTTAATTCTTTCACATTTTGTATTCATTCAGTATAAAGAAGAGGCACTGTGGGAGTAGAGCGAATATGAGATTCATTGTATGCTCATTTTATAATAGTGGGAAATTGCTGTTTGTATAGGAATAAAATGGAGTAATGTATTTGTGTGCTGAATGTAGAAGAACTAGTTATCTTGAGACAATCCCATGGACTGGCATAATGTCATAAACATTTTCCTTTGGAGATGAAACAGCCTATTACAATGCAGAAGCACAGATTTCTATCCTGTGCTTTAAAACCTGCCAAACCTGCCTTTTCTCAGTTTTCAAATTACCTAATTATACCGGTCATGCCCTGTCTCCTATGTGAAATCCATCGAGATCTTTATTCCCAGTCATCAGAAGGTAAGTATTTATATTTGCTGCTCAGTGACAATGTGAACCTTTCAGAGTGTTGCAGAAGTTGTAGGGGAGGGGCTGTGAAAGGTTAGCTGCTGATTGTGCTCCTTGTAGCTGTCCTGATGCATTTCCATGGGCTAACATCTATCAGCAAACATTTTGGTTTTCACTTATTTTTTCCTTTACACAGTCTAATGCTTTAGTGTCTGGTAGTATTCCAGGTTTTGTTGCCAAAACAGAGAGGGCAGATTTTTGCATTTAATAGGCAATTCCCCGGTTTGTTCACAGTTGGTAGCCTACTGTTAAAGTGTGGTGGGTGTTTTGATTTAGCAAGGATGTCTGTTTAAGTCCAGACTCCTTTCAAAAGAAGATTTGCTTTTGTTTTGCTGAACACTGCTTTTTTCTCTAACCACTGCCACCTGAACTTACTACACAAAGATCTTGGTGTAGGTGTGTTATGGCATTTTATGGTGTAGCAGGGGTTCTCTGACTCATCCTTCTGAGGCTTGTCCCTCATTACCTGCTGCAACATATCCCTCCTGCAACATATCAGGCCTCAGTATTTGGCTTTGGCTAGAGCTGAGATTATTCTCCGTTGGAAAACTGCTTTGGTAAGAGTCCCCCTGCCTCCTTTCTCCTCAGTCATCACCTGGATTGGTACCACCTGCTACATCTCCTCTTAACCCTTGTGAATAGATCCCTTAGTGGGATGACACAAGCATAAAAACCTGCCTTTAGTTTTCTTTTTTTTGTTTAGATAAGCACCAAACCCATCATTTTTGAGAGATTCCTCTAACATGTCTCTCTAGTATTAGTAGAAAGAGTTTCTGTTTAGGAAACAAATGCCATCCTTACTCTTGAGATCCAAGATTCCTCATTTTGAAATCACCGTAAGTTGTGCCACTGATTTACCTGAGATTTACCCGTGGGTGCTCTTTAATTCTAGTTTTGCTGAATGAAATCTCTGGACTGTCTGCTTGCAACCTATCCTAACTAACTGGATATGCAAACAGCTTTTGGTGCCTTTACTTCTTTAAAAGTGCATTCAGCAAAGAAGGTTCACAGAACTAGTTTGACTGGTATCTGGGATAATTATTTATTTTTTGAGAATTACAGTTTCTAATCAGTATAAGATATTCATGCAGCTGTTTCTCAGCTTTACTGACCCTCTAGCTTGAGTCAGCTGTGTTTGCTTTAGGTCTTTTGCCCTTAAATACATTTTTTAGGTTTTTGGTTGAAAATGACCCAGTATGAAAAGAGTGAAAATAAAATGCCCCTTTCATCCTGTGCTGCAGTTTTAGCCTATCATTTATTTATGTGATATCACATTTTTAGGTCAAATAAGAGGGACTTTCATAGGAGTTCTGTAAACTTAAATGAGTTCAGAAGTGATTGTTTTCAGGCAAACTTCATTTTCCAACCAGTCAATTTTAAAATGGAGTATAAGTAACAAAACAGCTGTGCGCTGCAATTTTGCAAATGCATAAGATTTTTTTGTATAATGCAGCTCTGAAACATAGTATATCTAAGCAAGCAAAAGAGTTCTGCAATTAAAAATTACTATTGTTTAAAAAAAGATATATAGCTGCACACTGACTAAAGCCAGATTTGGAATTTTTTATGCATGGTTCTTCTCCAGAAGCAGTTGTATTTGTAAAGCTGGGTGCAATAACAATAAATGAAAGAGAGCATAATTAAATTCTATGCCCTCTGAATAATTAGTAATTAAATAGTGCTCACATGTTCATTACACATTACCTAGTTGAAATCTTCAGTAGTCATGTATGACCTGGAATGTCTGTGTATCTTTTGTAACTCACCTGAGAAAGTGCTGTAAACCTGACTTGCATTTTGAGGCACAGTGATGTGTGTGAAGCTGCATCCTTTACCTCTTTTTGTATGAATCATTTGTATGAGTCTTTTTCTCTTACAGAACTGAAAAGAGTAAGGAGACCTATTTGGCTGAGAAGTGCTGAGGGAATTATGAGTGGGATTTCTTGCATTATCAGTGCGTGTATGTGTGTTTGGCCCTCTCTGACCTCTACCTCAGCTGCCAAAACACATTACAGTGTGTATCTCTGACTAAGCACTGAAGTGCTCTGTACTTCCATGAGTGAAAGAGGTATCTCTGCGTTTCAATTAGCAGCTGCTGTGTTGCAAAATGCCCTCAAGATCCCCAGGCTGTGGAAGGAATTGCACCAGCACTTCCTAAATTGCTTGTTACCTGTTAGCATGACTCCACAGGCCATGTGTCTTAAATAGCAGGAAACAGAATTAGAGCTGCTTCTCTCTTTAAAATCTGTTCAAGGGTCTCCTGATCTATTTGGTGCTGTAACACTCATGATGCAATCATTAATCTCACTATTTTCATTCTTATGGAGGTCAATGACATTCACAGAAGTCTGAGCAAATCCATTTTGTTCACTGAACCCTATTCTACATATCCACAGCATTCCTGGATGGCCTCACAGGATCTTGTTTCACAGATGTCTGAAAGGTTGAATGTTTTTTTCTTTTCCCTTGGAATAGGCAGAAGTGGCTTATTTAATAAAACAAAAGGGAAGGGAAAAAAGGAGAGTAAACACAGTGATTCAAATTGCTTCTGCATCCAATTCAGGCTGAACATTCCTGTTCCTCTTTTGTCACTGCTGGTCCATCAGCATTTGCTTTAATATTCCTGATTTCAACTGTGCCCACACTGTATTCTCTTTTATTTGGGTGCATTTTCTTCTGGAGTAGTCTCTATCACGATTATTTTTAACATTAATTTTTTAATGTCTTATTATTAAGAATCACATCTCTTTAGACTTTTCCTGTTCACTTTTCTTTCTCCTTTTACCATCCCTACTGTGTTCATGCTTTTCTTTTGCTGAACACTTTCAGATATTTGCTGTTGTTTCTGAAAATCCAGCTTTAGGTCAGGGACTCTAACTGACCTATGACAGTATCTATCATCTTCCCACTACTTAGAGGAGAAGCTACTTTTCCATGTGAAACTGAATTGGCAGATGTTGTTACCCTTTCAGCTGCTAACTATTTATTTATTTTATTTATTTTTCCTTTCCCTCTTGTGAAGCAGCATCATGGCATTATAGTGCAGTAATGGTGGGTTGGTTTTGTCTTGGACTATTGGAATGGGTTTGGGAATTTGAGCAAGGTTGGTTTTGTGGGTGTTTTTTCTGAGGTAGCTTGTGTTTTGCTGGCTTGAGGAAAATATACCTAAGGAAAAATGTTGTAGGGACACTCGGTAAGTCTCAGTGTGTAATGGGACTTGAAAAATGAACATATAAAAAAATACATATTAAACAAAAGCATATAAAAATGCAGTTCCTAGCTATCACATCCAAAGTTTCTGTGGACAAAATTGACTTGACTATTTAAAACAGAGTTTGCAGTTCCTTTACTTTTGATTTTTTGGTGAGTAAAGAACCTCTACTTGATCTGCAGTGTACTGAGTAACATCTCAAACCATTTTTACAATTTGCTGGCGCAGAGGACAAGTCTGTGCATGTCAGCTTAGTAGTAGCAAGGGGAGAGTATAACCTCTTACAAAAGATCCTCCAGGGAATGGGAAAAAACGAAGCTCAGGAACCAAATAGCAAATAATAAAGAGGATGAAGAATACAAATGAATGCTTATCAAGCAGCATAACAAAAAAAAGCACAAACCTTGTGCAAAGCCAGGTTTGGAACTGAGAGCCCCTCAGTGGCACCAATATCTTATATTCTTGCTTCCTCCATCTGCAGGATGTAGGCCCTCAGAGCTGAAAACTGAGGCTTGTGATTTACTGTGGCTGATTGGTTTTTTCCTTCTGTGAAACTTTTGCTTAGCTTGTGAACCTTGAGTAGACCCTGAAGTCAAGAGGGACTTTTCATGTGGTTAAAGCTAAGGGAGTGCTGAAGTGCTCTGGCTGGCTGATTTGTAGTGCTGGCTGCAGAACTGAATTTTAGCACGCACAATTCCTTGTGGTCAGAAGAGACAGATTTAGGATCAAAATTTGCTATACCTTGTGTTCTATTTCTGTTCCTAATTCATTTATGTTTCTACTTCTTTCCACAAACCTTATCCTTACTGTGCACATGTTTCTTTTTCCATGTCAGGGTCCATTTTTGAGAGTGTTTTGTGACTATAACTGGAAGAGCCAGTGAAATTAGAACCATAAAAATCGGGCAAATGATAAGTGCATTGCAGGGTTGAGTAAAGAAGATTATTTTCCTCAGCTTTAATAATGGAACCATAAGCAATAAGACAAATAGGCTTAGAGAGGATAAATCTAGCCAGATTGCTTTTTTTACCTTTCTGATAAGATTACAAAATAAGCAGATGAAAGGCAAGTGGTATAATACATGCATTTTAGTAAACCTTTTGATACCATCTTGCCAAAGCATACACAAATAACTAATACATGTTGGCTTGGATAGAAACATGATCATACAGACTGTAGATGAGTTGAAGGACTATAAATAATGAGCAGTGATGACTGGTGATGAATTGAGGCAGGGTGAATTGTACTAATGAGGCTCTGCAGAGGTCAGGACTTATGCTCAAGTTTTTATTCTTTAACATCTTTATTACAGCATCTTTTCAGCCTGCTGTTGATTTCCCCCCTTGCCAAAAATGACAGTGAGGCAGATAAGTAAAATATTGATACCTAGTAGGATGACCTCAGACAGAAGACAAAAAATTAATATTTATTAGAAATGCTTAGACCTTAGAAGTAGTGAAGCTAAAGAGCCCTTTCTTTCAAAATTATTGTTATTTCAAGAGAAAAGACTTAATTTGCCCTAGTGCTGACAACCACAGAAAGGTGAAATGAAACTGGGTGACTGAGGAGTAGCAGCAGTGTTCAGCTGGATTTCAGGAATCCTTAACTTAAAGGGAGTTTAGTTTTCTGTCAAAGATGTATTTCAAGCTGTAGAATGATTTCCTAAAGAGAGCTCCTCAAAGGTCTGCTGCTTGAAGCATCACATTGTGTACTGGGGGAAAGAAGCAACATAATGTGCCATTTAAAGAAACATAGTGTGAGAAATTTCTGTCCCTGTAGTCTTTTTCTACAGGTTTGAACCCCAGATAGCTGCCCAACAGAGTCGTATATGTAGCAAATGGTACCCCCACCCCAAGTGGTCCTGCCCTTCCAATGGACTCTGAGGCCTCTGGGTGTGACACCCTATAGCAGAGCCAGGTATTTGGGGGTCATTCCCTGGTGTTTACACCTTCTTTCTTGTAGACATGGGATGAAACAGAAAATGGCAGCACGCAGTCAGTATTTCATACATGCTCTCCGCTGCATGGCAGAAGGGCTCAGCTTTGATGACCAGGGAGTAGTGCAGCCTGAGTAACCAGGTTTGGGGTATTGTTGCTCAAAGATGTTGACAACAAAAATTCAGCAGAATGTCTAAGAAGTGAGCCTGTACTAAAGGCCATCAAAGCAGCCAGAAATGGATTAGGCCTGCTACAAATTCTTTTGTCAAGTTATTTTCAGTGAAATATGCATTTCTTGTAGAAGCCAGAATTGCTGTAAAAACTTTTGGGGTTCTTTTGACAGATTGCCACCAAGTGTTGAAATAACAGTTTCAGCTTTTCTGAACTTGTTTGTATCTCCAAACTATTGTAGTACATGACTTAAGATGAACACAAAATGGTGTGTTACAAGTTGTCTACATAAAAGTCTGTGTGAATCATTCAATGATACAATAATCACTGTTAGCATTTTTCACCTAAATCTATGCAATGAAAGGTCATCACTTGTATCTAAATAACTGTATGAAACTGCAGCTGATGTGTCATGAAATAACGGAAATTAAAATTTACAATAAAAATGTTCATAAAGTTGTTGTATGGGATGCTGTGGAAATACACTTTCTAAAATTTCTTCTTATTTTCTGTGCCCAGAAACCAATGTATTTTAAGTTGCCTCTGTGGATGAAATAGTGCATTTCAACTAGTTCTGAAATTACTGTTTTACTTACATGGGCCTATAGACTATCTTCTCTATGGATTGGGAATTAAATAAAGATATCAAGGGACATAAGAATAGCAATATTTTATCCTGAATTTACAAGAAGAAAAAAAGGCAAGCCAGTTGCTGCAGAAATCAGAACTCATAAAGGCAGGCTTTCAATTCCCTAAGCTTCTTGTGGAAGTGCTATGTTTATTATTACGAAATTCATCAAACTAATTCAGTTATCCATTTCTTGTGGCAGTTGTGATATGTATATCAGCCTGAATAACAAATGCGAATTCTGTGTGCTGGCAGTAAGCAATTAATAGCACTTCTGTACTAAAAGTTTGGGAAACATGGTTGATAACTTTTCTCTAATGATGAAATGTTGCAGGTTCTTTCTGCCACTTCTCGTAATTAAGCCTGTGTGAGATGTAATTAAGCCCCATTATATGTGTCTCGTGCTGCTGCTGCTACTTGTCTTCTTAAATCTAAATCCAAGCTAAAAGAAAAACAAAACTGTTTTCCTCCATATTTTTTAGGTTCAGTTGGAGCAGACTTAGCATAAATGATAATGAAATTAATCAGATGTGAAAATATATATCTTTAGTCTTGTGTGTAGCTTGAATTTAGAAAAAGGGAAAAATACCATTAATAAATGATGTGAATTGCATACAGATTGTGCATCACTGTGATGCCACAAGGAAACTAAATTATTAGTTTGAAAGACTGGCAGGTGGTGGCAACTGGGTTGTATTTGAAGTGTATCTGGTAGTGCCATGCACTTCTACAATTTTGGCTGCGAAATAAATGATTTGTTTTGTGATAATTTTCATTGGCATCATCACAAGCAGTTATTCCTTGACTTTGTAATGCAGAGGACTCGATGCCTAATCCAGTAAATTAGCATGAACATTTTACTTTATTTTTGATGGATATTAAACCCATTGTTATCCACTGTCATACCAATGGCAGACAGTAACTGATGCAGTCCTGTTGTACACCTTACCCTTGCATCCTTTGGAGTTAAGGAGAAAATTACTACCATCACTACCATCACCATTACTACTATCAGAAACAAACAAATTTGTTTCTCATGATGCTGTTCAGCAAAGGTAGTCCTGTATTTATAGTTTCTGAATAAACTGAAGTATACAATAATGCACAGACTGGTTCTTTACCTCTTTTAGGCTAGAGGGGCTTGTGAATGAGGTGCCATTTGGGAGCAGCTGGAGTTGTGGAGTTGTGGAGTGGCACAATGGCTAGTGGGCAGTGTGCCTGTTTCCTTGAGCAAACTTTGGAAAAAGTCTTCCCAGTTTAGTGTTACGTAAAAGGAATTGCCTGTGTTCATTTTGGTCTTGGCTACAAGAGCAGGAAAATCATATTTCTTAAACTTCTTTATGATATTTCTATGAGAGCAAATGGATTATCTTTTTATGTTAGTGGAGAGCCAAAGTACATCATCTTCCCTAATATTGAACCAGGTTTGGAAGTGACAAGTTTATGAGGCAAGAAGTAGGCTTTGCTAAAGCAAAAAAGAGTCTATTCAGAAAAGAGGAAACATGTTATCTATAAACAAGCTATGTGAATGCTTAGTTGAGTAGGTCACCTGTCTTCTGCAGCAGGAGAATTAACAAATGCATAGTAAATAATACATGTCCTTGTTGAAGACCACTGTGGGCATGACATAGAACCTGGCTTTTCAGTATCCCCAACCCGCTCTGATCACTTGTTCCTGTGATTAGGAACTCACCTCCTGGTCACTTAGGCTATAATACAATCACTAACAAGCCCATGTGGTATGTATCACACTTCTTCTAAAATTAAAATAGTAATATTTAAATGCTCAGTGATTCCACAGCATCTGTCACGTAGTGCCCCTAGCCACACTGTCTGGTAAGTGCTTAAAAATAGTACTGGAAATGTGTTTTATCAGGAAGCCACTAGATGCACAGATTTACCATGATTCATTCCTAGCTATGAGATGAGGCTATAGGATAAACAATGCAGTAAAATGGGAATAATCAGGTCAATTTAGATCACTGACAGATAGAAGCATGCAGCTCAAAAATATTCTACAGAAAGATTATTTGAGGATTATACTAAATACTGTTTTATTCATTCATGTGTAGTGAATATCTACTTTAGCAATAGGAACTGAGTTAAAATTGCACAGACTAATATTTGAGATGATAATTGAACTTTCACTTCAGTCAGTTTAGTTGTCTGTTTGGTGCTTTTTCTTTTTGAATACTCATTTGTTCCAGAAATTAGAGAACAGAAAGGAACAGGTAAGATGCTGTATTTTTCTTCCATTCTCCTAAGTAGTTTATACTTTCCTCATGTTGGTGTTTTTCTCTTGAATCCTGCAGCAGCAGCCATCCTCAGCTCAATAACTGCATCTCTGCCTGTACCTCTCCCATCCTTTTCTTGTGTGGCTCTAGCCCACTGTCTCACATCCTTGCCTCACAAATTTCCAGTTTTCCCAGAAATCTGAGCCAAGGTAGCACAGCTGTGCTGTACCAGCCCTTGGCTTGAGATCACATGCAGCTGGACCCCAAGGAGGAAGGGTACAGTACTTACTGCAGAAAAACATTTTTTCAGGCCTTGATTGTCCTGTTACTAAAATCCAAGTAAGCACAGAGCCTAGAGCAAGTCAGGGATCTTTGTGACAAAACATTGTCTTCAGAAGGAAGTGCTGATCCAGTGCAACTGCAGAACAGTGTGTGGGAAAGAAAATTTCAAATGAATTTTCTATTTAAATTCATTTCTTTGGAGAGCTCTGCTGACATTATTGTTTTGACATCTTCTGAATAAAAGAATCCTTTCTTAGTTATTCTGAATTTGTCAGAGTTTGCAGCCTAAGTAAAAGGACAACATGTTTTGAAATTATTTTGAAGATTCAGCTAGTCAAAAGATTAAAAAGTACTCTTTGGTTATAAAGTCATCCTAATCTTACACGCTTATTCCTGATTTCAAGTAGAGAAGTTTTTGAAAAACCTCAAATATTTTCCAAAGGTAGGAGAAGTGTTTCATAGCTCTCAAAGTAACTGATAATTAGCAACATTCTTGATAATAATGCTATTTTTCAAAAATAAACAAAGACATTGAATCTGTATTTTTGTCTAGCAGATGACAAGGGGATTAGAGATAAAAATGTCTGCTACTTTAAAGAGAAAGGAAGAGGATAAGGCACATATATGCAAACCAGGAGCTCAGAAAAAGAATCTTTCTTAGGATGATCCTGAAAAGACGAAAGGCCATTTTCATATTATAGCTTCATCCCAGAGCATTTCTCTCCAGCATCCTGTTTTTCTTTATGGTCTTGAGTATTTTTTCTCTTTTTGCAAATTAAGTTATCCTTTCAGACTTCATTACATAAGGAAGAAGACAACTAACACAGGAAAAACTGGGTTACCTATGCCTGTTTGTGATACAGACTGAAAACCGGGAAGATGGAAATGGCCAGAAGAAAGATGAGCAGATTTTTGTCCAGTCATGCCTGGTGTTCCTGCCAAAGGGTAGTAGGGGCTTGTCTAGGTTGGACTAACCCAGCTATAACTTAACACAAAATACAAAGCTGCCATCCTTTGTCCAAAGCAAAGCAAACCTTTTGTGGTCACATGAATATTATGTGATCTGTGTTAGATTATGAAGAAAGTCTATATAGAATGCATATGAGATCCTAGACAGGGCTGTGGTGTATATCGTGCCTGCCTAGAGAACTTTGTGTTTACACATGCTTGTTTCTTGAAAATATATCCTGTTTCTCGTACCTTTTCCAAATCAACAAAAATGGCTTATTTTTCCAGATGTCTTCAAAATCAATAAAATATATTTTTACTCACTAAAAGCTGCAAAGGTGTACACCTTCAGTGGAAAAATATATTCTTTTTATGACTTTTGGGAGAGTTACCAATCCAGCTGCATTCTAGGGAAGTTTAGAGGCTGGTTGTTAAAGCCATCCTCCTGTTTTTGCAGTCTATGTACATTGAAAGCTACCTATCAAAAAATCTGCCTTTTAAGATGGAGATATGTTTATGCTAATGCAATTTACTTGTATTTAAAAGAAACCCAAAGGAATTTTTATTGTGATTTGATAAGAGTATTTCCTTGGGAAGGTGTGCCTTAAAGGTCAAGTGCAAGAGCATGTTTTGAAAGAAACTAGAATCATTTGCATTAGCATCAAGAAAATTTCTTACCATAGCCTCTGTGCCCTCTGTACCCTTTTTGAACTTGGTTACCTGAAAAGCACTTATTCCTGATATTATCTCATGTTCTTTCTACTTCTGGTCCAAAAATTCTGTCCCAAGGAGTGATATCCTCAGGATTGTGTCAGAGAGCACAGGTTAGGCTGCTCAGACTGATGCAGGGGCCATGCATGGTGAAAGGCACTTCATGCTCTGGTTTCCTTCTCCTCTGTGTCACAAAATTCCTGAGGTTGGACTCCTGCTTAATGTTTCTGTGCTGGCTTTCTGCCAGGTAAAGGGATTAGATGTAATTGTTTTGGGCTGGTGCTGATGAAGGGAAGGGTACAAAAGGAGGGCAAAATCAACATTTGAGTGCTGGGGCAGGAGGTTTGAGGCTCTCCTTCACAGCTGGTGCTCTGTTAGCAAAGTTCAGGGGAGCACAGGCTGACCTGATGGGTTGGGCAGACCTTCAGAATCCACTGTCCACACATCCTTCATCTGTGTCTGCGTTTGAAAGGCTCTGTGTAGGTCACGTAGCCTCACCCATGTCAGTAGCAGTGCATCCAGGACAGATGTCACCCTGCATCCCGTATCTTGTCCCTTGGAAGAAAAGAAGAAATTGTCCAAACCAGGTCTGGATTTGTCCCCATCAACATCCACTTGCAAACTCAAAATTAGGAAATCTGCTGAGCCCATTGTCCAGAAATGTCATTAAATTATTAGGAAATTAATGAGACCATCCCGGATTTTTAAATTTAATATTTCCATTCCTTCTTTTTAGAAAGAGGAAAGCTTTTATATTATTTTTATTTTTACATGTGTACTCTGGGATTGTAACATACAGGTCTCTATCTGCCTCCAATGGCTGAAGTTGCAGTTAATAAATGTGCTTTAAGGTAACAGAGGTGGATTTCTTTTGTTGAAAATCTGTCTCTGGAACACCATTTTTTCTATTACATGTTCCTTTGATGATGACTTCTCCCCATGGCATCACATTGGAGAAGCAACATCCTAAAATTCTTTTACTGGGTGAAGGATTTCTCTCTCAGACTAGTAAAAATGACAGCATTTTTTCCCCTTCATCAAATTGACCTCTTTCTCCTGTATCCAAATATAACTCTTCTTGCCTTTTTGAGTTAAATTATGCACAATTACAGCAAAACACTATTCTGAATTTTGTCATGCATAGTAATTTCATGATTAGTACTTAGGTTGCCTTCACACTTGGGCATTTACAAGTTGATTAAATACCTTGGTTACCTACTTGGGTAGCAGTTGTTAAAAACTTGCAGCTTTTTGAAGGGAGAGGGATTATTGTTTCTTTCTAAAAAACTCACAGTGCTGTAGAAAAGGTATGAACACAGGAACCTTGGCTGTAGCAAAGAACCTGGGGCAGGCAGCAGTTTTTCTTCTCACTTTTGCATCTTTTTTACAGCATTTCCCTGTCTGAGATGTGGTATTCTGTTCTGTGGTTGGGCTGTAGTTGTGTTGGGCAGTGCCACTGTTCAGAGGTACCTTTGGTGGGACAGGATTGAAAAGGAAGAGTGGGAATGATGCACGAAGAGGCACTGTCAGTGCTCCCTCTTTTTCTCACTCTGTGGTAGGAGCTGTGGTGGGATGTCCAGCTCTGCCTTTAGTACCACCATGGGCAAGTCTGTGTCAGTGCTGCAGGCACAAGCATTTAAAAGGTCAGCCTGCCAGCAGTTATAAAATATACTCCTCTATGAAAGTGCTGGCTCAGTTATCTGTCCCTAAGAAATCCAGGTGTAAAAGCCTGCTTTGAGGAATTCCACATTCTACCTTCCTTATCAAGGGCTGCAACTGAGGTTTGAGAATGCTTCATCTCTCCTACCTACCACCCCAGCAGTGCCATCTGTTTATTTTCTTACGATGCCTGAAAATGTCTCTCCTTCCCATAGAAATAAATATGTAGTCATTACTGTTTCAAAGGAGAAAACACAGAAAACAACTTACGTATATGTATATGTAAGTGTATATATATATATATATATATATAAATACATGAAATGGAAATAACAGCCTCAGATTTGAGAGGGCTTTATTTTACCTTGCTGCCTTGGGTTGTTTGGTGAGTGGCATATGGGGCTGATCTGAGAATCCTTTATGTGTTCTTCCACCTTCTAGCACTGCAAGCGTCTGTGTGGGGTTTGGGTTGCTTTTTTTTAATTTCTCAGCCTTTCAGTAGAATTAATATCCCTTCCACTGTCTATACAGCCTGGCATCAATATTCTATACCTTACTGCATTTATGTGAAGTTGGCTGTCACTGGAGACAGAAGTTCTCAAAGTGTTACTACTCCCCTTGCTGGTGTGTTGTAGCCATGGCACTCAGACACTTTGCTTTCTAGTGGCAAGCTGCTTCTTCCTATTTGAATTCATGAGGATGATTTTATGAAGAGACAGAGACAAATTTAAGAGTATAGGCTTTTTTCTCCTTTCTTATACTGTGTGACTAATAAATTAATAGAATGGTTTTCACATGTCTCAGATTTTTGCAGACATGGACCTCAGACGTGTAGACTCATCAGCATAGTTTTATTTGTGGTGGAAGCTATTTAAACAGCGTCATGATAACTATTTTAGCTGGTTTGTTTTACAGAACAGTTTATTCTCTTGAATTAAAAATTCTTAAAAAGACTTACAGACATCTGAGTAAAGATTTACTGATATTGCTGCATTAAGGAGTAATAATAATTAATTTTCCAAAAGTTAAAAGCTGGAACTGTTCAGCATGGTAAATGTGTGTTCTTTTCTGGCCCCATGTAACTGATGAGGTCAAGTGTTACCACTTTCAGGTAAAATCAATTTTTCAATATGCAAATACAAAAGTCTGTATGGCCCTTTTTTCTCACTGTACAACTCATTAAAACATTAATTTGCAGAAAAGAGATTATAAATAAGGTAGACCAGGCTTTTAGGAAAAATTGGATCTTCAGAAGGAACTTGCTGGGGTTTTCCTTTTTTTTTTTTGATATGTTGACAAAAAAGTTACAGAAGCAACACAGATCTGTATTTCAGGAATTCACCAGCTGCAACCCAGAATGATGATTTCCTCCTGCATCTGGTGTTGCACTGAAACAGCTTTCATATGAAAAGCTGTTTTTTATGTTTTCTGTTTTTATATAAGGAGGTTTCTTTTCTGCCCAGTTCTAATGGGCCATGCGGTGCCAGACCAAAGTTCTGCTGACTACAGTTATCTATCTGGTCTGCAGCAGGTAACCAAAAGCAGATTGCAAGTGAAGAATGCAAGAAAAAAGCAGTAATTCATGGTCCCTTCCCCCAGGGCTCCGCCAGTTCCACTTAGGTAATGCTCTAATGATGTTACAGAGTAAATTTTCAGGGAAAAAATTATCCTTCTCCCAAAATGGAGAAAAGCTGGTGATGTTTGTTGGAATGGCCCTAAAATGTAACAAGGCTTTAAGGAAAGGTTCAGGCAGTTGATTTTCTTTTATTTTTAAATTGAGAGGGTGGGTCTTTGTCTGAGGATAGCAGCATGGAGACCTAGTGAACCATTAAAACAGAACTAGAGTAGGAAAATGCACTTTTTGCTCATCTCTGTGAACAAGAAAAAGCCAAATGCTGAGTAACAGTGGACTGGGCTCAGAGCTTCACATCACACCTCTGGTTTATGAACATTGAATCTGAGATGCAGAATCCAATTCTTAGTCATTCATTTTCATTGTAGGAAGCCAATACATTTCATTCAAGGTGCTTTTCCTCCTTTTGTATAGGCAGTCCAGATGAGGTGTCCTAACCACATAGGTGCTTGGCAGGGAGCTTTTATGGTTAAAACAGGGAAAAATAGGGGGATACTGTCATCCCCATCCTATCATCTGTCACCTCAGTACTATATCCTGCAGGATACACTGCTCTTACTCTGCTTTTTGCAGCCCATCTGTGCCTTTTGCTGGTTTAAGAGCATTCATATTTAAGGAATGGCATTTTCATTTTATCATTAAAATATAGGTTGGCACTTTTCATTGTTTTCCTGTCTGGCTTTGTATGGTATACTGGAAAAAATATTGAAGAGATCTGTGTTTGTAAAGATTTCTGTTTGAGTGGGCTGCATTACTTCTTTATATATTTTTTTTTTAATAAGCAGCCACAAAACCGCTCAAACATTTTAAAATTAACCACCCTAAGCCTTAATGTGGCTAGTTGAAAGCACTGTGAGATTGTAATCCTGAAACACAGAACTAATTTTCTTGTTTTACTTTTAAATTAGAGGATTTTTTTTCGTTAACTAGAATTGAAATGTTTCAATTATGAATAATGCCAGGAAGAAGCAGCACACTTGAGTGAGTTTAATGAATTGCATGTGTTTTTGCTGCTCTGTGAACGTGTATGTGGTTGTGGAGTTTCTGAGACCTGTCACTTAATATATACAGAAATGCATGTTTTATTTATGATGTATTAATTTTAACTATCCTAGCTTTTTTGTTTTATGAGCAGAGTTTCTGCAGAGCCCTAAGATCATTTTAATATGTTCAGAAGAAATTTCCACAGACACTGAACTGCAGAGCTTTATGTCTCATGAAAGTGTAAGAGTAACATGTTTCTTGTCTACATTTATTAGCCTTAAGAAGGCACTGGAAGTTTCTGTCATGACTGAGAAAATACTTAAGGGTAGTTTATTCCTTCCATTGGATAGATAGGTCATTTGCATTTACAATCCTTGATATTTTATGTCGATTCTAACCAATATTAGGCAGTGTTGAATATGGACAAAGAGGCAGAAATGTAACTACTGTGATAAAACTTGAGAACAGGTGCTAACAATAAAATTCTACCCTTTTTGAGAGTAATTTGAAAGGTCAAATTGCAGCTCAGAGCATCTTAGCATTGTTGTTCGTTGTTTTTAAGGAAGCAACATTTCCTTAGGAGATTTGAATTTACTTCGGTGTGTTTTATGCTCTGTGTGTTAGAAAAATTTGTCTCTTTTGCCACATCCTTTTTTTGGTTTATGAGCTGTTTTTTATCTTCTCTAAGGAACTGCTTACTGAAAGGCTGTATTTTAAGCCTTCAATTTAATGTTCCAGAGGAAAATAGGAGTACTTCTGTCTAAATCTCCAGTTTTACAGTAACTTGAGAGCAAACTGGCAAACTGCTTTTCTAGCTAACATCATTGATTATCTTACTGCAAAGACAGTGAGTGCAGCAAAGAAAATTAATGTGGTAAGGTTATGACTTCATTAGAAAAAACAGAAAATATAATTCATGCTCATTAAGTGTAAAGACAAAAAAAGCATGTTTTCATTGAAGTGTTTTCATTTAAAAAAAAATTTGCATAGCAGAGAACAGTATTACTTACATTATTCATTGTTGGTCTTTTAAAAAATGACCAAGAGCAGTTTTACAGACTGAAGTGTAATCGTCAGTGTGAGATTCTCCATATCAGAAAGCAAAAGTTAATTTTTTTTTTTAAATAGGAGAAATGCTTTTTACAGAAGAGTAGTGAATAATTTTGAAGTGGTATCCAAAAATCTGATATCTGATCATGGAAATACTGTGTGTGTGTGTCTATATATATATATATATATATATATATATATATATATATATGTGTGTGTGTGCGTGTGTGTGTGTGCACGTGCTACATTATTGATAGTATGTAATGTATTAATTTATATATTATAACATAGTATAGAAAAGATATATTTTGTATTTTATATATATATTATAATAGTAGTAATACAGTTTTCTTTGTTAAGAAGAGATAGATTGTAAATCTTCAGCTTTCACCTAAAGGAGTGGCAGTACATAGTAAAGACATTTTTATCTTTTCTATGATTTCTCTAATTTAACAAATTTTAAAAGATTGAGGGATTAAAAAAATAGGATTTTTAAATTTTGGTTGGTTTCTTTGCTTTCTAAGAGCTCATTTATAAGCCAGGCTTCCCTACTTACATGTTTGGAGAAGATAGCGGAGCAGGTGAAGCTCCACGCCTGCCTTTTAGACACATTTGCTCCAGCATGTGGGTGGGCTGTTCTGGGGAAGGAATGACTGATGTGGGGTGGATTTCAGGGTGGGGTGAGGGATTTGTAACAAAGGGTAAGGGTTGTAGGGCTGGCCCAGAGTTAATTCTCTCTTCTACTTTGCAGCATCCCACTCAGTGGCAGACAGCTCTCAGAAGCATCAGCAGTTCAAGGACTGTTGAGTAATTTAAACAACCTGCCACAGAGCTAACTATGTATCTCCCTTGAGTTATAGAAATTATAGCATTGACTTTGATGCAGGAAAATACTCATCATGTTTCAGTAAATAAAGTGTATTTTAGACTAACACAGTGATTGGTGGTGGTTTTTGTCATTATTATTGTTGTTGTTTTTGTTGTTACTGTTTTATTATTATTACTATCATTACTGACAGATTTTGCCTGTCACTTTTGCTTTATTTTCTTTAAACAAAACAAAACAAAACAACAACAAAAACTAAACAAAAAAAAAAAATATTGTTTCAAATACTGAGACTCAAAACTGTGTAACTCATGAAAGTGACTATGAAAGTTATTTGGAGTAGGACTTTGTCACTAGAGGGCACTTAGTCACATAAAATTATCCATGTTTGGGTTGGGTTGGGTTTGGGTTTGGGTTTGGTTTTTTTTTTTTGTAACAGCTTCTTTCTCTAAAATATCTTCTAAAATATTTGTTGATTTTGCTGGATTTTATTATTGATTTTGGAGTATGCAAGTATAGCCATAAATATCTGTAAACCCAAGAGTATCAGGGCAGTGATCTGCAGTGAAACATTTCCTCTGGGACAGGGAATAAACAGAAGCATATTATTTCCTCTGGGACAGGGAAGCTAAAGGGAAGCTTTTTGTACAGGATTTAGCACAAAAAACTGCTAAAATTATACCAAAAGGTTGCTCAATTAGTATTAATTTAATTAATAAAACCTGAAGTGGAACAAATTATCATACTTAGCAGCAGGGGTGTGTAATCACAAACACAGACACAGTTCTCAAGTATCAAAATCTCTGCTGTAAATTGACAAATGAAAATCTCCTGTTTCTGAAAACAAACAAAGCCAGAGCCCTCATTTACACACACCACTCATGAAGTACTTTAGGTAGTAGAGTGCACTTTTATAAGTGGATTTAGCATACTTGGCACTTTACTGTAGGCCATCTAGCTTATTATGGTGGTTTACTTTCCTGGACACCGAACCTCAGCCATTTCTGATGGGGTGATTAAGGCTCACTGGCAGCCTGGCTACACCAGGACGTACTGGCAGCTCATGGCACACCTTTAAAGCTGCCTTTGTGCTGGGAAGTTGTGCCCTTTACCTTCTAGCTCCATGGCTGTGGTAGTTTGCCATGGGACCTTTTTTCTCTGATGGATAAGCAATTCCAGTGGGCTGGAGAGCTGATGCCCCAGGGGGTGTCCCAAGAGGGTGGGTTTGCTTTATTTTTTTGCTGGCTGTTACTGCCAATCACAGAGAGAAGGAAGGTACTCAGGGACTGCATCTACCAGGCCAGCTTAGTGCTGAGGTATGCAGAATGCCCAGTATTAATTTACACATACTTTCAGCAAGCATGGCATGCAGTCAAGGCATGTCTGTTTGTCAGCTCTGTCCTCGGCTTCTGACCAAAGCCTCCCATAGAAGGCCTTGGTCCAGTGTTACTTGGGGTTTTTTAGCTGTCTGGGCAGTCTGACAGGTTAATTATCAAAATAATCAGCTGTTGTGAGTGGGTGGAACCAGGGGTGAGTATTCCAGGTGTGAATGAGTCTGTGAATGGGAAGGGATGGTAACTGCCAGACCATTGTTGATAGAGCTTGTGAGAAGCAGAAGCAGTGACAAGGACCAAATACACGGGAAGCACATGGTTTGTTTTATTTCTAAGCCAAACTTCATCAGATTAAGCCTTTGCTGGAAATTTAAACTTGGAAATTTAAAGAGTTGTGACAACACATGTTCAAGTAGCTACATATATAAATTGCCTTTTATGTTTTCCTATATCCCTTGCCCTAGATGGAGGGAATGCTACTGTGGTGCATTTTGGAAGACATGCAGGTGGAGTAATAGAATTGTAACAGCTTGCCAGGATTTCCTGTGTCCCTTCTGTTCAGAATTCTAGCTCATGATTAATGGACATGTATACCCAGGGCTGCAGCACTGCGTTTGCACTCATGGACTTGGGGCCAGGTCTGACTCTCTGAATGCCATTTGCATGGCTTCTGTCCCTCCACAAATGGACATGGAAATATTTTCTATTCTCCAGGTCAGAGAAAAAGTTTAAAAGTCCAGAGGTTAGTGTGCCCTCTAGCAAAACCCAAGGGAATAGATTTCCTGTTGATTTTCTATATCTAAGGAATTCCAAGCAATGCTCTGTGGGCAGAACTGAGAATTTAAAGTTCAAGTCAGAGTCAATAACTGTGGATTATCGCTTAAGCTGAATACAAGGTCAAAACCATTGAGACAGACTTTTTCTGGGTCCCCATTCATGGTGCTGGCTGTCTGCTATGGCTTATAGAACTTTGTCCTTGATGGTGCAGTCTTGTCTGTGTAAGCACCAAAGTCTGTCCCTCTGTAGTGTGTGCCAGGTGCTCAGATGGCCTGTATAAGTGTTGCACTACATGGATCATGTTGCAGGGCAAGGATTTACAACCTGGACTTCTTTTTTCTCTGTCTGTCATGATGAACTTCACTGCAGTACACCTCCCACCACATTTCCTGGAAAGATATGGTGAACCTCTGAATTCATGATCCCACTGAATGCTAAGAGAAATTTAAAATTGCATTTTATGAAAACAGGATAAAATTATGCATGAAGTATATATCTACACATTTTGTAATGGCAATCCCTATCTAGACTGTAAGGGAGAATAACACTTCCTACTCTTGTAATCAAAAGAAACCAGTTCCCATCAGAGTGGTAAGAGCAAGTACTTAAAAAATTGGAAAGGGAAGTTTTCTCTAGTTTTGCTGCCTAAGCTTTTTACGTGGAGCAGGCAGAGGGCAGTAGGTGCTAACATTCAGGATCTCTTCTCCGTAGCCCAACGCTATGGAGGCAGACCAGGAGGCTGCTCCTCATCCCAGATTGTAGGTAACCTGATTTTCCATGGAAATAGACTGGGAGCACTCACACAATCTGTTAATATAACTCAGCAACTGCAGGCATAGCAGCTTAGAATGCTAAAAGTGAGCCTCTTGGTAGGACTTAAAAAAGAGCAATGAATGAAAAGAGAGCAGGCATTGACTGGGCTTCTCCATGCAGGTGAACTTTGAAGCAGACAGCTGATTTGGTCTAACGCAGCCTAGACAATTCATGTCTTGCACAGATTTTGTTTTCTCTTTTTTAAATAAATGAAGTGATAAGCATTATTTGCGATGAAAATGAATCTCTAGAAAAAGAGATTAATTTCTCCTCTAGACAGAGAAAAAACATAGGAGGATGATGGTATGAACAAAGCTTAATTAAAATATAATTGTATTTAATCAATGCAGTATAATTAGAAATAGTGCTTAAGAGTTCATTTTAATGGCTGTTGGGCTATTTGTATTCTTTAAATTAATATCTGGCTTATGAACAAAACTCAGCTCACTTCTCAAAAAGGCTCATTTGTTTTTCTCTAGTGATTTTTGTGTAGTTCCAAGGAAGCAGAACCAGTAAACCAGAAAATTGATAGGTGGTAAAAATGTCCTGTAATGCCTTCTAAAACCTTTGAGTTTCCAGCCTGTGGCACAACAGAATGGTCTGGTGTTAGCATCTACCTTAGGATACTGCAGGTCAGTCTCTTGCTCACAGTAAACTTTCCAGGTGACATTGGAAGTCACTGAAATCATTGTGTTTGTTTCTTTTTCATTGCACACAGAGTCTAGTGCTTTTAATATTCAGTAAATCTGTTCCTCCTATTTCTTGGAAATTAATATTTAAGTGTTGGTCAGTCTCCTGTGGTTGAAGACTCAATGGGAATGGTCAACAGTACGTGCAGGTGGTGCATGTTGTTATTGAGGGTGTCCAGACTCTGAAGTATTTTAAATCAGTGCTTTTCTTTTTTAACTTTCTTGTGTTGTTAGACATGCACACAGCAGCAACACTGCCTGAGACCAGAGCTCTGTCTTGCTCAATCCTAGCAGCAAAGTGAAACCTTCTCATGTTACTTTCTCAAACTCCAGCAGTTTGTGTTTCAGAAACTTCCTGTGCCAGAGGTGGTTTTTGTTTTCTTATCAGCCCCAGAAGGATTTCCCGTCTCTCAGCTTGTTCAGTTGTCCCCTGAATCCATGTAAAATTTTAGCATCTGTAACATCCCCTGGCAAAGAGTTCCTGAGTTTCCTTTCTCAGTTGCATGGAGAGCTGCTTCCTCATGTTTGTTTTCCACCTGCCATCTGCCTGCTTCATCTGATGCCCCCAGCCTTGTGTTACAATGGGCAGCAAACAGTCAGCTGCGATTCACCCCTTCCATGTCACTCATGATTTTACAGATCCCTATCATATCTCCTGGATCGTTGCTTTTCCAGGTTTCATAGTTGTTGCTCCTTATAAGCCAGTTTATACTTTCAGTCCACCCTCTTTACTTCTTCTTCAGCTCTGTTACATGAGTGGAAGGATCAGAACTGCAGATAATATTTAAGATGCAAGTGTGGGAATATGCAGAAACACAATAGTTGCCTTTTACGTTTTCTCTGGTGTTAAATTTGCTTTCTCTACTGGTGAGCAGGAAGATGACATTTACAAAGAAGTGTAAATGTCAAGTTTTACCACCCCAACATCTCATTCCTGGGTAGCAGTGTGCTTGTAACTCAGTTCAGAGTCCACTACTTTTGAGTCTAAATTAAGATTTCCCCTAAAAGATTTCTAGCATCATTTTGTATAAATTTCACTTCAAATGTCATTTTATTATGAACCTACTCTCATAGAAAGTTCTTTAGCCTGCATCATTTCTACCCCAAATAACTTATTGTAATCCACAAACATTGTGTCTTTCCTGTTTGTTCCCTTTCTCAGGTGACTTCAGAATGGGCTGATCAATATCATTATGAGGATATCCTACATTGATATCCTGAACATGAGGCAGCAGGACTCCACTGGAGATTTTCTTCCACAGTGAAACTGACTGTCCTCTGTCATATTCCTATGCCCTGTTTCCTTTCTTTTCAACAGTTGCTTTTCCAAAACTGTGCAAAGGTGTTCACTCTAGTTCTGTGCCTGCTAGGTTTCCTTAAGAAATCTTGTGAGAGATATTCTCAAATACTTTTTGGGAAGCCAAATAGATGATGTATCTGAATATTAAAAAAAAGAAAAAAAATTAAAAAAAAAGAAAAGAGTGCCATACAATGCATGCCCTAAAAGAAAATAGCTGGTTGTCAAGTGAGTTGTTATTATTGTGCATCTGAACTATTCAGTCATTTGTTACAAACCTGGGTGTTCTGATGCTGAGGGATCTGAAGCAGCTGGGCAGATAAGGACTCTGAGGATATGGAACTATAGGTTTATGCTGATCTACACATGAGCTTCCCAGATGGGGACTTCTCATTGCCCCCACAGTTGTTTCCAGCCGGGTGTCTTGATCTGCACAGGTGATGTGGCTGCTCTGAGCTCATATGGTTGAGGCAATATGAGAATTTTTAGCTGAGTCAGGACTGTGATATGTCTTGGCCCAGCAGTGCAGTTGCACTGGTGACCAGCACATGGGAGGAGGAAAGCCCATCCCTTCAGCTGCAGCAAGGGCTGGGCATTGGGAAGCTCAAACCAATCATAAAAGCATACCCTAAGAAACATTGCTTGTCTGTAACTTCTATAAAGCGGCATTTCTAGCTAAGATTATTTGGGTCTTGAGTGTGTGTAGGTGGCTGCATGATGGCATAAGTTTTCCAGCAAAAAAATAGTGGTCCACACTGGATTTGTAGAATTGGTCTAGTCTCTTCTTAGAAGTGAGAATTAAATATGAAGGGATTTCTTTATAACTTTTTTTTTTTTTCTGTCTTGCTTTCTCCTATGATTGATGAGCCTAGCTTCTATTACTACAATAATTTGTTACTATGTTTACCCTAAGCTTGGTTTTATACAGTTGCAACCAGTGGTGTTTCTGTTTTAATGTGATTCTGAGAGCTAGTTATCTGTAATCCATGGGACAAAAAATACTGAAAGTAGGAACACACTGATATGCTTGTATGAAGAGAAGAAATATGAAGCTCCAAGCCATTTGCATCTCTGTTCTTCCAGAGTCTCTGACTGTACATCTAATTAACCAGCAATTTAAAAATATTAAGCATTTCTTTCACCCCCCGCTAGCAACATCAATACGTAAAAGTAATTTTGCTGAAGATTTGCATCTCACATGCTTGCAACATTTGGACCTAGCCTTTAAATTATAAACAAACCACAGTATACAAATTACTTTAATTATAGAAATAGGTCAAAAGTTATGTGGATGCTCAATTATCACATTTTCGTTTTAGATCCCTTGGAAGGCAGGAAATTCAGTGCTCTCAAACTGCGTTTTACCCTTCACTAAGTATTTAAGCAATCACAATTGGTGTGGCTTTAGTCCAAAATAACTTCTAATTTGAAGATAATTTTTCCACATTTCATTTGTGTTTCTTTTCACATTCTTTAATTAGATTTCATATAAAGTATTATGTCTATTAGAATTAAATATTAATAATAAGCTAAACAGAAATATGCCCTTTTCCCTTAGTCTATGGACATATGTGAAGACCTTGTCCCTGCAGTTAGCAAGAAGACATTGCCAAATTGGTAATCACATACAAAATTGACTGTGTTCTCCTGTCAGAAGACAAGAGAAATGTTTCATCCTGAGTGCTCACTTCATTAGAAATCAGTAATGTACATGTGAATAAAGTTACCATACTATGGGACTGTGTCTCAGTACTTGCTGAAGCTTACTTAGTCAGTAATTCTCATGCTGATTCATGTCAGGCTTGCAGAATTAATTTTAATGCCTGGAAAAGAAGGCAGTTCACTAGGGAAGAATAAACAAGGTGGGTTCTTTCAGTCATAGAAAACCATGTTGAATCACTTGGTGCAAAGGACTCTCTCAGAAATTTTTCCACCTTTGTAGCTGACACATTAATCTTGCCCTCAGTCTGGGGTATCATCAGAGCTACCAGTATTAGCACACACCCATGGTTTGCAACCAGGACTGGGTAGGCTTGTCTCTTAAATCAGTCTGCCAGTCATGAACACAGCTGCAATTTCAGCTGTGAATTCTGCCTCTCCTTGCTGTGCCTGGCATGGCACATCCTATGGAAAGATTGTTGTTTGAAGGCTGCTGTGTAAGTAGCAGTTGTTGGCTGTGTGGTCACGTTCTTCTCATAGGTCTCTGCAGAACTGCACCTGTGTGTTTATGGATGCAAATTGTACCTCAGCAGCAGCTTTTGGTATGTACCTGTGGTCCTTTGCAAGCAGCAGCAGCATGTTTTGTGGGCAGAAATTGCTGGCATGTACAAAACATTCAGGTGAAGTTTTAAAGCCTATTTTACCCTCTGTGCATGAAAAGGATGCGCTGCACCCGAGAGCATCTACTTAGACCCTGCTCGAGTGATCAAACTGATGCAGTGCAGCATTCATGCTTTTGGTATTGGGGTACTTTGCATTTTTTGGGTATAGAAAACCTTACCATACACCGCCTTACTGCTGTTATTTTTTCAGTCTCTGCTTCATTAAAAAGAATAACTTAACTATGTTTTCAGTGACATATGTTGAGTTCAGTTCTCACAAAGACTTCTCCGCTGAACTTGCTTCATCACCCCTGCTGCTTTCCGCTTCTGAGCACTGCCAGTATCCTCACTGCTGTAGCAAGGATGGCACACAAAGGGAGGCACAACAGGCATTCCTAAAGTGAGCAAAAGGCTCCTCCCAAGCAGAGCATGGTGCTGTTTGTGAGGCTTGGGGCATCAGGGTGTTTCACCTGCAGGCAAGGAGGCAGCTGCAATTATCCATGGTAGGTGCAATATATACCCAGTGCTACACAGCTGCCCAAAGCTAGTGGCAGGGCAGATTGCAAGCCTGAGCTACAGGTTTGGCTTTAAAGACAACAGGCATAAAAGAGTATTTTTTTGGTGTACTTTAAAATGTACTCTAATATAGTGGTGGTGAATCCTTTACAGACTGGCCTTCTGAATTGATTTTAGGTTTCTGGGGAAGTGTTGTCATGAGATCTTGGTTAAATAATTGCTGACAGCTCTGTCTAACAGGAATTTTCTTTTACTTCTATGCATAAAGTATTGTATAATTTTTCTTTTCCCTTATCAACTACCCTGAATCATAGTTTGAATTTTCTGATGTTCAGAGAACAACCTTACATGTTTTTATATATCACAGCACTTTTCTTGTTGAGGATTGCTTGTGCACCATTATCAGCTATTCTTATAAGGAGCTCCTTAAAATATCATACTTTTTGTGAAAAAAACAAACAAAAAAGTAAAAAAAAAA
This sequence comes from Ammospiza caudacuta, assembly GCF_027887145.1. Classification (NCBI taxonomy): domain Eukaryota; kingdom Metazoa; phylum Chordata; class Aves; order Passeriformes; family Passerellidae; genus Ammospiza; species Ammospiza caudacuta. Next base: position 109,401,142 of record NC_080593.1, on the reverse strand, counting down.
AAAAAACACAAAAAAATAAACAAAAAACCCAGAAAAACAGTACTAAGGTTGTATGAATAAAGTCAGAGAAATATGTTATTTAGGGCTACAAATTATCTTTGCCTAAGAACCTTATTTCTTTATAACAATAAGAATTGAGGGTCCATAGTCTTTTCTTGTAGTGGAGAATCTGTAGGAAGAAGAGGTTTTACCACGCTCTAGACAACAAAAATTGATTCAAGTTACATTACTAAATAAGTAGCCTTGTTTGATAATATAATCTCCTTTGGTAATATTTAAGTAATGTAGTCATAAATTACAAGCATAAAAACTTTGTATCCTCTTGTAATTTGCATTCACATATTGGAAATTGATTATTTAGGTTAATTGCTATTACCAAACTATAAATCCACTTGAGAACTGAATCTGTAGCAGTGGATGAGCTTCCTGCCCTCTTTCTCCTTCCCCAAGTTCTTTTGAGTAGCACAAACCTGAATCCTTGTGCATCTTGGATTCATATTATGTTCTCAGTCATGGATGACCTTTTACAAATGACTTCCAATAGCTGCAGCTGAAGTCAACCACAAGATTTGGTCGTAAAAGGTCATATTCCAGTTATACAAAATGTAGATAAATTTGCACTCCCTGCAGCAACCGATTGCTGTAGGTTTTTGGTTTGTATCTGACCAATTTTAATTCAAAGCCATGCATTAGAAAAGGTTATGTTCTAGCTTTTGTTTCTCTTTGCCTTTCTTCACCTAATTTTCTTTCACTATAAAATTATTTGGTTCACAGATTTTTTTTACTTTTCCAGTTGTTTAAGTTCTGTTTCGTAAGGTTCCTATTTCTCCTTTTCCTTTTTCCTCTCTCTTCTTTACTAGTGGATTAATTACAGATTATTCCCATAAATGTGAGCAGTGTCTTTCTGTTACTCTCAGGTTCTCACTGGGCAATATTCTACTTCTAACTGGAATGATTTCAGAGAAGTTGTTTGAGGCCATTCTGCTAAGAGCATGCCTCAGAGTGTCACATTTAGACCTTAAACAAAGAAACAGGGAAGATTTAAACAACTACAGTTTGTTTATGTAGGCATAATTCAGAATGAGTAGTAAATAAAAAGAATATTTGCTCTCATCACCACTGGTCACTTCCTGGCCTTATGTTGTACAGACAATTCATCTTCTTTTTATTTCTGAAATGCAGAAACTGTAGACTAAGGCTTCCCATGGTGACTTTGCTGTGGGACTCTATTTTGTAATTAGTGCCAAGAAGCTGGATTTTTCCATCCCTGTTTGGGCTTGCTGTGTACTTAACTTGCTTACACTATTGATTCACACTAGAGAATCTTTGTGGCTCAGCTGTTTGTGGTGCAGTTATCCTGGCAGGTGAGTCAAAATGAGTTTTTCTGGGCTTGTGTGCTGCTTCCCATTGGTACTGGTACCTTCATATGCCAATCCCAGGGTGTTCTAATTAAGATTATATCAGAATAGAGGTGGAGATCAATTTTTCTTGGCTACCATTGAAAAACCAACAGCTGACCATAATGACAACCAGGATGATGATGACTCCATGAGGCTTTGCCTTGAGGTGGTTAATTGGACTGCAAATTTCAACTGTACTCATATGCCTCATCTGGACAGGGCCAACCATATGTCCTTAATATGAACAGAACCCAAGCAGGAGCCAAAACCAAAGCCAGACTACTGCAACATTTCAGTCCACTGTGAGCCCAGTCCAAAGGTTCAGCTGCCTAAGAGCATAGCAGGGTGTATTAGAGAGAGTTGTATGCCCACAGCTTTATTTCTGTGTGGGGTCTGAGCATGTGGATTCAAGCTCCAGTTGCTCTCCATGCTCTTTTCTATCATGACAGCTCTTACTGTGATGTTCTTAGAGTAAAAACCCAGACAGTTTTCCTTCGTTGGAAAAAAATCAGTCAACTATCCAAGGCCATGTTGGCTGGAGCTCTGAGCAACCTGGTCAAGTGAAATGTGTCCCTGCCCATGGCAGCAGGGTTAGAACTAGAATATCTTTAGGATCTTTAAGGTCACTTCCAACCCAAGACATTGTTTGATTTTATGACCCTTCACAGAATGATGTACTAAGAACCTTGATACAGGAAACTGCAACAGATGTGCAGAAACAACTTCCTTTGTGTCAAAGCCTGAAAACCTTTTCTTTTTTTTCGGAACTGCATAAGCAATTTAGCTTGACATAGGAGCACAGTCTAAAAGGTATTTTAACAGATTATGTGACCTACCCTCCAGATTATCATAACATAAAGCAGTGTAAAACTTCATACATAACTAGCAACATGAAAGGGGAGACTTGTGGTTTGTAGGAGTTCAGATGAAAAAGCAATGGCCCTTGCAGTGTGGGAACTGAGAATTTTTACCATTGGATTTGGATCACGTTGTGATAGGATTTCAAAAAATGCACCTACTAAGACATAATTAACTGGTCTTTGCTTGCCTATTACAGATGAATAGGAATGTGTGATTCGCTCCATTCCGTTCCTTTAAGAGTGCAGGAATGTGAAAAAAGTAGTGAAGCAGTTGGATAAAAAGAAAAAAACTTTTCAAAGCAATTGCATAGTGAGCTGTAAAACAAATTTGAAACAAACTACTCTTGTTGTTACACAGGAGGAATGCCAAATAGGCATTGAAAATATGCACCATGTTCAGCTGGAAACCATCCAAATTGTGATATCAATATTGTGTTGATGTTACAACCAAATACACTTTCTGGCACGTTTCCACTATCTCAAATCTTCCATCCTTAAAGGAAAAATAGGACAAATTTTTGCTTTCCCTTTTCCCAGTTACAGAAAGCACAGCCTTCTAGAAGAAAACTGGCAAACAAGGCTGTTTACTAATTCCATTAGTGGTCATCTTGGCAATTCTGTCTCATTTGAAAATTTTTATCACTGCTGATGAGGCAGAGAGCAGGTAAAACTTCAAATTTTTAATTAATTTATGTTGTAACATCTCGTCACCCTAAGTACAGTTACACAATGTTAGTCAATGCAGGATTTGGTCCAGGAATGGATTTGAGTTTTACCCCCACCTCCTTTTAACACTCAACAGAATTAATGAATGAGAGTCCTCAGTCTTATTAAGACTAATGTTCCTTTGTCAGTCCAATTTTTTTTTTCCTTTGGGGTTCCTTCTTGTTATGACTTCGTTAGGTGGAAACTGAATGGTCTATGTTAATCAGCGCAAGACATTTGGCTACTCAAGCTTTGGTAAATGTTTAGTTTCCCAGGGTCCTTTGAACCTTCCAGGGAACAGTTCTGCATCCTTATTAGAGACTGACAATTAAAGGTCTGTTTTCATATCAAAAGTAATCACGAAAAATTAGCCAGGGAGACCTTGGAATGCTGTGAGAGTTTCAGTATTTTGAGATGGCCAACTTTCCTTCATTTGCTTCAATCAGTATCAACTTGGGTTTCTTTTTATGTTTCCTTCTGCCAGGGCAACTTATGAGTTGGCATTGTGACAACTGAGAAGGATTATGCAATACCATGAAGATGTGATTAATATATTTTAGGCTACTGTAATCATATCCAGTTGCATAATTATCGTTGAGGTGCAACAGTAAGCTAAACTAGGTTTTGAAGGCAATGGTATAAATGAACACTTTTGGTTTATTAAATTCCTTGTTAGAAGAAGTAGGAAATGATGTGCAGGTCTGCAAGAGCTGTGTTGCAGACTCCAGGGATTCTGCTGATAAAACATAGGAAATGTATGGTTCTGCCCTAAATATTTTAATCTTTGTGTGCCTAGTTACAGGCTTTCACAGAAGATAATCTGTTAGTGTCACACCTTGTCTGTTATAAGCCTGAAAAACAAATCTGAGTGTTTCTTCCCCAGGCTCTGGTGCCATGGGAATTTGCTGCAAAAGTTTATCAAAAATGAGTGCTTTGATTTATTTACACGTCTCAGAATCAGTGCTGGTAGGTCAGGACTGCAGTAATCAAGGTGGGGTGGGTGACAATTTAATAGATTGCATATGTGTTTAAGTCTAAAAACATAAATTAAAAGATGAAGTTGGTAGGGTTTATTTCACAAACTGGAAAAATAAAACTAAATTGGTATTAGAGCATCAAATTCCCTCTTCACAAATTATTATTTAGAAGTACCATTCCCACTTGAACTTAAGTGAATATGGCTGTTCCAGACTATGCATATGGCAGTTTCAGAGCAAGGATGAGGGTCCCCTCTGCCCCCTGAGATCTCCACACTATTCTCAGTCTTTCCGAAAACCCTCAGATACCTGGGAACAGAGAAACAGACTCAGCATTTCTGTTCATCCCCTTCCTTTCTGCCATGCCACAAATATTAGTAGAATTATCTGAAGGCTTAAGGAAGCAAACTTTTTATTCCAAAGCTTTTATTTTGACATTGATTATGGTTGTTCCGAGTATATATAAATTTGGATTTGATTTTTGAAAGGAAAAAAAAAAATCCTTTGTTGCTGGATCTTATAGCAGTCATGTCACATAAATTGGCAGATCTGTATACTTAAGGGATTTTTCTCTCTAATTAAATGCAGTAGTAATGTTTTGCCTTTTGAAATGAAACCTTTGTTTTTTTTCATCTGCATACTTACAGAACAAACATGCTGTCAAAATCCTTAACATATCCAACTATTTGAACGTAAAGAACAGCATCAAGCTGTTTTTTGTTCTGTTGAAGTGTACTCATATTTCCAATCTGAACCTTTTGTACCTGGTGATCTTAATTATATTTGAGCTGGAAGTAGTTTAACATTAAAGGGAATTACAGCAGATTAATCTGTAAACCTGCACAAATATGCCATTCCTTTGTATGGAGGTAAGCAGGGCATAGAGTGCATAATTACGTGCTGTTCCCTGTGTAGGATGTGTGCATGAGGCTGAGGAGTTGGTGCTGCCATTCCTCGTGACAGCAGCAGGTATGGCACACTCTCATGTCTTGCAGCTGTCAGTTAAATTAGAAAACATACATTATTCCTCCCAGTAAGGTAATCTTTAAATCATGGACAACCAACCAAAACAACAAAAAAAAATTAAAAAACCAACTTGCCCTGGAAACAGAAATTAGTATACTAATTAGTGTATGAACATACAGAGAATTCTTTTAAACAATGTTGTTGTAATTTTTTTTTCTAAAGTGATATAGCTTGAGGTCAACCCAAGAAGGGCATTTATCTCAACCAGTCACCTGCCATTACACTTTTTGCAACTAGAGAGAAAAGAAAATCTGTAAATATTAATTGGGAGTGGTATGTTTCTCCAGTCCTGATGCAAAAAACCATCACTGGGGTCCAGTTGCAGCATTTTGGCCTCAGTTAGCATGGTAGGAAAGCACAGTGTCAGCAAACAAGGATCATGGTTCATACTGGTAAATACAACTTTCGAATCACAAAGTATCAGTTGTTTGCCTATGATTAAAACCTTTGGATTTGCTTGTGATTTTTAGCTCAGGTCGCACCGTTGAGCCCATTTAGGAACAGTTTGCAAGATGACAGGTAGAAAATTGAAGTTCCAGAAAAATATAGGAGAAGAGCAAGCTGCTCACAAGCAGTCTGAGTTGCAGAAGGAATGCTCTGGGACTGCGCTGGCTTCCTACGGGGCAGCTTCCATGAGAGTTTTCAGATGGCAGAAAATTTCCCAGTTAGTTTGACATTGTTGCATAAGCTGCTGCCTCATTGCAGTGGCTTGGGAAAACCTGTCAAAAATTTTAAATTTAGCATGTATATGTCTACCAGAAATGAAACTTCTTGTAAGTGTCAAGTATTGCCTGCATTTCATGAGACTGATGCAGTTGCTGCCTGTAGGACTGGTGTTCTGACAGTTCTGGCTTTGTCAGTGTCCCATTGCTTCATGTCCTTTGAGTAAGGAGCACCCTCTCCAGTGGTGTTTTATGAATCCTGCTGGTCAATGTTGATGGTTGATGGTCACCACAAATGACCTTCCTCAAAAGTGAGAGTGCCAAAAGTAAAACAAAGGTTTGCAACTTGTCATTATAAGATAATTCTGGGAATTTAAGGGAAAAAAAATAAAAGGCAAACAAAAAACCCCTGAAACAGGACAAAGAAAATTCTGCCCACTTTCAATGGCCTTGTCCTGCCCTACAATCAGCCTCTGGCTGCTGAAAACCAAACCCCCTTTCAACATAGTAGGTGTCATGTTTTTTCACTGCTTTTTGTGATGTTTCTTCCAAAGCAATAGTACAATGCACACCAGGACTTTGCAGGTTTCCCCATGTAATGGTGCCAATATATTTCCACCCTGTAGTCTGTGTTTTATTACAGACCTTGGTCCCTTCTGAGTGCAAGTGCTGACTCTGCCAAATGCACATAGTTGTTCTGTGATGAGGACAAGGATCATCTAGCGAATAAATGGAGAACTCAGTATTCAATTTAGTGGTGACCTTGAATTTGATCTCTCTTCTATCCTCAACAGCCCAACAGTCAATCTCTGTCCCGTTTAACCCATGTCATCATTGCTGTTCTATCATACAGCAACTGCCTTTTCCTTGGTACTGTACTGTGATTTAAATCACCAAAAGAAAGAAGAGAGAACAAGGAAAGAATTATCATAAATTCTTCTTAACCTTTTTCTTAGTAGTGTCAAGAATGGCTGCACAGGTCTTTCCCAGTCTTTCTGTTCTTTTTTTCTATACTTGTCTGAGGTAGAAACCACAAGTTTGATTGATAATGCAATTTGCATCTTGAGGCATCACTGGAAATACAATGGCATGAAAGGCTACTCTGGCAGAGCACACTTTTCCCTCAGGGCTGACTTTAGAAACTCATTGATGTCACTTCCTTCCTCAGTCAGCAAGTGAATTTTCACTAATTCTCAAGACCAGCTGTCCATGCTGTCAACAGAAAGTTATTAAAATTCCTTTAAAGTGAATCAAAATAGCCTAAAAACAAATGTACTGGGAAACAGGAAAGCATCAGTATTCAAAGTCCACAAACCTTTGAGCAAAATAGTGTTGATCTAACCAGAGATTTCAAACACTCTGCTTTCCTAGCAACTTGTATATCATTAGAGAATGCTAAACACACCCCTTTAATCTTCTATTACCAACAATCTATTTGCCTAAAATATTTGTTACAAGAATAAATCTTATTTCTCCTAAAGATGAACTCAGTGAGCAAGGAAATACATTTTAAGAAGTCTCCCCTAAATAATAGTTCTGTGAAGTTTTTTAAAAGCATAGTTTTTATATTTAGCAAATAAAAACACAACACAAGCATGCAGGAAGTAATTATCATAAGCGACAATCTTATAATATAGCCTAAAGTAATCATCTTCATCTGAATAATCTATAATGCTTTCATTGAAAAGAGGAGTAGTCTCAGGGACGGGAAGGATCATTTTCCTTTAAGTAGAGTCTTTATACTGTATTTTAACACTTTAAATATTTTCACCTCATTTTAAAAATTCTATTTGTGCCACACCTATCAATATGGAAAAGTTTTGTTGAAATGGAGTATCCTTTCCAGGGCTGGAGGTGGCAGCCACCCGAGCTGGGCAGGCTCCCCTCACAGTTAATAGCGATACTGACAGCTTGGAAGTCCTGTCCTATCATTATTATTTTTAAAAACCCTCAGGGAGCACGTAGCCTAGCTGGATAGGCAAGTGTGAAATTCCTGACTTTCCCCAATATGTGTGGACAGTCTCCAGTAGCAAACTGATACCAGCTGCCCTTTTGACAACTAGTGCATGGGAGCAGTAAATGGAACAAATTACTGCTCCTTTTGGTCAAAAAGCAAAGAACAGATTTGAGGTGTCCTTGCTGCTAGAGTCCCAGACACTAGAAAAGCAGTGTTCTGTCTAGGTTTTATCTCCATGAGTACACTGAAGGACACTGAAGAAGAAGGCCAGAATAAGGAAACAAGACTATAATTTAACTTGCCACTTTGTGGATAATATCAGGATAGAATTTCTCTCTGGGCCAGCTGGTGCTGAGCCTCAGTCTTGACACAGGCATTCAATTTTATTTTAAGGTAATGGCAGAAGTTGCTTTTCTCCTCCAGTGGTCACATTGTGAGTTGGATGCTACCAGTCTCTTGGTCACGTAGTACATCTTGCAACATTAAGAGGCTTCATACTACATGTTAGAAATTTTTTTCTCCCTTTTGAATATTTAAGTATTTTGTGGGGTTCCAGGTTAGCAAGATTAGCTGCCTATCTCAATCTTCTTTCTATCACATCTCTTTTATAAGATTTATCTCTTTTATATTGTTTATTTTAGGTGCATTTCCATTTCAAACTGTCAAGTAATTTCTACATGTTAAATTCTGTTTCTTAGTTATACGTTTTGATTATTTTTTTACTAATTTACTGTTTGTTGCTCTGCCTGTCCCCTATCATATTGATTAGAATATATGCAAACTATTTTTTTTCTTTCCCTTTCAGAGTCTGGAAAAAAACTGCAACAAGAGACAATTAATCAGGTATTTGGACTTTTTGTTAACTTAATTTTTCAGACAATAGAGTTGTGGCAAGTAGAAAGGAGAATTTCATGAGATACACTAAAATTAGTAATACAGGTGTGCTAAGGATCACGTGTCAGACAACTTGCTGTCTCTGCAGATGTGTTGAATTCACAAGAGTTGCCATCTCAGATTTCATCTAAGATTTACCATTTAAGCAATTCAGCTCATCTACTTCCTGTGTTGGTGGTGAGGACAAAGCCCAGAGGTAATTTGTTCATTGGTATCAAATTTTGCAGCACAACATTATGCCTTTTTTTCCTTTCTGTTTGCTAGTATTCCTTTTAAAAGGCAGAAAGCTACTGATATAAATACCTGAACTACACATGTAAGCAGTGTATCTTAGTGTCTCTTAGATTATTTCTGCCATGAATTTTCATTGAGGCTGCACTAAACTGTGGCATTGCTTGCAGAGGCATTTTCCGTCCTGGCCTTATTATTGTATCAAGAGTTATTTATGAAAAAACTTTATATATTGTAATTTCTCATTTCAACATCAGGAAAAGCATATAGGAACTAAACTGAAAAAAAATTCTAACCAGAAAGAGAGAAGGAAACCCAGAGTTTGCTTTCCTCAGTGACATGCCCTTGTGGATGGAGAACTCCACAGAAGCAGTGTGCTTGCTTGCCATTCTCTGGCCTCTTGTCCTCTTGCTGAATGCTGTTGTCCAGATGGCATATAAATGGGCGTCTGGATTGTTTGTGAGATTTATTTCGAAATGCCACTTAAAAGGCAGTCATTAAAATATTTGCAGTCCAGCAATTACCCTCCCTTAAGCCATCTTCCTTCTAAGCTATATATGGAGGCATTGCAGTAATTACATCACAGTTATCTGTGAGCTGATCACCAAGGTGAAGGACTAACTTGACAGGGGACTGACCACCTAAAGCAGCCTGGTTTGGGTCTTACAGCAAGTCCCCTGCCATGGCTGAGCATGGCACAGATGCCAGTGTGTCACATTCAGTGGCCTGAGCTGGCACCACTCAGCACCAAGTAAACCCTTGCATGGCTGGACACTTATGGGAAGCCTGGTCCTGTGGCACAATGCAATATTCAGAGTTTTTACAACATTCTTATTATTGAGAAACTGATGGATAGATATCTAGTCCAGAACATGGCATTGCATAAGCAAAGGAAATCTTTCACTTTTTAAAATAACTGTAGAAATATTTTGGAATTTAATGAGAGTTATGTGCTTTGACTGAGATTTTATATCCTAGAACAATTCTAATTAGTTTTTATGACCGAAACTGCATTTTAAAATTAGCCTGAAATCTCTTGCAAAGCCACTTTTGGGAGTCTCTGTTGGCCAGAAGGGGGGGCACTTGTATTTTTAAACCACAACTTGAGGCAACATTGGCAGTGTGTGAACGGTTGATTGGAGACCTAATTCTGCGCATTTTCTGTGTTACAAAATCTGCTCGGTGCATGCCATTGCCCTTTTCTGAGGAAGAATGTATTGTGATAAAAAAAAAAAAAAAAAAAAAAAAAAAAAAAAAAAAAACCAACAACAAAAAAAAAAAACTTGCCACGTTTTCAAAGGGTGGATAATGTGCTGTACTTTGTGTGGCCGGTCTTGGTATTTTCCTGCATGCCACTGTCTTGCCTTCATTGAATGGCTCACCTGCTCTGTCTCTCTGCAGTTAACCTAAGAGTATCTAATTTTATGTTGTCTTGGTATGCTGAATGTATCTAAATAAAGCTGTAAAAAGTTGATTTGTGGACATGCCCATTTAAATGGATACGACTTCAGCTGGTGATGTCCCATTCCAGCTGAAAATCCTTTGGATTTCCAAGAAGAGTATTTCAGAACAGAAATCAATTTAATTTTCAAGTTTGTCATTTAGGGCACAATTACATAAGAACTTAATATTTGGTTGGTACTTGTATTGCTTCAACAAAAATATTTAAAGTGTTGATCATGATGGAATATTTGTAATTGGAGGATTCTTTTTATTTTCAATACTGAAGTTAAAATTTTATATGCAGGGTAAGATCCTTAAGTCCCCTTTAAGTTCAGTTCAGCAACAGTGAGTTAAACTGGCTGCCAGTAATTTAAGTGAGGGAGAAGCTCTCTGCAGAAGATGGGGATGATGTTACGACTTGACAGGAGCAGGAGTGCAAAGGGGCAAATAGCAGGAAATATCTTGTTGAGAGGTGAGTGAAACAGAGAGGGGATGGAGAAATTATAAAGCTGCTGTCCCAGTGATCTGCTGGGTAAACCCTGACTGTCTGTGTTCATCTGGGACCTCTCTAATCTTGAAGACCACTGTGGTTTCTGTGTGGTTCTTAGCTCTTCTAAAGCCTAAGCAAAGTTTAGTGAAACATGACATAGACAAAACACTAAGAGAGTATCTGCTTCCAGAAACCTTTCACTACAGTTGGCATCTTCACTAGCTTTTGTTCCCTTTAATCATAAGTCATTTGCTGGTTTTCCTCAAACACCATTTTTGCCATTTATGTATATAAATCTGTATATTCATTTGACAGCTATGGTCATCTACCACCACCAGTCAGCCAGATGTAGCACACACACTGCCTTTCAATACCTGTTTTTAACTACCTTTGCAACTGCAAGGGTAAATCCAGGCACCAATGTACAGCTGTTTACTGTACCATGTTAATGACAGCTGAGGAAAATGAAAGGAAGCAAGAAAAAAAAATTGTGTTTCTATGTAACAGTATTGGCAAAACAACACATTACATACCACCAATCAAAATGTGTCTGGGGAAATCCTTTATGTTTCATCCTTAACGCTCATATTTGCATGTGTTGTCTTCTTAATATACACTCCTACATACAGTTGTGTCCAGTGCCTCAATCTCTGAAGGAGTGACAAGAGTATGTGTTATTGCATTTAGAAGTTGAAGTTGCTTACAGAGTCAGACTTTTGGGTTAAAATCCCAGCTGTGTTTTTGCTCAGACTTGAGCCTGTCCCTTCTGCAGTGATGCTGCATGTCAAGTAGGGAGACCCCACAATATCTGTCCTCCTGTTTTGTCACTGAGAAGTTTTTTGTCAAGGCAGACTCTCTTGAAGTGGCACATCCCTCCCGCAGTCAGTGCTCTGTCAGGGAGTATTCCCCTTTCTACACAAGGAGCTGTGAAGCAGGAACACAGAAAGGATAATGATGAGGCAATGTACTTGCTAGAGCTGGGGTTGGACCATGGATTACTGCAGCTCCGACATACTGTCAGTATATGCACACCTTGTATTAAAGAAAAGAAGTCAAAGATAACTCAAACCTCTGTTAAATGACAATATAACTTTGTTGCACAGATCATGATGAGGAATATGAATATGACCTCAAGGTTGCTTCAGGCACATGGTGTAATAAATCTATATTAACATGATTGAAAACTTCACAGTTCAGACCAAACTCCTTAGCTGCCCTTGTGCACTGCTGTAGTTTACTCCAGTTTTCTCCTCTATCCCCTTCATCGTCTCAAATGACCCATCTAAAAAAAACTTCAGTCCATTTATGCCAACTTCCAAGTCCTGCCACTTTGAGGTTATCTGATAGGTATGATCCTTCCTTCTGTTTTCCCAGTTTGGGATCATATTCTTCAGTGTTACATACTTTATTCTCCCCAAATTAAGAGTTTGAAAATCTAAGAGAGAGCTAATGCATTTAGACCACTAAACAAACTGAACTATTGTTTCACCCTCATAGGCTTTATAGAATCACCTAATGGTTGAGGTTGGAAGGCATCCCTAGAGATCATCTTGTCTAACTACCTTACTCATAGAGCAGTTGCCCAGGATCACATCTGGCTGGATTCTGAGTACCTTCAAGAATAGTGGTTCCTCTGCTCCTGGATATTCCTGGATGCCTGTGCTTGATATTCACACAGTAGAAATGTATTTTGTTGTATTTGTATGGAATTCCTTGTATCTCACTCAGTGCCCACTTCCTCCTGTCCTGTCCCTGGACACCTCTGAGAGGAGTCTGGCACCATCATTTTTACTCCCCCCCTTCTTCCCTCCCAGGTTAGATACATTGATAAGACCTCTCCAAGCCTCCTCTTCTGCAAGCTAAAGAGCACCAGCTCTCTTGGCCACTTCTTGTTTGCCACATGCTCCTAACCTTTAAATACCTTGTTGCCCCTTCACTGATCTCACTCCAGCATGTCTACATCCATGTCCATTTATACACTGGACGCATTCTAGTATGGCCACATCACCTGCACTGGGAAGCCCAGAAGTGGACACAGCACTCCCAGTGTGTCTGTGTCTCACCAGGGCTGAGCAAATGTGAAGGATCACCTCTCCTTATCTGCTGGAATTGCTCTGCCTAATGCAGCCCAGGAGGCTGTTGGCCATTTTTGCTTTGAGAGCACATTGCTGGCCCACAGGCAGCTTGTTCTCCAGCACCCTCAGGTCCATTCCTGCAAAGCTGCTTTCCCACTCTGCAGCCCCCAGCCTGTACTGGTTCCTGGGGTTGTTCTTCCCCAGCTGCGGGACTTCGCATTCCATTTTGTCAGATCTCATGAAATTCCTGTTTAGCCATTTCTCAAGTCTGTTGAGGTCCTTGTGATTGGCAGCACAGCCCTCTGGTGTATCAGCCACTCCTCCCAATTTTGTACTGCCTGCAGACTTGCTTAGGGTACATTCTGTCTCATCATCCAGGTCAGTAATAAAGATGTGGGACACTTTTGGACCCACCATCCACCTTAGGGCAGTAGTGAATGGCCTCCAGCTGCATTTTGTGCACAACTGTTTGAGCTCAATTTTTCAGTCCAATTCACTGAGCACCTACCTAACTTGTACTTCATGAAGGTGTTATGGGAATGCCAAAAGCCTTAGTAAATTTGAGATGAACAAGATCCAGTGCTCCCCTCACCACTGATTCAGTCATCTCCTTGTACAGGACAATTAGATTGGTCAGGCTCAATTTCCCCTTCATAAATCCATACAACATGAGATTTAGCTGGAGGACTGTCACCAGTGGAGCACCCCAGAGGTCAAAGCTGAATAAATACCATTTAACTTCTTCATTATGTACTAGGATGATGGGATGGAGTGTACCCTCAGGAAGTTGTCACAGGATGTAAAACTGTGCTGAGGAATTGCTGATACAACAGAGAGTTGTGCTGCTGTTCAGAAGGGCTTCAACAGGGTGGAGAAATGGACCAACAGTAATGTCATGAAGTTCATCAAGGTGAAATGCACCAGGGGAGGAATAGTCCCTTGCTCTGTCATGCTCCTGGGTAATGAGGCAAAGCTGATCAGCCTGTCATTTCCTTGCTATCCAACCTTAAAGATAGGAATGATGTTTGCTTTCTTCCAGTTCAGGAAACCTTCCCCAGTCACCATGATCTTCCAAGGATAATAAAGAATAGGCTCACAGTGACATCCTCCAGCTCCTTCAACACTCATGAGTGTATTCCATAAGCTCCTTGTTCCTGTTCCATAAGGACTTGTTTCTGTCTTGTTTGTTTAAATATTCCCTAAACTGATCCTTCTCCACCAAAGGAAACCTTCCTTGCTCCAGGCTTGAAGTGTGGCCTTAGCAGTGCTGACTACAAAGGGACAAACCCTTTCCTAGTCCTGTTTGGCCATATTTTTGATACAAACCAAGATTCCTTGATTTTTATCAAAAATACAAATGATTTTGATACAAACCAAGCCCTTGGCCACCTGGGCACACACAGTGGCTCGGATCCAGCTGCTGTTAACCAGCATCCCCAGGCCCTTTTCCACTGGACAATTTTCTAACCACTCCTCTTTTCCCTGATCCACTAGGTGGGTCACCTGATAATCTCCTGTAGGTTCTCACTTGTTCACTTGTTTGAGGTAGACAGCTCTGAGCCCTGTCTGGTTGAATATGAGATCCTTCCTGCTCCCTACACATATGAGATCCTTCCATTTTTCCCTACACATAACATTTTCTTTCTTCCAAGCTGATAAAGGTTGCTTCTGATATCATTCTCTGCCCCCTTTGAGTTCAGATAATGTAACAGTCCTTCACTGATTAGTTCATAATATATAGTCACCAAGATGATGGCTCTCAGAAAAAAAATGCAGGAGGAAAAATTATTTAAATAAGCACAGAAGACATTTTTATGTGAGAACCTTCTCAGTCCCTTGTGGAGGAAACTGTTTCTCAGGCTGTACAGACAGGAACATAAGTGCACTGTCTGAAGATAAAAATATCTTAAATTTTATGACAAATTATTCTTTTTTGTGAAAAAAACCAACCAAACAAACTTAATAATATGCAACAGATTGAATGCTCAACAAAAATATTAAAAGATATGGTGAGAGTTTTCAGCTATGAAGTTTCAGCATGGACTGGGAAGTTGTGTGGCAATCCCAGTTATCAGATTTCTGTCTCTTCTTGCTCTGTAAAATGACAAGGTTTTTCTACCAGTGTTAATCAGAAGGTAGGAATCACAATATTCACACGGGCTAGGCAATTATTATATTTCCATGGTTTACAGACATGGAAAAACAAAGTGTGAAGGCCAAGGGACTTGCATAAAACCAGACACTGTGGCTCTGGTGGGTGCAGCTACCCTCAAACACAGTGCTGCTCTTATGATTCCTGTGCTTCAGGGAGGGATGGTGCTTGAACTAGTTAGTGTTTGGGTGGCACACTGATCAGCTGTGGCACTGCTTGCACATTAATGCATATTGGGAGGGTAGCCACACAAAAATCTGCTACAGAATAAGCCAGTGTATTTTCTTTTACCTGTGATAGACATGACAGCCCCATTCAGTGAAACAGGATCAGTCAGTGTGAGGATGGAGTGTACAGTGAATAATGCCCTTTGTCAATTCACAGTCTGTTTTTTCCCACTGTAATTTATGAATGCAATCATTTCTCAAGTATTATTTTTTTCTGTCTAGAAATTAACACACAAATTTGTTAAAAGTGTACAAATGTAGGCAAACACATATTTAAGATATTTGCCTACCTAGAGCACATTTACATTTCTATTTCTTTTTTATTTACCAATAAAGTCATCTAATTTGAATTAAATGCTAATTTTGATTGAAGGGAAAATGCTCTGAGACCTCTAGAGATCTCAGCATCTCTTCCAAAGCAATTCAGGAGAAATTGAATTCTTCGTGCCTGAATATACATTAATATTCTTCATTGAACTTAGTTTCATTTGAAACTTTTCTTATTATTTCTAAAACAGCAAGATGTCTTGTTCATGCTGGAAGATAAGTGTGTTTATCTGCAAACAAGATAGAGATGGATTCTGTTTACCAGAAACAAAAAAAAAACTGTGAATCTTGGCACAGCCGCTAATGTGAGGAACTCTTCTTTGTGTGCAGAAGCACAGCATTAGATTTCAGCCCTCTATTCTCAAAGCACTTGCTGGGAAATGGGAGCCAGGGTTTCAGTCCAAATGTGCAGGATTAACCTCCAGGATTAACACCCAGCAGTTTGGTCAGCTTCCTGCAAAATATGTTTACTTATGCAGACAAGGAAATGGGTACAGGGCTTCTCCTGTGCAGGCTGGGTGTTGATTAGCAAAGGCTGGGACATGGCCCCTCCTTGGATAAAAAAATGTTGGTGTCCCTTTTCTTAAGAGGCGGAAATAGATGTTGTCTGAAATATGAAATGTGCTCAACAATTCCTACCTGGCTTGAGTTGTGAACATGCAAGAGACACTATTTGTTTTCAAAGATGTGTTTCAAATACACTTGAAAATAGCAATTTTGGGAATTGTATTTGTCAACAGCAGGAATTGTTTAGGTCATTTGATTTGCTTCTGTGCTTAAAGTGATGAAAAAGTAGGCACATTAGCATTACTTAATGAGTTAAATAAGAGAACAATATGTAATATACAGAGATTGCCTGAAAGTGTCATCTTCAGACTTAAGCTCTTTCTATGCATAAGGTAAACCTACTTGTTAAGAAGCACTATGCTTCATAAAATGAATACTGCATGCTTAATTTAGTGAATTTTGAATTTCAGGTTGTTTAAAGTGTTTTGCTGCTCTGTACAGAAATGTGAATGAGTGTTGGTGAAGATTTCTGGCCACTGACCACAATGTTTGACTTAGGTTTTACTGATACAGAGGAGAACTGAGCTCAGAATTAAACAACTTGAACACACCGATTTACCTGTACCCAAAACAAGTGTTGCTAGGTAGGGCTAAATATGGTCAAGTGTTAAGAGGTCCATGACCTGAAAATTGCTTTTTATTAGCAGTGCATCTTAGCTGAACATCTAGGCCAACATGCATTCCATGCAAATTGGCTGCAGACTCTGCCCAGACACTAGCTGTCTGGGCTGCAGTGGCTCTGTGCTTATTTTCAAGTCTGTAAGTTATAGTGCAAAGAACCAGCACCATAAAACTGTTATCAGAAGGCAAGACAAGCAGCATCAGCATTGCGCTATCCTGAAACCAATTTATTATTGCTATCAACTGACCTTCCCTATTATGTATTTATTAGCAATAAGGGAGTGGAGTGCTTTTTTTATTTGCTATACTTGGTTGCATTTGTATTGCTGAATCTTTAATCTGTCACACAAAACTCAGTTTCTGATAATAATAGCATCTTTATTGCTACTCTTTCTATTATTTATGCCTTGATCTTTCTTATTCCTCCCATTCAAAGCATGCTTTGAGAATCCATATGCTTTGACTGTGAAGGTGGAAACAGGAGGGAGTTAATTCCAGATTTGATCACGAATTGGCAAGTAAATTAGAGCTTAATTTCCTTCATTCAAGTTGCTGACCATGTGAATCAGCTTGTGGAAGCGGCTCGTGCAGACTGTCTTGCCTCATTAGCATGACTTAGTGCTTTCTGTAGATCAGGACAGGGCAGGGAGAGGAGGGGAGGCTGGTGGAAAGCCAGGAGCTGGGTATCTATGGGGTCTCAGCCAAAGAAAAATGGATTTCTCCTCTCTCCTTATTCAGTACACTACCATACTTGTGATGATGTTACTATTTATCTTACCCCATTGGGCCTCTCCACTTTCCCCACTGCCTGTGGGCCTGGGTTGTTCTCCTCCAAAACCATCTCTGGGCTGGGGCTCTCCCTTCAAATTTTTCCACACCAATCACTGACATTTGGCCACACCATATAAAAAGAAAAAAACTTCTCTTTCCCTCTGCCCTTTCCTTCTTCACTATCTTGGTCTGTATCCTTGCCATAACTCCAAGTCACCGTGCAATGAGATGCTGGACTTTCTGCTAACAGATTCTAGGAGCAATGGTTAGATTTACAAAGCTGTGTTTTGAAAAGCAGTATTTAAAATTACTGGCATCTGTTAATTAAAATTTACCTGCAGTATTTTTTTTCTTACTATGATCAGTTATTCTATTTTGTGTCTGGCTCAGAGTTCACAAGGATCTCCTTTGAACCTAATTGTAATTCAGCTACAAACTATGAGGTTTGCCTCTTAGTCTCTGAAGGAAGTTCTGAGTATCTTGTATTCTCTTTTTTCTTATTTTTTTCCCCCTCAACCTGTTTAGTAATCTTAGAGATGCTTGGTACAAGTACATGTGTTTTAGGGATACATATCTCATAGGAAAATGTGGTGTCTGTGTCAGTAAGGTCTTGCCTCTGGCTTTTGAGGAATGTACCATCAGTGATATGCCCTGAATAAATAGATAAGCCAAAAATTCATGGCTCCTCTGGGAGGTGAGGGGTTAGTGCTGCCTATTATCTTTGGAGTAGCTGATACAAGCACAAGTGATGAATCAAGAGGTTTATCTCCACTGCACAGAAGGTGAAGCACCTCATCAGCAAATATTTTCTGTCACTTGTGGGCAGCATAAATAGCTTCTCCATTGGGAGATCCTGTGGATCTCTGTTTAGCTCACCAACATTACACTAAACGATTGCTATGATATGGGAGAGTTCTGAGCATATTTACATGTTAGCTCAGGTAGCATAGTAGTAGTAGAGGAATCTGATCACTCTGTATTACGTTTTCCAAACAGTCTTCTAGCACAAAAGAAGTTAGGATAATCTCTCCTTTTGGCAGGCTTAAGAAAATTCACACATGCAAGTACAGCTCTTCATGCTTGTACAGCTGAAGTGAGGTAGTAACAGATCCAGGATTCACTGGCTTGCTGAAAATAGGAATCATGCAAACTTTTCCTCATATTTAAACTGCACACCAAGACTGAGCTATCTGCCACAGTCCTGGTCCTCTGATTAAGAGATTCTTCTAAGTGTGCCCAAAAATTATCACAGAATCACAGAATCACAGAACAGTTTGAGTTGGAAGGGACCTTTCAAAGATCACTTAGTCTAATCCTCCTGCAATGAGCAGGGACAACTTGAACTAAATCAGTTTGCTCAGAGCCCCCTCCAACCATTATGTGAAATACTTGAGGTTTTAGGCTGAAACTACTGGTTCCAAAGTTTTCAAAGACTCATAGATTCCTATCATCCAAGTAGGAGGATGTTTGTTTTATAGTCCTCCAGTATTCCACTAAAAACCTAAATTAAGAGACTCATCTCTGTGTGCTCTTTGATCATTTTAGAGTCTGAGTGTGAACTGGAAAATGAACCTTGTCTTAAATTACTCTTTGTTGATTTTCTGTAGAGAGATCCTAGGTAAACAGTAAGTTGGCATCAGAGAAAAGCACAAGAAAACAGAATATTTCTTTCCTTTGCTATTCTTCATGCTATGTTATCTGTTGGGCTTATTTAATTTTATTATTCTTGTTAGTAAAGCTGAATATCCAGCACTAAGGCATTTAGGAAACAGCACTGTTTGCACTGCAGCCATTAAATCTTTGTAAATCAGCCCTGGAATATCAGACTTTCCAATGCATCATTATCTTTTTGCATGGTGAGTTGCTCTAATTGCAAACTGCCTAGACGAGATCTCACCCGTGCATTGTAAAATCACCACAAAGCATAATTGGATGAGTCTTAAACATTCTTGGCAGTAGTCAATCTCTTCTACCTCAGTGGCTTGTGAAGGTATTAAAGGAAAAGACAGCTTCAATGTGTGTAAAAGAAAGTATTGGCTACTTCTTTTTACAGTGAGGAGAAATCCTTTTATGAATGGGGAGGAGCAGGGAATCTACAGCAATAAAAATGTGACAAAAAAAATCCATGAACTCATTAATGACTCTAAAATGCCTTTTGTTTCAACAGCTTTACTGAGTTGCCTGCCAGTAGCCACACATCACAGAAATATTCTATTAATTCCACTTTTTCCCCAAATTTAAACTCATTTTTAAATCTGTCTTCCATTCCAGCCTAGCTAAAGTGAGACAGGGCCTTCTACTCTTATAAATGGCCACTTCTAGAGGCTCATGGCCACTTCTTAACTTTCTTTCAAATGTATTTATGTGAACAGAGGACAGTTTGCACAATTACTGGCAAAGGTTCAACACTTCCCTGGTTTTAATTCTCAGACTAAATGTATGCAGCCTGCTGCACAGGTTGTCAGCATGTCTCAAGGACAGCCTTGCATCTTTCCAAGGTAACCACAGAGTTCACCTCTCATGCCAGGCAGCTGGTTCCCAACCTTAACAGCTCTTTGGAAAGCCATAAATGGACATTCCTGTCCTGGACACTTGGCTCAAAGAGTTTGGTAGGGGCTGTCTGCATGGGGAGATCTGGGTCCAGAGTCAGTGTCTGACACTGCCTACATGCTGCCTGTTGTTGGTGTATGTTCAGGTGGTTTTCAGAACAACAATGCTCAGCAGCTTGTGGGATGGACTTTTAGGAATGCAGATATATGGACATGGATGTTTTTCAAAAGGGTTTATTGGTTTTGCAAATTTTTGTTTACCTATTATTGCTGTGGAAAAGAAAAAGATACAACATAGAGCTGTTCAGATCTTTGAAGTGTCATAAAATGCACAACAAAGCATCACTGACACCAAGAGCAAGCCAAAGAAGGCAGCTCTCTTTATGTAAGACTGGTGTCATAAAATATTTAAATCCTTTCAGAGTGTGTGGCTTTCAGCTCTTTCATGCAGATAAGTGTCAGACTGTCAGGCAGCTTTGCTTAAGGAACATGGCACTATCTATTAAACAATTTCTCTTAGTTTCCCAAGAAAACTGTCTAGTTAAATATTTCTCATGAAAAATAAAGCTTGATTCATCTTTTCATTCATCTCACCTTTATTATGTACTTATCTAGTTACTCAGGCAAGTGTACAGAAAGATTTTATCTCTTTTTTTCTTCTTTTTTTAATTTTTTTTTTTTTTGAGTTAGAAAACTTCCATGGCAATGTACCAGCCATTTATGCCTTTGGAAAATATCACTATCCATTCCTATTCTTAGAGCAAGTTGCAGCCAGCAAGGATACTGCCCCTCATGGATACCATAAAAACATATTTTAGCCAACATAAGTGGGATAAGTAAAGTCTCAGAGAGAAGGGGAAGAGGAAAGCAAATAATAATATTTTACAGATTCAGATAAGTTCTTTGTCCTCAGATCTTCTTGCATCATTGCTTTGGCCCTAGAGTTTTGGGGTTTTGTGTGAGGGGTTTTTTTATGGCTTAGAGAGGGAGGGACAGGCCTGTGGGGGTCTTGGTTGGGTTTTGGTTTTCTTTTGGGGATTATTTTTTTATTTTGCTTTCTGTTTTAGCATTTTTTGCTAAATGATTCTTTCTCCTTTTGCCTCATCTCACTAGGAATGAGCCCCTTCCAATTGCCTCCAACTATGCATTTGTTCCTTTACATTGGTACTGAGATTTCTCTGAATAGTTTTGTCCATCCTTCTCTGAAGCTTTTTATCCCATAAAAATGTTTTAGTAATGATTCCTACAGCTGCATTTACAGTTTCTGCAACTAAAATACAATCCCCTCCTCTGGTACCATCTTGGGTTACCATCAAGGCTTGTCCTGGATCCCAGGCAGACTCTTTGAAATGGAACAAAATCAGGACCACACATCCCTTTCAGTCTGTCCTTTTCCCTCCTGTTCTAGTGGAACTAGGACATCTTCCACTAGTTCAGGGTGACAGGATGGCTTGAGAAGGCTGAACTTTCCTCTGAAGTACAGGATTCATTTTATTTGCTTTGATTTGAACTTCAGATGGTTTAAGTTTCTTTGCACAGAAATGAGCTGCTAAATTCAGGTGACATACCATAGGAAGTCATGAGGTACTGCCCTCTTTTTCTCTGCATTGGGGAACACCAGTACAGCCATGTATCATTGGAGACTGTCTTCTAAATTTTCAAACTCACCAGAGTTCCACTGATGAACTTACAAGCTTTAGTTACTTAAGCACTGACACACTTTTATTCCTACTTCTGTTGAGCCTTGTATTGTGCAGTTGGTTTCTGAGTGTCCCGTATTTTTCATCTCACCTTTTTAAGTTCCAGGTTTCCCTTTTAAGGTAAAAACATTTAAATTATTTGTAAGTCTGTGGTTCTGCAGTTGCAAGAATGGCACTTTGCCATTCACTGTGATGCTGAAACTCCCATTGGGCTCAGTCATACCCTGATTTACTACTAGCACTACTTTCTGTTGTTACACACTGACTTAGCTCCTGAATTATTTCTGTCCTAGGGCAGAAGGGATAAATCTCTAGACATATACATTTTATTTGTTTTAAAGAATAAAGTATTAGACAGAATACATTTTAAAAAATATATATTAGAAAAGTGGACCACATCAAATCCAATGAATTAAGTATCCTTTTGCATCTCTAAAAACACCAGCATGCCTCCCCTCTCACAGGGAGGCATGGTCATACAGGTCCTGCACAAGTCACTTCTTTTGTTTTCACCAATACAAAAATCAGTGGCATAAAGACCTGCTTGTCAGTGGCTTACAACAGTACCGAAAAGCCTGATCCCCTGGGTTTGTTTTTGTTATGGGAAATTATTACACTGCAACATATGCTAACTTTCCTTGGAACTGCTTGTTTTTTCATAGGCTTTTTTTCAAACTAGAATTCAAATTGTGCTCCCTTCATTAAAATTTCTTACATTATTCCTCTGAATTTTTAACAGCTTTATTTGAATTGGCCTATGAACTTTATCATCCCCCCAAATCCACATGTGTGATCTGCCAGTCCACAAATCAACTTTCCAGTAAATGTTTAATCAGTTTATTCCAGAAAAGCCTTTTTATGTAGCTTGCCAAAAATGTTAGCCTCATGGAAGCAGTCAGGTAGTCTCTGTTTGTCTGTCCATCTAACCATTTTTCTGTTACTTGTAACAAGATGTTTAAAAACCTGTTGACCAGCATCCTCCCTCTCCAGATGTGTAATGAAAATAAGCAGCTGTAGAGGTGTCCCAATGCAGCAGGCTTGCCTACTAACAGGAGGAAAAAAATCTACAAGGCTTAGCAGACACATGAGAATCCACTCAGGAAAAAGCAAACAGAAATACCCATATTGCAAGAAATTATTCAGTCAACTTGCATGATACAAGATCCTGAAGAATCTGACATCAAAACACAGATGCAAGCTTTGCTGTTCCTGCAGTCTGTGGATTGCACAGTGGCTGGGGACATACAGAGAGATGTTTAGAAGGAAAGTCTCATCTTTAACATTCTTTGCAGGGTTACTAGTTAATGTTTAGTTAGTTGGTATCATTATGTTGATGTTTAAATAAGTCAGATGGAATAGGCTCCAAAGGCATCTATTTTTCCTTATCAGCTGTGAAAGCAGCTCAGGTGCAGGCACCTGTGTCACAGACACCTGTATGTACATTCAATCCAGTGAATTCATTTCCATCATGTCTCTGTGTGCAGGTAGGAGTAGGACCATTTTGGAGGGATGATTTTTTCTGTCACTACACCCTGCTCAAACCAACTGATGTCAACTGTTTAGGGGCCCTGGTTTTGTCCCCTGACACCACTGGGGGACAAGGCCTGCTCCAAGTCTCAGTGGTGGGAGTAGATCCATCACCTGTTACTGTGATTGTGCCAGTGCACTCCAGAGAATGACCGTGCAACTCCACCAGTGCCAGTGCTGGCACAGGGGAAAATGTGCTCAGTAGAGAAAAGTGCCTGGCCACCCCTAGCAGGACTATCAGCCCTGCTGTGTGAGCCACTTTTGATTTCTTAAGAGGTGTAACTTGAGCTATTTATTTTTGTAGGAAGACCTACTGTGTGCTAACAGGTAATCTTCAGAAGCATGTATTTCAGTAATTAGCCCAGCTTGTTCCTAAATTAGGTGTATTGATCAAGCAATTCAAAAGGGACTTTTTAGTGCCAGATGTGGCTTGGTTACAAGCACACCTCACCATCCTTGCTGCTGCTGCAACATGAGCGGGCTGGGCTGGGCTGTCACTGTGCTCTAAGCTCTGATCCTTTCCACGTTTGCAGGACTTCACGCTCCAGCCTCTGGGGATGCCAAGGAAAGCAGTGTGGAGGAGAAGTGCTCCTGTGGGCCTCAGTAACCATGGGATGGCTGTCTCAAGGAGCAGGCCCTGGCGGGGCAGGGCTGACCCTTTAGCTGTGGTGGCTGCCTCCTCGGGGAGCCGGCTCCCTGAGCAGCAGAAGACAAGTGAGTCCTCTCTGAGCTGGTTCAGAGGGGTGTATTTACCTCCTGCTCTGCACCCATTAAACAAGACATTTGTCAAGGGTGGTGAGTGGCAGGACACAGGCAGCACCCAGGAAAAGCGCAGGGCCTTCCTTCAGGACTTTTGTAGGAAATACAACAGCAGAAAGAAGCTGCAAACCCATCTGGTGCACCTGGTGTCAAGGATTTATGTAGAGGACAGGCACAAGGTTCTGTACTGTGAAGTGCCAAAAGCAGGCTGCTCCAACTGGAAAAGGGTCCTCATGGTGCTCAGTGGACTCACTGCTTCAGCAAACAACATCTCCCATGATGATGTGCACTACGGAAAGCACCTGAGGAAATTGGACAGTTATGACCTAAAAGGGATCTACACACGCTTGAACATGTACACCAAGTTCATATTTGTACGTGATCCTATGGAAAGACTGGTATCTGCCTTCAGGGATAAGTTTGAGCATCCAAACAGCTATTACCATCCGGTATTTGGGAAGGCAATAATTAAAAAGTATAGACAGAATGCAGATGAAGAAGCACTGAAAACAGGATCAGGAGTTAAGTTCAAGGAGTTTATCCAATATTTGTTGGACTCCCGCCGACCAATAGGAATGGACATTCACTGGGAGCAAGTCAGCAAGCTCTGCTATCCCTGCCTCATCAACTATGACTTTATAGGAAAGTTTGAAACCCTGGAAGAAGATGCTAATTACTTTCTGCAGCTGGTAGGTGCTCCAGCCAATCTGAAGTTCCCTAAATTCAAAGACAGACATTCCTCTGATGAGAGAACAAGTACAGAAGTAGTGAGGCAATATTTAAAGGAGTTGTCTAAGGAGGAGAGACAGCTGACCTATGACTTCTATTACTTGGATTACTTAATGTTCAATTATACATCACTACTTGTATAGCACTAGAATAGCTTCAGGCTTCTATTAGATACTTATCATGTTGGGATTCAAAACAACTACTTTGATATTAGTCCTGAAAGGAAATGAAGTTACTGCTAAGTAGAGTTGTCTTGAATTAGTGGAGATTTTATAAGCTAGAGTGATATCATTTGATACTAAATTATGGAGAATTCAAAGGAAAAAAGACCTGTAAACAGCATAAATTGCACTAAAATGCCTGAAAAAGCTGTTTTTACTGTTATGGATTATTCTATGGAAGCAGTAGCTCAGACAGCTGTTGCATTACCTTACCTAATGTTCTTTTAATGGTTTAAGAAAAAAAATTCAGAGTGGCATGATTCTTTTTTTGGTATGTTTGCTTTAGAAATGGGTTTTGAAAAAACTTTTGATTGTATTTTTACTTTCTGTCACTTATTAATAAAGAATCATTGGCTAATTTTCTAAAATGTTTACAGTGTTCTCAGTTTCAAGTTTTGGTTTTTTTTTGATTTTTTTTTTTTATTACTATTAGACTGTAGCCAATTTTAGACTTTTTTTATTGAAGGCCGCTCTTGAATACAAATGCATCAAACTAAAAATAGCACAGCAGTTCAGTTGATGAGCAGGGTAGATATGGGTAAATCTGTGAAGGACCAGTCCACTGCCTCATTTTGGTTGATGCACTGTAGTTGACAAATATGACCCTCCTTTCAGAGAGCTGCTGCATTCAACAAAATTAAGGTTTTAACGCACCGTGGATTCATCATTACATGTGACACTGGCATACTGTGATCCCAATATTCATGGTGGTCTTCAATTTTGGTGAAATGGACTAAGTTTCAGCCTGGCAGCTCTGGGATATTCTGAGATCTGTACAGAGAAGCAACTTCAATGCAACTACTGTGACCATTCTCAGTCTGCTGGGGTCTGGTTATCAGCCCAGCTCCCAGAAATCTCTTACAGAGAAGGTGTTGTGTGTCCATTGCATCCCAAATCTATAAACTGGCTCTGCCCCCAGAGCTTCCTGGAGTCACCAGTGTTTTGCTGTCCTGCCTGCCTTGCAAGTGGTCACCAAGCCCAAAGAATGGGTGCATGGTGCAGTTTTATGTGGTGTAATGTGTATTGGTGATTTGTCCTAGAGGAAGATGTGTCCAGAATCCCACAGTCCTGGTTTGAATAGATACCTTCTACCCTTCTCTTCCCTCTCCTCCCACAAGTGCTGCCTGACAGGTTGTTCCTGCAACCTCTCTTGCACAGTGGATGGGCCAGGGTGTCACAGGAGGAGGAGAAACCTCTGGAAAATCATAGGATCATGGAACCATTGAGAAAGGCCTCTAGGATCATTGAGTCCAACAATTAACCTAACACTGCCAAGTAGACCAAATCTCTAAAATGGATAGGGAAAAATTTCTATGCCCTTCCAAAATAAAGTTGTCCCCTATGCCTTTCTTTCTGAAATGGTTTGGTGCATCTTGCTCCAGTGCCTTGATATAGCAAGTTGTAGGGTGAGGAAACAGCCTGATGGGAAAGTACTAAAAATAAAATATCCTTTTTCTCTGTTCCCAACCACTGGTCACAGCTACTGCTGTTATTGTTGTCTTTTCCTTCATCTCAGGCAAAGTATGATGTACAGATTCAGTCCTTCCACAGGAGTAATTGTGGGTCTTAACTGAAAGGCCAGATCATTTCCTAGGTACCCTCACTGCTTGATTCTCCCTCAGTTTTCTCCTCAGAAGAGGGAAAAAAGCCTCCTCCAGTCTCCATGGTGCCAGAGTATAATCAAACAGGCTCTGCACATCTCTCCTTGTGGCAGGACAGGCCATTCCAAGGAGAAAAGGTAAAAGCACACTGGGCAGCCCAAGCCAGGGCTTGTGATGTCTGTGGCTAGCAGCACCCATAGCTTAAACCATGCTGTTCCAAGGGAACATGAAGCAAAGAGGAGAAGCAAAAAGCCATCCATCAACATGAGGTGTGGGGAGATGCATTTGCTGAGCACCAGGGAGAAGTTACAAGGATGCCTTGGACGGGTGAACACACACATTGTTGCTTGTGTGAGCAGTGCATGGGTGGACCCGTAGGTGTTAAAACCCAGAAGTGTTTGGGAGAGGATATCTGGCAACTGAACTTCCCCCTCACATGCTTCTCCTCAGGTGAACAAAAATCTCCCCCTTTTAACACAGGATGGTGCTCAACTCCCACCTTCCCTGTCAGAAATCCCTCCTGGTTTTCCTCTGAGCTCCACCCCATCCAAGACAATTAAAGAAGACCTCCTGAAAGTTTTGATTTTGTTTAACCTTCTAAGTCATGTGAAAACTGCCTTGGATTTGACCTTGGTTTGACCTCTAGATTCTCTGCTCTTGTAAGTATTGGATTCAACCTCAAATCCTGAGTGAATCTCTCTTGCCTTACAGGAAGACCAATGAATATAGTAAATTTAAATAAAAAATTAATGTCCACCAACCTTTGGGTGTCTATATATTTGCTTTGTCTTCTCTGTTGTGGATATGTGTTAATTAACTGATAATTTACACACAAAAAAAATGTCACACTAATGGTACTAGTATTTTCAAAAAAGCACACGAGGAAAAAAGTGCAACATGCTAATAAAGAATGGAGGCCAATTTATAGATGAGTTTGGTATGAATACTTTAATTCAGAGAAATAAATTAATGTTAGTAAATGACAAAGTCTCTGAAGAACTTGAGCTTCACACTGAGTTCATTTTAGTGGCAAACTTTCTGCCCATCAGATCAGAGAATGACAGAGATTTGGGGGGGCAGCTTAATTGCATTGAAAAGCTACACATTCTCATAAGATTTCTTCTACTAGTGGGTCTTAGATAAAGCTATTGTTTGAGTCAAGGAGGGGGTTGAAAGAAATTATCAGCAAATATTTGGTTTCTGCAAATGATAGGGAAAATGACATTGATTTGCATACATCCATGGACATGGACATCAGGTCCCCAGACTATCATCTTGAAAATCTGATATGATTTGCATTTGTGATTTAACAGGGGAGGACACCAGTTAAGGTCTTTAAAGCATGTATGCGCACAGAAGTGTAATTGTTTTAGCTGCACTGTTGTTCTATGGCTCTAGTGAAAGTAATTTAACTTCTTTGTATGCTCAACTTCAAATTTCATAGCCCCTAACTGCACTTAAAAATTCATTTTTTGAAAATCTAACTGAGACTTTTGTAAAGAAGAGCCTCTCCACAGTCATGTTCAGCGACCTAAGGGATTCAGATGATCTCAGTAGCAGAATCTAGATTGTACTTTGCTTCATTAACCACATTTTGAAAATCACCAGCCTGCTTTGCCAGGAATTAAGTTACATGATTTAAAATTAACATAAGAGTTTAGCATAATTGAAGTGGGACTGTGATATCTGACTTATGGGATTATAAGAGATAAAGGCATAATTTGCAGCATAAAAGATAACCTCTATTTTTAAAAGTAAAATTTAAAAGGTCAAAGTGGGAGGCTGCATTGTAACTTTGTTTATATTTTGAATGAATCCTGGGCAAAAACAAAAACTGAAGGTCATTCACCATAACTAGCATAAAATCTCATCTCCACAACTGCACACAGATGTTTGTTTTACTCAGAAAATTATATATAATGTATGCAGAAGAGGAATGAAAATACACTCCACAACATTCAGTGAGATTATATCTACACTAGAGATCAGCTGTGACATGCAGAGCCTCTTTGAAGGGGCTTCATTACAGTAAAAGCTTTTTAGTTATGAACATTTCCTCATTTGAAGATCTCTAAGCACTTCTCTAGTGCAGGTCAGTTGTCAGAGCAAGTCAAATGTGCTGTAAAGGCATTACAGGGAGCCTGTGGGAGAGCTGGCGTGGCAGGAGAGTGTTCCCTTGGCTCATGTGTCTCTTCCAAACACCAGACAGTCATGCATCCCTCCTGAAATTAAAATTTGGGTTTTGGAACCTAATGTTCTACATCTGCTTTGCTTCTAAAATGAATCAGTATTAATAAAATCAAATTTTTAATAGCAAAATTTTTAAAGAATAAACAAATTTTAAAGAATTAAACTTCATAGGTGTGCATTCCCAAATTCTGATATACGCATCAACATAAGGCAGCTTCTTTTTTCCAGGTAGGATTTGGCTTGCACAGCTCAGACATAGCCATTGTGCCCATCTCTTCCAAAACTGCTGCTAGACTGTTGTTTGCTGAAGTCAGAGGTGTGCAGCCACAGTGCAATCAAACGCAGCACATACTCCTGGAAATTTCCTCTGGTGGAACTCCCCCAAAAGGCCAAATTTATTGGAGCTACTCCTGCCTCAGGCTGTGCTATCTTGGTGATATGTCATTGGAGATCACTGCTTTAATTTTAAATGGAGTTTAAATTTAACTGAAAATTGCAATGTGACACTTTGCAAAAGTCTGAGAGGAAAATATTTTTCTAGAGCTTTGTATTGTATATGTGGGTTACATATAAACATCTTTGTTGTATGTGCCTTAAGGCTAACAATACATCAGAAAAGTCTTTTCAACTGTAATGCTAATACCAGTTTATCAACTTTATAACTCCTGTGATGCCTTCAAAACTATATTAATTTGGTCTTGGAACATAAAGTCTGAAATCTGACCATAAATCATTATATTTCATTAAAAATATGGATGCACCTGTCCTGTATCAACCAATTAATGTACAGTTCACAGGGCAGGGCAAGCATATACACTACTGGGAGGTGAAACTCTCTGATTTAGCAAAAAACATCTGTTTATATCCCCAGATACCTAGGATTGCTTTTCCTTCGGAAATATGCACAAGTGGGAGAATTCAGGAAACAGTCATAATATTTAGCTTAAGGAGAATGTCTTAGATTGATTGATTATCATAGAAATTTCATGTTTTATGGGAGAACAGTTGTGCTTTTGGCTATGCAGCTAATTGAAGTGAGCTCCACATGTCTCTTCAATGTTAGATGTAGCTCTGCCTGGGACTTGGACTTAAGAGATCTGGATCTTCATCCAGGTTCTGTAATTTCATGCACTTGTTGGACAAACATGAAATGTTATCTGTGTTGATGTCCCCACTGGTAAAGTGGTCCTGTAAATGGAAGGAAATTATACCATGTGTCTTCTCCTAAAATCATTAAAGTGTGTGGCTAAAGAGTAGTGGTTAGAAATTAGGTATTAGTAAGGAATTTAACTCTAGGATGTTCATTGCCTTTCCTTATGCTTTACTTCCAAGGGCTTGGAGGAAGCTGGGGACTTCCCAGCTTTGCTCCAGCCGAGAAACACATCATTCAGCTCTGTTCTGGGCAGTTGGCAGCCTTAAGAATGCAAGCTCTGTCTCCAAACACTGTGCATCTGTCAAGCCTACCCAGGCACTGCCTCAGCATAAAACCAGTGCCAGGATGTCTGACCAGGGGGAAGTGTCCCTCTGGCTCCTTTGGGAGAGCAGACAGAGTGAGAATCTTGCTGTCTCAATTTATTCAGAGCCAGGATGAAAGAGAAGCTGTTTTATTTTGGTGTAAATAAGTACTGCCATATTTCTTTTACTGCAGTAGCTGTACATGAAGTGATGCTCAACAAGAGGGTTCTGCAGAAGCAGTGGATCCCATCCAGGTATGCAAACTCCTGCCTTGTCCTATACACCAGAGCTGCATGGCCCAATACCCAGGGCCATGTTCCCCCAGCCCTTTCTGAGGTCCTGCCACCCCTTGTGGCAGGCTCCAGTTTACCTGGCATGCTAGAACATCTCAGGATTTACCTCATACTAACACAGGCACTGTTTCTGTGACCCTGTGGAGGCTACAAATAACATGGGGATGCCATTGAGACAGACTATGTTGCTTTCTTCCTCTTGTCTTCAAAAAATTATATTATTAACAACTGTGATAGAGGGGAAAAGACTCCTTACAAAAGGAAAGGGAAAATCTCAAGGCCATGACCATAACTTTTTTTTTTAAATATGTGTAATTGTTGCTTCCTTTCCTCTGACTCCTCACAGAGAATTTCCCTCCCTCTCGAATCATGTCAGCACAAATGGGTGAGACCAATTGCCGGGTTGCTCTCAGCTGACAAGTGTAAGCCACCTCCAGTCCAGCCCATCTATGTTATCATGGCACTGAGGCTGCACTAATGAGCCTGCCTGAGAGTGTGGTACTGTCAGCACCATCTGTGCACACGTGTCTGTCTTGACTTTGTCATGCAGAAATTCCTTCTGTCTCAGGGTTTGGGCTTTTTCCTCTCAAATTTCTTGCAGAAAACACATTTTCCACAAAAGCTCACAGTACCGCTCATCTCCCAAGATTTGTAAATTTTGAGTGGCCCATGTAATTTGCATTCAAGAAACAGCATTCTGAGATATAAGGTGTGGGAGCAAAGCCGGTTTATCAGGGCATTTCAGCATACAGAGAGGTAAATCAATACTCAGTGGATTGTAAATATATGTCAGTAGGATATTAAACGCTAAAGGCTTAATTTTCTCAGGGTAGGTACTTGCATGTAAAAACTGGATGTCTGCAGAGTAGGACCTGCATATTAAATTGTCTCATTTTTGACAAAAGCAGACACACACAGAGACAGATTTTCAAGTTCTAGGAATGATAAGTTACTGTTCATCTGAGAAAAAAAGCGTGCTTCTCAGTGTGTTCAGAAAGCTGAGTTCACTGGCATAGTTCCCTCCCTACAAGCTTGCATAAATGCAACATAAATGCATGCACATGTTTTATAAATGCATGTACTCACAGTATTTGTATGTCAGTCTTATAACCCCTAGACAAAGGTTGTGCAACAATGGTAGTGGGAGCTACATAGTTAAAGTCCTGCATTTGACTTTAAACACCTTAAAAGTGCATGAAAACACACGCACATAAACATTCTGTTAGCATGTTGCAGAACCACAACGTTATTCCAAGCAAACCTAAACTACTTGCAGGGACTGCAAGTTTGCCTCTTGCACAGCCTTTCTTTTTGCTTCTTTAGCTTGCTTGGGGCATGATGCTGCCAGGTCTGTGGGGCTGCAGTTTGCCAGCTGAGCCTGTTTCTTGTCGTGGGTACAGATGTGGGTTTTGGGAGGAGGTTTCCTGGTGGGACACCAGGAAGGTTTTGGGAAGGAGGCAGGGGTTTACAGAAAGGTCTGCTTTCAAGGAAGTTGAGGTGTTATCCCCATAGTGCACTCCAAGCCATAGACACAAGCTGTCACCTTTGCTATGACTTCTGCTATTCTCTTAGAAAAGAGAAAAAAAAAAAAAAAAAAAAAAAGTGAAACAGAAAAGGGACAGAGGAAAAACCTCTAATGAGAAGGGGAAATGTTAATTGTGGCTGGAGGTGACAATGAACAATAATAAATTGCAGCTTTGCTATTGTATCTCTGATCAAAGTACTCTCAGGCTGCAGCAGAGCAAAAGCTCAGCTCCAAGGGAGGATGATGTTTCTCAAAATCCTCGTGATCCCTGCAGGTCCTCCTGAAGAGCAGAGAAAACACAAACACTGAACCAAAGTTAGATAAATTTTTTTTCTGTCTCAGACTTGCTGCCAACAAGGCTCCTGTTTCTCCCTGTATCTTTTTGTCTGTCTCCAGCCTAGTGGCTACAGTGGGGGCCAAGACAATGCACTGCCCCTGAGTACAGAAACTCCCCTAGTGGAAGCACTCTTACCAAGCAGAATCTGGCCCACAATTCATTTGCTGCCTTGCTTTATTTAAAAGTGATGCTAAGATTGAAATTTTCAGCTTAAGCAGATATATGTTAGCCTACTCAACCTGCAAGTTAGCAGGCAAAACTTTAAGGTGGGCTGAGCCATTGCTGCCGCCAGGCACATCTCAGGGAGTGGCAAAGGCCACCTCTGAAAAGCAGAATAAGGGATACTCCTAAGTGGATACTCCTAAGTGTTGCTGAAGAACACAGTTCTTAGGAAGCCATGCTTAACAGAATTTTAGTATCAACATATACCCTTAAACATACTTATAATTGGAAGCAGCAGAAGCTACTTTCCCATACCCATACCTTTCTGAGCACGACATGGAGAAAAAGAGGGAGTATTCTTTCTAGAATTTTCAATTTTACTTTCTGTGCCTCCCTTGGCCCTCAAGCACCAAAGCATTTCTTAAATTTAGCAAAGGAAAACAAGCTCTACCCACTGACACATTTGTAGCTAAAATCTGCTCTCTGTGCTGCCTTGGTTGCAGAAACAGGCACAGGCTGAATGAGAGAAGCTGAGAACTTGTTATGTAAAATCTACAGCAAGTGAGCTTTTCTAGTGCTATTATGCCTTGACCCCTTATTTTGGCACAGTAACAAAACCACTGAGACTGGACAGTTATAGGGTTTCACAGGCTTTTTTTTTTTTTCTTTTCCCTTTTTGGCCTCATAACAAAACCCAAGTGAATCAATGGTGTGCCCAAACTTCTGAAATAGTCTAGGACTTTCAGTATCTTCTACACAAAGAAACAGTGGGGAAAGATTTGTCTTTTATTTATTCATTACCTAATCAGGGCAGACTACTGTCTAAAAATATCTTGCTCAAGATCATGATAGAAATCTCTCACACATTTTTCCAACTGCTTGGGCTACACTATGATCTCTACTGTTTTACATTCACATTGTTTTCTGTTTGTGGCTTAAAAATCTCCATTTTTGCCGATAAATTACACTTGCCTGTAACTCAGGTGATCATTTTTCCCCCCAAGACTTGATTTTTTTTCTGCTTTGGCATCATCACTTGAGTAAAACTAAAAGTAATTAAAAAACTAAATAACTAAATAAATCAAACTGGACTAAAAGGGGAGGGGAAGGGAAGGGAAGGGAAGGGAAAGGAAGGGAAGGGAAGGGAAGGGAAGGGAAGGGAAGGGAAGGGAAGGGAAGGGAAGGGAAGGGAAGGGAAGGGAAGGGAAGGGAAGGGAAGGGAAGGGAAGGGAAGGGAAGGGAAGGGAAGGGAAGGGAAGGGAAGGGAAGGGAAGGGAAGGGAAGGGAAGGGAAGGGAAGGGAAGGGAAGGGAAGGGAAGGGAAGGGAAGGGAAGGGAAGGGAAGGGAAGGGAAGGGAAGGGAAGGGAAGGGAAGGGAAGGGAAGGGATTGCACAGCAAAAATTGCATTGTGACGCTGTGTGGAAGTGCCCCCCCCATGCCTTTTGTACTAAACAGGTTTAGTTTGGAAGTCAAAACTAATTTTTGAAGAGACCATTCTGCAAAATCCACTCTGCCACACTGAGGCCAGGCTGGGTGGTTTTCCATGCCCTCCCACAGCCCAAGAAGCAGCCAGGCCGCAGTGGGAGCAGGGGGATCACGGTGCCAGCGAGGCGTGTAGCTGAAAAGAATCCCTTTCACTGCCGTGTTGGTTCTGCCGTGCTGCGGCTGACACAAATGTGCTCGTGGCAGTCAAGTGTGCAGGGGAACACTGAAAATCACACACGAATTGGACATGTTAAGCTTTTACAAAATGGGCTACATTAAACCATAACCTCCTCATAAATCCCCCTTTCTCTGCGTGCATTCTTAGAAAGTTACATCTATTTTTAACAGGGTTCAGATTATTTTGACCCGGAGAGGTGTCCTAGAATCACAGAATGGTTTGGGTTGAAAAAGGGCCTTGAAGATCTTCTAGTTCCAACCCCCTGCTTTGGAGCCCCCACCAGTCCTGTGTCCTTCATAGACAGTACTCCAGTACAATACCTGTCTACACAAAAAATAGTTTTCTCCATAAAACGCATGAAATCCACTTTAAACACCAACTTTCAGCAAGGCTATCTATCTAAAACATGAATGCAAGAAAAGAGATGACTGATGAGTTTAAAGAGGTAAGTCATGAAGAATGGCATCAGACTAGTTATTTTATATTAAGTCTGCTACTAAGTAAAAAAGTACTTTTATCCACAAAGTCTTCTGCAATAAATGTTTTTGGTTTTTTTTGTTAATTTTAATTAAGGGATTGAGTAGCTCCAATTGTCATTTCTGAGTTTGAAACCTTTCTCCTAGTCCAGTAAAAATGCAGCACCTGTATCACTAGCTTGATGTGCTGGGGTTTTTCCAAGATGTAAACACAAAAATCTGTCAGAAATAAAGTTACTGTTCTATAAAGGATTTTGAGAAAAACATGCTATCAGGTTTTCTTTAGAAGCTTATGGACAAAAGGACTTGTAAATATTCATAGTCAGACCTTCCTTTTTTGGTTAGTTCAATGAAAGATGCACCACTTCATGGGAAAAGGATCAACATCTTCACATCTGTGCCCTGAGGTTTTAGCTTTTAGGAGGTATTAGTGTTGAGAGGGAAGATAATCCTTGTAAAATACATAGTATTAAGACAACAGTTACTGTAGTAATCTACAAAGATAACCTGAATGATCTGAAGCAAAATTGTCTTTCTTGGAATATGCTGCATAAGCCCATTCATGGCATAGATTTCCATGGCATGGACTTCTATTCATATATAAATCCTATGAATATGAAGCTATGTATGTATTATACATATTTTCATTCTATTGTATACCAAAAAAAAAAAAGAAAAAAAACCTTGGACAAAGAACAAATTCCTAGCACTTGGACACATGTCAAATGTACACCACTGAGGCTCAGCCTTGCCCAAGAAAAAGAAAAAAATGAACAACCACACAATTTAATCTTTAAATCTCATACTGGTTGACAGAGGCAGCTGAACAGAGCAGTGTGTTTCAGTGTTTCTAGAGCCTTTGCTGCTGTACTGAGCTATATTTGC
Source organism: Ammospiza caudacuta (assembly GCF_027887145.1). NCBI lineage: Eukaryota > Metazoa > Chordata > Aves > Passeriformes > Passerellidae > Ammospiza > Ammospiza caudacuta. The sequence continues at coordinate 109,365,685 of NC_080593.1, read as the reverse complement.
TTCAAGCATTGCCCCTGTTCATTAGCCACAGAACAGCAAAGGGGTTCAGACCTGGCTGAGAGATCTCTGAAAGTACTTAATGTACTGATCATGCTGGGGGATCTGAAGGGACCACTGTGAGCCCTCGTGTGCTTTAGGGTTTTCCTCAGCAGGTAAGTCTGGAAGTAAATATAGAATCACTATCAGTATAAAATTATTTCAGTCAGTAGATTGAGTAAAGGATGGTCAAGCACAGCAGACTGGGCTGTGCTCTAGTGTGATGCCTGTCAGACAGAATATCTGCAAAATTGCACGTCTCAGAGTGAAACAAGGCTTATCTACAGAATGAGGGCTATATCCCCAGAAGGTCTCAGGAGTTACTGTGGAAGAGCAAGAAAGAAGGCTTCCTCAATGCAATACTGTGGCAAGAATGACTAATTCAATTCCCAGGTGTGCTAAAAGAAATGCCTTCACTTCAGAATGTGCCTTCTGGGAGACCAATATTAAATATGCATTTTAAAAAGCATGTTGGAAAAGTGGCAAAGGCACAAACAAGACCTGAAAAAAACTAAAGTTACTGATTTTTTTTAGAGGGAGAGACTGAGAGCTCAGTCTGCTAAGCTTATCAAAAGGATGAGGAAGAGTTGAATTGCTCACATTATATAAGTATCCTCATGGGGAGACAGCAGATGTATAAGATGCTTTTTAATCTGGCCGATAACAGCATAATAAGAAGCAGCATATGGCAGATGAATTCATACAAATTCAGTTTAGAGACAAAGACCATTTTTGGTGATGAAAATTATTGATCTTGGGAATAAGCTACCAAGGGAAGGGGTGGATTTTCTTTCCCATGAGTTTTCAAATCTAAGCAAGGATGCTTTTTCAAAGCATATAAGTTACTGAACTCATGAAATGTGTCTTGAGGTAAAGTGAAATGGTCTACAATATACAAAGTTAAACAGAGCATGTTATGTTACTATCTAGTGTTGAACTCCAAAATTCTTTGGCTGAGCTTCATTTCTGTAGGAACCTGAAGTGGTGGTGTGGGAAGAAGCTGAGCATTTCCAGCTGAGGAGCTTAGAAAGAGCAGAAGGACTGTAAGGGACAGCAACACAGACTGGTCAGGAAAGCATGGCTGGATGTTACAGAGTGTATAACAGTGGTGTTTACAGAGTACTGCATTTTCTGTGGCTGATAAAATCTGGGACTGCTTAACTGAATTTTAGTGTCTCACCCAGCAAAGTTAGATAAATCTCTTTGGTCCCACTGGCTAAGGCTACACAGCCCCAGCACAAAGACCAGCAGGATGATGGTTTTCCCTCCTGGCACATTCAGAACTGACTGCATCTTGTTCTGTGCTGCTGCTACATGTCACTCTCCCCTCCACAAGAGACCTTACTCCTCTATTTCCAGTTGACCTGGGGCTGTTCCCCTAACTTTCCTGTGCCCCCATGAGTGCCCAGGGCAGCTTCCCTGCACCTTCTCTCCAGTTCATCAAATCCTGACAGGCTGTGCCACTGATGCAGCTTTTCACAACTGACATTGCAGCGACTTGTGGCAAGAGGAGAGAAAAAGCTGGGTTTTTTGGTTGTTTTGTTTGTTTTTTTTTCTCTTGTTTGGGTTGTTTTTTTTTTTCCTCCAAGCAAAGGGTCTGTCCATACCATGTTCAAATTAAACTATTTCTAAAGGTGAAAAACCTCCAGGTGGCTCCTGTGCTACCTAGTTCTTAATTTTGCTTTTCCAACAGTAATTGAAGCCTGTTGAGGTGGGGGAGAGGGCAAAGAAAAAGCAGTCAATCCAAATAGTCTTGTGAGGGAGGTAATAGTGCAGGGCTAAGGAAGCTCTGCAGTCATTTAAGTGCACAGCTTCTTGAAAATCCTTTCTGAAAAGCCTGAATGAATCCCCCAAATGAATGGCCATTTTGTCCCTTTTAGTTCTCCTTCTCTAGCACAGAACTCAATGTGCAGCTTGTGGACAGACAGATTCCACAATAAATAGAGAAGGAGAGTAAAACTAAACCTACTGGAGACTGGCCAGCAGCAATGTCAAATCTCTTGACTGATTTCCCAGGGAATTCTTGCTCTAAATGTCAGGAGAACATAGCCCTGCAGCCAAACCTGGACCAGACTGATACCAAGGCGTGACAAAATGAATGACCTAAGTAACAAGATTACACTGCAGGAAAATTAAAACTTCAGAAATGTGCAAAGATCACATTTCAGTAAGTGGTGTTTTATGTACGATCCTTTTAGTAGAAAAAGCTTAACCCAAACTTATAAAACATAAATTGGTGAGGGGAAGGGGATTTATTAGTGGCAACAGAATGAAACTTTTCATCACTCAGGAAAAAAAAAAAGGCCTGAGAGTTTCTGCAAATGGTTTCTGAAAAGGCTCACAGCCTACTCTTAAACGCTCTTGTTGGCAGGAGCCAAGGAAGGCCAAAAGAATTTGGTCTCCTAGGAATCTGCACCACTTTGAAAACAGCAACCAAGTCCTCCATCACCAGGGCACTTCTACAAATCCTCTTGGAGTCTGTCCTGCCAGGGACAGCAAGTGTCCCTTCTGCTGTGGTTGCCTGCAGCCACTCACGCCCAGGGAACTGGCAGGAGCCTAAACAGCTTTGGGATTTCTGATCCTCCATCAGCTGTAGTTGAAATGGCTGGTGGGCTCAAGATCTGCTGAAAAGGGCAGGAACACCCAGAACAAAGAGAGGGCAAGAGAGAGAGAGAGAAAGCACAGGCATGTAAACCTCCTTGCTTTTGGAAACTAAAAGCCTGATGCTGAGAGAAGTCAAGCAAGCTGAAGAGCTTAACAACAGCAACATAAGGAAGGACAGAGTCCAGATCCACTAGGTACAGGTGGAAAAGGACTAAGACACCAAGAAAACATACAGTGCTTCTAAATTGTGTTCTTTTGTTTGGTTTTCGTCTTTCTTTAAATCTGTTTCAGTCTTGACTGACAAACCCCACAGTCTGACAGCTGCCCAGGATGGGTATCTATGAGATTTGCCATAGCAGTGAAGGGACTCTTCCCACACTGCTACTCAGTGAGATGACAGAGCCTAGGGCTGGGAGTTTTTCTGCCCCTCTCCCTCATATTGTTTTAGCTGGAATTAGCTGTTTGCACATTCCTCTCTGACTTTGGCAGTGTGCCCTCTCCTCCATAACCAACCAAACTGAAATCCCAGATCCAGCACGCTTCAACTGTCTGGGAAATTCTTGTTCAGAATGGGGATATCTTATGTGTTGCAGCATCTTCTCACCATGGCTCAAGTTCCTACAGAGATCTTTAATTCATGATGTCCTAGAAATTACTGTAGAAACTCAGACTTAATGTTCAGTGAAGGAGAAGCAGAAGCACAGCAAGATTCCTCTGCACATTTCCCCCACCCTGACATGGATTAAGTTTTAACACCATCTTTAAATTTTTCATAATACTCTTTTGTAAGTTATTGCTTTAACTATGTTGAGCACAGTAGCAGGAGTATTTCACTGTTGGATAGAAGTCCAAAACAAGTTAACCCAGATTTTATAAAGATGACAACATATAAGAAAAAAAAAAGAAGAAAACTATGAACAAACAAACAAACAAAAAAAAGAACATGTGTGATCCCAACTCCCAACACTGACAAATTTATCCCTGAATAAACTGGGGCAGCTTTCCTCTGATTTTCAGTGCCATCTCAAGGGATGTCTTCCTTGCCTTCTGTGGTTTCAACAGAACATAGTCTGTTTGTTTGATCAGAGTTGGCACAGTGTACTTCGCTCCAGGTTTGTGCCCCAAGCATTGCCTTTCTCTGTTCTATGTGGCCACAACCTTTGTCTAATCCTCCAGAAGATCTTTCACAATAAGAATAGTAGCAGTGACAGAAGCTATTAATGTTCTGGCTTCTCCATGTGGCAGTGATCTGCTCTGCAGATCAAAAAGAGCAGATATACACTATCTGCCAGAAAAGGAAAAGCAATTACTGGTTTTGCTAAGTGAATTTTGTTTGTGAACAAACAAACATGCCAGAGGAGCAGAGTCCACAAGGTGCCAAAGAACAAGTGAGGTTTTTTCTGAAATCACTGTAGCAGATTGTGAAGGGCTTAGATTGAAAACCCAAAGACAGCAAATGAAAGAGCAGAGGTGTGTAAAGATGACTGCACACAACCACCCCCCACCCATTCCCTCACTAAGCTCAAGATATACACAAATGATGTGAAGTTTGAAAACCAAAAAAGCAAGCATCAAGCCTGCAGCTTCTCTTTTGCCATCAAACAGTGAGTGTTGATCTTGGCATCCTTTATGACATGGTTTTAGAGAAAGAGCAGGCAAATGGAGAGAAACACCTACATTTGTACATTATGATAGCCTGTGTTTGCCATAAACCCTGATTTGTAAGCATTTAACATATGGATATGACTTTTTTTATTGCTGTATTTACAAATTTGTCTAGGGCATCCTTAATTGATAGTGTTATACATTATATAAAAGCGAGTATAAACTCGCTTTTCACTGTTATAAATTATTGTCTATAATCTCCTAGGAGAAGCTCAGGGAGGACTTCCTGTCTGTGGTTTCCTGAAGCAGTTCTTCAGATCTGGCAGTGTTTATTCACGGTTAGAAGGATTATCTGATACAATGTGTTTTGTACAGGCTGACCGGTCATGCTAAATTTTGGTTTTTCACTGTTGATGCATGGATGCACAGCTTTACCTGTAGTTGAAACTCATTGTACAGTTGAACATGTTCTTTAGAATGTATTCATTATAACTTATGCACATACTCTTCTAGAGTATGCAAAGGTCTAAATCAGGTTTTCTATACAGTTTGTTCCATTCTCAACCATGTCTTCTTCAAGTGACAATTTCTGTGCATTCTCTAATGAAATAGTTGTGCCTGGGGCTGTAGGCAACTTTGTGGGGTTTTTTTATTACATGAAGGGCTGTTTTTCATTGAATTGTTTTCATGCTGCAGAGGCACTGAGTAATGAATTTCCTCAACAGACAGCATCACCATCTAATTTAAACACTATTTTCCAGTGGTCTCCATTTGGCATTTCATACTAGTCAAAACTTTATTCAATTTAGCAACTTCAACAAACAAAACACAATGTAAGAACTATATAAAGCTATTAGAAAGCAACCAAAGGAGGGCTACGAGGAGGGTGTAGGACCTAGAGGGAAAGCCAAATGCAGAGTGGCTGGGGTCACTTGGCTTGTTCAGCCACAGGAAAAGGAGACTGAGGGGAGACCCATCACAGTCTAGAGGCAGTGAAAGGCAGGTACTGATCACTTCCCTATGGAGACCAATGATAGGACCGGAGGGAACAGCATGAAGTTGTGTCAGGACATGTTTAGGTTGCACACTACAAAAAGATTCTTCACCAAGAGGGTGGTTTGGCAGTGGAACAGGCTCACCAGAGAAGTGGTCACAGCACCAGAGCTCAAGTGGTGTTCGGCCAATGCTCTCGGGCACATGGTGTGATTCTTGGGGCGGTCTTTTGCAGAGCCAGGAGCTGGACTCGATCCTAGTGGGTCCCTTTCCAACTCAGGATATTCTATGATTCTATGATTTTGCAACCAGTAGAGTTCCAGTAAGGTACTAACAGGCATTTTAGATGGATAAAACTCCCTGTCTGCTGAGCTACTAGGGCTGCTTTCCCTTCAGTACACTGAGCGGCAGAGAAGAAACCGAGCAGATTTTGAGTCCTCCCCATTGCCGGGCGGCCCCGCGCCGCAGGAGCTCAGCGCTCCCGTTTCTCTCTGCCCGGCAGCCCGACCCCCCTGCCCTGCTCTCGGCGGCACATGACCGAGGCCGGCCCGCAGCCGCTGCCCCGCCGCGCGTTCCTCGAGTGCCGCACCAGGTAGGGAGGGAGGGCAGCGCCGCACGCTCGGAGCGTCCCGCCCCCGCCCCGGCCCGCTCCCAGCCCCGGCCCCGCTCCCAGCCCCGGCCCCTCTCCCAGCCCCGGCCCCGCTCCCAGCCCCCGGCCCGGCCCCGGCCCCGGTCCCAGCCCCCGGCCCGGCCCCGCCGCTCACCCGCGCCCGCCGGGGAGGCATGAGCGACGGAGCGGCCGCTCCGCGCCGCGGGTGAGTGCGCGGCCCTGCGCGGGGAGGGAGGGCAGGCGGGCGGGGGACAGGCGGGGGACAGGCGGGGGACAGGCAGGCGGGAGGGGACAGCCCCCCCAAACCAAAGATGAGTTTATGGAAAGCTTCGGCGGGAGGGGTGCGCGGTTTCGGGATGGGACTGTCCGGTGCCAGGTGCGGCGCTCCGCGCTGCTGCCTTTCTGCCTCCGCGCTGCTGCCTTTCTCCTCCGGCGGTTTGCACCGAGGGATGGCAGCCAGGCAGCAGCTCCCCCTTCCCGAAGGCACTATCGGAGCCTGGAGGTCGCTCTGGAGTTTTAACATCAGAGGTGCGAAGAGTGCAGAGAGAAGCAAACTCACAGTCTCTTTCCACATGTTAAAACTCCATTGTCTACTTGCAATAGAGAGACGTGTGTGGAGAAAGCCCAGGAACCGCACAGAGAAAAAGTTGCGGTACTGGGCTCCCAAGACTCCCCACCTGCTGTGGATACCCATGCCAGTCGCTCATTTAACAGATTTTTGGAAAATGGGGCAGAATGATTACAAGCAAGCCCTGCGGCCGTGCATTGGTTTTGCAAGGGTGGCGTGTCGCCCTCGTCCCTCAAAGCCGGCCCGATGTCCATTCGAGCTCCAGCCGGCCGTGCGAGCCCAGGTCGGGCAGCGTGCGAGTTTGCTGCGGAGATGCCACTGTAAATAACCACGCACAGAAATCATGTGTGACACCAGCGTCCTGTGGAGTGGCTGGCCATAAGCCTCCTTTCAGGATGTGTGTCTGCTCCTTGAAATTATATTAGTTACAAAACGAAGAATTTTTAAAATACTGTTTGACTTTCGTACCAAAACCTTTGTTATGATTTATACTGTTATGGTTTTGAAGCCATAATCATGCCTGAAGCCTTGCTGGCAACGTGATCTGCAAAACCCACTTTGTGTCCTATCAGACACAATTTACTGTGTAATCTTGTAGCCCAGACCAGAGAATTTCCAGTGTGCCCACCTGTGAAACTAATGTGTGACCATCACATTAAAGCGGTTTTCTGTTGTATTTCGAATTTATCTAAGGAAAACGTGAACTACTCAAAAAAACCCCTGTTTTGCAACTTTGATGGCAAATCTCAGCTGCTGAGAGGTCCCATTTCAGTTTCAGACCTGTCACAGCCATCACTCTGACTCATCTCCAGCCTTTAAATTTAACTGCATGCTGAACAAATAGTGGATGTGCGAGATGGTTTTGATATCTAAGTTGCTAATTCCATTTGAATTTAAGTGAAAACCTGGGCTCAGGTCTCAAACACAGTATTAAGCTTTTACTAACATTTATAGAAGGTTTAGCTGTAGGGGGGAAAGGTGAAGGTTTTTAAAAGAAAAATTTGGCTCTGACAACTGAGCATTTTGCTTAATGTTGAAATCATGGAAGAACAAACTGCTTCAAAAAAGGATTTTTATGGATTAAAAATAGATATTTATATCTAAATATATTAATTAACCATTATAGCCATTAACTATGGCTGACAGAGTTCTATGTAGCATGATGCTCTGGAAAAACATAAACTTACATTGATGAGCCAGCTTTTGTGTTTGAAGCATTTGGCTTGCCTGCAGCATTTCTGCATTTTCAGGGCTGCAGATAATATTGACTGAATTGACTGCACGTGCTTTCAGCTGGAGGAGCAATATGAGATCTGTCTTTCCTAAGGGGTAGTCTCCTTCTAGTCAGGCCCACCAGCAGTCCAGTAGAAGGTGTGCTCTTCCACGTGCACGCACACACTCACTGTTAAGGTGATTTTCCAAGATGTTCCACAACTAGTGAGAAGCCAACTGCATGATCTTAATGACAAATACAAACACCTTTTTCTGTCCACTTTCTGGGAGGTGTGTAATTAATCTGCTGATCTTGCTGTTCTCTGATTACAGAAAGAGACAGTCAGGCACATTTGAACAAAGACATCAGAAGTCACCATGCTCCATAAACCTACATTCCCCCCTTAGTGCTCTTGCTGGCTGGAAATTTTTCAAAATTCTTGAATATGACACCAGGGCTTGCACCAGGGGAATCCAGGTTACATCCCAGCTGAGCTGAGGGATAAAAGAGTAGCTGAATGCTGCTTCCCTTGTCTGTGCACCCAGGTCCCAGGTTTCTCTTCCATGGGCTTCACTGTATGTGTCGTCCCTATGTTCACCTGGAACATGCCCAGGGAACTGGGAAAATGAGCTTTTCTCAGTATGGATATAGCACCTATCTCTTACTCAGGTCACTAAGATAAATTATTAGTGAGGAAGCATTAAGGGAATCAGAGGTAAGCCTTTAAGTTTCAGTGTGAATCTGAGCATAGAGTTCAAAGGTAAGAACACCAAATACCTGTGAGCTTTAGCTTTGAGGGAGGCAATGATTTTGAGTTCATTTTGTACAAAAAGTCTAGTCTAGATGGTTGGCCATTAACTGGCTGTTAAATATGAGATCTTACAGAAACATCTTTCCATTTATCTTGAGTTTGACCTAAAATCAGAAGATTTGGGGTATTACTTTATTCTCTTTTGAGGTTTTGGCTTCACTTCTCTTGAGGAACTTGTCTAATTCAAGTGTCTCAGATCCCTTCATAAGCACTTAACAAGGGCCATTTTTAGGAGAGAATTTAATTGTTCTCATCTGAGAGTGTAGAGAACTGAGACAGAGTTCAAAAGGCCTATCCAAAATACAGAGTAAATTAGCATAGAAAATGAGTCAGGGAAACAATTTATTTGCTCCAGTCACAGCGTTAAATTGCTTTTCCCTTACTCACTGTAACTGTTAAGAAATTCATGGGCCATTCCTCTTGCAATGACTTGAGAAGGGCAGACATGCCTTTTATGCTCCTTTCTGATGTAACTGGTATTAAATATGCATTGTAGCTCAGTTACCGTAGATAACTGAGCATGAATTCATCCATCTTCCACTTGAAATTCTGTTCCCAAATGTAGCCGCTGAATATTCTTTCTTTTGTTTTCTACTTTTTGGATGGGTTGGATGTTTCTTGGTTTTGTTTTTAGAGAAGAATCTTTTTAGCATTCCTTAGAAACTAATTAAAATGCTTCCCTTTTGGCTTATTCTCCTAATTTATTAATACCACAAATAACTTTTCTTTGGTGACCCACTTTCATAGGTGTCTGAACATCTAGCAAAATTGTAACTCACCAGGAAGGCGGTGTAGACTAATAAATAGCATCTCCAGACAGGAAGAAAAGCCAAGACACTTCTTTCTTTTCCATGCAGAGTTTTACACACCACACACACAGAAAATATTGCTCTATTCCCCAGCTCAATTGGCGCCGTTAGCCCAAAAGAAAGCATTTTATTGATTACACAATTGATTTAAAGGTCAGAATGTAGGATTGCATCTATTCTCCTGCCTGAATTCAATTTCCACCCACTATCCACAGTGAAGAAACTGCTCTTTGCATAAATATAAATTGAAATACTGATCTGTGTGAGTGTTCAAGGAAATAAACTTTCTCTTCAAGCTCCCAGGGCAACTCCCCAACACTACACTGTCATCAAAACCACTAGGCTTCAACGAAGATACTGCTTTTTATTGAATTATCTTACCTGCTTTGTGAAAATGACAGGTTTGCATAGAAAAAGAGGATACTCACTGATTTAATGAACATGATGATCAACAGGCCACTGGAAGTGGTAGAGCTATACAGCCTCTAAATCAGAGGCCAGCTACCATAGAAGAGTACACTTAATTTCCTGGTCATTTCAAAATACACGGACATTGCTTTTTGGGAGCTGAAACTATGCAGAGTTATCACAAGGAGTGATTAATTACCCTGTGTCCTGCAGACACTCCAACTCTGGACATGTTTTAAGGGCAGTCTGCTCTAAGAGGGTAGTCTGTGGTTGTCCCAGCCCAAGGACACTCAGTGTTGCCGCCTTCTCTCCAAAGTCGGCTAAAGAGCAGCCCCTAACAGGAGAGCATAAGGTTTATTTGTTGGCTTCTGATGAAAATTTGCTTTCCTTTTCAGTAAGTGTGCACGTCTGTGTAAGTGTGAGAGAATTATGGTGGCGTTTAAAGGAGTCTGGACTCAGCCCTTCTGGAAAGCCGTTTCGGCGGAGTTTTTGGCCATGCTCATTTTTGTCCTCCTCAGCCTCGGCTCCACGATCAACTGGGGTGGAGCAGAGAAGCCCCTGCCTGTGGACATGGTCCTCATATCCCTCTGCTTTGGACTCAGCATTGCCACCATGGTGCAGTGCTTTGGGCACATCAGCGGAGGCCACATCAACCCTGCCGTGACCGTGGCCATGGTCTGCACCAGGAAGATCAGCCTTGCCAAGTCCGTCTTCTACATCATTGCCCAGTGCCTGGGAGCCATCGTGGGCGCGGGCATCCTCTACCTTGTCACACCGCCCAGCGTGGTGGGAGGCCTGGGAGTCACTGCGGTAATCTCTCCTCCTCTGCCTCTTGAACTAGCCTAGCTCAGACCCCGAGAAAATAGAATCAGTGTCACACATAATGAGGACAGCTCAGGTACAGATTTTTAACAGCTTGCTGGTTTATTTACCACACCCAGACAGGGCTTAAAGCTCTCCTTAGGATGGGTTTATGCAGTGTGATAGTTATAGCTGATCTTTTTATAGAAGCTCTCTTTCCTAGAACTTCCCCAAATCTGATGACAGCAGGTAATGTTAATTTACATACAAAATTTAAATAATATATGCGTGAAATGCCATTTTTATATGGTCTGGGGAGGGGGGAAATTAATTCTATGCTATTATGATGGGGATTGAAAAAATATCAATTTAAAATGACACACTTTTGAAATAGATGGTGGCTTAGATTTCAGCTTTGTTCTAAACTAATAAGGAATGCCATCAGTTAGGCCTGTTGCAGGACTTATTAAAAATGCACTTGAGCCGCACACTGCTTAATTTTTAATTGAAATTTAAATTAATTAAGTCAGGGCTAATTAATGAATTTATAATTGAATAGTAAATTACAGTGCTCCCAAGAAAAAAAAATGGTGAAAGCGAAGTGCAGCATTTGCATATCCCTGTGTAAAAATAAACTATAGTTCTGCAGTCTAACTTTGAAGTTCCAGTTGGATGTTATTGTTAAGCCTTCTGTTCTCAGTCCAGCAATGATTTTCCATGTTTCTCAAAATAAAAAACCATTTAAAAGTTTTTACAAAAAGGGAGAAGAGTGAAAAGGGGGGAATCTGTACCTCTAAAAGTTCATTGTTGTCTTTCACTTTGTACTATTTAGAAATACCATTCATTGAAATACAATTTGTGCATGTGATAGCTTTCTGATTTACAAAATCACCTTTTCTTCATTTCTGGTGTTTCTTTGCCTTCTTCCAGGTACACAGAGATCTTTCTGCTGGGCATGGACTCCTGGTGGAATTGATAATTACATTCCAGCTGGTTTTTACTATTTTTGCTAGCTGTGATTCAAAACGAAGTGATGTCACTGGTTCAGTAGCTTTAGCAATTGGATTTTCTGTTGCAATTGGACACTTATTTGCTGTAAGTTAATGGTTTCTCTTTAAAAAAATAGATCCCTTCACCCTTTATGATTACTTCAGAAGTAAATGGAAACTTTTGTGACCTTTAGAGCAATTACAGCTATATAGCTGCTGTATTCTTTATGGACCCATGCCAAAGCCCTTTGGAGTCTCAGGAGTGTCCCCTTGGGTAGGGTGTTGCACCAGAACTTTGGGCTGTTCATGTGATGACTTTTTTTAACTTTGTGTTAAGACTCAGGAGAGTGATGATATCTGTTGTAAAGAGGAGGAGCTGTACAAAACCAGGGTGGTCCCATAGAAATCAAATCACTGCCTTCCAGACTTTAATAACAGGCAACATTTCTCTCTGCTTTAGATCAATTACACCGGTGCCAGCATGAACCCAGCTCGATCATTTGGACCTGCTGTCATTATGGGAAGATGGGAAAACCAATGGGTAATTCTCCTTTCATACTTCCTCTACCATAGTGACAAACAGTGGTCAGGATTTTTCATACATCATTTGCTCCCAGTGCATCCCATAGAGACCATCCCCCAGGAAGACAGGCACTGACCTGCCCCAAGCTTAGGCATCATCATCTCCTCATCTAGGACTGCAGTGCAGCATGCAGCATGTTTGGAATAGCATCTTACTATTTCAGGGGCCATTTTGTGGAGGTAATAGCTTGGGTAGAAAAGAAATCATAGGAAAAGTTCAAAACAAAAATGAAAAAAGCGACCCAAGGAGACTGAAAGAATTGAACTGCTGGAAAGAAAAATCCTCCAAGGCAGATTGCAAACCCCTCTGGTCCTGCTGGTGAGGAGCTATGGAAGTAATTCTGTCAGCTTCACATTTCACCTGGTTCTGCAGCAAACTGGGGCAGATGTATAAAATGAGAACAGGGACCCTCTGTGATCTGGTTCCTGGGGGAGAACCTGCCTCGGCAAATGCCTGCAGTGAGAGATGAAGAGGTTGCAGTCTGGTATTTGCAGACCAGGCCAGATGTTACCTGCTTCAGTTTGAAAGTGTCAGCTTAGTCAGGCGCAGTTGCACAGGAAATAATGTTATAAGCAGGCTGTGAATGATGCAGTAAATTTCTATAGCATCCAACTTACAAAAAAACATTTCATATTTTATAAGGGAAAGATGGATCACAGCTCACCTAATTATAGAGAGGGAAATCACTTCTAGAGACACACTCAGTGCAGACTGAAGAGCTGCATATTACAGTGCATATAAGGATTTTCTTGATTTTTAAAGTATGAAGCCCACATTGCTCCCACTGCAGCTAAGAATAGAAATAGCATTGTCTTCAGGCCCTAAGGCTTCAATTCTGCAAACACGATACCATGTGTAACTTTGTTCCCAAGAGTTATCCTATTGAGGCAGATTTACCCAGTTATCAGTGAGTGGCTTGTTCATGTGAAAAACTGCTGTAGTTTTTCACAAGATTAATTATCCATACTCTGAGGAAGCCTGTAATTTATAACTAAAGCTATAAACAATAAACAAATAAACAAATGCACCATGGAGAAACTTGCAGGAGAAGCTTAGTTACTGTCCTGGCCACTTGGAAAGACAGCCTTTTCTCTTCCTCCAGAGCAGTGACATTGGCATACCATTGACAGAAGCCTGTGGGCTTTGGCACCTGCTAATGTCACTGCACTGCTGCTGGTCATGATTAAATAGATAGGTACCTACAAAGTTGTGTTATGTCCATTGTATTTGCTTATTTAAATTAGATTATCAGATTGCCTGTTGTGGTTGACTGCCTGTTGTGGTTGACTGCCTGTTGTATTGTGTTGGATTAAATGCCAAATTTGAAATATTTTGGAAACATAAGTCTGAAATACCAAAGCAGAACTCTTTGTGTGTACACTAGGAAGGGCCTTTGTGTGTACACTAGTTGAAAGTTCATTGTCATCTTGGTTCAAAATGCAGGAAGAAAATCACTTTTCTACATCGATGTTTCCTTTGTGTGTCTTCTTGCAAAGAGTCCATACTTTTGGTCTATAGCTGGCAGTGAGGAATGAAAAGTTTTAGAAGAGGCTTCCTGTAAAGAAGATAGATCAATAAAACTTGATTTAACTTCCTGATAGATCAATAAAACTTGACAAAATTATTTCACTTCAGAGAAGTGGGCCATCTTTGTCAGCCTTATCACTGTTAATTTAAAAGCTTAATGCCTGGGATTTTTCCCCACCCCTTTTTTTGCAGGTGTACTGGGTGGGGCCGATAATCGGAGCCGTCCTTGCCGGTGCTCTGTACGAGTACGTCTATTGCCCGGACGTTGAGCTCAAGCGCCGCTTCAAAGACGTCTTTGGTAAGGCCACCCAGCCCTCCAAGGGCAAGTACATCGAGGTGGATGACAACAGGAGCCACGTAGAGACCGATGACCTGATCCTGAAGCCTGGCATAGTTCATGTGATTGATATCGACAGGGGTGAGGACAAGAAGGGAAGAGACCCATCCAGCGAGGTGTTGTCTTCCGTATGACTAGCAAGAAGCACTGAAAGCAGAGAGCGGCCTGCTAGCACGTCCACAGATATCCTTCCACCCGTTAAAGAAACAGATCTCCTCTAGACTGAGCACTTTCCACTTCTTGAAAGGTATGGTGTGGGCACATGCACGGAGTGGTGTCACCAAACCATACGCCTGCTTGGTTGGAAGATTAGGACTTTGCTATAATTAGGATTCCCCATCAATTATTCCAAACTTAGACTTGTTCCTAGTATTTTCCTTTCCTTCTTTCTGGAGCAACCCCAAAGTCAAAAAAAAAGGAGATGAAAGCATTCTCCTTTAATAAAGCAGTCAATAATGAGATAAAGATAGAGATGTGTAACATCCAGATTGACAGTTAAGACGTACCAGGAAATGCCTATAGACATGAAGACCTACTTATCAGATTGTTCTTCTGACACTTAATTGGCTGTTGTCAGCACCGATTATAACATCTTACCCATTAAGCCTTCTCTGCGAGGTTCGGAGACAGCACCAGCACTATTTAAGAGTTTTATCCACAGTCAAGCAAAGGAATATTGTTTCCACTCATGTACATCACTATTGCCTTGCAGACTACCTCTGAAAAAAATTATACTTTAACAGGCTTTTAAGAAAAAAAATTCTATCAACCCATCAAATTTCGCTCATCTGATTCACTGTATAAATACATTACCTTCATCCCCAAGAGTAAATGTGCTGAAATGGAATGTTGAAGTGTAGGGTAATAAGGCTGCAAAGCAGTTGATTGTACTTCTTGCTCCCTCTTGTCATTTTCTATCTGGTGAAACATTCTCCTGGGGTTTGACTATTGACCATTCAGTGTTAGCAGACTCTCAAGGTCATGCAAAGAATATAAAGGCTTTCCTGTTACTTAATAACTTAAATAAGAGATATCAGAAGAAAAGAAGGCATATCTGTTTTCAGTGCACTTGTTTGAATACACATTTCTGTGCTAATTTATGTAAACTAAAGGTTTAAATTACTCACCTATTTTCTTACAAGAAGGTTGGAGATAGTGTTTTTTTTTAATTTATTAGTAATGTAGAGGGGTTTTAACTTTTAACTGTATTGAGACACTGATTGGGAAATATTTTTTTATAACAGATGATAAAAATACGACTGCTTCTGGCTTTTTGTTGTAACTGATGGCTAACTATTTGAACAGGTTCACTGCTTGTTCCTGTGTTCATATAGTCATAAACTACACCTCTGGCAAAGGTTTCTTTATCTGTTGTTAGAAAAAGGCTCAAGTGCTTGCAGGGTGTTTTAGGGGCAAAAGGACATGAAATATGTTTGGTAAACAGTCTTTCCCCTATAGAGGATTTTGCCAGACAAAATCACCCCATCAGAACATTTCTGTTAAGCTTTTGCTGACTTACTGCTTTTGTTTCTGATCAGTGGCTTTGAGTTTTACAATATGCAGCTGCAGAGCAGTCAGGAGCATGGTATTATTACCATAATTATATAGTTTTTATTTTTAAATTGAAAACCTATCCCTGCTTATTTAGCAAAAAGAGAGGAAAAGAAAGTATTAGTCCTGACTGTGGGCTGTATTAGCCTCATCTGTTCTTTGACATACTCTACATGCAATCTTTATTACAGGGAATTAGATGTTTCTAATGAGATAATAAAACCACTACAACCCTCAAATCTGTGCACTATGTTCCAAGGGCAATTCTAGTGTCCCAGCTTGCAGCCTTGTGTAGTCCCAGCGTGTCCTTTTTCAAGTTCCACATTTTTCTTGTCTTAGTCCCTGTTAGTGTGGTGCAAGTTCCCTGCATTGAGCATGAGGTTCATGACTCCTTCATGCATTTGCAGTTGAGCATGGCTGGGGACCTGCAATGGGCAATGTCAAATTGCAGATAAGGGCTCCTTCCCACAGCAAGGACTGTGTCCCAAGGGAAGGGCAGCCCAGATGTGGTGTTAGACCTCTGCTCAGATGGATGAATACCATGATAAAGAAATTCAGTAAGAAAGATCAAAACTTGTTGGGGATTTGTCTAGGCAGTAAGTTGGGCTTTTTCTTTTACGAGGTTCCAATCTGTCTTTGTTAAAGGGACGTTTTGGTTAAACCTTTTGCATGGCTTAAAAAAGTAAAGAGTAATACACATAAAATTGGTGGATTTTTAAGCAAAGGTTTGCATTTTTTTTTACTTAAAGACACTCCTTAATTTGTGAATTTTGCATGGTACTGTGTTATTTAAATAAGAAGCTGTGATTTGCTTTATGCTTAAGGGTCCTTTACACAAATGGCTTGATGTGTGTTTTCCTCACCCAGCCTGATTCTGCCACTGAGGTGAGCATAATGTGAGCATAGCACCAGCCACCCCTGTTAGGAGGATCTTTTTCCTGTATTAATGAACTGTGGCAAACACTCAGAACCAGCCCCAGAACCAGCAGAGCTCCTTATTGAGGATAAGATCCTGACACTTCTGAAAAGATCAGGGAAAAGAAGGGATGCTAAAATAGAGGCCAGCAGGCAGTAAAGGTTGATGCCATGCCATTAGACATTAGCAGGTAAGCAATGTGTGGTAGGTCTGCTCCTGATCCCACAGATTAAAACTTGTGGAGGAGTTTGTCATTGACTACAGTGGAAATGATCCTGAACTTTTTTGGGGAGTGATGGCTTTTCTCACACACTTCATTGTGTTTTTTCTAAAATCCAAGGCTTTCAGCAATATGCTTAATTTTGGAAGAAGATGCATTCAACTTGTGGCTAATGACCCACCCTACAGTAAATCCTTAGCAGTGGCTGTAACCACAGGTGGTTCTGCCCCACCACATTCATATAAGGGAACATCACTCCTCAGCATCCATTAGGACTTAGTTTAGCACAGGGATACGTGTTCCTCTAAGCTGTCTTGCAATGGTATCATCACTGTACAATAGTCATGCTTGGTTAAATAATAGACTAGCATGACCTTTTAAAGGATTCAAGATACTTCTGCTTTAGTATTCTTTTTAAACATGTACTTTGATACTGTTTGAGTGAGATTTGTGTTCTTAAGCTCTTCAGCTCTACACTGCATCTCATAACATACTTGATGTCCTCTTAAAACATTTCTTGCTTTTGGTGGGAAATGGTTTTTTTTATGATTGTGGATGGAAAGACTGGCAGGTCTGTCATCATTTTGGGGCCCCAAAAATAGGATGAGTCTCACTCCTCCATGGTATCAGGATTGTTTTCAATGCTATATTTGCACTTTAACAAGCACCTTCATAATATTAAGTCACTGGGTTTCAGAAAAGAAAGCATGGAAGCCAAGGGTGATTCTATTGAAGCACACAAATACCTTTTAGGTTGCATGTACTCTGAGAAGTTCATCACCCAAATTCTAGCTATTCTCAGGAAAAAAAAAAAATAAGAAGAAACCCTGCAGCATCCAAGTTGTCATGATAACCCTTCTGTCCAAGCATTCCACCTTTCAGTGGAAGTAGGAGTGAGATTCATCTCATGCTGTGTTTAGGTTTGTCACGTGTATTTGCATATCAGTTTTTCAAAATGTGCTTTTTTTCTGGTTATTAGTAATTACCACAGTGTGTGTTTAGAAAGCTCGATGGCCATCTACCTTTCTAGTGCTTGATGGCAGAGCAGCTGCTGCTGTGCTCTGAAACATCTTATCTGCTGGCTGTGTAACACATTCAGGATATTGTACACCATCCAATCTTTTTAATCTTATTAAAATATGTGAGAATTTACATTGTGAGTCTTTCTTTTCAAGGTGAGAGGTAAAAACACCATGCACAATTTTTTGTATCTCAGTTCAGCCTGTGTGTATCTGAGTTTCTCAAGGACTTTCTGAATAGATAATATGTAAATATAGACTGCAGTATTTGCTACCCACTTATATGATCTAAGTCATCCTGTTGCAGTCTGAAATTTAGGACAAATGAGGTAAAGCAAACTGTGTATATGGATTTTTCCACAAGACTGCTTATTGTTTAAGTGCTTAGTCACCATGATATCAGAACTAATGTAATAGAACTTTAAAATTCCATATGTAATATTTGGAATAATCTACTGAAAAATTCACTATAAAATAATACATGATTATCTGGTTCCCACATGTATTCTACTGTATCTCACACTACTGTTGCAAATAAACAAGTGTCAAAAAAAAAGGGTGTCTTTTGATCATTGGAAACATTTCATGATCCTAAAGCTCGGGACTGAAATATAAGGAAAAACCCCAAATCCAACCCATGGAACATGTCTAAGAGGAGTCTGGAAATGTATGCAACAGAGAATGAATGATTTCCTGTGGAAAAATATTCATCAGAGAAGAGAGCTGCTTGTGCAAATGTTTTATTTTTTTTAAGGAAATGAGCTAAACCAATTATAGCAAAAATTATGCTGGTATGTTGTCATGGTTTAATCCCAGCTGGGAACTAAGCACCACACAGCCACTCCCTGACCTCCCCCACTCCCAGTCCAGTGGAATGGGGAGGAGAATCAAAACCAAAACTTGTATGTTGAGATAAGAGCAGTGTAATATAAAAAACACAAAACATCAGTGTGTTATCAACATTATTCTCATGCCAAATCCAAAACAACAACATTGTACCAGCTACTGAGGAAAAATTAACTCTATCCCAGCTGAAACCAGGTCATGTATGTACATCACTGATTTTGCCAAATGGATTAAAAACTCATAGGACTAGTGGAGAGCCAAGGATTTGAAAAGTGATAGAAATTATACTGGCACTTCAGACCCCTTTCACTAAAACAGCTTGTGAGACCGAGCTCCCATGACAATCTTAAATGGAAATCAGATCCTGGGGAACTTACATGTCTAGTTGTCTAGCTCTTTGCTTAGAATGCAAAGTTTAGCTGCTATGACATTAATGGAGGTAAATTAGGATCCTGGAAATGACTAATATGAGAATCCATCACCTGGGATAGCTTCTAATCAGTAGAAAAAGTTCTTGCCTGATATTCACCCCTTGCATTGCTTCAACTCTTGCCTTCAGCTTCTTCAAGCTCCAGAGGCACTTCCCAAGAGGCTTAGGGGGAGTGTGTATGTTGCATATGACTTAATACACACATGGTTTGTACCTTACTGAAACAGGCTCCCAAGGGAATTTAGGCGGAACCAGTAAAATTATTTTGGTGTCACAATCACACGAGGAAGGAGACATTCTGACATTTTTAAACAAGCACAAAACAGGAATATGGGTGTCTGGAGAGTTACAAAGGTCAACACATAGTGATGGAGCTGTCTGCAGTGTTAAGATGAAGGGTCCTGGGAAGAACACAGAAGCAGCCACGTGGACAAGGGAGATCTTTGTAGTGTACTTCTTACTGGGGATTACTGGCACGAAGGTATCAGTACAGAATTAAAACATGGTCCCCATTGTATGAGGATGTGGGAGAAGCTTTTGGATCTCATCTGAGCCTTTTTTCGATCCCATGGAGAGACTGAGCTCTGCTGAGTGAGAAATGTCCTTACTCTAGGCTTCAGTGGCAACACTTGCTTCAGCAGCGACAGCTACAAACAGCAAATGTGACCCAGGCATCTGCTTAAAGAGAGAACTTAGCAGATATTTCCAATATCAGCTTGCTTTTAAAACCTCATTTGGCTTTAGACTCCTTTATCAGTTGTAGATTGTAGTGTATTGCAAACGTTATATGCTACTTTATTTATATCAGACTGATAACTGTTATCTTGGGCATTAAATTCTTTTGACTTTTCTTGCCTCGTTAGAAAAACAATCCTTTTGCAAGTACAAGAGCTGTGGCATAATCTGACAAAAAAAAAGCTATCACAGTGTTCTTTGGAAAAGCAAAAGGAGCTTGTATTATTTGTCTCTCACCTTGCTATGTGGGATGGGGAGAGGCAGAGGTTTTCTGAGGCCATGCCTGCAAACAGATATTTTTCCCAACTGCTATTCTCTGCTCATGCACAGCCATGAGCTTCCTGTGATGTTTCATCTCTATTTTCCTTCTGATATGAATCTTCATTAAAAAAATCTGGAATTCACAGCATGCTGAGAGTTTCTTGATAATAAACAGGTCTCTATTGAAATGTGCACATATGTGCATGTGTGTGCACACACCTGTGGGTGAGAGGTGCAGGGAGGCACAACATGGCACAGCCATGGCGTTTACTTCTTCCCAGCAGTGGGCAAGATCAGTGGGTAAAACTGTGGGAGACCAGCTGCCATTTGGGATTGCTGCATGCCCCACTGGGATACTAATGACTTGATTATTTATTTCCACTTCTTTTCTGAGCCATATGGTTTTCAGCTTGAGATGGGGTCATGGCCATCTCCTACTGCCACGGAACCATTTGGGTTCTGCTGCTCTTCCTCCCAAAGTTCATTTGCCACAAGGTTTTCTTTCCCCACATTTCAACCATTTAAAAATTGATTTTAATTTTAAAATTACCTTAGACATTTTGTAATTTTTTAGCATGCAAAATATTTTGCCATTATTCCACTCTACCTTAGTGTTAATTTCATTTATTCTGTGGGAATTGTTTCATTAATGTAGAACAGAAAATCTCAGGGCATTGGAGAGTCATTCATTTTTCCTCAAAATTTTCCTTTGATAGTTCCTAGTGATATCTCTGCTATTCTGTTCCAGTACTTAATTATTTCCATTTGCATGGTGTCTCAGTGCCTAGCTGCCTTGTGGTCCCATATTCAGACAGGAATGCATGCATATTTTGTTTTGTTTTGCCTTTCCAGCTGAATGAGCTCATCAGAGCTGGAATGAGATGGTTTCGTCTCTAGATCCCTTTCTGCAAGCTTCTTCAAACTGCTGCTGCCACTTTGGACTGGGGGCCACTTTTTTAGCCAGCAGCAGAATTACCCCAGCGTGGAAGGGGGGCATTTCATCTGCTTTGACTTGCCAGAGCTGTACAGTACATAGGGTAAATCCTGCCTTCACTTCCAGAAGAGATGAAGTAGGTTGCACCAGCCAGACCCAGTCTTAGACAATTGCAGTAGAGCAAACAGTGTCCCAGCAAAGAAGTAATCAGTTTTGAAAAGATGGGATTTGGGCTTGTGGCCAGTCCCTGGGCTCTGATTTGCAAGAAAAACATCAATAGGAAAACTGGAACAATGGCTGATTGTCCCTGTAAGTTCTGAACATATGTGCATGAATATCCAGTAAAAATAAGCCTAATGCTTCATGATTAAAGATGACAGAGCAGGGACAAAATGAACCCTGGAGATCAGGAAGATGTACAGAGATGCTGGCCTGTGCTGTTGTTTGCCCACAGGTATTGCTCCAGAGAAACAGCTGCACAGCATCTTCTCAGAGCTGAGTCAGACCAGCTGTACAGGGTAGGATGCACACAAACACAAATGTTTCAGACACAAGGCTTTTTTGTTTTTCGCCCTCCTTCCACAGCTGCCCAGCATGCTTCAGATTTACTGGAGGCAAACATTGCTAGGGCATGAATGCAGAAGCTTTTCTAGCCTCAAGACTAAAATGTGAGAATAAAGCTTTGTGTCCTCCAACCTTTTAGCTTTGAAAAAGCCCAACAAATGCCATGGAGGGAGCTTTAACAAAAGAGGTCAAAAAGTCCATCTGGATCCCTCTGCATCCTAGTCATTCCCAGAGGTACCCTTAGAGAAAAGATCCATAGGTTAATTTATCATTGTGTAAATAAAACATCCCCCAACTTCTTTTAACACTAGCCTTCCTGAGTTAAAATAAATATGCTTTGGTAGAGCAAAGCTGAAGAGCATCTAAGGTTTATATATAGCAGCTATTGCTATTGTGTCTGAGTGGTGAGGAAAAGGTCAAAGCAAAATTATTTTATTATCCCCCCAGTAAGAAAAATTGTTCTGTGTGTTTGGGGGGCTTTAGGGGGAGGGGGCAGTTTGGTCTTCTTCTTACAGGATTTTTGGTTTTTTCAGGTTGTCCATATTTCGCTTTATTTTTTCTACAGGTTGAATCCATCAACATTGAATGGAATTAAGTAGAACAATTAATTTTCTTTTTTTTTTTTTTTCTTTCTTTGTCAAAAGGATGCTTGAACATTTCTGGCTGTTTGACATGTTTGCTGTGCAGGATCTGATGGCACCCTCCATTGTATGGTCTCCTTTTCTCTATATTTCCTGCAAAGACAGCTGTCCCTTCAATGTATTTGGTACCCTACGGAAACTGCAAAGGCTTTCACAATGAAGCTCCAAGCATCTGAATTTGTGATTCAGATTTTTCATTTTCATTTCAGATTGCATTTTTCTTAACAAAATACCTTAATAAAATACACAGTTTCTATGAACTCTTGTTTATGATATACCAAAGTTTTTTTTTCTGAATTCAGCCCTCTTTAATCCATTTTCTCAACATTTTTCTAATAATTTAGAATTTATCATTAAACCTACATATTTGAGACAATTGCCTAAATAAAACTTGTTTTTCTTATATTCTTCTCCAGTGCTGGAGTCTTAGGTGATGGAAGGAGTCTGAAAAGTTGTCATTTTATATTCTTGCAAACACAAACTATCATCAATAATAAAACATCTCAGGTTTCAAGGTTAACTGGGAAATGTATAGTCCTAACAACATGAGGTGAAAACCTAGACACCAATTTCCAGTTTGCAGTCAGAAGGTGGGAAATGCCTAAGCTTTCCAGAGTCAGAAGGAAACTCTATAGCTAAAGCAGGGTTCAAATACTGAGTCCTGTAGTTCTAGGAATGGTCAAAACTATCTTTACTATTACATTTATATATGTGTATATATGTAATTCAATGTTTAAATTTACAAACGTGTGTATATATAGTGTCATATACTTATATTTATATTTATTATTATATTTATATTTATTAATACATTTATATATTTAATGTCATAAATAAATAAATAATGCCATATGTATTTTTATATATATATATAACTATATATACACACATATGTATATAAAGTAATATTTATATATATATGTCTCTATGTGTACATGTAAATAATATATATATAGGTATAAAACCTATGGTTAATAAGTCTTTAGGCACCCTTGTTACCCCACAGATTTAAAAGCAAACTTTAACAGGAAAGATTAAACAGGCACTCTGACTCCCATCTTTCTTTTCTGAACATTGGTGTTTTCTCTCTTACAAATGTTCACATTTCTCCAGCCAACCTAAATTGTTTATGTTGCAGATAAATCTGGAAAGAGGAAGCCTTGTGTGCTCTCATGGTTGTTACATGGACAGTGTTGTCCTTGTGGTTTGATTTAACATGCAGCTATGAATGCTGTCTCTAAGTAACAAATCATTACACCTGCACTGAGTAAATTTAATACAGCTTGCTTGTGCAGAGACTTTGTGGGTTTTTCTCACCTGCTTTGTACTTTCTTGAATGCAATCCAGGTCAGAAGTCCTGAAGATCAGCCAGTTTTTTTCCAGTCATGACTGCAGGTTTTACCAGATCCTCTACTTCAGAATATCAGCAGAGCTAATACACACATTTCTCTCTTCCGTTTTTTAATCAGTCTCAAGTTTTTAGTTGATGACAGAACTCCCTCCACCTGTCACTTGTTGCCAGCTCTCCTGCGTGGCAAGGCTACTGGGGGTTATCTGTGATACTGAGCTACTCTAGACCCACAGATTTGAGTTTTGGGTTGAAAGAGATTGTTAGTAAGCATTTAGGGGACACAGCTACTGTTAAATAGGAGGGAGGGTTTGTCCTGGTTTAGTTTGTGCTCTCTGTTTGGTGAAAACAACAATAATCAAATTTGGAATACCATTGGGAAAGCTTTACAATAACTGTTGTGTGAAATCCAAAATATTATCAGTTCTGCTGTAAGATTCAGAATCAAAACATTCTCCTTTTAAATTCAGAGGCGTTTTAAATTAAAAACATTTTGTTTGACTTTTTTTTCCCTCATCTCATGTGATCACCTAATACAATTGTGAGATCTGGAAACATCATGATCTGAGAATCCAGGGTATGAGAATACAGACAGGCTGATGAAACACTTCACAAGTAGCAATGATGTTATACATTTGTGTCGTTAGTTGTTTTTAATGATGCTGTGCTTCTGTAGCAGATGAAGCATGCAAAGTATCTCCACTAGGAATGACTCAGGGATTAAATGCTGTCAGGGGATTAGGTTGGTGATGCTTCTCACAGCAATGCAGGGGAGCTCAAAAAATCTGGATGGGGCTGGATCTGTTGGAAACAGAAGTCTTGATCAGCATAGTAGGAGGTGGCTTGGAAGCTGTCTCAGACAATGGTTAACAAAAATTGCCAGAGAGGCTGCAGTGGTGGTGGTTTTGTGTTTCTGCGCAGTGTGACACTGCTAACATAAATTCAAAGAGACTATGGGAAAATTGTTTTTGCTAAGAATAAAATTTGTGTAAAAATAGATGGTGAAATAAAGACCATGAAAGTAGACACTTCAAAAGGCATTTCACAGCAAGTAATATTTCATATTAGTTGTTTCACATGAGGAATTGCTCTGTATTTATGGGCTTTTTCTCCAATTTATCATCCTGAGTATTTCTCAGAACAGTTCTTTATAGCTTCTGTCAAATTCCAGTTGCAAACCAATCTCATAAAGGAAGCAGGAGTTTATGTTACTAATTAGTAAGGCCAACTTGAAGATGAACTCAAAGTCCCAGATGCAACAATAAATTGCTCTAATCTCTGTTAAGAAATGGGATCTCCTTTTTCTGCTGCTCCCACTCAGTCAAACTAATATATGGAAACAATGCTGTTGTGCTGGGAGGTTAAGTCAGGATTCTGTCCAGTGATAGCAAAAATAAGCTTTTCAAATTACGAGATGATGTGCTTTAAGTCCTCATTACCAGAATTGCGGTTACCCCATTGGACTGTACTCCATAAAGCATACAATCTCCTTGGAAGAAGAAAAAGTTTTTAATCATTGACACAGAGAAAGGCTGTGGGATCTCGAGAAGAAATTGTCAACATGGTTTTTTTCAGTGACTGGTTTTCTCACAAGCATAGGCACAGTCTACCAGACACTTTATTCTGGATTAGTTGTCTCCCATAAAACTTTGGTAAGAGCAAAGAGCTCCTCAGTGAAAAGCAGCTTTGTTTTAGCAGTCTATGACAATTATTTATGTCAAGCTGACAGAAGATGCATTTGAAGGTCATTCATGTGATCAGTCCTAGGAGCTTTGTTCAGGAGGCAGTAAAGGGGCAATGGGACAGTGACACCCCATAAGCCTTAGACTCATTCTTGAGAGGATGTCTGGCCATTTCCATGCTTAGTTGGATAGAAAACCAACATGTGCCAACAGCATGCAATGTCTGCAAGCAGCAAGCATTATCCAAGTGTTTTTAGGGGACCATGGTATAGAAAAGTGGTGTCATAATAATTGGAAGTAGGCAGTTTCATCTTTTTGACAGCAACTAGGCTGACAGCAATATACAGGAGCTATGGCATTTCCAGCAAACAGAGATGTGGCCTTACAGCCTAATCAATGCATTTAGGAAAGCTGTGAGTTTTGGTCTTTGTCCTAAATGTTCATCAGTTTTTATTACTTGTAATTCTATACCAGCAGATCAGACTGTCAGCATTGGGAGTTACCATAGGGTGATAACCCAGAGGTCAAGGCTTCACTCTGCTACAAAGTGTGCAAGCATAACAAAGTATGAGCTCTGTCACAGGAGCCTGGCACTCACACTAGAGAGCTATTGGCTAGAAATGTGATAAAACAAACAGCCCTGGGGACTGGAGGTAACTGAACAGTGCAGAGGCAGCAGGATAGCAAGGATCACATCAAACCAGGTGTTGTCTTTTATCTTTATGCCAAGTACCATTGGAAGACAGAGGTAATTTATCCTTACTCTCTGTCCTGTACACTTATCCAAGTCACTTAGTAAGTGAAAAAATGTTGAGCATATCCAAGGTAGGCCTCTATCAGAGAGAAAATTTTTCCTACCTTTTATGTTTAATACTTTTCTACCCTACCTACAAAACTGTTCTTGCACCAAAAGGAGTAGATTTGTCATAGCCTCTGCTTATTTCAGTTTTCCTAAACCCTCTTTCTATTAGGCTATATAGTTTCTCTCTGTCAATAAGTTTGTGGCCTTCAAATCTTGTGGAGTTTTTTTAAATGTGATTTTAACCAAAGAACACCTGCTCCTCTTGGTGTACATGTTGACCCTTTCAGCCCATTGATCAATTTTCTTATTTTTGTCTGCCCCCCGATACTGGAAGTGTCAGAAGTGTTTTAGCTATGTAAGGATTGGGACTCATTGCAAAAATTGCTGCTGGTAGGCTATCTGGTTCCCATATAGTTAGTGATCTGCATCTCTTCACCCCAAGACAGGATGCCTTTGTATGCACCTGCTCTCTTCTGCTCACTTACTGCAGTACTCTCTCCAAAGCAGTGTTGTGTGCTCCCTGGGTGTAATACATTTAACAAGAGAAATTACAAATTCATCAAAACTGTGGCAAAGAATACTAACTTTAAGCACAGCAAGTTCTGCAAGCTTTGAAAATTTCCCTTGAAAGCAGCCCAAGACAGGCTGGAAGGGTAAAAGGCAGGGTGGGGAGGGAGAAGGCAAACAAGCAGCAGACAAACAGACACTTGGGAAACTTAATAGGAAGCCTCCTGCACTTTCTTCAGTACAAATGCTGTACAGTCTCAGAGGGGAAGCAATGCCACTTCTCATTCCTATGAGAGGTTGCTGGACTATGTGGAAACTACAGCTGCAGTGTGCCCTCTTATGGCAACACCAGTTGCTTTCTCTGTTTCACACAAAGGTGTTACAGGGGAGAGGCAGGGGTTGCTTTGGTGTATTTGTTCTTCTCTTTTTATTTTCCCCAAGAAAAGATATGTGAGAAGAAAATGTTAACTCTGTATGCTGTAGCATGCCTAGAAAAACAGTCTTGAAGATTCTTGTCCCTAGCACCAAGAAGTGCCTCATCTGTCAAAGAACCAGAGAACAAAAACAAAAGAGAGGAAAAATATCATCATTCGCAGATGAGACATGGCTTTCCCACCAAGGTATATGTGAAGTGAAAACAGATTGGTGGTTAAAGGCACTGCATTTAATGACTAACAGCTAATCAGTTGACAGAATGTTTCTGTGCTGGCTCCACTGCAGGTTCTGCGCAAGTTCCTCTTCAGTGTTACTGCATTTTGAGTAAGAGTGTTGAGGAGTACATGGGCTCCAAGTAACCCAGCTCACAAACTGTAGACAGAGATGGTCCAGGTGGGAGCCTGAGAAGAGAGGCCGTGGACTGCCAGCCTTTGGGATAACACAGAGCAGGATGGTGGGTGACACCAGCCAGGTGAATGGACATGGGAAACACAGGAGAGCTGGGAATTGCAGCCTTTTGGGTAATAAAGGAGAGGAAAACCAGTGAGCCAGCAAGGTGGATGGGCACAGAGAGGGGGCAGGAGCCAAAGACTTGGGAGGAAGAGGAGACTTCTGGAGACTGTGAGGGTATAAATGCCCAGGGGTTCCTTGGCTGGGGATCCACCTCAGAGGCCCCAGCTCTGGCTGTTCCTGTGTTACTGCACCATAAATAAATGACTTTATGGAACGAGACAGCTGGGACTTTGCCATGGGAAATCTGGGGTCAAACTGCCAAGGAAACCTGGTCTGACTGTGTGAGTGGGATGTGTGATGAGTGAGGTGGGGATCTATTGGGTCACTGGAGCCTCCTGCTGTGGAGGGGCTTCTGTCCCAGCAGTGAAAATCTCTAGCCTTGGGAGTGAGGCTGCCAGATAGCCACGTGAATGAGAAGCTTTCTTAACATGAGGATGACTGATGTATTGTCACTATTTTGTAATTATTCTGTTATAGATCTGTTTTGAATATTGTCTTCCCACGGCTTCTTCTGCCTCTGCTTCTGGTACCCTGTTCTCCTTTGGTTTTCCCCTTGTTACTTCTCAACACCCCCACCTGCACAAGCACCTTGGAGCCCCTCCTGCTCCAATACAGCATCCCACAGCTCCATTCCCAGAAGGACTCTCCTCCTCTGCTCACTGAATATGCTTCCAGTCTTCTGGCATTTTCCAACCCACAAAATCATAGCTGGAATACTCTGGGACTCATACAGCTCATCTTTTCACATCTTTTTTATCAGAACAGCCGCATCATTCTTGCTTACTTGCTATTGCCCCTCTGCTCACTGAGTGTTTAAAAGCACACAGAAATCCCTAAGAGCTCCAGCAAAGAGTTGCAATTAGCATTAATGACTTTCACTGCAGCAACTTGGCACTGTCAAAAAAAAAAAAAAAAAACCAGAGCAAGGGGCAAACTCTATCTTTCCCCAATGTACTCTGACCACATTTCCAGTTGCAAAGCTGACCCCACCTCATGTATGTGAGGAAAACAAATACATTTCCCTGCCAGGCTCCTGGCTTCTCCATCAAAATAAAACCTGGCACCACAGGACGGTACATGCGGTTCCTCGCCACCGACACTGCCTGCTCCAAGCAAAGGCTATTCCTGGGATGGCCTCTTGTCCTGGGGTGCAGGTCATAGTTGAGCCCAGGAGCCATGCACGCACACCCTGGTATTTCTGACTGCAGTGTATTTATGTTTCTACTTTCCCTCTGGCTCTTTGCCTTTTACATTTGCTTCAGAATGCCCATCCACCTTAACATTAAGCTAAAAAACAAAAACAAAAAAAAAAGAAGAAAAGAGTCTAAACACTTTTTCTATCAATCAGGCAGCTTCTGCTGTTGCTTATTCTGCTGCAGTTAATCTTCCCAAAATCTGTTCTTCATTTCAATAATATAATAATTAAGCAGTTCCAATAACTCTGAATATTTACACTGAGATCAATTATATTTTCTACAAAAAGATGAAGTAGTCCTCAGAAAATAGAAATCAACCTGCAGGCTCACTCTGGATTTCAACTGCATCAAACCTCACTGGAATTGTGCTAAAAAGCTATGATAAATCTATCCAAAATGTGAGTATTATTTTGGCTCTGCTTGACTTAGAAATAAAAAGTGTAAGATGATGCTGTCTAGACTTACACCACCTCTGCCCAGCCCTTGGGAACACAGTTCAATGACCCTTATATGTTCTTTTTGTACTTTCTGTTTGATGATTTGACAGGAATTTTGTAAGTAAGTCAGCTTCTGTCGCCAAGTTATAGTTTTCCATGTCAGAATAAATGCTTTTTCTGGTAGACAAGGAGTGAGGATGTCAGAATATGGCCCTCCTTATTAACCTGCACAGAAGCAGTTGAGACCTTCACTGTTTAACATAATTCCCTGGCTGTGTTTTTCGTTCTTCAAGCCTTGCATTTATTTTACTGTTTACAGCAAGGTTTGCGCTGTCAAGGAGACTGCTGGTAGGGAAGCTCTAGGAGGAACAGAAAGGCTTCTGTGCCTATGAGATGTTTGTTCACATCCCCCCAGCTTAATACACAGCAAAGAACCCCTACTTCATTTAATTAGGAGCACAGACCAGCAAAGGATCTTGTAGGCTACAGAGCCCAGTCCTTTACTGTCTCTCATAACAACAGAATGCAATACTTTCTACCCAGCACTTCAACTTTTCCTAAAGTCAAACTTTCCTAAAGTTATGATAACCAGTTTTTCTGTAGCTGCTCTAATTGGAAGTTTGCTCCAGAGGTTACAGGTCTAAAAACTAGAAAACTTCTCATCATTTCCAGCCTGAATTAATTCATGACTAGCTTACACTCACCTGCACTTTACCAACAGACTTTGGTTTACAATAACTCTTCCTTCTTCTGTTTCACCATACCCTGACCATCCTTCTCAATGGAATTCCTTCTTCATCCTTGAGTCCTCCTCTTGGTTGCCTTCCCCCTGCCCCTGCCCCTGCACTTGCTGCCTGTGGGGGCCATCAGTCACACACACACACACACACACACACACACACAGCCCTTCACCCCTCTCCTTCCCCGTCACTGGACCTGTGTGACAGCCACTGGTGACCCCAGCCATGAAAGGAAGGGCTTGTGTCTCAGCAGGGAGCTCATTGCCCCCCTCTTATCTCTGCTGCCAGTGGCTCTCAATGAGCATTGCTTGGTTTCCTTAAATGCATTTGCCTCTTAGCTGCATTTGCCTGCCTTCATTCTTCCCTTCTTGTTTTAACACACATAGAAAATGAAGGTGTGAACACTCTTACTTGAGTCATTACCTTAAGGCTTCTGTTTTTCTTCCTCAGCTTCCCCTCCAGCAGTCCCCAAAATTAAAGAATAAATTCTAAAAGGATAAAATAATATAGACCTGTGCGAGGAACAGGAAAAGCTCCCACCCAAATGAATACCAATAGCTGCCAATTCTAGTCTCTTAATTTTTGCTTTCAAAAAGGCTGGGAAACTCTCCATATATCTGCAGGGATATAAACGAGCTGATGCTGGATAACACTCAAATGTTCCATGACAGCTGAAGCACATTTTGCAGAATATGTGTAGACGAAATAAAGTCTATGAAAGGACTATATCCAAAATTGAAAGCAAGCTCCTACCTCTTCTTAACAAAATCATGGAGAAAACCATCCTTTGTAATGCTCAACTTATGCAGAGAAAATTAGGGCCAAATGGCATTTGAAAGTGTACCAAGGTGGGGAGTACACACTGAGAGTACTTGGACATGATGGTTGAAGTGAAGCACTTCATTGTCTCCACTTCTTCACTCATTCTCACCACTGTCAGGTTCCCAGGGAGATCTTTGTTTGTGTCATCAGCCAGAGCATCCTTCCCCGCTAGAAAACAAGACAGTTATTCAGAGTCCTGTCCCAGAGAGGTGATGTCTCCTGTAATCAAACCTGTGTGGTGGGTGATGCCTGACAAACTTCCCCAAATTTTGCAGATTTATGTGTATTTTTCCTAGAAGCAGTCTATGTGCTTTCACAACCAGTGAAGCCTAGAGCGTGCCTCTCTGTGTGTGTCCCACTTGTGTATGCTCTTTGCAAGCAAGGATCTGCTTTCCCCAAAGACATTTTGCTGTGAAAATCATATTATAATGAATCTGAGTTCATTCATGATGCTGACAATGATAATTTATCTGAGGTTACCTAAAAATTTCATTTATTTTAGTAATGAAGTCTATGGATTTGAAGACTATGTCATCTGCAGTGACATGTCAATAAAAATGGAAATCCAAAAATTTATTTCAGTAGAGAGAAAGAAGCAAGCAAGCAAGCAAGCAAACAAGCACACTGTCTTTCAGGAATATTTTAAACTATGTTTGAAAATTTCTAGATTTCTAAATTGGCTCAATAAGATTTCTCATATAAGATAAAAATACCCTGCTGTGATGGACATATAAATCTGATTATGCCCACAATGAATAGCAATTGTTTTTCTTAAAGTGGGGGTGAAATGTGGGGGAGAAGGTGTGGGGGAGATGTCAGAAAAGAGTAGTTAGTTATGTTTAAATTCTGGAACTCTCACCAACCAGGAATTGGATCAAAACCCATCAGCCACTACAACAGTTGTCATATTTAAAGCACCTCCCCATTTCATTGGTTCAGCAGTTAAAAGCAAGAAGAGACCAAGATTTTAAGAAAGTGTGTGGCACAAATTTTCTGTGGGTGAAAAAGAGAGTATGGAGGCTTCACAGCATCCCATTAGCACTGCCTAGTAAAACTGCCTCCCTTGACCAGGGAGAGGTGAAGCCAAGTGCAGTTCCTCCACCTCTCCTCCATCTCTTTCCTGGCTGCCCCAGCAGAGGGACACAGCAGCAAATTTTAAATGAGCTGAATCAGGTGATGAGACAGACAACAGCAACACTGTTGTGAATTTATTGCACTTCAAAGAGCTGATCCTGATGCCTGAATAAAGTTATTTAAATCTTGCCCATATATCCTTACATAATGCTTCCAAGTGGAGTACAGCTGCACAGTCTGGTTTAGGTCTGCAGAGGGGTGGATGAAGCACATGGTGCACTGCTGGAGATGACCAGCAGCCACCTCTCTGCTGGTCATTAGCGGGGGTGGATCATGCCATGCATTTGCCCTCCTTCAAATGCAGTCCTGGGCAAGAAAAGTCATGCACCCCACATTTCCAGGTGGGACCTGCTGCCTGCACATCTTTCCAAGCGCATCATTCTCTTTGGACAGCAAATGTCCACAAGTGGAGTGCTGGTGGGCACTGTGGGTTTGCTCTGCAGACACACACTCTGGAGCAGGCACTGGATCTGTGTAACCTTTTGTGGAACATGAATACAGCAGAATTTCAATTATAGGCATTTTCCAGTGGTAGAAAGGGATAAAAAAAGTATCTCCTGTGTACAATGGCACCTGCCATCCTACAGAGGACAGAATAGAGTGTGTGGGATATCTGTGTCTCTGTAATCATGCTTCCAATGGCTCTAAATCTCCATTTTAATTGTTCATGACACCATAAGGTGGATGTTGAAAATAAATTACATTAATTAAACAGTGATAGATAAAAACAGCTACACAAGAGAAGACTAGAAGCTAAGGCTTGGAAGGACTCAATGTACAAGTCTCTTCCCAATGCTTTGAGATTGCAGGAAAACTTCACCTGTCCTCTGCCAGCCATGTAGCACTGTCAATTAGAAGAGCAGGGGTAGGTGCAGTTTTATGGTGTGTGAGCCCCATGGAGTCAGCTGCACGAGTGGTTCTGCACCCACGCTGCTGCTGGCAGGGTGGCCTCTCACCTGGCCTAGTCCCTGAGGGCTGGCCAAGTGGTGCTTCATGGGTCTCTCTAGTCTGGTGTGAAAAACCCCAAGAGCTTGTAGGGAGGTTTCAAGGGAAATGGGGTCCCCAGGCTCATGCAAGCCTGCACAGCTGCGGAGGCTGGAAAGCCATTTCTCACCTCTCCTGCCATCCTGAATTATTGTCTGTGCTATCCTTTCGCTTTCTCACAGGGAATGGAGACCACCAGGAAACACATTTAAAAATCATCTGTGGCGCACAGAAGGAGAAGAGAGAAAGTTGTTGGTACATTTCAGCAAGCCTCGTTAAAAACATCTCTAGGCACTACAAAGTGCATGTTATCAATATGCATATGCGATGTCTCTGAGGCAGAGTTGCCTTTAAGGTACGTATTCAGCAGGACAACATTTTCCCATGTGAGGCAAGGAACAACAGTGAATCATATGTGTAGGAGGGAAAGGCCTTCTGGCTATGTACAGTATTTATTCCCTTTTGTGTCTTGCTTCCCCCCCTCCCCTCTTTTATTAATGGCTTTTGCAATTAGTCGTAACAGGGTATTGCTAGCTGGCAGAAAGCAGTGACTTCTGCAGTGGATTCTTTGTGGGAAATTGGATGTATAGGGGAAGGAAAAGATGCTTGTGAGCTGGCTTTGCTCACACCTCTGACCCCCCAGCAAGAGCCAACACGCTATTTGTGTCCAGCAGTTGCATCCCCAGTTGAATGTCACGTTGCTTGACCTCACATAAACACACATACAGATGTAGAAATGCAGAAGGTGAGGCCTGCAGTGCACACATTAAAAATTCCTACTGAAGATGTCAGCAGGGGGCTCAGAGAAGCTGGGTTAAATTTAGAGGGAATCCGAAGGAAAAGTGTGGCACCTTGCCCTGCCTGCAGCCACAGGTTGGCTGGGGTTTTATTTGTCACCCCACTAAAGAAGGGTTACACCCCAGAACCCATAGTGCTGGAAAGCGTTGCAACATACAGACGGCAGATGCATGAGCACAGGCAATGAATCTTGCAGTATTTTGGGATGTTAACTGAGTTCCCAGTGAGCTGATTGGACAGAACTGGAGTTCAGGATCTCCCTAAATGCCAGTGAGTAATAGTCAATGGATGTAAACAGTGACACAGCAGACAAGAGGTTTCATATGGTGTCCTGGTTTCAACAATAAATTACAGCCATGCAAGATGGAGTACCCAGGAGGGTGTAGATGTGAGTGTCCAGGAGGGTGTGTAGCTTTCTTACAGTTCCTTCTTCTCTTTGCCTTCCCTTCCTGCTTTCCCTTAGTTCAGCTAGGTGTAGATTTAGAGATTCCTGCTAAAGCTGAAACATCGTAATGCAATATACTTTGTAATTATGGGAGTAGAAGTGACCTAACAAATTTTAACTCTGAATAGAGTGAAAAAATTAAGAAAGAAGAATGAAAGCTGGCATCACCAAGCAGTCAGAGCTATAATTTCCAAGTACTAGTAGCAAGATATCTCTGATTGGCAAGTTCTGCTGCTTTCTCCCTTTGATGTTCTTTTTGGAAAAACAGAGGGGCACTGACTACAGGGGGAAGGGTAGGAAGGAATTGGGCAGGTGAAGTGAGCAGGGTGAGGCTCATAGAAGATGATGTGAGAGGGGTTGCAAAAGGAAATCAGAGGCAACTGCTCATGGATGAGAAAAGAGCATCTGAAAAAGAACAGAAAGGTTTTGAGGCACCAGTGAGTGGAAATGGTTGGCAGTTTCCTGTCAGAGAGGAAAAGATGTCATTTTTTTCCTGTGGAAAATGCTGTTTTAATAACTGTCTATCAGATACTAATTCTTTGAGAATTTTCAATTTTACCTGACTCTTATTTTAGATTTGTGTTGGAGAGGAATTGTCACGCAGCTGGAAGCTGACATTTCTGTCAGGCTCTTATCATTCACGTTTTCTACCTAGAGGCAAAGAGCGTGAGATCCTTCCAATCTGGGAGCTACAGCTGGGCAGGCTGACGGGGAGGCGCTGAGCCTGGTGCTTGCTTCCAGCCATCTGCCTGCAAGCCTCACACCATGGCAATTCTCTCCCCCTAGGCAAAAGTCAGGCTGACAAGAGCCTTTCAAGACAGCAACCAGCAAATCAAATAAAGCCTTTGTTCCTTCAGACTGGAATGTTTCCCTTTTCCGCCCAAATGAGACATGGATGTACAAACAATTTTGTGAGAAAAGTCTGACTCTACAGATGACCTTAGAGAGTACAAAGGTCCTTTGGTACCTGCTTGCCTCTGCTTCCACTAGCTAAATTTCTTGACGGACCAGTTATTTTATCCCTGAATTTCACATGGTTTTAAGCAGGATGAGTTGCCCTGGGGAAAAAGGCTCCCCTGTACAAGATTCTGTCCCTGGGAGTGCTCAGAAACAAGGAATATGCTTGACTTCCCGTCTGCTCTGCCTCCTCAGTGTGCCTATCACAGGCATGTACTCTGCTCTTACTGTGATTGTTGCCTAGCTGACGCAGTTAAGCCGTGAGTAAATCTAGTACAGCCTGGCATCAGTGCTGGTATACACATCAGGCAGGAAATTTCACTGGCTCTGTTAGGGATCATTATCCAGCCTACCTGACTCCTGCAGGCTCTGTCAGATTCTGCAGAGGGCCCCACAGACCAAAGTCTATGAGTGCCTCACCCTGCAGGTTGCTTCCCACTGGACTGCAGCTGAAACATCCTCCAAATAAAAATTATTTTAAGCAACTGGGAGAAAGTTTCTTCATTCCACTTGTTAAAAAAAAAAAAAAAAACAAAAAAACAAAAAACCACCAAAAAACTTGATGGAGATTTTTTTACCATTCTATTCAGAATACTATGAGATCTGGGCACTGAACTTCAAGAAGGAGATAAGCCATGTGGAGACTGTCCAGAGGAAAGCAACAAGAATAATCAGAGGTCTAGAAAATGGGAAAGACTAACCTGAATAATTCTTAGCTTCCACAAGAGACAGCCGGAAGAGAGTACTGAGACATATGTTAAACAGCGTCTGCTTCCACAGGATGGAAATACTGGGAAATAATGGATTCCACTTCAATCAGAAAATTCACATGTAATACAAGAAAAAGTCTGGAAATTATAAGGATAAGGAATGCATTGACAGGACAGTGTTCCAAATAGATATCCTGGGAGATCTTCAGGAGCAAGTCAGAGAAAGATCTGTCAGAAATGGCAGCTGATCCTGCCTTGGGTAGGGGGAAAGACCAGATGACTTTTTATGTCCTTTCCAGTGTGATGTTTGTGTGTTCTGTGCTCTTTGATGGAAAACCATGGTTTGGGTTTGCATGCTTTTCTAGACACTTAAGTTGACCAGGAAGCAGATATGTAAAGGGAATCCAAACATGTAGGTGGGAAAAACAACAACAACAACAACAACAACAACAACAACAAAAAAAAGAGAGTAATTAGAGAAAGAAAGGTAGAGGAAGTCTGGACAGCTTCAAACAAACCAAACAGACTGTCTGAACCCTTAGCAGGGCAGACTCCAGGCAGCTACTCACTGGTTATGCTAAGGACCCAGGCATAAGCCTGAGAGTCAGATGGAAATTGGGCAATTGTTATGCAGTTGAGATTGATGTATCTTCTGTTTTGGCTTTGCCTGCACTACATTTACCTGTGTTAAATAAACAAAGAAAGTGCTCTAAGTATTGCTCTAAGAGTGAATAATAAGTGGAACATTTCTTCTTTTGTTAGTCGCTTGTGTCCTTGCTTATTAAGTCTCAGGCTGAGCAGCCAAAGGGAGTGTTTGAGACATAAATGCTGGAGGGGACTCCCACTGCTGAAAGCAAAGGGCAAGCAGCTTGAAATGTGCTACTTCTATTCCTGGAAGACCATGATGATCAGAAATACAAGCTCTGTGTCCTTTATTCCCTGCCTTTTCTTCTCTTCTTCCTGCTCCTTCTCTGTCCCTTTGAATAGCATTCAGGAAGTTCAAAATTCATTTGTAATGGCAAACCAGTTACTAACAGAGAAATTGTGCTTTTGTCTTTTGCTAACTAAATTAGGAGAGATCAGTTTTGGACAAACTCCTCATTTTAGTCAGTGGCAATATAAATACTAAGATATACCCTGCTTTTCTCTCTCCCTGGGTCTTTATATTCTGTTTTCAAATCACTGTACCAAGGCTTCTACTCCTTGGAAAAATCTACAGTGTGAGACTATAAGAGAAATATCAAGTCTATCAAGAATCACCTGCCCTTTCAAAACCAAATCTGGCTCTCATTAAAAGAAAGAGAATACTTATCCAATACTTTGAAAAGCAACAACTTCTCACACCAGACCTTCATGCATCTTTTTAGTCATTTGCTCATTAAATCTTCCTCTACCTTACCAAAAACCTCAGACAAAACCAAGCTCTGTTAGTCCTAGCAAGAAACATGAGCTCCTTTTCTAAGGAAACAGGAAAGCACAGGGCAAAAACTCTGCCCCCTTTTTACATGTCTGTGTTAAGGGGTTTAGCCCTAGCACAGCTGCTGATCACAACTCCTTGCTGTCACCCAGAGAGCAAGACACATTCTCCCAATCTCCACTTGAGACTTCCCCAGAAACTCACCAGAGCCAGTGCAGATATTGCAAAGTGCTCCTTTTGCAAAGCAACAACATGACAGAGAGCTGATCTAATGTGGAATGAGCAGTGCCATGCTTTATTTTATAACAATTCACCCCTGCAATTATTGCCAGATGTTTGCAAACGTTCTGTAAATCTCCCCTCTAATGTTAACTGATCCTCCCAATTTTTTTTCATCTTTCAAAGACTGAGGGTTCTGGCTAGCTACAGCTGGCAAAAAAAAAAAATTAAAGGGGAATCATATAGCACTTTTTCTTTTGTTATTTCTGCTGTTAGTAATAGAAATGAAACCACTCGAGTAATAGGGAAGTCCACAGTGCTATTGAAACACATGCTAAGAATTTTATTTTCAATTCTTTTATCAAAATTATATACCTAAGCCTCAGTAATGTGAGCTGCCCTTCTATTTAGTAATATAATTGGAAAAGTTGATATTTCATTGCTAGTGTATGCCATAATTTTGCAAAGAAAGAGAACCTATCAATTTAATACACAGATTAAGTGTTTCAGATAAAAATTTGATGACACTGCTCCCTGATATACTCGTTTTGTAGGCAGCAGAATGAAAAGTATTGACCTCTTCATCCTTCTTTGGAACAGCTGCTGGAGGATTTACCTGCAATTACCTACTGAAAATGAAATCAAAGATTAGTAGAAATGAGATGTCACTTTGGACTTACGGCTCCTGTTGCTAGGGAAACCTTAGAGTTAGCATCCTGATTAGGGCAAAAATTGCTATAACCCAGCTGAACCTTTGTCAGCATCAGTGGTTGGCAGAGCTGCAACATCTGTTTGTCTGGCCAGGGACAATGATTTCCCACTGTCACCTCCTGGTTGACTGAACAGCCCTTTCTGGTGGTGCCCCATCCAGACACCGGCTTACAAAGATACATAGCAGGGACTGTGTAACTGAATTACACAAATGCAACACCAGTGCAATTAGATGGGTTAAAGGGAAAGACTGATGGATGAGGGAGATTAATTACGTTTAATCCCCACTACCCCTCATATAAAACAATTCAGAGCTATCCAAACATCCAGTGCCTGCCAACAACATCTACAGGAACACATTTCGTGCAGGAAGATCAGTGATGGAGAGACAGTCAAGTGAGAGCTTGGCAAGAACACCTGCAAAAAGACTTGAAACAGTGGAGTGAGGCCAAAGAAAATTAAAAGTATTCTTATATGTTTGTGCCTGGGCCTCCAGAGAGGAAAGACAGGTGGTTATGCAGAAAGTGATGGAAGTAGGAAGGGAAAAATCATGTTATATCCTCCCAATGGAAGGATGTGTTACCTCCTTACACTGCCCTGATGAATAGACTCCTTTGCATTTATGGACTGTCAAGGGGAAATAATTTCAGGAAATATTAACTCTACCACTTTCCCCAAATTGGGGA
The DNA here is from genome assembly GCF_027887145.1 of Ammospiza caudacuta. Classification (NCBI taxonomy): domain Eukaryota; kingdom Metazoa; phylum Chordata; class Aves; order Passeriformes; family Passerellidae; genus Ammospiza; species Ammospiza caudacuta. The sequence continues at coordinate 109,327,131 of NC_080593.1, read as the reverse complement.
ACTTTTTGTGAATGTCTCAGTGCCTGCAGCTTCACTTAAGTGCATCCAGTACAGCACTCCTGATACTGCAAGCCATCAAGAAATGCTCACACTTGGGTAATGCCAAGGCAACAGGTTTGAGACAAGTTCAGAGGCTTCAGAAGATAAGTTAATGCTTTTTATTTGTGGAGTTTGAAAGCTGCCAGGGATTAGCCTGTCAGCAGGCTAATGGAATTAATGGAATTAATTGCAGTCAGCTCTTGGCTGGATTCAATGAAATAGATGCTGTTCTGTTTTTGTACTGTTGTACTTCTGTACTTCTGCTGCAAGCCTGTTGGGGGTCTGAGTTTTAAAAGCACCCTAATTCTCAAAAACATATAAGAGAGGTACTGCAAGCTGGTAGGTAATTTTGTTTTCCAAAGCTTTTGCTAATACTGTACATAGCCCATCATTTCAGCCAACACAAATACTGAACTTGAGCTACATGCAAATTAGAGCTTAAGTCTATAAAATTATCTCATATTTAAATTATTAGATTACTTTGTCTCTGCCCTTTGGAAAAGAATCACCATTCCTAAGAAATGCAAATGCTGCATGATTAGTTCATGACCAGAAACACCAAAACCAAACCACTTCATCAGTTCTTTCTTCTTTAATGTTACCTCAGCACTGACTTTTAAAAATAATCTGGGATTAGTATCTTAAATACTCACAGACATTCTTGCATTCTTCTATCCACAACTTCAGTACCAAAGGAAACATTACAAATGCCAGGACTGTAGGAGTGTTGAAAGGAAAATTACATTAAGAGCTCAGGAAATACTGTTGTCCCTGGGCTTCTGACACTCATTTCTTACAGATCTGAAACTTAAGCACTGAAATTTGATGTGTTCTAACAGTTGGATGCAAGGTCTTTTTGGATGCAGTGACTTCATTACCACTTCCAGCAGCCCACCACATCTTTCTCTTGTAGATTACACCATGTTGTGTGAGGTGTGGCAAAAAGGAAGGTGAGCCTGTTCCTTAGCTATTCCAGGTGACAGCAAAATGAGCCATTACACTGAAATTCTCCCAAAATGTCCCAGGCTGCAAATAGTGCAGTGAAGTTCAGCAATTTGCAGCTATGGGAGGGCTGTGTTTCTGAAGTGAGAACTTAAATATTCAGCTCTTTACTCAGGTGGAAAATTCCTTTCTGATCTCAATAAGTCTAAGCAAAATGCCATCCAATTGCTAAATTTGATAAAAACAATTTCTTTAATTGTTTTATAACTCTGCTTAATTAAGGAATATTTTCATCTCTTTTTTATTCTTTCATTAGCTGCAGGGAAGAGACATTTCTTTGAAAAATTGTCAGTGCATGTGTATGTATATTTAAATATATATCTATACGTATATTATATACATGTGTGTATGTGTATATATTTGTGTCTATGTATGTCTATATATATATATATGTGCATATGTATGTATATATGTGTGTGTGTGTGTGTGTGTGTGTGTTAATTTTTTTTTCAGTCTGCAGTAGTTATTTGGCCAGTTCATAGCAATTTAACAGCAGAAACTTTGGTACTTCTGAGCACACTAAAGCCTTTTCTAAAAGCACACAGTCAAAATGTTCTAGTTTGTAATATATTACAATATATTTTACTCAGAGCCTTGCATCTCTTCTGTCTTGAAAATTGAAGGTGCGGTAGTAACAAAATAAGTGAATCTTGTTATGTATGGAAACACAGCTGAAGGGTTGCTGTTCCAGATATAATAAGAGGATTTCCTTTGTTCTTTTTCCCATGAGTTTTTGGAATCCATTATAAATTCTGTGAGAAGAGAGTCCAAGGAATAAACTCTCCTTTAACCCAAATGAGACAATACATAAAATTGTTTTTACTACGCCCACATCATGCATGAGCACCTTGGTGCTATTCATACCACCATTTTGGTGGGTTGACCCCAGCCAACAGCCAAACACCCTCACAGCTCCTCATTCAGTCCCTCTTTAGCTGAATCTCTTCTCTGATATTATCTGCAGGCACTTTTGCTCTGAGAGGCCATCTTTTCGTGTTTCTGCCCATTCCTCCATTAAGGATGGATTAGCAAAGAGCCTCTCAGCTCCAAGGTCTGCAAGGTCTGCTGTGTACCCACTGCCGTGGGCTGGTACCCAGCCAGAACCTGCTCAGCCTCCTCTCCCAGTACAGAGAGAGAATAGAAGGAAGCCAATGAGGCTCGTGAGAGAAGATCCTCTGTCCCACTGATGGCGCTGGACATGCTGTCCCAGAGGAGATGGGGAAGGCCGGCCACTGCCTTTGGAGAGATGCTAATTCAGAATGGCTGAGGCAGGGACCCAGCTCCTAACTCCAGCAATAATCGCAACAGGCAGGATGAACAAAGCAGAGGTCAACAGATCCATACCAGCAGTCATAATTAAAAGACAAAGAGAGGATTTGTGGTCGCTTTTTTCCTTTCTGGAGCATTCAAGTGCCCTTTTCTTGGCAAATATTCACCACCAAAATGCTGGGAAATAGTGCCAGTATTAGCAGCATATGTAGCATATGTGGATGGAGAGCATGAAAACTGCCAGTGGAAGACTGACATTAACATAAACCATTTTTAACTCCAGGCAGAGAGGAAGTTCATCATTATGTGCCTATCCATCCACGATGCCTCGTGGCATTTATAGCTGCAGTCTGAGCTGGGATAGAGCCTTAACTAGAAGGGTATCATGTTAGCCAACGGTTTTGTGATACTTCTTACAGCCTACAACAATAAGGACTCATGGAATTTCTGCTCCTGGGATGGCTGTTCAGATCAGCTGGTGATATTAGAGGAACCTTTACTATAAGAACAGTAAGGAAATCCTGAAGCAGTGATAGAAAAGGATGTAAAATTAGGAGAAAGGAGACCAAAGCAAGGCACAGAAGAGACTAAATATCTCTAGTGAAGAAAATGCTTCAGCATGTGCACCTTAGTAATCAAAACAGGAGTGGGATTCTACTAGACTATTTTAGCAACAGTATGTTTTCTTTTCCAGATTAAGTTTATGGATTACTAGAACTCTCTAAAAATAATGATCAGAGACAGGTGCTGTCTGAATTAAATGAACAACCATTGCACAGAGAAGCAGCAACCTTGAGGAAAAACACATTTGAAAATATTCCTCACAAGCATTCATCAAACTAGGATTTTGCAGTTTTCATGTTCCTTCTGTCCAAAGGATAGCTTCTGGTAATGTCTGTCCTGGTGATGAAGGTAAAAGTGAAATTTATGCTTTACTACAGAAGGGAAAAAGACATCTTCAGACTACTTTGAGATTTTGTAGTCTTGCACCAAAGGCAAAACAAAAACTAGAAATCTTGATTCCCTTGAAATCGATGGCAGAAATCCATTTCATTCAGTTATTTTAAGATTCTATACCAGAGGGGCATAAAAAAACTGAAGATACAAAATATATGTACCTGTAGTCATCCCACCACAGCTATCCTACATTTAATATATGGGCTGTAACATAGGTGGGTAACCCTGGTCAGATCCTACTGTGGCTGATCTAATTAGTTCAGGGCTGGTACAAAAGTTTAGGTGTAAGCATAACCTAAGACACACAGAGCAACAATTAATATGCATTAAATAAACTTTCCCAGGTACTGACATTTTGCTGTGCGGAGACTACTCCAAAAAGAAAGCAAAGAGCAAACTTCGGTTCCACTTGTCCGTGGGAAGACTCTGTCCTTAAAATCTGCTCTTTTCCTAATAAAGTCTGTCTTCTAAACAGTGGAATTTGAAGCTGAACATCTGTGAAGTGAATATTTTCAGTACATGCTAATTCAGAATGTGCTGCAGGCAAAAAAGGTGCAGCAGCTGTGAGCACCACAGGTTCTGGTTGGGTGCCAGTACAAGGCAGTAAGTACCCAGCAGACCTTCAGTGCTGTGCACACTCTCCAGATCTGAAAGGACCTCTGCTGAACAGTCCTCACTGAAATTATAGCCAGGAACACAGCAGGAAAGCCACTCAAAGCAAAAGTCACTGCAAGTTCTGTGAATATATCAGGGAAGATATCAAATTAAAGAATCAAATCTAGAAAGCCTAAAAATGTTCATGACTAATCTAAGGAGTTGAAAGAGATACTGAAAAATACAAGCTTAGGAAATTTCCTCAGAAACCAAGGATAAGCTTTGACCCTCTAGGAGGACTGATTTTCTACTCAGCAAAGAGGCTGCACCTGGAAAAAATGTTTGGACCTGGGTTTCCTGTATATCTGTAGAGATATAGCTATAGATATATTTAGATATGTGTGCACATGTTTATTTGTGCATGCATGTGAATGTGTATACAAGATGAAGAAAAATATGGATAAAATTATGCCAGTGTCAAAAGTGCTCAATAATTATCAAATGCTAATAATTGACTGTATTAAACAGGCAGCAGCAGGTCACATCTTATTTTGAGGATACAATGGCTTAGATGTCCTCTGTGGATTAAAAGTTCTCCTATGTGTTACACATAATACTCAGTAGCGCTCTTTGAATAGATAAAAGACAAAGAGTAGACAGAATGAAGTGCTGTATTCATTTCTGTATGGACTCAGCAAACTATAATTTGGAGCAGAATTGTAGGAGAGGAGAGGACTGGAGAAAGGAAGGGCTGGAAACTGAAGAGAAGGAAAAGGGAACTGTGAGGAGGTGCCCGCTGAAGATGAACACAACCAGGCAGGCTCAACCAGAAGGAGAGAGCAGCCAAGGAGTAGTGGCAGAGAGGTAAGAACGAGTCTGACTTGATTAAATCTAACTGAGGCAGGAGCTGGTCTTGCCACTGCAGCAGGAAGCAAGGTGGCACAGGTCAGCACTAGCCTGGAGAGCTGGAAAAACTGTTGATCATGTCCAACACAAGCATGAGCAGAGTGTCCTGCAGTGCCTGTCTCAGCAAACAATCCAATGAGGCAAATATACGCAAGTCCTGTTTATTGAGCTGCTTGGCTCCTGGAATAAACCCAGGGCAGAATATTTGCTGAAATAAGAAACCACAAATGGTAAATATGTAGTGAATTAAAACCTTCCTGGAAAGGTGAGAATGAAGAGTATGAGCCAAAGTTCTTTTCTTCTCTCCAGTAGGACAATATCAACTTTCACCTTCATTTGCTCTCACTCTGGGTAGGATTCCTGAACATGGGAACACAAGAAGCACACTTTAGTAGTTTCAAGTTCTTTTGGCCTTCTTCTTGATTCCTTGGGTATGGAGGGAGATGACAAAAATGGCCTGAGACCCTACGACATGACCACGGCACAGTCCCTTGTGTGCTCGCTCCTGAAGTTGTGTCCTCCTCTCCCATCTCAGGGTTACATCCACTCCTGCAGGGATCCAGGTGTGCAGGAGCTCTCCTTTCTTCCATCTCTCCTGGAAAGATCCCAGTGCAGAGACTGCCATTCTGCTGCAATCCTGCTGGCAGTGCCCACTCATCTTCGCTGCATTTGAGAGGATTTACCGACAGGATTTAATGTGGGAATAAAGAGATGCTGTAATGGAGGTGCCAGACACAATACTCTTCTTGTGGGCTAAAAAGCACCAGCTGCAGAGGAGGCATGATGGGGATCTGACCCTTCAGCATCTACACACATCAGGTATGGATATTCCCTCTCTGTCTTGACATTTTTTGGGCCACATCCACTGATTAGTTTAGGGTGCTGCTTTCTTACAATAGGTAGTGACGGGACTAACAGGAGGGAGAAGGGAGAACACTTTTTCTTGACCAAGTTAAAACCAGTCCCACACAAACCTGAGTAAAACATGAATATGCATATGCTAATTTGAATATGTGGTTTGTCAGCTATTTGCCTACATGCATTTAACACCCACAGAAGGCCTAAGGCAGCAGCCATAGACTTTCTTCCACTTGCTCTTTGCAGAGATCTTACAGAAGACCCAGAGGAGTTAAATTACTGGCATTATGATGCTATGAATGACTTATAGAAGTGTATTACTTCCCAAAGCATTGGTTGGCTTAATGTAAGCAAAAGTGTAGCTAGTGCCTAATGGCTGGGATCTAATTCTGCTGAACTCCCAGCTACAGACTTTAGCAGCTCAGGAAAGTTGGCTTGTGTTTGTTACATAGTCATTTTCTTTTTTTTTCTGTACCTCAAAGAGTGATATAAGCTGAGTCTTGGCATTAACTGTGGTATTTCAGTGCCTACATGCAGGTGCAGATAACTGACAAATTAGGGAAGATAATTCTGAGTCCTCCATCTTTTGCCTCAGCTGTTTAAGCTAGGTGGAAAATGAGTTTAATTTGGAATTGGCTAGTCAACAAGAGTAGTGTACATGATTTGTAAGCTGAAACATGGTCTAATTCAGCTCCAGAAGAAAACATTTTATTTCTAGGATGAGGAGGGCTGGGAACAGAAGAAAAGCAAAAGGGGACAGTGTAGAGACAGAAGACAGGGGAAGGGGACTCTGACCTTAGTGAAACCATTTAGTGAAAGGTTTATATGTATGTATGGTTTATATGTAATAAGAAAGCAGTTTGGATAAAATCTTGATTCTGTTGAAATCAAGGTTTAAAGCAACTTCCATATGAAGATAAGAGAAAGAAAGCAAGAAATCCCATTTTTATACACCATTTCCATAGGGGCTACAGTAATTTTTTTTTAATACTGCGGCCATAATGGAGACATGCCTGGGACAAAGCAAAGCACACCTTCTTAGAAGTGTCAAAGAACCTTTGTCCAAGGTATGCTTCTCACAGAAATCCTTGGTCCCCTCCACCAGCCTCCTTAGGATAGAGCATCTATCTGCACACCTTTGTGAGAAGGATCTGTTCATTTTTGGCCCTGGGGCTCATTTGGGGGCTGATAATTATTGAGACTCCCATGGTTCTGTCTCACTGGCTTATCCTGCCTCCCTTTAAAATGTCTGATTGTAGATGGATGCTGACTGTTTGGGGCTATCTTGATATGAATGTTCCCTAATAGACACCTGACATCATGATAATTTGAAGTCCAGCATCAGTGATGGTGCCCTTTTCTTTTGACAGCAAAGGGGGTTTGCTTTTTTTGCTAAGTAGCAAACTAATAAGCATGCTGAGAAAAGGGAAAGAGGGAACTCAAACTGCTGATTTGGTAGTTTCGTGCTGAGGGCCACAGAAAAAGAAATGTAACACACGAAAACTTGTGAAGTAATAGAAAGATGAATGGCTGTCAGAGAGAAGTGTTTGGGGGAAGGATATAACTGATGCAGGAAATAGAGGGAAAAGGGGATGATGCAGCACCACAGATCATGGGAAATTCTGATTTCTGCCGTGGTATGGAGAATCAGCAGACCCTAAAGCCCGGTGGGGGTAGGGGTTGATTGAAATGCAGGCAGGGGTTGATTCTCAATCTGCTGATTGAAAAAAAGTATTGTCTTCACATCAGTATTCTAGAGGAGATTTCAAAAGCAATCCAGGAATTCCAACAACGATGAGGTGTTCCTAATCAGTAAATAAAACAATTCCTCTGCCATTGGGGAAAAAATTCTGTTTTACAATGCTTTTGATGGCATGTTACACATTGGAGCAAAGGCTCTGTTACCTGAATTCCCAGATGTTGTGCTTTCTATTGGAACAGTTGATTTAGAAACTACAAATTAAATCACTTTCCAAAAAACCTTTCTCATTGCAAAAGTTTTGAGTGCTGCACTGTTACATTATACTCCATCAGACAATTTGAATAAGGACTTTTCTTCCTCCCATCCTCTCAATAAAATGCCTCATAATCAATTGCAGTATTTTAAGAAAACCACTTGGTTCTGTATATGTCAATGGAATTTTTGCTTGTTTTTCACTTTCCTAGAGAAAAGAAATTATGTTTGCATGCTGTTAAGGTTGGTTTGGTTTCTTTAATTTAAATTAAATCTTTTCAACTCCTGCCATTCCAATGTGCCAACTTTTAACCCAGGAGGATGAGGAAACATGTGCAGAAACTCAAATATTAGCCAGACTGGTCCCCTCTGTACAAGCCAAATGAGCATTCTAAATACAAACCCTGTGTGTTGATTTCCAGCTTCAAACTTTCCAGCTTCTTTGCACTGGAAATAACTTTTAGAAAATTTCACTTATCTATGCACAATCACAAGATTTGCCCTGGGGCCTGCAGAAGGCCTATAGAAGGGATCAGTCTCTTCCAAGCTCTTTGTTGACATCCTGCAGTCAGCATCCCTTTCCTCTCCCCATGGGTCTCTCACAGAGCATCACAAGTGGAAATCATGCCCAGAACTCCTCTCTAATGCACCTGCTTTCCATTCTGCTTTTTTCATCACAGCCAGTTGGAGACCAGGGTCTTATTCTTCCCTTCACTGAACTGCTCTAAATACTTGTTTCATATGCTCAAATCCAGGTTCTTTCCTGTTCTCAAACATGTCTCGGACCATCTTTAAACTCTCAGAAAATATTAAATTGTATAGTCCCAGTTATAGCTGCCTCTCCCTTTATGTGTATAGAGAAGGCACTTTCTATTGCTAGGATGTGAAAACAGCTGCAAAGACTAAGATATAATTGCAATATTGTCATCTTTAGTTAATAAAACATTTGGAGTAGTTAAGTAGCAACATTGTAACAGATTAGGAGCAAATGTTGGCTCTATTACCTGCATCTATTACACTTCCATCTTGACTTAATTTTTTGCTAAATTCTGTATTTTGGGAGCATAAAACTAGATGGCAGGGCTGCTGTTTGTAAAGTCTTGGGGAATGGGTGTTATTATCTTTATTATCTCTATTATTCTTATATTCTATGTCTTCTGCACCATCTATATCTATAATGTGGGTATTTTTAATAACCCACTGAGGCTATGAAGCTTAGCACAAAGAGCTGTGGCACTATGCTGTAAACAAGAATTCCATTTGCACAGAGGTTGCCTTTTTTTCCTTTTTTAATAAAGGTCCTTAGGGGGTAGCTCTGGTGTTCATTTTGCAAGACAGGCTCCCCCGAGGTCCGTCAGGCAGCGCGCAGCACGCAGGGAACTCTGCCCGTGGCGAAACGCCGCAGCTTCAGAAACAGCTGCCGAGCTCCACAGCACATTCCCAGGCCCTCCTGCCCAGCAGCTCCCCAGCCTCTCCCACTTGGGACGAGAAGCACCAAATGGAGCATGCTGAACAGAGAAGCTTGATCTTCGCTGTGTGCCTGATCTCCAGATGGAACCTTCCAGCCTGGAAACATTTTCAGGAAGCGAGTGGTTGAAAGATGTGAAGAAGTATCTGTACCAAGGCTGGGGGATAGAAGAATAGAGTAGAGTAGAATGGAATGGAATAGAATAGAATAGAATAGAATAGAATAGAATAGAATAGAATAGAATAGAATAGAATAGAATAGGAGTATTTCAGTTTGAAGGGACCTATTGCTGGCTGGGGTATGTGTACAAATCATGAACGGGACGGGACTACTGGGGAACGTGCCTTGAGCTGTTTTATTTTTCAGCATCAGTCTCATTACATGGTTATGACAATGGGAAGATGCCATGAGCTCACATCCCAGGCAGCAGACAAAGAACTTAATGTTAAAACTTACTTTATAAGTTTTTTGACCAATCACACAAAGCAAAAGCATATTGACAGTAGTTCTATCCAACCACTATAAGCACACATAGCTTTGGTTAAAACAATTCTTGAATATAGTACCTACTTGTAAGCCTTAAAACACAATGCACAGAGCTCCATTATTAACCTTCAAACTTCCTAATATCTTGCTAGATAAACTTTTCTGTAGTTTAGAGAGTAATTCTAGACCAGCGTTAATACACAGACCATTGTTCTTTTTGTCCTTGCTTTTCTACTTTTTAAATAATTTTTCTGCTGACCTATCTTATGGCTGCTGCTTAGCTCTAATCACAGTTCTACTCTCTCTGAGAAACCCTCTAATTTTGCAGATTCCCACAGGGACCTATAATGGCAACCTAGTCAAATTGACTGACCACTTCAGATGTGTCCAAAAGTTAAAGTAAATTACTGAGGGCATTATCCATTTATTATTGTTGTTGTTATTGATATTAATATTTTAAATATTGATAGTCCTAGGGCATCAATCACCTCCCTAAGAAGTCTGTCCCAGTGTTTGACCCTGCCCTTGGAGAAGAAATGCTTCTTGATGTCCAGTCTGAACCTCTCCTATCATAGCTGTGATGATTCCCCTGTGCCTGTCACTGGAGAGAAGAGACCAGCACCTGCCTCTCCACTTTCCCTCCTCAGGAAGCTGTAGGCAGCAATGAAGTTGCTCCCAGCCTTCTTTACTGCAAACTAGACAAATCCTAAGTCCTCAGCCCTTTCTCCTAGGACATGCCTTCCAGCCTTTTCACCAGCTTTGTTGCTCTGCTCTGTATGCAATTTGATGAGGCATGGAGACTAAGTTGTTTTAGTGGCAGTACTATTTCTCCTTCTCCTGACACTGCTCTTTGATCAATGGTAGGAGAAAGCAGCTCTCCATGTGCTTATTTGATGTTGGCTTCTTCCTGAAGTTGGCTGTGTACTTTGAAAAAGTCACATCTTTGCAGCAAAGGCAGAGATGAAGATGCTGCAGCCTGCAGCAACCAGTGCCTCATTTCCTGAGTCAGTTTCTCTTTGGCTGCCACTAGAATTCTGCCTGAGGAGCCCTGAGGTCCAACATTATTAGTGGTATCATTAGTAAAGGGTGGCATTGACTTGGTGGAGTACAAAGGAATTTTTTTATATCCTGAGTTATGATGCAACATGAACCATAGAATCATAGAATCATAGATGGAAGGGGCATGTAAAGGTCATCCAGTTCCACTTCCCTGCAATAAGCAGAAACATCTTAAACTAGATCAGGCTTCTCAGAGCCCTGAACATCCAAGTCTTGAATGTTTCAAGGGACAGAACATCTAGCACCTCTCTGGGCAACATGCGCCAGTATTTTACCATCCTCATTGTAAAAAATTCCTTCCCTATATCTAATCTGAATAAGGCAGTGACCAATAGACTGAGCATACTATATGTTAACTCAAACAAAACAGTTGCTGCTATCATTGTCAGTCTCCATTTTAATACTTGTGCAAAAGTATTACTAAAATCTGGAATATTCACACAAATGTGTCATTGTCCTACTGCACTGCTCCATGCAGAAGAACAGAAACCAGGATAAAAATATCAATTCCCTCATCAGAAATGTGTGCTTTCTCAGCAGCTCCATAGAATTTGGACATTGATTAGCTGGTGGTAAGATGTTAGAAAGCTTAGAGATCTGCTAATGGAATATCAATACTGCAAACCTTGCAGATTGAAAACTCAAGATATCCACTCAAGGATGATGTGGGATTATTCTACTTTCTTCTGAAACCTCATCTGGTGATCCAAATTACTAGTATTTTAAAATTCCCACATTATCCTTTCCTGAGAAGGAAAACTTTCACCAAAATCCGCTGGAGACATGGGTTGTTTTCACTGTTTGGAGACTGCCCCCCAACACTTTCAGAATCAAGCAGTTTCCTATTTCCTCTGCTACATCCACTCCTACAAAGCTCCATCTTTTCTGCTATTTTTCTAATAGCAAGACTATGATAAGGCTGGGGGCACATCTTCCTTTTAATTTTTGCCACTGCTGGCTCCAGGAGCTGGAGGGGAACGGGTAGGACCTTCTGCTTTGACATCACATCATCCTTCTACCTTCTGTAATGCTAAGAGCGGTGGTAGGACTTTGAGCATCACTCTCTCAATTGATGGTGTCCAATCTAGTGTTCCAAGCACTGTCTCAAAGAAGATTTTGTTCTGCAATCTTCAGACATGAGGAGTTTGTTGGCACTTTGCAATTAAGTATATTTTCCCTGAAAGCACAACAGTTGTGAAACCTTGGTGAAAAGAGAGGCTTTACAGCTGGGTGGGCAGTTTGAAAGCATCACCTCTTGCAGGAAGACCCTGATGGCCTCCATGAAGTAAGCACCTGAAAACTGAGAGATGTGAACAGCAAAAGAAAGGGAAGCTGAACAACAGAGCAGGGAAACAGTGTGTTGTAGCCATCAGCTGAGGCTCTCCTGGGAACACAGTTGGCACACGGAGGTCACTGGTTATGCATGAAGTTGATGATCATCTCTGTCTGTTTGGGGTGACTACTCAGCAGGTGAGCCCACAGACCAGCTACATGCCTGGACAGCAAAATGAATACCAAAACTAAATGCTGCTAGCAAATTTTGTCATGAATTGTGGGAAGGAGTCCGAATATCAGACCTGCAATACCTTGTATCAAAGTGGACTTTCTGCTTTTGTCTTTCAAGGGTTGCTGATGAAAGACTTGCATGTACTTTTGAGGCTTTACCCATTTTTCTGGACCTAAGAAATTATGCAAAGAAAAATTGTTAATTCTATGCCTAGAATTCTTCTGGGGAAAACTGCAGATTTCTTCCCTGAATCCTTCCAGTAACACAGGTACTTTGTTTTCTGAAGATGTTCCTTGAGAACATTACTCTTCTGGAGAGACAGCAGTTCCTGTCTGCTGTTTACATTTGTCTCTCTTCAAAGGGAGGCAAAATTAAGAATTTAGAAGAAAACATGAAACAGCTTGGGAGGTTCTGGTGCCTGCCACCACTAGGCTGAAAGTGTAGGTCTTCTTGAAAATTGTTCTGAACACTAAGCACTGGCTGCTCACTATAAGCAAGGATCCATGTGGTTTGGCAGATTAATTAATCTCCTGTTTAATTATCTCCTTTATCCCCCTATTTACCTGCAGACCACCTCCCTCCTCTACTGTCTAATTTCTCTTTCTTTCCTATTAAATCCACACACATATTTAAAGCATTTTTGCCTGTTTTCTGTGCATAATTGTTTCCAGTCAGAAATGGGTTGTAAGATCTGCTTTGCATGTATTCAGGTTAGGTTGGCATATGTGAATGTCTGGCTTTCTTGGGCTTATTCTGCATTTTTTTCACCAGTACAGAGCAGTTTGACCATCTGACACTGAAGGGTGAAGCATTTGCTTCTACTGCCTTCCCTTACATAAGTGCTTCATCTTAGGTGTAGTTATTTTCCAAGGGACTTCTCACCTAGTGAGTTACTGTGATAACAGGGTCTGTAATTACCAATGTGATACAGGATTTCATCTAAACATGCCTATTCAAGCAGATTCAAGTCTCCTTTTAGACTGTTGGCAAGCTGCCTGATGTTTGGATTTTTTAATTTGAACAAAATATTTGCCATGCCAAAATAAACCGGGGATGCCTGACCCTGAATGGCTTCTGCCCTCCTCTGAAACCCCTTTTCCCAGCTGCCAAGTTGCCCCAGGACAGGGGCAAGGCTCTTTTCAACCACAGAATGGAGTGGCTCAAAATGACCAGGAGGTGTGCAAAGAGGAGATTAGAGCAATTTAAACTTATTCTCTGTTTCAGACATAGCCACAGAACAAAGCCAGGGTTCAAACTGGCCACAGAAATCACCTGCATGTGGAGGTCCCAGCCTACATGTAGCTTTTGCAATATTTTCCAGAGCAAAGAAATGAGGGAGCACAGCAGATGGGTTTTGCACAGAAGTCATCCTTTACAAAGTGCAGAAGTTCATGAGTGCTGGATTAAGAGATACAAACCTGTATTGCATCAAGTTATCGCATTTGTCTCTCAGTGCTCAGCTCCTTGCCTTGGCTGCAGCTTCTGTAAATTACCTGGGAGTTTTGAAGGCATCAGTGCCTTTCCCTGTTGTGTCTGTAACAACATTGGGGCAAAAATTATTTTCTTACAGGTTTAAAAATAATGTTGTAAGTACCTGCATCAAATCTGGCTGAAGTTAATGGGAGCTGGTTTAACAGAGTTTCAGTCAAGGTCTGGGGATTTCAAAAAGTTCTTGAAGAACTGCCTGCATTTATTAGAGCATTATGTGGTTGTCTGAGCTATAGTAGATGGGGGCCCCTATCCAGGAGAGTTTTCAGCTGCTAGCAGAGCTGCTCCCTGGGCAGGGAGGGGTGCTCAGTGTCCAGACAGCTCAAGTCCTGCAGCACGAGGTCTGCAATCACAGCACATCACAGCACATCACAGGACAGACCCCAGCCCCACTCCCCCATTTCCCCCTGGCTGTCAGAGGGGTCAGGGAGCAGTCAGGTGCCATTAGCCTGTCCCCAGTTCTGGGATGCCCGCGGGGCTTCTCACCCTGCTCCAGCTGCCAGTTGTACCCATGCATGTCCGCAGTGTCACCTCCAGAGCTGCAACAGGTGCCTCAAACCTCATCCCTCTCACCCCTGGTCCCCTCTGCAGCCAAGAGGATTGAGATGAATGCTTTCTAGGAGCAGGAGTGTTATGGTCTGGTGCCTTCCAAGAAGTTATCACTTTGCCACAGTACCCCAGCAGAGAATCAGCTCTCTCCCAGGCTTGTCACCAGACACACATATAGCACTGATAGTGTTTCTGCCTCAGGAAATTCACTGTCGAGAATTTATAGCAGGGCTACTTAATACATTTTTACTATTTTCTGCTGGGTAATTTTATCATTATGATTTTATGATTAGGAGGGGAGCATGGTGTTTTCTTCTTTGTCGGGGTCATGTTGCACATAATACCATCTTCAGATCGGGAAACCTCATCCTTTACCTGGAATATGGGAAGAATAACCAAGAAAGTAAATAATTTGGGGGATACAGAGAGATCTGGAAGCATTTTCACTCTGAGTTGGATATATAAGCCAAAAACTGTGGAAGTGTCCAAAGCCAAAGCTCCTAAGATTTTATGGTAGTCCTCTGACAAAACTCCAACATTTCTGGAGTTTGTCCAATTTACAAAAGTTGAAGGAGATGTAGGAGCTGTGATGACTGGCTTTGTACAGCTTAGTGCTCGTGGTGGTCTCTCCTCATCTCCACCTGCTGTCAGTCTGAGAAGAGCCTTAATGTGTCAGGTTCTGCCTGCAAATTTCTAACTTAGAAATCCCACATACAGGCTTCCTAGCATTGCACTCCACACAGTCAGCCCTTCTCCCAAGCCTAGAGGTTGCTGACAACTCCTTTACTTCAAAATCTAATCCTAATACCTACACCTCTGTCCAGTTCTTGTATTTCTGGAAGTGCTAAAGTGATTTTTGTGCTGTTATTTTTGGAAGTGTGGGATAAGGGAAAAATACCTTGCACATAAAAACTACAGTTGACCCTTTGAGACTGACTATCATATTCTCCTTCAAAGGTGTGTTTTCCTAATATAAGTATGCTCAGAAGATGGGAGGGAGCAACAAATTCAACCACGAAGCCTTATATTCCTGTTTGGTAGGGAGAATCATTCCTGCCAGAATATGAAGCAATTCCTGTATCCCTGCCAAAACAATTGCTTGATGTGCTCTCCCTAATAGCTCATAATGAACCACAAACAAGCTTTTAAAGTAAGGATAAGGACTCATGTGCTTATAGTGTTCATAGACTGTACATGCAGAGAATTGAACAAATAGCACAGCCAAAAGGGGACAGAGTGTCCCTTTTAGCACTTTATTAATTAAAACAATGGGCCTCTAAATTACAATGTGTTCATAATTTGGATATTTAAACATTCAGATTGTTCCAATCAGTGTGTTGGAAGAAAACCCCTGATCCAGAAAGAGATACATGCAGGTATTTCCCTTTCTCCATGAGATCAGTGAAGATTTATGTGGGAAAAAGTCACAGGCAGGCACTTTGTTTGAAATCATGTCCTACAATGATGTGGACTGTGTATTTTGTGATATAGAATGTTTGACCTATATCTGTAAAATATACTTGGCACCTACATCAAACCTGCTGAAGCCAGGGTGCACCTGCCTGTTGACTTCAGCGGCCTTCACTTTCTCTCCTCCCTTTTTTTAAATATCTTCTTAAATTTTTTTAAAATTAGACTCTTTCCTCTTGTAATAAACCAGAATTGAAAAAAAAAATAGTGGATACCCAAAACCCTTATCTAGTGCTTTCCATCCATATATGTCAAACACAAGAAAAGTTGAAAATTTGTGGGTTTTATACCATTTTTGATCACTGGCATAGGAGAAGCACACAACGTCCAGATGACTCACCCAAGGATAGAGCAAGACAGTGGTCTAAAAAGAAATTCAGGTATCCCTAATTTCCCAGGTTGTATCCACAGGAGAATGTTTCCTTTTACATGAAAGGAGCAAAAAAAGCTTTTACTCATTCATGGGAAAGAAGGAAACAAGTATCCCTGAGGATGAAAAGAAATTGTTAGTCCGAACTTCAGAGAAAGTTTTTATGCTGTATGATTTGCAATATCCAGCAAAGTTCAAGAGCTGCAGCACTAAAAAGTAGACAGAAATTAAAAGTTATAAGCAAAGGGTGAAAAAATAGTTTTTTAATAAAATGTGGGGGAAAAGGAGGAATTGGTGTGGCAGAAAGCTGCAGGCAAAAGCGTTGCAAGGGATTGGAAGCATGAAGCCTCTTGCACCAAAATGTGAGTTTATATTAATCTATAGCAACCACAGTTGCTCAAGTTGTAAGGTATAGTGTGCAAGCACATACATACAGAGGGAGCAGCATGCTAAAATACAGCCTAGGACGAGTTTGAGACATGTCCCTGTTGCTTTAGTTCACACAAATAGTTCCAGTGCATTTGTTGGTGCTATCTGTTTGACTAAAAAGAGAAAAAAAGTCTCTGGGGCCCAGACCGAGTTTTAAGTTGGTCAAATGCTGAACAGCTGGAACATATTTTCAAATGTCACTTTTTTCTGACTACTATTTCCAAGGGCATTCTCAGCGAACATCTATTTTGGTTTTTTTTCCTATTTTAAAATTTTCAGGCCTCAGCAAAAGCAACAAAGTGACAAAAGGGAATAGAAACTGCTGGAAGAAGAAAGCTTGTTGTGGCTGATGCACAAGCTGGCATGCAGGGTAGTCCACCTTCCTCAGCCAGGAGCCCTGTTTGTCCTCCTGTTGCTGTTTTTTCACCCGCTGCATGCCAGGGACAGGCGAGGTCCGTGCTCCTGTTCTCTGGATGTTCCCACTGCATGAAAGGCAGGGTTATTGCAGGTGCTAATTGCAGGTGCTAACTGCAGGTGCTAATTGCCCGCACAGCCTCTGCTGCTGCATGCACAGATGGGGGAAGCTGTTTCCAGTGCATCCCAGTGCTCATCAGCTGCAGAAGGGTGTGTGAGTAGGGGAATAAGTCACATCAGGCACAGGACTCCAGCAAAAAAACTGTATGGAAAGGAATTGTTATGTGGAGTCAAACCCAGAGAACATAAAGTTCTCACGGAGGCAATGGAAACCAGCCCAAACAGCAGAGCTCTGAACTCAAGGGAATGAGGTTCAATTTTCCAGTAGTCCAGCCCAAAATTTGTTTGATTCTGAGCTGATTAGATAGATACATCAAAACACAGGTGCAGACAAATCAAAGTCCATGAAATCACTTCCCTTGTTCTTATCCAGAGTATCTTCAGCATTTCTCAGAAACCAGTAGCTGCTACAGACGGCCACGGAAGCTCCACATAAGCTTCTCTCTCCTATCAGTTACCTGGTGGGAGAGGCTTATAATTGGTGGAAGTGCGCTGTGAATATCCCCCAATATCTCTTTTACTAATACTAGACAGTATTTAATTCACTTTTCCAGCAGGAATTACGCCAAGGCCTGAGCTCCTTGCTCCCATATTAACAGAAGGTCTCTTGCTACCCTGCCTGGATAGACAGCTGTGCCAGGTGCACAAAGAGCCAAGGCATATTTTTCCCTACTGAGACTTATTCATGCTCTGTGCATATGTTACTTTCACTACAAAATTCAGAGTGGCTGTGCAGAATATGATTTGGACATGCGTCTCTGGAGGTGCACGGAAAAAAGAAACCACTAATGGACTCATATCCTGGCATCCTTGACTGCTCTCCCCCTTAAAAAAATAAACTAATAGCATTTTCAGTACATTTCCAACCACTTTTGACTTTGCTGATCCCAGAGGGAGAAGAGCTATGGAAAACTATGCCATTTAGAGGAAGGGCTGTTTCTGAGCTGTACCAGTGCATTTAGAGGAAAGGTTAAAAGCCAGAGTCACATTTTATCTAAAAGGGATGTGCCCTTGCATTGCATGCCAGCAATTGTGATTAATCTAAATGGTGTGGGAATTCCACCCTAATCTAAGATCATTGATGGACATTTTTGTGAAGGCATGTGGTATGTTGTTGCACTCAGATTGTGCTGTAGATGTTTACTTATTTCAAACCTTCACTGAGGATCTCACAGAAACATTACATATGTCAGAAAAGCACAATGAGAACAGCTCAGCCATATAAAGATGTTTTACCAAGAAAAAGGTTGGCAGCTTAAAAGGTCAAATTAAGTGAAATATAACCATTGTTTTCTTTCTATTCAGAAGTCTCATAATTGGGTTTATATGGCTTAGAAGGTTGGGCAAAAGTCCTTTATTGTCCTGTTTCACTTTAACATTTAAACATGTTCATACTTATGAATCCTTACATGGCTAACAAGCTGAGACAGGGTGGGGAGCTATATTTGGGCGGTCTTTTTTTCATGCGCCAAATATTGGATTAAATATGGTTTTTCTTGAGAAAAGGGACAATACCTTATCACTTCTCCTGAGAGTGACTATCTAACTGGCATTAAAAATAGTCTATTAAAGCAATAGACTAATCCTACATTAACTTAAAACTTGCTGTTTCTGCAGTAGGATGCAGATTAGCAAAGAGGTCCAAAGCAGCTAGAATGTGAAACTCACACTGCCTTGCAATTGCTCTCAACACATACAATAGTTTGTCTTCTTTCTAAACTGCATTGGCTCCTGTACAGTTGAGTCTCATATGAATGCTACAAATAATTCAGAAAAGACTGAGCTGGACTGTTTATTCATCAATAGAAGGGACAAAAAATATGGTGTGTGCACAAGGAAACTATGTTGATAGCACAGTTGCAAAAGTCTTTGTGTGCTCTAAAATAGTCACATATTCACTTGTACCTGAATAAAGCAAAGAGGCCTAAGAAATTATTTGTTTCTCTTCAGTCTTACAGGTTATCTCTGTCAGGTTCTCATACACTGAACAAAAGTTTTTGGGTGGTTAGTGGATCCTTGCAAGCTATAAATTAAAACTTAGAATTATTTATGCTTACGCTAGCAGCAAGCACTCTCCAGTACACCAGCCACATCCAAACCAAAATTAAAATCTTAGCTCCTACCCTGCTCTAAAAGCCACTCAGTTCTTCATAGTGAAAGTGAGTGCTTGGGGATGGAGGGACACCATGATGGAATCCCTGTGGGGCTCTTGGTCCCTTTGCAGTATCATGTGGTGGCACTGTGACCCCACAATATCACCATGATGCTGAGACTCCAGAGAGCCTTCCCCATGACAGCTCATGGTCTTCTTCAGTCATCACTTATCTCCAGAGGTTAAGGAGTCCCAGGGACTTGGCCCATGGGCCACACCACATAGACTCACCTGCTATAGCTCAAGCACAGCTGGAAAGAAATAAAAGAGGTGGGAGGTGTCTGTTGGGGGAGTCCCTCAGCAAACATTTAAATAAACTGATGAATAAAGCAAGTATTTAAATAAACTTCATGACAGTTGAATGTTACGAGGACAGTTACACAAGATCTGTACTGGAATTTGTGCACTTCAAAGTTGTCATAAGTAACCTGTATGCACAGGTTAAAAATGAGGCAAGGAAATCTGCAGAAGAAAATAATTATTTGGGATAGTGAAATATGCAATTGGCTGCAAACAGCTACAAAAGGATCTCACAATACTGAGTGATAAGGCAATAAAATCACAAATTAAATTACATGGGAATCTCAAATGAAATGTCAATAAATGCAAGTAAGGTGCATGAAGGAGAAAAAACAACTATCTATATGACTATATACACAGTGATGAGCTCTAAATTAGCCATTAGCTAGGGAAATTAGCTATTGCCAGTCTAGCAAGAGATCTGGGAGTCATTATGGATAGTACTCACAAAAGTCAGCTCCATGGCAGTGAAGTGGCAAATAGTGCATTGGGAATTATTAGAGATGGAAGTGAAAATAAAACAGAGCATCCTTGTAACATTTTATACCTGCATGGTGAGTTTGTACCTTAAGTAGTACCAGCAATTTTACCTCCAAAGTTACCTCTTTGGAACAGGCTATGATAACATTAGGAAATATAGTGAGAGGAATCGCAGAGAAATGAAGGAGAGCAAATAGGTCAGAACATTTCTACATTGAAAATGAGATGATGGAACAGATACATGACCCAAAAACCGTAGGAATGGGCCTTCTTACAGGAGCAGAAGAGGGGAGTAATAGATAGAAACTGATAGAAACCCCAGGAATGTGCCATATAGCTTTTTTCTCTTTCCACTTCTCTGGTCCACACTAATTTTTTCCCACTTTAGTACCTGTTTAAGACACAGAATTTGCCTTGTGGCACTGTGGGATCGAGAAGTGAGCAGACCCAAAGGATCCAGCTCAGACTGGGGTCCACAGCTGTACACCCACCTCTGACCAGAGCCCAGGCTGAGAAAGGCAGCTGCACTGTCAGGGTGCCAAGAGCCAGGGTGATGAGGGTGGCGTGGAATTGGGGTTATTCCTCTCTCTGCAGTGCAAAAATCAAGTAGGAAGGAGATAACCTCACCTTAAGAGGAGATCAGATATTTTTGAAGAGGATCCTTAGAAGTTCTGAGAGCAAGCTGGACAACAAGGAGTTATTGGTGGTACAAGCCTAGGACTGGCTTTGTTGGGAATTGGCATGCAAGGACTTGGTGAGGGGACAGAACATTATGCTTCAGAGAAGGAGGGAGTGAGCAGATTGATGGGCTTTGTTTTGGAAAGGTCAAAGAATGAGGTTAGATAGGCACGTGTGATGGGAAAGGTGTAGAAGAGAAGGTGAATAAATAGTCAAATCTGAATTCTCAGGCAGTTTAATTTTGATATAGCAAATGGTGATACAGAGAAGGCAAACAGGAAATGATTATTCAATTTTTAAAAAACACCTTGAATAATGATCAGATGGCAGATTTAAAGCAAACTTATAGAAATGCTTTTTTATGCATAAGTAGAAATCACTATGAAATGTTGTGCAGGCCAGCAGGATTGAAAGAGAAGTAAACAAACAGACAATGACAGACCTGAAAAAGATTATGTTGACAGATCATCCTTTCAATTACTACCACCTGAACCTTCCTGTGCTTTCAAAGCAGAAGTCGCTAAGGACCACCTTGGAGCTTTGTCCATGGAGTATGTCCATCACTGTGTATTTGCTTCCCCACATGGGAGAGCACTGAGTGGGAGTGGGTATAATTTGTACCATCATAAAGCAGATAAAAAGCAACATGTCTACATTATAAATTAGCTCTTTCTGATTTCTTCTACACAAAGCTGTGTGAGCACCTAATTGTAGATCTTCTGGTATGTGTAATGTAAAAAGTACTGCTTTTCAAGGAACCTCTCAATCTCAACCTTTGAACTAGACTTTTAATGGTAAATTACGTTCTAATTTTGACACTGACACCAAGGACAGCAAACTAGGCTGTAGCATGACTCTTTCAAAAATATATCTGTACCTGTTTGTGTGAGGGACAATAGAAATCAGAATCACTTCCTTGGCAAAATATCGCAAGTTCTGGGGAAAAAAAAATCTTTACATAGAGAATAATAACATGATTGTTATTATTTCAACTTTTCTAGCAGCTGAAATCATTGTTGTGACTCAATTAGCCCATACAGATAAGGAGAGGTAGACAATGTTCTTCTTTCTTTGCAGGGCAGAACTCATGTGTTTAACAGGGAAGTCCTCTTGAACGAGCATGTGGTATCTACAAATTTGCCACTGCAGTTTCCAGGGGAGACAAGCTTGACTGGTTTCCACAGAGTAGCCATGACTTGTTTCCCACTGAAATTCTTTTTAAAATAGACAAGTAGGCAATTACCATGTAAGAGATAAATGGAATATGTAGTTAATGTCAATATATAGTTAATGTCTTGCTGTATCATTACAACGTTCATGTTAAACCACGGGTAATGTGCCTGTGTATTCTCTATTTCTTGGACAGAATTTGCCTGAGTTGCACAAAGCCTTTTTTCTCTCTGTATCTCTCTCCCTTTTCCCATTCTAGGGTAATTATAAAGTAGGAAGCATGTTACAACAAAGGAGCCTCAGACCAAGGTTCTGCTCTGAAGCCCAAGTGCAGCAATACTCCGGGAGAGCAGGCAGCCAGTGACTGGGTAGGAGGAGTTGGTGAGGGGCTGTATTACTCCAAACATGACCCAAGAGAGGAAAAGCCAAAGCATAGATCCTACACTCTTGGAGGGGCAGCTCAGCAACACTCAGTAAATGGAAAGCTGCTCTTCTTGTCCTCTGCCAGGCAGCAGTAGGAAAACTGCTGGAAATGCCAACGCTGTTTAGGCTTTTTCCTTACGGGCAGATTTTCCACAAAAAATAAGGTTTGCACCTGCTTTAACATAGGTTGTTAGAAACGTGAATGAGGCAAATGAATTCTCTTGTGTCAAATAATTCAGCACCCAGGGAGAAAAATCTACAGTTTTCAAATGCAATACCTTTTTGTGAATTGGTGGAAAAGCACATGTTCATTGGCTCCACCAATAATCTGAGTCTTGTTTAAACAAATGTTTTCCCATCTGCAAAAATCCCACAGATAAATTTAGTGAATACATGCTATTTTTGAAGCTCTTTCTTCCCATAAAAAAACAGATGGATCATATAAAGTTGCTGCAGTTTTGCTCCTAAAAGCAATGTGACCCATTATGGATGTTCGGAGAGGTAGGAGAGGGTACCTGGTTCATGAGCATGCCCAGGAGACAGGAATTTAATTGCTCTCCATACTAGATTTCATGAATGTTTCCTTGATATAACTATTCCTCTGTTCTTCTCCCATAAAGATAACACTCTTCTACCTTCTGGGATGTTTTCAAGGATAAATATATTCAACATGTTTAGGTGCTATGGCACAGATAAGGGATTTATAAAAGTGTCTGACAAGGACAGTCTATTCTCCATCGCACCACACACAGCTCTTGACTCCCATGAGCACTCCCACCTTGGGGCAGTGATTCACATGTGGCAGAAGGGAGCAGAGCCATCAGGCTGAACACCCTCTGGAGTGAGGTCTAGAACACACTGCAAAGTATTCATCAATGCAATGCTCTTCTGCCCACCTTAGACTTCATGTGTAATCTTAACAAAAGTTCAGTGCTGATGGATTTATCTGAAAGACAACATGTAATGCATTAGATGCTGCACTGGCATAAACCATTATAGTTTTAGTGAAAGTATTCTGAATTACACATAATAGCTCAAGATCTGGTCTAAAGTCTAATTGAATTAATGTATATTTCATATGTAAACAGTTAAGAGACAGGTACTGTCTCTGGCTGTATAATCTTATAGGAGAGTGAAATATTTATCCTGAAGCATGAACTCTGGATGGCTTACATATATGTATTTCCCTACTTTTGCTATATGTACATTAGGGTTATTAACATAATTTAGCCAGATTGTTAACAGAAAGAAAGAAGGAAATCCAAGAACAAGCAGTTA
Source organism: Ammospiza caudacuta (assembly GCF_027887145.1). Lineage (NCBI taxonomy): Eukaryota > Metazoa > Chordata > Aves > Passeriformes > Passerellidae > Ammospiza > Ammospiza caudacuta. The sequence continues at coordinate 109,303,711 of NC_080593.1, read as the reverse complement.
TATGATTTGGTTTACTAAACTTTTTTTCTGAAGTTGATATTCTGGTTTAGATCAGTGACTTTTGCAGTGAAATCAGCCCAAAGCAGGAAGCAGGCTTAAACATAAACATATATGTCTATGTATTTTTTCTGATTAATTCATATTTTCTATTTCTTGGCTGAACAGTGAAAAAACACCCAGAACAATTCATATCAATTTCTAAAAAATCAAACAATTTTTATTACTACAATACTTTTGGGTGCAGGTAATCTTCTCCTGAAAAGAAAAGTGAAGAATCTTCTCCTGAAAACCAACCCATCCTCGATGTCTGATGCCCAAGTCCGGTCCCCTGCCCAGGGTTGGTGGCTCTGCTTGGAGAGAAGCCGCACTGCAGACCAACTCCAATGACTGTATTGCTCAGTTTCACTGAAGAACTCCTGCTGGGACAAGTAGTCTTCCTGACTTTTGTTGCTGCGGCATGGCAGTTTTCTCCAGCTGCATGGGGGCTGCATTACTGCACTGTGTGCCTCAGAGCTCAGAGGCAAGTGCAGAGATCAAACATGAGGCTGGTTCCGCTTCTCTCTCATGACCTCTGACAAGGCAACAGAGGTGAAAGGGCTGAGGATGGCACAATGGTCTGTACCACCTGCTCTGTGCCAGAATAAACCCTCTGCACAAGCAGACAAGGGCAAGCAAGTGAAGAACTGTGTCATGGAGCACCTGGGAGAGATAATGCTTACTAAGCTGTTTACATGTCATTTTATTTTTCTCAGCCCAAAGTACGGGAAACACCATTTTTCCTTGTAAAGCAAATGTTCCTCAGAGGTAAAAAGGGGGTCATCAAAAAAGTGTCATGAATTCAGTATTCTGAAATTTCACCTCTCAAGGGTGAAATTAGAAACCTTACCCATCCAAACAAAGGAGTCTCATAGAAATACAAGCCCATAGAAGTGGGTCCCATCTGATTTTACTGAGGATGAAGACATGAAAAGAATTTACAGTTGTAGATCTTTTTAATGTACTGTGTCTTTCAAAAAGCTGCAACAGATGAATTGTTCCCTAGATGAAACTCTGAGTATTACAGCTGCTCTGCTGAGGCACCTGAGGATCAGGAAATCTTTTATGTCAGAGGTCTGGGCTTCCAGAGTGGATGTCGTGATGATGGTTCCTTTGGAATTATGAGCTGTCCTCCACAGAACAGGTGTGAAGGGTCTCCTTTCTACTGCCAGCTCTGGCTTACCACCTCTGTATGCAATGCTTCATTAAGTACTTTATTGTACTCTTTATTGTGCAAGGGACACCTTCATGAGATGTTATGAATTTCTAAAGCCTTTGTGTAACCAATTCCTGAAAACAGTAACCCCAAGATTTTGTTGACCTTAATGGCTCAATGGAACCCAGAAATTCCTCATGAATATCTGAAGTCATGGACAGAGACATTACCTGAAACCCAAATAAATGCAAGCCTTACAGAGGACTGTGTCCTATTATCTATTTTGTTGACTATTAAAAATCATGTGTAAATAGAAGGAACATAGAGCAAACAGACTCAGCTCACTCAGTTTATTAAATGCAAACGTTCTCTGCTAATGAGCAAAGCAGTTTTTGTAATCTCATGTATTTGCTTCAATACAAGTGTCCCACCAGCTGAGAAACAGCCAAGATCACTTGACAAAATGATTATTTAGCAAAATATACACCCCATTTATTCACTACAAAAATCTTGAACTGCTCCCTGATTTCCATCTCCTATTTCATAAGCAGAAGGGAAGAAAACCACTGTAATATCATGACAACAAATAGAAGAGGAATCTTTTTGATTTTCCTTAAAGTAACAAGTAAATATATTAAGTGGGAAAATACATACCAAAAATGGTTATTCATGGCATGGAACAAGAAAGCTTTTTGTCAGTGATATGGGAAATATGAAAAGGAGTTAACTAGGCTGCAGGTCATGGAGAGTTCAGCTGACATAAATAACAGACTTGCCAAAGTTTCCCTCAGAGTTTAGAGCAGCAATAGTAAACTTTAATAACAGTAAAGTGTTTAATACAAATACTGCCTTAACTAGATCTACAGTTACAGGCCTGAGCTATTGATCTCCTGGCATTATATTGATGCATTATAGCTGCAGGGGACAGGAACACCTTATTCCAGGCAACAGCCAGCATGCTGCCATGTTGATTTAGCCTCTTTCTAACTGCTCTGCTTTCAGTATGTGTAGTTCAAAATGCAGAAAGTACATATTCTCCATCAATTCCTTCTCTAAACTACAATACCATAGCTGAGTTTGCAGTGTCAGCAGCCATACACAGTTACACACCATTTGATGATAAATTTGGGTCTGTGTAGTTCTTGTTCTGTTTTTCAAATATTTTTTGCCAACTTCACTTCTAGCAAAAACAGTGGCTTCACACAGATTAATTAGGAGCTTGAAAAGAAAGAACTTTTCTTGTATCAATAGGTACAGGAAAATAAAAGCACAAAGATAATTTCTGTCTCCCAGCTTCACTGGCTCTCTCAGCTTTGATGTAATGTGACATGAAGCCTGACTATTCCCAAGAAATATTCCTGCTCTTTCTTTCAAAGCTGTTTAAAAGCACTTTAAATAACTTCACAGCCACCTATGCTGTACCTCAGTGCACTGCACACAGGGTGTTGATGCAGAGGAGCTGCCAATGAAGTGTTTGAGGCAAAGATGCTCAAACAGCCCCAGGCTCTCTGCAGCACCGGGGGCTCTGGGATCAGCAGTGTTATCTTCCCCAGGCACCCTGCCCTGTGCCTCAGCGCCTCTCCCACCGCTGTGCTGTGCGGGCCGCCCCTGGAATGCACGGGCGAATTCCTGGGACATGTCATCTCTTGAGTCCCCTTTCATCCGGCTGGGGTGGAGACAGGTGTTAAATCAGCCTGAGCACCCACCCTACCGCGCCGCAGTTGCTGGTAGGGAAAAATGAGAAGGAAAAGACAATGTCCCTCTTGTCCATGCTACAATTTCTGTTAAGACAGAACCTGTGCTGCTTCTTCATGTTCAGTCAAGTTCTTTGTCACAAACTCCTTGCACTCCATCACCTGTATGGGATGCCTCAGGAGATTAGGATGAACCTTTCTTGCCACAGTGACCTGGAATGGGTTTTTGGCAGCTGCACACTGTAACAAAAAAAACAAATAAAAAAGATAAAATGCACAATCCTGAATATAGTTGAGAGGGATTTTACTCTAACAGGAGAGACTTGTCCTTCTCCCATTATCCCCAAACCCTAAGAAATAGAATGCATGCCTGAGCATCATGCACAGACATCATTTTAACCTTGAAAGTATTTGCTTTTCTATATTGTGTAGCTTAAAATAAAAGCAGTCACTAAAAAATCTTTAGTATAAAGATTATAGAGTTTCCAACACAACACATATCTAGTTTTGTTTATAGTTAAAACACCTTTTAAAACATCTTTACAATTACAGTTCCACCTTATTAGCAGTTCATTAAAACACCAGCTTTTAGTGCAATAAAATCTGGGACAAAGCAAACAAAAATCCCTACATGAACTGCAATAAGTGCACTGCTAAACACACATATAAGGAGCCCATAGATTAGGATTAGAGCCAAACCCAAAGGAATGTGCATAATTTTCAGTCATCCTCAGGTATATTACAGGAGCACAACACATCCCCACCTGCATGCTCTGAGCATAGAGCAGCCTTTTGTGGAAACATCCTTTCTATTTGCTCAGCACGTCCTACAGCCTCCCTTCTTGGACACACAGAAAGTCTCACTCCTAGGCTTACCAAAGCTCTGCAGAGCAAATAAAACCATTGCAATGATTTCAGCTACTTCTTGCTACCCATCAGAGTTATTATTAGACTCCTTAATCTGTCCTTCAGTCACTCGGATACCACTGGTACTCCTTGTTTCTATCCAAACAATCTGTGAGAGGTTTTTACCCAGACAGCAAACCAATTCTCTCGGAAAGGCTGAAGTAACAGCTACCCTGGGGATGACTTATCAAGTCTCCAGGAAAGGATGGTCATGTGTGTCTGGCACTCGGAGTGAAGTTTGTGGCAGTGGCTCAAACACTGTGGCCCTGAAGGTCAGCAAGAGCATGATGCCCCAGGGGAGCATCTTGGCTGGGCTCTGAAGATGGGGCTCCCCAGAAAAAAAAAAAAAGCCAGAGGAACATATGCTTGATTTCAGGCCTTGCCAGAGGTGTCCTGAGCCATGAAATTGCAGCCTGGGGGAAGTTAAGCTAAGCCATGCCTGTGTTCATCACCATGAGGACCACAACACCCATCAGTGTCTCTGCCATCCTGCCACCTGGAAAATGACATTGTCTGTCTCACAAGTGGAGGTACAGTGGATGAAACTGGGGGAATGCTGGGAGATAAATAGCTCAGTCCCAAGATTGTGTTGTCTCCCTGCAGACCATCACGGAGCAGCAGGACAATGCACAGTGGGGTCCCTGACCAGATTTCCCTGTTGAAGTATGTTGAAACATGGCAGTGTGCTGTGGCCACAGCTTGGTCAGCAGTGGCTAAGGCTTGTGTGCACACTGCTGCTGCAGCAGGGGCTCCAAATCAGCTAATGCAGGATCTGCAGAAACCACAGTAAGTGCCAGGTGTGAGCATGGCACAGATGCATTGGTCCAGCCCTTTGCCTGCCCAGGCCCTTGGGTGGGTGTAAAGGATGGCTCTGGTTCCTTCCTCCCCCACAGTTTCTCCCCAGGCAAGCTCTGGCCTGGCACAGGGGAGCACAAACCTTTTGTTCAGAGACAGACTCTGAGATAAGAACTTGCAGGAAATTAGGAACCTGTATGTACTCCTTAATCCAAATTCCTTGGGTGTAGATCAAAACAAAAAAATAATGGCATTAACTAGAACCTTCCCTAATTTAGAGTGGGTAGAGTCCCAAAAGTTAGAGCTCAAATTCCGAGCAGCTCGGATGTTATTGCTAAGCTACTCCCACAGGTTGAGGTGACATGGACCCAGCTTGCCTGAGTTTCTGAGTGATGTGTCTGAGACCTGACATTTTGCCTTGACCTGCTTTCTGTCTTGTAAAGACTATTCTCAGCTCCCTCCTCTCTCTCTCCTCCTCATCTTTTTTAGCTCATCACTACCGTATTTTATATATTTTATATCTTTATACAGGAAAAATTTTTTTTAAAAATTCTAGGCTGATGGCGTCCATTGAATCTGTCATCTCCTATTACTCTGTGTGACATGACAGACCCTGATATGGATATGATGTATTATGACATGACACATGACACCAGTTACCCAACATTTTACCTCATTAGAGGAAATATAAAGCATAAACCAGGGGTGAGCCTCTCCTATTAATCTCTTGTTCCTTTTACCACCATCATTTGGTGTTTATGTGGTTGTTTTCAGGTTTTCCCCCCTTGGACAGTCTCATAATTGTTTTTGAGTGCAGATAAGAAACAAAAAGGGAAAAAACACTCTGAAAGGTTAAAACCCATCACATTCTTTTCTCTGTAAACATAGAAATAATACCTTTTGAAACAGTCCTAGTTAATCCCTTCTTAATATCTAGAAGGAAAATAAGAATTTGTATATCCCTGAGAGCACATCCCAGATTTAATTATTTCCTGGCCACAGAATGGGTTGATCAGAAACACTGTTAGCCAGACAGGAAAAAAAATTGTTATGAAAGGTGCTGGGTTCACCTTTAGCCACAGTTTGGCAAAAAAAAATTGACCATTCCCAGATCACATTAACATGTTTTCTGTCAAAATCTGCTGGAGAGAAAAAAATGCAAATGCAGATGCAGGAAAGAAAGATTATTGTTACTGTTCCTTCTGGTTTCTCCCCTGTGCTTGATAAATGACATCTCAGAATTTTTCTTTCTAATTTTGCCTAACAAATATCACCAGAACAAACCCACATCATTTTTGTTCAAAGCTGTGTGTGGAAAGCAGTCGAGTCCAGTTTCTCATCTGTTTCTGTGGAGCTCATATGTTCCAAGGATAGGAAGATGCTGTTACAAAGGTGGATATTTATTAGCCACAGTAGATTAGCCTCAGACTGAATCTCAGTTATCACAGCTGATACTGACTGTCTCTTTGTGTTCCGTGTGGGCACTCTCTGGGTTGACCTAACTAACAAATTAACTGGGTTGACCTAACTAACTAACCTAACTGGGTTGACCTGGGCTAACAAATTCCTGTTCAGTGAGTGGTGACTACAGCTCATGAAACACCAAGGCTGTCTCTCTATCCTTCTATAAAATTTTAGTAGCAGAGAGGATGAATGAGAAATTGATGTTTCTAAAATTGTAGGAAGCAGTAAGAGGCAAATCAATCAATACCAACAGCAGATCAGACACCTGGAGACAAGCTGCTCTCTCCTGCAGTTAAAGTCTGGGGATACAGCTGCAAACTTTTGTTTGTTGTGTATTTCCTACTGGATAGAAGAGTGTATGCAGATAGCTCAGGTCACTGAAGATATTTGTGAAGAATGTCATCTATGTTCCTTGACAACATCTGGCATCATGAATAGACCTTGTGGGTTAAGAGAAGGAAAACATTCACCTGGAGTTCACTGCATTGAACCAGTTGTCACTGGCAATGATCAGCCACCTGATGAAGGCAGATGTTTGCATGCTCAAAATACACATTTGGCTCAACTGGCATATTTAATGTCCTTCTCACTGAACAAACTAAAAATTAAGTAAAAATAGTAAAAGTTACCATACAAAGCTGGCTCATTCAGGCTGGAATGATCCTTTGCTGACTATGCAGATGCGGGATGGTGCTGTCTTGGTGCCACACCTGAAGATTAATAAATGTTCTTGCTCTTTTACATTGGCATTCCATAACTTTTGGTTGGAAGAGCAGGATGGGGTATTTTTAGGATTGGATTTACATTTTGAACCTTATGGTCCTGCTACCAAGCTTGCTATTTCTAGACAAATATACTCTACAAAGCAGACAGTTCATTTTCTCTTTGTTGGTTAGGGGAATGTCAGTAGAAGAAATGTGAGCCACTCGACTAACTGGTACAACCAATTATGAGATGTCTTAATATGAAGGAGATTAGCAATATTCCTCAAATCCTCCATCAAAATTATTTCTGATCATTTGTTTGTGTAGTTATGACTCATGCTGAAGCAAAAGATGAAGCCCTGTAAAAAAGCTACTAACCTTTTTCAATCTGCTGATCTTTTTCCTTTCATTGGGTATGTGCCACTGAGCTTCTGACAACTTTGGCAGTTCATTATAAAGAACTTCCTCTAACTCTGTGGGTTTTTTTCATCTTTAAGTGCCCTAAATAACTGGTGAGTGAGCTATGCATAAGTGTTTTTTTTTTTACTGCAGAATACAAATTCCCTATCTATAATGGCTTTATTTTGACACTGCAGGTGTTAAGAGCTGTCTAACACACCAAACACTTCCATAGTGAGGTGCCACTAAATTCTAGGTTATAGGAGACCTCATTCTGCAAAAAAAAGATGCGTGCAAGGGCAGCCACCAGCTGCCAGACTGTCCATCTGTAGGATCCATTCTTTTTGCAATTTTCTTCCACCTACCATAGGCTGTTTTAGAGAGGTAAACCTGCTGCTAGGTTTCTTTCTGCTGATTTGTACCCTATATTACCAGCTATCCCTCCCCACAACATTTCAGTTGTCAAACCCAGCTCTAGTATGATAAATCCATTTACTAGAAGGCCATATAAGGATTAGTTGTTGCAGTGGTGCCTGAGGCACTATGCTCTTGATCAGGCAAGTATTATAACAAAAGAATAATCCATGGCATACTGAAGTCACAGGAAATATTTCCACTAATACAAATGGATTGAATTAGGACTTGCAAATCTTTGTGGCAGATATTGTTCTTCAAGCAGACTTTCTTTGCTAATGATAATGATACATACCTCTTTAAAACCAAAAATAAAAAAAAAAATTACTTGTTATTTGGGAGAGGAGACCATGTCCCACCTGGCTACACCCTTCTTTCAGGTTGCAGTTAAGAGTGATAAGGTCTCATGTGCAGTTCTCTGGCAGAAAGCACCAGAAATGAGTCTGGGGGTGCTTCGGTGGTCATTGGCAGCCAAACCTGGGGTGATCTTAGTTTGACCAGCGATACATGTATGAGCAGTTCCTTCTTTTCCCAGCCACAGCAGGAACTTCTGTCTGGATGCATCAACCAGGATTTGCTAACCAGACCTTACCTCAGCCAGCCTTGGAATCAGCACCTTCCTGTCACAAATTCCTCCTTTCTGTACTGAACTCAAGCAGTCACTGTGGTGACTTTTCTAATGGCAAATTCCTTCTGTGGCCTTGGCAGTGTTTGAAACAGACAGCTGTGCTCTTTCAGTCCTCGCTGAAAAGTTTTTCAGTTCTCGCTGTGGAGAAGAAGGGATGTTCCAGGTGCATTCGATCATTTGGTGGGGCTGGAAAACACAAAGTACAGCTGAGTTTCTGTCCAAAGGCCAATTTAAAGTTGTTACCTCTGTCCTGGACCCTCCCCAAAGCCTTTACCTCACACCTGTCTAGACTGCAGCCCCTTTGCTTGATGATGGGAGAGAGGAAGGTGAGAGGCAGCTGCACACCTGCAAGGGGAGTGGGTCTGTAAGATCTGCCTCCTGCCAGCTAAAACCACTCATTTTACTTTAAAATCTCCTTCGAAGGAAAGATGACCTTTTTCTCTTTGTTTTCAGTAATGGCTGGGCTGTGACACAGGTGCAAGGCAGCTCTGGCACCGGCTAAGCTCAAGAGCCCTAAAAGCAGCTCCTGAGGGAGGCAATCCTAGGAAGACAGCTGCAATCCTGGCAGCAGAAGGAGTGTGCCCCAGGCCCTAAGTTACCTTCAATTTTCAGCTGGCTTTTTCCACTGCAAAGGACTGCTGCAAGGTCTTCACTGCTGTTTTAGCTCTTACCTGAGCATCTACAAAATGTGGGCAAGCCTGTACAGGGTCAACATGGGTTACTAGAGAGATGAAAAATTCATTGTTTATAAAGGTGGTCTCTCTGCCAGCTTCATTTATCTACAAGGGTATCAAGGATGCTGAAAACAGCCTGGAGGGGGAAGATGAAACTGAGTTTTAAAGGCATGTGACAATGTCTGTACAATCCCAACAGATTAGCCACTACTCCTACATATCACAGTGATTTCTGTTCCTGTGATTCCCTCTCTCTGTCAGCCAGATACTGTATGTGGGCAAGGGAAGACTTCCTAAGAATAAGGGAGAGGTACAAAAGACAAGCCCAATGTCCCAGATTGTATGTGGGGATGTACAGCACAAAGCTGCTTTGAGACAAGGGCCTGATACCATCTCTCAGGGCACTTGCCTGGAGTTATCTCTCCTTTTGTGTGCAGGCATACTGCTAGAAACCTGCAGTATCCTTGGGCCTGGATTCAGCTGCTCCATGACCTGAGGGTGGCAGCAAGGGAAGCTGCACAGCTGGATGGTTGTCACCACTTCTGTGCCTGCCAGGGGCTGACAGAAAGGAGGGCTGTCCATTAACCCCATCCTCTGTAAACCTCTGCTGGCAGGTGGTGGTCACACACCAGGACCTCATTACCTCCATGCAAATCCCTGCTGCTGCAAGGCTCTCACCACCAGCTCTGCTGGAAAATGCTTGCCTTGGTTTTCCCAGGAGGGGACAGGCAGCTGGGGAGCTGGGGAGCAGTCACAGTGCACCCACCAGTGACCCCAGCTGGATCTCCAGGACAGGCAATAAGCAGGGCAGGGCTGCCGCTGACCAGAATTGGGCTGAAACCTGAAACACCCTCTTGTCTTCCTGTTCTGACTTCAGCTCTGCTCTGGAAGAGAAAAGCCTTTGGTACAGGATGCTGCCAACCTTAAACGGACCAAAGACTGCATAAGAGTTATCTTGCCAATCTTGCTTGGGTGACACCCACAATGTTTTCTTGAAAGTCCTTTGACCATACAATTTAATTGTTTCCTCTTGTAAGCAAGACAGTGAAAACTCAATTAAGTGGAATTTTTTTCTGTTCACAAAAAAAAAAAATACTTTTTTTTATAATTGTCTTTTTCCCTAGCTGGCTCTAGTTCTGTTGTAGCGAGGTCTCAAATGTACTGAATAAAGTACACTGATGTAAAAATTTATGTCATCCTTGTTTTTCACAGAAAATCTTGGGAACATATTTTATAAAAGCTTGTGCTTGCTTTACTTAAACTTTGGACCAAGCAAAGCCAACAAAATATTTTAATACCAGCAGAGAGGCAGCTGGATAAAAGGCAGAAAAAGGAAGAAAAAAGGAAGCTCTAAACTTACTGCAGTGCTGTAGTACATGTAATGTAATAGGTTCCCTGTGACATCAATGGGGTTTAGGCATGCTTAGCTCTGTAGGCTTCTTCTAAAGTTTTTGAATATGTTAAGGCAGAATTTATTTTGGTTTCAATAGCTGTGCTTTATTAAGATGAAATTTTAAGTTTTTAAGCATAAGTAGAAACAATAGAGTTGTTAAAGTACTAGGGAAAGACTCTAACTGTAATCATGTCCAGAAGCATTTGAACTGAAGGATAAATTTAAAAAACTGTGGAAAACAATAGCCCATTACAATGGCAAAACCCATCAGCTGAAGAAAGCAGGGCAGACACGGTCAAGGCATTGTGCTTAAAGGATATCCACGAGATACACACATACAGTAACAGAGAGTGACATTCTTCATGTTGTATCAGTTTAAAAATCCAGATAGATCTAGATATAGATGTCAGCTACTAGGACAACCAGGCTTCATCGCCCATGGACATCGGCAGAGCCAGCACCTGTCTGCTCAGCAGGTTGTGTGCCTCGTGGTGAAGGGAGGGACATGATCCGCTCCTGCGAGCCCCTGCGCCGGGCACCAGCCGCCCGCAGCCGCTGCGCCTCCCACCCGCCTGTGCCCGCACACCCAGGGCAGCCGGGGCAGGCAGATATAATTATTGCATGCAGATTGCAGATGGCCACTTCGTCAGCATCGATGCAGAGGCACCCCGCACACAATGTGGGGTCCCTCTGCAGAGGGGGATGGCTGGCCTGCTCCGATCTCTTAGTGCCTCTCCCAGGGCTTGATCCGGGGCGGTGCTGAGCAAGGTCTCTTACATTAAAGTAGAAAATATCAAATTAAAACCCCTTTGGGATAGAGGCTTGAAAAGGAAATTAGAGAATAGAATTTCTGCATCATAAAATATTAGGAACAGAGTGCATTAAATTGCTCCTAAATGGTGACAAAGGAGATCTGTTTCAATGTCTGTTTGATAATTGTTTTAACTAAAGGATGTGTCTGTCTTGTGGGGTATTGACTGTTAATTCCAAAAGCACAAATATTGGTGGTGTGTTACAATTAGGCTGCTGCGCTAATTTTTAATGAAATAACCATCAAGTTGTGTGTGTTCTGCTTCTAATATTTATTTACTTGCTAAAAGCAGACCTTTTATTGAGAGTGGTTTCATGCATTCTTTCACCAGTCAAGTCAACGTTACTGTCTTTTTAAAACAGCTGTAAATCTCTTTGATTGGGACTTGAGGCTGGAATCATTCGTGCTGTGTTAAACTAAACTGTCTTATCTCCTTGAGTGCTATGCAGCCTCTAGCATGTCCAGAGCTGCATCTGTCCATGGCCTAAGGAGGCCAATATTTGAAAGCTATTAATAAAGACATTTGGGGAGGAGATGGAGACACGCCTTTAACCCTCAGTGCAATGTGTTAGAAGAGATGACAGAGTAGGAGAGGCATGCTTTTTAATTTTCAAGGATAAAGGGTTTTGTCCTTTTTCTTTTTCATTTTTTTTTTTTTTTAATGGAGACAATCACTGCCCTACAAACAGCGCATTATTTTCAAAGGAATGCAGGCTGATGAACATCTGCACCACCAGACTGAAGATTAGCCCAGATAATGGTTTCAAAAACAAAAGTAGGAGGAAAAACCAAAATTGCCATGAAGCAGCACCACAGCAGGGAGACCCTCACCTCTGAAGGCTCCTTCTGCCCTTACTGCCCCAAGCTGCTGAACTGCAGACAGAGGGGAGACTCTTCCATGGGTCAGGAGCACCCTGGAAGTTTCCACAGGGCTCAGTTAAGTAGGGAAAATATAAAGCACCTTTAATGGGACCAGGACTTCCTTTGCATGGGATATTCCTGTCTTCTGTCCCATGCTGAATCTGTTGTTTTGCTGTTGAGGTGGCAAAAAGAGAGTTTCAAAGTGGTCCCATCATATCCTAGTATTAGACAGGAAGTCAAGTACCATTGCATTTACTGCATTTAGTGCTTCTCAATCTCAACGTGCATGCTGAGAAGCAAGTGCCTGGTAAAAACCTTTTGTGGGAAGCAGTATTAAAAACCTCAAGTTTGCTGGGAACAAGTGGCAATAACTTCCTCAGCTATCCAAAAGCCAGGCATCTGAGCCTCTGTATGGTCAACCCTGAGAACCAGGCATGTCCAGAGCAACCTTTGTGCCCAGAGGGCAGCTTAATTCCTTCCTGAGTGGCGAGTGGACAAGGCACTGGAGACACATGACATTACTCTGACTTCAGCCCCTACAGAGATGGGTTTCACCACCAGAGCAGCATCTGGGGCTTTGTTGTGGCAAAGCTACTGGCACTGATTTATGATGTGCCTCATAAAACAAGGGTGGACACAAAGAAGGGAAGCTGGGAGATTACTCTAGAAAGAGCACTTGCTCCTGGTTTTCCTCACAGTCAACTCTGCTGGAGATATTACCTTTCCAGTGTAGAAGATGTTGGTGACATGGACCAAATGGTTGGATGCCCTTGTCTGTAGTCTTCCTCCCCCTATGTGTCTGCTTTCAGGAGCTGCCTGTTTCTCACAACTCACCAAGCTGACCTACATGTTTCTCTCAGAGGTTATGTCCAGAGCTATCTGCCATGCTGTCTCCCAGGCTGGGCCACCAATATTTAACATTAGGCAGCCAGAAAGGGCCGTGCTTGTAGGTAGGGGAAAGGCAAACAAATTATTGCATTGCAAGACAGAGTATGCCTTTGCAGCTGTCATTGCTTATTACAGTAAAAGAGGGAAATCTTTCTTTGAAATCAAGATTTAGCCTCAGCTTTCCTTCTTGTTGTGGTCTCCTCTGCAGCAGTGAAAACTCAACAACCTCAACTCCCCCTGCTGCCACCACAGTCTTTTTATCTCCACAACATCCACCAAAGAAAAAAGAAATTCCAGGTACAACCTTTTACCAAAGTCCTCAGGAAGTACAGCACTGGTGAGATAGAAAAGCCCAGCCTTGCCCCTGAGAAGAGCAAGACTTATCTCAAAAAAGAAGTTCAAGTATGGACTGTAAGTTCTTTCATAGACAAATATGACAATTTTCTCTCTGACAAAACTTTACCTTCCACCTGGTATTTGATGCTTATTTAAATCAGGAATTTCTGTGTGTTCTCAGATCATTTACCTATGTGACAAGGATGTAAAACACATGATCAACTGAAGGCACACAAGCCTCACAGTATTTACTTTAAGATGTCAAAATGTTGCTGTGCAAAAATCTCAGAGTGATGAGACCTGCTTCTTCAATGCCAAGTCCAGAAAGTCCCAGTGAAATCATCATTCCCTGGAGAGCACATAAATGGTTTCACTCAGCAGGACTTCAAATTTTGTCCTCATCCAAAAAGCTCAGAAGGGTTATGCTGTAGTTCATTTTCCTGGCCCCCAAAATGCCTTTAGCTTTTTCTTCCATAACAGTCTCCTTTCTTCTTTTTGTTTTTTTTTGGGGGGTTTTTTTGCAGCCACAGAAATCCCAATACAAAAAGAGGAAAATGTCATGAATCAATGCTGCAGTTACAATAGCTCTAATAACACATGCAAAACAAATGTGTGACAATTAAAATTGTCATTATTTTGTCCAGAATTCTGATAGTTTCGTTCCAACACAAATATTTCTATTTAAACTGAAAAATTATGACGACAGGAAAGTACAGTGGGAGGCTATAGAGTGTAGTTTCACAAATATATATGCTATTTTCTGACTACCAGTTTCCCTTACTTCTAAAATTCCCATGACTGCAGTAGCTGAGGACCCTGAAGTCCAGATTACATTTAGTTTCATTTCAGAAGTGCTAAAGAGATTAAACACCCTGCAGATTAGATGATATTGCATGATCTACCCTATACATAATCATACAAAAACTTGAGCTCAACTTCCCATTAATTGTACATTGATTCACTTTAAACAGGCTCTACATACAGGCTGAGATGTATTAATAATATTTTATTGTATTTTAACTGACTTCTGTTCTTATTAACTTGTTAATTTGTTTTAATGAATTATTTAGTTTTTCTCATAAGATTTAGTAATGTGACAGACCATACTTGACCTGTAGTTTTATATAATATCCCTGGCTGAGAAGAAATACCAAGGAAAAAAAGCAGGAAGAATTTTTATAGAGCATCTTTGTTCCAGTTGTACTATGTTTCGTAATTTATTATTATAATTTTGTTGCCTTACTCTGCACAAGTAAATTAACCAATGGGTGCCTAAGGACATGTAGCACATGTTCAGGGTTTGTGGTGTAGGAGTGGATAAACAAAGATGGTAATATTGGCTAAAAGAACATCACATCCCACAAGGGGGGGGGAGGTTAATTTCTTTTCTTTGCGCAGTTCCAGTAAGAAATGCTAACCCTTTAGATGAAGAAAGACATTTGTCCCCATGAGGTTTAGGCTAGCAGGACATGGGCTGTCCACTGGCAACCATTTTCTTCCCAATCAGCTTTCAGTTGGGTGCAAAGTCATGCTGATTTGCAGTTCTCCTGCTTTCGTGTGACCTTCAAGATCATCTGCAGTGTTATTTCTTCAGCATCAAAATTCACAACAGACTTGGGCAGAATTGGCACATGAAACCTGTGCTAGAAACCACACCATCTCAAAGGACCATAAGGAAATTGGTGAAGCAGGGATTATCTCCCTGCAATTGAAAGTGATCCTTCCCTCAAACAGAAAGATTTCAGTACCCCACATTTAGTAGAACTGAATAGATATATATGTACAAGTTAAAGAAGATATATATACTAAATAAATATATATGTACAAGCTAAGAACTAAATAGAAAGATATGTACAAGCATTAAAAGTTTCAGCAGCATTACCTTTGGAATGAAAAATCTGCTATTGCCATTACACTGAGATCAGAATATTTAAATTACTGCTATTCTTGTGACACTTAGATTTTGATAATGTAATATCCTATATCCTTTAACTGTCCTATATCCTTTTTCCCATTGCCAAATCAAAATGTCTGTGTGAATCTACTAGGGGCAAAACAGACCCTAAACCCAAAATACACTGCCTTTCCAAGTAAGCACAAACCAGCACATTCCCTTATGCTCACAAGCTGTGGTGGCTCATCTAGGATCAAAGATACATCAAACTTAAAGAAAAAGAATATATGTTCAAGAAATTTATTCCCTGATTTATGTTGATTTAAAGATACTGAGAAACAAAACCCCATCAATTCCCCAGCCCCTTTACTTCACATTTATTCACCCTCTGTATTGAGAACTGCACTTTACTTCCTGTGTAAATTATTGTGGTTTCAACTTCCAGCTATCAGCTCTAATTTAGAGCCCTTCAGTAGCCAGTAATTTTTTTTCTGTCTCTCACTCATACACCACAGCACAACCATCACTGTGACTCTCTTCACTGCTCTTTTCTGTTCTTCCCACCTTCCCTTTACCGTGGGAGTGCAAGGTCTGCAGGTAGCACGCCACTACTGGCCTCACAAGGCTTTCACAAAAGACTGTTCCTGCTCTTTGTAGACCTACTGAGTACCACAAAATGTTCATTTTCAGCTCCTTTTCTGAGCACTCTCCCTCCTCTGCCATACCACACAGACCACCTCCTTCAACTTGTACTTTTACCATGGATTTTTTTTTAAATGGTCCTATTCTTCCAAGGTATTTAATCACTATGTAATTGTCCCCACTTTTGTTTATCACTTACAGTTGTCTGCAAATTTTGCCAACAGTGATGTTGCAATTCCAGAGCCCTGAAAAAAATGTTTAAGAATTTCATCTTTAATGTCCTCTAGTTTTCCCTCCCCTGTTGTTCAAAACTCACTGAATTTCTATGTTTGTAGCCTCCTCTTTTGTGTTGTCTGTAGTACAGTTTTGTTTTGGAGAGACATGACCTGCAATTTTTATTTGAAGTTGTGCTTCTCCTTCATCTTCTCATGGATTGTAGCCTTCAGGCTGCCTGTGGTCCAGGAACCTTTTCTGTCCTTTGGCAAAAATAACACATCTACAGCAGGACCAGAAGTCGTTCCGTCTGCTAACATGCCAATTCCTTTCACCTAGGTGGAAAAAATCAGCTCTAAATTCCCTCTCAGAATTTCTGCTCACTCACACAGTGTCAGTGAGGAAGTCTCCTTACACAGCTGTACCACCAAGAGCAGATTTATCTGCTGGAGGTATCAAATCTGGGGTTGATCAAGGGTTCAAGGCTTGGGTTCAAGCCTTGTGTTCTTCAGATGAGGCCACATAGCTGGAGGCAGACAAGACAGACAGCAAGGTAACCCTTGTGTGCAGCTTTTGGTTGAAGCAAGCCCATATCTGCCTGCTGGAGGCTGAGCAGACATATCCCCAGGGCTCAGTCAGCAGGGCTGGCTCTGTGCTCTGTGCCTCCCCCTCCCCTCCAGCACGCACTGGCACAGTCAAGGAGAAATCCAGAGTTTATGCACTTAAGCCAATGGGGAAAAGGTATGAAGCAGAGATGTGCTTGGCAGACCTTTAACTGCAGCAAAGGTCTATAGGAAGCATTTTTCTGTAGGGAATGAAAGGGGCAGGGACAGCAAGGAGGAATGTCCTGATTCCAGCTCCCATGTGGGAGCTGCAGCATTCCAGCCAATTTAGGCAATTCCTGAGATGAGATAGAGTTGCATCCCAGAAACTATCACCACAGCTTTTCCTACCTCCTATAACTCACAGCCCTGTGCAGTAGCCAATTGTTTGACTGAAGTAACAAGAAAGTTGCTTCCTTCTTCCTCTACCCCTTCCCTTCTACCCTTATTAAAGTCAAGGAGGAATTCTTAGTGCTGATTTTAAGCAGACTGAGAGAAAAAAGTGCAGTTGGACGGCATTTACTTACCCTTGGCCAAATTTGAGATGGAAGTTTATGTGTTCAAAGAAATATAGATAGCAATCTTGACTTTGTTGTTTGGATTGCAAAAGCATCAGGAAGCAAAGGTGCTCTGTAACTAATTTCTATTGTATTCTCCAGACAGCTTGCTCAGTAGCATAAATCCTATTAACAGATGACCTCATATGTTGCCTTTTGAGCAGTGGTGCACTTTTGAGGAGCAGGAGCAATGTTTGTCCATGTCTCTACAATTTCCCTACTGAATAAACAATGCTCTTTCCTCCCTTTCCCCCAGGTGTGACTGCTTCATCAGCATTTCCCTGGCTGTGCATGAAATGTAGGCATGCTAAACAACAAACCCTCTGTTTTTCACAGCTGTACTCACACCAGCAAGACTCTTTGTACCATTCTGAGGCTGAAAGTTCTCACCCTTCTCCCCATCCTCCTTGTGGGGATGCAAAAGATCCTAGAGAAAAACCCAGCTTGTTTAGCTATGGGGAGATTTACTACATTAGCCCTTTAATCGATGAGAAGGAAGTCACTGGACTATGTGTCATAGCTGCCATCCTAAAGTGTTGCCAAGCCCATCTTCCAAAAGAGGTAGCTAAGTCTGGAAATACTATGGGATGTTACTCTGAGCACTCAAAAATGACTTGTCACCTGCTGAGAAAAAGTCCCTTGCAGCCTCATTAACTGCGGCCAATGCAGTGGAAACTCCTGCACATGTCTCTCTTCGAAAGATGCTGATCAAGAGATTTTTAAAAAAATCTCTGATCTTATTTTTTCTCTCCCACCCTTTTTCTGTTGTTTTCAAGTTCATGGATCTCAGATTTGCTAAGGGTGAAGGATCCACTCAGAATGAAGATACTATAAAAGAGGAGAGCAAATCAACTCTTCAATCGGATGAAAAATTCAATGATCAAACCATCCTCCATTTTGTTTAGTTTACCTACCCACAGCAGGCTCTTACCAAAATCTCTTTTGCTTGATTTTCCAAAATCTGAGAAAACCAGGACTCACCTCTGGCAAGAATGGCCAGAAGGGAATGGAAAATCTTAGCAGATGAAAGGTGTTGTGCCTTCAATTTTTAAGTCCTACTATGAAAGACACATGCACTCTGTCAACTTCTGAGTCCCCAGCTCACTCTCCCTGAAGAGCCACAGGGCTGAGCCAAGCAGAGTTTCTGAGCCAGCCCTGTTGGGCTGAGAGCTGCACTCGGGTTTAACACCTACGTTAGTGCTCTCCATCTGTCACTATGTGTAATTGTACTTCCCTACCGCTGTTTGCAGAGTGGGGGACGACCATGCAGAGACACAGCTCTCTTCTAATTAAAGTACTTGGATTTAATCAAGGTTACAGCAGCTTGAGGATGACAGACTACCCACAGAAAAAACAGCATCCTGAGCCATCTTAACTAACTGAGTGCATAGATTAAGAGGAGAGAAAGGAAGCAGTGCTTTTGTTCCTTTCGCTTTGCACTTTGGCATTCCAGCTGCCAGGGCTGAAGGCCAGCACTTGCTTTTGCAGGCAGCCAGAACTGCAGGCTGTGTGTGTGTGCTGTCTTTGGTATCAGGGGTGTAGAGCTCTGCTCCTGGACAGACCAAACTGGATGACATCACAGGGAGGGCATCCCTTGGACCACCCCTCCATCTGACCCTGCCTCTGGGGGACGCTGGAAGGCAGAAATGGGGAGAAATTGGAGGAGGAAGATGTGAGCCAGGAGTCCTGCAACCCTGTGGCTGCCAGAGTAGTGTGTGCCAAGCCCTCTAATGCCTCTAGTGCCAGATTTTCCCCATCTGTAAATATTTTTTGCCATTGTCTAGCTAGTTTTCAAGTGGCACTTGAAGTCTTGATACTAGGTCATGGATTCTACAAACAGCTGTGCCCGTCAAAGACTATCACTCCTAATTGGGGGTTACCATTTCCCTACTAGAAAGCATTGTCACCTCAGCTCTGCCAAGAAAGGGGCACACAAGCCCTTCCTTATCTGCTTCAAGCCAGACAGTTAGAAAAATTGCCTTCCTCATCTATATAACCTCACTCAGCTTCCTTGCTCAGAAACTCTCACTGAATCATATCTTCTGGCAGGAGTAATAACTTCCAACAATTAGGACAGGAACCCCATTATCCAGGGCTGTTGAGTACATGAAGAACACACCCCTAGAGTTTCACTCTGCAGCACCAGCGGCATTACAAGGCTATTCTTGCACATGTACTCTGTCCTTCCTGTGGACATCTCAGAAACTCTGTAGCCACAAGAAGAATGGGGATGTCTAGATTTGGCATTCACTTCTGTTGGTTTTAGTTTTATGGCTCTGGAAAAGGGACACCAAGCTCTTGATGCAGAGAGTCTTAAAAGCCATGCAACCATTTGCCCTCATAATGTTTGGGATTCAGATGTTGTCATTTTTGCCAGCTAAGACTGATCATCTGAATCCCCCACTGAAATGACAGAGTCACCAGTGGGTCAGACATGGTTCCCTACTGGAAGCCACTTGCCTGAAAGCCATGTTTGTGTTACTCAAGCTGAGTAACAGTACTCAGCAGTACTGTACTCAGCAGTTACAGTAGTCAGCAGTACTGCCTGAGCTTGCAGTACTGGCACATCAGGTACCACACTTCTCTGTCAATGCTGAACCCATTTCTTAACATGGACTCATGGGCTGATTCAAAGTTCACATCTTAAAGGCACAAAAATTACCTAGAATTTTTTTGGGCAGGGTCATGCCATTTGCTATTGGCTAACTCTTGAGTGTCTGGTCACTACAAAAGGTTCTGTCAAAAGACACTACAGAGTGCTTGACAAAAGATAGAGCATCACACAACAGAGGCCAAAACACAGATGCAACATGACATGAAACTGTGGGAAAATGGGTGTATCTTCAGTTTTGCCTGTTTCAGGTGCTGAGGTATTTAATCTTTTATAAGACACAATTAACATATGTTTAGGGTTCACTGCCTAGAATCCTGTTCCAAGTGTGTCATGGGACTCCTTTTCTAGCAGCTGTCAGGAAAGGAGCTGGTCCTTTCAACTGCTGGAACTGACCTTGTATGAAGGACTCAGCAAGTGGGGAGGGACAACCCAAAAACCCTTATCCTTTGGGCTCCCTCCAGCCAGGAATTAGAGGAGGTTGAATTCCCTTGGACAGAGGGCAGCAGAGAACAGGAAACTTCATGGCACATGTCTCATGGCACTGTCACTTGGTCTCATCTGTCCTGGGCAGGGTTAGGTTTGTGTGCCAGCTGAAGCAAATACCTGCTTTAGGTCGGGCTGTGCGTAATTGCATAGCATTGAAAGCATCATCACTGCAGATACTCCCTGAAAAAGAAAAGCTCCCTAAATAATTGATCCCTGAATAATTGTAAGCCAAATAAACCTTTTTTTTTTTCAAATGTGGCAGTCCAAGCTATTTGTGCCTTTTCTCACTTATCCAGAGCTTGCTAGGACACCAAGCCTGAGGCATTTAAAGCTGCTGCAAAGTATTGTTACTCATTAAATTCTGTCCTTCCACACCCTCATCCCCTTGCCTCACAGTATTAGGTGACACTGCTACCTCGCAGCAGAAAGCCATCAGCTCTGAGAAGTGATGATAGCCCATTTCAGGGCTGCAGCACTGCTGTGAACAAGGTGCTCAAGTATGATACATTATCCCTCCAAGGCTGAAAGTATCACCTCTGCGATGCTCCTAAACTCTCAGCTAGGTGAGGTTAACACCACAGCCCAGGTTTCTCGTGTGATAGAACATTGATATGCTCCTAACCAAAAAATCAGGACTGTTTATACACACAGGACACTGGAGCTTAATACCTTTTGCACTGCCCTGTGCCCAATTTATATATCCCTTGTGGGCAGGAGAGCTTATTGCTCAGAATACATTCCAATAACTTTTACACATTAAATTTGTTTAATTAGCGATAGCTAGTGGAAGCCCCACTATGGAATACTTAATTTTGTAAACTAATAGCTCTGTGACTAAAGACAATCATATAAACCAGCAAAGGATATTTCCTCAGACATTAGATTTATTTCCTTGACAGATGTAGTATAATTTTATACTACAGTGTGGTAATATGGTAGATAACTATAACATAGTATATACTGTAGTACAGTTTTATAGTACTATGTATTCACAGCAGTTGTTCTGGTAAAGTCTGGTGTAAACTTTAAATAGTTTAATATATTTATAATGACAAAGCAAATCCTGTAAAAAAACCCAAACAGGTTCACTTGGAGCTCTGCTACTGCAGTTTCCAACAGAGCCAGATTACAAAATAAAGGGATGCCTGGCAATAAAGGACAGATTTATTTTAAACCAGTTTTTTTGCCATGTTACATTAATGACCTGTACCATAGCTCATGACATTCAGGTATTTAAATAAAGGGGTAAGTAGGTACCTCTCTGGCAGCAACCACTTCTCTATGAACCTGTGTTTATAAACTTGTAGGCACCTGAAATGATTCTTCTAAGGCTTCACTTGAGCACAAAATTCCCACACACTCAGCCAAGATGAATCTTCCTCCAAGCAGAATACACTTGCCAGTCCTATCATAGAGCAACACTGCACAAAACTGCTGGGAAGAAACTGAAGAGTGTTTTATCCAATTGCAACTGCCTGAGGTCAATGAGGAAGGCATTAGTTTTATTTTTAGCTTGCTTTTACAGCCTGATTGCATTTTTCATAAGATAATCCAGTAGAGGTTCTCCTCTCTGTTGCTTTGGGTTTCTTTTTAATCATCAAGTTTGCCACATTACTAATTAACAAGCTCTTAATAAATCACTGATTGTTTAATATGAATCAGTAGAAGAAAACACCGGCATCCCATGACTAAATTTTTTCATCGTTTGTTAATAGAAACTCCAGGATATTTGTCACTGAAGCATCCCAGCACCTCTCAAAAAATGAAGGATTTGGTCTCATAGCAGCAATGGTAAAGTGCAAGAGTGATGTAAAAAGAGGCTGGCAAGTAGGAAGCAGAGCAAAGATCAACTAAAAAACTTGCTTTCAGTCCTAAAAGAAATGGGTAACACCAATGTCAAGGCAGGGTTTATCAGTTTGTCCTATCTGACAACCATTTTGCAGTCATGGGGTTAGTCTTTAGTTTAGATTGGAAGACTATAGAAATAAAAACAGGGTACGGATGAAAGTCAATAGTCAACCTGCTTGTAGTTTGGCTTTTGATATCAGATACCAAAGATATATTTGCTTTTTTGTAAAGCTGGAGTCTTTGCTTGGAAAAATCTGCCATGGAATTTTAGCAACGGTCAGAGGTAAATTTCACTAACCATTAATTAGATCTTGAGAAATTATGAGATTAGTGCAAAAATTATAGAAATGTTTTCGAATAAATGCTCTTTTTTGTTTTCATATTTGTCCTTTTTTTCTCTTTAACAGCATTAAGCTATTTGCTTTGCATGATGAACTGTCAAAGCACTGTGCAAATTGCAAGGAGAAAATTCCCACCAGAAAATTCTGTACCTTTTTGTAAAAATATTTCAGCCATGTATATTTACTTGTCTTTTCAGTATATAAAATACATTTAGTTTTCATCTTAAAATGGTAGTCTTGTCTCTGTTAATTTCCTCTCAGATAGGACTTTGTGGCTGGGAACTTTTAATTCCTCTCTTCAGCCACATTTTACTGTTACAATAAATCTTTTGATCAGAAGCTAGAGCACTGGAGCTGGATGAGAGTGTATGCAAATTCAGTCAAAGCCTTTGCCCAGTTGATTCAATCTTCCTTTTAACCCCATGATGATCTGCAGTAATGGATAAAAATTATGAGCAGGAGAAAGAGAGGAAAAAACAAACCAAGCCTCAGGAAGCAATTTTGATTGCTGTGAGGAAGCACTGGAGGCTCTTAGCCCCAGGGAACTCTCCCCAGTTCACTGGAGGCTTTCAGATACCATGGTGATGGGGGACTTCATGAATAACTAGGTAGATAAATGGTAAGTGCTTTTGATCTCTGCTAGCCTGCATTTCATTCTGTCAGCTGGAGAAGAGGCTATTCAAATCTGTCGGCTGTAGGAGGTCAGCCAGGAGAGAGAAAATGTCTTCATTACAGCCTTCTGTTCAGCCAGGCCTCCCAGCTGACCTCGGTGCCCGGGCTTGTCAGTCAGATGAAGCAAATTTTCCAACCGAGGGAAGACGTTGCTGCGCCAGATTTTTATCGCTGGTTTAAGAGCTTGAGCTCAGGGGCAGCAGCACAAGGCCAAGGAAGAGATGGCTTGCATTTTGACATCTCCCCCAAAACTGCCATGGGATTCGTGGGAACCTTCCCCTGGTGGGGTGTGTATGGGGAACCTGAACTCGTTTTCCTCAGCACTTTTTCAGTGCCGCTGGGGTAGGAGGCTCTGAAGGGAGGCGCAAACGGAACCACTATAGAAGACAGAGTAACTCTGTCATTAGAAATGCATAAATATTGACTACATTTTCTGCCCTGGATCTTCTCATTCAGTGAGTCTCCTCTCACAGGTCTGATATAAATTTTAGGCACAGGAGCTGGAGTTCTCTTTAGCTTCCATTCCAAGCTGAAAGTGAATGTCTCATGTTTAAAGATCCCACCTACTTTTTGGCAATACCCAGGAAGGAAACCAGGTGCAGAGCCCTGTGTAATAGAGAAAGAAGATCTCAGCTACTCAGGATGGAGAAGGAGGTCACATTTTTACAAGATGCATAAAAATTGAAATAGGAATTCCAATCCCATTATTTGGTAATGGGATTTGTAAACCTCATGTTCACAGGCTGAGATAAACAATATATGCTTCCCGAATCCCTCTTGGAAGAAGAACTCCTTGCAGCATAGCTAAATTACACAGTAAGTTATCATTTACAAAGAACAAAAATAGGAAAAGGAACCAGTGAAATTAATTTATGTCTAAAGGATTTTTCACTTTTTGGATTGAAGGGTAGGGAAGCAGTCTCCTCTAAAACCACACTTGTAATGGAGATGATTTTACTGTGTTAGATCATTTCCAGAAAACACTATAAAAAATGTTCCTTTTACTCAAGCCAGCCAGGTTTTAATAGTATCAAAGCAAAATATAGTCTGCTATTAGCATGAAATAACATTAGCATAAATAGAAAAGAGTAAGGACACTTGAAAAAAGTTCCACATAAATGGCCTGCTCATTTCACTAGACACTACTGTAGCTGAAAAACTGTGAAATTTCCATAATAATCGAGTGCAGAGGAAAACAAACAACAATTTTTATTGATAGAGAAATTACATGCTGTTGCTGAATATAAAACTACAGTTCTGTTCAATGGCCCTTTAACAGCATTGAAAGTATATATTAATTTGTAAGTGTAAATGAAATGTAAACAAAATATTCAGTTCAGTATGGCCACAGAGACCTCCTGATAGTATTTCAGGGCAGGAACCCAGGAGATATATATTTGGATTCCATATCCTAGACTCCATATCCTAGAGCTAGTGGCATCTGATACCTTTGTGGAAAAGATTTATGCAGCTGCTGTGTGGTGACATACTTGTGACAAAAAGCACCACACCAACTGGCCTGTGAGACATTCCTGGCCTTGGGGGAGAAGAGCTCATTTGGGTTTTTTCCTTGCTTTGTTTTAAAAAGAGGATCCTTCCATACTTTGCAGCAATAATGCCAGATACTGCAGTTGGAAGTTACACTGCTGCAGCGCTTAGGACTGCTGCAGAGAGCTTTCCTGTGCAACAGGACTCTTCCCAGGGGAAGCAAAGTGCTTCTGTTGTGTGGAGAGCAGTAAGGAGAGCAGCTATGGAGAGGGAGTCCAGCTGGAAGGGACCACACCAGTTGTCACCACACAGACACAGAGCTGGCAGCCAGGGAATGGGGCTCTGGCTGCCCCAGCAGCCCCTGGCTCCTTCAGGGCTGGACATGTGTGGTGAAGGAAGCAGAGCTGCCTGGTTTTCTTAATGAGCACCTTCCCAGATGAACTTCAGCAGCTGTCACCACGAAGCTTGGAAAACCCACAGGGAGTCTGGGGATTGTGGCACACAAACCCACTGGAGCCCCAGAGCTGCTGTGATCCCAGACCTTGGGTTGCTGTGGTTCCTGCCAGGAACCTGCTGTGGAGCCAGGCTGTGGCAGATGGGATCCCACCACCCATCCCAAGCGTTGGCAGCAGCAGATTCCTTCCTTCTGCCTGGGCACATGCCTAGGTGTCGGAACCCAGGACATCCCTCTGGCTGTCCTGAGCATCCAAGACCCCTGCCAGGGGGCTCAGACACCCTGGCACAGAGCCCAAGATGCCTGTGGTTTTGATAATGACCCATGGAGCAAGTTACCAACCTTAGATGAAGATCTGCAGGTCACGACGGTTACGTAGAATAATAGTGAATTTATCACGGGGTGAAAAAGTAGATTTTGGGGTTTCTGGTATGGGGGTCCATGGGGCAAGATGGAGGGATCTGGGTGTGTCCAGACTTTCTCCTTCTTCTTCTTGGCCTCCATCTTCTGCTGTGATGTTGGCACTGTAAGATTGGTTTAGAGTAGAAGCTCACTGTCTAACATAGGTGATAGGTATTGGAAAGTACTTGTAAACATTGTATATGTAACTTTTAGTATAAAGACATAACGGCCCCGGGGCCAGGCAGGGTGCCTGGACTGTCTTGCTGAACGGCCCTCAGTTGGACAGGAGAAAATATTAGAGATAAGGAACAATAAACAACCTTGAAACTGACAACTGAAGAGCCCTGACTCCTTCTTCAAGCACTGGGCTGGGAAAAGAGACTTTCTAACTCTTCTCTGGGTCACTCTGACCAGCGAGAGGCCCGAGACACCTTGGTACTGAACATGTCTCTCCCCATTGCCTCCCACCCCCACAAACACTGCTGCAAAGTAGGTCTGAAGAGCTTCCCAGTCAGCACAAGGGTGCTTTACATCCTCTGCGTGCTCTGCATGGCAGTGAGTGATTCCCCCCGGGGCAGCACAATGAAAGGAAAGGCCCTAAAATGATGCCTATAGCTGCACCCCTGCCGGGCAGCTCCCACCGAGCCCAGCCTGGATGCCTTGGCCTCAAAACAGTGTTGGGGGAGAAAGGTTTGGGGGGCTGGGGGTGATTCTGTGGCTGCACAAAGCCCGTTGAACAGTTAATGCTTTAACCTTGCGTATAATTTATACAATAAACAAAGTCACATGTTTCTCTAATAATTTAGATGTAAGCAAATGTTGATTTATTCAGGAAGGCTACTGCCAGCAGCAAAGCCTGCAGCACTGAAATTTGAATTAAACTAGGACAGAAGCAGGCTAGTCTATAATAACATTTGTATAATTTTATTTTTGCCCTTGGCTCAGTTCATTTCCTTCTACAGTAGATGCATGAAATTGGTTCTTCAGCCACCTTTAGCTGATGTTCATTGATATCGGGGGTAGGCAGAGAAGCAAGAGAATGTAACCTTTTTAGACTTTGTGTTTGCAGTCATAAGGCCATGAATTCTTAGGTCATTTATGACAATCATTTTCTTCTGTGCCTTTCCTTTCCTCAGTACTCTCTGACAGCTCCATGTCACCTGAAATGATGGGGCTTTTCCCCCCATTTTTTTTTCCTGCGTGGAGACTTCTAGAACAGAGCTTGCTAAACAGATGCAAATGTTGTGTTGTTTTTATTCTTTCATTCAGGCCTGAGGGCATGAAATTGGAGTTCTCTTACTCTGCTTTCAACATGAAGGAAGGGGACTGTATGATACTTCAAAAATGATGGTGAAAAAAACACACACTCATACAGATCCCTGCAATGGATCCCTTGGCTTCTTTTCCAACTTTGTGTTTGAGGAGCAGAAAATAAGCTGGATAAGGGGGAAGATGCAGACCAGCACAGAGCAGTGGTTCTCTTAGGGGTTCCTGGTGGCAGTGAAAGTCCTGCTCCCAAGCCTCAGAAGCACAAGAACACAAAGATAAAGTGTTTCACTTTTGTCCAGAGAAGCCGCAATGGGTTTCCAAGCGAAGTCAGAGGATCCCTCTCTGCAAGTAATTTCTTGTGTTCCCTTTCTGACCATCACTGGGCACTAAGTGGGCGCTGTCTCACTGCAGAGAGAAGCCCAGTGTTATCTGCCTGCACACCCACAAATCCTCTGCAGTGCTGGGCTGCTATGCCCTGGAGACCCTGCTTGAAATGCTTCTAAAGTCATTGTTTCCAGCTGTGCTGAGCCAGAAAGGACACTCCTAGGCTGAAAGGACTTCATGGGCAAAGGAGTGAAAGAGGAGGGACTGGAGAAAGGGGAGAGGGGAGGGAGAGAGGAGCTAAGAACAGCACTGGCACAAGAGTGATAACTTCTCTGTCTGGCAATGGCACAAAATCAGCTTTTAACTGCAGCCAGGACGAGCAAGAATGCTGCACAGGATTGACTTATTTCTTTCCAGATATACACCTGGCCAGGTGCAAAAGCTCACATGCCCATCACAAACTGAGGTACTAGTGTTCTCATGCACAACACCCATGTATATGGTGATTTCACAGCTGTGGTTTTTGATAAGGAGTGACTTTCATTTTTGCAGTCCTCTCGGTTGCAAATAAAAGCTTCTTAACAGGAGTCAAAATTAAACCAAGTCCTGTGAGTCCAGGGCAGTTTCTGGGGCTCATGACCTGTCCATGTCCCCAGCACACACAGACCCTGAAACCTGTCAGTGGCACTTTCAAGACCAGCCCAATAAAAGTTAGAGCAGAAACAGCCACCTGATCTGTTTTAGTAGAGGGCTGTGGCTGACTGCCAGGATGAGAAATGCCAGCCTCAAGCTCCTCCACTGTAAAAGTAATGTTCTCCCTCTCCTCACCACACAATGACCACAAAAATGGTGCCAGTCCATGCCCCGCTGAGCGACCTATTTCCTCAGGAGTGCAAACACTGACACAGGACAGTTTTGCAACCCTAAATCCTAGGAGTATGTCACCTATGGATGTCTTGGATCTTATGCCCCATATGACCCATCTTGCACTGTCTCACCTAAACGGGGCCATGCCACATTCCCCTTCAAGCAACTTTCCCTAGTTGTGGACGACAGTGAAGGGAGCAGAGCCACCTCTGTGTGACAGCTCAGTGTCCCTTCAGTTCTGTCCATGCCAATACTCACAGACCTTTGTTCCAGCCCCCAGTCCTCTTCCTCTCCCCACCCACTGGTTACTGTAAGCAAGGGAAGGGCAAGCTGGGGGTATTTCCTTTGCCAAGGCACGTGGGAAGCAGCAGCAGACCACAACACCACCAGCCACAGCCCCCCAGGCTGCTCTTTGGGTACCACAGCCATGTGCCCCTGACCTGGGGCAAAGTCAAGCCTGAGCCCTTACTTCCCTTATTATTAATTAAAACATTGGAGGAGATCCTCAGCTGGAGTAAATATTCATTGCTCCTGGCTCTTGCCCACTGGTTTCTGAGAGCACCCAGAAGTAGTCACATTTATGCTGTTAACACTGATCTTGGCTCACACTTCTGTGGTCAAATAAATAAATATCACTGCATCCCATTTAGCTCTGTTAATGCCACATTAAGAATGGCATGTGTTTTGACATAACCACCCCTTCCCACATTTCTTTTAAACACCATAAATGAAGCATTAAAACTCCCAATCCATCACAGTGACATCAGATCAGTGGACTGTGACTTTTATGACATCAGAACAATTGATTGTATGACTCTTTTATGTGTAGCTTGCTATGTGTCGATTGCTCTTCTCTCCATATATTACATCTTAACATCTCAGAAAAGTCTCAAGAGACAAAAAGGAATCACTGTGAAGCAGTGAAGTACAGTAGTTACAGAATTGCCATAAAACTGCCATAAAAATTGTAGAAACAAAAATGCCTTTAAAGATGGCAATGTTCCATTATGGGTCCCTAGCTAATGGTCTGGAGTTGCCCTATGCATACCTTACCATATTTACTGCTTCTGGATATTTCTGTGCCTTTCTCCCAGAAGATTATATTGTTATCGAGACATGCTGGTTTCCCTGCACACTTTAAGTCTCTTTATCCCATTATATCACCTCTAACAAGTCAAGTGATATTTGTACCAGGCAAAATTCAGGCCTTCTTTTCAAATAGCTCAAAAAAATGAATGAAAAAAAAGGAGAAGAAAAAAAATCAGACTAGGAAAGAGAGGTATAACCTGTTTGCTGTTACAAGTTTGCTGAAAGAAAACAGATATTCTGCAGTGCTTATACAGAAAGGTATTGTAAAAATTAGAATCCAGGTACAGAATAAGCAGCTCTCTCTTGCTGAGAGGTGACAGGGAAAGCTCTGCCCAGAAGAAAAACCTCCAACTGGATTTTTTACTGCAAACCCACTGTGCCTGGGCCCATGTGCTGTGCCATGTAGCTGCGTGTTTTCTTGTGCTCTCCAGACTATCCACACAAAGCTGCTACCAAGAGCAATGAGCAAGACAGTGCTTCTCTTTCTCAGGTACAGATGTGGCTTCTGTTGCTCTGTGGGACAATAAGGCCCAATAGGCAAAAGCTAAATGTTTGGGGGTTTTTTTATCTTTTGTTGTAATTTCAAGGCAATTCAATGTTAACAGAAAGGTGCTACAGTCATAAGGATGGTGTTAGGTCATAGCAGAAATAATGCCTTGGGTCCTGAACGATGAGCTCTGGCAAACCCATCCCTGCTGCTGCAGATGTGAGTGTTCCTGCCCCTCCTCTGAGCAGGGTCACAGGGTCACATCATGTGCCAGTGCCCTCTGTGATCCATCTCCCTGTGCATTCCTGGGGGTCCAGGATGGATGTGCAGCATTGCTCCAGCACCCGCAAGAGCCACAGACACACGGACAGGCGTCTGTCTCACTCCCTCTGCTCCTGCAAGGGGTGACTTGTGGCAGAGGAGATGGGCCAGTGACTTGAGCAAGGGCTGCTGCCCCTTGAGCAACTGCAGCTGTTGCTGCTCCACGTGTGAGCTATGGGCACCCATAGCTCCTTCCCAGGGTGTCTGCCTCACCAGAACAACACAACAGCTTCAAGAAGCACCTGAACATCTTGAAAATACTTTGGGATCCTCACACAGAAAGCACCAGAGAAAATATATATTTGTAAAGTCTTGATGGGTAGACAGGTGTGCCAACACCCTCTAGTCACCCTCAGAAATGATGCAGTGGAAGAAAAGCAGGGCCTCTCCAGCTGTTTTTTTCCAGCCCCTCCAGCACACACACACAGAGATATACACACACCTGGGAGCTCCAAACCACAGCTGGACAGGACATTTGCTACAGGGAGTAAACACAGACTGTTTGCACTCCAGTCAAAGCTGTCAAGGAAGGAAAGCTGCAGAGAGTTCAGCAGCCTAAAAACCAACCTCCAGGTATGGTGGCACCTCTGGGAAACCCCTGGTACTGTGGTGGGAGCGGAGCTTCACCAGACACTCCCAGCCTTGCTTGGTACTCACATGAATCAGGGACCTGGATAAATTTACTCCTGGATAAATTACGCCTTTCTTTCTTCTTCCTCAGTCCCTCCCAAGCAGGCATATTGTGGGAGGCTGAGAGAAAATCTAAGCTATCTAAGATGATGAATGATTACTACTTATCCCTCTTTCAAGGATCTGTACTCTCTTTTATTGGGGTGAGAGGGGAAGAGATATGTGGCTGGGACATTTACAAGTGCCCTTAGCAGACTCCAGGGTGATTTCAAGGGCAGCTTATGGCAGGGGATATTGACAACAACAGAGCCCATCTTGAACACACACCCTTAACTCATTCTTAATTTATATGCAGACCAAGCAGCAACATTATTGTTCAGCTGGGGGCATATTTAATTGCTGAATGTTCTGCAGATGTCTTGCAGGCTGTATAGATAAAGGCATTTTAAGTTGCTGACTTATAACAGCACACATCTTTCTTCTTTTAACATAAAAATTCCTACCTTCTTTGATGGATGTGGAATTTTTAAGGCTGAAATCCTGTGCTAGTCCTTGAGAATATTTTAGCGAATGTTAAACTCCCTGACACTGCATGGGAGCAGCTAAACCCTGATGCCTTTTCGTTGGGGAAAAAAATTAGCTTCATTACTGTAAAAGCAGTGTTTTCCCATGACATGAAATTGAGGAAGGCCCATTATTGTTTATGAAAGCCCAGCAGTGTGACTGGCCAGGCTCTAGCCAGACACTGAAGCCATGGCAGCTTATTTAAGTGCAAGCAGCCGGCTCAGGGCTAAATAAGACATCCAAGGAGTCCGGAGCCTTGCCCTAAGGTGACTGCAACCCAAGGGCAGCTCTGCAAAGCATTGCTGGTGCCAAGGGTCCAGCACAGCTTTCCTCCTCTGCAGCACTGTGAGGTGCCAAGCAACTTGGGGTCAGACCCATGAACTTAAAGCTCCTGTCTGTTGCAAGTTCCTAGCTTATACTTAAGGACTGAATACTGCATACCATGTCTGGGTTTTGGGGTGTTTTTAAATCTCTCCCAACCCTCAAGACTAATCAGACTTACAAATGCTTGTTCCATATAAATTTTTTAATGATACCTACGATGTCCTTTCTGGCTTGTGCTGCACCGGGACACCTCCATCCCAGTGACATAGGTGTCTGACAATTTGTCAAGGAGATAGCCATAAATTCAGCAGAAAACTGGACTCCATTAAAAAAAAAAGAATAAAAAACATAAAAGCTGGGAGGAGGCAACTTGATGTGGCATGGCTCCTGGCAATGAGGAAGCATGAGTGCATACTGAAGCTTAGAAATAGAAAGTGATGTCCTCATAAAAATATGGCTCTAGGCTGGTGTGCCACTAGAAATTCTTCTGTCAGTTTAGAATATTTAGCTCTAAGGGATCTCTACTTTCAAATGGATCTTTTGATTCAAAATAGGCTGCACAGACAGAGATAGTGTTGAAGAAGGGAGAGTTGCATTTGCTCCCAGTCATGCTTGGTAAACTGGAGATTTTTAGATAGGCTTTTTGATCCCAAAGTATTGAGAGGGCAGGTGGGTTACCTTACCAGTGCGTTAGGTCTCCGGGTTCTTCTAACTGAAAACTGTTACTGATACCAGGGCAGCCAAATAATAACTGAAAGCTTCAACACTGCTGGTTATCAGGGGAACCTCTTTAGCCTAATTTGAAAGCTCAAAGCTTCAGGCAACTGATTTTTTTTCGTTACAGGCTCTTTTGTGTGATGTTCCAATGCAGTATATCCAATCAATGATGCCATATCACGCATGGTACCATCATGTGGATGTTTATTCCCCCTGTGTTTTGTATTTGACTTGTTAAACTGCAAGAAGAGTTCAGGGAACAAACAGGGAAAAAAAAAATAAAAAAGCAAACTCCTAGGCTCCCCTACTGCAGAAATTTTAAACTAGTGCATACACAAGCCTCAGCGCTCCAAGAGAAATGAAAAGAAGCGGAAAGTGAAAATATATACATATGTATACACATGAAGAAAACATGAGCCACAGTCATGGCAATCTGGGCTCCAATGTGCCAAACAAAAGGGGTTATTCCTTCAAGCAATCTTTGTGTCGCAAAATTTAGGACACGGCAAGGCTGGTTTATGATCACACTGTAGATTCCACTATAAAACTACACAGTTTCTGTACAGTAAATTCCACTGGATAATTAGAGCAGGCTGCTTTGGAAAATTTTAATATTGCATCTTCTAAAAAAGGGATGTTAAGGATAGTCTGGCTGGAGAGAAGGGGACAAGACTAATTATCAAGATACTTGTTCTTCCCTTCTTCTGTACTTCTTTTCACGACACACACTTCATTATTTAGGTTCATTTGGGGAAATGACAAGAATTGTGAGGATTCTTTCTACACCGAGTTTTTTAACGTAAATAATAATGGTCCAGATCTTCAGATTAAATGATTCAGACTATTTCATTTACAGGGTGTCTGTGCAAATAATGTTAAATTGATTTTATTTATTGGGATGCCAAAAGTAAAAGTAAAAGCAGGCTCCATGATGAATGATTCGTTTACAGAGGGTGCTGACGCCTTCTGAGGTTTTGGCCCAAAAGAGCAGGAGCAGCTAAAGGAAACTCCATTGTTTCATAACCCTTTTGATTTAATTTCTTGTGAACTACTTAGCTTTGGAACAAAGATCTCAGCTCAACTAAAACCAGTGCCTATATTAACTGCATTTTTTATTGTGTTTACAAGATTTTACCTTCAATCTGGTTTCTCTTGCCCCTCTGTTCTGAAGCAAGCCACAATTCTGCATTTCTGGTGCTGTAGTCCCTGGTCAGTGAGACAACTATGAGATGGTAATTTTCTCATTATCTTTTCACACAATTACTCTCAATTAAGAACTAATATTTGTATCTTAATATCAGCAGCAGTGGGACAAACAGGCCATCAAATGTGTCAGGCATCCGGCAGAAATACACCTAGCTGTTTTCTTAGACCAGGAGAAGAATCCCTGCTTTTATTGGCTTGATGGTCATTAGTGATAGAGCTGATGGTGCTGATAACCTTGTGCTGTCATTGACACGAGCCAGGCATGAGGCTGTTCCATCCTTCAGGGCTGTATCCTGCATTTGCCATTACCCTGAAGCACTTACTAGGTAGCTGGATTTTTTTTCTTTTTTTTTCATCCTAAAATATAAAACCATCTAACCACTATTTATACATTTCCATGAAAGCAAAGTGTTTGTGGACACACACTGTCCTGGAGTTCAACCAGGGCTGCTGTTCCTTTCCTGCATTAGCTCCCTGCCATGTGAATCTTCGTGGTAAGTCCAAGATGATTTTGTTGATTCCTGGAAGATGTCATCAATGCAGTTGTGACAGCAGGGATGAAGCAACACTTACACCTTCACACTGGGCGTATTAATCTCATTCACAAGGGAGGTGTTACCCAAATTTAAAGGTATTTCAGCTTGGTAAACAAATCGCTGCTGGAGTCAGCTGGGTGTAATCAGATGAGACCTCTTTTCTCCCTTAAAGGCTTTGGCGTCAGAATAACAAATCAAATGGCAAATTGATCAAATGCATGCAAGTAGAGCAAAATTTTCCTTCTTACACTTACCTGTCTTATTCTGTATCCACACAGTTCAGATCTGTTTGTTCACCTTTCAGATACTTTGAGCTCCTGTCATTTCTAAGCAGGAGTTAAGAAGGTGAACCTAAGGAGGCAATGACTGCCACTCAGGATACTCAGTTAAAGAGTGAAAAAACAGCACTCTCCAGCTAGGAAGCACAGCAGAAAAGCAAAGAAATGCATGATTAGGGAGCAAGGTGAGCCTGCTAAGCTCTAAGCCCAGTGAGGCAGAAAAAATGCAAAGGCCCGCCCATGCCTGCAGGGCAACTGCAGTCCCCAGGAGCCCTGGAAATTGTGCCAGCACCTGCCAAAATGTGCCTGGGGTGGCACAACATCACCTACCCTTCAGAGTCCTCTCAAATCTGAAATGAAGCTCAGCAAACCAAAACTAAATACAACTGTGGGGTTTAGGCGTTTACGCTGTGAATGCACAGGGTATAACCAGGCATTAAGAAATTGAAAAAAAAAAATTAAAACAAACTCCCAAAAAGCCAAACCAACAATAACAACAAAAAAAAAAAAAATCCAAACATGTAGGGACTGTGTTTATTTAAACATCATAGCTAAGAGATGTGCTACAAACATTATGCTCAAATGATGTGGCAAGTGACACTAGAAGGAATGCTTTCCATACACGCAAAGGCAGCCTGGTACAGAATTACCTGCAGAATTCAGCATGGCAAGGACAGCAACTATTTTCCCTACTGCCAGTTTAGTTTGTATGATTGGCTGGGAGCAGCATTTTTCTGAGATGCTATGACCCAGACATTCTGGAAGCACCAGCATCCCCACAAGCAAGGGGGTTCCCTTTTGCTGCTGTTTATTTTCACTTTGTGCTGGAGGAATAAAACATGCATTTCTGTCAAGTCATACAATAGTAAGTATGCTCAAATTAATGACCATCCTAACAATTTTGTCAAAAACAACTCCTTTTTCCAAACAGCAAATTTTAATTGCCACCTTAATCCTTAATCAGTGTAATGATCAGCACAGTATGGAGGGTTTAAGCCCCAGCTCATCATAGCATTTAAACATGTGCTAAGTATCATTGCACTTGTGCAAAGAGTGCAAAAGAATAAGCAGGGCTGAAGGGCAAAATAAAAGTCTTTAAACCAGAGAATGAACTTGTTGCTATTGTAGAATCATGGAATAGAATAATTTTGGTTGGAAAAGACCTTTAAGATCATTGAGTCCAACAAATTATGCAAGTCCACCACTAAACCCTAAGTGCCACATCTACACACCTCTTAAATACCTCCAGGGATGGTGACTCAACTGCTTCCCTGGACAACCTGTTCCAGTGTTTGGCAACCCTTTTGGTGAAGAAATTTTTCCTAATATCCAATCTAATCCTCCCTTGGTGCAACTTGAGATAAGGTCTCCCTTATTGAATCACCTTTTCTCCGGACACCCTAGTTCCCTCGGCTGCTCCTCACCAGAGTGGTGCTCTTAACTCTCCACCAGCTCCATTGCCCCTCTCTGGACACACTCCAGCACCTCAATGTCTTGTAGTGAGGAGCCCAACACTGAGCACAACATTCTGGTATTGTGAGGAGTCTCTCTAAGGAGGATCCTAATGGCACTTCCATGCTAAAAAGAATCAGTAAAAAGCAATCAATTGTCACTACTCTGCAGAATCCAGCAAGTCAAATGTAGAAAACACCCTTTGAAAAGATGAGATCATCTCCAAATAGTGACCAGGGAACATGTCATCTCCCATCACCGGTGATCCCACTGTGGGCAAGGGTGGCTGCCATCTGCAGTCACCCAGGAGCACCCAGGGGCTGAGCTGGTGATGAGCACCTGGACCTGAAGAGAGCCTCCAGGCACTCCGTGATCCAACTCAGACATTTAAGACAAGATGTGTGTTTACACATCTTCCAGCAATTCTCTCTGCAGTCTGCCAAGCAGTCTTTCTGATTGTCCCATCTTTCTTTAAAAATATTTTTTCAAAACTCAGTTGGAGAAAGCCATTCTGAATAAAGGATTGATTGTATAGCTCATAATTTTAAAATTAGTAAATAGAGAGGTTTGTGCATAGCTTTGACTCTGCTGCTCACAGATAGATATGTATGTGCTTATACACACATACAGATATACACAGAGGAGTATCCAGTATTACTATTCCTCTAAAGAAGTTCTCATAAGCCAAGAAAATTTTAAAACTTGAAAAAAAAGTAACACAACATATTTGTTGCCAGTACTAAAGGTAATATGAATTTACAGTATTCTTGTTTCCACAAGCTTACACTTTGGATCTATAATATGATCCCCACAGTAAAATTAATTTGAGATCAAGATAGAAATGAGAAATACAAACCTGGGGTATTTAGTTCTATAGGAACTTTGCTATTGACTTCAGTTTGACAAGGAGTGCAGTTGCCATGAAAATTATTTTTTCTTGGGAAATACAAGCCCCTGAAGTACCAAGTAACTGTCCAAAAAATCCAGAGGGGTGGTATGTGGTACACATCCATTTGCAGGTTCCTTGTTCCCTGAAGTGCTGTTGTTGAAAGCCAAGCATTCATTACAAGGAAGTTCACAACTTAGTAAAGTTTTGCAGCTAAATTAATTAAAAAGACTGAAAACACATACATAAAAACAAATCCTGCAGCTGTATAGCTTAGACCATAGAGGAAAGTTGTTGTATTAACTTTACTGGAGAAATAGATTGTGCCTTTGTGATCTTACATAATTTCTCCTTGAAATCCGGCAAGCACGTAAATTCCTTTCACAAACAGAAGTCATCCACACCAATATATTATAGTTAAAATGATTTATTTGGATTTCCTTCGAGCTTTTGACAAGATCCTTTACTAAAAAAATCCTGTAAAAGCTACACAGTAGAAAAGTAGTGTTGTTCTCTGTTGTAAAAAGCAAACTGGGAGACAGGAACTCCTGAGTGCTCATTGTATTTCCTTTGATCTATATGCCCTGTTCATAATACCCCTGACACTTATTCCTTCTGTGGCTTTAGGCAAGTCATATAATCTCTCTGCCTCGTTTTCCTATCTCGAGGGGTATTGCATGGATTAGTTTGTCAATGTTTGCAAAGCAGCTGAAAGAGTATTCACTGGATTCTCCCAGGGAAGCAGGGACACTTAGCTTCCTGGGAAGTCATGACCAATAAACTCTAAGGCATGCTACAGAAAATGAAAACCAGAAGAAAAATGAAACCAGTTTTGACACAGACTCCACCTAGTTTAGTTCAACTTGTTCCTGAAAAGTCTGCATACACCAACTCTCTTTCCACAGCTATTAAAGGACCCCAGGACCTGCCCAGGTCCTTCAGGTTTTGGGTGTGGCTGCTGTTGAGACAGAAGGACAATGAATTGCTCCCAGAGGGGACACCAAAACCTCCCTCAAGGAGTGTTTGCCCTCGTGAGGTGGCAGAGGAAAATAAACAGTGAGTGAGTGGCACTTGCTGATACTCATTGTCCCGTGCCATTGAAGAGGACTGTGAGAACCCTTAGAGGAACTGAAAAGCTTTGGTGTATCCTGAATTTGGATCAAATGAAATTTATCTTGGATGACTATAAGGGAATAAACATTGGCAGGGTTTTCTCTGTGACCTCATAGCTTTTACTTAGATTTAAGTTTGGCTTGAATTTGGTGCACAGTCACAACCAGTACATTTCCATGTCTGTCTGTATGATAGCATAGAGAAATGACCGAGGATCACTCCTAGGCATCAGTGTGGGTTTAACTGACCACTGAGTTTAAAAGGCAAATTGAAAACAAAAGCTAAGAGAGAAATCAAAAAAGACAATACCACAGCCAAGCCATTGATAAGTGGCAGCAAATCACCAGGCAAAGCCAAAGGAATATTTTCTCAGCATTTGTAATCCTTCCTGATCATTTTGGGAACTGCTATTCTCTGCTGGCTGATGTCACAAGAGTGAAGGTAGCTGCTGCATTAGCAGCATTTTCTCCTGCAGAAGAGAAGTTCAGAACACAGAGGGATGAGCCACCTTTGGCACTGTGGGTGCATCTGCAGTAGGTTGTTTTCACTTTGGAGTAGCTCTCAGTGCACACAGGTAGTGTAATTGCGGGGAGAGGAGAAGGCAATCAGCTGCCTGGGCCAAGCCCTTCTCCTTTCCTTGCACCAGCAGCTATGCCAACTACATCAAGCCACTGATTCCTTGCCAGCACGGTTTGCCTTTATATCTGTCAGGGAAGTGTTCCTAGCATAGGAGTCACCTTGGCAGCAATGCTTTCCTGCTGATGTTCTCTTACTTTTGAGATGCCTCTTTTGTGCCACCTTCTTTGAATTGTCTCTGGATTTATACTTGGTGATCATCATATCATCTCTCTCCCTTTCCTGTGTACTCTCCGTGGTTCTGTTGCTCACCAAAACGCTGAAGACTAGAAGAAATACCACAAAAAAACCCAGAGCAGTCTAGCAGGAGGGACTTCTCTCAACATCTGTCTTCTGCTGGTCTGGATGGAGCAAGGTTGCCCGGAGGTAAGTATGGCAGTATTGCCTTTGCATGAACTAGCACAGCAATTTTCATTGACTGTGGCATCAGAGGGAGAGTTTTGCCAGATGGACATTTTTCCCTGGCAGACATTTTCAGCCTCTGCCTTAGGAGATGTGACTGTGTTTATTTTCACAGGCAGTCAACTAAAATCCTCTTTAACTTGTAGGTCTCTTCATGCCCCTCCAGCAGCTGTGATAGGACCAGCAGGGCATGGATTAAAATATCGATGAGCTTCTGGTAAAGCCGCTGGTTTTGACCAAGAAATTAACAAATATGGATTGTGATGAGGCCACAAGGCTCATATCCCTGACTGCTATCATCACCCAAAAAAATACTGTTGTCTATCACCGCCTACTATATACATTTACATTTTTCTTATATAAAAATAGCTACTCAGACATTAATAAAACATGAAAATTACCTTTATAACTGCAGCTGGGATATATACACTATATATGGAACCAAGGAGGAGACACACAGTACTTAACATTTAAGCAACTTCCCTCCTTTGCATAAATTCATCCATCAAATATGGCCAGAGTAGCCCAGATCCTGTAATTCCCTGCAAACCCAAAAAATTACAGTGATATAAAATCAGTACGTGAAAAAGGGTTGCTTTTCAGGAAGTGGCTGGGAGAAAAATATTATGAATTTAAAAGTGGATTTCTCCAAATTATTCGAAACAGAAAAGCTCCACTACTTTCTACAGATTCCTGTTTCTACAAAGAAAGAACAGGAGATGCTAGCAACACCAGTTTTTCAAAGCTCACGTATAATGTTGAAGGCATAACATAATTTCTGCCACACATAAATACAATACAAATGATAAATGCTTTTGCTTTGGAAAGGGATTGTTTCAGACACTTGCTACTTCTTTAGCAGAAGGGTAGTGAGTATCTCCTTCAAACATCCTTTTGACAAGACACACTTACTCTACAATGATTCTTGAAAACTAATCTGGTTCCAAAATCTGCAGGTCAGTCCTTACAAGCAGTATTTGGAATTCTAAAGACTTGGAATACACTATTCCTGAAGGGTGGATGAAGCAACAGCCCCAGTCACATTCTGTGATCTGACCCTTTCTTTAACCAGATCCTTGAAAACCCCAGATCATAATACCCACTCCCAGACTTTGGGCTATTTAAAACATAGACACAAATCCAGATTTCACAGCCTGAGTTTCTCTTGCAGCTGTATTGTGTATCACTCTGAAATATTTCCTCAGTTCAGTAGGATGGTATCTTGGGTAGAAATTCATACTTCAAATAATAATCTTCATGTATTTCCATATTATGCTGAATCACACATTTTCTGGAGGAGAGTGTTTAGAAACACATCTCTGTTGAAAGTGAATGCTGTAACATCAATGTCAATTTTCTTTCTGAAATCTCAAGGTACACTTGAATAACACTTCTGAGAATGGTAGTTTTAATGTTAAAAACCCACGAGGGAAGGTTGTTGGTGTGTTTTATTATTTAACAATACCAAATACCACTGCTCATTGTGTCTGTGTATATAGGTGTGCTCAGGGAATAATTTTTATAGGTAGGAATGAAGAGAGATTCTGACACCCAAAGGATGCACAAAGAGATACACTAACATAAATTTCTATGGTGCCCTGAAGGTACTTCCATTGTATTGCAGGGCTTCTCATGAGCAGTTCTGGCCCAGGCAATAGGACCATGAAGTAAAACTGAGTGTTTCTGGACTAAATGAACTGAGAATGAAGCATATTATACTACCTGTAGAAACCATGTTTTCTGTTATAGGCTATTGAAATATGAAAAAGCAAAACAAGTTAATCAAATGCTTGTCTCCTTACGATTTCCCTTCTCTCCCAACCTACACACACATACCCACAAAAGCACATTTTACCCACTTTTCCTCAGTGTGGTCTTTAATTAGAATGAGTTGAGCAGTTAAATTGGAATGATCTTAGAGCAATTTGTACAATCTCATGAGATACATTATCAGTTATGCCCTGAATTCTGCACAGTCTCTCTGAACAGTGAGACTATCTGAGGCTCCTTCCATATCCAACCCTGCTGTATTTCACATGATCCAGCCCAGAAAAGCTTACAGTAACTGTAAGAGGGTATTAATCCTTTTGCAAAAGACTAATTGACAAATTGACTAATCTGAAAAAAAACCATCTGGCTTGCAGTGAGGGGTAGAGGTTTCTAATGTGCATTGGGGAAATCCAGTCAGAGTAAAAGACAGCAGGAGCAGAGGTGAACTCTGACTTGCCTCTGCCCTCACAAGTTGTTTAGAATGGGTCGTTTCTCACCTGCTTTGCAGCAGAGACAGGTTTTCTGTAGAGAAATGTCTGAAGGTAGGAAACAAAGCGTGGCACTATCCTCTTGTGCCCCCCAGAAAGCCTCAGCAATTACCAAGCAAGCAGAGGAGCTGCTTCTCAGGGGAAAGAATAACTGGGGAGGGAAGAGAAACACAGAGAACATGAGAGAAATGCAGAGAATTTCCCAAAGTTAATTATAAATGCCTATGCACATGGGAGGCAATGACACCAGGGTAGGGTGCGCGTTTTCAAACCTACATGCTCAAAGGCAACACTCTAACCTTTTTAACCTATCCACAAGTGTTGTGATTTGCTAGAGGTTTTAGCACCTCTAGCCTCCATTGCTGGCAGAGAGATTTTGAAGTGCTAAAGGCTTCCAAAAGACACTCACAAAACAGCCCCCAATACCTAAGAGAGGCTTTCTGTGAAACTACTCTGTGATCCCTTGATAACCCATCCAGGCTGTAAGATTATCCATAGCTTGACAAGGGAGCAAGTTTTGTACACTACTTCTGTAAAAATTTATGTTTCTGGACAAGGGAGTTCACTTTGGGAGTTTTCATACCAATGATAAAATTACAAAAAATGAGCCTCATGTCCCATTCTAGTGCTGCTATTTCACCTTAAAACAGTGACTCAACAAGTCTGATGTTACTCTCTGAAGCAGACAACTGAAGAAGCTTGCAGTACAAGAGATTTTGGTGCTGGGATGCAGAGAGAGCCATCATCCCCTCTTACAGTGACTGGCAGGCAGAACTGCCATATCTGGTCATGACATGAGGCCAGAGCTAAGGGATCCACAAGGAAATCCACCATTCCTGTTTCTGTATGGATTTGCATTGCATAACACAGGGACAACCACATAACCAGGAAGTGTAGTGGGATGTAGAAATAGTTTTGTTCAACTTGGTCTTGTTTAACCAGCAGCAAAAGGACATTAGTGCAAGCAGTGCTATTGTAGGAATATGGTAGACTATTGTAGAAATATGGTAGAAGCACTTGCTGCTGCTCAAGATCAGTTCCCTTCCTATAGAAGATCCAATACCCTGGAATTCTCACAAATACAGCAGGGATGTTGTTGCTTAGGCTACTTCACTGTTTGGTAGGGTTCACACTGTTCAATCCATTTCACGGCGAAATAACAAAATCTATTTCTTCAAATACTGCATCAAAATATTGCTGGTAATAAAGAAAAAGATACATTATTTTTAACATTCCTTGGGGAAAACCAATCTGGAAAAGTGTGTTTATAAATCTCCCTCATTCAAATGCAATGCAAAATCCTTTTTATTTTTCTCAAAGGAAAAAAGACCCACTGACAAAATATCTAGTGCAGGCAATGGTTGCTAGCTTTATATTTCCATACTAAGTTGCTCTTCTCAGTATTTTTGAAACAAGACTTCAGCACACATGAAGTCCATGAACTGCAGGATGGAACTCTTAAGAGAAGGTCAAGCTGACAAGAGGACCTTCCTGAGAAGAGCCAAAGTACTTGTTTCCAGACAGGATTATAGCTAAATTAGAAATAATGCCCTTTAGCAAGTGGACACATATGATCTGCAGCCGTTGGGAAACCTGCCTGTTCAAAAGCTGCAATTTTCCAAACTGTTAACATTGACAATTATATGGAAAAACTACTGTAGTTTTCCAGAGGCTAATTGTGAACAGGTGATGATTTGAGGAAAAATTCAGAAGTCCAACACTGAGCTCAGATTGAGCTCATTAAGGTTGCTATTCAGCATCAGTAAAATATTCATAATGCACAAACATGTTGTAGCTTTTATAAACCTGTTTAAAAAAAGATAACGCCAAGTAAAATGGAACAGAATTTGGTTTAATGTGTTCTCCTTTGTATGCAAATTACCTCCCAGGAGTTAATAAAGGTAAACACTGCTATCTTATTTAGATATATGTGGCAGCCTGTATGGGTTATATTTATATTTAGTGAACATTACCAATGTCAAAATACATCCCTACATCAGAGTTTGGCCTCATCAGTAGTAAACTCAGGCCTGAGATTAGACAGTGAAGGCTGAGGATACTGCAGACTGTGAGAAGAAAGAATAACCAGAGCCAGGGTCTCTCTCCTCTTCTGGGGACTTACTATGGAAACGTTTAATTTGCATGTGAAGAGAGATGCAGATAGTACTTCAGTAGAGCAGTTAATAGCGACTTCTTTGAGTAAATCTCCATTTTACTCATGTGCCTTTATATTTTGTATCCCCGTGTAGAGGGAAGAACCATGCTGCAGTCCCATCTTGAGATGGTAG
Organism: Ammospiza caudacuta; assembly: GCF_027887145.1. Lineage (NCBI taxonomy): Eukaryota > Metazoa > Chordata > Aves > Passeriformes > Passerellidae > Ammospiza > Ammospiza caudacuta. Next base: position 109,260,692 of record NC_080593.1, on the reverse strand, counting down.
TGGACAAACTGAAGCAGCAATATCTACCCAAAAGGGCTTGCAGCTGCCCCTGTGGGCATTTACCCTATCCCACTTCAGCCCATGATTTTCTGTCTTGGAGACGAAAGTTTTACCAAATGAGCCTCCTTAAGGTAAAAAATAATATGATTTTTTACTTCATGAGAAAATATACCTTTTCTTATCTAGTGCTGACATCATTTGATAAACTCCTTGCTGCAGGTAAAATAACTGTACAAGGATATTTTTCATATTTTTAAAGGATGCTATATTGCTATTTTTCTTCCCTTTTCACCATAATACCCATTTGCTAGCTTGAATTTAAAGTTAGTTCCTTTTCTGATTACTTTTCTCTGTACTATGCAGGTCACTAATGAGTGCCAGGCTGCTGGCATGGCTTTATTTATTTATTAGAAAGAGAAGTGCAGTGAAGCATTTAAAAGTCACATACACAGACCATAATTTTTTGTGTGTGTGTGTTGACACATTGTAATACAGAAATAAAGTTGGGTCATGACACAGGTGTACTTGACTTTATGTAAGGTTTTATTTCATCTGGATGAAAAACTGAAATTTTTCTTTACTGTGAAGTGACAAACCATGAGAACCTTTAAATTGTTGAAACAGCTTTAAGTACTTTAAAATCACTGTGCCCAAGCTGCATAACATTAGTAAGGGTTGCAATGATCCTGTTTCATACAAACCCAGCTGGGGAAGGGGCATATGGCTGAGGGGAGTTTTCCCTCTCGTGCGCTGCTACTTTTTGGAAGAATATTAAAAATAGAATTTGAAGATGAAGCCACGTTTCTTGGGGCACGTAAGCGTGCGATTACTCCAGCTCTTCCTTTTAATTTCTGTCAGCCATTCCTGGTTAATTAACCTATTTGTTCTGGTTACAACAGAATGACAAAGCATTCGCAAATGGTGCGGGATTCCTACATGGGAAGTCCTACCATGTTATTTAGGTTTATCGCTTAAAGAAAAAAGGAAAACCAAAAAGAATGCACTGGCTTGGATGCCTTTTTAAGCAAGGGAATTAGTCATTCCTCAGGCTGCGGCAGCTGCCGTAGGAGAAAAGACGATTGTTATATTTTGCATTACTTTCTCTAAAATACTAAAAACGTATCATAAACAGCTAATAGCAGATATTCTCTGGACAAGTCTGGCTCTGTTCAGGGGCTTTACTGGGCAGCTTTGGCCTCGTAGCCTGGTCTTTCTCCTCAGAAATGTCAGTAAAGTCCCTGAATTAATGGACTGTGAAGTGCTTAGAAACATACCGTTTCACAAAAGTATACAGCGAGGATGTGACACTAATGGGAGGTGACCCGTGGGTTTATGACAAAACAGTCCACTCTAACAGCAACAACAAATTAATACAGCTTCTCTGCGCAGAGGCTTCAAACAAAGCAACACACAGTGGCGTGGGAGGTAAATAAAGGTGGAATAAGGGAAAAGTGACTAAGAATAAGATTTGTAAATTATTTGTCTATTTACGGTTTCGTTGTCTTCAGGAGAGGGCGGCTGCAAACTGCAGGGTAAAGAAAATTAAAAAGGCAAGGATCCATTGTAATTGGGTAATTGGAGAAGGAAAGTTAGTAGCGTTTGGAAAGATGTCACATGAACCTAAGTGGTAAATTCCAGGATTTGCTTACACGGATTTGTTTTATTTTAATTTTGCTGCTTTAAAAAAAATAAATATAGATAGACACATACAGAAAAATTTTAAAAATGCAGTGCAACTCCTTCAATCTTTTTGCAATTCTGCATGGTTGAACATTTGAAATGAGTTTGTGTATCACCCCCAGGCATTGATTCAGACTCGACTGGGGCAAAGCAGACTCCATGTGCTTATTTTTATACACGTCATTTGGGAAGTTATATAGCCAAGGGAACAGAAAATGTGTTGCTCCACTGCCAAATTATCCCATATCCCTCGATCAAAACGGGAGGTGATCCTAATCAACAAGTTGTGCGACCTTAGTGCAATGGCAATGTCAGGTCAACTCGAGAAAGTGAAGAGACAGAGCTAAATACAAATAAAAAGAAAGAGAGAGACAGAAAGGAAGAAAGAAACAACCAACAATCCTTATAATTATCATCATCTGCTGCTTTTCCCTCTTCTGGCAAAGAAACACTCCATCCATTTGCAGAAATCGCCCGCGGAAACGTTACATCAAAACTAATCACAACGATTAAAATCAGCTTTTCTGTGCAAGAGGAGAGTAAAAAGCAAGTTGTAGGCTGGAATGAGACTGTTTTTTCCACCAAAAAAAATCCGAAAAAATATACACGCGATATATATATGTATCTTTCTATATGCGCGTTTCGAAGGAGATCAATTTTATGCCCGTGTGATCAGTTAATTTAATTTAACTTTTATTTCGGAGATTGATTCAGACTGGAGGTAGAGACATGAGCTAATTGTATCCTGATCCTTGCCTTGAGGGGTTTCAAAGCCCTGGAGCAACTATTCTCTGTATTTTGCTCTGTCTACCTTAGCCAAGCTATTGCATTTCTCTCTGGTGTAGCGAGGAGAGCAGACCGCTGCCGGGAGAGAGAAATATCGGAAGTGTGAGTTGTGGGGGGAAAGGGGAGAAAGAAGGGGGAAAGGAAAGAAAGAAAGAAAAAAAAAAAAAAAAAAAAAAAAAAGGAAGGGGGGAGAGGGGAAAAAAAAAAAAAAAGAAAAGAAAAAAAAAAGAGGGACACTTTGGCGGCTCCGATGTTCCAGGTAAGGGCTGCTCGGGATTGTTGTTGTTTGCAGCGGAGGGTGCGGAGGGACTCGGGCGCCTCTCGCTTCCACGCATGTGCCGGGCGCTCGCACCCCGCGCGGGGACGCGGCGCGGCCGCCTCGCCCGCCGCGCTCCCCCGCGCAACCCGCGCCCCCGCGCAGCGCCGCGGGGAGGCGGGCGGCGGCACGGAGGGAGCGGGAAGGAGGGAAGGAGGGAGGCGGCCGCGCGGGGGGCGCCTCCTTTCCCCGCCGCCGCTGCTGCCATGGGGGGACTCGGGCGGCGGCGGTGTGCGCGGGGCGGGGGGGAGGGAGGGAAGGTGGGGGGATGTGTTCAATTTAAACGTGAGTGTTTCCGCGCTGGGGCTGCGCGCCCGGCATTGTTCTCGCCGGGCTGCGGGAGGGGGCCGCCATTGTGTGTGTGTCTGTGTGTCTGTGAGAGCGGGAGGCACCTTCCCCCGTGCCCGCGCCCCCTCCGGAGCGCCCCGCGGCGCCCTTTGTTGCCGGGGCGGCGGAGGGAAGGGCGGCCCCGCGTTCTCCCTCCGCGCCGGGACCGTGGGTGCCCCCCGGGACAGACAGCGCTGCCCCGTCCCCTGTGCCCGACGCCGGCCCGGATGAGGGAGCCGGGTCCGCCGGCTAAAAAAAGAAAAAAACCCAAAAATTAAAAAAAAAAAAAAAATTAAAAAAGAAAAAGGAAGAAGAAAGCAAGCCGCCCGCCGCCTGTTTCCAATCAGCGCGGTACAAGTTTATGGGAGCGCGCCCCGCGGGCACCGAGCGTGCTCGGACTGTTCGGGGGAATTAAAGATGGGCGAAACGCTTCGCTCTCTGGGCGGCGGGGGCTGCCGAGGAGCGCGGCTGCTCCCGGGAAGGGAAGGGAAGGGAAGGGAAGGGAAGGGAAGGGAAGGGAAGGGAAGGGAAGGGAAGGGAAGGGAAGGGAAGGGAAGGGAAGGGAAGGGAAGGGAAGGGAAGGGGCCGCCCGGTGCCCGCAGGCAGCGCCCGGTGCGCGGGGGGGGCGCGGTGCGGCCGGTGGCTCCCGTAATTGTTGTTCCCGGTCAAGAGCCTGCAGGAAAAGCTGGGCCTGGACCGCAACTTTCCAGCTTCAGCTGCCCCCGAGCTCCCGGGGGCCGTGGACGGAAGGGGGCAGGGAGCTGCGGGCGTGGGGATGGGGAAACTCCGGGGTGACCGGGGGAAGCTGGCTCCTTGCGCACGCTGAGGGCGGCGGGCAAAAAGAAAGAAAAAAAAAAAAAAAAAAAAGGGAAAAAAAAAAAGGAAAAAAGAAAAAAAAAGTGTCGGTTTAATAGTTTGGGCAGCGCCCGCGGAAGGATGCTCGGCCCGCGGAAGGATGCAGGCCCCGCGGGTCGGAGGCGCTTGGCGAAAGTTCCCTTTGCCTATTCAAAATGACTGCGGTGATTTTGGTGTATTAATTGCGCCCGAAGCACAACACAAAATGTTCTAGCACACGCTAGAGGTCCCTCTCAGAGCTGTCAGACGTGAGAGTGTTTTCAGGTTGGGTTGTTCTTCATTATTTATTTTTCCCCACTTTAACTGTTTGAACAAAACCGGCTGTCCCTTCAAATGCCAGCGCAGCGTGCTTTGTTCAAATAAGGGTGAAGAAAGATTTGCGACTTTCTTGTTTGTGCCCTGGTTGTTTGGGCATCGGTTAATAAACCGCACTCTTGGAAAAACGAAGGTAAACGGTATTAATTTCATGCAGTGTTTTATGAGTTTTGTTTGAAATAGCCTCCCCGTTTGTTGTTGGGGCCAATTCCAAATTTTGTACTCGGTTTTCTCATGTGAACCCTGCCATGGAAGTAAACAGTGTAAAACTTGAAATAAGGATGCCAGGCAATGGCTTGTGGTTTTTAAAAGAGAAACATGCAAGCAAGCAAAAAGCCAAGTATTAAGATTATAAAGAGTCAATAAAGATGATGGAGGTGACTAAAAATCATTGATCCCGAGAAATTTCCATATCCATACCGTGTTAGAGAAATAATTAGTCCCCCCAATTTTCATGTATTACAACAATATTATCACTATTTTACGGATGGAGAAACTGAGAAATAAAAAGAAGGTCACTGACTTGCCTGAAGCCATATAGCAAATAAAAGATAGATCTGGAATCAGCTAGGACAGATTTAGATCTCTTGCTGATTTGTACTGCTGTAACCATTGATTTCAGTGGAATTCTTCTGGATTTAAGTCAAGTTTGGACCTTATGTGTTCCTCTGTCCCTTAGAAACACTGACTTAATGTAAGTTCCATTTTGACCATGAGTGAATTAGATGCAAGATTTTAGGGAGAGTATTTGGTGTACATCCACTTTTGGAAGACACATTACTGTGAAACTTTAGGATTCAGTTGGCTTTTGATTATTCTTCTCTTTTTTTCCCCATTACAGTTTCATTTGTCACCTCAGTGTAGTTCCCTGGTTGGGTTTTGATATTGTGGGCTTTTTTAAATGAAGGATTTCCTCATGTCTAGTGCAGTTTTTTTTACTCAGGATTCTGAGAAGCATTTCATGCTAAATGTCTCTGAATGAAGACTTCAGTTTTTTGTTGGAACACCCTAAGAACACCCTAAGATTTTGCATGAGGAAAAACTTCCATTCATTGCAGATCTCACTCAGGCAGAAATGAAAAATTGCATGAACGTTGTTTGCAAAAAAAAAACCAGGCTTTCCCCTGCAGAGTGGAAAGGCTGCATGCAGAAGACTTGCTCTTTATTGGATTATGGTAAGTTTATGTGTGGAGAAAATGCGATGTGAAGGGAAATATTCACTGATCATAACAAATGTTTGTACATTATTCAAAGTGGGATCTCCCACAATTAACGAAATACCAAATCTGCCAGTCACAGTCAGATAGCATTTCACATGAGCCTAGCTGGGAAGGAATGATAATTTCTGCTTTCTCTATTCCAACTACTTTAGAAATATTTTCAGGATACCATAAAGCAGACACAGATGTACAGATTGTGGTTGTAGTACTTTACTCTTCATCTATTTATGTGTCCTGGTATATACAAACTGCCTCCACTGAAGCACAATATGAAGTTCCTGCTTTCATGTCATCAGATGAATTTAGGAAGATGCTGGTACTTCAGGGAGCTGACATTCCCTCAAGTGTTGCTGACATCGCTGCACTGAGGGTCTGACCTGACATCCCCATGTGTGGGGAAGCAGGCACAGAATTTGGGTGTAATTAAGACTATTCCACCCCCTCCCCCTGCTCCAATTTGAGCTTATATGTCTGAAGTAGAGAGCATTTAGTTGGGAATTAGCTCTACAGAGTGCATATGGTTTGTTTAAGACCTTGTACTGGCTCCCTGGCTGAGCAGAGGTTGAACTGCCTGAGCTTTCGCCTCCTTTCTCATGTTCTGTGCAGTAAACTACTGTGCCTCACTTGCAGAACATGTTCTACTCTTCTCTTGTACCAGAGGAAAAATAATGTTGATCAGAAGCAAATTTTAGCAGAGATGCCTGTTGTTACTTATTTTGGATCCTTTTAACGCTGTTGCAGCGGAGCCAAGTTGGATCTCCTTCCAGGAAATAAATTTAGTTAGTTGTTGGTTTTTTTCTGACAGAAACATAATTCTTACTCTGAATGGAATCTTTTCTGTTGGTCTGTGTTGCATTTATGTTTTCTTTTTACAGCCTGGGTAAAATTCATCTCTGGTATAGTGCCATTGACTTCTGTGTTGTTTCACAAAGCATTAATTTGTTTTTCTGTGTTAAAATACAGATTTCTATTGTCCCGCTTTCCATAGAATACGGGGTTTTTTTTAAAGAAATAAGTTTGATTTTAGAAGGAGACCAATATAAACTGTACATCTTCATTTTTATTTTGCCCACCTTTACTACTCGTGCAGGCAGAGATCTCTTCTTTCTCTACTGGCAGAGATTAGGTTGATTATGTATGTTTAGAGAATGTCTAGGGAGGAGAAGGGAGTAGCTACTATCTTCCTAGCTGATAACACCTTCAAAAAAATCTAGAAGTGAAAGCCATTAGCACATTCCATATTGATGATGTATGCTGTAGCTTTAATAATCTTGGTTTCTCTAATGTGCATTTCAATCATGCTGTTAATGCAGTAATCAAATGAGCAACATCCCATATCCAAATGAGCCAAAGCTGATGCTGTAGAAAGTTCAGTTGTAATCCCGTGTTTATGAAGCGAATGGCTCACCTGATAACCTCTTCCTGACAGCTCCTCAGCTGGCTGCCTTCCCCCACGGGCGCTGGAAGTCAGGGTTTGATGTGGTTGGCAGGTTTGTGCAGACTTTGCAGGTGGTTTGTAGGCAGCCGAAGTCTGCAGGTGAGGGATGCAAACTTTAGGAGTGCTTGCTGGGACAAAGGACAACTCAGCCTGACAAGTTATTTAGTGGCTTTTACTCAACTAGGCTTCCTTGCCCAGTGCACTTATGGGTAAGGAAAAGCCTTTAAAAATACCCCCAAACTTTAAAAAAACACCTCTCAACAGCAGGGTTGCTTGAAGATGATAGGAAAAGGAGTTCTGTCCCACACAGGTTAATACCGCTCTTTCTGCTTCTCATTGTCAGACAGGACCTTTACACCTGTGGTTGTTCCCCCTCAGCCAGCGTTTATGACTCAGTTCTGTCTCAAACCTCAGGCTCAGGATAGGCATCTATGGGTTTTCCCTTATTTTCCCTGGCATAGTTCAGGGTGATTTGCAGGACAGAGCCACAGGCATGTGGATCCCACTTCTGACTGTGATTGTGGTTGCCTCTATCTAACAGGCTGCTGCTGTGGGAACAGAACTGCAGTACTGGGCTTTGTCAGACCTCACCTGTCAGCTTTTACTTCTCACAGGTGATCTCTGAAGCCACATCATGATGGGATCAGGAAGAAATGATGGGAGGTTGGCTCTGTCAGGCAAAATATCTCCAGCAGACAGGAGGAAATGTTAGTATTTCTGCATAAGTCACGGCTGAAACCTAATCTGTAGCACAGTGTGCATCTCCAAGCATTCATCTTTGAGGAGAGTGAGCTTGAGCTGGAACCACAGCTAGAAGGCTGACTGGGGAATGGACAGTCTGTCTTTTGAAAGGAGATTAGAAAAGGCTTGAATGTCTTTTTTAGCAATGTGCAGTCTGCAAAGTGATGTGAAAATTCCCTCTCAAATCACACAGGTAGTGAATCCCAGAGAGGAGAGAAGTAGCTATTCAAGCTAAATGACAAAAATTGTGGATATAAACTGGGCCTGTTTAGGCAATAGTTTCCCAGAACACTTTCATATGCATTATCTAGAAGATGCAGCATTTAAAGTGAGACCTTACATTTGGTAATACTCTGTTTTGTGCATGCCTTTAAAACCTGGGCTACTTGGAGAATATTGCCAAAAAGGTACCTCTGTGACCTTAGTTGTGAGTAATAGGCTATGATTGACTAAGTTTTTCATCAACGTTTCTGTCAATGGACCAAATAGCTTGCTTTTTTAAAAAATATACACATTTTTATATATGTGTGTGTGTGTGTATGTATAGATATATGTATCAACAATCAATTTCCATACCCGAAAACCACTATTTATTTTGAATATTCCTTAGGTAGAAATTTGATAAATGCCAACTGACAGAAACCTATTTAAAACACAGAATTTTTCATAGAAAAAAAAATCAGTATCTGTTTTTATAATCAGTGAAAATTTTGCATAAGTTTTGTCAATGGAAGGAATTTCTGATTTGCGCTTCACATAGGGTCCTTAGTTTATTTTCATTCCATCTGCAAAACTATTTCTCTTTCTATAGTTCTTAATTTTTTCCAAATTAAGCCTATAATGCTTACAGTTTTCCTATGATTTCTTTAGTGGCATTAACTTTATTTCCAACACTTTCTGTAAGAAGGAGGTGGGAGATTCAGCAAAGAAACATGAGCAAAAAGCCCATTTTTCTTTTTCTTACTTCCTTACAAACTTAACTTAAAAACATCCTCTCCATCATCCAGTCACCCAGTCAACTTTCAGCGTGCTGATTTGCTTTCATGTCCGGTCTGTAAATCCTGGTGGGGCAGGACCATCTCCCCTCCTGCAGCAGAGCACAATTAATTCCACAATTAATAATATCTGCTTGTCATCGGCGTTGCCAGGAGAGCAGGGAGAGGAGAGGACAGGAGCGGCAGGTGATGAGTATAATAACTCCGAGTAACTGGTGGAAGCCAAGCCGAAGCAGCTGCAAGTTTGCTTCCTAAGAGCACTTTGCCTTAAAACAGCTTTGTTTCCCTCCCTGAACTGAACTTGGCAGCGGCATTAGGTGGAAGAGGTGCTCACAAGGGGAATACAGGTCCATCAGCATGATCCCAGAGCTGCCAAGGGAAGGAGGGAGGAGCGCCCGGTTCGCCAGGACCTAGGGAATGGAATGGAATGAAATATGGGTCTCTAGCTAAAATACGATGCGAGTCTCCCCAGAATGCTTTCTTAACAAGGCAAGACTCCCCAAGAGGTTAAGTTGCCCTAACAAACGTTGATGGGCCGTTCAGCACAAGGGACCGGTGCTGAATAATTCACAGATCGTTATCGTTTCTGAAGCCCATTATGTACCCATTACACCCAATCCTTTCTAAACACTAACGAGAGATAATCCATGCGCTAAGGACCACTCACACAAGGTAAACAGACATTCCTGGCTTGCCACTAACGGGCAGGTGTGATTCCATTTATCTACAGCAGCCTGTTCTGCTCTAAGTGGGACGGCAGGAAAGGGATTTGACAGGCTCAACATCTGTATGGGAGAGGGCCCAGAGTGATGGACAGCAGGGCAGCTGTCGCAGCTGGTGGCTGTAGGTGAAGTGTAATAGATGAGTAATTGACTCTCACAATTAATAGACAAGTATAATGTATATACGTTAAGAAAAGTTTTATAGATTTATAGTTATGTTTTACCCCCTCCCGTGGTTATCAAGGGACAGCTGGAGTTGAGACATCTGGGAGGGCTGGCTTGTTAACATCTGTCTGAGGGATGTGATCGCTTTGCTCAGAGTGATGGACAGCAGGACAGCTGTCCCAGCTGATGGCTGGAGGTGAAGTCTTGGAGACCCTTACAGGAGAAAATGAGAAAAGGGCTGACTAATTGGGCAGAGGACAATTTACACCCTGGTTATCAAAGGGAGCTCACAGATGCTAGGAAGTTGGGGAGAGCCTTGAAGAATGGTGAAAGTCCAAGGGAGGAATTCAAACAGAGTCAAAAGGGAGAGCTGGGGCAAGCAGGACTCCAGCCTGTGGGGCCAATGGGTTTATTCTAGGCATTCAAGAGATGGTCACTGACAAAATTCAGGTGAAATCTTACATGGATCTGCAGCTTGGCTCTGGAGGAGGGGGAAAGAAGCAGTGGAGTTCAAGATGGCTGCAGATGTGAGCTGAGAGACAAAATGAGAAAGTGCAACCTGCCATATCCTCCAGCTTTTCCTTGCAGTGGCCTCTGTGGTACAAAAATAGCTTGGGATTCCTGGAGGTAAAATGAGGATGTGATTTTTGCTATTAGCAGAAAACTGAATTTCTGAGGCTGGTAATGCTTTTTCAAGGAAAAGACGTCTTGAGGAACCAATATGCAGGAGTGTCCCTGTTTGGGAAGAACTCTGGTCAGGAATAAAACTGTTAGCTCTTTCTCAGGGAGACAGGTGGTCCTTTCAGGGAGAACTGTGGCTTTGAAGAAGCATTTTCTTTAACTCAAAAATCTGTGCTTATTACTGGCTGCATACAGTCTTTCCTTTTTTCTTTATTCTTCCTCAAGTACTTGCATCAATGTCCTGCAACTGAGAGTTCCACAGGTTGCTGAGAGATAAGCTGTGGAGTGATATCCTTATTCATTTATAAGCTAATGTCTTTTTTAATTCCATTAGGTGCCCTCTTGTTTTATGAAGGGCATCTGATTTCTCCTTCACACCATTCATTATTTTATATACCTCAATTCCATCATCTTTTACTGTTTTCCTTTCTAAATGAAATAGTTCTGGTTTTAATCTTTTTGTTTAGAAATACCCCCACATGTCTCTAATCTTTTTTGTTGCCTTTAGCTATCTAGTGTAGCTATCTATCACTCCCATCTTGCTTCTCACTGGATCTTTTAAAGCTAGTTCCAAAGTCATCAGTGTGAAAGAGACTGAAGGATTGTATTGTGGTTAAAGTACATTACTGAGACTCCAAATTTCTTCTTCCAGATCTCCTGCCCTATGACCTTAGACTAATCACTTGGCTGCAGAGTTCCACAGTTTCCCTTTTAGTTCCAGAAAATACAACAGGGAAATCTCAAGCAATATATGTTAAGTGTTTCTCCATGTCTAGATGGAAATTATTCTAGATGCATAGCCATGTTAAATGTAGTGGTTTTGGTTGTTTTTCCTCAAGGCAGCTGCATGTGTGTTGAAATTTGTAACTTCTCCCTAACTCTTTGATTGTATGGTGCTTGACTGTTTCCTATTTGTTACACTCCTCTGATATTAGGTTCCAAACATATTCAATTAAGTAATTTCTTTTTTGTTATTTTATGGTGAGCTTCGTATGGAAAGTATGAGTTGCTGGCAATTTGGGCCAAACAGACATATGACTTTCATGTATCCTTGGGGATTTGGAAAGTCAGCGCAGTTCTGACGAAAGTGAAAAACAGGATGGAATTCTGACTTTTTACATGTAGGACACAGCCTGTTCCTGGGAGACACAAGGTACGCCCAACTCCCACTCATACTTCCCACGTGTGGGATCTGGACCAAGGTATTGCTGGCTTGCCTCCAGCCTACGCAAACTGATTATCCACAACCTGTCAAGGCTCTTAAAAGGAGCATGAGACTCACCCATCTGACGTTTACAGCAGGGCCTGGCTGTTACATATTTTTAGCACCTCTGTCACTCTCCAAAAGCCCACATCAGGTCTGCACACCTTGCTGCCTGGGTGTGGCATTTGGTGCCTCGTTTCTGGCACACAGGAGCCAGGAGCACTCCGGATGGGTGTACATGGGGCTGTCACAGCCCCACACTCCAAGGAATCTCTCCAGCACACACCTTCCCAAGTGTCATCGCTCGCTGCAAAAAGGTCATGTGTCAAGCAGTGGGAGGAGAGATCTATGAGGTGTCTGAACTATAAAACCTTTCTTTTAAAATCTTCTTGTGCCACAAAAGATGCTGGAAAAATGGAAAAATACACTTTGATAGGATACTATTCCAGCAGAATGACAAAAGCAAGCTGCTTTGACATTTGTAGCATAAAACTAAGGAAAACTACGTCGTTCTTTACACTGATTTATTTTTTGTCTGCTTGTTTTCCCCCTAGCCCCATAGCTCCTTTTTTTTTTTTTTTTTTTTTTACTTGATGTCCCTCTTTCCCTTTGTAAACAGATAGTCAGCTCCTGCTTTCATGAAGCCCCCAGACAGCACTGTCTGCTCCTTCCACTGGAGCTCAAGCCTCTGTACATATTCCTGTGCAAGCCCAAGGAAATTTGGTGCTCTTGTGGTCTCTGTGAAAAGAGGCCAATCCTGGAAGACTCCTGATAACCCCATTCAGGTCAATAGCCTTGTTTGTGTGATTGAGGATAACACATAAGGATGCTCAGGGGTGTTGAGACATCAAGAATATTTGCAGCTTTCAAAAACAAAAAGGATGGTTTGGATTTTGGTGGGGTTTGCAGTGCTTTGTTTCCCTTATGCCTTATAGCTGGCATTTTGTCATAGCCTTCTGCTCACTTGCATTCCCATGACACATGAACATGCTCAAAAAAACTTCCTGTGAGAAGTCAGTGGGCTTCATTAAATTTTCAAAGTTTAGAGCTGTGATCCTCTTTGCCCCTCTCCACGGGCGGCTGGTCCTGCCAGATTCTGATTGCTTATGTGAACATTTGATAAATCTCACTGTGGACTACATTTGCTCTTTCACCCAAACAGTCATCACACACATTTTCCTAACACTTTAAAATTATGCCTGCCAAACATTTTCTGATGTAAAGTTAAAAGCCATCTATTACTGAAGTGATTTTTCAGCCCTTGTGGGCATGTTTTTCTTTCTTCTTTTTTTTTTTTTTTCCTTCTTGTGTAGTTCAGATAGTTTCAAGCTCTTTTAAACAAGCTGCCAAGGGTCAGTTTCAAAAAAAAAAGTCTTCTTTAGTTTTCTCCTAAAAAGTATGGTGGTGCTGTTGTTTTCTTTTGTGCAACCCCTTTCAAAGCTGAATTCCAGTGAATGTAGTGTTGTCGTATTGCCATGGCCACAGAGGACTTAATATAAAGCTGGAGATTGCTGCTTATTCTCTGTAAAGGTGTCAGTCCTGCACTTGCATCAGGAAGGAGACTTTTCCAATTGACTTCAGTCAGCCACAGCCAAATAGGGCCCACCCCACCATGCTGAAGTTGATGACACTCTCTGAAGTTGATGACACTCTCTCTGAAGTCAATGACACTCTCTCTGAAGTCGGTGACACTCTCTCTGAAGTGGCCTCCACCGTGTGCAGTGACTTTTGTGCCCTGCTGTGCTCCTGAGATGCCCAAACTGGCAATGAGGTTTGAAGGATGCACAGCTCCCCCCTGGCTGCCATGTTCCCTGCGGGGAAGGGAAGTGGGATGGAACTGGATCCAACTCATCCAGACTTGGAGCACTCCCAGGTTCCCCAATCTAAGATGGACCTGTGTGAATTTGGTTGCATCTTTGCAGTCCAGTGATCTGGTGTCACTCATAGCCAGGCTCTACATGCAAACTATTTGTTCATAGTCAGAGCTTTGCCTGACCCTTTCCTAATTTTTCCTCCCTGTACAGATCATATTCCTCCTGTCAGTGAGTGAGCAGAAGGCAAGATGTCACTTCTTTCCTCCCTTTCCTCCCCTTCTCAGTGCTCCGGGCATTTTCCTTTAAATGCTTCTATTTTTCCTCTGGGTTCCAGAGCTGTGCATGGTTTTTGAAACTGATTAAAGCAGTTTGTCCTACCATGGCAGAGAGATGCTAAAACAAAGCATGTGTGTCTCTTGGTCTTGAACCAGCATTTTTCTTTTTTCCCAGCTGCTTGTTTAGCAAACATGGTTAAACAGGATCATGGTGTAAAAAAAACAAAGCAACTCTTACCTTTCTGGATACCACCAGCCTGATAACACACCCAGCTTTTACCCAAAACCCTGCTAGTGCCCTTGAACTCACTGAAGCCTGCTGCAGCATCGAATGGTCTGACCAATCTGAATTCATCATTTCCCTTCAAAGCGCCTTGGCAGGACCTTTATTTGAAATCGTATTTGTTGCTTGTTTGTGTCACAACTGCACTTCATGCAGTTTCTGGAAGTGTAGAGACTTGGGTCTGGGCCAGTCCTAAATAAAGAAGCTACTACACAATTACCCCCCCAGCCTGCTCAAAGACAGGAAATACAGAACATCATATAAAGCCTCCTCGGGTGCAGATAGAAGCCTAATAACAATATAACACTTAAACTGCGCTGCAATTAAAATATAATCCTTAAAATTTCTTGCATTTGGAGGGAAGAGAGAGCTGGACAGAAGTGCAGAGAAGGAGTCAGAAGTGGAGTCATTACAAACCCTCAACATGGAACTACTTAAGCTTACCATAATTGCATCACAGAAGGTATGCATACCCTGAAACCAAAAAGGAAGCAGGAAGGCTAGAAATAACAAACACAGCATGATGAACCAAACAGGTAACCTTCAGGAAAAGGAAATCTAGCCCTGGCTAACCCAAAAGACAGGAACGTAAAATGGCAAGGGAAAAGGAAGGAGAACTGAGAGGATATTTCAAATGCAAAGAGACACATTTCTACAAACAAATGAGAAATTAAAATATCTAAAACAGAATTAGTGAATATGCTGGATCAAAGGAGCAGTTAAAAATGACAAGCTACAATTGTAGAGACTACATTATATCCTCCCATCAGTCTTTACCAATTGAAAATGCAGTCAGTCTCTAGATATTCCATTTAATTACTGTAGATGGGTGCCTGTCAAACACTGAGGTATCAGAAGAGAAACTGTAGGATTGACATGCTAAAGTAACAAACCTCCCAGAGCAGATGGCATCAATCAAGACTGATAGCTGTTAACAAAATCATGCAAGTTCCCCTTACAAATAGGCTATTCTGCTATACCAAAGCAATGGATCATTGCAGGTATTTTACTTTAAAATCAGGATCATCTCAACCAAATGAAAAAGAAACAAATATTGAGGTATATGTTAGCAAACTAAAAAAATCTTCTTAATGCTAAGCATGGCTGATCCAGTAACAGTAAAACATGCCTTTTATAATTTTCTAAAAAAATCTTGAAGTTCTCAGTGATTATGGAGAACCATTTAATATAAAGTTTTAAGGAAATTTCAGAAAGTCTTTGATTATTTATCTCAGAAGATGTTAAGAAAATCTAAATCATGAAGTGAGATGTGAAATTCTGCCCTAGATCTGTTTTACAAAACAAAGGAACTGTTGCAGGAATGAAAAATGAAAGGTTGGCAAGGAAGCCAGTAGAATGCTTTGATGAATTATCAGAACAATAAGGTGGGACATATAAACATATCAACATTGGGAAAATTATCTGGCCCCTTGGTCATCCAGGGAGAGATGACTCTGAAAAACTTGGGGTACCAAATAAACTGAGTTGAAGAGGAAAGTGGCATTAATTTTATTGCTTTGCCAACATGGAAAGTGCCAAATATGAGAGGAAATATTTTGTGTTCTCTGAAAACACTCTCTGGTTATGAAAAACCTCTTAAACCCTCTTACTTACTGGTGCTCAGTCCCTTGAAGGCAAAGCTGGAGAGGCTCCAGGCAGCACCAGAGCCTGGAGGGCAGCGAGAGGGGCTCCCTTAACACAGGCAGGCTCCTCACCCGAGTGAGCTGGTCTGGTCACCCTGCTGAACAAGAGTTAAACACAGAATGGACCCAAAATGCACCAAAAGAGCTGGTTTGTTGAGAGAGGAGACAGAACATATCGTAAAAGTAAATTATATAATCAATTGGGAAAATAAATTCAGTCTTTCATTTTGCTCCTCCACAATATTAGGAAATGTTTTGTGTAGCAGTGTTAGTTTGTAAAAAAAACCCCAGTGTTATTCCTTGAAGATTCAGGGTTTTTTTAATTCTTGGCTAGAACTGGCTGCTGCATCACTCCTACCTATTTCCATGTTTATTTCCATGTTTATTTCCCTGCCTTTGCATACTGAACCAGCCAGGGCAATGATCTCACACAGATCAGAAATGCAAAAGGAAACATAAAGCCAGAAAGTCTACAGCTGATAAGCAGAATTCCATTTTGATACTAAATGGAAACTCCATGGTGCAGGATGGAGTAGATGACCTTTAATGATCCCTTCCAACCCAAACTATTCTATGATCTGAGGATTCTATAACAGACAGCAAATATAATTGAGCTCAGCATGGACTGGCACAGTGAGGTTCACCCAGGGTTGGTCTTTAGGAGAGAAGGCTGTACAAAAATGGGACTTTGTGCCTTACAACAAAGCTGTGATCCAGTTTTAAGGAGAACTGTACTGCAGCCTTCACATTTTTTTCCTATAAAAATGACTAAATTTTGTAATCCAAAGGTTCCTTTCACTGCTCTTGTGCATTTTCCTTCCCTTACTCCTGCAGTGATCATGTTCTGCTGCAAAAAGTGTTCGGTTTGTTATGAGTCATTTGGAATTTTGTCAGTCCTGGAGTGGGCAAGAAAGAAATGGAGAGATGCTTGAATAAAGAGAAATCCTCATTTATAGAAATGAATAGGACATGATTAAAGCAGTGAAAAAGTTCCTTTCATCTCACACCAAATACAGTATTTGTGGGATGTCAGGATTATGAATGTCTTGTGAATGACTGAAGTTCAAAATGCTTCTATCTGTAATTTTGGAGCTAGTGGGTCAGGAGTCACCAGAGGAAATTACAGAGAGGGAAATAATTTAGAGAAGAAACTTATGGCGGAAATCACAGCAGAGAAACAGAATTTAGTTTCAACATACAGTACATGCTTTAGTCTGCAAGCTAATAATCATATGAAACCTCTCTGCCTAACGTGATCTACAAATAAAATCCATTTAATTCCTCCACCTTTCCCTGGCAAAGAGTAACATTACAGGTAAAATGGTAGATACCTTCAGGGTGATATTACCAACACTGATTAATTTTTTTTATTATCTAAAACAAAACAAAACGGAAAAAAAGAGATTGCATTTTGTTCTTCTTAATCAATGTCCCCAGTGGATGCTTCTGATCTTCTCTAACAGAGTCTTTTAGAAGAAACTGCATTTGAAAGCCCAGGACTTGATTTTTGTTTTTTATAACAGGACTGATAATCTTAGGTGCAAAGTTGCTAAGCTCTGGTGGTCTCTAAATCCTGAGATTCCAGAATTTAGAGGCCACCAGAAAACACAAAACATTCAATATCCAATGCCTTCCCACAAGCTCTCCTGGGCTAACACCTCTTGCTGTGTGTACAGGAGAAAGTGAAAAGTCACATTGCACAGTTTTCTGTTCACAAGCACAGACTGTGTAACCTCCACAGCTTGGTGCACATCTTTGTGTATTCTGGGATTAATGAATGTGGCATTCATATCTGCCAGTCACAAAACAGCAGTTTGCAAGCTGCTCCAAGCATCCCTGCCTGTGCCAGGGTTTTATGGAGGTGATCAGAACCTCACAGGATCAGACATGCTGGACAAAAATTGCTATATTTAGCTATCCATAGGGAGTTCCCCTGTTCCCTTGGTTATCTAGTACATCTGCAACTAGATGTAATACTGAAGGCATTTTCAAGTGTTGTCAATAACTTCTTCAATCCATAAACTGATCAGAGAGCAGGGTAAAACTCATTGCTAAATACAAAGCACAACTACATCCCAGCAGACTGGCAAACAGAACAGCAGGAGTCACTGTCCTAAGGCAAAGAAATGAACACCAAGGTCTGTCCAGAAGTTAAAACAGAGCAGGTGGAACCTTCCCTAGTCACTCACAGGGAAGGACGTGGTTGCTAGTGCACCATGCATTTGTGAATGGTGGGAGCATTATGAGCAGACAGTTAAACAAGGAGATGTATTTTTGTGCTCTGTTCTGAGTGAAATGAGAGAAACAAGTTCCCAGAAGACACAGAGAGTCAACTATAGAAGTTGTGGATTTGTTTTCACTGTGCTCAGAACCTTTCTTTTGCTATGAGCAGATGATAGCAAAGTCATCGTAAAAATGATGATTATTTGAATAGAAAACCCACAAATTAATATAATGTTAGTAATGATATTGGCCACCTATCCTGTTGCATTTTTTAACAGCACATTTCAAAATTTATAAAAAAGAGGTGTTTTACTTTGAATGTATTTTCCAGAGAGGAAAACTGCTGCACAAAAGATGGAGTGACCTATCCAAATTCAGCCAGGAGGCAATTGGCTGAGTCAGGAATAGAAACCAGAGAGCCAGTCCAATGAGGAAGGTATCCTAAAACAAATGGAACCAAGCAGAAATGGGAACAATGTCCCCACATTTCAGCAGTGAGAAGTGCCAGCTGCCTTATTCACCATTTCTTTAAAATATTAGCACACACCTTTTTTTTTTTTTTTTTTTTTTTTTTAAGATGAGTATTTAATTAATTACTGAACTGGCTCTGCCATTCCTCCACAGAATGAAAACAAGCACTTAAACAAGTCTCTCCTGTCAACCCCACCCAACACCTACTCAGTTACAACAGATGGATGAGTGCCACAGACCAGATGTCAAAATGATCCCAAATTTGAGGCTGCACAAGAAACTGTAGCATGCTGCAGAAAAGAACTGCTCCCACAGTAATATTATTGAAATGCCAGGTTGCACTTATCCCTCTTAGAGGTGATGTGCCCAGAACCCAGACAGCAAAGGCTGTAGCTGCTGCCACAGCCTCCCGAAATCTTTCCATCTCTTTTGTAGTCTTGCCTAAATTTTGTTGTCTTCTGAAAGTGGGAAGGTTTGCTGGGAAAGGAGATAGAAATATCCTGGCTGGAGTCCAAGAGGGATGAGATGAGTGTCTCCTCTCCTTGGAACAGCTTTGAATACACCTGCTTTGTAAGTACCTAGTAAATAGGGCTGCTTAGGAGGCTCCTGGATGCCCTTGGACATCAGCCTTGAAGGACAGGTGATCTCTCTTCTGAGACACTTAAGGTCTTCTCCTTGAAGAGATTCAGATGTGGTGTGGACAGGGATGTATGTATGTGAAGAAGGTATGAAGCTTTGACATTTACATAGGTGCCAGCTTCATTCAAATGCTTTATGTAATGTTGTATCCATTGGCAACTTTAAGCCTGAAGCAGTGTCACCTTCTGCGCAAACCTGCGGGCCTTGAGGTTGGATGGATGGCCCAGAGTTACTGGGCTTACCAAGGAAATTGGTCACCCTCTGGGTCTGTAGCTTGGCGTGATGTCCTGAGCCAGGAGAGCCTCCCTGGAATTGTGGAGCATCTGTAGTTGATACAGAACAGTTCAGATGAGCTCCAGACATGCCTTTGCAAGCCTACTTTGACTTCTCCCAGAGCAACAACTCTTGCAAACAAAAACTTGTTCAGTGGGACTGGCACACTCATCCCAGAGCCCTGCCATACTCTCAGCAGTTCAGATAGGAAATATGTACAAAACACTTGTCTGACGAGAAAAGGTCTGTCAAAACTGAAGGTTTTTGCAGGAATTTTTCAGTTTTGATTAAATCACAAAGGGCAAACCCTTCTTGGTTAAACTGAGTGGACAAATGATCTAGAAGTACCAAAAGTCTGCTGATTTGAGCAACTACATAGGAGAGCCTAAACACCTGGAACCTGTATGAGACAGAGGTTCACCCTTCAGACCTGAGAATGGTTTTCCTTTTGTCCTAATGGGGATTTGAAACCTCAAAACTATAATTTCCCAGATGTGTATTTGTTTCTGTCACACTGTCCCTATGCTGGAAGAAGTATTTTGGATACAGGAAAGGGAATCCAGGGAGATCATGGATAACACTGCTTTACCAGTTTTAATTTTGAACCTCTGAGTGTCTCTATTTTCCAGAGTATTTAGCATTTTGCAGCATTCTGCCCCAGTTACATGTAATGAGCACTTAGCTCTTTCACAAATCTCAAGTCATTACAATCAGACACCTACGGCAAAAAAAAGTAGAGGGTTTTTGTGCCCACTTTATTTGGTTTAAGTTGCTAGTCCAGTACCCTTACACAGAAACTTTGCAGCAGAGCCAGGGATATAATCAAAGGATGTATCTTCACCTCCAGGCAAATCTGAGACAAACTGTCGGACTGCAGATGCCTATTCAATGAGTCGCATCCATCCTGGGCACTGAATGAGGCAAAGGCCCTCTAGAAAAAGGAGGATGTGATTAGATCATTAAGTGCAAAAGAAAATGTGGCAGTAGGAGAAGCAACATAGCTATGCTGGCTTTAAGCTAATTAGTGGCGAAACAGATTTATTTTAGCTGTGGCTGCATGGAAGGCTCTGGTGTTGGGTAACTTGTATTAATGTCACTCCTATAGTTTGCTGAGCAGACTTACCATATTCTCTTTGGTGCCCACAAACTCTCAGCAGCATAAGAGAGTCAGGATCCCTTTTCAGATCAAAGCTTAATGATCTTTCTGCTGCCTTATCACGTTCTCTTTATTTTCAGCACACGCATGGGAACACACAAGGCAGGCATGGCCTGAAATACCAAGGCAGTAAATGTAAAATGGTGGCTGGTTCTTGGCAGCGGAGTCAGGAATTCAACACGTTTTTAATATTCTGTAAGACCTTTGTTTTCCAACACTAAAGAATAGAATCTAATCCAAAATCCCTACAGTGTCTCTGTGCATCCCTACATTTTTGATATTATGTCCATAAGGCACAAGGAGCTAATCCATGTTATTCATTAACTGACTCCAGAACAATGACATGTGAGTGCAAGTTCTTTGTGGATATTGGACCTCATTACTGTGCTCCTTTTGGAACAGTGACCTCACCATTTTGGCTTGTGTTGCATCAACACTATCTAACACTGTAGCAATGGAGGTACCAGGGGATTATATACATGGTTATTGAATTCTCTGTGCTTTAGTAGAAGTTTTTATGTTGCATAATTTTGCAAGACAAAATTTTGCAGCTCTGATTCCCAAGATGGAAAGCAGTTTCTGTCATCTAACCCAAGACCAAGGAGGTGATGCCCACTTGTATCTTCACATCAGTGCAACTGTGCTAACAGTGATGAGTCTCTATCAGTACAATTGTTGGGCAAAATAAAATGAAAACTTCCCCATTAATCGGTCACATTATTAAAACTGTCAACAGGCAAGTCCTGATATAGTAAAGGAAGCCTAGTAACAGAGGACAGGAAGGGACATGGGAGATCTTCTAGAGTTCTGTAGTTGATATTTTGTACTAGTTGATTAGCAGATCACTAGAACTTCTTGGAATAAATATTTTCTTTGTGACACTTATGTTTGATAAAGTGTTGGAGAAGGAATAGTACAGGAATAGTAAAGAAGAGCACCAAGCAATGCACATTGACTCTTTAGGTAATGATGATACCTAGGAGTCAGAAAAGAAGGGATGGTCTGAAAAAGAAAGGAGGAAAAAAAGACAATGGAAATGTGAGGCATAAGACAGCAAGAAGTTACTTGACAGCTGAAATGTGCCAAATATGTGTCTCTGGACTGCCCTAAGTTCCCAGTGAAGCCCCCAAGAAAGGGTGCAAATCAGAGCTTGAAATGTTTTCTATCAATGCCCTTCCCACCCATGGTCTGTTGCCAGAGCTAGTTATCTACCCCTTATCATCCAGCAGCCCTTCAGGAGCCCTCGCTGAAGGCAAAGGGAAGGAGCATCTGAGGCCATGGTTTCTGTGGCTCAGAAGACTGATTTCCCTTCATTTAAGGATTAATGTTTTTCACAGTTCTAAGGATGACTGCTCAAATGTTCTTAATCGTGTGTGTGCTTGCCTGATGGGAAATGTGCAAGAGCATTTGGGGACTGTGGCATTGGTACATGGCAAATGGCCATTAACAGAACAAACTTTGCCTCTGGCAGATTAACTTTGCCCAGAATCCTAGAGGCGTTTTTGTGTTGGTGGTGGTGGTGGTAGTGGGTTTATTTTAAAGTGAATTTATTTGATGAAATAAAGGAAATTGAGAATATAATTTCAGAAGTTTTGTGAGGATGGAGTCCTTCTTCCCTGACATGTGCACTTATTTTTCAATTCTGCTTTCCCATTTCTGTTTGCCTAGGCATTGGCCTGCATCCTTTCATGTGTATTGCCTCTGATGTCTGACTCATTATGGCAACAGAAATGTTGATGCCAGACCCAGAAGCAGTACTTAAAAACCTGCTATTCTCTCTCCTTCAAGCTCAAAGCTAACCCAGTTTGTGGCAAATGAATGAAATGCAATCATTTGGCACCTTGTCCATGCATCAGTTTGGAAACATAGGACCTTTCTCCTCTGCCCTTCTGTGTCTTTTTCTATTTGACCAGGCTGCCATAAAGACCAGTAACTCTGGGGTGTGGAGTTTAACGATTGAAAAATAAATAACTGGTTTAGTGCATTCTCTCTTGTGTTGCCAAGCCTCTCCTCTCACCTCCTAATATGTTTCCCATTGTCTCACATCCAGGATTAAAGAGATTCCTGGATTTAAAAGGGGAAGAACAATCATCCTTTATGTTTGGGATGAAGGATACTTAGCCTTTATGTTTGAAGTGGAGGATAAACGGATAAGGCAGTAAGAGAAGGGAAAGGTAGAACAGGACTTGAAAATTATTGCAGCCTGAAAACTCAAACCCAGAAGTTAAGTGACTACTCCCAAACACACTATTTGAAAAATAATCCAGGTTTCATCTCTTTCTTCATGCTTTGTTTTGGAACATCATGTTGTCATGAATACCAGAGATTAGCAAGAGCTGGGCACTGTTTAACCCAAACATCAGCAAGAACACGTGGCTGAAAGCAGAGAAATTCCCCCACACATGGCTAAGGACAGCAGTCCTGGCAGGACTGCAGTGCTTGGTGCCACCTTTGGTAGAGCATTACAATCGTTGGGCACCATGTGCCAAAGTGAGGAGCTGGAACCTCCTGAGGAAGCAGGCAGGGTTATAGAAAAATTAAGAAACTTGGAGAAAGAGGGATAAAATCATCCTGTCTTTCCCACAGATATTACTGCTGTTTGTTCAGCTGTTTGTGTGGGCCCATAGGAACAAGAGAGCAGCCAGGGATTCTCCCAGAGAAGTGTGGGAAGTCATCTATCATGAGATGTAATCACAGCTCAGAGAGGAAGGGGTTTTTCTTTTCACCTGCTTTGAAGTTGACAGCCATGCAGTGTTTTATTTCCTCCTGTTTTCCACAGGATTGCAAAGGAGAAGAGATAAAGCAGAAGCAGGAGATTGTAGAAGGCATGTTCAGTGTAGCTTCACCTATCAGTTCAGTGTATTTTCTGCACCACTTTTCCCTGTCTTTCATCTTTCCAATCTCTCCTAGCAGAAACATAGGAAACAGTTAAGGCAGATGGGTATGTGATTCTGCTCATTCCCAAAGGAAGAACAGGTGGTGAGGGAAAGGGCATGGGAGAAAGCATGATGTGATTTGGAGAGAGTGGAGGATGAATGAGGAGGGGAAGCACTCGCCAAGCTGGGACTGATGTGTAGCATTTCAGTTACCTGTCTATGATGCACAAGGAAGAGGGGAAAAACTGAGGAGTTTATCTTAGAAGAGTAAGAAAGAAGAGTCCCAGGTGAAGGATAATTATCAGCTGGATTTACCAGCTCAAGACTGCTCTGTTGACAGTGGCATCAAAATTAAATTTCTAGTTTCTTTCAACTGGAGTGAACAAAGAGAAACTATTACATTTTGTACCCCTTTGAGAGTTGTAAATACGACAAATGAGAGAACCCTTGGTGTGCCTTAAAACAGAATTTTTGTTCACTTTCAGCCACCTTTGGGGCAAAGTGGTCCTATCTAATGAAGGTAACTGCAAGATATGTGCTGCTTGGAACCACTGTTTGGAGTCCTTATCAGGTGTCCCAGGAGAAATCCTCTCTGCAGGCACAGCAAATTTACTTAGGCTTCACCTGTGACTCCAGGAGTTTGTCTTGAGAGAAGGTTGCTGGAGGTTTTGAACAGAGCTGACCCAAGGCTCTAACAGCACAGAAGCTGCTGAGGGCAGCAGATTGCCTTGAGGAACAAATCAGCTCTGGTTCCAAGTCTGTGTCATCTGTGCTAGAGCCCTAGAAAATGAAACTTGCTCCTGCTGCTGCCTTCACCAAGGCAGAGTCACTGCTGGGAGGGAAAAGAGGCAAATCCCACCTCTTGTCAGCTGTGGGATGAAGGAAATCTGGTTCTGCAGCATCCTTTTATGCCTCTATTACATCTGTCCCCTCCCTTTTCTGTGTCAAATATGCTCTTTCCCTGAACCTTGTCCACTCCTGCCCTTTACTAGGACAAGAATTCAAATTTAGTTTTGCTGCTGAGAATAATTCACCTGTTTTGGATATAGAGCTCATGAATATGCCTGCATGTGCCAAAGGAACATAAATGGATCAGGGCTACAGGAATGCTGCTACAGTGACTCTTTCTATCCGCTCGGTCTGCTGACGGGGAGAACTGCAGGCAACCAGACCACATCTTCCTCTGTTAAATGCTCCTCTCAGCAAGATTTTGGAGAATTGCAGACTGATTGATAATAGGATGGCCTTAGGGCTCTAAGGGTTTGGCTAACTGCCAACAAACTTAGAGGGCACACAGAGATTGTTAGAGAAAAGCACAACCTGAGTGGGAGTAATTTCAGCACTATTTAAAGTCCTTTTGTGGTACAGCTTCAGCTCCCCACCTTTTCCTGTTGTTCCTTGTTGCTCCATCTTGGTTAACCCAGCCCAGCCCTGATATCCCAGTATCAAATCTCTTCTGATACAGCAGTGGCAGTGGTTCAAAAGGAGCAAGACAGGGTGCTAATGGATGAAAGAGCCATCTGTTTGGTCTGGATTTCTGTGGGGTTTGGTTGGGGTGGTTTTTTTTGGCAAGGGGGAGGTCTTTACTCAAGAGGAATGTCTGTGGTGAAATTTTACTTCTCTCTGTTATGACTTTTAAGTTATAATGAGTCAGACTAGTTGTCATGAGTCCAAGAAGAGTTCCCCTCAACATTGCTAATTTTGCTAATGTGGTGGTAGATTTTCTAGAGTTCTTGCTCTCTCCTAGGAAAATCTTCATGACCCTGAGCTCTGTATCCACATTAAGGTCTCACATATATCATTAGGACACAGCAGCAGTCTTGGCATCCTTGCAGTTTACTGAGAATGTCCTTTAAAAATATAATAGTTAGTTGAATGATGGTTGATTTCACAGAGCAAGGGGACTTTCTATTTCTTCCATGAGGAAACCAAGCCAAATCTGTGATTCAGATTATTCTACCGGAAAGTTTTTAGCTCTTGTGCCCAGATTACTAATATTTTCCCCCAAGGTGTATGCATTTTGCAGCGAGCACAAACAGAGTGGCATGGATCACCAGAAGCTCTCAGATGACTGCAAACAGCTGAGACAGAATTCTCCTTTCCCCAGTCTATTTGCTAAGCCTTATTCTGTTGGCAGATTCAACAGAGTCAACCCAGGCAGTGTCAGCCCAGAACAGAAGGATGTTCTTCATGGCTGGATGCAAAGAGACAGGTGCAACCAGTGGTCTTAGATTCTCTTTTCTTGCTTTTGGAGTGTTTCTTGAAGTACTTTGCAGGATTAGGTAATAGGTGCTTTATAAGAAATAGGTAATTTCCACATGATAAAAGTTTGGTCTTCATTATCCAGCCAAGTGTCTTCAAACTGGTTATGCCAATGCAATTAAATCCCTGCCCATTTCTGCATACTATTCTGTGATTTGGCAACATTTTACACACACTTGAGAGATACACTCTTTTAGCACTGTGTAAAACAATTGTGTCATCAAAGCCAGAAGTTTTATTAACTGTTTTTGATTGTTTCCTTATTTCTATTAGTCGGTTTTCAGCTGAAGTGGTTTGTTCCTTTGGTTTATTTTTTTTTATTCCAGCTGAAGTTGTAGAACATTCACAACATTTCCTGTTTGTTTCATGTCCTTTCTGCAAAGCAGAAGAAATTGAGAGGAACAATTCTCTCTCTGAGGTTAAAATGAAGGATAAATTTTCATATGGGCAAGTGATAGCTTGCCTATTAAAGCAATCATTTATGCATAGGACTTTGAGAAACTACTATTGTAGGACCAATATTTGCCACTTTTCATTTAAAAATGTTTTATTACTGATGTATTGTGTAGTCTGTAGTATTGTGTAGTCTGTAGTATTGAGGAGTCTTGCCTAATACAAATACCACAGTACTTACATTCAAATTATGCTGGAAAATGTTGCTTTACATTTCTGAACCTTTTAAATGGTGAAAACTTTTCTTATTTCTTAATATCAGAATTTTTCTGTTGACCAGCAGATAACACACTATAAGCTTTCAGATATTACTCCACTAATTTAGCCGAAAATACTGAAAAAGTATTAGGCTTATATATATTTGTTGTTTTATCAACTGTCACCCAGCTCCAGAGAAAGCTTAAGAGATGGAGCAGTCCTTCAGAGAGCATGAACAAAACCAGAATTCAGCAGTCTATACCTCAGGTGGGCTTTTGAGCAGCACAGAGCAGGGAGGTAGTGGCATTTGTCCATGGTACTAGGGAGAAGCTTCATGAAAGCTCAGAGTTCATGGACAAAAAGTACAAAGAAATTAAGATCTGGCAAAATTCCCCAGTGTGGAGGCGGTTTGTAGCTTCTGTGTGTGTCTGGTACTACTGCAGGGAGCTGGAATTCTCAACATGACTTCCTAGAGTAGTACCAGGCTTCTTGGACTTCACAGAGCTTAAGAGCCAGGCAGACAGGGACCCCTGCAAGGGTCAGACTCGTTCTGCTGAGCAGCCAAAAGGCCTCTGGGTTTGTGTCCTCCATACAACAGAATTTCAGCAACCCCAGTAAGTGGGAATGATTATACAAGTCCTGGGTGGACAGGCTGGCCCATGAGCATCCCACCATGTGCTTCTGGCATGATATAGCTTCAGAATTGCTTTCTCACATCCAGTGAGTTTGGATGTGATCAAACCCAGGAAGCAAAGCAGGCAGGTTCAAACAGATTTCCTGTCTGTGGATGCTAATCAGTGCTGCTGACCTCAGTAGGACATCAGGAGTTTTCTAGTTTATTCAGCTGCGTGTGGGGTTCTCCCTACCCATCCCTAATTAGCCCAGGCACTAGTGGCCAAACTGGAATTCAGTAGCCAAAATCCCGTCCCTCTCTATATGGGATCTGACAAACTCATTTGAAGCAATGGGTTAACAAAATTAATCTACAACTTCCTTTGAAATACAGTGCCTGCCCCCCAAAAATTAAAATTGTTCCAGATACTTTGATCCATTTAGCTTTACAAACAAAGCTCCTAGAATTTTGCCTCTACACTTTAGATATGACTGGCATTCCTAAGTACTTAAACTCCACTGCTTTCTGATTGAATAAAACTAGTTCTTAGAGAATATTATGAAACATTTTAGTGTAAGCCAAGCCCAATATATCTTGCTGGACAAAATAAAAGGTTGAAAATTTGGGAACTCCAGTGAAAACAGAGGAACTAAGTTGATTAAATGCTCCGTCTGGAGTTGTGCGGAACGATCCAAGGGTAACTGCTGAAATAGTAGGAGATTTTGGTAAAGTATCCAGAAAGTCATACCTATCTAGTCTTAAGGGAAAGCATAGAAAGAATGTATTTCCCTTCACTCTACTACCGTGTGCCAGAATGAGCGAAGGTCAGCTGTTCAGAAGAACACTGTGTTCACTAACTCTAATTTAATTATCTACATTAGCAGCCATGTTTGCAAATGGCTAAGGACCAAGCAGCTCCCATGGAAACCATATCAGGTGCAAGCCTGTTTAAAAGTACAGCTGGCTTAAATACCTATACAACCATTTTTAAGTGCAGAGACCTTCTGATAATCAGAACAAAAAAAGTTCGTGGTTCTGAGAACTCAAAGAAATCTGGATATGAACTTTTTGAAGTAGTTCTTTGTGATTCTCTGACTCTTCTACACATATTGCCAAAGAGGTAGCAAAACTGGCTTGTGTGTAGGATTTGGATGGTGATTTTTTGATTAAGAAATTATGTAAGGCAAAAAAGTTAGTAATTTAGAGACTTGTCCAGAAAACCAATTCAAGTTAGCAGCTCAGTTCTCAAGGCAATTTTATCTGGGAAATCCCAGGAGTTCCAACCACCAGCGTTCAGAATAAAATCTTAATCATATCTTTAAATCACAGGGATTTCTTCTTTCTAAAACTGCAAAACTGTGGCTTGCCTCCTGATTTCCAAGTATTTACAGAGAAGTAATTCAAGCTTTCAAAGCTGTCTGCCAAAGACTAATTTCAAACCTCTCAGTTCCAGCATATTGAGAAGGAAACTCCAACCAAGTATCGTGAGGCTCTGAGATTTGGCAACCCTGCCATCAAGATGCTACTGTTGAGGCCAAGTCCGTAGGAATGGCCTTGAAAGAAAGACCCTATTATCTCTCACCAGCTCTTCCAGCTCTCCATCCCCCAAGAAACTCTCAATTGGAATAGGATGCTGGGCTGTTTGCAAAGAGATTAAATTGTTCACAGCTGCTTGGGAATTAACAAACCTCCTCCTCTTTCCAGCGTATTTCTGATCCAGGTGTAGGATACCGTGTGAGGTTCTTGTAGGACCTGGAGTTGGCACAAAGAACAACGTTTTCAAGTCTGCACATATATCTGAGTTACCAGGGCTCAATAATAATTTTCTGGCAGATTAGTCCTGCCCTACAGCAGGTTTCTATGATCACTAAAGCCAGAATGAAAGCAATGGGTCTGGATTTCACACTTTATATCCTTCCACGCTGAAGCTTTGATTTTAAACACTGCTTTATTTTTTTTTCTCTCTTTTGACACTGATCTGCAAGAACAAGTGTGACAATTCACAGGTAAACAGCAGAGTAAACTGAAGGAGCAGGTCCGTAACAGACCAAGTGACACACTCATAACTTGAAGGAAATTACTCAGAATAACTCAATAAACCTTTGCCAAGATTGCTAAGGGAGAGATCAAGCACTGCAAATTGCAAATGTGACCTTGTTTTGTCCAAGGCAAAGGAAGAGCTTGTAATTTTTCTCTTGCTTATTTTAACAATACTCATTTCTACTAAAAGCAGAGTCTTTACTAGCAAATAACTACCTGCTGGTAACTGTATAATTCATGAATGTGCAAAGTCTTGGCTCTAGGATTTTTTAGATTATTTTAATTTATTTGATGATACCTTTTGTTCTGTAAAAAGAAATTCAGTTTTAGCCTTGATCTTCAAATAAGAAAACTTTGATTCATGCCCAGCTTAACCTTTCATAGATAGAAAAAAGCAAGGCTATTCAAAGCCTGGTACAATTCAGGGCTGGACAAAAAAGCTCTGCAGTTAAGGATTCTCAACAGTTGCAGAAGTGGTTTGTTGGGGTGTTTTTAATGCCAGACTCTTACAAAATACTGATGCTTACCAGATGCTAGAAGGTATTTTTCATCTATTTTATTACCTGATGCTGGAAAAAGAGAAGTATATCCAATATATCCAGTCTTTTCACTAAACTTTATCAATTTTCTTTTTCCTTTCTCTGAATTTCAAGTTTTCTACTTTTCCAGGCTTTACTCTCTATAACTTAGAATGCAGCAAAATGCAGGTGCAAACTGCAAAGAGACCTGAAAGGTCCTTTATGGCCTCTGGCTTTAAACCTCAAATGAAAGTCCTGACAGTATCCTGAGGCTTTACCCCCAGTTTCATTTGAAGACAGATACAGTGGGAACATTTAATTAATGCAAGTGGTTTTGCATAAAGGACTTCCCTTATTTTTAAATATTCTGCCACATTTTCTACCATTTTTTTCTTGGTATGAATTAAACCATGCTGATAAAGGAGGTGATAGGGTCTGGCAGTAAACATTGCAATACTTTTTTTATCCCAGCACTCTTCTTTCATATGACCTATGAATTTATTCCCTTCTACTCGAATGCTGCTTTACAAGTTAGTGTAACTTAAAATTCAACAGCAGTGGAAAGGTGGGTCTGGGTGACAGCCTGAGCAGGGCTGTGGCACTGTTTAACAGTGTGTATACACCCTCTGTGGGCTTCCTTTGAACTCACACAATTCTAAAGTTGCTTAAATTGGGTTTGTGTCAACCCAGCTGAGATAACTCAATTGAGAAGAGAAAATCCAAGAAGACAGACCATTGGTACTGGGGTTTTTGCTACATAAATACCTGAAAGGGAATTTCCAAATTCATGATGACACAGACATAATACTGGTGGAAAAGGGGAATAATCAGTTTATTTCAGTCACTAAATCAAAACAAAAGTATATTGACAGTGAATTCATTCCATAAAGAGGCTTTAAAGCCACTAGTCGACGGTCAAAAGAAGATTCCCTTTTCCATGCTGGGCTCTAGGCCAGCTGTTGTCCTGTCCCTTGGGGACCCCATGCTCTGAGAAAAGCCTGGTATGAATAAGTTCCATGGGGTATAAAGCTCTGCCTCTGGTCCTGTGCAGGAATCAGTGCTCAGCACACCTCATGGGAACACAGAAGCTTTGGGTCATGCAATGGGGATGGTGAAAGGAACCCAAGATAAAATCCATATGGGACAGAAACAAGTGGGAAAGTGCACTTTTTCAGAGTCTCATGTTATTAAATTCTTGTTTGAATTCAGGCTTTTTCCCCTTTTTTCTTAAAGCAATGTTTAAGGAGTTTTCTTAGCCAGATCTTGTTATCATATAACCAGTTGTCCCTCCCTGCATTTGTAGACCTCATCCAGCCCAGTGTGACTTCCAGCCGGAGCTCATAGCTCAAAATAAACTTTTACTGGAAGATTATGATCAGAAAATAGGATTTCTAGAACTCTATATCCAATACAGCATAAAGTTATGCTCTATTACATAGTACTTAAAACACTGTATGAAGTAAAAAAGTTGTACTTAGACCTACAACACCCGTAAGCTTTGTGGTTTCACAGGGATCCCTCTCTTTGGAGCTCCCTTTCTTGAGTTACTGGCTATGTCCTTCTAAATTTCCATCACCTTCATGTAGGATGTATGGACTCGGTTGAGAAGGAATAAAAACTAACCAGTTATCAGCCTGGGTAGAAAGAGCTCTTTCTGCCTCCATGGAGAGCAAATTTTGTGCCACTAACACATAAGGTTGCTTGGTGTCAGTAGTTCATAGAAATGATCAGACAACCACTACAGCAACTTTAACCAGCTACCACTGTGCCACACAGACCAGCCAATTTGTTTCAAGTGCCTCAACACCAGAGAAACAAAGACAAACACAAACTGAAATACAGCTAAATAAAAGCTTTAATATATCTCCTGGCAACTTACCTCCAGCACATTTTAAAAGACCCTTAAAACCTTTATGCAGCACAATGCAGTTTATTACCTGCCTCTCTCTAAGCTGTCTGACAACATAGCTCTTCCATATTTTTGGAAGCAAAAGTTCTCCAGCTGCTTGACACTGAAAATAAAGGTGATTTGCAAAGTCTTGCCTTTTAGTTTGCCAAGCACTGAATGTGTGCTTTCTTGCAAAGATGATGGCTTGGGGTTTCTCTGGTTTATTTTGAAAACAAAGCAATTGGGAAACAAATCGTGGCCTCAGTATCAGAAATATTGCTTTTGTAAAAAGAAAAAAAAAACCCAAAAAACAACAAAACAAAAAATGTGAGTGAGTAACGGCAAATACCTGCAGGGGGAAAAAAATAAAATAGGAGCATACTGGGGAAATAGGCTTTCAATTAGCATTGGGGAGCTTCACAAGGGGGCTGGCTTGATGCTGCCTTCACCTTTCACAAGGTTTGGCTGGTAGCTGGTGCTTTGATATGTGCAACTACTACTAACATTTCTTAATATGACAATCCAAGAGGTGAAATAGCTTTTGTATTTTAAAATCCATTAAGAACAGCTGCAACTTAGTGCTGATGGATACATCCTCACTTTACTAAATCAATGTCTCCTTTGTTGAGTTATATGAAGCTGTTTCATTGCCACGCAGATGGGAGATGCTAAAAAAAAAAAAAGAAAAAAAATTAAATAAAGGAGATTTAAATATGTTATAGCACACTTGTTATAGCACACTACATGTTAGCATTAGATGTCCCTAGTATGAAGAAGTAATGAAACAACTAGAAATATAATATACAAAAATAAAAGAGTAAAATAAAAACGGAATTAGCATTTGAAGTGACAGTTCTGTAATGCTAAAAAAGCTTATCTCAAAACTGCATGTTTCTGGGTGGGAGAAGGATTTCTAGGACATGCTTTTTCCCTAAGTGAATTTTCCAAGAGTCCCAAGTGTTATTTGCCTTCTAGTTCTGTAGTGTCAATATGGATTTCTCATACCAATTTCCACATAGCCTGCCCCTACAGTGAAAACATCTTATGTTTAGAAAACGTATTACCACATTTAAAAATGTTTATTGTATTTTTAACAGTAAAAGTGTATGTGGAGAAAAAGTTATTTTCTTTAAAAAATGCCTGGTGGCCAGCGTTAGGGTTAACCCACAAGCTTGTTTCAAGCAGTATTTTTTAAAAAAACTTTTCTAGATGCCTAGACAGGATCCTAAGAAGCAAACGGACCCGATGGTTTTTCTTTGCTTGTAGGCTTTTGGGGTATTCCAGTTTAGTTCCTCGTGAAGCCTCATGATGAAACACCTACCAAGGCTCACCGAAGCACGAAGGTTTAGGTGGTTGTAACGAAATAATCACTTACAGAGGCTACGGGAGAAGAAGGTTTTGTTAGTCTGAAGGAGAATTGGGCTGTGGAAAGCTTAAGCACAATAGCCGATTGTCAAAGAACGCTGCTCTAGCAAGCTCTCTGCTTGCCAGGGGCGAGCCCAGGGGCAAGAGCAGCTTAAAAAAGAAGTGAAGAAAGACCTGAAACTATTTGCTAATGTGGTAACACTACCTTTATTATGAACCAACTGACTCATGGAGGAGGTTGTTTTGGTTTTTAAACTGGCATGCTCATTCCGTGGTATATGAACTGATCTCCAAGTCCTCGTAAGGATAATCCGTGGTGAGGCCAGTCCATGATTAGTGTTCCGTGGGTATCACATCTTCTTTACTGACAGCAGTAATAAAATGTATTCTCCAAGTGAGGACAGGACCTATTTGATAATCAGCCTCAAACCTTGAGTCCTAGGGGAGAATGCAGAATGCTGTCTGTGCCTGCACGGAGCTCTCAGCAGGATAAACCTCTGATTAGTGACGTGGAGGGTGGAGTGGATGTAAGTTTAATGTTATGTGCCAGCTCACATTAGACAACCTTGTGCAACTCTGTCAGTTTTGGAATGCAGTTCGATTACCTTATCTAACTGGAGAGCTTGAACAATAGGATTTAAACTTCTGGAATACAACTGACTAGGCTAAATGCTATTTTTAGGAACATAGATAGGTAAGTTAACATATATGTATATGATTAACTTACCTATTTGCATATAGATTATAGAGGTATATAACTTATGCATGTGTCTTCCCAGTTACGGGCACCTGCAGCGCTCTGAACACCTCACTTGCTACTCTCTAAATTCCCCCTGGCTGCTGAGGTGCTTCCAGTTGATGTGTGTAATACGGATGCTCCGTATACATTTTTCCCCTCCAACCTCACTGCAAGTTCTTTATGTCCTTTATACTTACTATTCGTATACTGGGCTGCATATTCATCTGCAAGTCTGTCAACACAGTTCACCTCCCGCAATCAGAAAATGGTGATTAAATGAACATCCAAGTACAGAAGCTGTCAACCTCGTGTTCATATTTTTTAAAGTTTAAAAAAAAATATTCAATTACCTTTTGCACTCATATGGCTCTGAAAAGGTCTTTAAAAAAAAGTTTCTTCCACCATCGTAAAACAAAATCAAAGGTCAATGCCGATCACATAATTTTTAGCATTTACAGGAACAATAAAGAAAAATCATGTCTGTAAAAAAAGTTTATGCTGCAAACCTCGCAGTTCTCTGTCTTCTAGGGTGGGTTGTAATAGCTCCTAAAAGGAGCTTGTCTGGGGAATTTAGCTTTTAACCACAACAAGGTACTGTTTGTTTTAGCTATCTGTTTCAGCATTTGGTCCATCTCATGGGACGGTCTTTGAGACTTTGTTTCAGGATTAGGTTACAGATAGAGTATGATAAGGAAAGGGGGAAAAATTCCTTATTTATGTCCTCTTACGTGCATAGGGGAAAAAATGCAGAATTTTATATATGTGCCATCGACCTGAGAGGGAACATAATCCGCTCTCAAACTACAGAGTGAGCACAACTTCTGTAGTGCGTGCAACAACTTTGACCTCCGTGTAATTACTCCAGGCTTACATCAATATAACAGTGCCGGCTTTCTCTTCAATTATTTCCCGGGAGTGGCAGGCTCTCTTCCCGCAGCGCTTATTTATTTCGAATTGGCCTAATTTGCTCAACAATTTGCACATCCCTTCTTTGGCATCCCACGTTTCCCGGACGGCGGGAGCTGGGGCTGTCGGGGCCGCCCCGTCCGTGGCCGTCGGTCCCTGCCCCGGGGGAGAGGGCACGGGGCTCGGCACCGCCCGGCACCGGCGGGCACCGAGCCCTCCCGGGGGAAGCACCGCGGCCGGGGCCCGGCGCTGAGCGATTCCTACGGATGAGTAAGCAGCAAATGTGGTAACTCAGGCCAACAGCTCTGCAATTAGGGCTATAATTTCAGGTGTAGCCAGCAGTCGCAATGAATATTTATTTCATCGTACCGAATAAAAGAAATGGCCCGGCTAAATAGCACGGGGAGTTCTGTGGGGTCCTTTGGTTTGGAGAGTTGGGGGGCTACCAGCGGGGACCCCCCTCGTCCCGAGTGGGACAGGCTCCTCTCCCCGCGGCAGGCTCATGCCCTGGTTCGTGCCCGAGCGCAGCCCGGCCCGGTCCCTTCCCGGGCAGGAGGCTGAGGAAGGCAGCGTGCAGCAGCCGCCTTCCCGGGGCACAGCCGGGCGGGGGGGGCAGGGCTGAGCGGGGCTCCGCGCCCCCCGCCCGCGCCGCGCCGCTCCGGGGCTCCCCTCTGCGAAAACACCCGCGAAGTGTCGGGTGGTTCTGGGTCCGGCGGCTCCGCACCCCGGCGCGGTGGCGGGAGCCCCCTCGGGTTTGGCTCCGTCGCGGAGGAGGGTAGCGGAGGAAGAGCGCGGCGGGCGCGGTGGGAGGCAGCGGCGGCACGGGGGGGCCGAGGCCCCTCCGGCTGCCCTGAGGTCTGCAGCCCCGGCGAGCAGGAGGGCGGCCCGGAGCGCCCGTCAGCCCCCGAGCCCTCATTGCTCCCTCTCCGCAGCCAGCCTCGCCGGGGCTCCCGCCAGCCAAGCGAGCGCCGCGGCGACCGACTGGCTGTTCCCGGGCGGACTGCAAGCCGCACGGATGCAATGCCCCGAGCGCCCGTCTCCTCCCGAGCCCCTGGACCGAAATCCGGGCGCCCGATTAAAGGTGCGAGGTCGGCGGCAGCGATGTCGCGGCAGCGCGGCAGGCGGGGAACGGGGCCGGCTCCTCCGCCCGCTCCCCGGCAGCATCCTATCGAGGTCTGAGCCGTGCTGCGGAAAGGCACAGCCCGAGCCTTTTCTGTGGGGGGGGGGGGTTGGGTTTCGTTTGGGTTTTTGTTTGTTTTTTCTTTTCTTCGCTTTGCGGGGTTTCTTTTTTTTTTTTTCCTTTTTGGTCTGTGTTTAAGTTACTGTGGAATGAGGAGGTGCGAGGCGTCGTAGCAGCTCGGTGGCGGTCCGTCCCTACCGAGAGAGCCGCTCCACAGGCGGAGTGCTTTCTTTTTCGGGGATGGGGAGGTGGGACGGGCGCCGGGGGTGGCGAGGGAGCCTCCGGGCCGGGGCGCACCTGCCCGGCGCGTCCCCCCCGCTCCCGGCGCCCGTCAGCGTTGCTCGACGGGACGGACCCGAGGTGAGCGGCGGGCGCGGTAAGTAGCGCTCCCTTCCCCGCGGTACCCCCTCAGCGCGACTCAGCCTCCTCCCCATCCATGCCAGCCTCTCCCGCCCCTTCCCCGCCGCCGCCAGTGGGAGCGCGGCCCCTTTAAGAGCCCGGCTTTGCCTCCCGGTAGCTGAAGGTCATTAAAACACAAAAGCGCTCCAGCGCTGCGGTCCAATATAGCGCATGCGCCCTGCCCGAGGACTGGCAGGGAGACGGCAATATGGCGAGAATGCCTGGCAGCGGCGGCGGCGGCGGAGAGTGGAGCGGCGGCGGCGGAGGGGGCGGCGGACGCGGCGGAGGCGGCGGGAACAATGCGGGGGACCGGCCGTCCGGCCGCGGCGTCGCCCCCCGCCCGCACCGCTACTGCAGCGCCGGCGAGGAGGAGGAGGGCGAGGAGGAGGATGAGATCCAGGAGGTGCAGATAACGGGGGACGAGGAGGAGGAGGACGGAGCCGATGGGGGGCTGCTGCTGGACGAGGAGGAGGAGGAAGAGGAGATGGGTCTGGAGTGGGACGGCGAGGAGGAGACGGAGCCGCTGCCGCCCGCCCCGGGCCGTACTCCGGGCGGCGGCAGCAGCGGCGTCGGGGCTGCCCCGGGGGGCGCCGCGGCGGCTGCCCCGGGGGGCGGCGGCGGCGGCGGCGGCCCCGGGGGGGCGGCGGAGGACGCGGAGCTGGAGGCGGCCCTGCTGCTGCAGCGGCCGGAGCGGGCGCGGCTGAGCGAGAACACGCGGCTGGCCACCCGCTACGCCGTGCGCATCTTCCGCGAGTACCTGAGCGAGAAGGCGCAGAGCCCCGACTTCGAGACCATGGACAAGGGGGCGCTCTGCCGGGTCCTGCGCTCCTTCTACGCCGAGGCGCGCTCCAAGAGCGGGCAGCTCTACTCCAAGTCCTCCCTCATCAGCATCCGCAGCTCCCTCAACCGCTACCTCAACGAGCCGCCCTACTGCCGCACCCTCGACCTCACCAAGGACCCCGAGCTGCGCGCCGCCAACCTCACCCTGGCCGCTGTCATCCGCAAGCTGGAGGAGCAGGGCGCCGGGCCGGTGGTGCAGAAGCAGGCCATCACCCGCGCCGACCTCCGCAAGCTCTACACGTGCAGCGTCTTCAGCACCCAGAGCCCCTTCGGGCTCCTCAACAAGGTCTGGTTTGAGACCTGCATGTACTTCTGCACCCGCGGCCGGGAGAACCAGCGGGAGCTGGAGGAGGACTCGTTTGGGCTGGCCGTGGATGAGGACGGACGCAAGTTTGTCTACTTCAAGGCGCTGGGGCCCTACCACAAGTCACGCTCGTCCTCCTGGAGCAAGAAGCGGGCGGAGAGCAGCGATGAGGAGAACCTGCCTCGCATGTATGAGACTGGCACAGAGTTCTGCCCCTATGCCAGCTTTGTCAAGTACCTCTCCAAGCGCAACCCCCTCTGCAAGGCCTTCTTCCAACGCCCGCGGGACCACTGCAGCGAGGGGGACATCACCTGGTACGAGAACAAGGCCATCGGGAAGAACCTCCTGGGTACCCGCATGCAGATGCTCTCCAAGGCGGCCAAGCTCTCCAAGACCTACACCAACCACTGCATCGGTGCCGTCTCCATTGCCACCCTCAACAGTATTGCTGGCATTGGCACCAAGCTGGGAGGACTGCAGCCACCCCAGCACCACCACCCCCCTCCCCACCACCACCACCTCCTCCACCACCCCGCTGGCGGGGGCTGCTACACCCCTGCCCCCCTCAATGGTGGGCCTCGGCCGCGGCCGCCCGCTGCCAACCCCTACGTGCTGCCCAAAGACGGGGACGCTGTGCCGGTGAAAGCAGAAGCGGCCGCAGTGGCCCCGGCCAAGCGGGCGCTCTACGAGGCCGTGTTCCCGGCAGGGGCTGCGGCCGGCGGCGATGCCTGTGGGCCCTCTGCCTCCCCAAAAAGACTCTGCCGCCGCCCCGCCGAGCCCCTGGATGCCGCTGCGCCCGCCGTGGTGGTGGTCTCAGTGAAACACGACCCCTTGCCTCACCTCCTCCCCGAAGCAAACGGGCACAGAAGCACCACCTCACCCACAGTAGTTTCACCTGCTATTGTTACCCCCACACAGGTAACCGGAAAAAGAAAAAGGAAAAAAAAAAAGAGAAAAAAAGTGGCAGCCCCTCACCCTGCCCCACATAGTCTGCACTGCCCCCCTCCTTTCTTGCCCCAAGGCTGGGCACTCAGGCATACTGCCAGCACTGGGGTGGCTCTTGGGTCACGCTCACTCTTCAGGCACCCAGAGAGCCCAGACGCGAGTTATCCAACTTACTTGCCCCCCTCAGTCTCTTCATGCCCTGCCACTGGTCCAGTGGCCACTCACTGTGTGCCTGGGTGTTGGACTTGACTGGTGCCTGGGTGCTGCCATGCTCCCCCTCAGTGGCAGCACCGAGAGCTCAGCCCTATGGGCTCCCCTTTTCCTCCTTTTTAGTTCTTTCCCCCCTCTTTTATTTCTCTTTTTGCGGAAGATGTCGAAAGGCGGGCCAGAACAGTAGATAGGGGCATCAGGTATCATTAGTGTGTGTGGTGTTCTTGATGTGCTAATGAACTATTTGAATAACCTCAAATGCAAGAAACAGCCGGGAGAATACTCAATTACACACTAGTAATGAGGGTGTAATTTTAAACTTCAGAAGTTAACAAGAGGGTTAATATGGCAATTGCATTCATCTTGTATCTGTTTATTTAAAATAGCTCTGTTTCCTGGCAGTGATCCTTTTTTTTTTTTTTTTTTTTTTAAGGCAAATTGGCTTTACTTGCCTTAGTTACCATAGTGGCGAAATATACAGTAAGAGCACAATTAAACGGGTTTAGGTGCAGCTTAGCCGTGGAATGAGCCCAAATTCATTAGATGTGTTTGGT
This sequence comes from Ammospiza caudacuta, assembly GCF_027887145.1. Lineage (NCBI taxonomy): Eukaryota > Metazoa > Chordata > Aves > Passeriformes > Passerellidae > Ammospiza > Ammospiza caudacuta. Next base: position 109,222,180 of record NC_080593.1, on the reverse strand, counting down.
TAAGGTAAAACGGTGTTGTGGAAAACGCTGCTGAGCTGTGCCTTGATGTGTGCCTTGCAGAGCCCCCTGTGCCGTGTGCCAGTGCGTGCTGGTGCCTGCCCCCCGTCCCCTCCAAAAGCACTTTCCTCTCGGGTGTTGGAGCGCCGGAGCTAAATTACTTCAATTAAAGCCTCGCTGCACCTCTGCAATTGCCTTGAAGTTTGGAAGCCATTCCAAGTGAATCTGTAAAGCGTACGCAGTTACGTTGTGCCCCATAAAATACCGCGTTTCGGGCAAGAACATTACTGCTGGCTGCCCTACATGATTACGAAACCCCTCCGACATTCTTGTGTCAAGTAATAACAGGGATCGAGGGATCGCCGCCGTCAGCCGGGGAGCGCGGCGCGGGGCAGGCACAGGTATATGACATGCCTGAGCTGTTTCCCGAGTGGAAATACCAGTTCTGGACAGACTGACCCTTTCAAAGAGTTTGCCAACTAATCAACCAGCCTGAAGGCTAATTGGGGTGGGGAGGGGGAGGGCAGGGCTCCCAGCGAATGCCTGCATAAGCATCTATGTTCTTTAATGTACCTGTGACCTCTCCTTTCTTTCGAGGAGGCTTTTTTGGACCACTTCAGTGGAGTGCTGTAGCTTGATCCCCTGCTGTGTGTATCTGGTGTCTCTGAATGGCTTAGAGGCTTGATTATGTGCAGATAATGTTTTTGTTCTAGCTCATTATTCCAGGTAAAAGCTAATGCTCCTCGCTGTATTTAACCCTAGATTCCTCTTCCCCTTGCTTTTAACGGTTTGAAAGCAATTTTGGAACTTCGGGCACAGTTCAGCTTTTGAGGAGGAGCGCTGCATGTGCGTCTGGGAAGGGGAAGAGGGAACTGGGCAGAGCAGTCAGTGGTCAGGGAGTGTGTGTGTGTCTTTAACCTGTTAAATGAGGCGTCCTGGTACTTTCAGTTGTCAGACTAGAGAGCTCTATTTCTACCCTGGCCCACAAATCCTTTCACACTTGCAGAAAGCTTAGGCGAGGAGAAATCCAGCTGCTGTAGTGTTTGTTGCAAAGCTGAGCTTCCTGCGGGAAGCGTTTGGAGCTGTAATTCTCATTAGCAGTGGGCTGTGAGGAGACAGGGAGAAATAGCTAAAATAGAGTGCACAGGCATCTGCTGTCTTCCTAAGTGTATCAAGAAAGAAAACGAGCAGTCAGCGAGGGTAATAGAACTAGACAATGTGAGTTTTATCAGTAATTATATGAAAATGTTCACCTCCATTCATAATTTCACGAGTTAAACAAGGTGCCCACTCACTTTTGTAGCTGAATCTTGCCTTTGCTACAAACCTCATTAATGTAAATCTATAACAGAAAAAAAAAAAGTATCTCTTTTCTTTTTTTTTTTTTTTTCCGTTTTCATCACCAATTTTTCTTGTGTCAGTCTTAACTTATGCACTTCTGGGATGTGACAAAATGAAAAAATACTGGTTGTGGAATGGATTTCCTTGGGAGAGTGTTAATGCTAAACTTTTTCTCTCTAGCTACCTTTTATGATACTTACACTAATCGAGGTCCAGGGCATTTCCTGGGGAAATTAATGACTGGCTGAGGTTAATGGCCCAAGGCATTGCCTCAAGCCATTGGCTCTCCCAGCCTGGTCATTAATCCCCAGGAAATGCCCTGGCCCTCAATCATTATTGCTTAATTATAAACAAAGAGTTTCTAGGCCTTTTTACTGAATATATCTCATCAAGTACCATGACAGTAAATTCCACTGTTGACAAATATTACTGATTCCTTGAAAACATGAAGGTCATAAGTTTGTGGTTTATTGATTGTCTTTGTAACTAGTCTTCCAGGGGACAGATTGTGCAGAACTCATGGATTTGTGCAATACTGTGGTGAAAAGTGGTGGCATAATGTGTGGGTATCTTAGCATATATTCCTTATACTGTGAGTTTTGATTTTTTTTTTTAATAGCATTTAGCAAAGTGTGGAATATGAAAGTACTAAATGGGATGTCTTCAATTTGCATGGACTGTCTGAGCAAGAATGTTGATTTTATGCTTTTGTGTTGTAGCTTCCATTTTTTGTTTAGCCCCAAATTGTCTTTTCAACACTGAGTTGGTAGGAGCCTCCTCCAGAGCTCAGGAAAGGTACATTAAATGTTCATCTTGATCCAACTATTGCTTTAGGTTTTAACCTTAAGAGCAGCATTTATAGTGTATTTTAAGCATACAGCACTGCCATCATGGCACAACTTTCTTTTCAGCTCTTATTTGCTCTGAAGTGTAGCAATTTTCCTGCCACTGACAGCAGTACTTCAGTTCAAGTTGATGACAGAGAGATGTAATTTGGCTGTTGTTCATCTCCCATGCTGCTGAAAGATGAACAATAGCTAAAGCTTGAACTTTTGGTGCTACAATGTGGTGGTAGCTTTTGGGTTTTATAGATCTGGTACATGCTGAACTTACCACAGTAGTAATACCCAAAAATAGGTGTAGGAAAATAGTTTGGCCTCTGCCAGGGGGGAGGAAAGCTGCCTGTCACTTGCAAATGCTTTGGTTACATTTGTTCTGTAACTCAGTTGTGTTTCTCTGGCCTGTTTATGAAGAATTTATTAGCTATTAAGATATCTACCAAAAGCTTGGTCATTAAAACCTGAACCATGTGCATTTGTCTTAGCTGTTTTGGGGAATCCTGAAATGCCTTTTTTTTTTTTTTTTTTTTTTTCCTTCTGCTTTAAATTCAGAGTTGCCCTTTTTGCTGTCTTTTGATCTGGCACATGCCTTTTCATTGCCTTATATTCTCTTTGAAGGGCTTCCTTTGACCTGAACCAGAAATCTAGTTCTGGCTGCAGGTTTTGCAAAAGAAGGCAGAACAATAGAACGTGAGGAATAGGAGTAGACAGTAGGCACAACCGGGAGCAAATCAAAAGTAGCTAACAAGTCTAACCCCTTTTAGTGTTGGATTTTGGAGGAAGTAGATAAGAATCTGATCTAGGAACATCCTGCACATTTCCTAATTGGCCACAAAATAGACTTGTGTTTTGTGCAAGTATCTCTAGAACTCTGACCAGAATGGTTGGTAGGTGCTTCCCCAGTGTGCAGGGCAGGAGAACTGATCAGGTCGCTTCAGGAAAGGACGCTGAGGATGGTGGTGTAAGGATGCTAGGCTTTAGTTCTGCAGGGTAATAGATGCAGCAATATCCCTATCTCAAGGGCTTGAAGTACAGTGGCTGTTAAGACTGATGACCGCTAAAGACCTTGTTAGTTCTTGTGACAGTGCTGCTATTGATCAGGTTTCAGAGGTTAGTGCTGTGCTGGCTGCCCTACTGCATGGTTAGTGCTCTTCTCTTTGATTACCAGATTATCCCAGGTTGCAAGAAAATCCACAGTTTTCTAATTTTCATTTTTAAAAGAAGCACTGAGGTTTAAATCATAGAAGGTAAGGATTAAAGAAACTCTAATCTATGGTTTAAGAAATTGTATCTACCGTTGAGCCTGCTGTTTGTTACTTTGTTACTTACAGATTTTTTAATTAGGAAGGTTTATGATCTTCTGCTGAGTTACAGATGTGGAAAGCAGATTTGTGGAAGGGACTGTTATACCTAATACTCATCAAAATTACTCTGAAATCCTTGGAGGGCAGGGGGATAAGGTAGTAGTGGTGTAAAGTTTGGTCCCCAAAGCTTTCATATCAATCTCTGTAGTGAAATGCAGGAATCCTGGCTATGGCTCTTTTGGGTGGAAGTCAGTGTTATTTGTAACTGAGTGCTTCTAAAGATTGTTGAAGGAAGATAGGGTTTTTCTTTTTAAGGAAGTAGGATATCCCAGGATACATTCCTTATAATGAAGATGAAGCTTGCTAGGCATGTGAGTGTTTCCCAAGATGAGTACAAAACAAGCAGAATAGAGATTAGGTGTAGTAATCTTATATGCAGCTTTGGGGGCAGTACATGCACTGAAAGGAATGAAGGGAACTGGCTTTTCTTTCCTTGACTGAGGTTGGTCCATGTTGAATGAGCTATTAGGGAGTTGATTTTAGGTGGCTTGGGAGAGTATTTCAGAGCAGATCCAAGGATGGAGTTTTGATACATGCATTTAGAATGGTGGCTGTGGAGCTAAAGGTCCAATACTCTCTTTGTAGGTCCTCTTGGTTGCATTGGCATGATATGTTTGAGGTATTAAATTGTGCAACTATTTCAGCTGGTGATTTCTACTATCGCTTAATTTTTCAAAATATTTTTCCTTTTTAGAAGTTATACTAATTTTATTTAGTTGCATCACATGAACTGGTCAGAGAACTTGCTTTGTCCAGCCTTCAGCGATGGCAGGAATGCAAGAGGTGACCAGTTCCTTGTAGCTCAAATAAATATGACTTTTGTGATACAATCAGGAGAAAAAAAACAACATCACTGAAGGTGCTGCTGTATTTTGACACTCTTTTACATCCTATAGAATCTGAAATTACTTATGTTGGTACTCTGTGCACATCAAAGATAAAACGCACAAGCTTAAAGGCAGCAGAGAGCTGATATTTTTTTTTTTAACATAAAAAGTATTCTGTGATTATCCTGTAAAAGATTTCCCATTGCCCACTGCTCTGTTTCTAGAGAGCAAGAGATCAGAAACGGCTCAGTCTAATTGGTGAGTCTGTGTGACAGGGAGCTGCTTTATTTCATGTATGGTGTAGAAATAAATGAGTGCTTAAACCCTTTGAAACATACCACTACTGCAAAAGCCATAGGCTGTAATTAAATTGAATGTGGGGTTGTATTGTCTTGTGCCCTTGGCTATAAACTTGATAACAGGCCATGGTACCCCCACCATTGTGTTGGAAGCTGGAACCTAATTAGAGATGTTGTAGATTTTCAGTCACTTTCGAAACCTTTCTGTTCATCTTTTTCCCCGCGTCCTTTCTTATTATTTTGCTTCTCTGTTTCTGAAGCAACAAATGCACCCTTCTTTTCAGAAGGAAATTGTTAAGGGCATGTAGCCAAATATGTATGTGCAAGATAATTTTTTTATCATATTTTGGATTCAAGGGACAAGTGTTGGTAACTGCATTTTATCTGATGTGGAAGAGATTTATTAGTGTTGAGACAGTAAAAATATATAATCATGTTTCCAGGGAATGCTTTCAGAATCTTCTAGGCATTAGAATGGGGAATAAGGAAGGGATTGGAACTTCTTGTAATACCTTGATCTGAAAGTAACATTGGAAGATGCACAATTGAATTATGTTCTGGTTGTTTTGGGGGTATTATCAACAAGGAAAAATGGCTTTTCTGGGCTTTTAGAAATTTACATGCTTTGCATTCAGCCAATTTTAGTTGATCTGAAAACCTTCAAACTTGCTAAGGACTTGATCCCCGATGAGAACAAGTATCTTTGATGTGTTCTTAATACAACTTCTAGTTTCAAAAATAATCAAAATTGCAGTGCACAAATGTATTATAAACATTTCCAATAAATTCTTAGTTAATTTATAAGGTTGCCTGTTATGTGCACCAGTACACTTCTGTAGCTAGGACAGATCATTTTAATGAAATGGAAATTGAATGACATTTTCTAGCCTCATTCACTTTACCAATGTATGGATTTTGTTTATATATATATTTGTTTTTTTCACTGTATGTTTAGGACACGTGTGCTCCATATAGCACAGTTCTGAGCTAGCACCTTTTTGGGACTTCTGACTCGGTTCAAATCCTACCCTGAGTGTTCTGATGTGGTTTGCAATGTTCTTGGTACTTAAAATAGGTCATGTAGGCTGGATATAATGCATTAGTGTGTGACTTCTGGAAGGAGGTAATCACTGCTCTTCAAACAGTGTCAACAGCTGTAGGAAACCAGTCCTTCCCCAAGGTGGACATAAGAGATGGGGACTGAGTGAAGCATTTTGGTAGTGAGGATAGCTCGTGGTGGAACAAAGGTTGTTTGATACTGTTGAGGTAACACAGGCTGGAGCATTTGTCTGTGTAAAGGGAAGAGAGCAGAAAAGTCTTTACAGGAGGCAAGGTGTAAAGCTTCATTTTGGCTTTCCTTTCCAAAGGAATTTTGGCATTCCTTTTTCTATTTCCTTATCCAGAAAGTCTTGTGGAGGTGCTAGGGTGATTTCTGAGCTGAGCTTAACTCTACCACAGTGCTTCACTTCTCACTCTCCTCGTCAGAGTGCCCAGGGACCAGGTCTGATGATGCTGTTGTTTGTTTTAGTTTGGTTTTTGATATCAGGAGTGAGAGGAAGAGGAGCCTTTGCACTTGAGACTCTTCTGCTTGGTAGTTCTAATGAAGGAGCCACAGCTCTCAGGCTCCCCTGCAAATTTGCACCTGTGTGTACTCAGTTAGCACTTCTGTGTCAGCCTGTCAGAAATGTAATGCAGAAATTCCTAAACCACCTTCTTTTAAGCCTTTTGTGTGTGCGTGTCCGCTTATGTTTATTCAAAATGAGAGATTACTGGAATAATTTCAAGAGTGATTTCTCAACACCCTTCAGCTGAATCCTGAGCTTTTACTCACCACAGTGATATTTTTAGCTGCTTCTGCTGCTGCTGTTGATTTTTCTCTGTAGGTTCTAGGAGGCTTCAAAAGTGTCCGAGGGAGGTCGGTCTGCAGTAAGGGCAGCATCCTGTGTCTGATGCCTTGGCTTTGAGTCATTCAAGTCCAGTGTGGTCATACTGAGCCCTTACTGTGATGCAGGGTGACCAGACCAGCTTGTCCTCACCTTGCTGGTGAGAGCTCTTGTTTCATGGGTGCTGAGGTGTCTTCAGTGCACACCAAGGGACAGCATTGGAACTCTTGGGCTCAGTAGCACCAGTGGTTAATTACTGAGCATCCTCTGGTTGGAAGCTGCCCTGGAGAAGTAGCAGCAGAAGTGTGTGGTGTGTCTGGCCAGTGTGGGGGTGGGAGCATTGGTGTGTGGGTTTAGTGTGAAAGAGAAGGGGAAATCCACTCGTGTTGCCCTCCTCATTTCATTTCTATTTGGAATGGCTTGAGACTCTTCTTGATCTTTTGTCTGAAATGTGGGGAAGAGGGAGAAGCAAGGAAGATGAAGTTGACTTAAATAGCTTCCTTCCTTCCTTCCTTCCTTCCTTCCTTCCTTCCTTCCTTCCTTCCTTCCTTCCTTCCTTCCTTCCTTCCTTCCTTCCTTCCTTCCTTCCTTCCTTCCTTCCTTCCTTCCTTCCTTCCTTCCTTCCTTCCTTCCTTCCTTCCTTCCTTCCTTCCTTCCTTCCTTCCTTCCTTCCTTCCTTCCTTCCTTCCTTCCTTCCTTCCTTCCTTCCTTCCTTCCTTCCTTCCTTCCTTCCTTCCTTCCTTCCTTCCTTCCTTCCTTCCTTCCTTCCTTCCTTCCTTCCTTCCTTCCTTCCTAACAAGGGCTGGCTGTTTCACCTGTGGCATGCCTGATAAATTCCCTCCCTTGTATTGAAATCGCCCCATTCAGAAGAATTCGAGTCATCTGAAGTGCTGTAATTAACCCATCTAGTTTTGATGCCAAATGGGGAGGACCTAGCTGAGAGTTGGGTTGACAAGTTGGAAAGTGTAAATGGGAGCACAGATGTCCTAACAGAATCCTATGGCTGTAGTACAAACTGTTGGCAATTCAGATAAAGAGGGAGCCTCCTTCAACTGATTGCCTTTTTGAGGGTTTCCCTGTGTTTCTAATGTTTATAACTAGCAGCACTGGCTAGTCACACAAAAACCTTGTGTGCTATTCCTCCTTATCTCAGATATGACAGTGATACTGGCTGTTTGTGGTGATGCTTTTTGTAGGCTTTTATCAAGTTGATCAGTACTAGTTTCCGTCTTGAGTTTAGAAAATGTCTTGTCTTGTCATGATACAGTAGTTTCTGCATGATCTCCTAGATTGTTGCAAGACCAGGTTCACATCTTGCTCAAGTTCTTAAAATGCTTTTTAAGGGATGGGGGAAATAACAAGATGCTCTAAGCTTGCACAGTTTGACTAATCAGCAGTTCAGAATGATCTGTTGAGCTTTTAGGTTTATTTTCTCTTGTCTCTTATTTTAATAATGCTGAAGTATGTATCTTGCTGATTATCTCTTTGAAAATACAGTTTCTTGGGAAAAAAAACCAAAACACTTTCTCTGAAAACACACACTGATCAGTGACTGACTACTTGGGAGGGGAAAAGTAAATGTTCTTTGAGGAAGAACAGATAAGACAAAGCTATGTGGTCCATGAAATCATGTGAGGAAAACTTAAGTTCTCTAGAACTGACTGGATCTGGTAAGAATATGATTATGATTTTTTTTTTTTTCCCAGCACAAACACTTGAAAAAGTCATATTCCTTAGCAGGGATGGCAATGCAAAATTCCCTTGTCTTTGAATCTGCTTTTCTTCCTCCTCAAGTACCATTTGAAAATAAAATAGGCAGAATGGGACTAACATGGTTTCGGTGTCAGCCTCAAATTGCTGCAAAATCGGCTTTCTGAAGCTGCTGCCAATTCAGAGCAGTATGTGTAACACAGTTACAGTTTGATTTTTGAAAAGCAAGAATAAAACTTTTATGTCCTTTCAGAACTTTGTAGTTTTGCTTTCCTTTTGGGGTATTTGACACACTTTCAAAGTAACCTTATTACTGGTTTTATCTCTTATAAGTCTTTGTAAGTTACCTTTTTCATGAGACTTTTAGTGTGTTACTTTTGAAATGCACTTGAATACAAGTTTTTTGGTTGTTTCCATTGAAAGTACTCTAGATACAAGCTGTTCTGTTCAGGTTTAGGCATTGGAAAGTATCAAAAGTAAGGAATTTTTAAAAAGCTAAGGAAAATGAGGTTTATTCAAGCTAGGAAGTACAAATGTGTCAAAATGAGCATGGCATATAGAATGTGCAGTGACTCAATAGTAAACATAGTATTAGTTGAGTTGTTAATGCATTGTATTGATGTGTGGAAGTAGCACTACACTACTGTGGAACTGGCAAAATTATCCCCATGGTACAGAGGAGGATAATTCAAGACTTTAGAGTTTGAATTTAATTCATTGTGGTAATGAATTAAGAAAAGATCTCTCCTTCTTGTGCTAAAGTAGAACTTTAACCACTCAGTTTTTCTCAGTATATTCACTTCCAGACTGCCAGTGGATATAATCAGAATCATGAATGTAATAGTAGGCTAGATTTACAGTACAGGATAATGATATGGTAGTAACTGTGATTGCCATGTAAAATATTCAGAAGCTTGTGTATGTTGTTTTAATTGTTGAGAGATACAAAGGCATCAGGTCAAATCTGTATCTTTCCAAGAAAAAAATATAATAGATGAGATTTTTTTTTTTTTAATACAGAAGGCCCATGTCCAAATTTTTGCTAAAACAGCAAACCACACTCATCCACCTCCTCCTGCTTGGTAACTCAGCTGACTATTCTAACTTATTAAGGCATTTTTATATCTGTAAAGTGCAGGACTGATTTGACTGGACGCTTCTTTTGCTACAGGGTTGTCTTCTTACCAACCTAGTTGCTGTGGGATGCTCTGGTGTTGTGGCATTGTTCTGCATAGATTACCAGCAGCAGAGCTGCCAGAGCTACCCAGCTCCCCTAACCCTGTCAGCAGCTGCCCCTGGCCTGGCACAGGGCTGGCAGTGCTCCCCATGGCCTGGCACAGGGGCTGGCAGTGCCCTCCATGGCCTGGCACAGGGGCTGGCAGTGCCTCCATGGCCTGGCACAGGGCTGGCAGTGCCTCCATGGCCTGGCACAGGGCTGGCAGTGCCTCCATGGCCTGGCACAGGGGCTGGCAGTGCCTCCATGGCCCAGCACAGGGGCTGGCAGTGCCTCCATGGCCTGGCACAGGGCTGGCAGTGCCTCCATGGCCTGGCACGGGGGCTGGCAGTGTCTCCATGGCCTGGCACAGGGGCTGGCAGTGCCTCCATGGCCTGGCACAGGGCTGGCAGTGCCTCCATGGCCTGGCACGGGGGCTGGCAGTGTCTCCATGGCCTGGCACAGGGGCTGGCAGTGCCTCCATGGCCTGGCACAGGGCTGGCAGTGCCTCCATGGCCTGGCACAGGGCTGGCAGTGCCTCCATGGCCTGGCACGGGGGCTGGCAGTGTCTCCATGGCCTGGCACAGGGCTGGCAGTGCTCCCCATGGCCTGGCACGGGGGCTGGCAGTGTCTCCATGGCCTGGCACGGGGGCTGGCAGTGCCTCCATGGCCCAGCACAGGGGCTGGCAGTGCCTCCATGGCCTGGCACGGGGGCTGGCAGTGTCTCCATGGCCTGGCACAGGGCTGGCAGTGCTCCCCATGGCCTGGCACAGGGGCTGGCAGTGCCTCCATGGCCTGGCACGGGGGCTGGCAGTGCCTCCATGGCCTGGCACGGGGGCTGGCAGTGCCCTCCATGGCCTGGCACGGGGGCTGGCAGTGCCCTCCATGGCCTGGCACGGGGGCTGGCAGTGCCCTCCATGGCCTGTCCCTCCTGCAGGGAGCTGGTTCAGGCTCCAGCCACAGGAGCATTCTGCCTATTTTATTTCCACTGCCTCTGGAGCAGTGGCCATGCAGCCCTGCCTGTGGCTCAGGGTTCTGCAGCTCTTCTCAGGCTCCCCTCCCAAAAAGGGAACTAATGCTAGAAGGAAAAATTAAATATCTTTCCCCTCACCCCAATCTTTATATAATCAAAAAAGCCCCACCTGAAAAGCTTTAATTGTCTTTAGTGTTAATTATAGTGGTCTGAAATAGCTGTTATTTATTTTATCTGAAGGAATTAGATTTTAGAAGGGGAAAGGAGCTTTCCAACCTATCAGGTGGCCAGAAAGGTTAAATAACTGAGCTAGCAGGATTTTGAAGGCAGAGCATGATTACTTTGTGAGAAGAAAGAGATGGAAGTAATAAGTTGAAATGGAAAATAAGAAGGAGAGGAAGAGCAGGGTGAGAATACTTTACCAACTACCTTGTTGCAGCATATCATTTGGGGAACTAGATTAACTTCTGTATGCCAGTGTGCTTCTGCTGAATTGGTTTAATGGATTCAAAGATCAAAAGATCAAAAGATAATGTCTCCGTTTGGAGAGGGGCTAAAATTGGAGGAAGAAATTAGGGGGAAAAACATCCTTCTTTCCTAATGCTAACTAACAAATTTAGTTGGTGCACTGAAACAAAATCTGATCAAGGAAAAGGTGTACCCAGAGGGATGGCAAATAAGAGCTATGCATATTTTTCTTTAAAGTAGAAAAGCTAGATAAAAGTATAAAAGAACAGTTAAGGGGCAGAGAGGGAAATCTGAGTTTTCTTCAACTTTAGTGTGAGTTAAAAAAAAGTGAGTGGGACTTAAATTAAGTGTGTTGTATTATTGCCTCTTAGGGGAACTAAAATCTAAAGGGTTTTTTCCTTTAACCTTCAAAAATGTGAAATTTAAACCGTTGTTTCCTGTAGAGTTTTGTATTGGAACAAGCCTTGGTTTTTGGGTATGTATTCTGAAAGAAATCTGCTGTCAGCACAGTGGTAAAATGGCCTGTAAGCATTGTGTTTGGTTTTAGGCCTAATGGACAATAAATTAGTTTCCTCAAGCTACTTGAAATACTCCTTGTAAACTAAAGTGTCCAGATCAATTTCTCATTCACATCTTATTAAAGCTCACTGAGGAAGTGGGAAAAGCATGGTTTTGATCAGAGCACTGTAGAAGCTAGTCATAAACTCTCTTAATCCTTAAGCTACTCCATAAAATTCCTGAGAAGAACCCTGGTGGGTTCCTGCTTTCAAAGACAGCTTCATCCCACCTGGATGAAGCCAAGCAGGGAGAGCAGTTCCACTCTCTGGTGGGAGTGCACTTGGGAAGTCAAGGGGAGACAATTGGAGTGTCTTGCTTTTCCCATGTTTATCTGACTCACAGTTTCCTAGTGGAATAGTAGAGTTGTTGAATCATTTGCATGAATAGCTGTCTGCATCCAAAATGACTTGTGCATGCTAGTCTGTTCTCTGTATGGTAATGACTGAATTTCTCTTGTGTAGTCGGTTCATGTTACATGACAGCCTTAAATGCCACGGTGGTGTGCTTGATCAAAACACATTTTTTTCCCCCCCCTAAGGAAACACATGGTGTCACAGCTCTGAGAAGTCAGGAATTTCTTGTTGGTAGGTAGATGGCTGGGTGCTAGCTTTCAGCATCCCATTCTTGAGAGGAAGTTAAGCTGCTATCATTCTGTACCCCACTCTTTTCATAAATATATTTTAAACTTTTATGATCTCTTCTATCAAGTTGCATCTGCATGAGTAGGAGGCTCAAATCAATATTTACAGGGTCTGCTTTCATGCTTTATATATGCTGCTATATCAAGATACATGGTTGTGCATTTTGTAAGAAACTTACTCAAGGGAAGTGTTTATCTGATCAGCAATATCTGCTTTTTTAACAATGATAGGAGGATGCTTTGAGCACAGTTGTATAAGGAATGTGCTTTGGAGAAACTGTCAAATATGCTGGCCATTTTGTGACTTGAAAATTGTGTTTAACTGTGGAGAAAAGTGGCCATCACAACATGAAGCTTCCCTGGAGCAACAAGTGTGCTGCCAGTGGGGCAGTGCCACAAAAGTAAGTCATGTTTTCAAGACACAGGAGATGACAATGTTGGAGATGCTGTACCAGCTAATGGAAGGCTGTAAGCAGGATACAGGATAGATGGCAGAGATGTTATTCTGGCTGCACTAGTGAAAGAGTCAAAAAAAAGGGGTGGGGAAAAAGGTCCCCATCTGTGAAAATGAAAGCGTGTTAGCTGTTCCTAAAGCACATTTTTTGTGACTTTTGAGAAAATTAGCAGTCTCAGCCTGCTGGGTCTTAGTGGGCAAGTATCCTTGCATGTTGGTTGTCATGAACTCATGCTGGCTGTCCCTGCTGTTGGCAGCCTGGGTGGTGAAGAGTTGCTCTTGCCCCAGAGGTGAGCTCCTGACTGGCAGGGCAGGGTGACAGCCACAAGAGAAACCTTGCTCTGCCAGTGGTGCACTTTTTGCCTGCGTAGTCTGCTAGGCTGTTGATGTGATGTTACCTCAAAGCAGCAGACTCCTGTACCAATTTCAGAGGAAAAACAGGACTAATGGCCAAATTTCTACACCCTGTGTCTTTCATTAATTGTGAAAAATAGCAGTTTGCTTCTCCATCCTCCTGGCTTCACCATCTTTTTCATATAACTCACTGACTTTTACTTATGGCTTCTTGTCTCTAATAATTTCTTAATGAAGCAGACAATTATATTTTATTTTATCCTGTGTGAGCTGCTTCTTGTAATTTATTCTTGCTTCCCTCCACTCCATTTCCACTCCAGGCAAAAATTATTTCCAGTGAAAAAGGACTGGATGTGTGTCATTCCAGCACTATTGTAAAGGACCCTAGAGATTTTCTTGCATATCCTATTTTCACTATAGTGCATGCAAGGAAGGTCATATGGGGACTGTCCCCATTCCCCATCCCCTCATCAGTGGCCAGGAACAGATGTCTGTAGAAGAGAACACAAATAGACAGATAGGTGATGCTTTTCATGTGGGTGTTATAAAGATATTTGCCACTTCTCCCTCTGAGGTGTGACATGTCAGAAGCACGTTAACCTTTAAGAAGCAGATATTAACAGAGTCACATTGGGCCTGTGGGATGTATGGACCCCTTTACATCTTCCTCTCAAACTGTTTTGATGGGAATGTTGATTACAGACAAGGTAAACTTGTTTGTACTTCATTCATTAATAACAAACTGTAAACTGCCCTGCCTTCCCTCCCCTCCCCACAGGCAAGGCGCTTGAGGAGATGCCAGGCAATTAAAGTACTTAAGACAGTAATTACAGTCAAATATACAACAAAAATAAAATCACTGCACATGATTTTTTTTTATGCTTGGTTTTGTTCTGTGCTTTTATTAAACCGCAATTCTTGCCTCACGATTGAACAGGAATCTCTCAACTGGTAATACCAAAATGTTTGACAAGCTTTCTTTGGTTCATGTGGGTATTTAGCAAACTCTTTGATCATCTTCCTACTGAATGCATCACAGCTCAGATTCCTGCTTTTTAGATGTATCTTGCTATATAAAGCTGGTGTACCTCTGAACCTCAGTACCAATCAGTAGGGAGGTGATACCAATGCTATCTTGAAACTCTTCCTTTCTTACTTTTCTTGCTGGTTTTCATACTGTACAAGGAGTAGTATCTCTAGTTGTAGTGATGCTTAGGAGGAAAGGCTGAATTGGGCTGAGGTGTTCATTTATTTGGGCTTCAGATATTTGAATTGAACCTGATGCATTTTAAACTCCAGAAATAAGTGTCAACAGATTTGATTTGTGAACCTATTTACTGAGTTAGCATCCTCCAGTAGAGAGTTGTGGGTATGTCAGCTCAGTATTTTAAAGTGAAATTCTAAGGGACTTCAGCATTCCAGATAAAGTACACTTTAAAAAGACAGAAACTTAGCTGTAATGAGACCCAGCTGGTGTGCATAAACCTTTCACATTGTGTTACATAGTTAAGTTGGTAAGTAATGTATGGGGAAAAGTTCTGGTGGCTTATTCTTTTGTACTGGAGTTTTACGAGGCTGTATAGATGCTGTAAGTATTTAATGGGGGAAATGCAGGATTAAAAGCAAACAGCTGATGATGTATGGTACAGAAATGTCATAGAGCAAATGTGTAGCAGTATCCTTTCAGTAAATATGAGATGACTGAAACTTGACAGTGTTGACTTATGTTAAAATAGCTCTCATAAGAATAATTTCCAATTGATTGGTTTTATTAATGTGACTATTGCAGACTATGCTGTATGGCATCAGAGTGTAGATCCTCTCTGAGTAATGTTTTGACTGGTCTTTTTATTCAGTAAAATCTACATTGCTGTGGTATTCAAAGCAGAGGACAGGCTCATGGGCTCCTTACCATAACTTAACAACCTGTTCTCCTTTTAACAAACTGTAATTACAGAAACATAAACTACATCTTCATTTACTTCAACGGTAAGAGCATGGGAGAAGAATGTGGAAGGCATTCTTTGAGCCGCCATCAATTTACTTGCCTACCCTGCAGTTGTTTCATAAACATCCTAGAAAGCTCCTGAAAATACCGAATGTGGAATGTGCCAAAAGTGGTTAAAATGCAAAACTTTGTCCTCTGACAGACAAGCCCTGGCAAATCTGAGCTTGATATTACTGCCCTCGGCTGCCCTCCTCCTTTGTGGAAGGCTTTTGCTCCCTTGTGGAGTCAGCAAAAGGAACCGTGTGCCTGCACTTCAGCAGCTACAACAAACCTCGGTCAAGGGATTTGGGTTTTTTGGGTGCTGTCACTGTCACTGGTAACTTGAGTGGCCACGTTTATTCTGTGAACTGGAGAAGAGGAGGCAGGGGCATGCAGTCTGTTTTGCCAGCTGTGCTATGGGGGTGGTAGCCCTGGGGAGAGGAGTGGTTAAAAGAGTTGTCCGAAATTGCACAGCTATTTGCTGCATGATGATGTCTGAGCCCTCAGCTATCCTCATTTAAAGGCAATGGTCAGGGAGGTACCATAACATATTTAAAGCTTAGGTAGCTGCCCTTATGAAGAGTATAATTTACAATAATTGCCACTTTTAATAATGAACTGATCTATTTGAGATGGCTCAATGCCCACTAAACAGTTAAAATGACAACCTAATTTTAAGATGCTGTTACCAATGTGGGTATATTGACCTCGAGCTGTTCAGAGGGATATTGTGGGGTGATTCTTCCATGCAAAGGTATATATATTATGCTTAGGCACCCTTCTCCAAAAGGGAAGCTGAATTTAAAACTAGAAATAAATCTTCATTTTCTCAAGATTTATTCAATGAAAGGTGAAAGGAACATTTAGAACATGAGTGAATAATAAAAATCTTCTGGTTATGTTGGTTTGTATGTTCTTGTAAATCAGTCAGCAAGTTCCCAGTCATGACAACCACGTCCCACACTCTGACATTGCAGCCACCGCAAAACTCAAGAGAGGGATGTAATCAACCCCTAATAAAAGTGGCAAACCAAACAAGCAGCATTAAAAAAGCCAAGGTGCTGTCTTGCAGATTTCTGACTTAATTTTTTTGCAGGCTGTCAGTATGCCAACATATTCTTTAAAACCTCCCCCCTTTCCTCTGTGGGTCTTCACCTTGCTTCTTTCTCCTTGGTAAAGAAGCAAGCAAAAATTGCATAGTGGGACTTTGTGCAGGGAAAATGGGCTGAAGACCTTTAATAGCTTATACATAAGGATTTGACACGGCTCAATGTTTTGCGATCCTTGCCTTTAAGGAAATGCTCATGTAAAATATGGAAAAGAAATAGGTTGAAAGACAAAGCAGTGATAATGAGTGCTCCTCTGTTTCTCTCACTGCCCTGGGGGCTGAGATCCCCACTGCTCCTGGTGAAGCCAGCATGAGGAGTTGGGCTGCACTGCTGGGCATCAGCCCTGCCTCAGGATTTCCAGCATGGGTGAGCTCTGGCTATGCTGCACCATGCCACCCAGATGTCCTGGGTTAAAAAATGAGGATAAAAGAAGCATTGCTGCTCAGCAGCCTTGGATCCCTCGGCAGGGCTGTGCTTCTTGCCAGCCTCTCACTGTGTGCAGGACCTGTGGATAGCCAGCAGACCTGCCAAAGCATTGGGAGCAGTGGCTGAAGGTGCTGCTAGGGATGACTGTGTGCCCAGCACCTTGTGTGCTTCTCCTGTGTGAATTGGCCTCGCTGGGAGTGAGACGTGAGCTTGCTTCAACCTCGGAATGGCTGATTCCAGTGCTCTGCCAGCCCCTGGCCAAAAGCTGGCCTGAGCCGACCCTGCCTGGCTCGAGATCTGGTGGGATCACAGTGCAGTGGGAATAAGAGGCACTTTGTTCTCCATCGCAGATACACTGTGATTAAACTTGGTAGTCATGAGGGCAGATTTACTGCTGTGCTCTCCCTGCTCTGCGTTGCACAACAGCTCAAACGCCCAGAGAGCGAGCGAATTTGATCCGTGTTTCCTAAGGATTGTGAAATTCTCCTTCTGTACAAATTTGCTGGCTGAATTTAAAGCGTGATTTATAAAAAGAGCCTTTCCTCTTAGAGTAAATGTGATTGCCCTTTCTGTAGGGCTGCAAGATAAATGTTCTTAGTCTTCAAGGGAACTTTTTTGGCATGCTATCCTTAACAAGATTTTGGCTCATCTTCCCTGCTTCACACTTTACTAACTTAAAGCTATTTAACTGAAATGCAAAAGAAAAATATTGTTTCTTCAGCACTTGGACTTGATAATGGTATACAAGAAACGCAGGGTAAGGCAGGCATTTGTTTTGGACTGTTCAGAGGCTTTAAAAAATCCTCCAGTCTGCTGTGGTTCTTAATTTTGGTCAGTTTCCTCTGACTGCCATTGCAAGTAGACTTTCTGTTGCTAATCTGCTGCCTGAAATACTCTTTGTTCAAGAAAGCAAGTCTCTTTCTGTTGTAATCAGGGCTAGGAATTCAGCTGCAGGGTCACTCTTTGTGCTGCAGAGTTCACTGACCATGTTTTGCTTCTGGCAGTCCTAGCTTTGGCCCCTTTACACAGATCAATGCCAGGCTAACCCCATTTATTGCTACTACTGAATCAAAACTCTGCTTCTCCTATTTAATTTAGCTCAAAATAGATGTAATGCAAACAAACGTCAGTGTGGAAAAAGGGGGAGAAGAAAAAACCATACTCAGGGTTTTTTTAAATTAAATATACACTAAATGGTGTCAGGCTGAAAGTGGGAAGAATTATTTGGCATTGTATTGTTAGAACCTTTCTAAAAATCAATCATCATCATTGATTCTAATTTGCATATGAGTATTAGAGTTTGTCTGCTTATCTTCCATTCCTTTGTTGTGTTTAAAACCATTTATAACGTAACTGCTACTGCTCAAGCTCAGCCATGCATTCACATTTCTTCAGGGTTTCTCAGTCCTAGATGAACCTCCTGGCTTGCTTCATTGTGCCTTCATGAGGTGAACCTCCATCCTTATTTCTGGATTCCACAGTGTCAGCATCATAGAAACTTCCAGACTTGCTTCTGGTTGAGCGAGGCTGCTGTTGGCAGGACTGTGTTATTCTCGGTGAAGCCACTTGATGCTGAGCACTTTGTAAGACTCATCACTCTGAGATGGGTTGAGAGGTTTTGTTGAAGCAAGCATGTGGCAGGCAAGACTCCTGTGGCTATCAAACCTTGTGAGTCTGATATAATTTTTTTCTGTGGCACACCTCAATGTGAGAAAGTGTTGGGCACCTCAGGACTTACTTGAATTTTATATGACAAGACCTTCATGGCATGGTTGGCATCCAGCCATCTTTCCTGGCCAGGGCTGGAGTTAGGAATTTCACTTGCCACACCTCATTCCATGCTGCCTTTCAAATATGTGGAATAAGGCACACTCATACCCTCACCCGTTGTTGATTTCTGGATTGAAGTTCTGTTCGTTGTGCAAGGCAGTGTGGGTGGAAATCATGAGGTCTGTTTTTAATGCTGAAAAACAAAATTTAGCCATTCATCCTTCCACTCTAGTCCCTTTCCCCATGGATAAACCTCTCCTCAAGCTATTCCCTTTTGGTTCTTCCACTCTAAGATGGTGTTCATCAGAAGTCAAGTGTCTAGTTCACTGTATTTGTAATGGGATGGAAGATAGCTGAGGCAATCTACAACTTTGGGATTGTTACTGAAGTTAAGTTCTCTTATGCTGTGCTGGGTGATCACCACAAGACTCCTGAACCCTTCCTGTTTGTTTCAAATGCTCCTTTTTTTCTGACATTACAAATCTTCTGTTCTTGAAGCCAAGCTTCTCAAATATTTTTTCTGGAGGAGAGACCTGTGAACTGAAATGTTTGGCATTTGGGAGGAGTGTGCTTTTGGTTTTGTTTTTTTCCCCCACTCTTGGCAATTTTATGCCTTCTCCTTCTTCTGTCTGCTCTTTCCTTTTCCTTGAAGGACTTTGTTGTTTCAAAAGGGGATTCTTTGGTTTCCTACTCCCATCATGTGCTCCTGTCTCTGTTGCACTCTGTCCTTGCCCTTTTCAGGAAAGCTAGTGCTTCAGCCTCTGCTTTCCTCCCTTTCCACACCTTTTCAGGAGAGAGCTGATGGTTTCCTCCACTGCTCCTGAGTGGCTAGCATGAAGTGAGACCCAAGCTGTCAGGCCTTCTTGATGTTTCCCTCAAATTTACCTAGTTCCAGAAAAAATCCTTCACAATTATCTCCTATACGTTATCTGAGATTGTTTTTTTAAAGACTCTGGATGTGTTGCCATGTACAGTTGTCCCTTTACCTGTCAATTTTTCCTCTTGTGAATGTTTCTTCCATTATTCAGGTCCCTATTGGAATGTGGTGGGTTTCTTGCAAATGGTTTAAAAAAATAATTTCATCATAGTTGATGGTTTTCTGAACCTGACCCCTTTCATACTTTTGATACTCAAAACTGTTCTTTTAATGAATTTTTAAAATATTTTTTGTCCCCAATCTTGTAGTCTTTATCCTTCTTTAAAGTTGTGTTTTCTGTATTGCGGAAGATAGGTTCAAAACTCTGTTTGGGCCTAGAGAGGCCCCTGATCAGCACGGTCTTACTGATTATTACCACTCAAAATTTTCAGTGAGTTTCTTTCCTCTAGTTTTGGTTAAATGAAGTCTTCGTCTTCCCCTGCTTCCCTACAAACACAACAAAAGATTTCTTCAAGTATTATTCTGAGTGAGGGTAAGTTCATCCAAAGCTCACTGCCTCAACAGCAATTTGAGTGAGCTGAGCTGAGCCTCCTGGCCACTGCCAGCTTCTCTGGGAGCCCCATTACAGGGCAGCCTGGCAGAGGAGACATTTATTTCACAGCCAAATGCCTCTTGCCCCTTGGTGGCTGCTCCAGCTGTGGCAGGCGACAGCCTGTGTCCAGGGTTGTCTCACTTAACTTCTGTGTGTTTTGAAAATAATGTACCTTTATTATGTTTATCTTTTGTTTTCTTGATGAAGCCGCTGTTTGCTGGTTTAAGTTTGAGGTGTCCCTTGGAATCATCTAAGGATGTGATTCTTCTCTGTGCAATGACATAGATAGGGTGACTCTTGGTGTATGCCAATGTTTTTATTTTCAATTTTTATTGACATGTCTTGTACATTAGAGGCAATAAAAGCTAGTAGCTAGAGAAAATGAGACAGGCATTTACCTTTGATTGATCAGCATGGGTTTTGCTGCTTCTTTAAACATTTTCATGTCCTTTTGTTGCCCAGCCACTGGTGTTTTGTGTTTTAGTAATGACCAGAGAAGTATTAACACAGACTTAGAAGCAGGCTATGCCATCCAAATGAGTGCATATTGTATATAATGTAGATTTCATCCATTCTTCTGAGGTTGTATGCATGGTCTGATTTGGTGTTGGATCAAGTAAAAGCCTTTTAATATAAAATTCAGAGTTTGCTGAGCTATTTAGCAGAGACTGAATAAGAGACAACTAAATAGTGGATTGCTGCTTCATGAGGTTGGCAGAGGCAATGATGGCTGCTGTTAGCATATAGCACAGGGTTATATAGATTTGGGGTTAATCACCCCTGTGGGTAAAAAATGCTAAAATTAGCTGCCCAAATGGATGTTTTTATCATATAAGCTACAAGGACTACTTGGGGAAATCCCTACGGGTCTGAAAACAATAACCAAAATTGTATTTCTTAGCCATGGATCTTTGGGTATCTTTTACGTATAATGGAATCAAATGAACCAGATCTAAAATATGCTTTGTTCATGTGCCATATGGTCGTTGTGTTGCCAAGCACTCTTTTTGCCTGCCAGAGCAGACTCCTGCGTTCTCCTTTCCTTGAATCCTGCCCTTCACACTAACAAAACAGAACTGCTACTTGACCCTCATAGGGAACGGTGGGCATATGACTTTCTCTGTTCCTCCCTGAATACATTTCCAGCATTAAAGAAAACTCCAAACACCAGAAAAGAGGCAAAGTGAAATGAAAAACCGTCATGTGTTACTGCATTGAAGGAGCCTTTTGAATTTACTCACAGCTGTATTTAGCTTAGTTTGGGATTTCAGCATCTTCCTACCAGCCACCCAGAAACATACCTGCTTCTGTAAAGGATTTAAACTCAAAGGTGGACAGATTTTGGAGCAGGGCGGGGGTAGAGAAGTGTCTGGGTCACCAGTGGGTTTGAGTGCAGGTTTCATGTGCCACATGCATAGCCCATTCCCAGAGCTCTGGGGAGAAGCCCCCATTGCTGTGTGCTGCCTTGTGCATGTTTTTAGCAGGGGGCTGTTTCCTGCCCCCATGCAGTGACACCCTTGTGGTGTTATGCTGCCTGTCCCAAGGTATTAAGTAACCCACAGGCATTTTGAAATCGTTAATCATAATACGATTCCTCTCACGATAATGTTTGGGGTTTTTCGTTCTCCTGCTTGTTATGAAATCTGTAGGCTGATAATTTTAATGGGAGTTACAAGAGGAGAGGAAAAATTCCCAGCTAGCCCTGGAAAAGCATGGGAGAGGCGGGTAAATGCTCCCTATTGCAGCCCATCTTGACAAGAACCTCCAAAAAGCCTGTCATCTCAGTAAGTTCAACTCTCACCCTTTCCTTGCACTGTTCTCCCTCTTGGCAGTCTCTGTCCCTCCAGTGGGGTTTTGATAAATTATCATTTAGTGAGACTGGGGCATTGCTTTGCTAAGTTCAGCTTCAGAGACTTGTTGGAAGGGGAATAGATGAGAAAGAAAGAGAAAGAAAGAAAACTGAGTGACACAGGGGTCCTGAAGGTCAGGGTTTTTTGCTCATGGTGTTTCATTGATCTCAGAGTGAGGAATGTATAATTTAATATTACAATTTCACACCCTATTTCTAATTCTCTATGAGACTGAGCTGTGACTTTCAAAATTGTGGTTGTGTTTACATCTTTATCATAAATTAGATAATTACAAATGTGTGGCTTCAAAGCACTTTCATGCCTTTTTCCTGCAGTCAGGTTATAGATGAAGCTGTTTTACTGGCTACTGCCGTAATTACCAAATGGACTCAATGTCTTCAAAATTGCAATTCCAGCTGAGAATATTTTATTACTGGTGGCTTCAAGAAACATCTGGAGAGTGCTTAGAGCTCTTGTGTATTACGTTTCAAATGTGTGGTTCTATCAGATCCTTTTGTCCCTTACCTTTTTCCTCTTAATATGGCCAGGAGACCCAGTAAAGAGTTTCTTGTATTTTTCTTAAGTGTGGTAAAGGTGATTCTAGATACAAAATTCTTCAGGTAGTCCACAAGTGGGGGTGTTTTTTTGTTTTCATGTTTGGTCTGAAGTAGATATCTTCTCTAGATGGGTCAGCGCTGTTTCTTTCTGCTCCTAGGCAATTAATAAACCAAATTTAAAAGTGCAAAGGAAAGCAGGCAGCTGGCTGATTCAAAGGGAGAGGCTATGTTTTTCATCACCACCCTTTCAAAGCCTCTCTGAATCAAAAGAACCATTGGATTGCGAAGGCAAGACCTATGCCACACCAGAAGCTCCCAGTTCAGCAATTTTCCCAGGGTAAAATTATAACTCATGTTTCCTCAGCACAGGCTGTAACTGGCAGCGTTCCTTCTACTTCTAAGGGTGAAATCGCTGGGGGGAGAACAGACATCTAATGTGCCTCTGGAAGTTTTACAATGGGTGTTAGCCTCCCTTTGTGGAAAGGTAGATGTTCTTCTGGAACATACCCAAGGGCAGGTGCTATTCAAACTGGAGTGTAAACTGACTTCAAATAAGGCAGTACAGGCTTCTTTTTGTTCAGTTTGTGAGTCAAATCTAAAGAAGAGAAACCCATTTCTCAAATTCTGGCAATTCATGACAATCTTCCAGTTATCCCACTGAAGTCTACATTTTTATGGGTCTTTGAAATCTTCAGATACAACTACAATTCAAGACATTAATCTTTATTCGTGTACTGCTGATAGGATCTTACCTTGCAAACAAAACAGATTTTAACAATGCTTGTTTTTTAGTGTTACTTCTCACCAGAAGATTATTGGACAGATTGCAAATTTGGTCCAAGAAGATGTAACCATTTGGTTTCTTTCCCACTTAAATCTTGACACCATTTGTGAGGATTTGTTTGACTTAGCATTCAAATATATCAGCATGGTTCTGGCAAAGAGAAGTCCTTTCCTTCTAAACCCAGGAGGGAGTGTTTGTTGTTGTTTCTCCCTTTTCCTTTTGTGAAGACTCTTGCAAAATACATGTAGAGTGCCTGCTAGAAGTGGATAAAAGGCAACAGCGCTTGAGTGAAAAGTCTGACTAAAAATTACATTATTAATAAATCTCAACCTACAAGTAGTCTACTTGGGAACAGTTGAAAGATGGATTGCAGTGTTCAGAGTTCCCCTGTTTGTTCCCATAGCTGTTCCTGGCCCAAACCCCGTGTGTGTGTGTGTGGTGAAGGTGGCTGTCACATTCCTGCCTTCCCTGGTGCAGGAGATGAGCTGGCAGATGCTGCTTCCCTCTCAGAGGCACTGGGAGCTGTTGACTGCTCTGTGCTGGGCTATTCCCTGGGACTGGGGAGAGCTGACTGAGTGGCTGTCTCTTGCAGGGAGGAGCTGTAGGCTCTGAATGGAGCCCCAGAGCATTCAGGTATGTTGTCTGCAAAGTAGCTGGCATGCCAAACCTCTTGCAGCAGGGATGAAGTGGTCCAAGATATTTGGATCTGTGCTTCTCGCTGGAATGAGTGAAGCCTTGTATGGTGGGGAAGTAGCCTGTGATCTCTGCCCTTTGCAAAAGGTGGAGCTCCCTTTGTGTGTGCTTGCTTTCCTATGAAGTACAAGTAAATTCACGTTTTCTCTGCTACCTGAGGTTTGATAGAGGTACGAGAAGAAAAGCGACCTATTTTCCAGGTTTAAAGGAAAGTAAATGAAACTGTCCTCAGGGCAGCAGAAGCAAAGACTTTAGTATCAAGCTGTAGTGTTTGGGCAGGGCTGCCAGGCTGCTGAAGACTCTTCAGACCTGGAAGCCTTTCCCAGGGACTGTTCATCTTTTAATAGTGTTTCAGTGTTTCCTCCTTTTTTTTTTTTTTTTTTTTAAGTGTCCACAATGTCTGCAGTCATTCTGTGCTCAGACAAGGGAGCACTTCATGCTTAATGGCTTGTTTCTGCAGTATCTGATGGGATACTTGTCCCTCTTGCAAGTGAGAATAAAGAAATTTGAGTGAAGGTGACTGGAGCACTGCATTGTGTACACTACACTGCATTGTGTACCTCATGAAATATTTTGAACTGGTCATGTCCAGCTCAGGTGGCACAGCTCAGGAGTTACACTTTCATTCCTAACTTGGTTTCATTGCTAATTTGAGTAGATGCTGGTGCAGAACAGACAAGTCCTTGGTGGAGCCAGTGGCCTGAAATGCCAGCTGTCCAGCCTGCCCCTATCATAGGACACCCTTAGCAGCGTCATAGCAAGTCTGTTACCTTTGGTCCCATGTCCTGCTGCATCTAAACACTGTGTCCTCCAGCCTGGTTAAGGGATGTTTTTGCCTGCTGCATCCTGGGGTGAGCACCCTGTGATTAGAGTGTCAGGTGGGCAGTGGTGTGCTGTGCACTAACTGGGAGCAGCTTTCAAATCTGGTTTTGCTTGTAAATTAAATGGGCGCTTTTGCTGAGTGAGAATTGAATCGGCACCTCTAAAGGCTGTAGAAGTTCTTCCATTGTGAAAGCCCAAGTGTTTGTGTTTGGGGGTAGTGAATCTGGGCTAGACCCCCAAGTTTCATTTGTTTTTTTTTAATAATACAGTGGGTTGCATGTATTCCAAAGATCCTGCTTCTATTAGAGGCTTCAGTCAGATTCTGTGCTGGCCATGTTTGCCACTTGCTTGACCCAAGCACAGCAAGTGTGCAAATCAGCCACCTCCTACAGAAGGGTTGTGCTTTGACCCAGGGAAGAAATGGGTAGGCAGTGCAGAAGAACCTGGATGTAATAAATGACAACATTTGGGCTGACCTCAGCACTACTCACCCAAACAAGCAAGGGGCTGAGTTAATATTCCACAAAGAGTGCAAACTTATAAAATATTTTGAGGGAGGTATTAAACTTTTGTCTGCAGTTTCGAGGCTTAGGGAGGTTTTCAGAGAACTTCATAAGCACTTGAGAAGATACATCCTGCCTCTGTAAATTTTGCCAGGTTTTTGGACTCGCCTTAACTGCTGTACTGGTGTAGGCACAGGCCCTCATTTGACTTCTGCCATTATCCATGATTTTTTTTTCTCCACCTAAAGATTTTTCTTAAGGGCTCAATGACAAGTTTCTGATGAAAGTGTGGTTAGAGCTGTTCTGCTCAAGCTGGTTGTGTGCTATAGACTTGGCTCCTGGGCTCTGGAATTATCAAGGTGCCTCCAAGCTCTTGTCCAAGGGTGGTTTTTAACTGTCCTGCGTTTCCAGGTAGGCAGCTTTCTCCACCCAGCACAATCAAATACCTCACTTCCTTCAACCCTTTGCCTTGCATTTGGTTCTCTGCACCTGTGTCATTTATTCTAGGTCCTGGTCAGCTCTGAAATCCCAGCAAGGCTCATTTTCCCAAGGAAATGCCACCACACCTCTCCAGCACTTGCAGCACTTAGCATGTGTATGTGCTCTGCAGTGCCAGCATCTCCAGGAGGAGAAGGCTGAAAGCAGCCAGAATTTGGGATGTGCTGCAAGGGACCCCTGTCTTGAGGGGCCAGATCAGCGCTTCCCTCCAGGGACAGTGACTCTGGGACAAGGAGAATGTACCAGTTAAAATTGTCCCATCAGGTAAGTGCTCCAGTCACCACTGCTGTGGCCACTCTGGTGTGACCAGAGGTGTATTTATCACCTTTGTAGGCTTGAGCAATTGGACTATTTCAGGATACAGAGAGGACAGCCCAATACTGTTCCTGACACCTTCAGGAAAGAGTTTCAGCCAAGGTTTTTGTTTCACAATGAACTATACCCCACACTCTGGCTATGAAGGACCCTTCTGGGTATCTCTGTCCCCTCTCTCAGGTGGTCTTGTGACACCCACCTTTCTAAAATGCATTGCTGCTTGTATTTCTGCAAATAATACTGAGTGCCCCAAGCATGGCACTTGTGGTGTGAGGAGTGAGCAGCTGCTTGGCATAGTAGATCTTCTGCAATTCAGTGGCTCAGCATATCCAGAAAACCTTCCTGCTTTTCAAGCTCTCCATTGTATTTGACAGTCTTGCATAGGATAATTTGACCTTCTGTTGTATATTGACAGACATTCAGGGTTTAAAATGAAGCTTTAGAGATTTAGAATAATAAATCTAGCACTACTATTGAGTCTCAGTGGACCTGGTGTGTCTTAGCTTACTGTGGCATTGAATTGCAGCTGGTTGTGTTTTGGGCCTGTTTCTCGTGTGACGCTCAAACACAATTGTTCTGGAGCTTTGCCTTATAAACATAATTCCTAATGTTCAGAGTCAGCAATCCTAAACCTTGCAGCTGTGAGAGAAAGGGCAGTTGTATTATATTGATGAAAGGCAAAGCATGACTGTGCAGTCGGCATATTTTTGCTGGGGAAAACAATGGGCTGTTTCTTTGTTTTGCAGACC
Source organism: Ammospiza caudacuta (assembly GCF_027887145.1). Classification (NCBI taxonomy): domain Eukaryota; kingdom Metazoa; phylum Chordata; class Aves; order Passeriformes; family Passerellidae; genus Ammospiza; species Ammospiza caudacuta. The sequence continues at coordinate 109,195,728 of NC_080593.1, read as the reverse complement.
CAGTGGCAGCAGTAAAGCCCAACCATGTCCTCAGGGAGCTACCAACCATTGGTGTCAGGGTGAAGAAGCAGAAGAAAAGGATGGATGTGCTTACATGTAAAGACTTTTTGACAAAGATCTGAGCAATTTCTTTGTGCTTCTGGGCTCTTCAGAATGAAGGTGAAGAGAAAGCGCCATGATGGCATGCACACCTTGAGATCAAAATGCAGTTTGCATGCTCTGTGTGGTGCACTCAGTCATCTCTGACCACCTTGAGGGCTCTGTCTGAGGGGCCAGCACAGCTGGTGTCTTCTGTAGATGCTGAGTACCAGAGCCACAGCTAGAGAATTTGGTGTGAGGACATCACCAGCCCATAGAGGTACCCAGGGTGCGATTTTCCCCTGCCAGCAGGATAAGCTCCTGGGTTTCTTGGACATGTAGCTTTGTATCTCTGCCTGCTTGCTACACCTTCCAAAAGTGCTGTTTGTACTATAGTGATACTGTTTATGTTGAATAAATACTTTCTCCAGCCTCTTTGTTGTGGCAACTCTTTTTGCTGAATTCAAAAAAGGGGGCGGGGGTACTTGTCTAAGCATTGTGGTGAGACCTGATGATGATGATTTTTTTAATCTTTAATGAAATGTTTGTTTTGAAAAAGTGCATCTTCAAAATGGGGACACTTGTGCAGGAGCCAAATCCAAGAGCGGTCCTAATGTTCCTGGTTTGGATGAGGTTCTCGAGCTGCACTTTCCCCCATCCCACAGGCACCCCAGAGATCAGCCTGCTGTTTATTTTAGAGTGCAGGCACACATATGTCCCTGACACTTGAGTGATTTCTGCTCTGTGTTGGAGGAGAAGGGATTTGACACCAGCTTCTGAAGTTTGTTTGCTGTTTGGATTCATTCCCCATGCAGTGGGATATATGTGTTCAGACTCTTCTGCTGGATGTGGCTGATGTGGATGTGTTAACTGCTGTTTGCAGTTGTTCCTGGGCACCAAGCTTTTGTGAGGAGAAGCATCTGTCTCATGTCTCTCTGTTGTGTAAAAAGGATAATGAACACAGACTGACTTGATACTTTAGAATAAACTACTGCATGATTTTTTGTTCTAATGTCTATAACAGTTAAGCTTACCCTCACCTCCCTCAAAACTCCAAGGGAGTTAGAAATGTGTAAATTTGAGTTTCTCAGCAGTAATTGCTGGGGCTTTGACAGGGAATACATACGCTACTGAGTAGCATATACACTTCTGGTTGGGCTGGGCTGGCTTACAGGGAAGGCATTGGCTAAAATAATTCTAGCCAGCAGTGTCTTGACCTGCAAACTAAAATAATCCACACAGTCTGGTGAGTCAGGCAGGCAGTTTGTGCTTGAATGTCGGTCCTTCTGTGCCTGAACTGAGCTTAGCTTGGCTTGTCTTGTGGTGGCATGGTTTTTGTCAATGTTTCTGTCTTAAGAGGGAAACCAGGATGACTTTACTCAAGACCACAGGGTGTAAATAACACTTAGGACACCAGTGCTAATATTTTAAGGGGAGGAGTAAGCCTCCCATCTCTTTGATTTTTGTACACTTAGCACATTGTAGTGACTCATGTTCCTCAGATATCTCCTTTTCCTTCCACTTGCTGCCAGAACATTGACATGGTTCCTGTGTTATTGTCGTTTGGTAGTCCAGTTGCACAAGTGCACATCTCAGCGCTGCAGCTACTGTGGTTTGCTTCAATCCAGGTGTAAAGACTTACTCTTCAACAATGTTTTTGAGAGGAATTAGGGAGAAGATGGTATAGAAGAAAAGGCAGGAAGAAGAGAAGGGATTTGTAAGCTCCATGATCCTTGGCCCCCTTTGGTAGGAAAGCTTCTAAATTGTACGGATTTTTGTAAATTCCAGGAGGAGCAGTTAAAGCAGGGCTGCTTTTCCTTTTGTTGAGCCTCCAGGAGGGCTTGCCTAGAGCAGAAAATGTGAAGCAGATTCAGATATACTCTAAAGACCTGTGCCTGTGAGCTGCTTGTTGTGGAAAGGCTCCTTCAAATATCAACAAAGAAGTAGAGGAGCCCCAAACTGTCCTAAGAGCAGTGCTTTTGTGTGCTAAACCAAAACTGAAAAGTTTTAGACAACTTAATGGCCTTTAGCCTACCTAGCACACAGATTTTGGCACTTTTGATTACATAGTTTCACTCATTCTGAGTGAAAGTGGGAACTAATTTTTATGAAAAGTTGTTGGAGGATCATCTGGATAATAATGATAAATGTTTTACAGGGTATTTGAAGTATTTTGGTCCATGGAACTGCTATAAAGCTGTATTTTCTGTTCTTACTTAATTTTTTTGTGGGATAAATAATAAAATGTTTGAGAAGGAAAGTTATGAGGGGTCAGCCTGTTGGCAGCTCAGGAGGGTCAGTGCCCATCCAGCCAGTGCAGGTGCTTTGTGCCCCACTCATGAACAAAGCTGATGCAGTTCCCAAGGCAGACAGCAACCTCTGTGATCTCCTGTGTGGGAATGGCTGTGGCTGAGCTCCGAACCCGTTCCTGGGCTCATGTCTCACCTGCCTGACACCAAGAAAGGTTTCTGAAGAGCTTTTTGATTCCTTTCATTGTCAGCTGCTCCAGATAGCTTGCTGGAGCCCATTGAGTTTAGTTTCCCTGACTCCTTTCTCTCCACCTGTAATTCTTGCTAAGGAATTGTATTTGTAATCACATTAGGTGGTGGAAGCTTAGCTTACCAGCAGTGCTTTGTTTTAATTACTTTTTTCCAAAGCTTGTTCACTTCCACATTTGCAGTAATCCAACTCAAGCCATATATTTCTTCAGAGACTGTTTGCCCCTGTGTTATCCTTTCCATAGCTGAGCAATACAGTGATTTAACTAATGTAGTTATATAACTCTGATCTGTTAAATGCTGTACCCATTGGATGGTGATCTTCTGTGCTCTGACAGTGCTATTGAGTTGTACCACATTGAAAAAATGGGATTTTTTTATGGACTTGCTTCTCTGAATCCCATTTTTGCTTTTGTTTCTCAGGGGCAACTTCAGTAGAAATACAATTGTTTGATTTCAAAGTATCTCCAAAATGGTACTGAACTGTTTTTATGCAGGGAAATGTGCTTTGTGGGCTGAGACTGGAGCAAGGTTAGCATTATTGTGCTTAATATCAGCCACTGAGAAGAAGAACTTTTGTTTCATGAGGCACAATAAACACAGGTAACTTGAAGAGGAAATGTTGAAAAGGAGGAGGATGAAATAAAAGAGCAAAAGGTTTTACTATAAAGCGTTTTTATTTCTTGGGAGTTTTAGTAGGTAAACTGTGTAAACGGCAGCTTGGTTATGACTTGGGTTTGGAAACTGGTTCCCTTTTCTTATGCTTTGTGGGTTCTTTTGCCTTTTAAAATGCCCACGGTCCTCCAACCTATCTCCCATCCTGGCAGTGATGTTTATACTATACATTCTTCTACTGTTTTGTGCAGCCAGTGCTATCACAGCTACACTGAATGAGGCTCCAGCCTAACTACAATATTAACCCTGCAAATCTGTTCATTTTCTCTCGAGCAGCCCCAGGCAGGGTATACAGGAGAATGTGTCCAATTGAAAAACTGTGACAGACTCGGTGGTGGTGCTGCACTGTGCGAAATTGCAAGAGAGCTATGTTTTTGCTGCCAGAGAGGATCCTATGAAGGGACATGCTGTTGTCTGTCTCATACAAGTTACAGAATTTGGTTTTTGTTTTAGTCTCAACTTTCATTGATAATGTTATCTTCATTTTTGCCAAACTGTCTGCTTTTAAGCACTGAAATGTGTTCCTCAGACCTGCTGCTTTCCTCCTGCTTGCTAATCATCCAACGCATGCTCTCCCCACCCGTAGTTTGTATCAATCCTTGACTTCTTACTTTCACCTTTGTAGTTGTTGTTTTTAATTTTTTCTTCATTATTTTACTAAATACCGCTCTGCAGATCAGTAGCATCTTGGGTGGTGGTTGTACCACATAGCATTTGTAGCAGACATTAGTTTTGCATAGCGTGTGTACCTTATTTTGTCTGGACTTGTCTTCTTTGCGCTGCAGGCACCTCCTCCAGCAATTGTAGTGATTAAGCCTGGTATTTCTGCAGATTTATATTAACTTCTGCTTATAAAGAAAGAGAAGAAACCCAACCCTTCCCTCCCCCCAACATCTAAACTAGATGTTTTTCTTCATTCCCTTAGTTTTTATCAGTATTAGACCGAAGCTTGCTTTTGCTTATGAAGAAAATTAGTTAAGTACCTTGTGGTTTATAGATGCCTTCTGTTACACACTACTGGGATTTATTGTGCAACGTCGGCCTGTAAATCATTTCAGCCAGACGATTACCTGGCTCACGTTGCCTTTGTGATGTGAGCCCTTGAACAGCCATGGAAAATGGAGAAACGCTGGTTTTTGGGGGCGGCGGGCTGGGCTGGTGCGAGCGCCCGTGACTCTCTGATGGCCGCGGTGAGCTTTGCTGAGGTTGGCTGCCTGGCTCCGAGGAGATGTTTACAAGGAATCCATTACTCTGCGCAGCTGAAAGACGGTGTTGAAAGAACAAAGGGAGTTTTGTGATGAAGTGTATCTGACTTCTCGCTGCTTTGCTTACCTTTTAAATGTAAAACTCGGTCATTTGCAAGGGCTTTTAGTTCTCAGGGCATCCCTATAAGATTCCACCCCGCGCGGAGCTGTCCTTCAGTCGAAAGCGGCGTTGTCTCAAAACCGCTCTCGAGAACGCATTTCTATTTTAATCCCCAACTTTGCCTGCCGCCTGCCTTCCTGGCTCCAGCTCACCGCCCTGCCCTGCCCTGCCCTGCCCTGCCCCGCCCGCAGCGCGCAGGCGGCCGCCGCTCGCTCCTCTCCGCTCCGCTCCGCTCCGCGCTGCTGCTGCTGCAGCTGCAGCGCTCCCAAAGTTGGCTCATCCGCGGAGCATCGGCTCCGCTCCGCGCCGCTGCTGCGCGCCCATTGCCGCGGCTCAAAGTTGGCTCATCGGCGGAGCATCGGCTCCGCTCCGCGCTGCTCAGCGCTCACAAAGTTGGTTTGGTTTCATCGGCGGAGCATCGGCTCCGCTCTGCGCTGCTCAGCGCTCCCAAAGTTGGTTTGGTTTCATCGGCGGAGCATCGGCTCCGCGCCGCGCACAGCCCGGGGAGCCGCTCACACCTGCAGCCTATGCGCGGCACGCCGGGGCAGCTGTCGCCATACGTATAACTTTTAAATGGAAAATGTCTTTCTCAAAGGCTGTCGATGTCCAGTGGTCTGCAGTCCATGAGCAGTTGACTAGTCCAGGTGTTTCTGCTTCTGTTCCTGTGCTATGTGAATTGGGAATTCAAGAGAAGAGTGTGCAGGATGGAGGAGTTGAGGGTTTGTATTCCTGTTCTGGTGGTACGGCAGTGACGGAGGGCTTGGGAAGGAACAGAAAGTCTACCTGGGGTTGTCTCAGTTGAGAAAAATAATTGCTCTCAGTCTTTGTGTCTGTACCTCTTTCTGTCAGTGCTTTCATCAGCTCTTAAAAATGAGAATGACCCTTTTTGTTGGTATGGATTGACTGTTGCGAATAGTGTTCAGGAAAAACTTGGTTTAGAACGTGATTTCTTCTTTGTGGGTTCTATCAGTGCGTTTTGCCCCACTCATTTAAAATGTAGCCATTTCAAACTCTCCGAACTGGATTAGTTTTAAAAACTGCCGAATATTTGTCTGTGCTTTACTAAGTTAAAAGTCGTAATCTGAGGCTACGAGACAGTCCTACTGATTTAAGACTGGGGGTTTCTGTAAGGTTTGTAAGGAGATCATTAACCCGGGTCTATCTTTTCACAGGACAGTCGGCCCAATATGTCAAGACCTCTGATCACTAGATCCCCTGCATCTCCATTGAACAATCAAGGCATCCCCACTCCAGCACAGCTCACAAAATCCAACGCACCAGTTCACATTGATGTGGGTGGGCACATGTATACCAGCAGCCTGGCCACGCTTACAAAATATCCCGATTCCAGGTAACTTTAAAAAGCTTCTTCTGCATGTCTTTGGCAAACTCCTTTTCGTGCTTGGACGTCCTGGGGCTCTCTCAGAATGATGAATTTAGCTCCTTTTGTTTCAAAATTAAATTAGCTTTCTTTGTTAGTAGGCAGTTAGAGACTGACTTTTGTTTCCCTGCTCCACTGTGTTCCTGACAAATGGCACTTCTGCAAATCCTGATGTGTGTGTACTGAAACAAAGCTGGGAGAAAAGAGCACTTACTTTCTACTACCTAGGATTCTGGGTTTGTGCCAAGGCACCCATGCTGTGGTTTGTTACATTCAAAAACTGTAGTGATACTGCATTTAATCCCAAAGGTGGGGGTGTTGGAGTATTTGTTTTGTTTCTTTTGGAACAGTAACCACTCTCCTGTGCTGTCAACACTCCATTTCAGATGTGTCACTCGAGGCAAAGGCAAGGTTGAATGAAATAAACTCCAGGACAGTATTAACTGAATACTTTTAGGACTTTTCAAATAATAGGCTCTTAACTCTCATGTACCTTTTGAATGAAGTATTTGTGACTCTGGTAGCTCACTGATATTAAGCAGAGAACTGCTGCATGTGCGTGTACAAACGGTGCCTGTAGAGTAGCTAAAACAAGAGCACATCTCTAAGAAATCTAGAGTGCATTTAGCAGTGTGTGTGGGCATTACCTGGTGGTGCTGGCAGACAAGCAGTGTGGCTGGAACTCTCAGGGTTGGTCATGAGACAGCAGGCAGTCATTGTGTCCACAGTACAAATCTCTACCTTGCCCTTTGCTGCCCAGTCCTGCTCCAGAGGGCAGGCAGTGCTTCCATTGTGTTCTCTCCAGTCTGAGGGGGAAGATTCTCAGTTTCTTGATGCCACAGCTCTGACCTGCCTTTTCAAAGGGCACAAAGCCCACTTCATGGGACGTGGCTTGTTCAAAACCTGGGTTTCATTGATGCTGCTGCCTCTGCATCACCAGCTCACAGTGTTAGGTGGGCTCAGGCAGTGCTCCTGACAGGCTGGAGGAAGAGAGAGAGCCCTACACACAGCGAGGCACATGGCCCTTCTTGTGACAGCCTCCTCAAGGAAACCCGGCAGAGGGGAGCAAAAGGAGCCATGCCAGAGCCTGGGTCTGCCGGGAGAGATTGAAGTAATGTCTGGGAAAACTTGAACTGTTCTTAGAAAACCAAATCTGGTCTTTTGGGGTTTTTTTTAGAAGCTTCTTGTGTTCAGCTCCTAGTAGTTGTGATGACTTTGTGAATTTTTTCGTAGTTGGAGCAGTGATGGTGTCTGACACTGTTGTGTATGCAGAATGAGAGGCTGCTGCTTCTGTTTTCATGTCAAATTCACAGAGAGAGTATATTAGTTCAAGTGAAGAAACACTAAAATGTCATTCAAAAATGTGTCTGGTGGCAGTGGAATTTAAGCTTAATGTATTCTGTGCTCAATTGAGCCATTGTAGCACTTGAAAGTGAAAGCTATGCCTGTAGTATCAAAGCCAGTTTAATAAATTAAACATTTTAAAAGCTCTTCAAACATAATTTAAAGAAAACCCAAACTCTGAGTTATAGTCATTCTGTTTCAAGTCGTTCTGACATGTGTTTGTGTTTCAGTTCTGACAGTGTCTTTTGAACCTCTTGATGAGTGAATATTTCCAGCTTAGCTGTTAGAACCTGGAATTCCCAGCCACTTCCAGAGCTTGAGAGATTTTTTTTAACATTAGCAGCTTCAAAAGAGCAATTACTATACTCGTTTGAATGTCAAGACAATGGCATGAAGCAATATGCCAGTAATCATGATATAGTTGTTTGGGTTTTGTCTGAGATTTTGCCAGGAGGTTTTTTTCCAGTGGAGGGTTGGGATGTATATATGTGTGTATATATATCTGTACATATTTATATAGAGAGAGTGCTAGGTAAAAATTATCCAGTAATATTCAGACATTAATACAAATTGTTTCTTGAAGTCTGACCTGGTCAGTTTCATATCTAGCTAGACTCTAACTTCATTACTCACAAGGTTTTTGTCAACATTGCTTGTATATTTCTTTTTCTGCCAATATCACGTGTGTGAATGCTATCAAAACCAAGGAAGGTCTCATTGATATTTTTGGGCCAGTTGAAACCTCCTGAGACTTACTGTTATATGAAGTATTGTCTATGAGGTCTTGATTATCTTGCCTGAAAGAGCACTGCTCCAGGGATGAGTCAAGGCATCAGTTACAGGCTCCAGCCTGTAACAGGTTGAGACACGAAAGTCATTAGGTTTCTGACTCGTATTACATGTAGTCTAAGGGCCAGAAGCCTAAAATGAACCTTTCATCTGTGGGCCAGGTACCAGAGTCATCTTTCTTTGTGAGATTGAAAGGGTGATATTCAAACCAGCAGCTCTGGAGTCACGCTGACTTGCTGGTGTGAGGGAGACCTATTCTGATGGAGCAGTCTCTGCTTTGGAGCAAGTGCACTCTTCCTTCTCCTTTTGGAGTCAACAGCCCTCATCTTGTACCTCGCTGTTTTCTTCTTCCTGGACAGTAGAGCACGAATTGGAAAGAGCACTTTAAAAAAGAATTCCTTAAATGATATCAGGTAAAGACTTGTAGCTTGAAAGGGATCATTTTCCACAATTCTTCTGTTAGGTTCCCCAACCTGGTTTGTGCCTTGACATGTAAAATGCCTACTGACAGATACCTATTCATCCCTCCAAAGAAACCTTGGTGTGACTGTAAAAGTGTCTTGCTACTGTTGCTGGATCCCTGCCCTTTGCTTCGGAAAGACAATTGTGGGTTTCTCTCAAATGCTCTTGTGCTTGAAGAAGCCAAAGAATCAGACCTGATCTGTGTTTTGGGCAAAAGCTGACTCAGTGAAGCACTCTGACAGACAAGCAGCTTATCTAATGGACGGTTTGAATTGAGTAATCCTAGAATTACAAATTCTGAAGCTAAAATAATGCTTTAAAAAACCCTCAAAATTAATTTTAAAATCTAGTATCATATAATTTCAAAGAGCCTAGTTATAATCTAGACAAGGGAGACCTATAGTTTTCACAAGGAAAATCCCTTATGAATACTTAAGCTCATCAACAGGCTTCAGATTCCCCCAAGAAACCAGTGGGACCATGCCTCAAACATGGTTTCATGAAGCTCAATAATACAATTTACCAGACTTAGGCTTTGGGAAGAAGCCTAAGTTTGAATCAGCCTGTCTACCAAGAAGACCTAATGTGAGGTCTCTCTGCTGAAATAAATAGCATTTTTTTTTTAAAGTCTGAGGAGGGAGCAGGTATGCAGCCATCTATGTAGCTCTTTCCACTGAGACTGTAGACCTTGGTGCATTCAGCCCTGCACAGATTGTACTACCTTTGGTTTACTTGAAGTTACCAGATCTTCAGGTTAGTATCTGGCAACAGTCAGCTATCTGTTAAAGACTTGGGTGTCCAAAAAATTTTTTTAATCGCTTGCTTTTCGAAAATAAAGATTTTTTTAAATACTTTTTTTTTTTCCTACTGCCCAGGGGAAAAAAAAAACTTATTCCAGGAAAGAAAGATCCAAGATGAGGGTCTGCCAAAGGAGCCTTTCTCCCCCAAGAGCTCAGGCACATGCATGCAGTGCCTTTGTTCCCAAAAAAAGGGTCACCAAAAAGCTTGAGGAGAACAGGTTGAGGTGTTAGGATTTATGATTGTGAGGAGAGGAAGCTGTGGCTGGTTAGCTCTGATACTTTAACCCCAGCAGCCTACTCTCCTTCCAGCACACGATCATCTTGCAGCAGGATTGAACCCTTTGCTTGGAGTTGGCATTCCTACATCTCTCAGCCTTAATGCTGTCTGCACGGCATCTACCAAAAGTTATTGTGCACCAGGCTGGGACAACCTCAACTGAATATCAGAGCTGAATGGGAAGATGTTGAACTTTGATCATACAAGCATCAGCTGTCTGATATCTCTGATATCAGCAATATCAGCAGTGTTGTATATCTTGTATGCTCAAAGCATCTGAACTTTTAATTAGGTCTGTCCAAGTCATCTGGTACAAATATTTGCATAACACTATGGCATTGGATTGCCACTCCTATATTCCCACCACAGAATGGGAAAAAATCACTTAAAACTTGTATATAACTTTGTAGAGCCTTTTGGAGTATCTGTTTGTGTTGCTACATCTCCCATCTTGAGTTACTCCCTGCATATGAAGATGGATTCTTCTTATACAGTATTTCACAATCCTTCCATATTTCTGCCCAGGGCAATTTCAGGTTTTCATATGAACCAATCCATTCGTGTCCAAGTTTTCTTACCCAATCTTCACTCTCAGCCCTCAGGGAAATTAAATTTCACACACTTGGATCCAGTTAGGACACTGGCATTTTTTATTTTTTTTTATTGGTAAGGGTTTCTTTTGCATCAAGAGCACAGAATTACTTAGGAGATTGTCCTTGGCCTTTTTTGACAGTTTGCAAGAAAGACTTATCCTCCACAAGTTGTGTAGGTAGACTTCCAAGGATGTACTGTGAATCAGGCAGCACTGCTTGCCTGTATCACAGCTCTGGCAGTTTCTGCTATCAGTCCCCAGGTCCAAAACAAACTGACAAAATGGCCTTAGCTCAAACTCCTGCAAATTGCTGCACCATGCTGGAGACTCCTGTCTTGGTAGGAGACCTGCTGAGGTGAGGGTGGTCTGCACTTTGCATAGGCCTCCCTCTGTAACACCTCCATGAAAGCACCCTGTCACAACTTTCCTGCTCACCTTGGAAAGTGCCTCCCAAACTTCTCTAAGTTGTGCTAAACTTGAAGAAATACAAAATTTTCTAACTAATGAGCATTTGGTTATTTGGGTTTTTAAAGGAAAAATTGAGAGAGTGGGTGTTACTGCATCTTTATTTCCACTGTCCTTATTTGGATTTATCTTCCTGAGAGGTACAGATCTATCTGTATCTTTCTAGAACAGCAACATCAAGGGCAAGCTTCTGTGTAAGAGCAAGCCTCTGTGAAAATTTTCAGTATTGCTGTAACCAGCTTTGTCTGCTGTATTAGCATGAATGGTCCAGGTCACAGCTTTTTAATGTTTTGTAACATTCCTGGCAGGAGGGAGATAGGCAGAAGAAGTTGGCAGAGGGTCAGCTCAGTCTTTGTTATCGATCCTGTTTTACTCATCTCGTTATTCACCTTTTATATTTCATCATTTGATTGCTGCATGGTCTTGTGGCAAGGAAGAGTGAGGGCTTGGGATAGGGAAATACATTGACTGTCACTGACCTGTTCTGTGACCCAAGATAACGGACTTAACTTTGAGCTTCACTTGCTTCCTATGAAGGTTAACAAAAAAGCAATTTGTAGAGTGCTTTGCGATGATGATTGAAAGTGTAGAAGATTACTGTCTCTAAGCATAAATATTTATAGATCGAGTGACTGAGATAGAGGTTGATGATGTTGGTATCATCAGTAACATGTATTAATAAAAAATTAACTGTTGATTCATGAGGACCAGACTGAACACAGTCAGGCAGTGCAGTTGTGTTGGTTGGTGTAACCACATACACAGACTTGGACAGAAAATGGAAACAGAACTGCGAATGATACTATGGTTCATGCCTATTTAAAGAAATTCAGAGAATTCACACAACTGATATTTTAAAGAGAGCTCTCTTGCAACACACATCTGTCAATAAAGAGCTTGGAGGGGTATTTTCTGGTCCTGGCTGAACCAAGATTAATTGTAGCTCTAGGTATGTATATTGAATTTAGTGTATATATTGACCTCATTTTGCCTCAATTAATGATCACCACAGGTCAGTCATCACTGTTGCCTCAGTAGAAGTAAATATTTTTCAAATTGTAGTCCTGTAATATGTTTAATTTGCAAGGTCAGCAAGTTGCTGCTGTTGCTTGTGGCTGGTGACTGGTGAAAGAAATGGCACCATCAGCTTAGCAGGTTCTCACATCATGTGGTCAGTAACTGGTGGTGAGTCATCACTGAAAAGGGCACAAATTGATATCTGTCTTCCTGTTCTAAATGTCTGTAAAAATGGGCTTATGTGTATTTATTTGGAGGGTAAAAAGTGGTGTCCTGTACTTGTTCGATGCTTTTGCATTCAAATCTGTAAAATGACAGTAAAATCAAGATAGTGGCTTGTTGGAGAGCTCTTTGCATATATGCAGAGCCAGGGAAAGTAGATGTGCAGACTTGATGCTACAGGGGTTCATTACATGCTTGTTCTGGCTGCCTGGCTATGACAGTGAATAAGGAAATATGTTCAGAGGAATAAGTGTCTATGTTCAGCAGTGTTAGAAAGCTAAAGACTTCAGCTCCTTATTTCTGAGGCTAGTAATCCTCAGAAGTAACAATCATTTTTTCTTGAGGGGAAAGAAGAAAATCCATAGCCATATAATCAGTGTAGGGATTCCTTTGCCAGTTGGCTTATGTGGGTTTGTAGGGGTTGGATCAGCCTGTAAGTCCAGCAGAGGGGAGGTTGTCAATAACTAGTTTAAGGGCCTGTGCTTTGAGAAATCATTTGATTGCAAAGGCTGCTTGGAATCCTTGGTGGATGGAAATTTGTGGATGGGAACCTTACAACTTTTGTATTTTTCTGCCCAATAGCATGGTTTCATAAGCGAGACTGAAGGCACCCAAGCAGTATTTCTTGCTCTGCCTGACCAATACCTGGGAAGATAAAACAATATTCTGAGTCTCTGGGTCTCACTGACCTAATAAGAAAAAATCCCATTAGGAACTGAGGTGGCACAGAAGTATTCTGCTTATTGGTCACTTCTCTTAGGGCCCAGGTTTGAACCATAGTCATGAGGTTCAGTGGTTTGTTTTGCCTTTTGCTGTACTTACAGAGGTTCCTGATGGCAAGGCGTGTGTTAGCACAAGGTTTTCATTCTGCTCCCACATAAACTGTTTGTACTTCGTTGGTCTTTCATAAATTGCAATATAGTTGCTAAGCAAATTGGCATCTAGTACATACATAATTGCAGAAGCTAACACATTTGGCTTCCAGTTTTGCTGTCAACACCCGGCCACCTCTTGGGTGTGTTTGAAGCTTTAGGATATAGATTCCAACTTCTGGCTTACTTCTTTCTGGTGATGATCAGCCTTCTGGCTGGGTTTCATGTATACAAGTATGCTTGCCATTTGGGGATGTATTTGCAGAGGTTGCATAGGAAATGGTGAAAACTGCTCAGGACTCAATGGTTATCTGCAGTCATTTAAATGCAAATAAGGCACAAATGTTGTGTTGGCCAAGGGAATGTCACCAGTTCCTGTTATGTGAACTTTTCTTGTAACTTAACCAGTCTGCAGTTTATTCAAATATCATAACCAGACAAGTGTCATCTGGCAAGCTTTATTCTCCTTTTGTCTTTTGTTCTCAACTCTTTTTTTTTGGCCTTTGTCTACACCATGCAAGATGTTGATGTCTCTTTGACTCTTGCCTTTCAGTATCTTTTTTTCTGTCCCTGTTCTGCTCTGAGCATTGGCCCTACTTCTGTCAAGTAAAGTCCCTCGTTGCATTGTCTTCATTTCTTTTTCGTACACACTTTTCTATCTCTGTTGGAAGGAGTCAGAGCTCACAGAGGTCACAAGTGATCTTTACCTGACCAGATCAAAGCACACTGCTGGCTTGCTTGTTCTTTTCCCCCCACACATGTATGGTTTTCTGGCTCTTGTTAATAGTGACCTGTCTTAGAATAGATAAGCAGCCAGCATGTTTTAAGGATATCTCAGATACTGCTTTTGCTCTTAGTGACATCAGTTCAGGGATGTCTCTGAGACTCATTCACATTGATTCCTTTCACTGATTCTTTAAATCAGTATCAAATACATTGTTTCTAGCCCTAATGTGTACATTAGCTTGGGTCTGTAGGACTCTTCCAGCACAGTTGCAGCTCTCTGCAGAAAATGTGAGCACTTTTCTGGGCAGTTTCAAGGCACTTTCTGCTTCTGAGAACCAACGGGCTTCTGTAACCATTTGAAAGCATTATAAGCTGAGCTTGTAGCTGCTACTTGTGGACTGCTTTGCAGGGACATGCCTTTAGGAGAGCAGTGGGCTCACAGTCACTTTGCCATCCAGCCCTTCCTCCGTGCAGCAGCGTGTGTGCAGACACTTGGGTAGCTCCGGTGCTCAAAGCAATCCAGCGCGACACTCCACCTGGACTCGTTTTTCCTGCTTCCAGCAAACTCAGCTGTGCCACGGCTGGTACCCAAGCTAATTACTGAAGACCTATCTTTGCAATTTCTTCACACTGCTGCATTTTGCAGAACAGGCATTCGGTGATGGAGAGCAACACTGGCAATTCAGCTTCTGTGAATCAAAAACTTTCAGTTTGCAAAGGATTAAAAGAGGTAAAGGGGGAGAGTGACAGAAAGATGAAAGGGTTTTATTCAGAAGGTGAGATAGTTGCACAAAGCAGTGTTAAATGCAATGGGATACGCTTCTACAGTTCAGCAATTTGGAAAGATAAATTCTACCTCCTAGACCACAATGGGGTTTTCTTGATAAAATGTGAGAAGCCTGTCAATCAAACGGTAGACATAATTGTTCTTTAAGTGACCTATTAACATCTCATTCCTTTTAATTAAAAATTGTATTTAAGTTCTCGTTCAGGCCATATTTGAACGGTAAAAACTCTTTCCACATGAGGCGTGTTGCAGGTGAAAGGCTGTCACAAGCTGTGTGACACATGCAAAACAGGAGTGATTGAAGTCCCAGTGCAGCAACATGTGGCTTGCCTTTGGCTCCCTGCTGACACAGAGGGAGATGGAGGGATAAGCACTATCTCACAGAACCACACCCAAACCCTTTGCATTCCTTGCCTAAGAAATTGCTTGTAGTTGCTTATTGTGGCATAGAAAGTTATAATATACAGCATTTGCCATAAGTGTGTCACTTCAGAGCAAATGATGGATTATGTCCTTCCACACCCCAAAAGTTGTTCTTTGTTCTGCAATTAAAAAATAAATGTTGCAATGTTGAATTGGAAATATTTTGTGCCGTACAATAAATTTGTTTTGTTAGGTTGCCTGGGTGTAATTGCAGCAATGTCACTGCATTAAACCCTTGTCATGGGGCAATGGTTTCCTGCCCCTGTGCCAGTGCCAAGCACTGCTTTGCTTAGCAGCTCTATTGCTGTTTATCTCCGTCAGCCCCCGTGATTATTTTGCTTCTGTGAAACTTTTTTTTCCTATTTTGTTCCATGCACACTATAAATTATGGTTCTGTTGGAGTGCTAACCATAAATCCCAAACAGTGGGAAGCTCTGCCATGCCAGAGTGGCTCAGCTGGGAGCTGGTTTTAGGTTTGCCCAAACTTGTCAGTGATAGGAGGGGAAGAAGGTGCTCCAAACCGTGACGGTCTGCTGGGCCCCTTTACCCATCTGAAAATTGATCCCTCTTAAACAGTTTAGAGGACCCTCGGGGTCTTGCAGCTTACATAAAAAATGAAAGCCCTTCCTGTCTCAGAGCAGTGCAAGCAGTCAATACAAAAGAGAAAAATGATCTTTTAAGTGTATCCCATTGAATCCATTATCTCGAGAGCCCGTGCTTGATGCTTCATCAAAACATCATCGTCTTGGTGATGCATGGGGGAGAGGGTGAGGGGGCATTTGGGGGATTTCAGAGAAAATGCTGCAGTACTCTCAGTGCCACAGGACAGGCTAAATGTGATACAAGCCAGAAAATGAGAGCTGCAGAAAAACTGATATGTTCCTCCTTATAGCATATTGAATTTTGCATGTTTGAAAAGCAAATCTTTCAGGAAAAGTTTTGAGTGTTTCTTTTGTGGTAAGAAAGTCCTGTTGGGCAGCTTGTACAGTAATGTCTTTGCTTTCAATGAGAACGTAAATTTGCAGGGTTTTTTTTTTCATTACAATGATAAAGATAATAAAGGAGCAAATAAAAACCAGTGTTTGTACCATGACTACCTTCTACCCTTGTTGTGGGAGGTAGTAATAGGGTTGAACTGCTCTACCATTACCTCAATTGGTGTTGGTTTTCTGGTTCTCATGAGCAAGTGTCAGGATTGTTAGTTTTTAAATGCTGAAGTTTTAAAAATCTTTGCATGTCTCTACTAATGATTCATATGTTTTTCTTAGGCTAGCATGAAAGGAAAATCATTGATTTCTGTTGTTCTGAGTTTGAAGTATTTATAGCAGCACAGTGGAGTTTTTTACCAGATTACAGGGGTAGGAGCTGATCTCTTGCCATCAGTGTTTCCTTACTGGAAATAGTAAGAATATTGCTCTTTTGCTGGATTATGAGCAGTAAAACAGAAGAACTGGAATTTGTTTTCAATAACCAGTAGCATCAGTAATTCAGAAATACTACTGAAAAAGGTGTGTTTTTTTGGAAGACAGAACAACAAAGAAACACTATTTCTGAATGTAACTGTGCTGTCAAACACACATCCTTTGGGGTGTCCTCCATTTCCTTTGGTGAAAGCCTAGCTTAAATAAACTGAGCAGTAGGCAGAGGGTGTGTGCCTTTGCACAACAACATACACCCAGATGCTTTGCTGGCCAGGGTGATCCCAAAGGCAGAGTGCTGTCAACATTCCTAATTGGTTATTACCCAATAACACACACCCTCCAGTGTCTTGGGACTACAAAACACTTTTTACCTAGCCTTCCTACATGAATAATGAAGCACTTCAAATATTCATCCAATTATAGTCAGCCTCTCTCTTGGCTAAGGATTGCCAAATGCAATTGGACATACTTCTGACATAGAATTTCAGGCTATATCTATGTTGGAAGGGTTTAGTCATAATTCTTGACTTCTGGGGAGAGATTAGATATCACCATGATGGTAATTTCTCCAGCCTCAGAAGCTGAAAAGCTATTCACTTTTGCTATGAAATTCTAGTTTACTAGCGGTATAATGTGGGAGTTTTAGGAATATTTTTTTCATTTTTTACTTGGAGCTTGTCACATGAAACTGCTCGTGTTTGTTTGAAATAACGAGATGTTTTGCTTTTTCTCCAAGTGCTGTGGCTACAGCTGCACAGGACTGAAGTTGCCATAAAGCATGTGAAAAGCAGTTAATGTTTACTTTCAAACATGTAAGCTATATTTATATTCACCTTATTTTTTTTCTGAATATTTTGCTGCCCAGCACAATTGACTCCTGATGTGCCAGTGACTGACTTTTAAGTACGTTTTTCTCATGCCTTGCTAACATTTTCAATAACAATGTCCTTATCATTTGCAGAATATTAAGGTTTAATTTTGCTTTACTGGCCTCTCCTGTGTATGAGCTCCCCTGAGTGATAATCTTCCCTCTGGCCTTTCAAAACCTGATGAGGGTGGTGCTCTGCTCATGGCAGCTTCCAGCCCTGCTGCAGTAATGCCATGGGGAGCCACTCTGGCTCCATCATGCTGCCACAGAGAAAAGCCCAGTGTCCATGGCTGGAGATGCAAAGGAGATGCATGAGTAGGGAAGTGGTGACAAATGTTATTCTAAGCAGATTGAAGCTGTCAAAACAGTGGCAGGAAGGATACCTGCCTGCTTATTTCCCCTTTGGAAGAGCTTATGGGAAAGGGAAAGGAGAAAAACTGCTGCTTTTCTGTAGCTAAAGCGTATTTGGAGGCTCCACTTTTCATCAGACATTCTCATTTTCCCGGTTTCTAATATTGCAGTCTCATAAAGCTGGGCCTTGGGCCATGCCTCTCATACTGGCCTTCCCTTGCTTAGTAGCTAACCTCGATAAACTCATCAGCAGAGCTACAATTGCACTTCCCCACTTCCACTTTGGATTAATGGTGTAGCTGAATGGATGCTGCTCTCCAGACCACAGAGGTCTGATTCTAGGTGAGCATTTAATTCCCCTCTTGGGAAGTAGAAATAAAAGCCCTAATCAGGTATGTTTCATGCTACTCTCTTGGGTAGGCTCAACAAAATGAAGGATGAAAAAGATGCTATTGGAAGTTGCTGCTGTCTGCTATCATGACAAGGCATAAAGCACTGGTTTGGGTGCAACTTTCAATTGTGTTTAGCTTCCATGTGGGTCGGTTTATTATTTCCTATTAAAATGCAAAGTAGTTAAATCAGAGGCATAAGCCCTTCTTCCTTTTGTTTATTAATGAAAACCTGGAAACCTGATAAACATGAATGGCCCTGGGAGTGATGAAGAACATAGTTTGGTACCGTGTAAAAATGTAAAGTTGGCAGTGCAGTTCCTATTCAGAGAAGAAAAATGAGTCATGTTGTTCTGCAAACCTGAACCTGAGCCTGCAGAAACTCTGCTGGGCTGTGCCCGGCTGTTTCACTTTGGGACAACTCATCTGCAGCTCTTCTGGGAGTGTTTCTTCCAATACCCCTTTCTGTTGCTGTGAAGGACCGCAGGAAGGGCTCTGTCCCTTGACCTTGCATGACAGAATATTTTTCTTTGCAGTGCGCTTCCATTGGGAAAGGTGATGAAAGTTTTATCGGTTGGAAATTGCAAAGGCTGTAGACAGAACACAATAAATGGGGTGATATCCCAAAAAAGCAGTCAGTGACATCTAGTCCTGATAAAGGTCAAGTTTGTTGTAGCACGTTGCTGACTAAATGCACATCCATCATAGCAGAGAGTTTATTTTCCTCACTGATGTCCTAATATTATTCTGCCGTAGTAACAAAATATTGGCAGTGGTAGGGCAGGTAGTGTGGAGGGAGTTGATGCCCCTGCTCTGCAGTGACTCCACATGCTTCAGCCAGCAAGAAAGTGTTGCTGTCAGCTCTCCCTGCTTCAGAGTTGAAGTGAAGCTCCTTCATTGTCATGTCTGAGTCTTTATTTCTAATAAATAATAAGCCAGTGATGTGCTCCCAAAGTTAGATGTGGAATTTAATTTTGCCTGCGTTCACAGACCATGAAGAGCAAACATATTGTGTCTGACTTCAATCTTGCAAAGCAGCCTGAGCTGCTGTCCACAGTCACATGCTGGCTGTTTCTGAGCCCCTCAGTATTTGTTTAGCAGAGGATTTTCCTTGAAGATCAACCAACTCTTGAAGCACAGTGGAGAAATACCCCTTCCTTTTGTCATCCTGTTGTGAGGCTCAGTTCTCTGTAAACTCTTCTCAGGGATCCCTGCAAAGCTGTTGATGCCTTTGTGTTACCAGTGTGAGTGGCAGACTCGTTCTTTACTGCAGCATTAATCCCTGGGGCAGGTCTCTGCCGGAGGTCTTCTGACATCAAAGCACACAGATAGATGTTGGTGGCAATTAGAGGCAGCAAAGATGGATTGTGTGCCTGCACCCACTGTGGCTGGAGCTCTGGGTGGGCTGCAGGATTCAGGGATGGAGTGGGCACAGCTGCTGAGCAGTAGGGCTTGGGGAAAGCATCTGATTCAAGGGGCAGCTGCAAGCAAATGAGCCCTGTGGTCTTGCTGCTCTTGTTGACTGTGCTGCTGCAGTATCAGTGGTGATACAAGAGCCCAGCCTGACCTCAGATGCCTTTTCCCTCCTGTTAAAACCCATCATGGTGCTCACCAGTAGGTTCTGCCTTCTGCTGGACAACTGGGAAACTCAGTTCCATTTTGCCTCCGTCATTACTTGTGGGTAGTTGTCTTGTGGTGTACACTGAGGGAAGAAAAGCTGCGCAAAAGTGAGGGGCCAAGAACTGCACTGTCAGCTTCCATCATTGACGGTGAGGTTAAAACAAATAAATACAGACTCTTGTGCATAGGGTGGTTAGCAATATTTAATTTGATGGTCTGACTTCCTAGTCAAAGTTGGTCGTTTTAACACATTATCTTTCTCCAGACTTCTTCCTTTCATGGTGCTAATTGGCTTCTGCCTGCCACGAAAAGAGGAGGTTTTTAGGAAGGTAATGGAAAATAATCAAAATCAAACTATAGCCCCAAACTGTTTGCAATACCAGTGGCTTTTGGAGAGATGGGGCTTTGATGAAACAGTGCAGCTCTTGATTACCCTAAACTATTTTCAGTCTTCTGCAACTTTCGATAACGTGGTTCCGTAGATCTCCTGTAAAGATAGCAGAAAACAATTTATATCTATGCCTTGGGGAGAGGAAAGAAAAAATCAGAAATCTACCAAGACATCTGGATTTCTGCAAAATTAAAATTTTATTACATTCACATATACAGCAAAAAGCATTGGTATTAACTAAGTACACAAGTGGAAGGAATAATGCAAGGTGGTTGTAATATGTTTGATTTTCAACAGAGGGGAGGAGAACTTTCTGGAACAGTTTTCTGTCCCCAAAAATGCCTGTATTAGAACTTGCATTGTTCTAAAAAACTGTAGGTTTGCGATTCATTATTTTTCTCAGTAAATTCTTAGCTGTTTTTTCTTCTTGTTGTTAAGGAAATCCTGGTCTTTTGGTGTACATATCCCTGTTGCTTCTTGAGAAGTTTTTTTTTCCCAGTATTAGTGCAAGCTGCAACTTAATTCATTTATATGAGGGTTGTGTGGTGTTACTAACATCTGGAAAAAAGGGCAGATGCAGTATGGAGAGTCCCTTAGAAAATGGTGCTTTTTTCGCTTCTGTTGTTCCAAGTGTAGTTATATTTTCCTCTTTTTAGAGAAAAGCCTCACAGTTAAGTGAATGCAACAATGAAAACCTACAAACTCAAGCAGTAGTCTGCCTCATCAGCAGCATATTTCTATTAGTTCCAAAGCAGCGCTCAGCTTAATAGGCATTTTCTTGTTTATTAGCAGCCTGGAACCACCCCAGGAAGATTTTTACTATTGCGTTGTGCTGGTTTCCACCAGGAAGATCACAACGGGTGTAGGACATATCTCCTCACTGCTGTAAATCCTCCAGACTGATAGAGTTGAGCTTGTTTGAGTGTTTCTCCACAGATCATTTCCCACCTGCATTCAGCATTTATCAGTCGCTGCGTGACAGAGCTGTTGCAATCTTTGGGGTGCACCATCACTGCTGCGGTGGTGCACAAGGTGTGCGTGGATGAGAGCCAGCCCCGTGTGGGTGGGCTGCCCTCCACAGCAGTCTCTGTCTGTCCTTGGGCTGTAGCCTGATTCTACAGTCAGCTCACCTCAACACCCTGCTAAAACACTTGAGGCTGACTGCCTGCATTTAGGAAGCAGGGCTCCTAAATGTGACTTTGGATGTCACTCCTCTGTATTCATGTAGTGAAGCTGTAGCTCAGGAGGAAGCTCAGACCAGTCAGCTCCTCTGTGTGAGAGTAACCTGACCTGCCGGGTAAAAGAACTCTTAAATTGAAAATGTTGCAAATTCCTGTGCAATTTAGGAGCACTACAAACTTTTGCTCTGAACTTAATATCATATAAATTTGTAATTTTTTATTTAATAGAGCCTGACTTTTTAAGAATTGAAAAGAGTGTTTAGGAAGAATGTTAGATTTTGTTTAATTTGGTACAGTTAGTTTCTGGTCATTTTTGTGAGTGGGATACACTCACCTTGACATGTGAAGCTGACGCCTGTGCAGTTTCTGCTTGGACTCTGTGGCTGCTCCAGCGGGGCACAAGCCTGCAGTAATGTCCCTGTGCCATCACCCAGCACTTTGGGATGCCCTAGAGTATCTCTAGTGGCAACAGGCAGCTGAATCACACCCTGGATGTTGTTTATTAAAGGAACCATGTTGTAACATTTACTTTTGTCATGTGGTATTTTTGCAGATTTTGCTTTCTACAGTTATGGCATCTGTTTTTACATCCATAGATTAATTCCTTGCACCACTAGTTTATGGGGCTCTATTGCTTCTGTGCTGTGTCTCACTTCTCTTCCTTTCTCCTCTCTCTACCTCCTCCACAGGATTGCATCTGACCTACTGTTTGGTTTGGTATGGCTGCAGGGATGATTACACCATGGCAGCATCTAATTTAATAAACAATAAAGCCACTGTTTTGTATATGTAAGTTTGTCAATGGAAATAATGTTATCTGTGTGTTATTTTATCACCCCACCACCAGCAAAATGTTCAGGTGTGGCTTTGGCATTTCTAATCTGTGCAATAAGCATTATTTATTGCTCATAGCCACTGTCTAAGATGTTTTAGGTGGACTTTCCTGTCCTCTTAACTTGATTAGCACGCAGGTTCTGTATGAGCTGATTTGGTTAATGGTGTGATTTTTCTAGTTACTGAAGTGCATAAATCACTGCAACCTCTAGCATGGAAGTGATTAAACATGGAAATGTATGGGAATGAGTTATACGGGTATAAACACGTTTCTCTATGTAGACACTTTTGTGTGTCCACATGAGGAATCACAGCAATGTAATTGTAATGGATGTGAGTTAATCAAGAAAAGAGCAGTGTATGGTCTTGTGTTTCCCATATTTAATTCTGTGCTCATAACACTCCCCTCTTCCTTGCCTCTGTTGTGTATGCTTTTATGCTGTATGGATTGCCCTTCTAGAGGAATTTGTAATCTAGGGTGTTATTCTGAACGTACTGCTTTCTGTCTGGGTAGAGGAATCTCTGAGCAGGTGGGCTAAGTAAGGGAAAACACTAATATTTGAAGTATAATAAATGTGCAGTTGGGTAGATAGCCTTGCAGCTTCTCTCATTGCAATTAAAGTAAGCTTTATAGGAAAAGAATGTTATTTGAGCAGCCAGGGTAACTTTTGCCGTTTTCATAGTATATGTGTATTAATATTATCTCCAATACATTTCTCTGCCTCTGTGCAGAGAGATGTGTTGCTTATTTACTCAACATGTCATCAGCATCTCCTGTTCCTCCTCTGTTCAGCATGTGTCCTTTGGGCTGTGTTCTCTGCATATTACTTGAGCCCTGTTCTGAAGAGTCATTCTTGTGTGTTTTCTTCACAATGTTCCTTAGTCTGGTCCCTTCTTGCTTCACTCAAACGAGCTTAAAAATTAGGGCAGGTGTGCTTAGTGGTAGCATCACAGAGGAAATGCTTGGACAGAGTCCCTTTTTCTAGGTCAGCCCCCATGTACCTTACCCATTTTCCCTTCCTGCAGCCCCTTCCTCATCCATTAGAGCTCCAGCAGATGAAGCAGGGGTCCCATAGGCAACAGCCTGCTAGGCTGTACAACCCTGGCTTCTGCCTGGCTTGGGTGCCAAGTTAGGGTGCTGTGAGAAAAGAGTGGATCATTAAAATCCAAAGTCTGAAATCCTTCACACAAAGGGAGGTTTGCAAATGTGACTTGCAGGAGCATCTCTAATATCTGACGTACCTTAACTTGTGAAGCTTGTTTTGACTAACTTAATATTGTTCTTTGTACATGCATTTTTTTCTCCATTGTCTGTTTGTGTAGGGATTGTAAAAATCAGACTGAACATCTTTTCCACATTCCCTGGCAAATTTGTCTTCTGACAGTCCAAGCCCTAGCTCAGCAGCAGGGCTGGGACCTGGTAATGTGTTTTACAGGCTTCTGCTGCCCAAACTAACAGCAGCAAATTGTTGTTCTCTGCATGAACCACACTTACAAAGGATGTTACAAAGTTTGTGTGTGACTTTCATGGGTATTTATTGAAAGCAGAAAAGTGAGGATGTTTGGGAATACTTCATTGCTTCATTCTGGGCTCTGGAGGGTGGTGTTTTCTTGGGACACAGGCACAAACATAGTTAAGACACAGACATGTAAAAGTTTTAGAAGCGCTTTGTCTCTCTGAATTTTATTCATTAATGGGAAGCTTTTACTTAGGCTTTAATGCAGTGGTGGCCTCTTTCTCTCTCTCAGGAAGCAGTTCCTGTAGAATCCCCCACAGAGCACACAGAGGTTAATTGTGCAGTCTCCTGCTTTTATGGGCTGCAATGAAGAAGGAGCTTGTGCAACTCTTGCAAAGGGGAAGGCAAGTGTATTCTTGTCTTGTCTATGGAAACGCACTGTCCTTTCTCTTAGAGAAGGCAGCAGTTAACAAAACAACATAGATGTGATTTCTGCCTAAGTAGTCATAGTTGGGAAGATCTTGGAAAGCTTAATTCATTATGGTTTCATTGCCGTGTTTGCAATTTATACAGAAAGAGGTTCCAGGCATGTGAGAGTGATGGCAGGTTCTCAAAGTAACATCCTGGAAAGTGGCAGAATTAGCAACCCCTTACTGTTTCTACAAATCATATACATGCTGTAGTGGGATCTCTATTGGGTTTGGATCCAGAACTTGTTCTGCCATTACTTTTCTAAGGCATTTCATGGAGAAACTTGGAGTGCTTCCTGATTTCCAGTGATTTGTATGTGGAATTTTGATGCTGAGTCTTCTCAAGGATACAGAGGAAATACTGAGAACTAGTGGTGGTTTGAATGAAATTCATGAAAGCTGAGGGGCAAACTTGATGTACAAAGGAATACATCAAAGGATTTCCCCTATTCTGAGAAGGTTTTTTGTTGGTTGTTTGGTTTTTCTTGATCCTGAGTTTTGAAAGGGAAATGGCTCTTGTAGTTTTTTCCAAGCTGCTTTAATGGTGTCCTCTGTTCATGGAGTCTGCATGAACAGGTTTATCAACAGTGATTTGAGGATGGGTACTGTTAACCATCATTTTATTAAAAAACAAAAAGTTCACAGGCTCAAAGGAGGCTGAGTTGAAACTGATATATTTTTTGCTTTTTACTTAAATGTGATCCTAAGACACAAGTTCTACTTTTTTACATTGCTGCCTGTGAAGAGCTCAGTGTTCTGAATATATAGATTATAATGGCCTTTGGGATGTTGTGCATCCACCAGTTTACCTACTTTCTGGCTTTTGGTATTGAATGATAAACACTCCTGTTCTGCTCCTATCCTCCATTATCTGCACTCACAGCCAACCTGGCCATCTTAAACATGATTAAAATATAATTCAAAAGTTATTAGCTAATTATGACGCAAAGTACTTAATTTGCCATTGCACTCTAATAACTTAAAGGTACTCCTGATAGCTCAGTAATAACCATATCACAAGCAAAAGGACACGGTTGCTACTAACTTAATAGGCAGCTTCCCTCAAGATAAAACAAATAACATACCTCAATGAAATCGGATTCAAGCTTAGTAAAATCATCTTGGCAAGCAAAGAGAGTATTTGTTAATTTTTTCTGTGAAATGTTATCATTGCCAAGAAAACTTGGTTACAAAAAACAGAGATGGCAAAAGTATTTGCATGAATAATTGATTTAACATTTCATTGGTTTAAGTAATTTTAGGAAAAGTGGTTTTGATATGCTCTGGAAAACTAGAAAGTTGTTTAAGGACTTATTTGCAAGATACCAAACACTGTAGGAGATGTGGGGCTTAAAAGGCTTGTAGACTCTTCTTCTTCTTCTTCTTCTTCTTCTTCTTCACTGTTATATCCAGTGCATGGACAAGCCTGAAAAGACAGAATAGTAGAGATGGCATTTTAAAAGGTTAAAATCCTGGTGCTCAAGCTGTGGCTATGGTCTCTGGGTGTGCAGGGAAGCCCATGTGTGTAGCTCCTTATTGCCTGATGTCCTCACAAATACCTTGAGTGAATTGCCCTCTGGGATGAGAGGGATGATGGCAGGCATCTGCAGCCTCCTGCCCTGCTCTGAGTCTCCAAGATTTGGCAGGTGGGTCACTCAGGGTGCTGGCTGCTCCCAGAAGTGTCTCAAAGTCCTAGAGGAACAGAGGGGCTGTGGCACCAGTCTGTGGCTTGGCTGAAGAAACAGACAAGCAATCCCCCAAATTGGGGATTGCAAGGCTTAAGTTTTCTGGAGATGTATCTGTATGGTAGCAAAAGTACTTGAAGGTGTGTTGGTATCTGAAGGCAAGCAAAACTGTGAGGATCAGGGATGTATTCAGTCACAGGATATTCTGAATTGGAATGGATCCACAAGGATCATCAAGTCCAGCTCTTAAGTGAATGGTCTGTACATGTCTTGGGAAGTGTCTGTCAGATGGAGGAACCTCACTTTCTTAAAAGTGATGGGGTTTGTGGTATAAAGATCGTGGTTTGGGGTGGGAAAACAACTGGTGAGCAGTGGATAGACCCCTCTCAACCACATCTGAAGCCTGTAATGCAGCCTAAAGATCCAGGAGATTTGGCTGACACAGTATTGAAATTGCTTTTAAAACACTTACCTGCCCAGCCTTGTGTGAAAAAATGCAGATTAGGGTTTCAGCCTGTTCCTCTTATCAGTTCTGCATCTCCCTGGTTCACCAGAGCAGAGAGAGAAGGAATATGGTAAACAGAAACTCCCTGGCCCATCCATGGTCTGGGGTAGTGCTTTCCTGGTCTCACCCTTGTTACCATCTTGCAATGTGGGAGATGGTTTCCATCTACCTGCAAATACTGTTCTCTGGTCATGAGCCAACAGCTCTCAAGATCCCATCCCAACCATTTACTCCTTTCTGTTCTGAAATGTCAGCATTTCTACCAGTGCCCTTTGTGTCTGGGCAGATGATGGTCCTGATTCCATGGTTTGGGAATGAGGGTTTGAACATCCCGAGGGACGCCAGTGACAGAGGCTACATTTTTGGACTGACTTCTGTGGAACATTTGAGCCCCCTACACCCACCAGGGTGACTGTCAGCCCACCAGTATGTTCTGTACACCAGGGGAGTTGCTGTATTAGCTCTATTTCATGGTGTAATCATTAGTTCTGGTGTGAAACTCCTAGGTGGCTAGGTCACCTCTTTAGGAGGGAAAATACAGCTTTTAGTTTCTTTTGGAAAAATTTCTGTTTCGGGCAAACAGAGGTTAGGGTGTTTCTATTGACTTGTGGATCCTTGGCCATCCATTTTTTAATGCACCCCTGTGTTTGCAGTGACCCATGTGTCCACGTTTGTTCCGCTGTCATTTCCATACCTGTCTCTCATTCTCCACACTCATCTGTGGCGTAGACAGACATAGTTTGCTCTCGTGTCAGTAGCATTCCTGCAACATGACTACACCATGTTGTGCAATTCATACTTTTCCAGTTAATGTGTCAGTTTGTCCATCTGGATTAGATCCAGCAGCTATTAGTTCATTTTGTAATATGTCTGATTGGCTTTCATCTCTGCTCCTGATGCTCCCTCTGATCAGGCAGGTTGTAGCAAATCCCATGTTTCTCTCTTTTTTCTTAGTTGTTTGTTTTTTTGGGGTTTTTTTTGTCTCTAGTGTGTTCCCTGATGATACCCTGTCACTCATCATTTCAGATCCTTCCCATCTGCTCTTCGCATACTTTGCTCTGCCTTTAAGATTATTCACCATTTTTTGTCTATCTCACTTCCTTCTAAATGCCTTATGAGCCCTCTGAGCTTGTCCCCACCTTTTCTTTTACTGTCATGCTGAAGTAACAATCTTAAGATGTTTGAAATCTTCTTCATGTAAATGATTCAGTTCCTTAATCTTTAGCAAATATTTCTACAAAGGTCTGACATCCTTTTACTCAGGATTTGGCATTTATCTGGCTCTTTAAAATGCCATGTAACTTTTTTTTTTAACATCTTGTAAGAACTGGTGTTTAAATACTTCTTCCCGTACATTCTTCTTCTCTGTAATTTTGGATCCTATATAAATACTTTTTCTATAGAAGGTTTAATGAGCTTTTAGGTTTTAATGCATTTTTCCCCTGTTACCTTTGCTTTATAATTATTTGTATTAATCCATCTTCTCATAATGTAGGAACTGTATGTGCCAAGAAATTCTTGAGACTCATGGACATGAAACCTTAAATTAAATGTAAGAAGAAAAAGATAAGAACAAATTATAATAGCACTGAGAGCAAGAGATTACAACAGGGTATTTGGTTAAAATGTGGTTTTCGTAATATATGTTCCTGAAAATTGCAAATGTATTCTGTTATGTTTATGAGCCAACTTTTGTTATGCAGAATTATAAAGGTTGCTATGTATTCAGTCTCTGTGGATCCAAATTATGTGAGTTATTCAAAAAATAAAAGCAGGTTGATACTGTCAAAGTGGTTCTCTGGAAAAAAAGAATAGGAACTCATAATTCTCCACTTGGGTAGGATAACATTTCTCACTGGCATGGACACCACTTCAACTGTACTAGCTGCTAGGGGACAGTGCAAAATTATATAATTTAGACATATGAGGAAGTAAAATTAAATAGCCATGAGATGAGCATACCATTAAACAGATCTCATTTATAATGGACTCATGCAAATTGCCTTTGAGCACTCAGTAAAAGAAAATGAAAAGAAATTAATAAGGATGGCTCGAACTAAAAAGTTGCAGAGGAAAAAAAAAGTAAAAGCTCGTTACAACTCACTCTCCTCACACTCCAGAGTGTTAAATAAGCATTCCCATTAGCCACATAAATATAATGATGTGAAAATAAAACTTGCACTTAACTTTTAAGGACCAAACTTCTAATCCCTTTGCTGCAGTGGCTCCAACCAGATGAGTAAGATTTCAAATAAAATACATTTACTTTGTCATGTGATTCATCATTAGAGGGAAAGAAATGTGTTTTCATGAGTATTTTGCTCTTTGCTAGCTGCTGAATATCCTCCCTCAGTGAAATCCAGACAGTTACTTGCCTTGCCATTAGTGTGGGGTTGCAGGTTCCAGGGCACCACTGCTGCTCCTCCTGCTGCACAGCCCCCTCTGATGGGTTAAAAAAAGGACTTCTCACCACTTTTCCTCCCTTTTTCTTGTTCTGTGAAAGACGTGGGCGCACAGAACTCTGACAGCTCAGAACTGTTGAAAGTAGTGTATTGCAAAATATTTTCAGTTAGTTTGTAGTGTCCTCTGATAAAGATGTTAATAGAAGAAATTATATGCTGAATATATTCAATTATAAGAAACCTGTATTTTCTCAGAGGAGAAATGTTTATTTTTACCTTAGTTTGAAAGTAATGTAATATTCTGCATGTTTGTAAACATCAAGGCTTGCAGCTTTTCCATGTTCATTGGATCCTTTTGATTACAGAAATGAAGAATTTTAGCTCTGTCCAGTGAAGCCAGTAAAACACTTGGTAGAACTCTGTCATTTTTTCTTGGCATTAAGAGAGTTTTGCAATAATTGACTCGTTTAATTACTACTGGGCATCTTGTTCCTAATTATTGCTGCTTTCCCACATTTCCAGCTGAGGCAGAATATACTAAAGTGAAGTCTTTTCTCTTTATGTGTATAATAATAATAATAATATATTTAAATATTTATACAGCGAGAGATCAAGGCTATAAGCACACTATGTATACAGTTCTGCTGCAGACAGTATATTTTTATGCTTGACAAGTAGGACTTTTTTCTGAAGAAATTGAGAAATCCTACAAGCAATCATCTTCCTGTGCTAGCTTTTTGGTATAGAAATGCTGTTACAGGAGTGCTGATGTGTGGGAACATCCATCTCTGTAGTATTTTATGGAATTAAAACAATTATATTTTCCATTCCCTGTTGTTTTTTCTCCAGTAAACGAGGGCTTGTAGCTATACCTAGTTTGTGTCCTTTAAGTAAAACCAAATTCTCACATGGAAGCAGGGTTTTCCACTGGTTATATTTTCAACCCTTGAAGCATTCGATTTCTGACAGTGGAATATGATGAATAAAGGAATGAAGCCACAGACATTAATTATTACACATTGGAGGTCACACTTTCAACCCATGGGACGTTAATTTTCCTGATATATGGAAAATTCCCGCCTGTTAGTTTTAATTAAATATTTCAGAAGCACATTTTCTTGTAAATGGACTACAGTTTCTTATCCTTTACCCTTGATATTTGGCTAATTCTGCATATAATTATCATCTTATTTTGCAAGCCTCCTTCAAAGTGCTCTCCTGTCTCGAAACTCCATTCAGCTGTTATGTATTTGTCATTTAAAACAGAAAGGTGTCTTTGCCAGTCATCAGCCAACATTGTCAAGAAGAAGATGGGGAAAAACATCTTTCAGGTTTTCTTGGGAAGTGAAATTGCAATGACTTACCAGTCCTTTCTTGTGCTAGCAAACTGGTGTCTCTTAAGCATGTACAATCCCAGTGTGAGACCCAGCAGGAGTGCCAGCAAAGCTTTGGGTGGCAGGAAGGATGGTGATCAAATTGTATTGTACAGAGGAGGTGACAGGGGAGGCATGAGAGAGTGCTTCCCACTGTGCCCCTGGGAACACAGGAGTTCCTGGTGAGGATGCTGGAAGGTGAGGATGCTGGTTGTTCCCTAGATCCTGGCATAGCCCAGTCTCCTCTCCTGATGGATGTAGCAAATGCAGATTAGGAACCAGGACCATGTCACCAGATTTGGATCCCATCGTACCTCAGGTTTTTTCCTTGAAGGCCACATGAAGGATGCTGTAATCTGCATTTTTCCATCTGAAAAGGAAAAAAAAAATATTTTCTTTACAGAAGTCTCTGCTGGGGGTCTACCCTTCCAAAGCTGTTTTAATATGTGAAAGTGTATTGCAGAGTGATCCTGGGAGGGGAGTCAGGAGGGAGTTGGGACTTTGCAGTTCCTGGGATTTTGCTGCTGTTGCTGCTGTTGCTGCTGCAGAGCAGCAGAGCACCGAGGCAGCGCTTTCTGTTAACACTTCCAGTCCATTCCCAAAGCCATTCAGGTCCCAGGTAGCACTCCCAGTGGCTTAGCACTCTCCTCAGCATTATGGTTTTGTCTGAAGGCTCCGTCCTCTGATACTATCTTGCTCTTCTCTAAACAATTAATAAAATGGAGACAAAAAGCCTAGAGGTTTAAAATATGTAATTATATAAGTAATTTAGAACTAGGAAAATGCTGCAGAAACCAATTACAATTATACATTTCAGTAATGACTGACTTGGCCAAATACATGTTTTGTGTGTGAATTCCATGATAAATTTGAAGATGACATGCTTGAGTATGGGGGAAAATTAATTCTAAATGCCGAGTACTTCCATATTAGACATAAAATGTGGCTCATACACCACGTGAACAGGAGCCTGTGTTATATGGGCTGTCGCAGCTTTTGAGCAGCAGGGCAGGCAGTAACAAGTCTTTGAGGAAGAAAGCTCGAATAGTTCAAGGGATGGCTTTGAAAAAAAAGTGTTCTGTACCTGCTCATGATGCAAAATATATTTAATTTGTTATATGTTACAGATTTCATGCAACTTGAATTGGTTCATGCATTTATTACAGAATTGTAAATGGCCAGCTGGGGTTAATGGAGTTTTATTTGTTTTCTGGTCTCCTCCCAGCTGGTGAGAAGCTATAGATGAGATTTGTATTCTGTTCACAACGTATATATATATACCTGCTCCAGGCACAGACATTGTTCCAAACTCAATTTGGGCTGCCTGTGCCATTTTCAAAGGGAGGATATTTGGCTGTTGATGCAACACAGTGTATGGTTGCCTGGAGCCCTGCCCCTCTGCAGTTCCCTGAGGCCCTGCTGCAAGCCCTGCTGCCTCCCCCTCCTTGGGAGCCACTTCTGACTTTTGCCTCTTGAATCCCTTCTGGATATCCCCTTCTGCTGGCCACTGGATGGGGCATCTCAGCCTGGGGTGCTTTGTGCAGCCAGGAGGGCTGATCACCTCTGAGTATTTGGTGGCTTTTTTTTATTGCTGGTAGTGGGGGTTTGTTGTTTATTCACTGCTTTTAAAACAAAACAAAAACAGTGTGCTGTGACTGTTTGTTGACAAAAAGTGCTTCCACATTGCACTACAGACATGTGAACAGGCACACAAAATCAGACCTGCCAGTCACTCCTGCTCATTTCATTGGGAAACCATCAGTGACTCAGGAATGTTTTGCAAATGCCCCAGTGCAGTAACAAAACATCTATTTGGTGTCACTCTGAGGGTTTTGTTTGGCTTTTTCAGCCCTTCCTATTGCTCTAACTAAAGCTGGTTTGGGAGGCCCACATGCAGAAATGTATGTGTACTCAGTGGTTGATGTTGCAAGACCTGTTGCCAAGAGGAGGCTCTCTAAGTGGCTGTGTGGTTCTGGTGGTCAGTGGGTGTTGTCTAAAAGCTGAGACATTTTTCTGTATTATTTGAGTGTTCTGCTTGATACCTGCCACAAGAACTTAACTTTTACATTAAAGAATTACCTCACATTGAAATGTTATCAACTCTGCACCCCCATCTTTACATTACCACTATGTGCTGCCCCTCACCTTAGCTGTGCCTGCCCTAATGTTGGTTGCAGTAAATAGTATCCAAAAAGTGACCTGAGTTTAAAAACAAGTGAAAACTAAGCAAAGAACCAAGCCAAACTATTCCCCAGGTACAGTTTCCAAACTAAATCCAAACTAAATCAAGTTCCCTATGCAATCCAAACTAAATCAGGTTTCCTAAGTGCTCTATAAAACAGAATGAGTCAGTTCAGGGCGTTGGAGCATCTAGAGGGGATGGACTGTGCTGAAGGGGACTATCAAAAGAGGTGTCCAAAATTATTGAGTCATTGTCATCTTATGAGATACAGATTGGGGCAGTGAGGTGAGTGGGAGAGGCTGCTGGCCTGGCTTCTTCCCTTCCACCTCCCCAGCTGTGCTGCTTGGAACTTAATGAGGCTATGCTAGAAAATATGTGGCTTACACAGTGGTTTAAACCAGCCCTTTTCTAATGAAACAAAGCCACAGAGCTGCTTCAGTGAAGTGTGCATGGGAGGGTTTTGTAGTGCTGGGCTATTTGAGCAGCTCTTGAGCAGAGCTTGGTCTGACTGTGCTCCTTGTCTCTTGTTTCCTCTCCAGAATTGGCCGGCTTTTCGATGGCACAGAGCCCATTGTCCTCGACAGTCTCAAGCAGCATTATTTCATCGACAGAGATGGGCAGATGTTCAGATATATCTTGAATTTCTTAAGGACATCAAAACTCCTCATTCCTGATGATTTCAAGGTGAGATTTCAAGGGACTTGGGTGTTTTGCATGCACCTTGGTAAAGCAAGTATCTGGTGTGTAGTCAAAAGAGAGGCCTGGATAAGGAAGGTGGACTTGCAGGGTATGGTGTTTGATTTCAGGTACATGGCAAAAGTAAGAATGGGGTTGCTAAAGTGGTGTCTTCCTTTCCTAGAGTGGCATCAATATTAAACTTTCCCCTCCTGGCTATAGTGGTAATAAAGCAACCTTGCCAGATTTGACCCAGGGAAATTAAATGTTGTACCATACTCCTGGAAACAGAAGTGACAATCTGCAACTGACTGCTCATGAGCTTTACTGATTATTTGTCCTTTCATCCAATTTTATGCTTCCCCAATGATTGCAGCAGCTCCAGTTTCCACTCCCACACTGAAATTCAGAAAATGGTGTGTGAATCACAATATTGACAAAATAAACTGCACACATGGTAATGTCTTGAATGCGTACTGCAAATTTAATTTTGGAGTTTTAGTCAGGAATGAATTGTTCTATGTTTATTATTTAAACTTGAATAAAGTGCTTGCTTTTTTTTTAGGTTTTTTTTTTTTTTTAGTTTTTAGTAACAAATTGAATTAGTGGTATTTCAATGTCAGACAAAGCTTACAGAGGCAGAGCCTCAGAATCCATGCGATGTTTATCTGCTAGTAGGTATGAGGGTATATATATGGGGTCTTCAGTCGGAACAGATCCTTACCTTCACTTCATGACCACCTGGTTCACTGCAGGAAATGCAGCAGTTGGGATTGGACAGGAGAGGTGATGGGTGATGAAGCAGGGATAGAGCAGCAGGACTGGTATTCAGTCCTTTTCCCCTCCTAGCTGAGACGGTTTTTCAGGCATTTGGGCATAACAGGTGTGAGGCTGAGTTCAAGAGCTGTATTTCAGCAAGCTTTGAATCATCTGCTGTAGACACATCCTTGCTACTCCCCTAGTGACAAGGGCAGATCTCCCTGAATAATGTGGAGTTTGGAGAAAACAGATAAGCATCACTTCCTTCTTTTGAAGCCTTAGCATGGCTTTGTGCTGCTCTCGGCACTTCTCCTGCAGGTAATCAGAAATATAGAAAAAGGAAAAGCCACCTTTCATGCAGTATTAAGAAATTACATATGTAGAGCTTTTTAAACACATAAATATACTGTAGCTGTGTTGAAATTAAAAATGTAATTCCTGGCAAGTTCACCCAACTGTGATGTTCAAAGGGGTGTCCTCCCCAGTTATGCTTTAAGGTGTACAAAAAAAACCAGTGATTAAAATGAACAGGGTTTCTTGTTTCTTAGAAATATATGTGTTACATTACTTTTTTTTTGTTACACAATAAGTGTAAGCAGTATTTAGTATTTTTACCATGATTTAGGTGTCCTCATCAAATATTTGGTTTCTAGTTCAAATTCAGGACCATACTGACTGTTACCAGGCTTCTCTTGTCATTCTGTTTCTCTCTCATCCCTAATTCTTATGTATCTCTTTTCTCTGTATAAATATTTTCCAAATGGTTTTATGCTCTTACACCTAGAAAAATAAGATTTTTTAAAAACATTTTTTAAATTTAAAAAATGGCAGTAGGCAGACTCCACATCATCAGTTCTAAATTACTTCTGCAGTGGCTATGCCTATAAATGCATTCCCTCTGCTCTGGCATTTGAGATGATGTAGTAAACAATACTAGTGGCAAAATAGGGAAGTATTAAAAAATACTTAATTTTTAAAATGCACTAATATGTGCAAACATTATGCAAATATCTGAATCATTTTACACTAACAAACATTGCAGGCTTCCTCATTTACATTCTTATACCTGTTATAATGCCTGCTAGTATTGCTGTAAGACACAATGGATCCTAGTGATGAATTTTCTGAATCCTGATTGAATTCTGTTCCATCTGTTCAATGAGATCATTATTATATGACATCACTGTGGGGATGAAATATGGGGAAAAGTGGGATTTTTTTTTTTTTTTTGCAGAAGGGAGTTGAGCAAGCATAGCCTTACTTTTGCAAGTGCTGCTATACTCATTGTGTTCCGAGTAGCTGATTGTTGGCATCTGGGAAATTTCTCTGGCTGCCCTGGAGGACTTGAAACCCTGACAGGGGGCTTGGAAACCTTGGCACAGAGTCAAAAACACCTGTGCCTTCGATTTTAGCCCTTGGAAAAAACAATTACCAACTTTGTATGAAGATGTGCAAGCCACAAGAGTTTGAATAGAGTGTTAGTGAATTTATCACAGGGTGAAAATGTAGAATTTTGAGTTTTTAGACTGTGGGTTCAGAAGCCAAGATGGAGGGATTTGGGCGTGCCTTGTCCTTCTTCCTTCTTCTTCTTAGCCTCCATCTTCTGGGTGATGTTGACACTTTTAGATTGGTTTAGAGTAGAAACACACTGTCTAACATAGGTGATCGGTATTGGGAAATTATTGTAAATAATGGACATGTAGTTCTTAGTATAAAAGAGAACACCACCTTTGAAGGCAGTCAGTGTGCCTCAACCCAACCTGCCAGACAGACCTCAGCAGGTCGGAGAAAGAGTGTTATAGATAAGAAATAATAAACAACCTTGAGAACAAAAACAGAAGAATCCTGACTCCTTCTTCAGCTGCCAGGCTGGGCAAAGAGACTAACATATCTCGGGGTCATTGTGACCACAGAGACCCCCGAGAGCTGATGGTTATTTTTTGCTTGCACTGTTACTTTATTACACCTTCCTACACAGTCATGAGGAGCTCTGTCCAAAGGGTTCCAAACCTAGAGCAGCGTCGGCCTGAATATCCATCTACCTTAAGCACCACATTAGCAATGCCTCTCTTAATGTGTGTGTCTTTCAGGACTACAGCTTGTTATATGAAGAAGCAAAGTATTTCCAGCTTCAGCCCATGCTAGGAGAGATGGAACGGTGGAAACAGGACCGGGAGAGCGGCCGCTTCTCAAAGTCCTGCGAGTGCCTGGTGGTGCGAGTGGCCCCAGATCTCGGCGAGAGGATTACGCTGAGTGGAGATAAGTCATTGATAGAGGAGGTGTTCCCGGAGATCGGGGATGTGATGTGTAACTCTGTCAACGCCGGCTGGAACCACGACTCCACTCACGTCATCCGCTTCCCGCTGAACGGATACTGTCACCTCAACTCAGTTCAGGTAGGACGTCACACGGGCAGTTTTTGAAAGGGAGCTGCTGGCCAGGTGCCAGGGGCTGACCCTGTTCCACGTCACTGGAGCGTTTTGGTGAGCAGAATCAGCTGGAGGCTTTGAGCAAGTTACTTAACTTCTGTGTGTCGAGTTGTCTTTCTTCATTTAATTAATGTATCACCATTTAATCCACTTAATTCATGTATCTCCATTTAATTTATGTATCAATTCAAATCTCTTTGCAAACAAACTACAGTAGTGTTAGAATTTTCCGTGATCATAGGGAAAACCCTTCACTTGCACTTCCAGTGTTTTTTCCTGATTTTTTATAGCATAGTAGAGACCGGTTCCAATTGATAGGACAAGGGATAATGATTTAAACTAAAATAGGGTAGGTTTTTACTAGATAAAAGGAGGAAAATTTTTCAGTGAGGGTCATGAAACACTGGAACAGATTGCCCAGAGAGGTGGTGGATGCCCCATCCATGGAAATATTCAAGGGTCAGGCTGGACAGGGCTCTGAGCAGCCTGATTTAGTTATAGATGTCTCTCCTCATTGCAGAGGGGTTGAACTTGATGATATTTAAAGGTTCCTTTAAACTCAAAGTATTCTATGATGCAATTTAGCAATGTCTAAAATCAGTAGATGTTATAAAATGGATAAGGGATAAGAAAAAATCTGGGAGACAAATGCAGGTAATTCCTGGAATAATTATAATCAACTGCAGTGTTACTGTTATGTTTTTATCCTTTGTTGGTTAAAAGCAACCAGCCTCAGACACCTGCCTGCCCCTAGTTAACACATCCTGCATAGCCAGCACTTCCCATGTGAAATCATCAATGGCACAATTGATGCTGTTTGACTTAAACACACCTCCTAAGTGCTGCAGGCTCATGGGTGAATTCTTTTACAGAACAGGCTTGCAAGCTGAGCTTGGCATCTTTTCATCTGCCAGGTCCCACTGTCCAGGTAGAGAATCACAGTCATTAAGGCTGGAAAAGATCTACAAGATCAACAAGTTCAGCCTTTGATCAATTACCACCATGTCAACTAAACCACAGCACTAAGTGCCACATCCAGTCATTTCTTGAATATTTCCAGGGATGGTGACTCCACCACTGCCCTGGGTAGTCCATTCCAATGCTGAACCACCCTCATGGTGAAGAAATTCTTTCTGATGTCCAACCCAACCTGAATGCCCCCTGGTGCATCTTGAGGCCATTTCCTCTTGACCTGTGTTGCTGGTTTCCTGGTAGAAGAGCCTGACACCCACCTTGCTACAGCCTCTTTTCAGGTAGTTTTAGAAGGTCACCCCTGAGCCTCTTTTTGTCCAGATGAAGCACTGAGGCACACTGAAGGCTGGCCAGGCACTACACCTGTGCTAGCACTTAACACAAGGCTCCAGAGAGACCTATCTAGACCTATCTAACCCAAGTTAGGCTTGGACAGTTGTCTCTTACTGGCCTTGACTGTCATGCTGAAACATCAAAATTTTTTGTCATCGAGATTAATGCAAATTTAGGACAGCCTTAGATGTCAGATTACAGCTGAAAAGAAGTTTCAAGGATGACTGCTTAGCTATATCACATGACAGTTATCAAGGCAATTGTGTCCTTCAGCACTTTGTCACTTATTCTGATGCTTACATTTTTGTTGCACAAATAAGAATTACAAAGCATATTTACTGATGTGAAAAACCTGAGTTAGAGTGGCAAAATATGTACAGGCTTGTGTAATGATCCCACATTGGTAATGGGAGGATATAAGTATCTCCCAGTACTAATAAAAATGGGAGACAGGAAAGGACTACCAATAGACCTGAAGGATGAGGTACAGACCAAATGGATTGTCCAGGGCTGAGCTAGTTTCCAGAGTTACTTCCACCATATTTTTTCTCAGGATCCAAGTTCTCCTGTTCTTTTTTCCAGTGGCTTGCACTGACACATTTGGGCAGGGGCAGGGGATTTTGGCATATATTGTTAAAAGCTACAGATCACATGTGTTTTGATCACTGTTTCCAGGTCTCTTTTCCTATCCCTTCCTTTTTTATATGACTGCTGTGCAGTTAGCCATGCTCAAGTACTTTGGAAAGACATTTGCCAACCTGAAGCATTTTATGTAAAGATGTGGCATGTCTTCTTTGAAGCATTTTTAAACCTCAGCTTGCTTCTTCCCCTGCCCTAGTCCTTTGCAGTCTTCTGCCATTCTGCTTGCCAGTGTTGTCCCAGCATGCATGCAAGCCAGTTTCACAACTGGTGAAACAGCTGGGGAAGCCATGGTAGGCACCAGATTCCAGCACAGCCCTTGTGAGGTCTGAATAGAGGGTCCCACATCCTCTGGGGTCCAGGAGCATCAGCCTGTTCCTTGGGTTTAGCAGGCTGACTCTGGTAAATCCCAGGAAATCACCTTCACAGGCGAGGCAAAGGAAGCCTAGAACAGGTGAAGATGATGATAGAAGTAACAAAGAGTTGGTTTTTAAGTCTCTAGTAAATATCATGGTAGGTTTTCTGAAATTATGACCATTGTTATCTACACTGTCACCATTTCATTGTGGTGTTTGCTCAGCATCTGCTGTGCAATCATGTATTTGCCCTTTTGTGTTGTAAATTCTGTAAAGCAGAGAATGTGTTTTTCTAGTCCTGTTTCTGTGGGCAGAAGAAGACTGGATTTATTGACAGTACTAAAAAAATAAAATAAATTTTTCTTCATTTTTTTTCACTGCTCAGTGGCCATAGTCAGCAGAAATCAATCCAGTACAGTTAAGCTGTGTAACCACTTTTTTTCCCCATGACTGAATCCATTTGAAAACAGCAGTTATTGTCATTGCACTGCAAATAATCTGTTAATTTACTTATACATTGGTGTTTGTTTCCTCTTTTTGCAGGTACTTGAGAGGTTACAGCAAAGAGGGTTTGAGATTGTTGGCTCATGTGGAGGTGGAGTGGACTCTTCCCAATTCAGTGAATACGTACTGAGACGAGAACTCAGAAGGACATCTCGTGCACCCTCTGTCATTCGAATAAAGCAAGAGCCTCTGGACTAAAATGGACATGTTTCTTTATGCAAAAAAAAAAAAAGGAAAACAAAGAGGAAAAACAAAAAGGGGGACATTTCATGTGCAGTTTGGACTCCAAACAAGTCCTGGAACTAAAATTGAATAAAAGACACATTTATATCAAA
The DNA here is from genome assembly GCF_027887145.1 of Ammospiza caudacuta. Taxonomy (NCBI): domain Eukaryota; kingdom Metazoa; phylum Chordata; class Aves; order Passeriformes; family Passerellidae; genus Ammospiza; species Ammospiza caudacuta. The sequence goes on along the minus strand of NC_080593.1, from coordinate 109,156,824 downwards.
TATAGAGACCACACCTGAATTCATATGGGAACACTTGGAATAGTAGTGATAATAATAATAACCTCAAGGTATAAAAGAAAACACACACACACATAAAAAAAATATGTATGTATATGTATGTCTGTACATATATATATGTATGTATATGTCAAAGGGTAGGAAATGCAATGACAAAATGTGGTAGATGAGGTTGGTGCTGTGATGGCCATTAAGTGTCCCAGGCCCTTCCCGGGCCCACTTAACGGTGTACAAGCCATTGCCGGGGGGGATTCATGGACTGTTCTTCACCCATTTTCATTGCCAAACAGCCAGCCACTTTTTAATGTGTACACACCTTGACTCAACTTTATTTGCATATGGAGGTTTATGTCTGTCTTTTTTAGAGGTGGATGGGCAGGTGTTCAGGAGATGACCATCCATTGCATTGGAAAGCTGAAATTTTAAATGTAGTTTGTACAGAAGTCGCACACTTTTTGTCAGCCCTCACAGATGTGAAAGGTTAACTTTTCTTTTGAATGAGTTTTTTTTGTTGTTTTGTTTTGTGTTTTTCAAAGGGGGCCAGAATAATTAATATTTGGTAGAGATGCTCTGGTTTGAATCTGCTGCTTTCCTACAATTTTTTCAAATTTTATAATGTATTAAATACAATAAACTCCTGTTTAAAATAACAAGGGTCTGGTTTAAGCCAACAGAAGCAGAGAGGGGGATCGCACTGCACTCCAGCATGTAGAGGGGCAAGGCAGTGGGCAGGCAGAACTGCCTGCACAGGGTGGAGTGAGTTTAAGGCAGCAGAAGCTGTTGAGGGATATTCTGGTGTGGTGCACATGGCTGCTGTTCCTTCAGCACTGTCCCAGCTGGAAGAGAAATTGTTGGTCAGACATCAAAATAACACCAGCTCAGCCCAGGGAAACCCATGAAAAAATGACACCTTGTTCTGTAACCTTCAGTGTAACAGCGAATCCTTGCATCGTTCCCTCTTGATTAAGGAGTTGGCAGCTTTGACTCTCCAAGCCCTTGCCCTGCTGAGTGTTAGCCTGCTTGGTTTTCAGGTTGCTCATTTCCCTCATTTCAAGCCGTTGTTCTGTCAGAGAGTGACATGGCCAGCCCCTTGTGTTACCATCAGCTGTGTCCCTGGGTAGCAGGCAGTAATTCCACATTCTGCATTGGAAGCCCTGCCAGCTGCTCTCTTGCACAGTCTCTCTGGGGCCACCTCTGCAGGCACGGGCTCCAGGCCTGTAGGATTTTGCAGAGGCACCACATCCCAATGCCACTGCACAGACTGCTCACGGGTTGATGCACCAGCCACCACCACCTTTCCTCCAAAGTCTCCTTTTTTGCACTGTTACAGAATATGTGTGTTCATCCTGGTGTGGAAATTTCTATCAACGCAATGGTGCTGGCATTCCATTCATTTTAGTGACACTTTGCTATTTATTTAAGAAAGAAAAAGAGAAACTGTTAGATACATGTAACAAGGTTTCCAATATAGTCTAACAAAAAAAAAGTTACATTTTTTCTGGTTTTTATTAAAATGTGTCTGAGGACATCTTTAAATAACTGGCATCACATATCAATGGTTTGGAATTACTTAAGTGTGCAAATGGGTGAGGGAGGGGCCTCTAAAAATTAAGGTTCATTAGTGGGTTATTAGATCTTCAATGTGATGCTGATCTGTCTATTCACAGTACTGAAACAGCTGCCTCATTGAAAATGCTTGTTTTCAATTAGCAGCAAGAAGTCCTCTTACAAAATAAGCAAATGCTTGCTCTTACTGCCCACAATTCGGTTGTTAGTCTGCATAGAAGTTGGAAAGCTAAAACCCAGGGAAATAAATATTTTTAACAGATCTTCAAACTGTTGGGAGTGATGAAATTTGTGTTGTCCAAAAAGATGCCAGTCCCCGTGGGTTTGAGAGTCCATGGGTCCCAGTGCAAGGTGATGTGATTCTTCAGAGACTGCTGTGCAGGCTGGAGCTGGGAGGGGTGCAGCTCCTTTCCCTGCTCCTTGGCAAGCAAACCCTGCAAGCCTGCTGCATCAGCAGCCCCAAAGGTGTCCCCCCAGTGCTGGCAGGGCCCACACTGCCTGCAGCCTCTGCACGGGAGCTTTGCCTCTGATGCTCTCCAACATGTGGCTCTCAGAGCCAGCAGGTTGTGCTCTCCTGGTGGTTTTGCTTGCTCAGCGTGTACCTGTCCAAGTCAATGACCTTAAAGATATCACTGTGCTCCTTCCAAGTCCTCAGCTGGCTGGGCATCCTCTCACCAAGCCTGCTTTTGTTGTTGATGGAGTCAAAAATAACTCTGAGACCCTGAATGTAAATGTCTCTGCAGTTACAATGTGGTCATGGAGTAAGAGGTCATGAATATTCAAAGTAATGGCTGATGAAAAATGTATGCAGGAATAAGCTGGCTGTAGATTTTTAGAGAGCAAAAGAGATTAGTCCTGTTTGCAATTGAGGTTTATAACCATGTGTTTTTAAAATGTTCTTTAGAAAAACTGATCAACAAACAAATGAGCAATTTCTCCAGCAATGTGGGGGGAGTGGGGGGAACTAAGAAGGACCAGATTACTGTCAGCTTGTCTTTGGAGGTTAGCAATTTTGACATCTAAATTGATCTAATTTTTTATTAGAAAGTGTTGACTCCATTTTATGCCATTGATGTTTTTAATAACAAGAGGCAGAACTGCAGTGAGTGGTAGCTGCCAACGTGGTACTTCAGCAAGTTGGTTAAGCAGCTGCCAGGAGAACTCCTGCAGACGTGCAGAGATTGCAGATGGCACCAACTCCCCTTCCCACAGCGAGACACAGGCAGAGGAATTTGGTCCTCACCTTTTCTTTGGGTAATGAGAATGTTGGATTTCTACAACAGCCATTGATCCAGGGTTTAGTTCTTCCCCTGAATGTACCAAACACTGCATAATGTAAGTATGGATCCTGGCATGCTTTGGTGAACTGAGTGTCCCATTGGAGACTGAACCAATTTACTCTGTGCTGGAGAAAGTGAAGTCCTGCTTTGTCACTGGGTTAATCTCTCTTTCCAGAAGCAGCACAGGTAAATAGGTGCTGCTAATTTATTCTGTCTTCAGGTAGGTACTAGCCAGGCACTCTGGCCCAATGAAGGATTCTCCTCTCTGTTGCCCTATGTCTAGAGAAGGAAGCTGATCATCTCAGTGCTTGACTGGCACAAGCAAGTCGAGTTGACACATTGTTTTATGATGCCCACTAAAATGCATAATGAAAACCAATGGGGAAAACTTAGTAAACTCCAAAAACATGAAAGTTGAGCCACCCATTCAATTATTTTCCTTTATGCTGAACAGGCACTGAATTCAATTTGAAGTCAAACATTTTGTTCATAAGCATAATTTTTTGCAGCAAGCTTTAAAAATTGATTTCTATACTAATTACAGGGTTTTTACTGACATCCAAATGACTTGTCAATTGAATTTTTCTTTAATGTTTCTATTGCATGAGTTGGCGGGGGAAGGGTTGGATTTTGGGGGGTGAGGAAAGCATTTTTATTGACCAATGGTCAGTTTTTCAGAGAAATAAAAACATTTATTTCCATCTGTCATTTTTTCACTGCAGAATTCTATATTATGAATTATTTCTTTGGACAACTGGTATTTGTATGTCGGCATTCAAGCTGCCTGAGGTTTGTTTACAGTGGAAGTGAAACTAAGTGGAATCCTTAGGGTCTGTAGACCAGTTGCTTTTTCTCAGATTTCAGTTTGAATGGTTTATTGTTTCTTGAGGGTCTGGAGGGATCGCCACCACCAAAAATCAATATGTTGCACCAGGTCCCAGTGTTGGCTTTGGCTGCTGCCCCATTGATCTGTTTTTTTGAAGACCCCAAAACTGACTTAGAAAAGGGGTCCTCTATTTGAGGCTGAATTTGCTAAAATCATAGCCCTAACTCCTCTTAAAAAGAAAAAATGCAGGCACATGGTACACAAGTTCATCCTCTTATAAGCTGAGCTAGCTCAGCTATCTGGTAACTAGGATGTTAACATTGATGCTGTGAGGAAACCCAAGTGCTAACCTGCTGAAGCATCTTCTGTTTGCACAAGTAAGGGCTCCAGAAATGGAAATGTCATCTGACAAATGGAGAAAAGCCCACTTTTCCTTTAATCTGTTTTGGGAGTTGTTTTGTTTGTTTGGGGTTTTTTGTTTAGTTGGTTTTTGGGGGTTTTGTTTTGTTTTTTTTGTTCATTTGTTTGGGGATTTTTCATATTTTTTTGACTAGGGACCTAAAAGGAGTCCTGTGCCCCTAAAATAATAGGGTGTAATACTTTTCAGGTGATGTTGGAGATTATGGGCCAGATCCCATCTTCTGCCCTCCATACTCATGGTGAACTTGCCTCACACCCCAGTCAGAAGCCCAAGGGGTGCAGTGTGGCCATGGGCTGTCAGTGCCATTGCATCCACAGCAATAGTATGTCATCTCCGTTGCTTCTAAAAATACAATATTTTCCACTGCAGGTCAGTGGAAGTATGGGTTGATGAGACTCTTCTCTCTCAGCCTCATTGAAGCTCCATATACATGAGTTCTCTCTGGAGAGGCTGTTGCTAGTATGAGCAGGCTGGATTTGTGCTTCCTGGGGAGCACGGAGTGCTGGTGCCATGGCCCAGCCCATTGATCCCTGTCCTGTGGTCCTCAGAGCACAGCTCTGGCTTGCTGGTCTGAGGACAGATGGAGAGAGGGACATTTGTCTCTGTGCTCTGGAGTCTGGACTGATAAATGATCTCATCTACAACCCTAAATGGTCTTGTGGCTTCTGTTATGTAGCTTGTCAGTGCTGTTATTAATTTTCCTGAGGAAAATGTGAAGTATGGGATGGCTGGCCTTGCCTCCTTACCATTAGGATGCAGTCTAAAAGACAGGGTGACATTGACTTAAAGCAAAAACTGCATATGATGAAGTCCCCTAAATTCATGTACTGCATTCTTTCTGACTTCAGGTCAAACCACAGGGCTCAGTGAGGCTCAGCAGTGGATGTGTGATACTTCATTTGATTAACTGCCAAGAAATTGCAAAAACAAAAGGCAAAACAAGTAGAGCACGGATGCTTGTTCTGAAGATCTGGAGCCATAATTTCACTAATCCCTGCTGCTTCTGAATAAATATTTCAGTTCTGGGTGGCTTACATTAAAACCAAAAGCAGCTGTGCATTTCTTTCCCTCACTTTCTCCAGCTCAGGAGGCTTGTTTTTCTTCTGCTGGGGGCTGTGCCTGGGCAGCTCAAGAGTAATAACTTTGGCCCTAATGCAATTCTTGGTCTCTTCAAAGCATTGTACAGAGCTTCAATTAAGCATCTCTCTACTTCTAAGTGAAGAAGGCAGCAATAAACTCACCTTGCAGCTGGGGAGGCTGAAGAAGCTTGACTGTCACTCACTTGAGTCTCAAACTGCACATCTGGAGTCCCACTTAGCTGTCCTTTTCCACAAGCCCTCTTGCAGCACACAAAGAGTTGGAAACCAAGGAGAACTGTGACGTATTTATTTTTTTAAGCTGAGAGTTTTAAGCTATTCAAGCACATAGAAGGCATTGCTGGGATGTCTGAATGAGCTTAAAATGTTAGCATTACAACCATGTTATGCTTGACACACCTTTTGATTTCTTTTTCTAATTCCTTCCAAAGTGAGAGAAAAATAAATTAAATGAAATAAAATTTCCTTTACCTTACATGTTTTAAGTGAATTCAACTGATGGTCTACTTCATTTTCTTTCTCTGTCTCAGCTCTTCAATAGGGACTATCATTTGTTTATGGTTATGTTCCTTAACACAGAACTCAGGCGTTAAAATGGGTGAAGGAACATTTTGTGAAAGAGCTTTGTTTGTTCATACAGTGGTCACAACAAAATCCTGCTGCATGCCAGGATGGCAGGAATGTTTTCCAGGTGTGGTTGTTGAGATGGGGCAAGGCACGGCTGGGTCCCAGCTTCAAATGCTCCACAATAAAAATTACAACAGTGGGAAACTAGGGCTCAAACCCTCATGGATTATCTTCCTCCTTAAGCATCCGCTCATCTTTCTCACAGTTGAAGCCTTTAGATGAGTAAAAGCTGTGCTATCATCTCTGCTGTAACCAGTGCAGCTATTCCAGAAGAAAGCTGCTTGGATCAGGGACAGCTGTTCTGCAGAAAAATTCTCTTCTGATGCATTATTGATAGATGTAAGTCAAAGCCATAAAGCTCACAGTTTTATCGGGCAATATCTACTAAATCCTGGAAGCATGTAAGATAACCTAAATGTAATCTACTGCATACCAGCTTCTTCAGTGATGGATAGCACCACAAAAGCAGGACTAATGAAAAATTAATGAAAACAGTTACTTCCATAAGAAAAATGATCTGTTTTCTCCTACCTTTGTATTGATTTTAACTGGCCCTGTAATTGGAAGTGTATAATTTTTTCCTCAGGTAAAGAGGATTGAGGGTGAGGGAGAGCAAGTGTATAATTCTATTCATGTTTGTGACATACTTTCAGGCTACAATAACAAAGCATTTTCCTTAGGATGTTGAAGCCGCCTGTGAATGCTGAGTTCAAGCATATTTTCTCAGCTCAGGCAAACTGCCATGCTGGTTTGCCTGAAACCAGATATTGCATGAGCAGAGTACTTGGCATACTTTGAAGGCTAGCAAGGAAGTACAAAGAAACAATGTTTAAGGAAAACCAAATACAGTGCATGTACCTTGGTGGGTTCAACATATTTCATGCATCTAAGTTCATTCCTGATAGATCTGCTCCTTGGTGAAAGGGAAAAATCGTCCATTGCTCTTTGGAGAGGGAAGGAATGTCAGGCTCTGAGGAAGGACCTTCTCTGTGAGACCAAACCAAATGCACCATGATGTTCATGTGCCAGCTTGGCAGAGAATTCATGCCCGAAGTGAGTCTCAGCCTCTTCTCACTAACATACTTAAACTCAACTGTCTTTTGCTGTAAATTTAACGGAGCATTTCTGTCTTTTTCACGATCTCACAGCAGAATTCAGTCAGATCTGCAGCTGCTGTAAACTCTATTTTAAATTATTCCTAAGTCTTTACCTGCTTAATGTTAATATATCCACTGAGCCTGAAGGGCAATGCTGAGATAATAAATCAATCAGAACAGCATATAGTTTGTTTTTCTAGGGTAAAAAAGTGCACACTTTAAAAGTGTTTAGGAAATGCTAATTTCCTGTTCCCTGTTGTATATGCTATGGGTCTTTTTCTAACCTCTTCCATCAAAGACATGATATGGGCTCGTAGTGTTTTGAGGACCAGGATGTTCTATACATTTGTAGCAAATGTTACTCTTAATCTTTGGGGATTTTTTTAGTTGATATGCCTTCATTTAAAAAGTAGTCTTTTTTTTTTTTCAACTTGAGAGATTTAGCCATGTCTTTGGTTTTTTGCTTTTATTCCTTGCTTTTCTTATTGGCCTGATAACAGCTGCAATACAAGATGAGCCAACCCTTTCAATGCATGTCTTTAAAAATTAGGGCGTTTACTTGTCCTCAGTGTTTGGCTTTATTTTTGTCTCAGCAGCCTGCTCTGGTCCAGCCTCAGCTGGTGCTCCACACAGCAGATGTGGTGACTGCTTGGCACCAGTGACCACAGAGCCTTTGTGACAGTGTCCTGCCCAGCTAAAGGGGCTTTGCTGCATGAGTGAGAGCTGCAGGAGCAGCACCAGTGATGGGAAACCACCCAAAAATGTTACAGCTGTAACCGTGCAGCAGCCCAGGGCAGTGCCTGTACTCACTGCTGGGGCTGGGAGAGGTGTTGCTGCCAGCAGGGGTTCTGGGTGCCCAGCTCCCTGTTCCAGCATCAGGCAAATCCTCTGGGTCCCTGGAGATCAAAAGGCATCTGGACACAGTCCTGGGCAATGGGCTCAAGCTGGCTCTGCTTGTGCCAGGTGAACAAGATGATCTCTAGAGACCACTTCCAACTTCAACCATTCTATGTTTTCTGTCATTTCCAAGAAGACTGGACTGACTGTAATGTGAAAGTTCCCTCAAGTGTGAGATGTGGCCCTCTTTACTTGGTGCCATTGTTATATTATCTGGAGATTCAATTCTGTCTCTCTTTCTTTTCAATCAAGAGACATCTTTAACATTTTTTTCAGTAGGGAGCAGAATGGGAATTCTGTCCTAATGGGACTTGAAAGCCGTTGGGTGGAAGTGCTGGGCTTAATGCAATAAACTCTATTTAAAGTATTACTCACAGAAATTCTGTGAACAGTGAAGTTGTATCTCATAATTACATGTCACTGTTGCTGAAGAGCAAAAAAAGAACTTCAAGAAAGCCAGATGCAGAGCTCCTTCACATCTTTGTGGGGTCCTGATTTTGGAGGCATTTCAGGTGCCCTTACCTTTTGGTACAGTAGAAGTTCAGTCTTCATTTCATGGGACACCCACAGTAATGAAATTGTGTTTGTATTTCCCTACCTCACCAAGTGAAGACACAGAGGGGCAAGAATACACCAGAGAAAGCTTCCCCCAAGTTCTCTCTTCCTGATTTTTTGTTTGTTTTACTTATTGTAGGGCTAAATATTGATTTTTCAGCTCTGAAAACTGAAGACATAGCGTCTTCTTCTACCATGTTCTCAATATGCTCAAAATGAAAAAAAACACTCCATGACCACATTTTTCCCCTACAAAAATGTGAGCAATTAGCACAGCAGGTTCTCAGCTCAATATGTATAATTTATTGTAAAATGTATATAATTAGTTTGGCAGACAGCAAAAGCACCAACACAAGCATAAACCCTTTTATGAATCCATATGTAATACTGGATGGTGATGGATTATTACTACAGCAAGATGTCATGTTAAATAACTGATGCAGATGTACAGTAGCAAATAGTTTGCCATTTTCATTAAAAAAGGAAACAAACAGAAAAAAATTCTTCATTATTTATTGAAGTTGGGGTTTTTTATACACTCACTGCTGGAGCATCTGGGTGTATTAAACAGCTGAATTCAATATCACATTAAGCTAAATTGCCCACAATGGGCAGCTGCCTCATTTCACTCTTCTTAAAAGTCCAAAATGTGTTTTCAGAACCTGAGGCATTTGTCTCCTTGCCGAAGTGGTGTGCTGGTTAGTATTTCACCAAAGGGAGAAGCAGTGGGAGGCATGTCCTTCTGCAGCTAAGACCCTGGCCAAATCATTCTCAGTGCAGGAGAGAGGACAAGGATAGTAGGAGAGGTCAAACAGTGCTCCCAGTTTTGTCTGTGTGGATCTGGTTTAAAACCTGGCAGACAGGGAGCATCATGTGCTGTCACTGTGGGGCTGAATCTGAGGGAAGAGCCACCCTCCTTGACAAGCTCAGAAGTCTCCTCCATCCTCAGGCTCCCAAATATCTGTGTGCCATGTTGAGGTGGAGAGCAGCGCAGGCTGCAGCCCTTTGGCTTCCTGCTCAGGTCTTGGGTAGCCCTGTAGTGCTGGACTGTGGGCTGGGAGCAGCAGTGGGGTGCAAAGCGGGATGTGGTAGGAGGTTTTTGTGTCTGGGTAGGGAGATGTTCTGGAGGAGCCATCTGGGTTTGCCCTGCTCACTGCTTGGACCACATCCCTGACCTTGGCTTCTCAGTCTTGCTAGAAACCCTGAAGCCCCTCAGGGAAAAGCAGGAACTCCTGCAGCACCTGTCCAGGCTTGATCTCTGGGGCATGTCCAGTAAAGTGGGCCAGACAAGGGACCCCCCCTCCATTCCTTTCCTGCTCCATTTTCCCCTATGTCTTTTTCCACAGAGACTACAAAGAGCTCAGACATTTTCCAGCCTCTCTGGAGGTGTCCACACTCCTCTAAGTGTTTCTTCCTGTCATTTGTGAGGCTCAGAGCCAGATGTCAAAGCCCCCTTATGGGTGCCTGTACCCAGAACTAGCTGTGTTTCACACCAACCTTCCTACACTTGTATCCTCCTTCTACATCTTCTTCGGCCTCTCTCTCATCTGCATGTGGGTTTTCCAATTAATTTCCCACCTTTTATATCTTCCTCCTCCCTTAGCCCATTTTTCATCATCTCCTTCCAGTTGTCTGTTTTCTTTCTTCTATAATCCTGTACATTTGGATAATTTTCATTTGGACTGTTTAACATAACCACTGGATTTGTGTTTTAGCCTTGTTTAGCAGGTTGGAGGCTCTTTTTTCTATCTTATGTTCTGCATTTTCTTATCCCCCTTAATATGTCAGCATTAACAGACTGGGATCCATCTCCACTTTACTGGGAAGTTTCATCAGTGATTTCCACAGGAGAAGAGGGAGAACATTCAAAATGTGAGAGGCTAAACCCAAGTGTCTGGGTTTGTCTACTGCTAGATTTCCCAAGCTTCTCCATGCTTTCAGCATCTCTTAGCTCCAAAGGGACCTATAAGTAGAAAGAACAATGCTTCTGAAAAGCAGGCCGCATTTCCTTAAGTTACAGAGATGGAGGCAGCATCCTACCTGGAACCTTATCCCCAGCATGTCCCTGCTAGGCATGGTGCCCAGTCCTTCAGCTACATTTATACATATCAGTAGTATATTTAAAGGGAAGGAAGGAGAAAACCTTCTTTTGCCTTCCAACTTCTTTCCAGGGGAAGATTGTAGAGGTTCATATGTTCCAAACAAACCAGAAATCTCCATCCAATCCCCCAGATTACCCAGTCACACATTACCTGGCTATGGTGCTGCCCCACAGTTGTGTTCTGAGCACATGTATCCTGCAGACATGCTGTGGCCATCCCTAAATGACAACTGCTTTGGGTGAAGTCATTCATCCACACAGATAATCCAACAAAACCACCAGTAATGTACATTCAGTGATATGTTAGAAAATACAGTTTTGCTGGCAGGATTTATTCTGTGACCCTGCTCTCTTCAAGTGAGCAAAGCAGTCAGAGATGTGATGCCTGCAGGGATGCCTGCAGGAAGTCTGCCCAACCTCTGCATAGCCTGGGATGGCTGTGCTGCCAAAGCACTGCTAATACAGCCCTAGGAATGGTCAGCCCTGGTTGTTTTCAGCCTTGGTGTGTAGAAAGATTGCCACATTGTGCTCTGATCACATTCAGTTGGGTTTTATTCTGCAGCTGCAAAACACCTCAGAAAAAGAATCCAAATGCACCTCAGGAGTGAAAGAAAAATGGAAGGGCAGCTGGTTTTGAGTGAGGCTCCTCTATCAAATGTTGTCAGTTCCAACCCCTCCTGTTCAGGAACAGCCCCGGTAAAAAAAGCCCCCCTTTCCAGCTTATCCTTCCTGCAGCTGTCACTGCACTGCTCTTTGTTCGCAAAGTTACCAGCACCCTGTCTCTCTATGCGATCTAGAGGCTCCCACTGTTTATTTCAATGTAAATATTTTTTTTGTTGAGAAACAAAAGGGGCTGGAAAAAGGGAGGTTATGGGAATATTCAGGATGAGATAAGGAATCTGAAGCAGAAAAGAACACACCAATTACCTCAGCTCACATGCTCATCTGCCAGATGAAACCAGTTTTACCGGCTGTTGCCCAAAGGCAAAACACCACAGGGCTTCTGATGTCATGTTGGCCTTTGGTTATGAGCCTGGGTAAATGGGTACCTGGCAGAGAGAGAAAAAGGGCTGTGCTGCTTAATGCCAGCTTCATTTATTTATGTTCCTCTAGCATCAATTAAAAATATCTCTGTCTCATTCTGCCTGCCTGCCTGCCTACTACTGTGGTATTTGTTTTCTTTCCATAGCACTGCAGATTGCCTTGCCTTACAGTTTACAACAGTGAGAGCTGGCACTTGCCTCTGGCAGGGCAGAGGATGAGAAACCATTTCACTTTTCCTCCACTCTGTCTTTGTGTGGAGCCACAAAGGTGTTTGATGGGCTGGTTGTTGTGAAGGGGTGATGTACAAGGCCAGGGCTGTTGTTAATTTGCAGTGCTTCAATAGCATTAGCTTTTTCCTTAGGATTTAAATTGAATTGGTGGCAATGCTGGGACAATATAGTGCTGTAGATCTGAAGTGTGTTCTGTGTACTCATCTGTCTTTTTTTTCTTTATTATATTACCCTTCTTTTTCTTCCTCTTCTTTTTTTTTTTGCCTTTTTTATATCACCAAGACCCAGTGAAGCAGATTTTATGCTGCAATAATTCTGCGTGTTTTGGTTATAAATATCCCAAAGCAAAGTTAAGGGTTTTTTCATATAACTATCAAAGCAAGTGTCTGCTTCAGCCCAAATTGAAAGGGACGTTTTACACATAAAAGTTCATCAGTGGATGGTAAACAGCTTCTGTCCTAATACAATTGCAAATATTCTGCTGGGGCACAGACCAACACCTTTGGTGAAACTGGTGGTATCTGACCTACACACAACAGTTCCCTGTGCTAGTTGTTGTCCCTGGAACTTAACCAGGGTCTGAGCATCCAAGAAATCCCAGGAAAATCAAGTCTTTTGCCCATAGCAATATACAACATGCTTCCAGTCTCCAGTTTCTCCTTGCATTCCTAGCTGTCTCTTTGAGAGCAAATAATGCTACAAAGTAATTTAAAAACAGAGGAGGTAAAAATCAGTAACTTCAGCAATAGCAGCACAGACAGTTTCCTCCATCACAATCTCCCATCTAGATTTTCCAAGCAGACTTGCAATTTCAGTGGTTGCCTTGGCATGTGCCCAGCGTGATACACCTGAAAGCAGCCAGGCTGTCTGAGAGCAAATGCACAATGATTTTGAAAAATCAGGGTTCTTCAAGAGTTCTCAAGTTGATCATCAAATAATACTAAATATTTCTCATTTTTCTTCTTCCTCAGAGTTGCACACCCTCAGAATGGCAAATGCTTCATGATCTGAAGCCAACACAATAGCAATGGTATCAGTGGCTTGCAACAACATCTATTTGAAGGGATGTTTTAAAGCAGTCTGCAGTGCTGGAAGGCGGCTTCTTCTGTACTGCTTCGAGCTAGGATGTGCTGATCTGAGCACTTGGCAGCATAACTTATTTATTAGGACTTCATACAATTTTTTTCCCCATTGACACAGGATTAAAATTAAACATTCCTAACTGCACAAGATGAAAGTATAGCTTAGCTCATTCAGGTACATCCGTATTACACATGTGTAAGCGACTGTTCTCCGCTAGTTCATCCTGCTTTCGTGTACAGGCAAAACTCCCCCAAGATGACTCACCTGAGTCGCATGTTCAGCTGAACCCTGGCTGTGCCCAGAGGTGGCAGTGATTGGAACAGACCAGAGCAAACCTTCACAGCCTTTGATTCTCCAAAGACTCCATCAATAGCTGCCATTGATAGTAAGGGGGGCTGTGATGAAAGCTGAGATCCTTGGGAATGCATCAATTCCTCAGCCCCATCATTTCACCTGCCAAGCACAGTGCTGCACCCACATGCAGTGAAGCTCAATAAGTCACCTCTTCACGGGCTGCTGGAGAGCAGATGCATTCCCAAGCCATGCAGCTGCCTGGCTGCCAAGTGCTGGAGGCACAAGACAGCCACCCCTGTGGTCACTTGGGCTGACTCCACTTCACTTGAATACTTAGCCCATACCAGTTACTAAGTCTGAGGCTAAGGGAAAGGGTGGTACCTTGCCATGGTCTCATCCCTGGATACTGCCTCTCCCAGAGACAGTCCAGGCAGACAGAAAATGTCTGGCTTAGTGTCCTGCTGCTAGTGCACAGCAACATCTCACAGGGTGGTACTGTGGGTGCCAAAATCCTAAGAGCAACCCTTGAGACCCCCAGGACCCAGGAGAAGGAAAGGAAAAGCATCCCCCACCAAAGATCCATTGTCAGGGAGGCAGCACAAGGTGCTGTGGGTGCTGGGAAAAGATCAGATGCCTGCAAAAACCCGGCTGGCAGGGAAGGCATCAGATGCAGGATAAAAGGTCTCTCTGCATTCAGCCACTGCTATGGACACCTGATTGACCCAGCCCTGAAAACCCCTGCTGGGCTCAGCCCTGTTCCTGCAAGAAGATTGCATTCTGCCTCTCAGTCAATAACGTTTCTCCTGCTCCATCAAGCACTTTTATCCCAGTGTCTGGGTTGACAGGCATGAGTTTGGGGTTCCAACATGACAGATGGGGAAGAAGGACTCCAGAAGATACCACCAGCTTTTCAGGGAAGGGGTGTGACCGCACATCTTCTTCTCTTGGGGTCTTTGCTGCCCTTGCACCTGGGAGAAGAGTGGTGGGAAGCAGTCACCCACCCTGGCCATAGGACATTCTCTTTACCACATCCACCAGTCCTTTGCTGGTGGATGTGGTAAAGACAAGTTCAAGTCAGGCAGCTGATTTGGTAGTTTGTGGCATACTAGGAGCATGCACGCTGCAGACTTGCTTGAGTGGACTATGTAAAGGCCTTGTCAGGGATAGAAAGGGTTTTTTCAGGAGAAGTGATACCTATGAGGGTCCCTAAGCTTTGCAAAGCCAGGAAGTGAGCACAGTGCTCTGAAAGGAGTGGGATGGACTGTGGTGGACTACTATGCCATAGCAGATGTGGGCTTCCAGCGAAAACAACCCCTAGTGTTATGTAAAAGCTGAATGTTTCCCTGGGAAAGATCATGAAGGAGAGATGAAATATACCTGGAATATCATTGCTGGAAATATCACTGAATGCAGAACTTGTTGCCTTTTACACCACCTACTTTGAAACACATCTTCATCCTGCAAGGTCTGCTCTGTCCTTCAGACTCCTTCCTTTTGTGATAAGCAAGACGTGTATTACTTTGTCCATTGCTCCCTCTGCATACATTATGTGGTGACATGTGACGTGGTGATGACACTGAAACCACCTGTTGATTGCCCATGGTTTGAAAAGGTGGCTTGGAATGGAAACTATTGTCACAAAAACCTTCACACATGGGTTGGTGTGTTGGTTGCTTGGTTGCTTGGTGACTACAGACTATGCAGGGATGAGTGAGTAGAGCCTGGGCAGTTTTACTGTAAACACTGTGGTCCAAAGTTATGCTGTAGATGTTGGGGTGTCCTCATTCATGGAGATTAAAGCCCTCAATAGGAGAAGCCACCATGTTACTAATGCTTGCAGAAGCATAATGTATATGAAAGTACTTCCAGTGCTTCCATTTCCCCAGAAGTAAACAGAATTAAAATGTACTCTAAGTTTGCACACACAGAATCATTAACTTTGTATAGTTAGGGACTAGAGAGAGGGAGGGAAGGGGGATTTTTGGTAGGATTTTTTTTTTTTTTTTTGCCCTGGGCAAAATTTTCAACATTAACTAATTAATGTTTATAAAGCACTTTGCATATATAGTGCCTTTCATCAGGGGATCTCCAAGTATTAGATTATATTATCTTGAAGGCCCCAGGCCTGTGCATACTAGCCCTATAAAGTATTAGCCTTATAAACTTTAGTAATTCACTTTGGGTTTTTTCCTGGGGTTTTTTTTTTGGTTTGTTTTTTTTTTTTTTTTTTTTGGTGGTTTGTTTTTTGGGGTTTTTTTGGTTGTTTTTTTTTTTTTTTTTCAGTTGGGTTTTTAATCTTCCCTCTTCTGAATAAATGCCAAGTATTTTGGCTGTGTACGTAAAAAGGTGGTAAAAAGTGTGGTGTCAGCCAGAATGACCATATGAAAACTTAGGGCTCCATAATGAACTTCTCAAATCCTATAATTGGCAGGGTTGAGGAGTAGCAACTGTGCCAAACTAAAATTCAAGTATAAACCCCACTCATCAAGTAGGGTTGAGGGGGAAGCATCATCACTGGTGAGGGAAGCAGCTCTGACATTTGTTCTGGTAATGACAGTGGAGATAGGGAGAAAAGGGGAAGAAAGGAATACCTCTGAAATCCAGGAGCATCACGAGAAAAACCCCTTGCTCCAGCTTGGGTGCAAGCTGGTGGCTCTTCTGTATTGCATTAAGTTTCTGTTACTGGTGGCTGGAGGCTGGGAAAGCAAGGATGGGTATGAAACAGCCCATCTGGAGTGTGTTCATTGCTGCCATCCTCCTGGGCAGAGGCAAGAGGTAGGGTACCCCAAAGCCACGCCAACAGCAGTGAATCTCCCATGTTCTAAATCTGAAAAGCCTGCTTGGGTGTGGGCTCAGTGGATGACTCAAACAATTACTTAACAATAGCTGCTTGCATGAGCTGGCAGGGATGAAGCCAGGTTCACAATGGAAAAAATGTGTGGGCATCTTGGCTTTAGTGAAACACGCGGGGAGCAGACTTGCTGCTGCATGCAGGAGCTACCAACAGAGAAAGCAAGGCCTTGGGGAGCAGAAACTTAACAGGGACAAGGCAAAGGATGTCTTTGCCCTTACTTGCACATCTTACAGGTGGAATTCCCCCAGCTGAATTTAGCTGGATAAGGGCTGCTACTCTGAGGGAAAGGCTGAGCAGCAAATCCAGTCTTTTGAAGAGTCAGCAGTATTCAGAACTCCAGAATGGAGCCATCACTTGTGAGGCCATCTTGTCCACACTAAGTGCTCTTTCATGAGTGAAAGCTCACTGCAAGGATGGGAAATTCCTCTCCGTTCAAAGAAGAGAAGAATTCAGCAGTGATGGCACATGTAGCTACAACCAGACAGGTACTCTGTCATAGAAACAACTTGATAGCTCTTCAGAGTCTGTATACACTGAAAAACCTAATGGGGAGCTTGGAACAGGTAAAGTGCTCACTTGCTGCTTGTGGACTGACATTCCAAATCTCAAAATATCCACTCTGCATGCAACTCACAAGAGAGAGACAAGTGGGAGAAGTGTACAAGGCAGCTGTGGGGAATGGCTCTCCAGACAGGTTGTGGGCAGCATCTGGACATGGAAAAACATATCAGGAAACCTAGCAAGTAGGGATCACTCACCAGGCTTGCAATGTGGATAAGAGCTTGGTATGCTAAGCCTAGCACCCTGCACTCCTGGTCCCCAGGAAGAGTGGGAACTCCACAGAGATCTGGAGGGTGCTCACTGTGCAGACCTAGAGCAGCACTCAGATGAAGATCTAACTGTAGCGGAGCTCCTGCTGGGAGGGAACAGGCAGAGACTTCTTTGTCATGTCCACATGCTTTATCCCTGGAGCCAGCACTGTGGGAGAGCAGGAGGCTCAAGTCTTGTGTTGGCAGATGCTCTAGGAAGCATGGCCCACATAGGTTGCTCTGTTGTTGCAAACGAGAGAGGGTTGTGAGGGCCAGCTGTACATTGAGAGTGAAAGAGAGAGAGTGTGCGAACTTTCCTGCTCTGGAGACACCACAATGCAGAGAGCTGGCCTGAGAGCAGCCAAAGGTCCCAAGGTCCCACCACCTTGCTCCAAGCCACAGCGTGGGCTCTTGTGATTGCACATCACTACACAATTGCAGTGAGCACTGAGAGGGACTTCTGTTCTTTTTCTCTCCCCTTCAGACAGCTGTGGCTATAGAGGGACTGGGGGAAGAGGAATCAAAGCAAGAACTATGCTGTGATATGGCTGGGTCTGTTCTCTGGGCTCCAACGGTGCTTCTTCTCCTGGCATTGCCATGTATGCTGGACACATTTTGCTCTTCCGGTTTCTCCAGCACTTTATGCACTGTGTTTGACTCCTGCTGGCAAGTGTGTATTTAGATGGGTAAATGAGTCCATCTACCAGACAAAGGGCCTGTAACGAGGCAAGCAGGCATAGTTACAAAAGGTCACTGCCACGAGCTGTCCATGTACATGTTAATCTTGCGTCCTCTTTGATGCAGATGCTTCACTTATGGGTCAGGCTAATAAGTCTGGTCTTTCAGGCCAGGATACTCCCAAACTTGATATGCAGCAGGAGGGAGTGGTGCTACTGGTATTACCTCCAACCTAGGGTAAGCATGGATTAATCCACACTCATCAACAGGGAGCAAGGCACCTTTTCCCTTTCACTGAACTCAGGAAGCAGACGTTGCTGCACCAGGCCCTGGGGAGCTGGGAGCCGGGCATGAGGACTCACAGGTAATCATAGATGGGCTGTGAGTCATTCCTGCCCTGGAAACCGACCAGCTTCTGCTCATCAGCTACCATTACAAGAGCTGCAGCTCCTGTTAGATGTGAGTGGTTTCGCTGCCTGCTGGTTGCTGTCCATCCAGTTGGAAGTCACCGGTACTCCTCTTTCACAGGTGGGTGGTACAAGTGCTTTGGAGCAAAATATGATGCTTGGCTTTGAAGGAGAAAGGCTGTGAGGTTTACCCATTGCACAGCCACAGCTCCACCCCTCACCAAAACAGGTGCAATGCCAGCTGCAGTCTTTAGCCTCAGCAGATCTGGGAGAATTGGGGCTCTTTGGTTGCTCTTCCCATTTGCATGCAATTCCCTCTAACTCCTGAATCCTCTCCCTGCAACAGGTGATCTGCCTAGCCAACAGAAGCTCAGGAAGAGCCATGCAGCCTGGGATTTCCCCACATTTCACACTAATGAGTCCTGACTGGTACGAGTTGAGAGGTAAGAGCAACAAGGAGGCAACACACAAAGATGAGAGTGGCTTCTGCTGAAACAGAAAAGAAGTTGGTCCAGCACAGGGAAGCAACACTACCATGCTGGGCTTGGGTAGGCCATCTCATGGTGCTGTGTAGCCAATCACCCAGGAAGGGAGTGATTCCCATGGTCATGCTGCTCCTTCGGTGGGGACAGCTGTAGCTGAGCAGCTGTAGCATGACCAAAGAGCTTGCAAGGACCGACCTTGTGGCGCAGATGGTAACTGAGGGACTCCAGAGGGAAACAAGAAAGGACTTGCAGCAAAGCTGACTCTGCAAGGCCGAGTTGGGCAACTGCAGTTTAGATCAGTTATAGATCTAGAGGCCCTCAAGTGAGACAGGAGACAGAGGAAGCTTCTCTCTCCTGCCAGCACATCCATATTTGGAGGTGTGGGCGAAGGCTGCTCTCTGCCTGGGGGCTCAGGCACCAACAAATTGGGCCACTTGGTCTAGTACAAAGGAAGTCTGCCACAGCACTCTTCTTCTCAGGTTTTTGGGGGTTTTGAGTAACTTTGAGGGAGGAGGTATTAATTTGTACCCCCAGATAAAAAAGCTTCAGCTTTGTCTTAAAGCAAGCTCCTGCAGAGTACAGAAAAACAATTGATGTCCCTCCAGAACAGGTGTTGCAGGCAGCTCTCCCTACCTCGGGCAGTGCCGAGCTGGCTTTATGGCCCTGGCTAAGAACATCTTTGGACTATTCAAAGCTGTATCTCTCTCCTCTTAAAGTCTGAGGACTAAATAAAGATGCCTCTTCCTCACCACCTATCCACAGAGAGGAGAATAATCCTGGTACAAGCAGCTGTCGTTGCCCGCTGTGGCAAGGTGGGCACTGGGGCTTGGCTGTGCTTCCAGGCAGCGCATCAGGGATAAGTGGGAGCAGCAGCAATGCCCCACAGTGGGGAGAGCACTGCAACAAGGCAGGCTTGAGGGATTTGGAGGGCATCACAACCACATCAGGCTCCAGCAAAGGGAGGATGGATTTATAAGCATGTGTAAGCCTCAACTCCAGCCCACCAACACTCTCTCCCCAAGGGAGGGCATACAGCTTCCCCTAGAGCATTGAAAACATGGAGGGAAATACCCTTCAGGAACTGCCCAGATTTCATACTTGGAATTCAGACCACCAGTCTTGTGATTCCTGGAGATCTGATTCATACTTTTTGAACATGTGGGTTTGGCAATCCTGTGCTTACACTTACAGACATTTCCCAACCCCTTATTTTCCCCAGAGGTGTTCTTGCTTTTCCCTCTTTTTACTCTTGTACACATGA
Source organism: Ammospiza caudacuta (assembly GCF_027887145.1). Classification (NCBI taxonomy): domain Eukaryota; kingdom Metazoa; phylum Chordata; class Aves; order Passeriformes; family Passerellidae; genus Ammospiza; species Ammospiza caudacuta. The sequence continues at coordinate 109,137,194 of NC_080593.1, read as the reverse complement.
AATAAACTGCTTGGGGGTTAGGGGGGTTGTTACTGATAGCAAAACTCATCTATTAAATTCACAGTGAGTTGCTCACTAAATAACAGCAAAAAAAATCCCCCACAATTTTATAGTCTAAACCAACCACAGCAGGTTGGAGCGACTCCTCATGGCTTTTGCTTTGCCTTGGGGCAGGATACACTGAGCAAGGGTTTTTTTTCCCCAAGGAGCAGCAGGAAAATGCTGTCTCCCCACTGCAGCCATGCTGGGGGTGGCAGACAAGCCCTGTACCATTGTGGTGGATGTGACCTATCTGTCCCCACATGTTTTTGTGGGAAAGGTAAGCCCCTGTCCTCCCCAGCTGCCCTGGGGAGGGAGGTCGGGGTACAGGGAGGCACATAAGCTCCTAGGAGAGCATCTAAGGGCCTTTCCTGGGGTCATGAAAATAGGATGGTTTTGTTCTGGGAGATTTAATGTGAGAGTTTTGGGCCCATATTAATTTCAAACAGCAAAAATTCCATTTTTTCCTTCCATATATTTCTTTTGTTCAGTCACAGAAATGACTGTATCTTTATCACTGTAGATATCAACCAGAGGCATAAGTAATACTGTAGCTGAAAGAAACAGTATTAATTATCCAAGCCCTGTGCTGAGCACCATTTGTATTCCCTCAGACAGCCTGCTCTTGGCACAATGGAAGGCAAAACCATGAACCCATGGGAGTGGAGACTGTTTTCCATTTTCTCTGAGAGCTCCCTGCCCATTTGAACACAGAGCAGAATCAGGAAGCAAAAGGATGAGGGAGAGGGTTTGCAAAGTGCCACCCCATAGTGGCCCCACATGCTCGGAGGTGTCACAAGACGTGACCTTTCAGTCAGTTTGGGATTCACAGCCAATTTCAGGAAAAGGTTTTGTTGTGGTAAATCTTAGGAAGGTAAGATATAGTGCTGTCCTTGGTCTACATTGCCTCAAGCAATGGGCCATGGACATCCACAGAGGATGGCACACTGGGAAAGGGAACTACCAAAAACTAGATGGAGGGAAATCCCCAGAGCAGGGTTTCAGCTGCTGAAAAGTGAACGCTTCCTTCTCATGGCATTCTCCGTGATGCAGCAGAAGCCTAACACCAGCAAGTTTTTATTGGCATCACAGCAAAGCCCAACTTGAACGAGACATCTGAAACAGCTTAATAGCCTAGAAGCACTGCAGCTGCCTGGGACAGTGTGCCTTCTTTCTGCAGGAGGTGCACACAGGAATCTAGGGAAGGAAACCTGCTCCACCTCAGCTGTCCTTCCCTGGGAAAAAGGGAACCTGCTTCTCTGACACCTTGGAAAGGCAGAAATGACAGCAGAGACTTTTGCAGGCAGCACTCCTCAAGGCTCTTGAGAAGTTACATTCAAGGTTTGGAAGCTCTCAAGATCACAAATACCACAGGACTGGCACTGCTACTCATTAACAAAGATAATGGGAGAGAAAGTAACAGCCCTATTTTAGCCCTGTTCAAATTGATTTAATGTCTTGACACGTCCACAGGAACCCCCAAGTGCTCAGAACTCCTGCCTGGACAACAGGTTTGCGATAAACTTTGTGAGCTTTCAGCTCAGACAAGGGGCAGCTGAGGACTTGCTTGTGCAGGAGACGTCTCCCGTGGAAGGCAATCAAAGCAGCAAACCTGAAGAAGGCTCAGAAGGGATGGCAGTCATCCAAGGGAAACAAATTATTTGAGGGATGGGGAGGAGAATCAGAGCAGCCATGGAAGCTGAAGAGGAAGGCAGGCCTTCTGGCAGAGCAGAAGTTCCCAACAGCTGTGAGAGATGAAGGTGGAAGCACCTGGTCTGGGTGTTGCTGGTCCATGAGCATTTCACTTGGGTTTTGCTTAAGCACAGAAGTTCAAGTCAGGCTGGAGGGTGTCTGGATGAAGCAGACAGTTCCTTCCCAGTTCAGAATTCACAGAATCATCATAGCGGAGCAGAGGGGCTGAATCACCTTCCTTGATCCTCTGACCATGCTGCATTTGATGCAGCTCAGGACACAGATGGTTTTCCAGGCTGCAAGTACATGTTGCCTGCTCATGTCCAGCCTCTCATCCACCAGAACCACCAAGTCCTTCTCATCAGTGCTGCTCTCAGTGACTTCTTCCCCCATCTGCACTCATGTCTGGGGTTGCCCCAACCCAGGTGCAGCACTTGCACTTGGTCTTGTTAAATCTTATGAGGTTTCCATGGGCCTACTTTTTGAGCTTGTCCAGGTCCCTCTGGATAGCATCCTTCAGGTGTGTCAACTGCACCACTCAGCTACGTGTCATCTGCAAACTTGCTGAAGGTGCACTTGATCTTCTGTCTATGTCATTAATGAAGATATTAAGTGACACCAGTCCCAATATGGACCCCTGTGGGACACCACTTGTCACTGATTTCCTTCAGGGCTCTGATCCATAGACCACTATCCTCCAGATATGATCATCCAACCAATTTCTTATCCATCTAATAGTTCATCCACCAAATTGGGTGGACTGTTCTCTCTTTAATTTAGAGAGAAGCATGTTGTAGGATATTGTGTCAAAGGTTTTACAGATACTCAGTTAGATGACATCTGTAGCCCTTCCCTTGTTCATTGATGCAGTCACTCCATCATAGAAGGCCACTGGGTTGGTCAGGCAGGACTCGCCCTTGGGGAAGCTGTGATGGCTGTCCTGAATCATGTCCCTGTTCTTCATGTTCCTTAGCGCAGCTTCTGGGAGGATCTATTCCATGATCTTCCCAGGCATGAAGGTGAGACTGACAGGTCCATAGTTCCCAAAGTCCCCCATTCTACTCTTCCCAGACATGAGTACATGTTTCCTTTTTTTCCAGTCATCTAAGTTTTCAGTTGAGTGGCATGACTTTTCAAATATCATGGAGAGTGGCTTGACAACTACATCAGCCAACTCCCTCAGGATTCTGGAAGACTTATGTACATTCAGGTTCCTCAGGTGGTCATGCTTACACAGTGGAAAACACGTTGCTCCCCAAGTCCTCATCCTGCTGTCCATCCAATTGCGTGATGTGGAAGAGAGGTTGCCATTGAAGCCAAAAAATTGTTGAGTACCTCAGCCTTGTCCTCATCTGCTGCCACCACTATCCCAGCATTGTTTATTACTGGGGGTACACCTTATACTTTTAAAATATCATCCCAGGGTTTAAAACATTGAGAAAGGGAAGGCTGGGGAGAACAGCAAGGGAAGGCAGGCAGTGCTACAGCAGGTTTGTGCAAGGCACGAGCAGGGGGGAAAGATGCAAAACTAAGGCAGCTGTAGGGATAAAGAACTGGTGGAAAGGAGATCCAACACCACAGAAAACAGGTGGAGAGGACAAGATTGGGAGCAGAGCCACTGCATGTTGGTCAGATCTGCCTGGAGATGTTTGTTACAAGAGCCAGGGAGTACTTGTGCTGCATCCCGACGTGAGGAGCTCGAGCCCCTCACACATGGCTTACTGCCCGCCATGCAGACTGGCTTCTCAAGGAGACCTCAATGAGAGATGTGCCAGAGGAGGCTGGTGCCATGTACCCAGGGAGTACCCAGGGAATCATGGCTTACTGAGGGCTCACACCCCCCCAGCCAGGCGTCCCACCCTCCCTCTGGCCAAGAGCCGCCGGCGCGTCGAGGGGAAGCGCCTTCCCCAGGGCAGGGCCTTTCCCTGGGGCTGGGCCGGGCCGGGCAGGCCCGGCGGCCCTGGGGCAGCAGGGTGGTGCTGGCTCCTCTGGGCCCCGAGCCAAGGCGGAGCTTTCTCAAGGCTGCCTCCGCCAGCGCAGCCTCTCCGCCCTTCCCGGGGCGCAGGAGCTGCCGGAGGGTCGAACGGCAGCGCCCGCCATCCATCGGCCCTGTGCCACCCACCCTGCCACAGCCCTGTGCTGATTCGGCTGCTCCCGCGTGTCAGGTGCCGCCCAAGGCGGGTGACAGCTGAACAGGAATTTTAAATCTCTTCTTTATCCCTTCTTTAAATCATCCGTGTGTTTCTGAGGGAGGGGAAAGAATCACCAAAGAATCACCCTTCCACTCTGCCAGGGCTGGGTGGCACCTCGCGGGCTTTCTTCCTTGGGGGATGCTGCACCTGGGGTCAGCCCTGCTCCCAGACATGGCTCAGAACTGCAGAAAGTTGATCCTGTTGAGGAGAAAAAGTCTAAAAAGGAAGGAGTCTGGCTCGGGAGGTGGAGGAGCCTCACCCAGGCACAGGGAGGTCTGGAACAGCCGGGTCTCTGCAAAGTGTTCATTCCTACAAAGTTTTTATTTGAGCACGACTACAGAGAAGATAAAAAGAAAAGAAAGGGAGAGAGAAAGAGAGAAAGAAAGAGAGGAAAGAAAGGAATAAAGAAAGAAAGGAAGAAAAGAAAGGGCTCCTGACTCATTCTCTTCCCAAGACTGCCCTAGCCCAGGGCATTTTCCCTGCCTTGGGAAGTGTTGCAAAATTTGAGCTTGCCCTGGAGGGATCTCTCACTAATAACTGGATATCCTGGTTTTGTGTAAGGACATAGGCAGGACCTTCCCACAGGTTCTTCTTTACCGCATGGGAAAAAAAACTCGAAACGCTGATTTCTGTTCCAGCATCCCGAGCAGACTGCTGTGAAGGGCTGATTGAACACTCGAGGGGATCTTTTTCTGGAGCCATCCTCCCCAGCTCTGGGGCATCACTCCCCAACAGCTTCTAAGAAGTGTGGAATTTCAAAGGCAAAAACAAGCTTACTTTTAATATTTGCCCTCTGTACCTGATGTTTGGGTCACTTTCAGGTTTTTTTTTCCCTGTAGTAAAGAAGGCTAAAGCTTTCAAATTAGAAGCAAAGACTGAGAGCTGTGTGAGATGAGGCCTCTTTGAGCTTGCACCACCCACCAACCCAGTCTGCAAAGGGCTAAGGAATGGGCTGGTGAAAGGCAGGGCGCAGAAAATTACAGACTGGCCCTGACAAGAGGTAGCACAAGCCTGATTACCACCTCAGCTTGACACAAGGCAGGTGCTCACATGGGCTATAAGCCTCCAACCGTGGTTTATTCACATCAGTAGAGGAAAATTGCTTCAGCTACGAGATGTTGAGTAGCCCACGCTGTATTTACACAGCTCCTGGTGTGTCTAATGTAGCTACACATTCTCCTTACTCCAGCTTCTTCTTTCAGCATCGAGCCACCAACTCCCATGGACAGCACGTGGCCCACAGCCTGCAGTAGCTCAGTTCTGTGCTGGTGATAGTACTTGCTACTCCTTCAAAGAGAGATGAGGTGATAATGGAGGAGTTTTCCAAATTTTAAGAGACGTGAAGTTAAAAATGAAAATTGCATTGAGCAGGAAGCAACAATATAAGGATTTTTTCCTCAGTAAGTCTGCTTCATTAAATACATAGCCTGCCTACATATAGTCACCTATTTTGTTTCTAGGAAGGTCCTTTTCTGTCTTTTCTCTAAAAGAAAGCTTCTGCCAGAATGCATGTAAATGTATCACTGAAGCTCCTGAAGAGAGGAGCAAGCTCTGTTTTCCATTCTCTGTATGCATTCTCCTCTTCCTACCCTTCCTTCTTGAGACTTCCCGCTGATCAGCTCTTCAAGGGAGTCTTTATTCTCTGCCCAATTTTGCATAAAGGTATCAAAGGATTTTAACACATTAAAACTTGAACTCTCTTAAAGAAAGAAGATAATTTATCTCCTTCCTCCCTCTCTCCTTGTTGCTGGAGTTTCACACCTGGGAGCTGTTATAACTCAGTCTTTACACAGAGTATTTCTTTTTAAAAGTTACTCAGCCATCCTTATACACACAAAGTACATGTATATTCACACATAATTCCTTGAAAAAAATACTTCAATCCTCCTTTCCAGCTTCTAAGAGCAGAAATAAGAAACACCTTAAAATAACTGTAAATAATAAACCCCGTCATGCTAAACACTTCAAAGTAGAAGAGCAAATATCTCAAGAAGCTTGGGGAACTACACATAATTATGAATTAGCTTTCAAAAACAGATACAGATGATCTGCCAGATAATTTTTCATTTCAAATAGATTTAAAAATACTATTCCCTGTGATCTGGTAGAGACAGTAACTGCTTACTGATAACTGCAGAGCAGTTATCAAACAAAGCCTGTGGAGCAGGAGCATGGCATGATAAAAGAGGCACTTTATGCCTCAGCAGTACCTATGCAAAGTCCCCCACCTTTGCTCCCTCCCACCAGGGTGCAGCCCCAGGGGAGGTGGTCTTTTAGTGACACTGCAAATGGGCAGAACTCTGGTGAAGCACATATTGGTCACCCTCTGGGGCTTCAGTGTGGGTCCTGACACCCCTCAGTGTCCACCTGAATCACACAGAACAGGCTCTGTACCCTTTGCTAGTTCTGAGACACACAGGGGACAATGAGACACATGGAAGAGCTGTGGGACTGTGGGATGGAGCTGGGGAAGAGAATGGACGACCATCTCTTGATAGGGTGTCCAGTAGGAACTTTGGGTGGCTCTGCCAGGGAAACATCCCTTGGAAGATGGGAGGCACCTGCTGCTATAAGGACCTTGTAGAAAACTTCTGCCTGAAGTAAGGAGTTAATGGTGGAAGTCTTTGCCACCATGAAACACCAGCTTCCTGCAAGGATTTTCCCAGTGCACAAAGTAGCAGCCTCAGGGCTGTGGGCTGACCTGTGCCACCATCTTCTTCCACTCAAGAACAACAAGTAAAGTCCAGGATGAAAATCTTCCTTTCCCTCCCTTCTTCACAGCAAAAAAAAAAAAAAAACAACAACCTTTCAAAACCAGGTTCCTCGAAGGGAAACTGTGAAGCAGGGGCTCATGAGGAGAGACTGGGTAGCAGAGTTACCAGCTAACATGCCAGAATAGCTACAGAGAGCAGGCAGTGAGTGACCAGCTCATGCCTGCAAGAGAAGAGGAGAGAATAGGCCTATGTAGGATATGTCTGAAAGGAAAAGACAAAGTTTATTGCTTATTCCTTCAGTGTTACAAATGGGGTGCTTATCTAGGTTACTGAAGGCCTGCACCAAATGAAACAGTGGCATTGTGGCCTGCACACAAGCAGCCTTTGTATCTAATGGGGGAGGGACAAGGCACTGACACGTGGCAATGAACCCAGAACCCAGAACCCAAAGTGCCAAAACAGACAGGTCCAGTGTGATGCGCTCTTTAGTTTTGGTACTCAGCTTTGTACCCCTCAAAGGAGTGAAGCCTTCTCTACAGGTTGTAGTTGTTTCCAGAATACAGCCGTGGGACCTGGGATAACAATGCCATCCAGCTTTCACAGCATGCACAGACATTGTGTGCTGCATGCACAGAGAAGAGTGTGGAGCACTTGGCCTCAGAAACCCAGCAGCCCTCATTTGAAAAGCTGCTGGGAACAAGCCTGTTTCACCAAGTCCAATCACTTGGACTGTCTGCCCCTTCAGGACATCCTCACTTGCTTTAGTCTTTCTCTCTTCACCCCAGTGATTACAAATGAAGAGGAAAGCAAAGAACAGAGCAAAGAAATGAACCTGGAGAACAGCTGACAGCACTTTTGCTCAGCACAGTGCACTCACATGGCAGGACACAGGTGCCTACAAAGAGAGGGGGCCTAGAACAACTTGATGCAAACAGTAGCCTTAAGCTACTTGTGTCAAAGTGTCCAAGAGAGTGCAATGGCTTTGAGGAATCATCCAGCAATGTCTCACGATCCCCTGCTACCTTCCTCATTAAACCTCAAACAAAGCTGCAGGGTGTGTTAGTGCACTCCAGCTAGGCTTTCCCATGGGGAGAAGGGAAAAGCTGGAGTCAAAGACAGTGCAAAGGGCTAGATTCAGTGCTAAAACTTGAAAATGGCAATAAAAGGAAAAAGCAGCAGTTGGAGGAGAAACAGGCCCCCTTTTGTCAGCAAGTAGCACACAAAATTTGGCATAGAATGCTGCTGAGATAGTAGTAAAGAGCAAGCAACAACAGCTTTCCCCACAACTGTATACCCTTTTCTCTGAAGGTTGAGCACTTCAGTGGCAGGGATAGTTGCCCAGCCAGCTCAGTGCATCACAAACAGCCACCAGGCTAGCAGGCCAGCTGGAAACGCCTGGAGCAAGCTTTAGAGCCCTCCCAGCACCCGTGGCAAAGACAGTTCCCCTAGGTTCCCAAGTCTGAACATCAGCACACTGAGAACTGAAAGGCAAGGGAGCATGATAGCAGGTTTTGACCTTATAACTTTATGACTGGGATTTCAGTATTCCCATAAAGGGCAGGAAGAGCAGGGAAAAACATGGAAGTGAACCCCTGGTGATCTCTCCTTGAATTCCTGATGTAGCTGAGCAAAGCCCAGGTATCTCCTAAATAAATGCCATTTTAGAGGACACTTTTCTCAGAAGCAAAGCTGAGCTCAGCTGGGGGCAGGATGAACCCTTGGCAAGGAGACCAGTATTTTCAGTTTTTGCACCAAGGACAAAGTCATCCCTGTCTGAAATTAGGCCTAAAAACTTGCTGAAAAATCTTTTTGAAACATCTGCTACTCCTTATAGTAGGAGAATCCAAATTTTGGATTTGAGAGGTCTTTTGGGAGTGGGGTGGGTGTGGACATGACACATGGGGGAAGAGGGAACACACAGGGAGAATCTACTGGTGAGAGACAACTTGTTCTGGCAGCAATAAAAGCATGTGATCTTCATCATAGGTAGGCCATAAAAACACCTGAATCATCCATAATCCTTTAGATATATCTATTTATCAATTATTTTCTCCAACATATTTCACTTCAGTATTGCACTGGTTTCCAGAGAAAGAGGCAGGCCAATTTGCAGATGCTCTTTGTGGTTCTCCAGCCTGCATTTAATTAATTGTGAGTTGCTTTAAGTTATTTAGGACAGTGCTTCTACAGCACATTGCTGAAGTCTGACACAGTTCATGCCTTCCCTTCCCAGAACATGTGCAGAGCTCTCACCTCTAGCCAGCTGTTACCAAAAACCACCACAACCCAGTCTCTGTGCCGACAGTAGGAAATCAGAGACATTTCTTTTCCTCCCTGCTCACCTTCCCCCTTTCCAGCAATCCTTTTCTCCGTCACCTACCTGTTTTAAACCCCTTCAAATAGAGATGTTCATAGTTAATATGTTACATGAGGAAGCCGTGCCAGCTCCTGTGATGGGCGGACAGCTGGGACTGGCTCTCCAAGTCACACCATTAGTCATGGTGCTGACAGCATCAGATGCTCAACTTCTCATGTCAGGAAACAAAGTTACCAACTTATTATTTTTAATAAAATAATTGCTTTAATGCAGTATTTAAAATAATTTTTAACATCTGATCAATAAGATAACAGTACACAAATATGGAAAATGCTGCACTTTACATAAAAAGTAAAGCTAAGCATTTAATAATACAAAACAATTTTGCCCGAAGCCATCAATATCTTGCAAACTATAGTCAAAGTACTGCTTTTCTTATATATATATATATATATGTGCTATATATACATATATAAATAATTTACAGCATTCATTTACTAGATTTGTTTACTACTGTTCCAACAAAAACCAACATAACTGATTCACAACTTTGTGATTTGGGAACCATCTACAGTGGTTCTGACAGTGCAGAATAGTTGTGTGAATAGCTGCTTCAAGTTTTGAAGCAGCATGCCAAGTAACCCTAGGAAGCTTGTTTTTTGTCAAAGAAAAGAAAATTCAGCAGGGAGCCATTCAATAGTTGGTTGGAGCATGGTGCTGATAATGTTCTGCATTCGATCCCTGTGCGGGCCGTTCACTTTAGAGTTGGACTCGATGATCCTTGGGGTAGGTCCCTTCCAACTCAGGATATTCTGTAATTCCGTGAATGCAGTCAGTCTTTCCCACCAGTCCTGGGAAACAGCCATGCTATACAGTGCTGTGTCATGAAAGGCAACATGTTTGGAGCCTGGGGAGAAGGGTGACCCAGAGGGCTTTCCTTCCACCACAAGGCAGTCTTTAACAGCAAGCCGACAATCTTTGAACCTGTTCTAACAGTCTTTATAATCCAGAGTCCTCCTTCTCACTGAATGGGAACAAAGCAACTGTCTAAATACTTTCTATTTGAGAAGCTTCCCTGTTACACCACATTAAAGTATTAAAACAATATTCTAAAGCAGTGAATCCTGTGCTTTGCAAACACTGCTCCTCTCCAAGGAGAGTCTTCAGCTCCAGAGTTTCAACAAATCTCAACTTTTCTCTTTTTTGTAGTCAGTACAGGTTTTGTTAATCTTTCCACATCTGTGTTTAAGTTCAATGCTATTTTTTGTATCCACAGAAAGATAAACTGTTTTTTTCTGTTTACCCTCCCTTTTTAGGATTTTTTTATTCCTTTTATTTTTAGTAACTCCAAATTTTCCATGACCATCTAAGTATGCCCTAGCTACACTGTGTGGTGTACTTCAATAACTGATTTGTCCTCCTTCCCTCAGTAACCTTCTCAGAGGAAAGGCTGAAGGCAATTGAGGCAAAGTGTGGGGTACAAAGGACCCCTCATTCCTTTTACTTGCTATTTGATCTCCACAAGTGAGCATCCAGTAGTAATTCTAAACACAGAAAATTTAAGATGTTGAGTCACACAAGCAATACATTAGCAGTTTTACTGACTGCTGGTTCATGATTAAATACAGTTGCCATGCTATGCTGTGCCATTATAATGATATTTGTTTCCCTAAATAAGATGGGGTTGGAAGGTGGCACTACACATAGAACAGATTTTGCAGACTCTGGAGTACTGAAACAAATGGCATACATAAACTAGGGACACTTATCAAGCCCTCAGAGCTTGTAAGACAGTTCAATGCAAGCAGATAGGTGCTTATGTGTGCAGCTCAGTGTTTTCACTGGTTTACAGACAGATTTAAGCCAAGTATTATTAAAAACCTTACAGGTGCTAAGTTAGGTATTTAATAAAAATGTTTATCTGTAAACAAGAGTTATCCTTACAACGGATCATTTTCCAGAAACTGGAATTTCAAGACAGTGCAACAATGCTTCAATGTTATCTTTGGCAGTAGACAGCACGGTGAAATGCAAGATTGAAATCACTTCAGAAGGGCACGGTACAAGCGTAGAGAATGCTTCATCTCCCTCTCTTGTTCCATGCAGAATATCAAGTCCCTGAGACAGACACGGGTTACTCGTGGACAGAGCATCTGCTTCGTAAGGCTAAAACCTGATGATCCAGCAATTCCATTGCTTTTCAAACCCTAAATGGGGGAGAGAGGAAGAAAAAACCCATCAGAAACATTAGAATTTCATGTAAATATAAGTTTTAACTAAACTGGTAGGATTATAATGCCTACTTGTATAAAACTAGCCCACAGATGTTCAGCTTTCCACGTTGAAAACCAGCAATCCAAAAATCCTTGCAGATTAGATACTGAAAAAGACAAAGCAAGCGCTTGCCAGCTGATGGTTTATTTCAGTCAAAGCAACCACAAAGTTCTTTCTTCCTTTAAAATTATACAAATATGGTAGGATAAATAACTGCCATTTCACTGAAGTCTGCCAAACAGACTTGCACTGAGAAAGCATCAGCCAACTATGAGGAAGGTACTAACACACAGTACCTATGCAGAGCGCCAGGTCATGCACAGCTCTTACTACCATTTGCTCCAGAGGTTTCCATCTCTTCATGAGGAAAACTGTCACTGTGAGTGCACCCTAGCTTTGGAACATGGCCAGGTGAAACTCATCCCAGCCATCATCTGTGCTCTGTCCTTTAAAAGGGCAACAAATACTCAGTGAAAGCATCCAGATATTCAGAACACTGTATCTGAGCCTATCCACCTCAGTCAGCTGCCTTGCTTGGTTATGAAAATACAATTGGTAGGAGATGATGACATTGAGTAGTTTTATATTCAAGCTACTGGAATGAGCAACCCCCACGCTTTCCAAAATGCCCCAAGATTTATTATTAGGGGTGGGGAAGAGGAAGATTACCATGAGCTGCACAATAGACTGGCTACTTATCTTGGAGCCAATCTGTGCTGCACAGCCAGTCTCTTATCACTACTGGAGGGTTCTTGGTAATGAATGTAATTTGTACAAATACGAGTGCTCAGTCTCTGTAACTTCAGCAGGGCAATGCCTGCCAGCATCAACACCGCTTGGAGATGGTGTTGCTTGGATGCAGTGTTAACTATATCAATTCTTACCCTAACACTCTCTGCAAGACTCCAGCAAAATGACTTCGCCCACTTTGCTTAGAGAAATCTGTTTAAACCCCCCATTTATTAGAAATGACTACCAGTGCTGGACTACATATAGCAGCAAATGCTACTGTTGTTAGGGTGGAAGCATTGAAATTTATTAAAAATATAAAGAGATTCACCAGAGAGCACATGCTAGCCACAGAAAACCCAGGGCACATTGCAGAAATGGAAGCTGTATTTTTTTACAAGCAGCACGCAGGGTATTCAGCACCATTTCATTTGCTTTACAGTCAATACAATTAAACACTATGAAATGCCATCATTTGAAACTTTCAGTTTGTTAAATGGCTCGGAACAAATGCATGCGTGGGGAAGACTGCTGGCCACATTGCACAGAGGGCACTGCTGTCCTGGTAAGACACAAAAGGGTCACAGTTCAAGTTTGTCATATGACAACCCTGAAGGATCCAGGGAAAAGATAGCTCTGCAATGCAGCTGCCAGCACGGGTTGAAAAGGAGGTCAGTCCAACAGGATGCAGCAGAAGGCCCGAGGCAATGTTATAAATGAAACAAACCCCAAGGGTTTTCAGTAACCCAACAGCAATGTCCTTTATAATTCAAAGAACTTTATTGAGGTGAAAGCATTTTCTCTCTAAATAAGTCATTAGACTGGAAGTCTTACCTTTAAAAAGACACCAAACAAAGCCACCTCAGTCCTGTTCACTCTTACAAAAGGGGAGACAGACGGCACAAATCAACCAGCCTGCTTTGGAAGCTGCTGTAGCTGCAAGATGCTACAACAGGGAAGAAGCACCAAGCTGCCTGAATTTGAGTCAGAGTTATGGATTTGTTTATTCTTAAATTCCTACCCATCATGCTCAGTGCAGAGACATAAAGCGATATTATGCTGTAATACCACATCCAAAGTCAAAGCTTGTCCTGGGCTCCTGTTTACTAAGACAGCCATTCACAGCTCTAAGTTTCCCACAGCATCACTCTGGCATATTAAAGCTACTGAGCATGGAGTTTCAGGGGCCAGGGAGATCTTTGACAACCAGCAGCTCCTACCACAGGGAGGTCTTCGACAACCAACAGCTCCTACCACAACCAACAGCTCCTACCACTTTAAAAGAAAGTGTCCTTCTCTCAAAGTACATGTTGGTTTAAAATTAAAGAGGCCAACAGACAGCCTAGGTCATTCCAGTCCAGATAGGGACCATGCTGAGGAACTCAGTTAAAGTGAATCTCTGCAGTGCTGAGCACCATCTCCTGTTAGCTACTGTCTTCCACAGTTGTATTGAAACACTGTTTTTTCCTGGTTTGGTTTTGGAACTTGGACCAAGCATTGGTCCAAGATCTGCACATCCCAAAGAATCATCACAGACCCCTCTGTTAATGTCCAAGTCTTTACTTATGAAATGCCAAGCTCTGAGCTCTCAAGCTGACACAAGTGACACTTTAGGGAGGGTCCCCTGCTGCTCCACTTCAGCAAATTCCTATTGGGCAGGAGGTCAACCTTGTCTTGACTAGGCAACAGTCAATAATCCTCTCCTTTAGATCTCACATACCCCTTCCTCAAAAGCACAAAACTTTTGAGACTTGAAAAACACCAGCTCACTCCTTGCTCCCAGACATCTCCATTATGCTCCTTCCATTTGGGCAGCAACCACTTGTGCCTTGCTGTTTTGGGGGATTCTTCACTGCTAGTCTTCAGCACACCCCAAGACAGCTTTGTCTGTTTCCAGGGGAATAGTGCTGCTTTTCAACCAGGTCACAGACAAGTTCAAAGATAAACAAAGAGAAAATGCATCCCTGTAGAATCAGTTCTAACAAAGGGTACTGCAATCAGCTTGCATCCCCCTTCTGCAACATCTGATTATTAGTGCTCTAACTAGCAATTTCTTTTTTTCTTGCTCTTTTTTTGTTTGTTTGTTTGTTTTTTTGTTTGTTTTTTGTTACCTTGAAGTTCCCACCTTTCAGTAAACCCTCACCACCCTGCCTTCCTTCCAGAAGGGAAATGACAGAGACATGCAGCCCAGGAGGGACAACTACCAGTGTAGATTCTACCAGTCTGCCTGGGTATCACAGCTGACCGACCCTGTTTGTAAGCCAGGTGAGGCACTACAGCAATGTAAACTGCATCACTGTAAACTGAGACAACAACTGGCTTAAAATCAGCCCCAGGAGGTCACAGCAGCAGCAGTCCTGCTTTTGAACTGTCCTCAGAACTGAGCCCAAATCAGCACCTTTTCCACAGCAGCACACTGTCACCCTTAGAGCCTTTTATAAACACCTGACAGAGATCAATTACACTCACTTGGCAGGCAGAACCCATTGTGGTGCTCCTGCTGTAGCCCCAAGCTGTTGAACAGCCAGTTTCATTCAGAGGTTGCTCTGGAAACCTGTTTAAAGATCTCTAGAGCTCTCTCCAGTGGCTGGATGGAGAATGAAATACCAATTCTCTGACAAGGCAAGAGTGAAGTTAATACAGAGCCACCACTCCCACCTTACTTCTAGTCTGCAAGGTATCTGGAGCTTGGCATCTGCAAGTTTGGATCATGGATACCAACAAGGATTTCAAAAGTGCTCAGAGCTATTCTGCAGGCCCTGACACAAAGCTCATAGAGGTCCGCAGACATCTCCCCCCCCACCAAGTTCCAGTCAGGTTCGTTCCTGGTGAAGTACACGCTCCCTTCCCAAATTCAACCAAAATTCAAAATTTTAAACTCTTGGGAGTGAGACACTTTAAAGGAGAAAAGTACTCAGTCAAATGTTTAAAAGTCAAGCCAAGAGTTCTCATTTCAATTTTTGGTGTGGCATAAACCTATCACAGGCCCAGAGCCAAGATCCCAAGAGAGCAAACTGTTATAGCAGCTCTGCTGCACATAATAAAAATACCACCAGCAGAAGGAAGCAAAGTCATGAGACATTTTTCAATGACATCCCCAAACACTGAAAAATGCCAGCTGTGTGCAGCAGAGGTGTTGCTGAAAGGTGGTAAGAGCACCTAGTGAATTGAAGCAAAAGCTTCCAGGTTCAACCCCCATCTCAGTCACGTGTGGTCACGCTGAGATCAGGGATATCTAGTGTATGCAGTACTTGGCTCTCAGCTGTAAAACACAGAATACATTCCTTTCTCATAGGAAACAAGGGTTAAAAAACCACCGTGTTAACATACTGTGTTCAAGCACTTACCTGAGTCTCCTCCAGCAGCCAGGGGGAAAGGAACAGACCCTGGCAAAATTGTGACCTTTTTGCTCGTACACACAAGTGCCTAATGTAGGCCAGAGAAAGCAAAGTGAAAGAAGTTGACAGCAGTCTGGTGGCAAGCCAGCCTACTGATGCTGCCTATTATAACAAACCTTGGTCTGACAGAAATACTCCCACATTCACAACACTAAAGTATTAGATGACTCAGTATTTACAGGATTCTTTTTTTTTTTTTTTTTAAAGTTGATTATTTTAGGTTGGGGTCTGGGGATTTTATTTTTCTTTTAACCTTACAGACCATTAGGGTAGCTCAAGCCAATGGCTGAAAGACTCAGATCTCTATATCCAGACTGCTTCTTGTGCAGCTGAAAACAAACGTGTATTTATGATGTTATCTGCAGCCTACAAAAAAGCCTCACAGAGCTGTCAGATCTATATAATAGAAAACTCCATTCAATTACACATTTTTCTTCAGATTTCATTGCAACATTCCTACAAGTCTTTTCAAATGTAGGCAACAACATGTTTTACATATTGAAACAAATTACTGTGAATGCAGTGTCAGTTTATTCACTATTATGCCCAAGATTCATGTACGCATGTCACTTCTTATGGGTACATCAGATGCTTAATCTGTACCTGGAGGTAATGAATCCTATACAAATATGTCATGTTAGTTAACAGAAAATTATTAAGCTGAAATTTTCTGGCTCTTTGCCACATCATTTTAAGCAATGTATTGTCAACTAAATTATAAATCTCTTGACCCTTCACATGTCATCAACATTTGTGCATTACCAATATGTTCAGCCTAAAGCTACAATGCAATTAGTCATTTAAATTGCAGATCTCTTTCACATATAAGAAGAATTAAGTTCATCTCTAGCACAGAGAAGGCACGATATGGGCCAATGAACTGTATTTCTGAAGTCTGTGAATGGCAGTTGAGAATATTTTTGCCTATTTACATGGGGAAAAAATTCAGATCAAGTGTATAGCCTAGACTGACAGGCACCAGGAAATTCAGCACAGAAACTGAAACTCTTTAGCTGACAGAGCTGTGCTTTGTTAGGTCTTGAAACAGGTAACTAAGATGCTGAAGACATTTTATAACTTCAGTAACTTTTAGCACCCTTCTTCCCCAAAGGTATGACCATGTCATAGACACTTCAGCTGTCCAAAAGCTTAAATAAGAACCAGAAATTTAAATCAAGAGTCTACATACATTAAGCATATGCAAAGTAGAAAAAACCTCACCCTCCAGTATCACTTAATACCTATGGGCTGGGGGAAGGGGTGACAAAGATAGAAAGAGACACAGAGAAAGTGAGGGAAACCACTGAAGTGTAGAAACAGATTCTGTAGCCTTGTAATGAACACCTACTTATATATGTGGCCCAATTTGAAGTGGTTGCTTTTAAATTAATATTATGCAGCTTCGAAGAAAATACTTTAGCAGACTATCATGTACCCATGCCAAAGACCAGACAGTGGCTCCACTGCACAGAGAGCTATCATTTGCTACAGAACCAATTCATGCCTTTAAATTCACACTTAGACACAGTCATGTCCATAACACCAATACTGAAACTGATGAATTGTCCTAGTGTTCCCTCATCAGAAGAACTTATGGCCAAAAAGAGTGGCAGTAGCTTCTACAGTTGCTACTTAC
Source organism: Ammospiza caudacuta (assembly GCF_027887145.1). Lineage (NCBI taxonomy): Eukaryota > Metazoa > Chordata > Aves > Passeriformes > Passerellidae > Ammospiza > Ammospiza caudacuta. Next base: position 109,120,203 of record NC_080593.1, on the reverse strand, counting down.
AAGAGCATAAACCCCTTCTGGAAATAAAAAATAAAATAAAGTAGAATAAAATAAAATAAGTCATTGGATTGTCACACACCAGAAAAAGACAAATCATGTCTCTCCCCTAGCTACTTGGAAGAGTTGGGTTTACTTCCATTCTGCAGAAAGGACTTGTTGCTCAAAGGCTTAGTTCTTCCTCAGACAACCTAAAGAACATTTCCAAAGCTCAAACAAGCACCATGTACAGAATATGTTTAATCGATGTGCATACCAGCATCCCAAAGTTGTAAAGCAAGAAGGGTAAGTTTAAGTCCTACTAACAATGATCAGATGTGGCAGACACAAGAGAAGATGACAAGCTCATTTCCTCCACCCACAGTCATACTAAAAATGGAACAATGACCACTGTGGTAAACAAGGCATTTCTTCCATTTTTGCTTGCCAAACTTCTTTGCAGAAGGAGAATGCAAGTGTGGACTGCTGTATTAGATGTGCACAACCCTGGAAGTTATCACATTATTTCAGTATGTTGGCCAGGGCTAGGAGTTCGACAGAAAGGGAGTATTTGAATGGCTCTGCACTGACCACAGCATATCAGCTGCATGATTTACTAATGTAGCAACTACTTGCAGTAGTTTACGCTTCCACAGCAAAGCCAGACTAGCTGTGACGAGGCAAGACCCACACTCACTAACAGAGCAGCCAGTCTTGGCAGGGGATAGAACAGACACAAGCAGTACCTGGAAAGAGGAATTTCCTTTGTCATTGGATCTGGCAAAAAGAAAGGAAAGACATGAGATGTACAACCCTGAGTCAGTCAGTGGAACCAAACTGGGAGAAAGCAAGTGAAGAACTCAGCACCAACAGCAGGAGAGACTGCATCACTTTTAAGTACTTAAGGTGTTATCATGGAGCCGGAAAAGCAATGCAAAGCAAGTGTTCTACCCCAAAAAATTACACAGAAGTACTGGTATTCAACTAAGTTTTCCTATACAAAGTAGAAGAAGGGCCTGACCACAGTATTCAGATGAAGACCATAAGCGTAACAGCCAGTTTTCTGAGTCTTCTCTCAGAAACATTTGTAGACTTTTTTCCTCCCTGGTGCATGATTCTGCACAAATGAATACAGAGCTCTTGGTTCAAGGCCAAAGATGACTTGCACCCAAGAAATCTCTGAATAGAAGGAAACAAAGTTTAAGGACTCAGAACCGTAGTCTTCAAACTTCTAAGATTCCCGTTACAGTGGAAATGAGAAAAAGCTGTTTCCAAAATGGCTTTGTCAACAGAAAAGCAGTAAAACTTAATAAAAAATATAAAAAATCCTTGACTATTTATCAGCATTGAAAACATTATGGGGCGTGTTACCAACCAGTAAAAGCTATGAAACAGAACAATGAATTGGGAAAATGAGTCTGTGGTTTCAAGTTTACTTTTTTCATATTTGTTTTAGAAGTGTCCTCCCTTCCCAAGATGAGTTACTTTTCAATTCTTCCTACCCTTTAATTCATTACTGTTTACCACATGCCCTCAAACTAGGGGAGGAGGAGAGGTGGGTAACAAATGCACAAACCCCAAGACACATATAAATGGAATCCAAAGGCCTCTCCTATTCATTCTATCCAAAAGTGTCCAGAGGGATAAGAATGAGAGAGATGAAGATATTGCCACCTCTGGATTACAAGTAGCACCAATTAACACATTTTCACAACAGAGGGATTTTCTTACCAAGGCTTTCTCAAATTGCTCTTTCTGAACAATACCATTCAAATGTTAAGTTGCAGTGAAGAGAACATGCAAAACTACCCAAACTAGTGTTTCCAACAAGAAAGGAAAAAGAACTCCCATTATACTGCTGCCTTTTATTTTTTTTAATTAGGCCTAGAGCATTAGCCTTATTTTTTCATTCCATGATCATCATGGATTTGTCCCTACTGCTATTTCAACTTTCAAGATACATAAGCAATCATGGCAACATATAGATTATTCTTTTTATATTGCTTTTAGATCCAAATTAGTTGCCAGGCACTCCTCTGGACAAGAGCCTCTTTCTGTACTTGTTACATTATGAGGTGATGAGGCTGCTGGCAAGCAGGCTTCTAGCTGGAAAGCACATGCTTGTGTCACCACATGTTCTAGCTACCACATTAAAATGACCCATAATTGGTCTCCTGGAAAGACCAAGTAAAGCACAATTTCAGACTTAAAAATAAGATGAACGTGCAGGAATCATGTGCTCAGCTATCTTGGGAAAAAGACTTTTCAGAAGAGGAGCAAAGCCCAGTGCTGGTGTGTGGAGAAATAGAAAACCTTGGGCTGAAAAATCATCCCAGTTAAACAGAGATACTTATTTGTGGATAAGTCAGCATACCATGCTCCCTAAAATGCTGGTTTAAGACCTTCACATTTACTGCAACAGCAGGCAGCAGATCCAACCAACCCAGTCTGCTGAACTGAACTTTCCCAGTATCCATTACATTCTGGTACTGAATAAAGAAAGGCAAATAGACGACAAATTTGCTTACAGAGTTTCACTTTTTTAATACATACTGTAACTGATTATTTCTTCCCTGTCTGCCCAAATACATTAGGGCTTTGGTTTGCGTCAATAATTGCTTGAAACAATTCCTTTCCTTTAATCATTGCAGTAGGCAACCATAAAAAGAAGCTGTACAGAGCTGACACAGTCATAGGAGACACAAACATTGTACAAAGAACATTATCCAAAGAAAGTTGAAGTTGTAGTTAAAATCTTAATCCAGTTAGCATCAGTGATTTCACTCAATAATGTTAAATATCATTCGTATTTAGGAATAACTTCTTCCATTGTACATGTCTACCACGTTATCAGTCTTTAAAAATAAAAATAATAAAAATAATAAAAAATGTCACGGGAGTATTGTGCACAGATTTACTTGCCATTGCACAGTCTAGAAGTTCTGACATTTAAGATTATTTGAGAGTAAAGCTCTCTGTATTTTGTCTGTATTTGCAATTTGAAATGAAAAAGCACATCCTGCCTGGTTAAATTATTCTCAGACAGGTTGCCCAAAAAGATGATTTTAAAGATGCCCAAATGTGTATCAGCCTAAGGCCATATTGTACTTGCTTTCAGTTTCAAAGACCTCCTTTCATCTCTGAAGAATGGAATGTTGTTTACTGCTCAGGATGTTTTGCCATGTTATCATGAATGTATTACAAATGTTCTGCTTCTTGAACTAGAGAGTGTTTGTCAAAACCATTCTTTATTCTACATGAGAAGTCTTAAGCCTTTTATAAATCCTGCTTAGATATATTGGGACACTTAAAAACATTTAAATCTAAACATCCTTCTCAAGGATTGCTATCCTGCATAATTTCACAAAATAGAAAAAAAAAAAAGTCTGCAGAGAAATGCTTTCCAGTAGCATGAAGCCTAAGAACTAGGCACTGGAATGTGAGCTTGCATGCAAGAAACAAAAATAGTTTCACTGTCAGAATTACTTTCACCTACTGCCCTTACAAATCAGTCTGTATGGCAACCATATGAGAAGTTGCTTAAAATACATCAGGTAAATTTGTGACAATGGAACGTTATCAAGGTTTATGGTCAGTTTTAGGCGTGCCGTGTCCACATTCTTTTGAAGTGGCAAAGTAAACAATGGATAACCAGCTTTCAACAGCAACACTGTTATCTGTCTCACATAATCTCATGAAGCTTTTAATAAAGCAGACATACCACAGATGATGAGAAATAACTGAAAAGTACTTAACAGGCAGACTTGTTAAATATTCAGAAACAAATCCGACAATAATTACAGAAAACCACTATGAAGAACAGGAATAGTAACCCGATAGAAGCTTGGGGGAAGATGAGAAAAGGATGGGGGAAACTGTTCTTGTGCTAGACTGATTTTTTCAAGTTTTTCCAGTGGTATTAAAAAAAAAAATAACCATACATTTAGCTTCATGTGAAAGTGCATTAAAAAAACTTCAAAGAAGAGAAGAAAAGCTGCTCAAAAGCTGTGAACGCTGCTTTCTGCAGCTTGTTTAGAGAAAGATTGCTTTCCCTCACTTGTGGTTAACAGGGAGTATTCAAAGACCTAATTTTACATCCCTGTCAGGGAAAAAAATAAGTTAAAAATTCACTGAAACAAGTCTATCTCACCTGCTTAGTGAGGCCTCTTGTCACAGTCCAGATGAAGAAGAAACCATGGGACAGCTGCCACCACTATCTCAGTTACAATGCAAATAACTGAGGACAAGGTTCTCCCAGACTCTGCTATGCTAAAATGACAGAGTATTTTCAATCCCACCATCTATTTAAGCTTCCCAGACAACAACAGTGAAAAAGACTGAAGGTTCATCAGAAAGGACAACTTTACCACAACTGCGTCCACACAAGAGTTACTTTCCAGGCTCCTGATCGTTGTGATTATGTCAGGGCAACCAGCCTTTCACTTGAGCAATATCAAGGCTCCATGATAGAGGGGCAAAACTGGCTGTAACACCAATTTCTCCCATCTCCAGCAAAAATGATGACCTTACTATTCAGCACATTGAGAGATTTGCTCAGAAAAGGTTTGTTAAAAGCACTTTCAGTATCCAACATGAGCCACAGAAGATGACCTGGCTCATTGCAGGAAGTGAATGGTCTAGCTTTACTGACTTATTTACTGCTTTCAGGAAGAACCTAGCCAAGGTGAACTCACAGAATATTTGAGAAAAGTCCCTATGCATTGTGCATGGATTAATGTCCACAGTCAAATGTCAAATCAAGAACCATTTCAAAAGCCATCCAAACCAGGAACTGTGAACTCACCTAAGGAGTCATGACAATTGCCCACTGTGGAAGGCCACCACAGCTTGGTTACCCTCCACTATAGATGGGAATTTCTCTGAGTCATCATTTCATTTAGTCCTTTACACACAGCACTCTTACGTGGTCTTTCCTTTAACACACAATTACACACTCCCATCAAATTTACCAGAAACAATCCTTTCAAGCACCTAACACACAAACTAGGTTTCTTACAGAATGCAACAAACTATTTTGTGTGAGAGAATTCACACTTCTTCCTACAGGGAAAGATAAATGTAATTCAGTATGAAGATTAACACCATGCAAGTCATTACAAGCCAGGTCTGTACCTCGAGCCCAGATCCAATGTTCAACGAATCCAATGGTCTTTTCTTCCTTGGTCCAATGGCTGCCAAAGCTGTGAGGTTGGCTTCTCTTTGTTGCATCTGTGCTAATTCCAGCTGCTGCATCTAATTTAAAAAGAAAACACCTACATTAGTTATGACACACATTATGTTAAATGTTCTTTTTAGAGCTGTTTCAGATAGCTCTGTAGCTCCTTCAGAAACAATGTATTTCACAGCATCTCTCCCCTCTTTCTGGTCACTTCTGACAAATAAGGTTTGTTATTTCTGGTTAATGGAAAATCTTGGTCTGAACTGGTTTATGAAACTGGATTAGTATTAAATTTGAAGTTACCAGGCTATGTGACCTGGTTTTATTCTTATTTCAAAATCTCAATTCCTTGCCTATCAAGCAAGATACCCAATTTCCCCTACCACCTGAACTCAACACTTAATATTGCATTTGTGAAACATTGTACTACCCAATTTAAGAGGATGCTGCTGTTTGACTGCTAGTCTTTATTTTCCCAGTATATATTTGAATGTTCAAGAACATCTGAAGCAAGGCAGAGATACACTGCATGTTTATTTTCACTCACCTCCAAAACTGTTGAACACTAAGAAATTATTAAAAACAACCTTCACCTGGGTTAGGTAAACTTGGGATGGGATAGAAACCCACAGTAAAGAGCATTAAAATAAAATTTTTAAAAAAAAGTTTTATTCTTGTATTTTGAGATACATTCTATTCAATAATTATTGATGCCAGCTGCTCTGGAGTTCAACCCAGTCAAGTCTGCTGACAGACTTACTGTCTTAGATCAGCCATCCTGCTAATACAAACACACTGCTTCCAGATCCACCAGCTGTCCAACTTGGAGCATGGGTGGAGAAGGTTTTCCAAACATAAACCTCTAGGTGATGTCAGCCTGGGGATGGTCTCACCTGCAACTGTAGCCCATGTCCTCCCCTAAGAAGATTAAGACTAAGAAGATTGCTCAGATGGGGATTCTCTGCATGGATGGTGTGCATATCTTAAAAAAACTGAAGTACAACCATACCATGGGTGGGAAAGCATCCAAATCTCCTCCACTCCCCCACCATAAACCCAGTGAATTACCTGGACTTCCTCACCCAGTCAATACAGATACCTTGCTTACCAAGCTTGCAACACTATGATTTTGCTTGCTTTTCAGCTCTCAGAGATCCCACTTGGAGAGGAGAAGAGCAGGTGATAACAACTGAGCTTGCAACTGAGCTTACATGGTGTTAAGTCCCCTACTTGCTGCAACTTAAATAAAGAAGAATCCACAACAACGAAATACTTTGGGGTTCATGGGGAGTGTTTTGGGGGTGAAAGACTTTGGCTGGGTGGTTTCTAGGTGGGTGGTGTTACAAGCCTTATTTTACATTATATAAGTAGAATTTAGTGATGGTGGCAGCTTCACATCAGATACTACAGCAACTAGGCTATTTAAATAAAAACAGTATTTCAGGGCAAGATTCCTAAAAGGACAGTGTTCCCCAGAAGACTCAGGGTTTTTCAGCAGAAATCAGGGTGAGTGAGATTTTAACAAATATGCTGAGAATAAAGTTTTCAGGGGGTTTGTATGTTTCAGTTTTGAAAACAGCACTATTTGCAAGTCATCTTTGATCACCCAATGTAGACTTTTATTGTAGTAGTACTTCTTCATACAGCAGTATTTCTTCAAAGCTAGACACCATCCTTCACTTACCATGCACACTATTCTTGCTTTTGTGTGCAGTGTACACAATTAAAACCTTATTTATCAAAATTTACTTAATTCAGTCAGTTTGTTTTTATCCAAATATACAGGATTGCTTTCAGGAATACTTTACACACTATGAACTTTCAAACTACTGGTATTTTGCAATTGTCTGAGGTTAACTCCAGTCAGCTTACTAGCATAAAATGTTTAGGATAAATTTTCCTTTAATCTCATATATAGAGTAAATCTCATATCTTTATATTCAGTAACACACTTCAGCCAATAAGACATGGGGGAAAGTGAAAATAAATTAAAAGAAAAATTTGAAACTTTGCAAACTGTGAAAGATTAAGGCAGCAGCAATAAAATGCTTAGAGTAAGCCTTAAATCTCAGCAATAAAATGCTGAGATTTTTGGCAGAGTCACGTGCTGACTTCCAGCTGCCCAGGCCTCCAACACCTGGAGCCACCCCTCCTTACAGGCAGCTATGGAGAGTCCCTGCAGAAGTAAAGCACTCCTTCCTGCCAGCAGGGAGGAAGTTCAGCCATCACAATGGTCACAGGTACACCACAGTCTTCTTGCCATGAGAAGGGGCACTGCAACATGCCATGCACACAGCACCCCTCTGGGGAGAGATTAAACTCCTAAAGGCTCCAATGAAAAAGAAAACCAGAAGGGGAAAGGTGATTTGCTTTAATTAAGGAACCATTACACTCAAAGTAAAACAACTTTTAAAACCATTAAACTTAAGACAATGCAAAACAAACCAAAAGCCTTTATTAGTCCAACTGGGTGCTTCCATCCCTGGGAACCACTGGAAAACACATCCCCCTTCCCTCTCAACCCTACAAAACACACACTAACCAGCATTACTGCACTTAGACTTGTCAAAAACGTGTGGCTGCTGAACACCTGTGTCTTGAAGCAGCATTGAAATAAGCCCCTCTCTCCTTTTCACAGCTGCTGTTGATGGGCAGCCATGGCCAAGTGTGACAACAAAAGGCAGAGCTATGAATTAAATACCAAGAGGGCTTTGGGTTGGCATCAGCACAGGGTGGAGGGGACTGGGCAAGTGGAGGCTCTCTTGGTGGAGCATCAGGATGCTGCTCTGGTTGAGGACTGGGCAGTGCCTTGGCACCATCACCAATTACCCCATGGAATTCTACTGGACCGAGTGTGCTGCTGGCACAGACACACTGCAGGAGGGAGCAATGCTGCTGGAGAGCAGTGCTGGCAGAGGTAAAAAAGGAGGGAATGACACTTGGGAGACTGTATAAAAAAAGATGTGCTTTCTAGAAACAGAACTGATGTATCTTCCACCAGGCAGTTTCCAAGACAATGCTGGAATCACACATCATTATCAACATCTGCTCTCCCCAATACATTTTCCACCTCCCAGCTAGTCAAAGGATTTTTCAAATCATGAAGAATCTCACCAGGGTTTGAAGCAAAAGAAGAAAAAAAATCGTAGTCTTGTTGCGTTCTACACATCTCAGGGATTTTTCTGAGAACATAATTAAGACAAATGAATTTAAACACTCAATTTCTATAATGGACTCAACAGATCCCTGTTAAGCGATATGGGCAGGCATCCAAATTACCCTGCCGAAGCCAGCAAAATCATCTTTTCATCAAGTTTTGTTCCATTAAAAATTGCAGATTAAATGTCTAAACATTATGTGAGCAGTTAAAAGCACAGGATAAGGAGAAGACAGGCAGATAATGTCAAGGGATACCCGAGGATACTGGCTGGCTAACTACTGCCAGATTTTCCTAAACAAGATTAGGAAAAAGAGCAAGAGGTGACTGTGTGGAGTCAAATTTTTCTTTAATGGTTAGTTTTGTAGCATGTAAGTTAGGGAAGAAGGATCACTGCATAAGGGGCAGCAAAAGTGGTAGATACACTTTATTAAAATATAACACAGAGAAGCTGCATGGTTTCCCTTCTAGAGGTCAGTTTTATTAACATTGCTGTCTTTGAGTATGATAGGATACAAAGAGAACTGTCACACCCAGGTGAAATCATACCATCATACTCATCTTGACAACAGATTGATCTTCTTCCTTGAAGACTGAAGTGTGTGATGGCAATTCCAGAGGAGCAGGGGGGAGCTGCCCCATATGTTGGACCTCCAAACTAGCAGGCTGCCCCTCAACCTGACCTACTTAGTCTGCTGAAAGATGCTGCTCTTCCATCACAACACAAGAACCCAACACATGCTCTATTCAAAATTCATTCCCCAAGAAGGGCAATAAGAGGGGGTGGGTTCCAGGCAAGTGGCAAATGAATGTTCATGCTTCCTTCCCCCCTTTCCGATTTCACATATGCTAAGAATTGCAGTACAAAGAGTTCTAAAAACCTGTGTATAAAGATCAAATTGCTATGAAAACGTCTCAGAACTTGTAAAATAGACTTTGTTGCTGCTGGCCTTTTTAATAATAAAAATAGGGTTTAAAGTCTGGTCTTGCAGCAAGCAGGAATCTCTAGGGTGACACAATAACCATTTTAGTTAATCTGACCTGCAGCAGAAATCAGGAAATAAGGTACGTTTTAAAGTCCTTCCTTATAGTGAAATGGCATTTGCAGCATGGCTGTAATCACACAGAATGAAAGGTTTTAAAATTGACCTCTCTGTTCTTCACTCAATCCTCTGAGAAAAGTATTTTTTTTCCTGCTCACAGAAACTCTCTCATGTCTCACACACCACATTTCAGAAAATACGCAAAATCTATTTTTACTGTTACACAACGACATTTTTGAGGCACTTTAATATTAAAAAATAAATTTCAAGTTGTATAAGACGACAAGAAGTACTTCACCTATAAGATGCTGAAACTTTTACTTAAAGCAATACTGCAGACTGGTTTTAAACCCTTTTGGTTACAAAGTACATGATAATGTGGTTGCCTGTCTTATCAGAGCCTCAATAATGCAAGTTATGCAAATCTTAAGGCTTTCCCTAGAGAAAGAATATCCCTTAAACACAACTGATGAAAAGTATACGCTGCTATAAATAAACTAATTCACAGCAGCTAATCCATGATGTGTACAGCAGAAGGTGGATGTATTATCAAAGGTGGGGGAAAAAAAGAGTGTTATCTAGCTGAATACAAGTTCACCTTGGAAAAAAGAGTAGATTAAAGTCTTTGTGTCTGGTCACAAAGTCCCCAGGACAGGATTCAGATATTTGATATAAGCTTTCATAGAGGACAAAGTACATGAAACATTTGCTCTCTAGATCCTCAAAAAACGGATTTACCAGGGAAGGTTTTTCTACAAGTAGAGATGAGATCACTGGTCTTAGCCAGGGCTCCCAGAGCAGTAACAGGACTGAGGTTAAAGAAAAGCCAGACAGGCAGCCCTTGTCCAGCAGATGACACGCCAGCATCGTGCTGGCATGAGAAATTCATACCACTGTCTGCTTCTGCAGGCACTTCAATGTACAAAGTACTAGGAAACAAATCTGAGGAGCAGAGTAAAGAAATCTCTCTTCGTTTGAACACTAGGAACTTATGCCTGGGGAAAAAAAAAGCCAAAAAATTGTCTTGGCAATGCAGTAATAAATAAATACAGCCCCATGAATGTAAATGAGCTCAGAAAAAATGCTGGCAAGACAGATGTGGCTAAACACCACAATTTTGGACTTGGTTATAATTAATATAAGAGAAATACTTAAAAGTACATGTACAAGATACTGGGTTTAATATTAAGTAAAAAGTGGGGATGTCTCCAGATATGACATTACAGGCAGATGGAGTACAGGACAGATTAAATAAATATTTAAACTAACAGAAGAACTGGCAGGAAAGGAAACCAGGGAAGGCTGAAGACAACTTAATGTATGCCTAAGGGTTATGTGTGTTATCCAGCAATAAGTACATCAGGAGTAATAAAAGCACTAAAGTAGATGAACAAGAATTTTTATAAGACTTGCAGAGGATGAGGGGGGGAAAGAAAGGACTATAGGCACACAAAAGAGACAGAAGCTCCCAATCCTATCAGCTCCCTCAATACAGAAACTAAACAATAAATTAACAAATAGTAAAAGTCACAGAAACTGTGACCAAATTTCAATGTCTACCTTTTCTAGTTTGCATCTGTCAAAGAGAAACCTCAGGACCTCTCTGAGCCTTTTACTGCCCTTTACTGTGTATTTTTAATGAACTAAATACTGAGATACCTTTTTAATGGGTCCACTTATACCACTGAAATGACTTTTCTCTTTTTTGTATCCATTCTCTCTTTTTGACCAGCTTTTTCAAGCAAGGTTTCACTGGGTTTCATTATGTGCTCTGTTTAGTGCTTTGAAAGTTGTCTACTGCTCTCAGTCACTTCTCTCTTCATTGTCTTTGGAAGAAAGAACTGCAATTTTTTTCACATTCCCTTTAAGCATTTTAAGGAACTTGAGAAGAAAATGAAAAATAAACCTTAAAATCTGCTTTCAATCCCAAGCCTCTCACACTGGTTGTCATAAAGCTCAATGAGCATTACTGCCTCCAGCCTCTACCTTTCCTATACAAAATTTTCTGCCCTACAGGTTGAACGCAGCTGAATAGCAGACTTCTCATATGGGGGACATTCTCTGAGGAAAACTGACACTTGGAGGCTGCATATTTAAACATTTACCATCCTCTCCTCTTGCCTATAATGCAATTTCTCTTCTTGCAATTGCTCCCTTTCAAACTGTTTTAATTAGCCATACAATTAGTTTCCACTGACTTTTCCCTCTGTTGTAATTTAGATTTAACAGCAGAAAGGCAGAATAGCATGCACTGGTTTGAAATGCAGCCCTGACTTAGAGCTGTATTTAGTACTGTAGATTTCTTTCAGGTTAATATCCCACATACCTGCTTCAGTGGCAGGACAGGCCCTACCGTAGCTGTGTGCCCCAAGACCAGTGCTTTGCCTGTCTAAGAGGTTGCAATTAAATGTTCTGCAGAACAACAGAACAGTTTTCCAGGACACCCACAAAGTAATCTACTCGTAGGAGGAGGGAAAAAAATGGCATTTTGAGTTGATATTTCCTAATATATAATTAACTCCACATGAGGAAAAAATCCAGGGCACAGCGACTTCCTGACCCCTTATTTTGCCCACTCTTGGTAAGAATTTCCAATGTGCTGGAGTGTGTATTTCCTTTTACCCATTTTTTTTGTTTGCTTAACCATTATTGATACATTTCTGTGTTTTCTAGGACACTTGGAACATGATTTCCCCTGTGCAGTCCCATCAGCTTGCCTTACTTGGAGGCCCAGGGAAGTTCTTGGGTGTCCAGCATCCACCATCAAGCTCTCTGTGTGCTTTCAGACCCTGCTTAGCCTAATTTTGCTGCAAGGACAAGAAACAGACTACAGGACCCCACACCAATGCAACACAGTCCACAGGTTTTGCTTCAGATGCTATCACTTAGAAGACTGTTCAATGACCAACAGCAGGCAGGTCTGTCCATCTCATCGTTCAGTCCACCCAACTCTTCTTGGCAGATAACTCTCTGGATCTTCATTATCATTTTCTTTTTGTACTTTCAGCCCTAAAGTTTTTTCTATTAGCAAATTTCTAATCCAAGGTCATACTTACAACCAGTTTTTTGTTCATTCTCTGTCTCTCAGACAAACTGAGAAAAGGCTGCAAATCCAGGAACACACTTAATGGAATTTGGGGGGCAGGGGAGAGGCTGTTTCTCTGTCTTTCACTGAAGATAGTTGTTGCCATCTTTCAGGCAGATGGTTTTAGGGTATCAGGCAGTGTCTCAGCTGCTCTTTTTTTACATTCCTTCAAAACACCAATATGAGTGTCACAAACAGGCATTTGGTTTGCTTTGTAGCTCACCCAATAATCTAACACATCATCGAATTTCTATTCCTGACTTTCTATACAAGACTTGTAACACACTGAATCTCTGATGATTGCCATTTGTAATTTGTAAGGCTACACTGCAGCTAATGAAATGTTTCTCTTTGATTATCATGGTTTGGTTCTTTTGTTTTTCAAAACATGCAGAAGCAGGTAAGAAACACTACAGAACAATAAAGATGATATAAATCAGGTAATTAGGCAGAAGCTCTTAGGCTGCCACCGAAGGCTCATAAAAAAAGCCAATTGACAACAATGAAATCTTGTTTTGTTTGCAGTGATCTGTACTTGCTTTTTTGAGAGGTTATGGTTAATGTCTGCCCTGCCACAAGAGTGGTCTAAAATAATTTGAACCATTGGGTCCAGAAGACTAGATAGAGAAGCAGCACAAGAGGAAAAAGAAAACAAAACAGCTTGAAAGTGTGAGTTGGAGGTGGGGTAGGGTAAGCAGCAAAGCACCAAGTTACAGTAACTTGTTACCTGCGAGTGTGAGAGGAAATAAGGGAGTTAGGTTATATAAAGAGGAAAAAAATGATTACTGTTGAAAAGGTACTACAGAACAACTAAAATTCAGTCATTACTAGGTAAGACCAAGAACACACTGGAATCATGCTGGCTCTTAGTTTGATGTTTTCTATAGGGGTTGTTTTGTCTCTACAAAAACCCTAGGGTTTGCCATTTTCCTCCCAGTCAGCTGATACTAAAGGTATTGAATTTTCTCAGCATCTCATCTACTGCCATCTTGTATCTGTGTCAAAAAATGCACGAGTGCATCAAGCAGGTGAGAATAAGGAGTGGGAAGATCTGTGCAACCCCAAGTGAACAGACTCTCTGCTGAGAGAGCAAAGAATGGGGCAGGCAGATCTGCTGTCCCTCAGGTGCTTGCTCCACACACTCCTCCCCTAGCTCAAGATGCAGCTGCTCCCCTTTATGCGCTGACAAGGTGACACAAGGTAAGAGCAGGGATAAAGGTGGCTACTATGGAAATAAGCAAAGATGCTCTCAGTAAAATACCTCTTCACCTGCTCAACACCAAGCAGGTATCTTGCCCAGATACATTCTGAAAGGTTTGCCCAGGCTCAGCCTTAAGCTTCCTGAAGCTGTACTACAAAAGCACTCATTTTGAAGATGAACAGGAGTACAAAGAAATTGGGAAAAATTCCTTCACCAAAAGGGCTGTCAAGTGTCTGAACAGGCTATCCTAGGAAGTAGTTGAGTCACCATCCTTGGAGGGATCTAAAACATATTTAGATGTGGCATTTAGGAATAGGGTTTAGTGATGAACCCAGCACTGCCAAGTCTTGGGCAACAGTTGGGCTCAATGATCTTAGAGGTCTTTTCCAAACTAAACAATTCTAAGGGATCAGAGTTTATATTTAGAATTATACTACAACTGTTTAATACTGACAGTTTTACAGGTCTTCTGCGATGAACTGTTCATATGGCTGGCTTGCACATTTGACAGTATCCTACACCTACTCAATTTAGGAAAGCTCATTTCAGGAAAGGGGAAGAAGCCACAGATAAACTATAAATACAGCAACAAGAATCACATTGACTGAACACTTTCTTTGTAACTGGAAGCATTGTGGAAAGTAGAACAGGAAATAGCAGAAGCCACCTAAAAAAAGTCAGGGTTTAATAGTGCAAACATCACGGACAACGAGAGGGCTGCATCCCCTCAGCCTGAAGAGGCAGACAAAGCAGAATGAAAAACAGGGGTAATTTACCCAGACTGCAGGAACGCCACTGCACAAAGAGCTGGTCCGTGAGGAGAGCAAGGACAAAATTCTTGAGTGCACAAAGCAGCAGCTTGGGGCAAGCCTTGCAGCTGTCTCAGAAGGAATGTGCACTTTCCATAGGTATTAAAATCTGCTGAAACAGGTGAAAGAGGGAAATAAATACAGACTTAATTCATGGCAAGCTACATAGGCTAAGAATATAGGAAAGTAAATGACTTAGCATAGGGGAAGTTTGAGGCAATAGGTCATGCAAAAAGGGATGAAAAGGTCACAGCAATTATGTATAGCCGTTTGGATAAAAGAATCCACTGCAGAGTCTCTGGATGTACTTCCAGCAATGTTAAGATGTTGCTTCCAGCTACTGGATGACAGCACATCCTGGATTTATAAGTATTCATTGTCAGGATGTACACCCTGCATTTTGGGAAACTTTGCTTTAGAACATGCTGCAGTGCCATTACTCCACACCCTCTTCCTTCTTCCAGGGGGTCATCATCAACATACAAAAGACAGCTTTGAGGAAGACAGGTCCATATTAATGCTTAAATAACTATAAGCAGACAATCAGATGAGGCTTTCCAGCAGATACTCGACTGGAGTGACCTGGAAAGGATCTGATTCCAGATGACAGAGGCATCAAAGTTTCCAAGTTTGGTTACTAGGAACAGACTATAACCACAACATGGCAAGACAAGATAGACAAGGGTAAGCCATTTCAAGCCTTCATCCCACTGTACACCATGCTTCTGTGTTACCAGTTTTAGTCTTAGGACATTTGTTGATTTTTATTTTGCTCTTATTCCAGTCCTATTCATGCTTGCATTTTTTTAATGCAAATGTATGTTGACCAGTTTTCTCCAAACTGTCAATAAAGTGCTAATTTTTTCCAGCTCCATGTGCTCTCATTTCCACTCTCCATCTTGAGATGGTCCCAGATGAAAAAGCACCCCTGGCACAGAAGGTGGGTGTCCCCATTCTGCATGTGAAGCTTGGAGAAGCTTCTGGCTGCCTCATTCTCTGGAGAACAAAGGAGCAGGACAGAGTTCTTTAAGTGAATACCAACACAAAGATCTGTGCTGCCCCAAGAGGCACATCTGCCTCCTCTTCTTCTGGTGGAGCAGCTGGAGACTGTCATTCTGGGAGCAGCACAGCATGGGGAAACACACAGGACAAAGAGTGATGCAGGTTGTGTTAGTCTGGCACAAGATGAGATTCACTGAAGGAGGGAACTCAAGACATATTAGAACACCAAGCACTAAACTTATATGCCTTCCCTGCTCTGTTGGCTCATTTTTTTGTACACCACTATGCCACTTTTTAAGAGAGATCTCATGAAAAATATCACTGAATCTAATCTAACCTTCTTTGTGCTCTAAATATGCAAAACACAGAGTACTTTTAATGATTTTACACATTATTGTTCAGAAAACAAGAGAAAAGAAGCTGCATAAATGAATTACTTTGCAGTCTTTATGAAAAGAAAGTACAGCTAGAAACGATCAGATGATGCAGAGGTAAAGTCACCTACAAAACAAGACAGATTAGCATCACCCACTGATTGTTGATCCTGGTGGCACTAGAGGCAAACTGGGAAGGGCTTTAGGGCAACTTTGTACTCACAGATTGTAGCAACGAAGAAAGAATTGTAAGCAGAAACAAAGAATTAAAAGATAGATAGTAAAGCAATTCCTTCTTTTTAATTTTACAAATTTCATCTACTGTGGTGCAAATCCAGAGCATTGATTCAAATACTATTTTACTGGATTTCCATTTGTTTTGCCTGGGCTCCTACATTAATCCAAACAATAAGGGCCTTTAAAGCATTCATAAATAACCTGCTGCTGCTGCTGGCACCTAGGAGCCAAGTGCAGCAATGTTAAGCAACAACAAATTTCATAGTTCAAGAGGCACAGTTAAGGAAAAAGGTTGCTCAGAAAAATCACTCTCATTTAGCACAAAGATCCTTAAAAATTGCATGAAATCAGTCAAGTAACTATAGAAACCAATTTCTTCAGCTCTGTATCACACGTCTCACACCTCAATTGTCTTTATTATCGTCTGCTGTCAGATCCTTAATCAGAAATGTGAACAGGCTTGATGATTTATTCAGCAGGGACAAGAATCTGTAGGTCAAGTGAAAAATTTCACACACACATACACACGCACACACATCTTCAACCTTAGGTACTTTCATTTCATTCTGTTCCCAGTAGCTCTGAGGGCAACTCCAGTGAGATCCAATATTAAGGCTCAATTAAAATAAGCTCCAATTAGTGGAGCTTTTTTCTCTCAGGCTAGAAAAGTCAGGAAATGGATATTGGGAAATGTAAAAAGTCAGCTACTGAGAGGAGGCTGCAGACATAAATGAACTTATTTGTTGATTTCTACAGTTGCTATGCAGAGGCCTCTGGGAGTAAAAGCTTAACCAGTCTAAGCTATAAACTAAAACCCCTGCAGCTAAACATGAACTGTGTGAAACAAGGGCTCCATTCCAGAACAGAAAACTGCTGGGCCCAGAAAATTAAAAGCCAGAGGCGTTTTCCATTTAAAACTAAATCCCAGTACCGCCTCCCAGCCAAAGAATTATAAGCAGTATCAGATTTACAAAACGAACAATTACCCTGGAAAAATGTAGCCTATTGTACAGTCCCAGATGCTAAATCTCAAAGTTTCTTTTTTTTTTTTTTTTCTAATCCCACATTATATTCCTACCAAGTGTGCTGCTGCAGTTTACAAAGGACTGTTTCGAGACAGGACTGAAACTGCAAAAATAAAATGTTGAAAAAAGAGAGCTCATAATTCATTGACCTCATTTGAAGCACTGCCCTTGCCTGTGGCAGTTCCTGTCCTTCCCCAAGGCCTCTGCAAATGGTATGCAGCAGCAAAATAAACCCTGACCTAATTGCCAGGACAGGGCTGCCAACCTTCTCTCAACACACAAAGGCAAGCATGGTAACTGCAAACTCCTACCTCTTTCGCTTTCTGCTTTAACCGCAGTTGCTCTGGATCTTCTTTATTGGAACGGCTCTACCAAAGAAAGAAGATAAAGATTGAATAGAAATTTCTGGAGTCCAAACACCATCCTATCTGTTAAATATTTAATAAATGACAGTTTTCTCTGGTGATTGAAAGATTTAGCTCCAGGGCTGAATGCCTCAATCCAGACTGGCTTCCATCCCCCTCCACGCACATACGTGCACACCCCTCCTCATCTGGGCCGGCTGCCTCTGCTCTAGCCAGAGGCAGGATTAAGCTGAAAATGATGCTAACACTGTCAGTCAGGTCCAGTCTAGGCATGATGTTGTTCATGTCAGCAGCAGACACTTAAAAAGGACAGGAAGTATAGGAAAGAAAGGGAGTTCTATTCATGCAAGCACAACACTGTTCGTTCAGCTCTAGACTAGGCTTCCACCTAAGCAGCTCCAGAATTCGGCTTGAAACAAAACCAAAAGAAAAGAACCAACAGAAGATGGTCAAGTCACAGCTGATGGAGCAACATCTACTGTCATAGCTTTTCTTCCCTCCTCTTCCTGAGGGAAAGGAAGAGAGAAGAAACTTATTCTGTACTAGCAACAGCTCCATCAGAAATTCATGGATGCTGTGGAACCAGCTCCAAGGCTAGCCTTCTGAAAAGGGAAAACAAATACACATGCAAGGGTGGTGGATCTCACCAGGCTTCTGTTTCAGTGACAAAAAGAGATACAGGAAGGACATTCATACATTTTTACTTCATGTTGACCAGTAGAAACAATCTCAAAAAAGTAGTTCACCCACCACACATTTCAAAGAACTCTTGTGGACTTTTGAAAAAATGTAAATAGGTTAAATCCTTTCTATATACCTGCAATTGTCCTAAACATTATAGATTTTCAGTGACAGAATTAATGGTTACTATATTTAAAGCAAAAGTAAGAGAAACCCAAAGATGGTCACCAATCAAGAGGACATGACTACTTCCCTGGAAACCCAGAGTCTTACCTTGGCTGCTCGAAGCAACATTTCACGTTCCTCTTCATCTCTTCTCTGCTTTTCTAGGTGATCGAGCTTCTCAAGAAATCTCAGTTGTGCTCTGGTGTCACTACATATGATGTACTTGTCACTCCCCTGAAAAAAGAACTTGCTATAGACAACCAGGAGCTCATAAACCTAATGGGAACAATCTGAGAAGAACAACACTGTTTTTCAAAGCTGAAAAGTATGGGCTGTTTTATAAAGACTTCAGGTGGTAGGTAGTTATTTACATGTCTCCTCGCCACTGAAGCATGTTTCCAGGTGTCTGTGACTAGTAAGAGGTTATTGAACAAGTGACATTAACAACATCCAGTCTATACTGACTATAATAACAGAAGTCTTCCCTAACCTTAGACTGAAGAAATTTTGTTTTAAACCACCAACTTATTATCCAGTAAACATGTCAGGGAAAAAAAAAGAATTGTAAAGCAGCAGGGCATAATATCTTTTCTCCTTTGAAGAGAAAAAAAAAAGGATTTGACATTATAAATTTCTAGTGCTTTGAGTTCTAGTTTCCGCCATTTAACGCAGAAGTTGAAACAAACATCATCTGGTATTTCCAAAAAGATTATTTATGTATTGGAGGGATGGTCAGGAACCAGTTATAATGAATCTTAGGGGTGAAGAAGGTGAAATATATTATATCTGGTTTGTTATAGCTTTAAGAATAGGTATTTTTGCCTCAGTGAATCTTTCAAGTCCCAGGATAGCTTATGTTGAAAGGTAACCTAGGGAAGTCATCTGGTCCAGCCACCTGTACGAAGCTGGGCCAGTGAATAGTGATGATTAGTTTTAGTCCAACAATGACTGGACACACAGGCATTGAAACAGGACTGAGGTCCTTTTGGTCTCAAGAATAGCAATCAGTAGTTTATTTTATGTTCTATTTTTGCCCCCATTGGAAAGCCTGAGTTGACATTTACTTTAGCTCAGAGAGGCAGAGAAACGAAAGATCCAAAGCATGGTGAACTGGCAATGAAAAGCTTGGTTTTACTACTCTGCTTTTCCAAAGACAGACTTCTTGAGCCATGCGTTGGCCAGATGGCAATTAGGCAACACAAGACAAGGAGCCCATTCTAGATGAGGCATGTCTGTGCCACCTGTTTGTACCACTTTTTAGTGCACATCCTACAGCTGTCTTCTTTCTCTGTTACTTTGTGAACTTGCCTTTTTTTTCCCTGAGAAATTTATCCTGGGGCATTCATCAGCCAAAACCACCATGTACTTTCAGAGTCTCTTCGTTCTATCTTACACCAGTCACACATTGTAATGAAACAATTCTGACACACAACTATTCTAAAAGAAGCACAGGATTAGGCAAGGTTATATGTTAAGTATATGGACTATCCATGACTTCAGTTATTCACTTTTTAGTTTTCAAGGATACTATACTCAGACTCTTCTTCTCACACCCAGTTGTGCACTATGACAAGACAGAAGGAAAGGTAAAGTTTTCTTGTGGAGCATTGTTGTCTCCTGATCTGAATTTTCACAACTGAGTCAGAGCATGAAATCAATCCCTTTTCTGGTATTACGTTTGGTCCTTTTCAATGAGCCACCTCATTGTCACATATTACCAACTGTGGCTCAAAACACACCATAGACTGCAACCACAGACTTGCCCAAGCAGTGTCTGTGGCTCTGCAAAAAAGTCCAACAAACCTTTTCCTCTCCACTTCTGTTAATGCTCAAGTCTTTTTTAATTGCTCCTCACAAAGCATAAGCTATTTCTGAGTCACTCTCAGTACATCAGTACAACTTGTTTTGAAGCAGCAGTTTATAATAATCCACCACCATGCCACAATCCTTTTAAAAGGACAAACAAGAAAGCTGTAGTACCAGAAGATTATTTTTTCCAAAGTTTAGAAGTGTTTCGCTTTGGAATAGCCAGATATTTACACATTTTAAGACAAATCCATGACCCTATACCAACCAGCAATGTAAGTCTCTCAAGCAGAAGCTCCCCAATGCACTACCATGAGCCTATATGGGACAAGAAATAGATGCATCTATTTCAGTAACAGTATTTCAGCTCATCACCTGATTTAAGATAGCTTATTTCAGGAATTTTTAGAAGAGGAACACCTCCAGTTGTATTTTGTCCTACTCAATGAACATCTCTGTGGTCATTCAGCAGGGAATTGCTGACACAGAAAACATTACATTGTGCCCCATTGTATCATGACTTGTAGCCAGGGCTGTTATGATGAAGCATTATCCCCCACATCCCACGGCCCTACAGATAATGCAGCTTAATGCTGTGGTGTTTCAGTGCTACTGCATGAGGGGAAAATGTTCTCTTGGAGCATCATTTATAGCTCAGCACCACACCATGCCTCTTGGAGCCATGAGCTCAGGGCCTCCAACCACAGGAGCATGGCAGCTCTTTCATGCTGGGATGAATCCACACTAAAACCCTTTCCCTTTATGGTCTTCCAAAGGCTCTACATGAGTGCTGCAACAAGAGCTGCATCACAGAAAGCAGCTCCCAACCATCTGAAAGGCTATTCCTACTTCATATAAAGAGATCACCATCATAGTTTTATCCCAATTAAGTCTAATTTTAATTTATTTTCTTAAATTTAACAAAAAAAATTACTAAAGTTGACAAGTCTATGTGATGGCATAGCATGAAGCTTTTACCCTGCCAATTCACTCTCTCTGCAGGGCTATCTATCAGGTGAAAGCTGCTAGGCATGAGCTGAACAAACTGGGAAGAAGAGTTTCCAGACTATGATCCCATGAATTACTGGCCTTTTTACACCAACTCCCACCCTAACAACAGTTACTTTGGTTTCACCACAACTACCTCTATTGCTGTCTTTTTGTAATGAAGATGGGCCAGTACAAAACCCCTTATGGAGCAACCACCCAACCCTCCTGGAAAGACTCTGGGAATTTATCTGGCATAGATGTAGCCCACATGGTGCAGGGGTACCAATCAAAAGCCATGAGGGAAAAGAGAACAGGGGGTAAGCACCAGGGCAGATGGAATACAGGCCTGTATAAATATCTATATTAATACATAACAGGACTCCAGCACCCTGCAGTGCTCTCTTCTTGAACTTTAGATTCCTAAAAGCCTGTCAGTATCTCTCACAATAGCATTGCTCACAAAGGTAATCCTGTAGGACACTCCTCTGTCACATAATACCATCTTCCTGACAAAAGAGGGTATCTGTGCCTCTAAGATTACTGTGCCTGTTACTTTTGATTTTTTTTGTTTGTTTTGCTTTTGAGAAAAGAGGAAAAGAAAGCCAGCTTATTGCAATCTTATAATCTTATCACTGCTTCTGGCAATTCAATCAGACAAAAACCTGTTTTTCTATTGCTTTAGTTCAATGAGAAAGAAACTAGCCCTATCCAGCCTACTGTCCAAAACCATTTCCTTCTGTTCTTGGTGTCTGCAAGACACTGTGTCCTACTGGTTACTCTGACTTCAGCTTTTTGCTCACAAGCTCAATAGTACCTCCCATTTTGGAGAAAACAACATACAACAAGTGCAGATTTCTGAAGTCTTTTCATACAGAACTATGTACTTGTTCTGTATTGATTTTCTTTTACATCTTCTTCCAGGAAGTACTCCTACTGCTCCAGAAAACATCATAAATACTCAGAAGTTTCCAAATAGTTGCCCTCTTTACTATTGCTGCTCCAGTGCTGAAAAACCAATAAAAAGTGTTCAGTACAAAAATAATTCCTATTCCATCAGTTGGTTGCTCTTGTTAAATTTCATTAAGTATAAAGTTCTTGTAAAAAAGCTCAACCTGAACAAACAGGAAACTAAGAGTTGACAGATACATTTGCTTCTTTTTTTTTTTTTTTTTTCTAAAACAGCTTCACATTGAAAGATGTAAGGATTAGTATCTTGCTATTGAATGACAAAAGAAAAAAAGAAAGAGCTGGTTTGGCCAGTAAATTATCACTTCCCATTTGCACCATACAAGCATCTTAAGGGATACTAGCTCACTGGGACACAGTATACTTTATATTGAATGAAGCTAAAAAAAGACTTAAGATGACAAAAAAATCTTAAGATGAAAAGAGCCTCTGCCTTCATGGAGCACTTTCCAAAAGTAAAATAATCAATTCAGTTTCCCAAGGCTTTTTACTGAGCCAATACTGACTGCAATTCCACCAAGAGTAAATGCATAAAGAAAACACAAGTCCCTAAATCAACCCACCATCAAGAGCATTCAAAATCAGCTTTCCATTTACCTTGTAAGAGACTTTTTGTAACAGCCACCACTGCTATGGAAGAGAAGAAAAATATGCATTCAGTCTTATGCTGGGTTTTAAGAGCACCTGTCTAGCAAATCAAATGGAACAGTTATATGCTGGGCTAGACACAGCTAAAACCAGCCTTTGGTAGATACTGAGAAGGCAAATGTTGCCTGTGATGTGCCCACACTTGGAAGAGGTTTACCTTCAAGGCTGCAAAGCAGGAAAACTTTGAGCAAAACTTGCTAATGATTTCCTTTACCTTGTGGGTTGATACTCTGTGCCGAGCAATTACAGTTAGTTTTTCCAGGAGCCCTCGTAATCTTTCCTGTGTAGCGTGGGAGATCAAGTTCACAACATCAGAGTTAAGTTCCATAATGTCATGCCTTTTACCTGTGGAAGCAGAGAAAATCCATTACGTGTTTTAGTAGTAGCTGATAATTGAAATAATTAGCACAGCAGGTATTCTGTTCCCCCTGGAAGTCATACCCATTATGAATAAAGGTTTGGAGATTATGATTTTCCTGGTAAAGTCACAACTTCAAAGATCTTAGACATTACATTAATAAAACTTAGCCTGGAGCTTCAGAAAATATAGACATTGTTTCACTTAGCCTCCAGAACCACTCTCCTTGCAAGGTCATTTATAGGACAAAGTTAATAAGAACACAAATCAAGCTTCATGTTCAGGGAGGGGGAGAAGCAGTAGCTGTAGAAATTAGTGCCATATTCTGTTAATTCCAGTAATTAAAAAAATACAGAATTACATTTTGCCCTGCTTGACACCGTGCTTGTTAACAACTCATGACATTTATTTGACGAGCAGGAATGGGTCTTGCAGTGCACTCCAGGCACACGAGACCCTCCAAAGTGCCTCGGCCGACCGGCAGGGGCAGCCAGAGCCAAGGGAGCCACAGCAGCCGCTGGGACAGCGCGGATTCCAGCCCAGCCGTGCTCATCCTGCCGCCACCTTCAACCTTTCCTCCCAGGCTGCTGCTGGATCTCAGCGTCTCAGCAGCTGCGGCCGAGGCTGGTGCCAGCTCCAGGCAGGGCTGTGCTGGCCCTGCACGCAGAGCTGGGCATCACCTCTGCGACCTTGCGCGGCTGCGGGCTGCCAAGGAGAAGCCTTCCCTCGGCTGACACCATCCATCACTCAGCGCGGCTCCCCGAGACACCTGGGCGGCTGCGGCTTTTCCCTGGTGGGCACGGCAGGCAGCAGCTCCACATGCCTCATATGCTGTACCTGTCAGAAGCACTTTGCCTTGCCCTGCACTGCATTTACAGCAGCTGTAAGACTTTATGATGCAATATACAGCACGCCTTCAAAACCCATTTCAGTATTTACTGCCAAGTGAAGTGTTAAGAATGGATAAACAGCGCACTGTAAAAAAACTAATCACCTATTTCATTTGCTTTTGCTACTGTAACTGAAAATGAATGACAATCTCACAAGGCAGGGAGAACCTAGAATGTTTTTTCCCAGATACAATCAAAGCATTCCCCTGTTTGATCAGTAAGCACTGGCCTGTAACTTAACTGAGTGCAAAGCTCATTTTGCTCAAGCACCTCGCAATACTTCCACTGCAGCTTCTCACTAGACTATCAGATTAATGAAACACCAACTCAAAGACAAAATAAAATTCCCCCAAACCTCAAAACCTCCCTACACACACATTTCTTAATCCAGAGATGGCTCGATTCAAAAGCAGACATCTTAACTTTCTTAATTGCTCTACTCCCTGGCAGCATTCCTTTCCTTGCAAACAAGCACTTATCATTTATAACATGAATTATTGATATTGCTATGATTATTATTATTAATTTGGAACAACTACCACTCTAGCTATGAAACAGCCAGGCTTCTATTTTCCATCCTTCAACACAATGTCTTTACACCCACAACCAGCAAATTATTCTAGAAATAATCTCTCTGTTTTTGCAGAGCTCTTTATTTTTCCTTATAGCCACTTCCCACAAATGACTGATTCATCTTCAACTGAACTTTGAGAATATTTTCTAGGCACCCGGTCTGATGTGCATTTTCCCTTTGCCACTAGTAACACAGCATTTTCTATGCCCCATACAGCTCGAGATGACACATCTGGCTGACTGGGGCAGGAGCATCAAGGTCACAGGCAGCATTTGCAGGTTACATGCTTGTCACAGGCTGGCTGCTGTGTGTGGAAACAGAAGGACTTTGTGAACACGTGGTTAAGCCACTGTGACTGAATTGTGACTGTACATTCAGGTTTTCCTGGATGCCCAGCTGTAAAACTCAGTGTTCCAGTACAGCAAGTACTGGGCAGAGGGCACGAGCAAGGAGCTGAGCAACAAGCATGAAGTTTGCTGATGACAAACAGCAAACTGGGACCAGCCAGTGTGCTGCTACACAACTGCATGCTCCCTGCTCTGACCTAACACAACATTACTAAGCAACACTTATTATTTTTGCTCAAAAGAAATGATAGCTACATTAGAAACCTCCTGTAACACAGGCATTCATCATACATTCCACAGTATTATTCATTATACAGACAAACAGCTTAAACATCTCTTTTATATAAAATTAACAGAAGTTTTTTCCATGAAGGGAGTCATAAACAAAGCTGTGCTCTGTCTGCATTGGAAGTTTGAAATTTCTTCCTAATGTTAGTCAATACAGTACATTGGCAGACGAATGCAAAAACTGTTAGGGAAGTCAGTGTAATGCAACAAGTTAGAAGCTGCTGAGACAGAAAAGCACATTTAAGTGTTTTGAGGTTAGCACCTTTATGGTTGTTAAGTGTTGCATTAGGTTTAATAGTAAGAAAGTTGCTCACTTCTCACATGTTAAAGTGGCATCAGTTTCTTTTTTCTGGTTGTGCTTCATACTGTTTCCGTGTAAAGAAAACCTTAAAGGACAGCTGCTTCCTAGAAGGGGAAGTGAAAACTCAGTACTGTTTGGTGGAAACACATGAGATGGTAGATCATAATAGTTCCAGGTCCTTCTTCAAAGACTGGAGGCAGGCTGATGAAAGAGGCAAGGGAACAATACATCCATACATATCTGCTGTGTGTGCTTTGTTCTCACCTATGTTCAAGATCTTACTCTGAAGAGCTTCCAGAGACAGAAATGGTTCATCTGCACAAGAGTGAATCATTGTGCCAATGAGCTCAGAGTTTGCTGCCAAAATGCAGGCATTCTCCTCACTGAGATTAACCCCAGCCATAGAAGTCACATCATTCAGGTCATCTTCATCTCTACAAAAGAGGAGACCAACATTTTATGCTTTGTTTAGAACAGACACAAAGAAAAAGTCTCAACTATCAACAAGCAGCCACATCCACATTTCCTGTATGCAACAGATGTTCAGCCTGGGTGTGGACAGGGAGCTCCTAAAGCTCCCACACTTTAGCAAGGTGGCTCTGAAACATTAATTTGGCTAATGCCTCAGTTGCTAGGCATGCAAATCCTTTATATGAAACTGAAATTTTGAGCCAGCTTGGAAACCTAGGACTGAGTTAAACCCAGATTAAAAGTTCCCACAACCCCTAACCCTGCACCACCACTCTCGCAGCCTGAAATTTGTTCTAAAACTAATTCACCACGTAGAACCAAGTGTAGAATGAAGTCGAATGTTGACTCACTGGACTATAAACAAGCCCAATTTCTAACCAAGACGCATATCTTGCAAACTGAGGCTTAAAGCACAGGCTTATTAGCACAGACATGATCTTCAGTTTTCTTTAGCGAGTTCCCTTAAAACACAGGACACAAACACTCCTTGATTACTTACTAAAACCAATCCAGACCTTGTACTTTGGATCAGTCCTACCATACTTGTGTACATATCAGAGAAGATGCCACTGTTTCGGAAGCACCATGCCAGAGCTCTAGCTGGTAACACCATTAGTTGGATTCTCATGTAGCAGCTTTGGACTATATGTTAATAATAAAAACTCAGTTAGGGTGAACATCACTCAGACTAGCTTTAATAGCCTGTGTGCTTCAGCCTAATCTTTTTTTTTGAAGAGATAATTTAAGTTAAAATCCTGAATGAATTTTATAGGGAAAAGTTTTTGCACTACTTTGGCAGTGAAACAATCCAAGTTTTTTATCAAATGAGTTCAGACCATCAAGAGAAAGCATTTTTAATTCACAATGTGACAAAGGCCCTAATGGAGGCTTCAGGGATTTAGGACCAATCCAAAACAGACATCCATAGTATTGGGACAGATAAGTAAAATCATTCAATCTGAACATCTTTTTATTTGGAAAGCACAGAAAACAAAACCAGCACACACACCCCCCTCTTGAAGAGTATTCTCTGGCAAGGTTTGATAAAGTTCACCTTCAGAAAACATTGTGTGGCCTCAATAACTCTTGAACAAGGGTTAGCCAGGAATTTGTCATTCTAAGGTGAAATGATATTTCTTGGAGGCTATCCTTTGACTGACTAGAGGCAGAAGCTAAAGTTATTAGAACATGAGTTAGGGTTGAGGTTAAGCAATACTCAAAAGACACAAGAAAATGTTAGGATATTTTTCTTAAAACTATAGATGCATTTTCTTTTTTGGGTTTCAGTATATTTCTATGGCACAATTCCTCTGCAAACTTCCAGTGAGAGACCCAGACAGAAAAGGAGTCCAGCCTTGAGTCCAGCCACCTTCTACCCCTCCTTCCATTTGTGTGCCCTCATTGGCTAGCAGTTCCTATGTGAGTGTGTTTAGGGAAAAGGAGACCCAACAGATTCTCAAACCAGCTCCAGTGCTTTATGTCTAACTAGACACAATAGCTTCCCAACCAGACCTGTGCCCCAAATCCATCATACTAAGAAAAGTGTTATATCCCAGGACTGTCAGAACAGTTAGATGTCCACAGCTACAATTTAAAGCTGAAGCCAAGAGTGCCAGAACAGCTTCCCTCCTCCTTCCCTCTCAACCAGCAGCTGAGCAGCTCCAAGTGTACACTCGGGCTCTGTCAGGCTAACAGAGACCCTGAACTTCCAACAAGCATGTCAATTAACCTTCATGGGACGATAATTGAGTGCTAACTGATCTTCACAAGGGCATTCCAGTTTCCTCTTCACAGTGACCACTACAGAGAAGTCTTTGCTGATGGCAGAGACAAGAATCCAGATGAAGCACAGTGGCTGCCACATATCTGCTGACAAAATCAGCACAACCAGCACCAGGAACACACATCACAAGCCATCGGTGCTGGAACCTGACATTACTCCAGTGGAACTGTTTATGGAATGCCAGGAAGGACGCTTGCATCCCAGGTACAACTGCATAGCATGCAGTTTCAGGAAATCATTTTTGCTTTTAATCTGACCACATACTCAAAACACTCAAGCAAAGAACAGATAAATTTCTATAATGTACATCTATCCATTTTTCTACATAGAGGAGTTTAATTTCTTTATAACCTGCCATTACCAGGTTACTGTTTTCTTGATTATTTCCATGCACACAGTCTCTCTAGTGGGTACAAGCATACAAGAGTTAAATGCAAGCATACCTGTACTGTTCAGTACAAATTCTAACATTTTCACTGTGACACCTAAGCTTGCATTAAGACAAGCTTTGATGAAATATATGAAAACACTGTTGCACTTATTTCACTTAACCCAAAGAAATTACCACTATATTCCTTAGAAAAGTGCTCACTAAAGATTAATTGAATTTTCAGAAGCCATGGTAAGTTCACACTTTTTACTACTCTTTTTTCTTTGTTCAAACAAACCTCAATAATTTTAAGTAAGGTGTCATGTACTTTGAGTAAGCTGTAGAAATCATTCTACTAAAGTGATAAATTTAAAATATTACAGAGTGTACACGAGGGTGTTTCTGATGGATATTGACTTGCTTTCACTTTCAGCAATCCCCCCATAAAGACCCTTTCCTGCACCACTTCCTTTAATGCTCTTTACATTTGATCATGTCACACTCAGAAATGAGCAGGAAAAACTCACTCAGCTGTTACAAGCCTCCAGTGATTTAAGTTTACTAGGACAAGGTGGAAAGCAGAACTCAGGAGTTCTGAGAGATAGACCACAAAAAGTCAGGTTTGACATTTCTACTGGATATTCACTGCAAAAGAAGCCCAAGCAATGCAGATACACCTCACATCTGTGAATTTGCCTGCTGCCTGAAAAGTGAGTCTGGGGCACCCTCTGGTGTCTGACGGCCGCACTTGTCTCCTGAATCCCCGTAATTTACTCCATTTTATCCAAGAGTCAAAGGGAAAACTAGAAAGACACACTGAACCCAAACCTCTGTGCACCATCCTTGAAAACTACCCAGGCCAGAACAATTCCAGCCAAGCCAGAAAGTTGCACGTGCTTTGGAGAAAAACTCTATTAAACAGAATAAATTCAAAACAAATATTTGAAGATGAAATATGTGATTTTTTTTTCCCAGAGTGCTCTGGCACATACTTTACAGAAATGTGTAGATCTGTTAAAAAAAAAATCTTGATTTTTCAAAACCAGGCTATTTCTTGGCATGCCATGGTGCAATGTCCATGCTTAGCTGAAACAACACCTGGAAGGCTGGAATGCTTTGTGTTTTGTTAGGTTTCTTGTGTTTGTTTGCTTTGGGGGCAGGAAATCACCAATCTTTTTACTGCTATCTCGGGCAACCTAAAGCAGCGTGTTAAAGAGCAGACAAGGTCAAACTGCAGCTAATTACGTACAGCTCAGTGAGTAGAATGTCCTCAAATCCTAACCTAGCCCAGTCACAGAACGGCACAGGGAGTCAGGCTCCATGACACACTGCAGTGAGAGGGCACAGTAAGGGCACTCTCATTAGTGCCACATGTATAATCACATCAATTACGGGACACTCTCTGCTCGTAACAAAGTTCATCACAAAACCTGAAATCAGGCCATGGTGCCTCTCTCTGCCTCTCTCACACAGGATCAGCAGTTGACTGATCGTAGGTAAGAAAGTTTGATTATAGCAGTGAAAAGAAGAAACACCAAGGGTGTATCCAAAGACAAATTCTTTGTTAGAGATTTCCTATCTAAATTCTCATGGACTTATGCTACTTTGAAGATCACAATCCAAAAGCAAGAGAAATCTCTACTGAATCACATTGTAAAAGCAATTTTTTTCCTACGCTACGAATCTAACAATTCATGATTTACAAAAATTCAAATTTACAAAAATTCAAATTGATGATTTAGAAATGATTTACAAAAATTCAAATTTCTCATGTAAGACAGCTAATATATTCAATTTGGAAGATCACAGAAGTTTTTTTTCTTTTTTGGTATGATTTGTTCATTGTTGCCTTTTTTATGACTATATTTATGAAGGGCTGTTTTTTTTAAACACCACTACCCAAAATTACATCCCACATTACATTCTAAAGTAGATTTCATAAGACCTTGAGGCAGATGAACAGAGCTATTGCTTTAAATATGAGCTTGTCATTTCAGCTTCTGGCAACCACTCTTTTTAAGTGTTCACTGTATATTGTATGCTACTGTAAACAGCAGCAGCTTTCTGCGTATACCAGTGCATTCAAAGCTGCAGCTTTCAACAGATGATAAGTCAACTGGTCAACAAGTTAGAGGTGTCATCATGTCTGCTTTTTTCCCGTGGAAGAGCAAAGTCAAACTTGCCCTGAAGTGGTAAGACTAATAATGCTTATGGCAGTCTGTACCTCTGTTAAAACATCACACTTCATAGCTGCAAAAATAATTTCTGCCTTTGAAAAGTTAATCAGTTGCCAGCAATAAAAGCTTTAAGCACTCTTGCAATCCAAAGGCCTAGAGAACATGTTAGAAATCATGTAGTCAAAGACTTTCACCATACACACAGAAAAAAGGAGCTAATTAAAGATTCTGAAAGGCAGCACAGAGCTTTAGACAGGTTACAAGGCAGTCCAAGTAGCAGTTCACTGCTATCAGACTATATGCAAAAAACAGAGGTTCTGACTGCTTTAATCCTGTTGAGAGACTTTACTACAAGATAACTAGATTAGTAATTGTACTCATAGGATGGAAAACGTGTTAGTGACAAGCTGACACAAAACCCAACCTCACCAGGACAGTTTTCTTACACTAAGAATAATTAACATCTGTGTAGAAGTTTTAAGGTTACCCATTGCCCATGAGTATTGTGACATGAAAAACATGTATCAGAAAAAAAGCTTCTGAAGAAAGTTGCTATTATTTGGGCTCCATTCCCATCTCTATACTTGCTTCTTCCTTTTGTTCCTTTTATACTTTAACTTCTGATATTGTTCATTTTTACCTGAAGGAAGTTGCTCCATTTTCTTTCATTTTCACTTTTTGAACAGGAGATGCTTGAAGTGACAGAATTTTATTTCTTGGCAAGGTAATTTGCTTCAGAATGGAACCTAAAACAAAACAAAGAGCATGCTGTAGTACAAAGAAAAATGCTAAAACAACTGTTTAGTTAGTTAATTATTCTAGGTAAGGTTACTCAGACTCAGTAACAACTAATTGGGTCCATCTGAAAACCAGACACTCTAGAATCTTACATTCTGCGAGTTCTGTATGGCCCAAAGTCTCACACATTCCCAGCAAACACCCTCCCTTCTGTGCTAGCCAGGGAAATGTTTCAGTGAAAACTCACTGGCTGAGACAAACTCTTATTGAGCACCAACCTGAACTTGTTGAAGGAAAAAGCAAGGCCTCATGAAGCAACTCTCAAAATCATCAGCTTAGAGGAAGTTCACTGCAAGGAGCTCAGTCGCAGTACTTTAACAAGTACAAATATTTGACTGACGTGCTCGTAACAAGTGCCAGAAGTAGATGTGACATTGATTTTCTCATCAGAGCTCCAGACAGTAAAGATGTTCAACAACACACAGAGCTGCTTGCTCCCGACAGACAGCCACCTTCTTGCACTCCTACAATCCACCAACAGCCTGCACTTATTTCTACACCTCAGCAGTCCTCCCCCTTCTTCATGAAAGAGGTTCTTGCACTTTACCTGCAGGAAACTGGCTGCTTTGAACAAGTGTGTTCAGTGGCATTTTCTTCTCAGCAGATGTCTGTAGGGTGAGCACTGAGGGCTGTGGGAGTGTGGATACTTGCTTGACAATGGCTCCTGATGGTTGCTGGACTACCTGGAAGTGGAATATCCAATATCAACAGTGAGAAGAGATAAGAATACAGAGAAGTAAACAGCATCAATGTTTCCATTTAGCCAGAAGTGCCACTGGGCAGGTATGCTTGTCTAGTTTTCAGTTTAAAGTAAACAGCATGCTCAGAAAAGACCTTTTTTTTTTTTTTTTAAACTTCATGTCAAGAAATCTTAACAAGTGGTAGTGAGCTTTAAGCTCATTCAGTGAGCTCTACCAGACACTTCACCTCTATTCTCTACTGATGACTCCATTTGACAAGTGTCAAGTACTAATTATCACACAAGCCATTACACTGAGAGGCTTTCCTCTATGTAAGTCTTGCTCAGCAGGCTAACCATTAAAGAGTGAGTCTGCCAGTAACTTCAAAAGGGTAGGTATCACAAACACCTAGTCAAAAAGGGAGAACACCAAAACAACTGAAGTCTTGCACAAAATACTGTACCTGCAAAGAATTAAAGAGTACATGCTATAAAATTACTGATGTGTTTTTGGAATTGCAACATCAATTGTTAATTGAGATGCTGAGTTTCAAAGTGTTAAGCTAAAATACACCTAAACAGTTGCCAGGAACATGAAGTACTAAATAGCAACACCTACAGCAAGTAGAGCTTCTACACAAAGACATCAGCACACAGCTGAAGGGTAAAAAGGAAGGCAGTTCATAGTTTTGTTTAAAGAAACTCTTCAAAGAAACAAAACCAGACAGCAGGATGTCACCACAACACAGACCTACAGGCACAGCCCATAAATACTAATCCTTCCTCTGCAGGGGCAGCTATTAAAATGCAAGAAAGTAATAAAATTGCAGCATCCCTAAAAATCTCACTTCTAAGCCTCCTAACTAGCAGAATGTGGGCTGCAGCTTTGATACATGCTTAAAAAAGTTCTTGATTACAGGCAGTAGAAAGATGTTACTTCACCAAAGCATAAAATCAACATCTTCAGACTGAATCCTATTTTTTTAGCAGCAGAAAACTAACAAAGAAAATGTCAGGGTCAAGAAGCCATTTTTCTCCTCTGCATCTTTCATTCTTACTTCAGAAACTCTAGAGGGTACTTGCACAAGTGTAATTAAAGAATTGACATTCACAATACTTCAGAAATTAGGCTCTCTCCTGTCACCTAACTTCTCTGCTATTAATACATGTCATCAACATAAGCATCATACATTCACAAAAAGATACTTTGTGTATCAAAGAGTCAAGATAACCTCTCAATCATCTCTGTATTGTTAGCACTAAGGCTTGGTGTAGCAGCAGTAATAGAATAACTGATCTGAAATTGGTATCTGAAAACCTGACAGACAGTTAACATTAAGAACTAGAGGAAGAAAGAACTACAGGAATACAGGGACAGACTGTGGACAGAGATGAGGCTCACATATACAGCACTCATGGAGCAGAACAGATGCTAAGGTTTGCTTCTATGTGTTTTTCCCAAAGTTCAGTTTGATCTCTCAGAAAAATCCAGCTTTCAAAACTGCAAGTTGTGAATAATGTCAGCAGCATCTTTTGTGAGTTCAGGTAACTAATGAGGAGTCAAGCAGCTTGGACACACTACTCACAGGCTGCACTAGCACTAACACACACCTAGAGATCCTCCTTACCACCAGGAAGAATGGTGCTTCATCCTCAGCATGCAAAACACTGCAACAGCACAGGAGGAAACACAAGTACTCCAGACTGAGGTACAGCAGACAACAGAAAAGAGATAGCAATGTTACAAGAATGGTCAAAGTGGAGACTGGGATGTAAATCAAGTAACCAAGGAGGCTACATTGCCAAGAAACAGAGAGGATGTGCTGGCAGTAGAGCTCATTGTCTGTTTGCCATTCTAACTCTAGACTAACAAAAGCTGGAAGTCCTTGAGAGTTGCAATGGGAGAGAACAAGAATACTGGAAATTTCAACATGGATCCAATGCCAAAATGAAGCATTACCAATCAGTAATATCTGTGAGAATATCCTTTCTCCAGGTTAGCAGCAAGAAATAATAAAGAAAAGGGACTGTTCCTCTGTGCCCTGTTAAGCAGGCTGACACAGACATCAGAATAAAATTATTGATGTTCTTAGGTTAAAAAAAATGCAACACAACATTCAGCTGACAATGAAGAGACAGCTGCCTGAAAGAGACTTTGATTAGCCTCACTGAACCTGTTTTACATTCATAAAACAAAGTTTGGAGATCAGCAGAGGAATGCTCAGGTATCATCACACACAAGCAATATTGCTTCATGAAGGAAGCCTCATTAATTGAATGCAAGAGCAATAACCAGGACAAACAAAAATAATGGAGAAGGTGGTTCATGAAAGCTCAGCTCCAAGGGGCCAAGACACTAGCAACTCACTAAGAGCAAGCAGTTGCAACAGCATAAACACTTCACTCCTTGGTTCAATCATTAATAATCTCCAGGCAGTGTGTCTCACTGGTAACTGTGGGGACTACACCATAAACCCCTAGCTGGTTATACCTGACATGAAGCTGTAATCGCACAGCAGCTTTCTCACCAATGGATGCCAGCATCTGGTAATGTAAATTTTCACTTATTGTGCTTCAACAAGAGACAAAACAATACCAGAGCAACACAAATGTTATTTCCAAGATGAAGAGTCTTTGTAAGCCAACAACCTTAAATGAGGTGGTGTTGAGAAAATCCTTCAAAATATGCAACTTCCACAGCACAGTAGTGCAGTCAATCCCAACAGTACCCCTGAAGAACAGGCCCCTCAGTGTCCACACAGAGTTTTGATAACAATGCTACAGAAATGAAAAGTTTCATGTTGCATCACTCCAGTCACAATTTTGATATTAAAATACAGCAGTGCTGCACTCTTGAACACCATCAATATTATAATGGAGCTGGCACGTGAAAGTTCAAATTCTCTCAAGCACAAGAAGCCAAAACTAGAAAGGGTCATATAGAGGGAGTGTATGGCATCAAACATCCCTGTGGGCTGAAAAGGGAAAGAATTGCTGGCAGCATTGTACAGACAGATTTGCACAGCTGTGCTTCCTTTTTCGGCTGGCAGTAGGACCCTTCTGTTTAGGGAGGGCAGGTCCAGATTTGTTTTCTTATGGGAGAAAATAGACCCTCTGCCCTTTCAAGAGAAGGCACCAGGATAGCCATTGGAGATACAGCCACTTCTACTGACTTGCCCTTTGTGCTAGTAAGTTGTCTGAGCAAACACCAAGCTCCTGATATGGCCAAGCTGTGAAGTAGTCAACTCAGTCCTTCAACTGCATCTGAGAAGAGCAAGTATTTTAATCACTGTGCCTACCCAAATGAGGATAAAAACATGTTTTGTATGCAATTCAATATATGTAAGGCACAGCAAAGAAAGGCAATTGCAGCAGACTGCCACAGTGCAGCAGTGTAGAGGCAGAAGCCATTTCCTGAGTTCACCAATATCAAATTCAAGAAGTGTTTTGACTCCCCTGTGTGGAGCTAAGCTTCCTTGCCTATTTGTACAGATGGTCAACCCTTCCCCTGGATTACAAGCCTTGCTGTGTAGCCAACAAACTGTTCTCCTGCCCTTGTACTACCTAAGAAATTCTCCTTTTCTTCTGGCTGGAATTTCAAACTTAGTCCTCAAAGACAATATGAGTATAAACTCCTTTTCCAATTTGACTTTAGCTACTACTAGCGAAGATGCCAGTGCATATGCTTAATAACTCTTCTTTGGAGTTTTGGGGTTGAGGGTATTTTTCTTTTTTTTTTTTTTAATTTAACAAATCCACTCAGAAAAAGGACTCCCCATCCATCCCACACATTTTTAAGCAAGTCTGGAAAGGTGAAAAGCTCATGCTTACGCTACCATAGCATGAACTCTTTATTTAGAATGCAGGATTCTTGCATTAGATCTACCTTATTCCCTTTGAAAGGAAAGGAACTAAAAAGGTAAAACATATTAGGGGTCTGAACACTGTTAAATCAAGTATACACAATATCCAAGCTAAAAAGAAAACTCACACAGCAGATGTCCTACCATACCTGTGAAAAGTAAATCTAGTTTCACAGGAAGTCTAATGGTTTTCCCACTTTTTAAAGAAAACTAATCTTTACAAGGAATTCCTTTGCAAGAATTGAGTTCTTTATCTGCCAGAGGGAGACTGATTCTCTCAAAATACTTGAAAGCGTTACTTACAGGTAGACCAGCTGGACACCATGCTACTTGGTATCTTAAACACCTATAAGTCAAACCTAATTTATTTCACAAAGTTGCTCTTTCGGGTATACCTGTGAACCACAGTTTCTTGGTATTTAATATTAATATTAGCAAGAAGTTAACCTGTGCCAAGAATAAAAAATGTTAACACATTGCTTTTGAGGGTATTGTTTTAATAAGACAGTTATTCCTCCTGGAATTTGTTAGCTAATGAGGCCTGATAGAAAAAACTCACTTTTGGACGACTTCATAATTAACATGTCTAAGTAAATGTGGAGGTCAGAACTTAGCTCAGAAAAGCTCCTTGAGGTAGTTCATGCATTTCTGATAACATATCACTGAACAATATCAAGCCACCTGTGCCTGCCAAGTAGCCAGGGCAGGAACTACCAGGGGAGAGTGACTGGCATCCCAGCCCTAACAGGACATCCAAGAGCAATTAATGTAAGAATCTCATCAGCAGTTTCTGCTTCTGACACTTGCATTTCCTACCTTTTCTTCCAAGTGCCAACCTAGCCTGGCTGTGGTCTTACTGGGGGCTAGACCTCGTATTCCTCTGATTCTCAAAATGGGTGTTCAGTCTGGTGAAATGGTGGTCAATGTGTCTTACAATAGACCAAGCTGACAGCTCGGCCTTAGATTCACCTTTCCAGCAAGGGCTCAGCATTTCTAAACTATCACAAACATAAGTGCTGGACTCAAGACAGACTAGTTTCACATATTAAAAGAAAAAACAAAAGAAGAACCAGAGGTCCAAACTGGTATCCCCTTTATTAAATGGCAAGAATCAAAGTAAAGGGGGCTGGTTATTACAGAGAAGCAGAGAATCCACCTTACCAGCTGCTTCACTTTAACCACCTGCGGAGCACCTGCTGACCGTGCCACGATGGAGCTGGGCTGCGAGATTTTAATGGCAATTGGGGTTCCCACGACTGGTTTCAGAGGCTGGAGAGGGGTTGTTGCTGAAGATGCCACTGTAGAGACCAGCACTGGCTTTGCAGCCTGCAGAGAGGGCGCTGGCAGCGCAGAGGTGAGGACTGGCTTGCCAGGCTGGACAGCGGTCAGCCCCGACGATGCCACGGTGAGGACGGAAGCTGCAGGCCCCAGAGCCACTGTCCCCGTGGCAGGGGAAGGAACAGCCTTCACAGCCTGCAGAGGAGCTGCTGCTGATGTGCTGGTAAGGACTGGTGTGACAACTACAGGGGCTGTGACCGCTGCAGGTGAGGGTTTTACAGCTGGAAGAGCAGTTGTCGCTACAGCCGAGGTTGTCGCTCCTGTGGAAGGAACTGGTGCTGCAGAGGGACAAGTGGAAACCTCTTCTTGGGCTGGAGCTGGCTGCTCCATACACTGCTGGATAAAGCTCTGAGGATCAGGCATCAGTTGCCGTAAGGCAAGCACGCTTTTCTAAAAGAAAAAATGAAAAAACACTGGATGTAGTAGCAGCAGAGTTTTCCACAATCTAACTGAATCCTTTTCCTAATTTTCCAATTAAATATTTCATGAGACAATAAATGGCAAACAAGTTTTGCTAGATTTCAGGCACACTTAAATTGATGACAATCTTGTTCAGTGAAGATGACAAGAAACATTAACACCAGCTGAGCAAAGGTCAACCATCACCACAGCTACGCTACACACAGTAATCCCATCTATGGAGAAACTCACATATAACTTTGGTCTTCTGTTTAGATTTTTCAATTTGGAATTTATGTTTCAGAGTAAGATGATTTTAACTGCTTTATTACCTCAAAGAATTTTGTTTTGCCAAAAACCTCTGCTATACTGGAACAGCTGTGTTTATTTCATGGAGCCTGACAGGGAGCTACGAATTATCCAATAAAGCCAGGAACAAGCTCTGAAGACAAGACACTTTTATATCAATACAGCTGTATCTACACTAGGGGGGGATACCACTTTAATAATGTCTGTAGAGCTGCAGCAACACAACCTCAGCCAGCTACTCCTCTGCAAAAGGAGAACAAAAGTAAAGGAATCTGGCAACATCTTGTTTCTACTACAGTTGTGCTTGAGAAGGTTAATGGACAGAATAATCTTCAAACTCCCTACACATTTTTCTCCTTCACTGTTTATAATCTGCTATGGCTCTGAACCAGGGGAAATCACTTCTGCAGCTACCTGTATATTCTTGAAAACATTTGTATTTTCTCCTCCTCTCTTAACAGTTGCTAAAGTTTCTAAGAGCTCCTAACACAGTGCTGCCACTTTGGACTTCATGCAAAAGGTGCATGTCTCACATGCTAGTGTACCAAGCAATCATACTGTTTGCACAACTGGACCTTTTGCATCCCATCTGTTTTTTAACATTCACTTCCTTTTATTTTAAAAAGCTGCTTAGCTCCTGATGCAATTTTTGTACCAAAAGCATCCAACAGACTTGAAAATCAAGCAGGTTTCACAGCCAAAGCCACAGTACTTTTTCCACCTCTTGGAACAGACAAAACCGAACACATGCACAACTTCATCAAAAACCTGCAGCTCAAAGATAAGAGCTGGCTCCAGAGAGACCTCCCTAAAATTCCACTTCACTAGCTAAAAGTGGATTGGCGAAAAGCCGTATCACATTTCTTTCCAGACTCAAGCTGCAAACATTTCCCCCACAAACAAGGCCAGCACTGATCCTCTTAGCACCTTCGAGAAGTGCTCCTGAAGTCATCCTCCATTTGGCACTCAGTCCTGTCACAGCTGCTCAGAGTTACAGATCAACCTAATTGTGTGTATCAGCCACACAACCTTACAGTGTTTCAGGAAAAGGCAATCTGGGTGCAAGATGTTTTAAAGGATTGGCAACACTGCAAAGTCAGCTAACTCTGACCATGTCTGAACAACGCTTCTGAAGTCGCAGTATATCTTTGTTAATGTAGCACACAACAGGGAGAGAGCACCATGCCAAGGATTATGTGGTATGCAGACTGCCCAAATCAGAGAAGCCTAGATGATGCCAGTACCTGGCAGTGCACTGTAGAAGAAACAGACAAGGGCTCTGCTGTGACAGGGCAGGGTTTGACCCACACTGATGAACCCAACTTAACCCCTGCAGAATTGCCTTGAGTTCTCTGCATCAAGTGTAGCAGCTCTTCACATCGTTGGATGGCTTCTTGTAAGAGCTGAGCCCTTCTGTGAGTGCCAGTCGCACTGACCTTGTACTCACAGCCTGGTCCTTCTGCAGCCAGAGCCACACTGCATGCAGAAAACCCATTCTCAGAGCTGTTTATTTTTCTGGCTTTTGTACAGCCATTGAAGAAGCCTCCAGAAATTAAACAGGTAATAAATGACCAATCATAAAATTGTATGTATCATAGTCATCAAGGATGGATGAGACCTTATACCTTTAAAATCATCAAGTCCAACCATCAGCCCAGCACTACCACTGTATCCCCTAAACCACTAAATCTCATCACCTAGCACCAGATCCAGATCCTATTAAACACCTAAGGGATGGTGACTGCACCACCCCCCTGGGCAACCCATTCCAACGCCTGACCATCCTAACAGTGATTTTTTTTTTTTTTTTTCTAATATCAAATCTGAATCTCTCATCTCAGCCCAAGGTCCTGCAGAGAAGACTGCACTCTTTCACTCATGGTAAACTTGCTAGCAAGGCATTTAAAAGTTGCCATTGTAAGAAAAATTTTTATCCCAGATTTCAGTAGATGAGCGTCAGCCATCTAGAGCAATAGAGCAATTATCACATGCATCATTATATGGCCTGTCCAATACCAAGGAAAAGGGCAAACCAGAAAAACTCTGTCCCAGTTATACCACTTAACTATTCTTCCTTTATTCACCATCATGCCTATAATGAATGTACAGGTCTAACAAACCTAAGAGGATGGTGTACATCGGAATTTAGTAAATTTAACATAATTTTCCATGTTTTCACTGAGATTTAAAGCTTGCTATATAATTAATTTTTATTTTGTTAATACCATTCTATAATATGATTAAAAGTCTCAAGGAAGCATTTTTTCCTTTATATTATTATTTGCTTGAACAGAAGTAGAGTCCCTGGAATTCTTTTCCTAAGCTACAGTAGTGTTGTCAGACCCTTTCTGGAGCAAGGGGTAGAGGTTCTTCCTTCCTCCAGCTAAACATAAGCAAGCAGAAGATGAATAGCTTTATGCAGATTCTTTGATCTTTAACATGGCATAAGCTTGTGCATTGCCACTGTGGTTAGCCTCTGAGTTAGAATTCAGAATTGCTACAATTTTGATGAGAAAGTAGGAGGTCATCTTAACACAGCTGCTCTACTGTAGATTAGATGCACAGCTTCCAACACACCAGTCTCCACTAACACCTAGAGGGCAATTACTCTACATTAGGAACACAGAGAAAATTACTCCTCAAAAACTGCTCTTCCCCTTAAGAAAGTCTTTCCAAGCACAACAGTCACAGAGGTAACCTAAGCACCATTCTTCAACTGACCTGAAAAATCTGAATGCCCCAACTCTCTTCTCTTTTGGTCCTCCTCCCTTCCCTCTTTGAATACTATATATCCATAATCAGCCACTTACCTTGAGGAAAGGAACTAAATATGGTTGTGGAGATGACTTAAGCTCTGTGTACAACTTCTTTGTAAATTCTTCTGGTTCAATTTTTGCTTCCTAAGAAAAAAATAAAATTACAATTGTATGTTATAATTATATGTTATAAAATTACAATGGTATGTTATAAAACCACCTCAAGACATATCAAAAGATCATGGAAACGTAGATTATCATATCATTGTTAAATTTCAGTACTCAAATGCTTTTTTCCTGCTTTATTTAAAAAAGGAAAAAAAGGGGAGTCAGGATAGAATAATGTTGTAATGTTCATATAGTATTACCCAAGTTGTTTATGCTTTCTTCAGCTACAGGCAGTTAACACACTTAGGGATAGGTGTTCACACCCAGTCACTGAAGTGAATGGATAGAAAAAACTTTATAAGCAGCACTGATCCTTTTGAGTATCTCACTGTTATGCCGATATATTTTAAATCAACTACTAATACTTCTTTCAGTAAAGGTAGTTTATCTGCATAAAAATAAACTTAGAGACATCGAAGACTAATAACAACTTAGCAGTTTTTGTAAGACAGTTGCAGACTACTGCATACACAGCATAAGAGAACATTTAACAGAGCCTTTCCAACGCAGTTAAAACATTTCTGCATACCCTCACAGTAACAGTCCTCTGAACTGCAGAGTACTGGTTCCTTCCTTAATGCTTTCCAGCCTGTCCCAACACAAACACCTGACTCAAGGGCTTGGGAGGGTTAGGAAGCTGGAGTACACTTCTGAGACCCTTCACTTGTTCAGAAGGTTAAGCCCCAGACTCTGCAGCCCTTCCTCAGCATCCCAGCATCATCAAGAACATTACCTCTGCCAAAAAGGCATAAACACACAAAGGGAACACCAATCTGCATTTCTCCTGAGAAATTACTCCTCTCACCCACATTCACCTCTGGAGGAACTGTTCCACGTTGCTAGATAAACAGGACAGGGATTTTAGAGACTGTTTTTGCACACAAACAGAGCTTCCAGCAGCTCTCCCATTTAGCCACTTTTGATCTGTTGCCTGTTAGATTCCACAGAGATGCAGACATGGGTCACCGAAGTCTCACTGATACAGATGCAAGTGGTTTGGCACACTAAAGCTCAGTGCTTACAAGGTACTTGACACCCACTTCATGAAACGCTGCCTTAAGCATCATTCTGCTGCCCAGCTGCAATTTACTCATTTCTCTCATACACACAAAACTTTATTTTGCATTTAAATCATACACATACTGAATAGCAGAATTTTAAACTACTACAAAAAGCAAACAAGTGTGCAGTTAACAACGTACTAACAGATCTTAATAACTGCTCTTTAAAAAGAAACAAAACCAAAAAACAACAAGTACTGTAAGCACAAGAAAGAACAACTCAATTTTTCCCACAGAAGGAAGGTGTACTGTCCAGTAGGGACAGAGGCTAAGGAATCAAATTTTTGCAAGGCTGCATTCTTCAAACAATCTGCTCTCTGAAATTACACCTGTCTACATCACACCTTCCCAGACTGAAAAGCCCTTTGGTACCACTAGCAAAGCCACCCCCCTCCACCAGCACACAGCCTTCTGCTAGGGTGGAACAACAACACAGCAGCAGCGGTCAAATGCCATGACAAGAAGTGGCAGGAGAAATCGTTACCAGGAAAACCCAGCTGTGCTGGGATACAGCACGAAGCACCACACGGAAGCCACCTGCAAGGAGAGATCTTGGCAGCCACCACACTGCTTGCTCCATCCTACTGTTTTAAACTATTGATAATGTCATTCCTGTGCCACTGCTCAGTTCTGTCTTGGAGTAAAGCAGTAGTATGGACTTAGTGCTGCACTGCAACCTCCACATCAGATTCTTGCGACTGAGGACTCAAAACTACACTAACATGAAAAAAAACCCAGAAGCTCTGTTAACACTACCCCAGCTCCTCCTGCTGTCGGTTACCTGTGTGCATAAAGTGAAAAAGAAATGTGAGAGGGGAAATAACACAGCATGGGATTCAGTTAAAAAAAAGTAAGATTTATAACATAAGACTTAATAAGGGTCAGATGCATTCAGCCACAAGTCCAACTCCTGAGCTGTTAAAAAAAAAAAGCTATAAAATAACAGGAACAAAACTCTGATAAAGTAAACGTAAAAAATCCATAGACAAATGACACAGACTTTGTTTTGAAAAAAAAGTCTCACCAATAGGTTTTGCACCAGATTCTTCACATTCTGCCCCATCTCAGGGGCTTGAGGTCCGCTAGACGCCAATTTTACTAGCGTAGCAAGAAAATTCTTGCATTTCTTCACATTCTCTAGCATCTCCTAACATGGAAATAAAGAGAAGACTGTTAGATGTTGCACTGTCTCTTCAACCTCTGATGAACATACAGAATGTTAATTTTTAATTAAAAACTTTTTTTTTTCCTTACTGTAGAAGCGCTGGTCTGCGCTACTGTTGTGCCCTCTGCTTTCACAGAGACTGCCTTTTGGGAGATAGCTTGTGCAGGTGGTCCTGTAACTGGAAGTTTTACAGGTGTTCCAGTACTCAAAGGCTTTACAGCAGTAACTGTAGTAACACTAGCTGTTGCAGCTGCTGGCTGAAGAGAAAAATTAACACTTTTTAACCAAGGAACAACGTGACAAACATACTGGATTCTGCTAGCATACAAAGCAGCAACTTCCCTGGATTCTGCTAGCATATAAGGTAGCAGCTTCCCTCCACACTGCTATCTGAAGCACAAAGAAACAATTCTTCTCCTTGTTTTTAGAGTTCAGATTAATTTGTTTTGGGAGGCTCTATTTAATATAGTAAGTGACAGCCACAGCAATAATTCTATTTATAAATCAAGGGTGGAGGGAAGAAATTACAGAGACACATCCAGACCAAAGCACTGCCCGCAACTTTGAAGGAAGAGAGGAAGGTAAAATTTGTCTTGAAGAAACCAATAGATTAACTTTGCCAGGCTCCTACAGTCTAAGACTAATGAATTTTGGACAATGCTAAGCCAGGTGATACTACTCTGAAGACAAACAGAACCATAAGTCATTTATCTTCCCGTCTTGCCCTGAAGCTCCTCTCCCAGTTGCAACACCCCTTGCTTTTCCTATCACACACAGAGTAGGCAAAAGACATCACGTCAACTTTGGAAGGATGCAAGTGCCAGCAGAAGCAGCCAGCTCAGCAAATGGACCTAACAAGTTCTTCCTGCTTTTTCCTCGTGGGCAGCAATTTGGATCTCCTTCTCCTCTGCCCTGACAGAAACTCTCACAAAATCCAGTTATTTTGAGACCCGTTTTTAAAAGCTCATTATAATTTACCAACAGATTCAGAAGCTCCAGCAACAGGAGAGTAATTAAGGTTTAGGAAAAAAGACCTCCCTTCTTTGCAAACTAGGCTAAATCTAAAACCCACTAAACTATTTCTCCTTCAGATTTTAAAGAGAACAAACAAACAAACCATACCCAAAACACCAACACAGTTCATTTGATACAACAGAATACAA
Source organism: Ammospiza caudacuta (assembly GCF_027887145.1). Taxonomy (NCBI): domain Eukaryota; kingdom Metazoa; phylum Chordata; class Aves; order Passeriformes; family Passerellidae; genus Ammospiza; species Ammospiza caudacuta. Next base: position 109,076,236 of record NC_080593.1, on the reverse strand, counting down.
TACAATTAGAACAATCTGCCCATGCAAAAAACCACAACTGTTGATTTCTCAACTTAAAATCTGAAAAGCCAGAGGGAACCCGCAGGCAGAGTTCCAGGTTAACATTTGAAACCTGGAACTTTATTTGAAATAAAGTTGGCTGTCATCCCCCCTCCAAGCCTGTGAAGAGGAAGGGAAAGTCTGGTTTTGTAGTTCAAATTTTAGGTTCAGATCTGCACAATGTAATGGATTTCACTGACACCTAACACATTTAAGCACCCCAGCTTAGTCAAACAGGCACAACTAACACTGGCTAATTGCATCAATCATAAGAGAGTTAGACAGGAGTCTAACTTACCCTACCATGGATAAAACAAAAAACTAATCAAAAGTGGGACAGACATCACACAGAAGAGCAGTCTTTCAGGATAGGGAAATTAATGAACAAACATTTAAAGCTAAAGCAAAACCATAACGCTTTTGTCATACATTTACAATTTTTTCTTTTCTAGGTGGGTGTCCTCTCCTCCCCAAGCTGCTGCCAGCTTGACATGAGAGCAGCAGGCAGCTACCAGAAAGCTTTCTAGCTCAGGCTCCCACTGTTGGTAACACTTTATTAGCTCTCTGCAGGATCTTTGCCACCACCACTGCCTCTTCCAAGGATGAGGCTCAACAGCTCTGAGACCACAGGGAGGCAAACTGGGCACAAGAATCCCACAAACAGATGGGCAGGAGGAAGACGGAAGGGGACACAGTGCAGATCTGCCAAGCTGCAATGCCCTGGGCTTCTAAAAGTCGAAAACAGGAGCTGATCTCTTGCAAATTCCAGCATGCTTACACATCAAGACTAGAAGAGCATTTTATCAGCTGAGGGAGGAAACAACAGGAAGTCTGCTGGACCCTTTTCCCAGGAAAATGAATATATGGGAATTAATTTCTGTCATCTGCCGTCAACCTCTTTCGCTACCGACAATTCTCATTCTCACTTTGAGCAACAGAGAAACGGTCACCACAAAAAAAATGGCATTAATCCTGCATATTTTGAAGTCATTTCAAGAGAAGAAGTGCTCTGCATCTAAATGAAAGTGTCCCAGCATGATGCTAATTAGACACTTTGCAGCTTTGTTATGCCATCTGGGAAACAGGTAAAAAAATAAGAATGTGCAGGTAATTTTGTCTAACCTCAGAGCTTACACATTCAGGAATGTCAGAAAAGGGAAATATTTTCGATGATGAGGAGAACAATCCTGCAGTCAGTACCTACAGGGAGTGTTCCAAGTTGGATTTCACACGAGACTGAAGATGCAGAATCAAGCCAAGTATTATTTCCTCTCCACTCTCCACCACTTTCTGTAGTGACATCATACTTCCAGACCAACACTCCTGTGACCTCCAAAAATCATCAAGACTAAGATCAGGAAGTTATTTTAAGACTGATGAATGAATTGCTGCCAAGGAAATCAGACTCAAGGGCTCTGCCATCCTTTCCTCAGATGGTTCCATCAACTTTTTGCACTGGCTCCCTTTGCAGCACTCTGCTCTTGTCCACCCCAGGGTGAGGAGCAACATGACCACATGATGGCAAGATGTATCCACATTGCATCTATTTACTCTTCACTGTACAAGGAGCTCCTACAGAGGGCTTTGCAATCCTCTGTAAAACAGAGGGGCTTCAAGGAAGCCACTCCAAACAAAACAGCTCTGTTAATCTTTCCTGGAGTCATCATTCCTGCTGTCTAAATCTAGCCCTACAGCTCATTCCAAATGTTCCAGTTTCTATAGTGGGGGGGGGGGGAAAAAACAACTTACAAAAACCACTCCAAGTCTATGTCTTTAAATATCTCAGAAGAACACAAGTTCAACAGACTACATCAAAACTGAATTAAAGTACAGAAAAACCAAGCCAAAGGCAGATAGAAGTTTTAAAAAGAGAAGTTAATAGCATGATGAATCTCAGTGTTTACCCACATGAGAGTGTGAGGATGCATGCGACTTCATCCATCAGAAGATGGACGACCTTCATCTCTTTTCCCCAGTGCAAGGGTAGTATAGTAGATGACTATTGTTTTTATATCCTAAAGACCTCTATGCAGAGATCACAAACACAGGGTTTGCAAGCTAGTATTCCAAAACAAAAGTAAGGAACACCCATTACTGTATTTAGACACAAAGCATTCACTGTTTCCATTCTGAGCAAAACAGAAAATGTTTTAAGAGAGGCCTCTGGGTTTTCCACTTTAGCCCCAACATTATCCGTCTGTAGTGAGAGGGAAGTGAAAAAAGAGCACAGAGTGCGAGTAGTGTTCAGCTGCTGATACAGAAGAGCAGCAGAAGGATGAACTTGTTAGTCAGTGTTACCACTGTCAGCACACACATCCCCAACCCTTCAAACACCCTCAGGGTCAAGAACATACATCCAGCATGTTTTTTTGAATGACTGATCTTGCTCATTTACTGAGTGTTTTGTCAACTGCTACAGCTCAAGTCTCCTTCAAAGTCTTGTCACAAAACACAAGTACAAGCCGGCTTTCTTCATGACTTCTCCTGCAGATTATGAACAGAACATACCATCTGCAGAAAAATGTAGGCTTTTCATTCCACATGCTTATCCAGAAGCCTGGTCCCCAAGAACAGAGGATGAACCACACGTAGGAAAAACCTCATACTCTGCAGGTGATAAAACCCTCTTCAGAAGAGATCTACAACATTTTTTCTCTACAAAAAGCAAAATAAGACCTAGGAAATAAGACAAAATACTACCTGAAAATAATGAGGCATTTTCAACCACTGCCTATTTACAGCTGTACCTGTGGAACCCATCTGCCACACTCAATTAGAGAACAGGTCTTCAGCTATGACCTTCCTTCAGCTTATAATGAGAGGGAAAAACATCACATACATGTAAAACAGCTTGATTGTTGCAGACAGCTCATTTTCCCCTCAACATCATCTCAGGTATACCTTTTTCTGCACTAAGGAATCAGGGAACCCCAACAGGAGCACATCTCCCAGAAAAGATTCAGCAAGAGATTGCAAGAGCTCTGTCACAGCACACAAAAGCACTGGAAATGGCTCTCTGAACTATTCATTGTATTCATTGTTCATGTGCTTTCTACTGTAGTGAGATAAGATTATCTGACACACGCTGACAGAAGACTAATTAAATTATGCATTTAAAAAAACAGATTTGGGAAATAATTTGTTATGAGGACAAAGGTTACTAAGCTTACTGAAAACCAGATTACAGTTAGAAATAACAAGAATGCATCCATATTTTCTCCAGTTCTTTCTGTCCCTTATTCCACCACACTATAAAGCTTGCAAAGTACCTGTATTACAGCAGGTGTCTGAACAGTAGAAACCACAGCATTTGTTGTTTGAGATAACGTTTTCACAGGAGCAGCTGCTATTTTCTTTACTAACTGTGTGCCAGAATTCTTTAAAAAAAAAATTAAAAATAATTACACATGGGCAGAGAACAGTTGTCAGACAAATCAGTGACAAAATAGACATTGAAGTTGGGGTCAGATACAAACTGAGGCACATCCTCTTAACAGTGACAACACAGGCATCATTCACACAGTCCATATCATTTAAACACTGCTCAGCAAAGCTCTTTGTCTACCACTTAAATATTCAATAACAGATTCAGAGACATTTAGAGAAAATGCATAATCAGAATAAAATGGTTAAAGAAATACATGAATTGTTACTTTTATGTAGCTCCTTACTCTTACATGCTGACCACACTACAAGAGATGGAAGCAAAAAGCCAGCAGAGTTCAGGGAAGGAGGAACATCCTAGGGACATGGGAAAGCTCCTCAGCTTTGGAGAAATATCCCAACAGAGGATCACAAGGTTTAGATAGTAGCAGTAACCATTTAGGCAATTTTGACTGGCATTTTGTTTCTTAAAATGGTTTACATCATCATCGAGAAGTTCACTAATTTGACCTTTACCATATGTAACAGGTCTCAAGTTTTCACCCAAGCAAGAAAGCAAAGCACATAGTGATGTTTATTGGTGCAAAAGCAAACACCATCACCCCACTCAGAAAGGGTTCAAACGCTTATTTAACCCTCCACAACTTATTTGCAAACCCTGTTCTCACTACATAACATATAGCTATGCCAAACTAAAGTTATGAGAGAAGTTACCTGCACAGCACATATTCTGATTGCAGGTGTGCTGGTTGGCACAGATGGTCTCACACTTGTGTTGTTTTGTGTCTGGTTCTGTGCTTGTCCTATTGACTGTTGAGATAGCAGCATTAGGTGGCCATTACTGCTTCTGATAAGAACAGTTCCTGTTGAAAAAAAACCACATTCAGACTGTGAAATTAAGTTATATTATGGCTTTCCTATATTTCTGTGGAAGAAATAACTAGACCACACTAGAAAATGTAATATTTACTTTATTACTCCAAGGAACAGCTGCCAAGAATTATATGAATAAAGTGCACATCAGCTTGACTACGCATCTCATGGCAGAAAATAATTCCTAAATTCAAGAGAAAAACTTAACCACTGGCCACGCTGAAACATGGTGTGCATACAAGATGCAAATTGCAAAGCAGCTCACCATTTGAGTCAAAAAGTTATTCTGAACATTAAAAAGACAGACACACAAAGTATACACACACTCTGGGATTACTTAAGCACTACTTTTAAGCAGTTCTTCATCTGCAAAATTCACCACCACTATCGCACTTGGCTGCCTCTTCAGTTTCTGAACACTTAGGCACATGCTTAGAGGTGAAAACACAGCTTAGAGAAAACTAGTGAGAACTGAAGCCTGATTAGTATCAGCTCACCTACCTGTATCAAGATCACCCCCTCCAGTCAAGAGGGCAGTGGTCTCCCATGGAAATCAAAGTCACTGAGATATTTGAAGCTCTCCCTCTGTCAAGGGTGTGTCCAAAAGCATTAAAAGCCAGGGTTTTATTGGAGCAGTTTGAAGCCAAATAGGGAGATTCCAGTGGGAAAGAATTAAAAAAGAAAGTGGAAAAAAAAAAAAAAAAGACCATTCAGCTACTAAAGTCTCCTCCCCTAACGGCTCATCTCTGAAAAAATCAGAGAATTCAAAACAACCACAAATACAAAATGCCAGCTGGATGCTCAGTCTGTACAATGTCAGATCCTTCAAGGCAGCTACAGAGGACCCTACCTTTGTGGTGTCTCACCTCCTTTGCCTCCAGCAGCAGCTGCTGCAAGTCCACCACTGAAAATACCATCCTCAAACACCCTCACTCAACACTGACCTTTCAAATAAAAGGAAGGAGGAGGTACAGGAGAATCCAGTAAATAAGACTACCTCAATGTTTCTGGAGGAGTGCATTAAACTTTACTGCAAGTTATCCAATATCTGAAACCCAGATCTTCTATGCACGCTTACAATCTTTCCTAGTGTAAAACAAGACGGCAATGAAAGACTTTTTACGACTTGGTTAGTCTGAAAGCTGACAAAATACAACCATACAATACAGCCTAAAACACTGTTCCTATCTGAGTTCAAATGCATACAACAGAAAAAGCCACAAGCTCCCCGAGTTCGGTTTTGCTGAGTATGTTTTGGGTTTTTTTTTAACAATCAAGCTATAACCACATGCTTAGAAACAGCTTTTCGTCCTCCACATCTAAAAGCATAAGAGGATATTGCAAGACGACACAAAACCTGGTATAAAATTCTGTAGCATCAACATATTGCCATTTACATAGCAGACATAAGCTGAGAACTGCAAGAGCAGCATCTACATGATCCCCTCCTTCCTCAAGCAGCTTTTACTACATGGGGCAGATGCACAAGGCAAGTTGCATATTCAGAAAAACACTGTTAACTCCATCTGACAGCTCAGCTTTCTCCTCCTCCACTGATGACTTGACTATAATTATATTTAGGTACAGATGGATCATTTAATTTAATCAATGAATAACCGGAATTATAGAAAACATATTAGATTTCTCATTTTCTTTTCACGCCATCTCATTTAGACAGTGATTCATGGCAAACAATTTATCATCTGCCAGGAAAAGAGCATTGTCTCCCTTGTTCAGACTACATGCTTATGCAGATTTCACGGAAGGGAGAAAGTTGACCACATTTTGCTAGCAATAGCATTTCTCTCTGCTCTAAGTATACATTCAGAATGGCAAAAGTGTTGCTACTGGAGATTTTAGGCTGTTCTTTTATAAGCCTGGTTTAAAACATCACTGACAGCTATATTACTTTGAGAAGGCACATATAAACTTATAATTTCATTCCTTTAGAGGTTTGGAATGCATTAAGAGTAAGTTTTAATGTACTTGGATATTTTATCAGTACTCATTTGTCTGTTAAGTCAAATTATCAGAAGTGTATTTTCTGCTTCTGCATTTGAGAAACCACATTGACACCAGTCAACTTGATTACAGGGCTGGGACTGGTTTTGCACTACTGTTCTGCATTTTCAATTGGCATTCAACAGAGATAGAGACCCTGCTGGAAAAGTATCCCATCCTCCAGTCACCTGAATGGGGTGAGTTTCCAGCACAATCTACTTGCTTGACAGAAAATTACTTCAAGAGTGAGTTAGAAAGTTTATACAAATACAATACAGTTCACATGTAAATTCATTAACATCTCCAAAAAAGAAAAGGTAAACAAGTAACCCCTTTACATTTGAGCAGGATAGCAGTGATCCTGAAAAGGATGTAACCCAAAACATAAAGCAGGTTTCCAGCCCTAGCAACAGGATACAGCAACACAAGGACATCTATACTGAATTAAAATAACTTGGTGAAAGCATCCACAGAAGAAGTTACCTAAGGCTAATCCGGTGGTCACAGCCTTGATTGGAACATTCAACGATGATAATGCCTGTTACTTGAATATAAGTTAGAGTAACAAACAATCATTTCCCTAACTTTGTTCCATTTGGCAGAATTTTTAATGAAGCGTGGTAATCTTTTCATGGCACAAGATCTTTGTGACACCGGCAAAATTGTAACTCCAAACCAGTATTATGGTAATCTACTAACTACTGCTTCTGCAGGTTTAATGCTATTGATGCCTGATGCACAGATAAAGCTGAAGGCAAATTTGAAACAGCTGTCAGAGCTACAGCTCCACACACTGAAGAGCCACATCTTGCCCAAGCACGAGAGACAGTTCTGGGCAGTTACAACCTGATGTCACACGGGGACAGTAAACTGACACATGAATTGCCTGGAACACTTTGAAAGCTGTTGAGAACAGCACTTATTTTTTTACCTCTCATTGCTACAATTTAATTACAGTTTTTCACAACTTTGATACTTCCCTTCAGCCTAGAAACAAAAGCAATAACCCCACAGCACAGCCAATAGCACAGACTCCAAGAGGCAGCACAGGAGGTCTCATGCCAGAAGAAGAGGTTCCATGGCTCTCAAAACCAATGCCTGAAGTCTCATACACTTTATACAGCTGCACAAGTGTGAAATGAGGGAACAGCAGGTGATGGTAACCTTGAGGCTCTCAACAGAAAGGTCACGTAAACAGACTCGTGCAGCTACCAGGACACTGCTATCAGAAATGAAGGTAAGCGCAAGAATCCACATTCTTCACTTGGCAGGGGGGAAGATAGTACTTCTTATCAAGAGCTGTTTTCACATTCACTAGAAGGCAAACACTAACAAAATAAACATAAAAACATGTCTGGCAGTCACTGCAACTCCCCAAGAAAATGGGAGGAAGAAAGAGAGAACACATGAAACAACACAGGATCTCTGAACAGCTAAAGCACGAAGTTTCATCTAACACCTCTCAGCACTGTATTTAAAAACAGAAAAGGTATTGGCAATTTGGGCAAAATATCAGCATCAATGGTAGTAAATGAAGAGCAATGAAGCATCCTCATAACAGCAGAGATGCCCTGGAATTTCCAGGAACATTGTTTGATAGTTTTACTGGAGTTATTTCAGAGAACAGGAATGACTTTCCCACTATTTAGGCACTTTGATAGGAAGAGCAAGGCACAATCCCTTTGGGGCCACAAAGCTGTTCCTGTTTTCAAACCAAAGTGACCAGTTACCATCAGGGATTATTTCTTACATGCTTCACTGAAGGACTCAAGTGCCTCCAGCAGATTAAAAAACAAAAACAAGCCTTTTTGCAATGAATTGATACTTCTGCCCCCAGATATTCTGCCTGTCCTGCCAAAAGCATACTTTGGAAAGTTATTTGGTTTTCCTACACTGGCTGAAAACGCGGTTAAAACACAATCAGCTCTTTCAGTAATTTGTTCTCTGCACACCTTCATTCATCTGTAACACTGTGAAAGGAGCTAGAGGGGAAGTACCTGACAACCAAAACCCACCTCAGTTTCCTCCAAACCTACACAGAAGTAGCCACGCTATACCTTCTTACCTTGAAGAGGTCTCATTGAGATCTACACCCAGTGCCCTGCCTTCTCCTGGAATCAGGGCTGCAGGTACCTTGCTTTGAGGAGGAGAGCCTGGCAACAGTCCTGCAAAGCTCCAGCAGCCACCACCCAGATCAGCCTCTACTGAGACATGCCAGCACTGTGAGCAATGGAAAATCAGAGGTCTTCTAATGAAACTTCATTTCATTTTGCAAACTTGAGATCTCTCTGCTACAAATTTTCACTGTCACAACACCACTGGTGAAGGAAACCCAGCTTATTCTGAAATAGGTTTAGCACCCAGCCCAGGAACCAAGAAACACAGGTTAGCAGCTTCCAGATATCTCTGCATTTTAACTAAAAAGCATCAAAACCTCACTGGAGACACGAGCAAGAAGCTGTGGGATAACGGCAGAGATCTGTTTATGCCACCTGCAGGGGCTTCACTGTATTTCAGGGAATAGGGTTAAGGAAACCACAATGCTGTTAACACAAACCTGTGCTGCAACTGAAGCTCTGGGCTTCATCCAGCAGCACTGAGCACCAATGAATGCTGAAAGCATCCCACCACAAGGGCAACCTCCACCATGTAACACGAGCCTGAGACATTTCTGATGGGGAACTTCCCCCAGGAATTTCCTGAGATGAACTAGCTGGCATTTGCGCTCCAGTGGAGATACACCTTATGCTGTTACTACAGGTGAAGCTGAAGTTGTCACATTAAGCCACCACTTTGATTACAAGGTTTCTAACCCCACTGCTCAACCAAGCAGCTCTTGGGAACTGCTGCTTAGGGAATAACGTGAGGAAATGAAGAGCAGTCTTTTGCTCCTAAAATAAAATACAAGGAAGAACCAACCACAATGAGACCAAGCTCATTTAAGAGAACATAAGTCACAAAAGCTGCATTCAAAGACGGGTAAATTTAGCTTATTTCAAAACAAGGAGTGCCTCCATCGGGTATGCTGCCAATCTTAGTAAAGTACACTTAAACACAATTAAAAAACAAGGCTAAATGGGGACTTCCAGGTCTCAAATCAGTACCTAAACAACAAAAATGTTTTAAAACAACAGTAATGTGTCAGAGCTCTCTGTTCCTAAACAAATCCCATTCTTTCACTGAGCTACTCAAAACAAAGCAATAGCTTTTAAGGAAGTTATTTCAAGCTAAAACCAAGCTTTAAAGGATGTTTTCATAGGGAACTAAGTGGCAATTAAAAAGGAATAGTGGTTTTAAGTTTCTTTGACTATTTAGGATCATTCAAAACTTGGAAAATAACATACCAGACACTACTAATCCATGCAACAGGTTTGAATACAGTTTTTCTCTCTAAAGACATTCCGTAGGCAATAAAAACCTGTTTTTTCCTCTTCAATTCCATTTATTGAGCCCCACAGACTAGGTCACCTAAAAGTATTAAAAAATACATTACAGGAGTGAATAAGACAGACCAAAAAAGGGCATTATTAGAGATGTAGACTGTTCCAGTAGTGATTGTATCAAGGTGCATTATGTCAGTAGGTTAGCTGAAAAAGAGTGCTAAAGAGGCACAAAGTGTTAATGAAATACTGGGAAAGACAGTAATTAACTTCTACATGATTGACATAATCCTTCTAATACAAAGGGGCTGTAATGTTTTCAGATGAAGTTTGGTCTGTAGTGCATGCAGGAGAACTACTTACTCCCTATGAACCTCACTCCGTACTTGAGTTTTCCTAGATATCTACTGCAAATTTCTGTAGTGGAGATGAAGAAACAAGGACAACAGCCCAGTTTGGAGGAAATACCTAGCTGTGCTTTTCACTGTTTTAAGAATGAAGCCACAACAGTGATCTGGAGGCTACACCAAGTTACCTCATCACAGGCTCCCAATAATGTTCTCTACCTTCTATTTTTAAATGCAATTGACTTCAGACAGTTCTTTTGTGAAGTCACAAAGACTGCCTGATTTAGGCTTTTCTTGGGAAAAACACCTGCTTGTTCTCATATTTCCCAAATAAGTAGGGGAGAGGGCTCATCTACACTATATGGGGTCAAGATAAGTTGTTCAGCAACTACACTATACCCACAGAACATTTTGCTCCATACAACAAATCATTCCAACCTTTGGAAGTTAATTCTAGCTGATATAAGGATTCAAAAATGTCCAACCCACAATCAAGTACTGCTATTTCATCAACCAGAATCACTCACCACACATCCAGGCCCTCAAACAATTAATTCCATTCACATTTTGTTTCACAAAATAAATAATTACATATCTCAGAAAGCACCCTCTGTGCTCTTTCCCTTTGTTCTAGGGAAGCTTCTGCACTAATGGGTCTTCATAGCAATGGCTCAGGACCAGTGACTAGCATGTAGATGTTGCAGAGTCACAATGAAATGTCATTTTGAATGCCAATGAAAGACACCTTGTTTTAGCCATGAATATGGAAATCCTTAATTTCCATGTCAGGAGAAAAATTCAAAGGGCATAATCCCCATATTCTTTCATGCTACAACAGAACACAGTCTACACACAAGGTTATACCTGTAAGCACTTTAAAGATGTTGGTGGCATCTCTGCCAACTGCACAAACTGCACTGCAGACTCATACAGACTCTGGAATACAGCTTTCAAGGCTGATGTCTGACATCTCACCTTTTCAAAGCCAGTGACCAGCTTTAATTGCAGACACCACTGTCCAGCTGACAGCACAGTTCCACCCACATTAACATTTCTCAGACTGTCTGGGTTGCTCTGAGCAGTGTTTTAAACAAGCACCATGTACACACCAATAGCTCAAGGGGTTTGCACTCCAGCAGAGGCAGCTGCCTCCAGTAACTCCAACCTGTCTCTGGCTAAGCATCTTCCTGTGCTAACAGCAGGTACCAACTCCTGAGATAGCCAGTGTAGACACAGGCTTTCCAAGCACAGAAATCCAGGAAAGGGATGATGCTATCTCTTCTAGGCAGGATGGAGCAGACTCTGGGATCCTATTGTTTGAAACAGTCTGGAATAATGGACACCACACATCTTTCTCAAGAGTGTAAACAAAGTCCCCTCTCCCTCCCTTTCTCCAGGAACTAGACACAAAGTGCTAAAACTGCAAAATTCTGAAGCCAAGTTTCACACGCTGCTCCACCAGCAAGTCTTATCCAAGCTGTTGAAGACTAGCTGCTCATCAATGTATTTTGGTGCCCAGATGGATATCTGTTTAACAGTCTAGCAACTGGGCCCCCTTAGTTTTCACATTTTCTGATGCCTTTTCACAGAACACAGGCCCACATTTCAGCATTAAAAGAGTTCTCCTCGACAGCGCATACAGCTGAGCTTCTTTCCTTGAAAACACATTTATATCCACATAATTTTACAGTTATAGTAGAACTCTTAAGCAAAAGTATAACTGTATGACCAACAACAAACAACCAATAGGTTTTCTAGGCATAGTTACAAGATGGCAATACCATTTCTATTTGGATTCAGAGTGTATTTATTACACTTGAATCCCAAGAGGTGCTGTTTTTATTATGTGTAGGCATCAGGGATTCTCAGCCAACACTGTGCATGGTGCAAATAAGGCAGAGCCCCATTTGATATTGTGATAGCATCTAGCTCTTGTCCTTGGGCCACACCTTTCAGCAACTGGGATCATTTCCCATCAGCATTTCCCCATTGCATCTTTGTGGTTTGCAACTTTGCACCTTGAGGCTTGGTTCCTTTCCTATCTGAGTAATCAGACAGTTCTAGGACTGTCTACAGCCAAGATGATCTGACTTGAGCATTCTCTGGGACCCAAATTACCTCATACAGAAGCTTCAAACATTTGCTGGGGACTCAGCTGATGGCAGTGAAATAATACCTCAAAGGAGCAAAGTGACACTTCCTTACTCTCAAGACAATTCCTACTGCACTAAAAGAAGCATTGAGTCTCTATACCACATTCTCTTGTGTACTCCTAGTATTCACTGGAGTGAAATTCTTCAAACAGCAAGTTATGTGCTTGGCACACGGCAGCCATACATATAGAGCAGACAGCTTTCTAAGGACCAGAAGGTATGCCAACACCCTGCACTTGCCATTCCTGGAACAGCCACTGAGCTGTTACTGAGAAATCTGAAGCTGAAATGTTGAACCACAGATCTTAACTTTAAACCAAGAGTTGCTGAAAACATCATTGGTGATTTAAAAAAGGACAAGAGCAGGCCCCTCTAAAACTCTGTCTCCTTTAAGTAAGAAGAGACTCAAGTCAGTTAATTCAGATTAATTTTACAATGTGACATTTGTTTCCTCATTGCTCACTTGGGGACCAGAAGAAAGCTGAATTCCACTTCTGAAAGTGCAAATTCACTCCTTGGCTGGTTGGTTTTTCACTTGCAAACAAGGGATCAACACTGAATTTTAACACTGATCACCACCTTGCTCTAAGTGTGATGGAGCAAACAAAAATGATTGCAGAAGGCAGCAAAACCTTCATGGGAAGCATTAACTTCTGTCTACACAGATATTGTGGAAACTGTCACCAGAACTGTGTGATATTTGTCAAGTGCCTAGTATGGCAGCCATGTATAAAGGTGTTCTGAGTGCACTAACCTCCTTGAACAGAGAACATGAGCTGCCCTACTGAGCAATGCACCACCCACCATTCACGGGACCTGGCCTCCAGGGCTCTGCTGGGAACAGGTGGCAAACTGCCACCGGGCAAGCTGCCAGGGAGAGCCTTCAGGTGCTGTGCCAACCAGGGCATGCTGTTTCACCCAGCTGTTATTCTAGCTTGGACATCCACCCAAGGAACTCTGACTTCCCAGGCGACTCCTAGGAGCAGCCAGAACTAATGAAACCATCTCCTCTGCCCCCACCAAGCTGGAAGTGTGCTCTGGAAGAAGCCTGCTAACATGAGCAGTGAAAATTAAGTGTTATCACATCATCAGACTGTTCCTACAGCACAGTAAGATCACTGAGCTTCAGCAGTTCTCCAGCCTTAACAGACCCTAGATTTCCTGATTAGCAACAAGAATCTTCCATCTATTGCCATTTTTACCCCACACTTCAGTTGCAATAAGAGACTATTTCCTCAAGACACCAGTGGAAAAGATCTGTTAGTGGACTTTGTTCTAAAGGTGATCCAGATAGCAGAGCAGACATTAATCCTGGCAACCTGAATAGTAAGACACTTAAAAACATCTATGGTGATCTTCTCAATTTTGCAAATTACACCTAGTTTTCTTCTAACATCATCAATTTTCAGAAAATGCCAAGAGAATTCTCAAAAACGTATTTGCCTTTTGCTTTTGTCTAAATGGTTAAGGCAGTACTAATTATTCATCTTTGATAGTTATCATAAGTGTTGCAATTTACATCAAAACTTGCATACACATATATCTGTAAATACAATCCTACCCACCAGGCACAGCACAGACTCCAGCCAAGTGGCATAAAAAATACCTGGTTCTCTAAAATGACTTAAAAAACCTGGTATGGTTGCTACTCAAAATAACAACACATGAGCTTACCAAGATTTTATCAGCATATTTGGGAAAAAGAATACTGAAACATAATTAGTATTTCCTCCAGCTGTCACCTGTGTGAGTGATGCTATTTTTACTGCTACAAGCTGAAAGGTCCTTTAAATACTGCAAAAGTAACACAAGTCATGCTCACGTTCTCTCTCTTTTAAGGATTAAAAAAAAGTTTACTGTTCACCAAACTGTGGCTGTAATTCTTTGCAATACACTCCAATTGACTGTAAAATTTGAACAGCATTTAACATTAATTTTACTGAGCATCATACATCCATGCTTCAGGATTCAGAATGCATCTAATTTTTTTTCCTGTGTGTTTGAAAACCATAAATCTAGGCATTAGCTTTGCATCTTCTGCCAAGATTTAAATCTTAATTCCCTCATGACTGTGCATTTAATCATATGAAGGCATTATTTTGCTAGACATACTCAGTCCTGAAAGCAAAATCAAGTCCTACAGTGCAGCTGAAATTCCAACTAGTTACAGCACAACACATTTCCTCGCTATTATCTAAGTTTGACTTAGTTCTTCAAGCCCACCAAAGCTTTGCTCACCCTTCCTCAGGAAAAAGAAAGTTGATCAGTGTCACCTAATGTGAAGAGAGAAGTTTGCAGAGAATCCATCCCCAGAAGCCTGCTAAACACAGGTCGTTATTGAGATACAAAAAGTTACAAGCACCGATGTAGCCCCTACTGGTCTAAGCATAAATACTATGCTCAGACTTCACGAGATTACCAACATCCAGAAACTGCATACTTTAAAGGAATTTCTATGGTTTTCTGCCTGTTGAAACAAGAAATCTTTAGAGAGCCTACTCCTACTCAAACATAATGTAAATCAAGAAGTATTTTAAAATCAGCATTTCCTCCTATTCTAAAGCAACAGACCAGATACACATATGAAAATATTGAATTCCTCATATGGTTTTACCACTGAAAAACTACAACTAGAACATGACAAGGGAGATTCACAGCACTCTGCATGAGACGTATTAGGTCAACTTCGAAAGCAGAAGGCAGCAGCACCCCAATGTTTATCAGCCCTTACCTCTTCAGGTTATGTTCTGCAGACAATTAAGAGAAACTCGACAAGACCAGGCTCCATCCCAGCCCACTGCAGTTTTGGAATACCCACACTGGGTCTTTCCTTCCCACCCATAGGAGTGCACATGCTGCCTGCCTGCTCCACGCCACACAGCCCAGCCACCTGACACAGCAGTGGCTGTGCTTTCTGAAGTTACCCACTATCAGCCTAGATAAGCTGCAGGCAGTGGAAAACCTGCCACAGATGAGGCAAAACATCCAAGCAAAGACAACTGAGCTGCAAACAGAAACCAAGAAGCTGAACTTGCTGCTGTTCCCCTCTAAGTCAGGTGCAAAGGAAACTTTACACGGAGACCATGCCTCACACCACACTGCTAGTGAAATTACAGCACACTCAGGGCACCTCCTCTTTGCTGACACCGTGCTTGCTCAGCCCCACTGGTGTTAGCAGTAATGGAAAGCATAAAACAGAAATGCACACACCAGAGGCAGCCAATGCTACAGTGCAGAGTGATGGCAGCTGCTGCCACAGCCCTGTGTGGCAGCAGGTGAGGTTTTCAAAGAATTCTCCTGCTCTAAGCAAATTGAAGGTAACAATGGAGGATCCCTGGCATCTGGTTCAGTTCTGTCCTTTTTCATGGCATCAGCAGAGAAGCAGATTTATATACTAAATGTCCTCTGAACACCTGCTTGTAATGAGCATTCCAGGTCCAGGGGTAGACTGAAAGTGCAGACACAGAAGTGACAAAAACCTAAGTTCAAGAAAAGTAAACAAAACCGAGAAACAACATTCTTTTTGTTGTTTTTATGCTCTTTTTCTACCCTCCACTTCTCCAAAGCAGTATGAGGCCCAAGGACACTAAGGTGAACTATAGACATTTGTCACGGCCCTTGTCTCTCCTTCCCCTTCCCAATTATTTTCCTCCTGTCTAATAGCACAGCCCATCCATTTCTCCCCCTCATTAAGCTCAGGTTAACCAAGGACACAATTTCTTGTTAAGCAGATGGTTCATGACATGAGACTTTTGCAGGTTTGTAGCATCAGCACAGACCACATGGAGCTCAGGACTGAGGCAGCGCTGCGCTCACCGCGCCGCTCTGCTCTCTGCAGACCCAGACTGCGACGTGCAAAGCCTTCTGAAATGCTGCTAGCCTTGTGCTCCTGTCAGCAAAGAGGGCAACTGAGGAAAGGTCCCTCTGGCAGATCAAATTCCCTTCATTTGGGAGGACATAGTCCAACCATTGTGTCTGAGAGCTAATGGTATGCACGATAAGAAGACCAAAGCCATCCCTGAAGTCAGACCAGCTGGAGTCCCACTTTGTGCTAAAGCTTCCAGTGGTGGCCAGCCAGGGATGGACCGGAGCAGGAGGATGGCCTTGGGTATCTGCAGCACTGCTCTGCTGAAAACCAGCACTTTGTAGAGGAAATTATAGGAAGGTGATGAAAAACCCTTGTTACTCATCAGCAAGCCCAAGTCCTTCAAGACTAAGAGAACTTGTAAAGTTCAGTGGTCTTTCCTGGGCAATCAGACGAAAAGAGGCACTTGGCAAATGAGCAATCTCTGCTCAGGGACATGAGGAGTCAGTCATTAGCCAGTCATCTGCTTTTCCTAACTCCTGGCTTTATTCTGAGCAAGAGGAAGGGGGAGGTAGAGATGGAGCAGCGTAAATCCCTGATTTCCATGAACCTCCACTGCCCTCCAGGTCACAGAGGCACACACAGCTCCACTGATGCCCTTCCTTGCCCAGACTGCAGTAGTGTGGAAGCAATGGCCACTCTGGGTCACAAGCAGTCCATCAGAAACTCAGCATGACCAGTAAGGGCAGTGCTGCCCAGCCTTCCTCAGAACAAGCCACCTCAAATACTTCCCTCTAAAACTCAAGGGAAAGATGTCTTCTGGATGCATTTTTCTTAACAGGTGCCCCAAAAGATGAATGTCAGGATTTTAAACCTAAGTGCATCCTCCCTTCTGTATTTTATCCTGTGTGGCTAGATTTGGCAGTTTATTTGAAGTAAAAAACTTTTCAAGCCTAGGAATTTGGTGGTTTATTCCACTTCTTTTTCTTAACGCTGCTAGCTAAGTCTTGTAGCTTTAATGCTATCCATCTTGCATTTTTTATTATTAATTAAAAATTGAATCCACCTAGAAGACAGAGGTAAAATACTAACACTTTTTCAAGACAGAATGCATTTTTATATAACCTTGCAACAATTACATAGGCAAATTCCCCTGAAACATTGATCCATTTGAAATCTGACAACGTCTAGTTTCTTCTGAAGCACTGAAGCCCATACTGTTATTTTTATTTACAATGCTGCAGAGTACCAGCACCTCTGAACTTCTGTTAAAAAGGCTGCATTGTCCCAGGAGCAAGGAAAACAAGCTGATGCAACTGAGGAGTAATACTACTTTTGTGACATCTGCTTCCTACCACAAGTCAGAGGACACTCAACAGTATACCTGGATGCAATCAAACCTAAGCTACTACAAAAAACCTGTAAGTTTTGCCAACTTGTAGTTCCCAAACCACAGGCAACTCACATGATCATCCACCTTCACAGAAAAGTGTTTAACTGAATGTCAATACATTCCAGAAAGCAAAAGTATTAGGTACAAAACCTGTAAACCTGGGAAGCCCTGCTACAAGAAGTTAGTATATTTCCACTACGGTTCATGTCAGAGGAAAGCTGGCAAGGATTTAAACTCACCCTTGACTGCTGACTACCCAGACATTACAGCATCATGAGTGCTGGGAAATGTACAGCGAAACTGACTGACTAAAGACTTTTTTTTTTTAATTAGCATTATATATCTCTTTGGGAGGTGCATGTCTTTGATAAAGACATTAGGATTTAAAAAAAATGAGGAAAGAAAAAAAAAGCAAATATGCACTACCAGCACAGGAATTACTGTAAAGCCAGTCATCCTTTTCAGTAACCTGAAAGTAATTGCAACAGATGCTCCAACAACAGAACTGTCCTGGCAGGAAATAATTATAGCATCAAATAGCAATGAAGTCATTACATATCTTGGGGTCTCAGCAGAGAGAGACCAAAACCAGTGGAAGCAAAGTAACTTTTTCTTTTTTTTTTTTTTTTAAGCACTTAAACACAGCCCAGCAGGGAGAAATGAGAAGATCAGAACCAACAGCACGTTCTCCCTCTTAAGAGAAAGTGCAGGTGGAAGACCTGGCAATCCTCTGTTGCTATCCAAAGTATTAAGGTGTCCGTATCAGCACTGTGCAACTCCTACGTTAATATTTTCACTGCTGCTATAGGAAGCACATCCGTAAGAGTAATATCTCCCCGAATCCTTACATTTCCCACAGAGGGTTTATAGAAAAAAAGGGTTTCAAGGAGCAACACGTAATGAACTTTCAACTCTGTCCTCCTCAGGCACGGCAGTATTTTGTTCCATGAGCAGTCGCATCGGCCTGGTTGTGCCGGTGACAAGAATTCCCGCGGGACCGCCCGGTCGGGGGCGAGTGCGGGCAGCCGGACCCGCTCGGTAAGTCACGGAGCCGCTCCGCAGCCTGCAGCCCACGCTCACACCCCCTCCCCGAGGTACTCCTTCATCCCTGTTCCACCAAAGCCTCCAGCAGTCTTTTCCAAGTCACACATAAGGGTAACTCGGCCGCTGAGTTTTTGCTTACTTCTTCTGCTCTTCGTGCTATCCAGCAAAGTAAGAAGTTGCATTTATCCAGAGACTTCCAGATTCATCCTGCAGACAGGCTGTAAGCATCCCCAGCGCAGCTACCCGACTGAGCCCAGGCAGACTGCCCATGCCCCGCAAGGCACACGCACACGCCGGGTCCCAGAAGTTTGGGGCAGACAGGGAGCCCGAAACACACACGGCCACTACATCACCGCCACGCCCGCCGCCCTGCCCGTCCTTCGCCACGGCTTGTCTCCAGCAGCAAGGGCAGCGCGCCGGGCTCCGTCCTGCCACACCGAACCCCCGCCAGCGAGGACCGCGACAAGCCGGCTAAGTCGCGACATGGGACGTACCCCAGCTGGGGCAGCCCGGGAGGGATCACTCACCTGGGGGCAGCTGCAAGTTGGCCGGCAACTGGAGGGTGGCTGCGGGCGGCCCCTTGGGCGCCACTGGCCGCGGGACGCCGGGAGCGGCCCCCCGCACCGCCGGGGTGCCCGCGGGACGCGGCAGGGCGGCGGCGGGGCCGGCGGGCACAGCGGCGGCGGGGCTGCCCCGGTCGGGCGCCGAGCCCGCGGCTGGGGCGCAGGCGGCCGCCTGCTCCGGGTGCCCGCCGGGCATGAGCCTGACGGGGGCCGCCGAGGCGCTCATGGAGGAGGAGGCGGCGAGGGGACCGGGGGCGGCCGCGTCGCGCAGAGCCCCGCGGCGCCCCGCAGCATCGCGGGCGGGGGGCGCTCAGGCGGTGCCCCGGCCGGCGGCTCGCCCGCGGAAACACATGGCAGCGCCGCTCCGCCGGCTCCCGGGCGCCGCGCACGTGGGCCCGGCCGGCCCGGCCTCCCCTGCCGCCGGCGGGAGGGAGGGAGGGAGGGGAGGAGGGAAGAAGGGCGGGCCGATGCCGCCAGCGCGTCCTACTGCGGCGGCGCCCGGCCCGGCCCCGCCGCCCCTTTGAGCCCGCCCGTGTTTATGGAGCCATGCGGACTCCAGCGCCTGTACCCCGCTGAAGTTGGCGGCGGCGGAGACAGTCCGGGCGGCTGGAGGGGACGCGGCCGGAGCCCCGGGATGGGGGTGAGTGTGCGTGGCCACGGCAGAGCTGCGGAGCCTCCTCCCGCCGTGCCAGCCTCCGGCCCGCCTACCTGCGCCAGACCTCCCCCGGC
The DNA here is from genome assembly GCF_027887145.1 of Ammospiza caudacuta. NCBI lineage: Eukaryota > Metazoa > Chordata > Aves > Passeriformes > Passerellidae > Ammospiza > Ammospiza caudacuta. The sequence continues at coordinate 109,056,525 of NC_080593.1, read as the reverse complement.
TGCACCTGGGCTGCAGGTGTCCTTGGGCTTGCATTCAAAACAAGAGCGGCTCCGGCAAGTGTCAGAGTTCGTCCTGTCGTGATGGGAGCTTGCTGACAGGCCGAGACTGCAAAAGGAGCAGGATCTGTAGGATGAAGGGGACAACGCTGTCCCGTTTGACCTTCGTACCCGGGGCTCGACTTGAAAAAAGACGGAGGGAGGATGTGGAACTCAGTCCCCCTTGTAAAGCAAGGGCGTGATCCTGACAGCATACACACGACACAGCTCTAAAAACAAATTTTAAAATACAACGGAAAGTTTTTGCACGTGTGATAGAGAACTCAGCATGACCTTCAGTAATTCTGCTTTGATGTCGTTGTGTATCATAACCAAGTCTAGATTAAATTTCAATTCATTCTGAAGCATGCTGATGGCCATGCTTTATTTTATGCATAAAATTTAAGGGGTATTGCTTATAACTACCCAAACTGAGCACTACATAAGCAATCATAAAATACAGGGACTATTGTATGGCTGATTAAAGTGGTACAAAAAGCTCGAAGTCAAAAAAAATTAGGAGAAAAAATAATAATTAGTCTTGTATTCAACTTCCCTTGCAATGATGTTTTTCAGATAGAAAGGTAGACAAGAAAGGGAAACACTCCTCTTCTTGGCCATTTTGAGTAACAGCTTTGCTTGATTCCACAGCGTTAGTGCTTTAAATTGCTGTCAGCAGCAACAGATACAGAGAAGAGAAATTGCTCACCTTTTGCCATGCCTACTCTATTCCAGAACAAATCAGCCCAAAATCTCAAAGAGGTGGCAGCAGCAATGGTCAGTTTCCAGGTGTCAGAGCAAGTATAAGAAGATGGTGAAAAAGAAGAGGTGGTAACACAAAAGAGGGCATCCTCTCTATCTTTTACAGCTCTGCCAAGTCTGACCAAATTACATAACTTCTTACCCATGTGAAGCTGTTACACACATAAAGTAACAACCAGGGTACAGCGAGTTAACTCCTACATGCCAGAGGATGCACAGAGACCAGGAGAGAGGGGTGCTTCAGTTTCAGCAAAGACCAGCAGTGACTGATGGCAGAAGGAAAAAGGATGCAAAGCAAGGCATCATGTTTATTATTCTTGGACTTCAGGAAGAATGGAGTTAGCTTCTTGCTTAAAGCCAAATTTTTACCTTCTTGCAGCCATTGAACTTTAAAGGGAATCTCTAAAGCCCTCCATGCAGATGCTCAGGAGTGAAAGTGCATCTGAAGGAGGCAAAAAGAACCAGCTAAAGACAACAGAATTGTATGCACCAAAGCTGCAAAGCACAGCGGTGTGTGGAAATGAGAAGTAGAAAATACAGCATAGTGAGAGAAAGAAATACATGAATCAAGGAGCGAAGGAAGCAATATGAAATGCATTACAAGAAAAGGCATACCACAATTACAATAAAGAGGAAAAAAATCCATACCTAGAAGATGTAGAAATATGCATATCTTTAATACAATTAAAAAGTTTAAGTGCCATAAGTATCTTGTCCAAACAAGGCAGAGGCACCCATCATTGTATGAAACTGCACAGGAAATAAAAGGAAGAGTCCTTTTCCCACACTGGAAACATGTTATCATACAGGTCCAGTATGCACTCTTTATTAGCAAAGTTAAGGGAAATACAAAAAGTCATTCAGAACAAAAAGGAACAAAGAATCTGGAACTTGAAAGCTATTTTCATAACTGAAGAGGTTACAGCACATGTAAGGAAGTTACTTTCGTCATTACCTGGAGTTCTGGGGTTTTAAAAAATCTCTATTCTCTTGGGTAAATGCTACCATCAAAAAAACAAAAAAAAAAACCAAAAAAAAACCAAAAAAAAACAAAAAAAAAAAAAAAAAACAATAAAAAAACATACATTAAAAAATTCTGAATTAAATCATCATTCTTGTCTATGCTCTTTTTTACCCCGAGACCTTGGCTGTGGGATACTAAACATGGTAATTGCTTTACAAAGTCAGCTGAAGATGCATCTAAGCATGGAACTGTTCCTTCCAAGAACACCCAGCCTTGGCAAACCGACCTGCTCTACTACTTCCAATAACCCATGAGTGGGCACATCTGACATTCATAAAGAAGTCCCTTCTTTACCTTCCAGGCACAGGAAAGCAGGCACAGGAAAGCATTACAGCAAACAGCAGCTCCGATTTCCTTTCCAGGAGCTATTAGGTTAGATAGTGCCCGTAGTTTGCTCTGCATGACCTGTTTCCAACAGCTGAGACCTTCACAATGCACATTGAATCAGTCTGTGCTGTTTTTAAGTTTCTGGAGGCTTTCAAATAGCATATTTAAAACAGAAACCACCCTCCATAAAGCTACTCGCCCTCCAAAATCTCTGTCCACACAGCCGGCCTTAACTCTTCCAAAGACGGACATTTTTAAGTCCTTAGGTGTTAAGCCAGTTTCACATACAACAATGGTTTCAGCTTCCTATAATCCTATTAAATCTACCTAGTATGCTTCAAGGGTTTTTAATCTGTCCATGATTCTTTTTACAAAAGTTTTATATTCTCTTAGTTAGAAAATCAGGAATAGAATACATGAGCAAAAAGACTAAGTTAGGGGAATCAAAGTTGTACATGTGTATCTATTTACTAATGAAAACAAAGTGAAATTGCAGATAGGTATTTAATATCAGCAGTAAACACACCTGCATTTTGGTTGCAATTTCAGTAGATTTGTTTGTTTGTTTATAGTCAGAGATACAGTCTGCCCTGGTTTTTTGTGTTGACTGATGATCTTTTTATGGAGGTGCCTCTTTCAGATATTCAGGTCACAATGTATATACAGATCTGCGTAAGTCAAAGTCTTTGTTCCATGAGGTACAATACCCTGCAGCTTTAAAACCTTATAAAACATTTAAAAGTACAACCAGAAGGTATAATAAAAGAACTGGGCATACACTTTTATACTTTTACATAACATAAAGCTTGGTTGACTATACTGAGCTACTAACAGCAAGAGAGCTAACAGTGAGGCACATGAAGTCCCAGCAGAGGAATTCCTGCCTGGCTGTGCACCTGCAATGCCAGCTGATTTGAGGAACCCCAAACTACATCACAGAGTCATAGAAACATGTGTTGGAGAAGACCACCAAGACCATCAAGTCCAACCATTACCCTGCACTGCCAAGTCCATCACTAAACCTTGTCCCTCAGTACCACACATACAGATTGTTTCAATATCCCCAAGGATCATAACTTAACCACTTCCCTGGGCAGCCTGTTCAAATGCTCAGCAGCCCTTTCAGTGAAGGAATTTTTCCTAATCTCCAATCTGAGCTTCCCCTGGCACAATCTGAGGCCATTTCCTCTTGTCCCACCACTTGTTCCTTGGGAGAAGAGACCAACTCTCACCTGGCTACAGCCTCCTTTCAGGTAGTTGTAGGGAGCGATAAGGGCATTCCTCAGCCTCCTTTTCTCCCAGCAACTCCCGTAACCATTCCCCAAACAATTTGTGCTCCAGACCTTTCCCCAGCTCCGTTGCCCTTCTCTAGACATGCTCCAGCACCTCCATGTCCTTCTTGCCTTGCGGGGTCCAGAACCGAAAACAAGATTTGAGGTGCAGCCTCACCAGGAGCAAGTACAGGGGGACAATCACTGCCCTGGTCCTGCTGGTCACACTATTCCTGATCCAGGCCAGGGTGCCATTGGCCTTCTTGGCCACCTGGGCACAGCTGGCTCATGTTCTGCTGGAAGTGACCTGCTGGGGTGGGAAGGTCTGGACAGCATGTGCACCTCACAAACTTGGCTCTAAGTAAGAAAGATAGATCAGAAAACTAAGTGAACAAAGGAAGAAAGAAGGGAAGAATGGGCATGAACAATAGCCATGAGGAGCTGAAAATATACAGTAACAGGAAATAGGTACATTAAAAATGCTTCTACAAAAGAGATCCACAAATTAAGCTTAGCCATTGGGCACAAATATATTCTCAACAGAATAGAGAATAAAATCAATTGATCTCAGACTTAATATGGTAAGAATTACAGAACAATACCATGAAATTATTCTGGATACCACTTGCTATCCAGTAAAACTCACTCAAAGAAAAGAGTTTTATCACTGATGCTGCAGTGGTCTACAATAATACAGCATTATGTATTCAAGCATTATGTAAGGTGACATTGCTATTTTATTTATTTATTGATATTGCTCATGAATAATGTACAGTATTGCAACACTTAATAAATGAAACAGAACACAAATAAGATCTTTACTGGATTCATAATACCACTGAGCAGTAATTAGCCTATTTGCAAAAATTACAATAAAAAAGGAGGAAAAAGAAGTTCTGACAATTTTTACATATCCTGTACCACTAATAACCCAGGCCAACCATCAGCTTCTGGAAAACATGTCAGTAATTTTTTGTGGCAAATATATTTGCGAGGGAAAAAAAAATCCTCTTTTTTATACAGCTCAAGCATATTGGAAATAGCACAACTCTAGCTCTATCACATTTCAGGAAAACCACAAAACAGCTCAGACAGAAGAAAGTTCATTCAGCAACTCTGTGCACTGTGGACAGTTAATGCCTCTTAGAGCTTCAAAAACATTATGGTGTCATAATTGTTCTGTGATTTAGATCTTTTTCCCTTCTCCGTTTCTGTAACTTGCATTTCAGTATCTTTTGCATTAAAAATCTGAGTAAAACAAAATGATTAATGCCATGGATTTCCAATTGTGATGCTCCGATGTACTTTTCCTTTATCCTCATAAGTATCACATTGTATAAAACTGTTGCTGGAGTGCTGTGTTAAATTTCCACCTCTCTGTGCTTGCATATTGTCTTAGATTAAGGAGGTGCATGTTTTTTAGCTGAACTGCTGGTCTCCCACTGGGAATTCATAATTTGATTCACCCTTAATGCATAAAGAGCATAAAAGCATAGAAAGCTAATGATTTCTGAACCTGGAACTGCAATCTTGTTTCCTTGTTTTGTTCCGTGGATAATTCAAAGAAATTGGTTTACTTGATCAAAAAGTGCCTGCAAAGAATGCCTGGATTTATCTTTTTTTTCCTTTTGGTCATTAATAAAAATATTGAGGTTTTTTCCTTTCCTCTTCCTTCCTTCACACTGTTCTCATATTTGAAGGGGGAAAGAGGGGTATTTTAAACTTTGAACAAATGTTAAAACTGAAAAATTAGTCTAATTTCAAAAGCATTAATATAAAGCAAAATTGTTTGCCCTATGTAAACATTTGGGAAAATGCATTTACGTATTGCTCCCTCCCCTATTTTTTCTGTGCTGTTTCCAAAACATCCAAGTAACAGTCACTTACTGTACTGTCATACTGGGAGAGAGGAAATGCGTACTGAATTTCAAAGCACGCACTCGTACAATTTGTTATTCAAGCTGAATACCTAGAGACAAGCAACACTCTCTGGTGCTGCATCACCCTCATTGCAAAAAAAAAAAAAAAGATTAAACAAAATATCCTGATGTTTTATTTTGAGCCTGTTAACTCCAGTCTTGTCACTGAACACCACTGACGCTGTCCTCTTCATACCTTCCCATCAGATATTTATAGACATTGACTTTATCTCCCTGAGCCTTCTCTTGTGCAGGCTGAGCAGTCCCAACACTCTCAACCTTTCCTCACAGGAGAGATGCTCCAGTCCTTTTATCACCCTTGGGACCCTTTGCTGGACTCTCTCCAGTAGATCCATGTCTCTCTTGTACTGGGCAGCCCAGAAAGGAATGCAGCACTCCAGGAGAGGCCTCACCAGAGCTGAGCAGAGAGGAAAGTTTGTCTTCCTTTAACCTGCTGGCAATACTTTATAGAGGTAGTATTACAGTAACTATTATGAAAAATGGGAATACTGCATTCTGAGAATATTTTAATGCAAATTTTTTATAGACTATATACCCTGTATCTTCCACTTGTGATGGAAACAGAAACTATTAAGCTACAAAGGGACAACATCGTGTCAGAAACACTGTGGTAAGGATCACTGTTTGATAAAACACTGCTATAATTTTCATCATTTTCAAAGACAATGATAATGACTTATACAACCCACACAAGTAGCATGTTGCCATACACCTTCCTACACTGCTTCCTGCATGAAGTGTTCCCAACAGTGCCTTACACTATTATAAATCAGCAGCAACCATGATAGCTCCCAGCACTATCAATCTACAGAGACACTACAAAAGTCACCTAACATTGTACCTCCAGATGTTAGGGGAGATTTCATACATCAAGTTGAATGCACAGGTGTCACCTGGAATAATTTTTGCGAGAAGATTTTGCATACCATTTATATAATTATTTCCTATAGAGTTATTAATACATACCAGGGATGGCTGGTTTCTCCTTATTATAGGAAGTTCAATGCTTTTTCCACCAGATTTCACAGTGTATCATATAATGAAAACATTAAAACAAGTATCTTTACCAAGTATTTTGCATTTTCATGAAGAAAAGAGGCCCAGGCTTTTCTTGAAGCTTTTAGCATGCACTTCATACTGGATGACTTCTCAGCCAATTTGATGGTGTCCTTTGAGCTCCTGGAGCAGCTCTGGGATACTCCTGTCCCAAAAACTCTTACCCAGCTTTAGCATTGCAATTGCAGATGACAGAAAGGAAGTTGCAAATCTCACCACAACACACATGAACTTAACTGCTCAAACTGATCTTTTAAATGCTCACATACATTTCGCAAAGGGACTCCCTCACAGTCACTGTGCAACATGCAGTGCATAACTTTTCTGTCTGCCAGGTCAAGACTCTGGTTGTCAGACTCTGCTAACATTCCAATACTTCATCGTAGGATATCTAGGAACATAAATACATGAGAGCAGCAGCAGTTCTCAACTATTTTTATGCCACACGTCTTTATTCTCTGGCAACTCCTGTTAGCTAGAACCTCTTCTGATCAACAGCTATGGAAAGCACAAAAACTTCAATCCTTTAACACACTCCTGTGAGCAACAGTTGAAAGAACTCAAATTCTGTCCATAGTAGAAACATCCCAAGTAAGCTGGGATGTAGACTATTTCATTATCTATATTCAGCATTTTAGGAATGCCATGGCTGAATTAGGCAGGGTTTTTTGCAAAAACAGCCAAGAAGCTCAGTTTGAAAGAACTGCAAAGTTTGGTACATAATTCTTTACATCAGAGAAGAAAAAAGGCATTCACAGGGTTTCTCTCAAATGGAATTCCAAACTTTTTCCAGTTTCATTGGCATCTAAATCACTGTCAACTTCCTAGTGAATTGAAGATTGTCCACCTGGTCTAATGTGCAAGACCATGTGGACAATCTTCTAGAGCTGTGTTTTCTTTTCTTACATTATCTAGAGATAATGTAAGAAATATTTGTAGTGGTTCAATGATTACCTTTCCCACCCTGAAGTTTAATAGTAAAAAAATTTCTAATATAATAGCATTAAAAAAACCCCAGTAGCATTTGTTCATTTAGAAGAGATGCAGAAAGTGGGCAGAAGCTTCACCTGGGTTTACTGAAGAGCTGATTATGACCATTTTCACCTGTGCCATGATTTTTCAATAAATGGTATCCCTGGTGGTCCAACTGCCAATACACGTTCACCAGTCCTGAAGACAAGTATCATCCATCAGCATTTTTTTTTAAATTAAAATCAGAATAGCAAGAAAGGTGTTCTGCACTGTTTACAGTGGGGGAAAAATGTATATTCAGAGATGGGAAAAGCAGATGGGACAATGGCTTCCCTGCTTTCTCTCTTTTGGGAATCAGAGAATGTGAACAGTAATCCAATTAACTACACTCTTGAGACAAAAACTAGGGAATAAAAGGCAAGTACAGGCAGGTCCTAGCAGGACAGGGAGCCAAAAAGGTGTGATGGGCACATCAGAGTATAGAACAGTAGAAGACTGCAAAGTTAAACACCATCCCTTGCATTGGTAAGTAACTCTGCTACTCTATGCTTACCTTGGGAAAAATAAAACCACACAAACAAACATGCAATACTTAAGAAGGGAGAAAAGAAGTAATTAGGACTTGTCATTACCTTTTGCCCATAACCTCCAAGTCAAGAGCCAAAATCTCTGAGCAAAAAGGAATTGAGAGAGAGATAATGGTAACAGCAAGAATGGCTACTATCTGGCAAAATATCAAAAAGCAACTTTCCCCACCAAGGTTCTTAAGTAGAGACAATACAAAGCGTGTACTTACTTACCAGTTCTAGCAACTACTTTAAAACATCAATGACATTAAGAGGTTAAAGAAAATTGGCAAAAATATCAAATTGATTAAACTAGCTCTTACAGTATCAACAGAGTAATGAGAAGTACTTATGTAATAAAACTACCCACTTAGAAATAAAGACAAGTCAATAGAGAAGTGATTATCACAATTCAGCCTTGATTTTTTTTATTTCATTGATGGACAAAAGCAGAGAAATTCATAAAATACACAGAACATACATAAAATTAGTGTAAGCCTTTAAAGGATCTTTATGTCCTTCAGTCCTTTGCCTCAAAGCCAATGTAATATTTGATTTTTGTCTTCACCAAGGCACGTACTCTTACAGGTCTGGGGGAGTTTTAATTCTACAGAAAAATTGTTCAAATTTACTCATAACCAAAGAATTACAAAATGTGCTGATGCACTATTTTCCTCTCTCCTCTTCTCCTACTAAGCCTTACCAAAGAGAACTAATTAAAACTGATCAGTGAAGGTGGACATCACTCCTGCTGTGCATTGGGAGACAAATCCAGTGCAGCAGCTTCCAGCTGCCTGAGCTATACCTATGCCCAAACAGAAAGGTGATCAAACACTGGAGCAGGCTCATCTCTACTTCTTCAATGGTCTCTGGCACACATCAGGAACCTGCAGCCAGGGCACAGCTGGTCCATTCTAGAGGCAAGGAGACTGGTTTGAACACAGTCTCGAGGACAAAACCTGGTCTTCAGCAGTTTTGTTCACTAGTGAAGAGACGCCCCATCAGCTCAGGCACTGTAAGAGCTTCCAGAATCCACTAAGCACAAACTCAGCAATGAAATTACTCCACTGGATTATAGTAGTAAATATTTTATGGACTGAGCACAAAGTATGGGCAGCACCAGCTGCTGTCAGGTGTGACTGTTCCTTTAGCCAGAGGACTTCCTCAACCAGCTTCCATACCTCTTCATGATACTCACCATCATCTGACACTTTTAAGCAGAAACCTAAAAGCGTCAAACCTTATCTGCTGAAGTTGCAACCCAGTATGTGATGTATTCTGCTGTGGCTGGAGCCTCAAGAGTCAGTCTATGGTGCTTTAAATCACTATTGTGGCACCAGCAGTCAGGTCTGCATAATCACAATGATAAAGTCCTCACAAAGAGTCCTTCATTAACTAACAACAAATTGTTATTCAAGAAAGATGAAACCACTGCAACTTTTGTTTTTTTAAAGACAAAAACTGCTAAGAGAGCAATGTAGGTGAAAACAAATTTAAAACCTGACACAGAAATAACTTTATTCTGACAAGTAGAATTTTAAGTAAATTTCAGGCCATAACAGTTTTTGTGTTTACAGAAAGTTTACTTGCATAACTAAATATGGGTTTAGCCACTCCAAAAACACATATGAAAAGCACCTTCTTTTCTAGATACCACATATCATGGTTTTGGTATTGTACCACTCCCACCAACCACAGTACCAGGAAATGGGGGTTGCCAGCAGCATAATAATGTGCAAGAAGAGAGGGCTACTGAGGTACATCCTTTTTCTTCTTCATTACAAGATACTGTAGCAAATCCAAAGTACAGTACCACATCACAACTTTCCTGATGGTAAAGCCAGTTGAGTAAGTTCCTTACATCCCAAACTCCTAGTAAATTATTCACTCTCTGGTGTAGTTCTTCATTCTCCCATTCTCCCACAAATGAACCTGCTTGTGAGGCCGGTGAAAACATGCAGTTTCCAAAGGTAAAAGATAATTAATTTTTTAAGTTGGATCATTCTGATGAACTGTTTACTACAAAAAGCTGATCACTTGGACTTTGATCACTTGGACTCCTCTTTTTGGGAGCAGTTCCACATTTAGCATCAGCCAACCTAATAGCCCATTGCTACAAAAGAAGAGGTTCTTTCTCCTGCCTCTCACTGCATATTTTGATTTTCTCCCTATTTTAAGATGAGCAGTTCTACAAATGTTAAATTACTGTTGATCCACCTGTGTGTGGATCAAACTCAAAACTAATTTTTTTTACAAGCTGAATTTTGTTTTCATCCCTTTGAAATCACCCAAAGAAGATAGCACAACCTATCAGGAGGTGAAGCTAAATGGAGATTGCCGCAAAAGACAGCAGTTCTGTTCTTCCCAACCACTTCCACAGACATTCCTGCAGCTTTCCTTGAGCTGGATTTAACAATCACACAGCTTTGTGGCAACTCACAAAAAGAAATCACTTTGCATCAGATCAGTGAGTTTAGCACAGTTATCCTCAGTAGCAGCCTACTTACACAATTGGTTAGGTGTAATATCAAATTCCACCCTTAGTGGGTGGCATAAATGGTCTGGCCCCCAAAAAAGAACATTTACATCTCCTCCCCCAACTTCTTCCTTTACTTCCCCTTTCCCTCTTAGGTATGGGATACATATGGCTGCCCGCTGAATCAATGCAACAAGAAAGTAAAGATTTTTTTTCTGGGAAGTTGATGAGCTGAGTCCACTCACAAAGGCTCCAAAGCAGTATCAGAAAGGGCACCAGGGAGAAGATGACAGTGCTTAGGACAGAGCAGAGGCAGGAGGAAGAAGTGCCACCACCCAGTAGCACACAGTAATGTGAGAGTTAAGCTGATCTAAGTCAGTGCTGTGGCTTTGCTCTTTGAATTGCTTCCTCTTCTCAGTCTGTGGCTCTCACCTGGCCTGGGTGAGACACTGCAATAAACCTTCTCTGGTTTTCCTGGCTTACCTCTCTGCCCTGCAGGGCTTCCAGCCTGCTTTACCACACCTCAGCCAGGCAGCAAGGCCAGCACAGAAGGGACAGTGGGAGAGCACAGCCTGGGGTGGGTAAGACCTTTGCCTTGAGGTGCCAGGTAGCAATGCCCAGTTGGTTTAGGGGTGCCATGGAACTGTACAGGGGGATGATATGTATGCTCTAGGCAGTTCTGCTAACCATCTGCTGAGCTTCCATGCAGTTTTTCCTTCATTCAGTCCTCATCTGAAGAAAAATATTCCTTGTGGAGCCAAATGTTCTAAAGTGTTGGATTATATATGTTTGGAAGAGAAGTCTCTTTTAAGAGATGGACTTGTCAAGAGGCAGCAGCTAGGGAAGGGAAGGAGGAGAGCAGCAGAGATTTAAGCCCAAAGTTGTGTTCCAAGTCTCCAGAAATATTTCCAATATCATCCTCATTTGTTTTGATGAATTTTATCTGTAGATTAGTGTTTCTTGTCCCTTTCAGTCTGCCTATTGCCATTGGAATTAATAAAGAGCAACTTCTGCTAAACAAGTGGCTTGCTCCTAATAACAAGATGCAAACAGACCTAAAAAATTATTTAAAAAAATGTACCATTAATTTTGAAAAATTAAAATTATAAATTATTCCCACTGGCCCCATAAGAATCCCTTGGCCATGTTCAAAACAGTTGTGTAGAAGCCTTCATGTCCTAGTACCAATGTCCCAAACCATAGTGTCCATCTTCACAATATTCTTCATAAATTCATTGTTATTCAATTACCTTCATATATTCAATCTTCATAAATTCAGTTTTAAAGGTCTCCTATGTACCATTTACTTGCAAGGCAACATATTGTGGTACAATAACTGGTAACAATACCTGCAATAACTGGTGTGGTGTGATCAATAACCTACCAATAACTGGTGTGATCAACCAGTGCACATGTTCTGCTCACAGTTCTTTCCTCTTGAAGCTTGGCAACATTTTCATTTTTGTATATGCAACACAGCTGTATCCAGCCCTCAAATTCCATCCTGTTCAGTAAAGATAAAATTTTCTTATCCCAAATATTTATTTATGTTATGCAGAGATGTTGTAATAATAAGTCTTTTCACAAGGACATTGGCAAACAGTTATCTGGAGGCTGTGTCATCCTCCCCAAATTGGAAATAATAATAATAATGTCTGACACCTGTTAAGAAGGAAAAAATTCTAAGGTATGGTAAAGATCACACCAAAAAGTTTTGAAGTTGCAAAAGTTGTGGTTTGCAAATACAGTACAGATAGGTGGCCCCTGGACAAAAGGCTTATAACCAAGTAAAAAAGAAAGGAAATAAGGTGGTTACAGACATGAGAGCCCAGGCAGATAGCAAGTCTGCACAGATCAATGTGGTGAGTAGTATTCTCAGTATATTCACTGTTCATGGGTGCAGTCATGGCTACAATCTTCTAAAAGCTAACTGCTGACAAAGAAGGGTAAAGCTGCCCCACTCTTCTGCCCCAGGATCATCTTCCCTTGCTTTGATATTGGAACTCATGTGCTCTCAATCTGTGAAACTGATCAGGCACTTTTAAAGAAAGGCAATTGGTTTTCTGCCAATTAACTTCCTTAAACATCTCACTACATGATCAGACAAGTAAAAGCGATGGCACAGGAAACAGAGTGGGAACACAAGTGAGTGTAGAGGGGACTGAAGGAAAAATAAGAATTTTGGTAACAGCTTGCTGTGAGGTTTACTTAGCTGTAAGATAATTCCAGACTGGAACTTAAATGCTGTCACTGGTTTCATAAGTATTTTGGTGGGGATGAGTTTTGAAGGCAGATGCACTACAGAGATTTATGAGAAGCTCCTTTTATAGAGAAAGAAAGTAACGTGACAACTGCTGTTTTGAAAATTTCTGAGAAAGACTAATGGAATGAAAGTTAGTCAATATCTCAAGAGCAGATAAGAACTTTGTTCCTTTCTCAGTTGTTTGAAGGTCAGCTGAGCTTCCCCTGATAACACCTTTTTCTTAGAAGATGCAAATAAATAAAAAAGGAAACTGTGCACTGTGTCAGATCTGTCAATGGACTGAAGAAATTAAATTAATGATAGGGTGATAAGCAGTGATAAACAAGGATTTTGAGCTGAACATCTCGAGCATGGTTGAAATACAACATAAGCAACCCCTCCCTTGCTTAGTCACTCTTCCTCAAAGATGCTCTCCTACTAACTCTAACGAACTGATGTAAAAGAGGGTTTACAGAACACACACAGTCTTTCCCTTGCAGAAATGTATCTTCTTATCCAGTACTCAAGAAAGAAAAGCTCTTTTAGTACGTTACATACAGAACTCATCTCTTTTATTACACAATTTTCTTATGATAAATATTCTCCTTTTCGTTTACCTAAGACTAGAGCTTTGGTATATCACAACCAACATCAAACTTTACAATTTCTGTGACTATTTTATATAAAGTATACGCAAGGTAAAATATCACATGCAAAAATGTAGACAATAGTTTATTATTTTAAAAGACATAAGCTGATATTTTGGCCATTTAAGAAGAATAACAGGCTATGATTTCATAATTCTAATATAAAATATTTGCTCTTTTCAAAAGTCCAGACCATAGGTACATACAATCTAGCCATCAATTATACTTGTTTTAGAGCTCATAAAACTTATATCTTAAAATATGCCAGCAAAGAGTTTTTATAGACAGTTTTATGTTACGTGTCAGTCAACTAAAATTTTGTCCTTTGTTCTAGCCTTACAATTCTTTACATTGCTTAGAAAAATTAGGTCTAAACCAATAAATATCAATAAACATAGAAGGTTTAATCTGCTTCTCCTCACCTGATTTGACCACTCTCTTTTTCACTTGGCTCTCCTTGTTATAATTTCTGATTAATTCAAATTTTTTTGTTTCTTTTCTCCAGAGAACAAAGTTATTTCAATTCTTCATTCGTGGGTTATAATTTATTTTCCTTAACTCTATCTAATCAACTTTCCAAGTTGATGATGACCAACTGTTGGGAGGAATTCTGAGAAAGACAAAGAAAAATAAAATCCATGTTTAGTTTTTTCAATAGATATCTAAATATTGAATCGAACAAAAGATAATTATTCCAAACTGAATTATTCTCACTAGCTAAATCAACAGGGTAAAATGATGCATCATAGATGGAGAATCAAAGGCTCACTTGGAATGACTAAGGAAGAATACAGCATTTATGAGTAGCAAAGAGCAAAATGGGGTAATGAATTTATTTGAGCAATAGTACCTTATTCTTTCACAAATATATACACACTAATAGCTAGACTGTGAATGTATTTAGAAAATGACACAAAACTGCATTTTGTCATTACTCCAAGACTAGTAGTATTTAATAATGAAGGTTACAGTCTAGGAAAAAAAACTTTCTTATTCCTATAGACTCAACATAAAAGAGGCATAAGTATTTTTATGGCCCCCATTCCCATCAGCAAGGTTTCTAATTAGTCTTTTAACTTAGAATTTTTCTTACTGATACCAAGAGCAAACTCAACTTGATTTTCAGACTGACTTAATAGTAAGATATATTGTTATTTTACTTGGAAAAGAATATATTGCAATTATGGAATAACACTTTTTAAAAGTATATTTTTGTATGAGAGGCATGCTTTAAAATTTCATGTCGGATAAAAGGAAAAGAAAGCATTGCTACATCCATAAAAGAAATACTAGAAAACAACATAGTTACTATTTTTTCAATGTTTTCTCCTGTTTTCGCAGCAGACCTTCTCTGCCTTGGGACCCTCTTCCTACAGACTGTACTCACACAAAGCATCTTCCTTCTCCTCCTTTTTGCTCCTTCTTGAAAAGAAACACACACGCAAAGATGCAAGGGGTCTGCATGGATGAACATGAGCAAGCAGCTCCTGACAAAACCCAAACATAAAATGCAGCATACCAGAGGTGGAAGCAAGGACAGGCAATCTGGAGGAATAATACAGAAATACTGCCTGAGCAGAGAGGGGTATTTTAATATCTCAGCTTTAGTTAAGTCTTTAGACATTATCTCCCTCAACAGTCTCATAGGCCAGCTGATGTAGTACAAACTAAAGAAGGGTACAATGAGGCGTAACGAACATTGGCCGAACTGTCAGTCTCACAGAGCTGGGATCAGCAGCACAGAGTCCAGCTGGGGCCAGCCAACA
This sequence comes from Ammospiza caudacuta, assembly GCF_027887145.1. Classification (NCBI taxonomy): domain Eukaryota; kingdom Metazoa; phylum Chordata; class Aves; order Passeriformes; family Passerellidae; genus Ammospiza; species Ammospiza caudacuta. Next base: position 109,041,440 of record NC_080593.1, on the reverse strand, counting down.
CTGATACATCTCAGGAGTCACTGCTGGGGCCAGTGCTGCTCAACTTCTTCATTACTGACGTGGCTGACAGCAGGGAACTGGACCCTCAGCAAGTTCACAGATATTCCAAGAGTGAGAGTTGTTGATACACCATTGCTCTTGGATGACCTCAGCAGACTGAAAAAATAGTCAGACATGAACCATATGAAATTCAACAAAGGGGAGAGCAAAGTCCTGTACCTGGGAAGAACCAACCCCATGCACCAGTTCATGCTGAGGGATGTCATTACAGAGCACAACACAGTACAAAGTACCACGACTCCATCAGAAGGGTGAAAGAGAGATTTATTACAGCAACATGTTGCTTTTATACTTTTTCAAGATATTTACATTCACTTAACATGCACATTCACTGCCCATTAGTTATAGGAAAGAAAGAAAGTTCTCAGTGGGTGACCAAGGAGCCACATCATTCCGTGAGCCAGCTAGAGTCTGTATCTCTTTACTTTCTCTCCTCCATCTTGTCTCCATGGTGACAACCTTGGTGTCTTCCTCGGGAGAGATATGGGGCTTTCCTTTATCTTCAGGAGGCCTTTGCTGGCTCACAAGAACAGCACAGAATATCTCTCCTACAGAGGGATGACTGCAAAAAGCACCTGAAAGTCCTGGTGGACAAGGTGGTTGTAAGCCAGCAACATGCCCTCCCCACAGAGGGCAAGAGCATCTTGGACAGCACTGGAAAGAGCACTGCCAGCAGAATTAGGGGGTTCTTCCTTACCTCATGGGATCAGAGTCTCTGAAAGGAAATCACACTCGACATAATTTGCACTTTCTACTTCCCCTCAGGAAGCTGATGGGAATTGTGACAAGGTGGAAGTACTGCCCTCTAGTTGTTCGGTCATCTCCTCTGTCCTTCATGGTCATGAGTCTTCAGAAGGTAGATGCTGGAGATGATGCAGATGTGAGAGTTCCCAGAAGAACAGTAGGGCTCTTCACTGCAAATGTGTTGCCTTTTACCAGATATGCAAGTTCAGTGATCTTCCAGATCATTGCTACCTTTTCTTCAGTATGGCTTGGCAGTGCCTTCTCATGTTTGTCTTTCCTGCTTTGCTTTCAACATTCAAAAACTGAAGTTAGTGAACTGCAGCACTTTGCTTCTGTGCCATAAAATAAAATATTAACCTCTAAGAATACTTGAGGAATTTGCAGCTCTAAGGAGGTTTAGATTAGATGTTCTGCTATTTTTTATTTATAGCATATGTTTCTAGTAGCTGGAGATTCCCTTTTGAAGAATAAAATCAGGACATGGAAAGATTTTCTCACTGCAGATACTGCACTTACTCCCATTAGTGCAAGCTGCTGAACCTGCTGTGAGCTTCTTTATTCTAAATATTTATATTTGCAGACTAAAACGACAGGTAGTAGAATAAAAGTTTAGCATCCCAATGATTTTTTTTCTGGGTTTGTTATTGCCCCTCTGGAATGTGGCAGAGCTGCCAATATCCTTGAAGTGTGCAGTGCTGTTTGAGTACTTCATTTCATACAGGAATATACAGGCTTGCATTTCACATGCTGCTTTTTATTACTATTCCATACAATAGCCAACGCAGAATGGAAATTACAAAATTCTGTGAAAAAAACCCCCAACAATCAGGCAAGAAGCTGGCAGAATAAATTCAAGACAAATTTGTTCTGTTAGCATCATCCCTTTTAGGAAGCAAAAAGCACTATTTACCCTATAAACCACTCTGATATTGTTGTGTATTTTGATAACAAGTTGCTGGGTTTAAAATACACAGAATTTGAACATCAACAATTTACATAGGCAGACCTTGAGGTGCAAGCTTCATTTTGCCACAAGATGGATTAACAGAGACTGGGCATATAGAAAATCCAAAAATGTTATGAGATCACCAAGTTCAGTTAGCAAAGAAATACTAAACCAAAAATGGCATTTTTTCTTCTACCAAACCAAAAAAATGGCATTTTCTTTTTCATCTACCAGAAGACCCTTTTTCCTTGGGATCTGCTCTGTTATCTGATGGTATTGTTGATGTTACAAAACACCAGTGTAAACACCCTCTTTTTTTTAATAAATTTTAAGATGAAAAAGGGGTCTGAAAAAGAGACTCAAATTCACCACTATCCTATTACCAGTAGATCCTGAGTTATCCTTATTATAAAGTGGGTAGGTTGCTATCAGTTGGAGTGAGGTCACAAAATTAGGTGCTTTCACCAAAAATTATGTATGTTAAAAGCTTTGTCTAAGAAACACCTGGCTCACAGGAAGAATCTTTAACTTTCTTATCAAGACCTGTAGTAATGAAGGTTTTTAAGCAAGTGGTACTACCATAAAATTCTTTGCTGTGCCTTTGTTGCATATATAGTTTCATAAATACTACATTTAATTTTTAAAAAAATTTAAATATACATTTGAAAATGTTAATGAATCAGTATTTTCCTTCTTGTGGATGGAAATGTCCATGACTCTGTGGAAATTTAGATAATACAAGTGCAGAAAAAAACTTGTTACTGAGAAATATGAGTTGGAAACATAGGAAAAAGTCTTTCAGAAAAGGACTGATCCTCCTCTGTCCGAATTCTTCTTTCTTCAAAAAGTATGACATACTCAAATACTCACCGACAAAAGTTGGAATAGAGGTGGAAGTAAGATCTCATTGAAACATATTTGCATTTGAAATTCTTGATGATGACTGAGATTTACGCATCTAAATTACAATTAAATAATGTTAAGGTTGTGAGTAACTCACAAGAGCAAAGAAATGTGCAATTAAAGGGAAAATATACCATATGTCCTTTGATATCCAGGCATATTGCAGTGCATTAAGGAAGTCATAAAAGAGACACCCTGTTGTGGTTATGTGTTCTGAGACATGTGGCACATTTCCATTGTAGCTATCTATTTCCCTGCTTGTATGCATCTGTGCCATTATTTAAATGTTGATTTTGAATGTGGAGTTCCCTTTGCATGGTTAAAAAAAAAAAACAAGTTTCAGACTGGCTTTTTTCAATGTTTGTTTAGATTTGTTGCTATTTATGAATGTGGAAGTCCAAAATGTTAAACACATGAATGAAAAAACGTCACAAATGGCAAAAAAAAAAAAAAAAAAAATTAATCTCCAGAGAAAATGAGGCAAAGGAGATAGTTTTAACAGCTGTGAATGAATGATCTTATATCTTCCCTCTAGAAACTGACAGAGTTGCATTTCAAACACTGCTCTCCTGTATTTTGCATGGAAATAGGAATGAACTAAAATAATTCACATATTTAGTTTGGACCATTTGTGGAAATAAAATGGGAAATTACTCCTTTCATTTTAAGGTTCCTCACCTGTGGCATCCCACAAGCTTTTTTTTTTTTTTTCCCCTCAAAAGCCAGCCTGCAAGTGTGGAAGAGCAAAATGGAACATTCAGATCCCAGGGGCAGTGTTTATGTGGCTGGCATCTAACCCACATTGTCTCAAACACTGCGATCACCAAAACACCCCAGTGCAAAATCCTTTATACACAGGAGTTGGGTAACCAGAGCATGGCATCTGGATGTCACACTTGTGGAAAAAGAAAAACATTTTGTGGCATTCCCAGTTTCAGTGTATTTCATGGGAACATGTTTGCTGTGCCTGTAGCCTTGGGACACCTTCAGACACCTCACCAGTTCTCCAGGGACAAGTATATGCTAAAAAAAACCCCAGTCTTCATAATTCTGTTACTAACTGGATGGGAGATGGCTGGTTCTGATTACACTGATTTAGGCCATGGCATTCTTCACTGGTAGGGTTCTTTGCTGCTGTTTGTAGTAACTACAAAAGTACCAATTTGAGCACACAGGTACTACAACAGTTACTCTCTGAGCTCACTCCAAGACCATGTAATAATAATCATAGATCACCATGAAGCTCAATTCAAGACCATATAATAATAACCATAGATCACCATGAAGCATATCAACCTTAGAAATATACGGTTTCTTCAAATTTTCTTTTTTTATTTTTGGTTTCCTACAAGTATTATAGTAGTGATGATGATGATGGTGAAGTGTGTAGCAAACAGAAAAAATGGACGAAAATAGTCCAAAAAATGGAGCACAGTCATGAGTGAAATGGTAAGAAACACAAAGTAATGGACACACTGGCGTTGCTCCATCTTAGCATAACCTACAGAGCGAGCACTGAGAAGAGTGCTTTCCTGGAGAAAAGCAATCCAGATTAGCATCACATCAACTCTGGATCCTGTATAATCTGAAAAGAAAGGGCAGAAGTGTCATTCTGGTAACATTCAGAGCATCAGGCCCAGGTGGCGACCCCTTGGGGAGTGGGATGCTGTAGGAATGCAACAACAGCTTGGAGCCAGCGAGCTCGGGAACTGGCTGCAGGAAGAGCCAGGGCCTTCCACCAGCACTGCTGAGAAACAGAGCAAGCAAGGAAGGATTGAGATTCACGTCTTGTGGCTGTGGTACCCTGTCGGTGTCCTGCCAGCCACGGAAGCACACACACCTCGGCCAGCTGCAAGAGCAGCCCCCAGTTGGCCAAAGGCAAGGAATTCTGTACCCACAGCCTGTAGCGTGGCACTGGAATGCACACAGGCTGAGCAAGGGATGTGGCCAGGAAAAAGAAGGCTTAAAATGCTTTGGCTAATGCTAATGCTTTTTCAATGTCTCTGTACCAACTGCCCGTTGCAACTCTTCATTCTTCCAAAAACTGTCTTAGACTGTCTTAAACTTCAGCGACACCGAGATTCCCTCCAGTGGCTGCATTGAAACAAATCAAGGCTGGTTTCAGGGCTTCAGCGTTTGTAATTTTATGTTTAATGTTGCAGCCGAGCTTCTTCTTGCTCTGTTTCACTCTCAGGGCAGGGAACCTGCAGCCGCCCAACTCATCGGGGAAAGCCGTCCCAAGCCCCTGAGCAGCCTGTTCAGTGCTCTGCCACCTTCCATGTAAAAAAACCTCCCTCACGTCGAAGTGGAAACTTCTTGTGTTCTAGTTTATGGCCATTGCTCCTTGTCCTGTCGCTCGGCACCACTCTCTTGGCCCTCTCCTCTGTGTACATGCATTAATGAATCATCTATTCTGTAGACTAACAGGGTCAGTTCCCGCAGTCTCTCCTCAGGAGAGATGCTCCAGACCAGGTCCCCTCCAACTCCGAGCGCCTCCCATCAGCGCCTCGCATCAGCACCTCCCGTCCCGTCCCGTCCCACTCTGCCCCGCCCCGGGCTGCCGCCAGAGCGGGCTCCCCGGGTGCAACCAACTGCGGCGCTGGGCAGAGGGGGGAGTAGAGACTGCCGCCCAGCACAGCCCGAGCGTGTCCCCTGCAACGTGCGCGCCACAGCACCGTCACTCCCCCTCCCAGCCGACCGTACCACTTCCCTGCTATGAGGCTCGTCGGGCAGGAACGTACCAAGGCGGCGGAGGGAAAGGGATAAACAAGAAAGGCGCGTGACAAGGCTGTCTGGGGGCGATCACTTTCGAAGCGGCTCAGGGTCGGCTCTCGGTCCAGGTGTTCTGGCCGGGCCGTACGGAGCGGCCACGGTCTTATCGAGACGCCCCCTCACCAGGGGGAAAAGCAGGGAGGAGCCGCCGGTCCTCCTTAACCCCTTCCCCCGGCAGGATGGGGATGGGCCGTCCCACCGGGCGCGCGCCCCCGCCCCCCCGCGCGCCGCGTTCTTCCCGGATCGCCGCCGCTGCTTGGTCCGCGGGGCGCGCGCGCGAACGGGCGGGAGCGGACGCGGAGGCTCCCGGCACCCGCCAGACATGTCGGTGGCGTTTGCGGCCCCGAGGCAGCGGGGCAAGGGCGAGATCACGCCGGCCGCCATCCAGAAGGTGAGGAGGGCGCGGAGGGCCCGGCCCGGGCGGCCCCGGCCCGGGCGGCCCCGGGGGCTGCAGCTGCCGCTTCCTGCCGCGCGGGGAACGGGGGCGGCGGCGGCTGAGGCCCGGAGCGCCGAGGCCCCGGCGGGGAAGGGAGGCGGCCGGGCCGCACTCGCTGTGCCCGGGGCTCGGCCCCGGCGCGGCGCTGCCCCTCTCCCTGCGCTGGGACACTTGTTGGAGGGTCCCGGGGCCGGCGGGAGACGCCGGGCGGAGGCGGGCGATGTCCCCGGCCCCTCCAGCCCTCACTTTCTTCTTCCACTCGGGCTGCCCCGACCGCCCCCGCGGGCGTGAATTAAGCCGAGAGGACTCGGCCTGAAAGTGGAGGAGTGGAGTAAGTCCTTCCTGCGGGGGGCTCTGACAGCGGGACCGCGGCCCGGGTGTTCCGGACCCTCTGCCTGACTCCGGGCGCTGCGGGGTGGGAAGCGGCTCCAGTTCCCAAACTTGGTAGACCTGGTAGTTAAGGCTGCCTCCCAGTAAGCCTTAGGTGTGATTGAAGAAGGATATCGCGTTCGGAGCCAATGACAGCGCCTCCGGACGACTCCGCCTAAGCTTGTGTGGGAGGGAGCAAGTTCACTCGCTAAAGCGATCAAAGAAAAGCACGTACAAGATTAATAATAATGCACAGCAGCAACAGAGGAGCATGTTCAAGTTCACTGGTAACTGTGTGGTATTTAGGAACTTAAGACTCGTACCATCATTTGTGTGGGTGGCCGTGGATCAAACAGATTTCAGATTGGTACCAGCTCCTTATGTGGAGAGGTCCTTTAGGTCAATAAAGCAAGCCTCTGATTTAGTAAAGAATTGGAACCTCTACAAAGCAGGTGTTGCAGCAATGCGGAGCTCAAAGAAGACCCTAGAGTTGTAATGGGAACCTCCAGGGTACTGTAGGAGAAGTCAGTGCTTGGGAACTGTAGATGAAAAATACATATCCACTGGGTATGTAGTAGTCAGTAGAGACTTCAGCATGCTGAGGTGCCCATGGAGAATACAGACGATAAAGTTCTCCTGGGTCTGTAGTCACACCATTAGTTCGATGGTGGTGTGCTGGCAGAACCTCAGTGTTAAAGTTGAAGAATTTTTGTAATGTACCTGAGTTGTCAGAAGCCCTGAAGGTATTTTCATCCAGCTGGAAACTAAATTCTTTCAGTGGTCGGTGTTTATAACCATCCCAATTTTCTATCAGCAAACACTCAGTTAAACTTGTGAAAAGCAGTTGTCTGCAGCCCCACCTAGGATACAGTTATATTCCTTCTTGTTCCCTTTCCTCTTAGCCCTAGCATTCCTGCCCCCTTCAGTCCTTTCCTCCCCAAGAGGTCTGGCTCACATGGCTGTAATGAAGAATGCAACCATCTAATGGGCAGTTTCAAGGTGTACTTGTCTGCCAAGCCTTAAGAATCTGCTGCTTCCCTCAGGACTGTGGGAGGTATTCTGGGGAGAGGCTCGATTCACAGCTTCCTTTGCAGGTGCTCTGTTAGACTTTGGTATCAAAGGTATTATCTCCTTTTTCCCTTTTTTCTGATGAAAATGGCCACTGTGTTTGTCATAAAACTTGAACTTAGTTCGTGTGCTATGTGTCAGTGTAGCAGTGGGTTTGTCGTCCTCTTCAGAGAGGTAGCTTTGCAGTTGTAGCTTTGCCTGTTTTCTGAGGCTCACATAGTAGCTGAAAATACTGCAGTTATGTCTGTGTTTAGTGCTTAATGCATGTGTTTCCAGATCCAGCAGTTTCAGGCAAAATACTTGCACTGGTATTTTTGTAGTCCATTCTGGTGAATTACTGTTTAAAGTTTAAGAAAACTTGGCTGACTGGCTCGTTCTTACTGGATAGAAGTTCTGACTGAACTGCATAAAGTTTCTGACTCCATACTCTTTTCATAGTAGAGATGGATTAAGTACAGAAAAAAATGTCACTACTTTTTTTTTCTTTTTCCCTCCCTGTATTGTTAATTTGTTAATGAAATAAAGACTGTGGAATTATGTTGTGCTTTCCTTGTGGAAGGATGAGTCCAGTCATGGCTGGTTTCAACCATGTTTGGAAGAAGGAGAGAATCTGTGGGATATTTTAAGATTCTGCTTGTTTTGTGAAATTCAGCAGCTGGATAAAGGGATGTAAACCAGCTTTCCAGTGAGAGAAAGCAAAGGAGTAAATTGATGCAAAATTTTGCATTTGGCAGTAAATTTTCCATTTCTGTAAGTTCACTTGGATAACTTGGCTGAAGGCTCAGGTTAGCCATGGTTCTGCTGAATCTTGCCTGATCAGAGTGCAGAGCATGAGCTGCATGCTCACAAGATGAGTGTGTGAGGGCCACGTGCACTTCAGGATATCAGGTTGTGTGGTTTTTCCCTGTTTACAGAGCTTGGAACACTAACTTCATGAACTTTTTGTAGAAAGTTTGAAATTGGCCATTGCCCATGAGTTTTAGGACTACTCTTTTTTGGTGAGAAAATTAATTGTCAGGTGTTCATTTTCATGGACACTGCTAAAGTATGATAGATTTATTGTGTGCATTTGTCCTGATTCTGGCCACCACAGGATTAATTCCTGCACTAGCCAGGAAGGCTCATGGTGTGGACCCAGAGGTTATTCTGCAGCACCTCACTCCATTTTCCAGGCATGGGGAAGGGGATCACATATTGTGATGCTCTCAGGTATTGTTGGGGGCTCTGTGTGATGAGCACTTGCATGTGAATCATTTGCCCTCTTGTACCCTCCATCAGTAGTATTTTTTGCTGTTATTGTTTGCTTCTTATCTCAGTGGTATTTCCAGTACATTTTTACTATTTCAGCTGGTGATCCTTTTGTACCTCCAGTTCTCCCCTCCACCCTACCAGAGGGGAGAAGGTTGCATGATTTGGAGTGTTTCAGTGGGAATATTAAATTGGGCAATACCATTCCTAAACCATAATGTGCCATTATACCAAATATTTATAAAATGCAGCTTAGTTAGAGATTCTTCATGTAAATATTGCCTGGCTTTCCAGTGCATTTGCTTTGAACAAATCTGGTTAGCTCAGTTTTCACCAATAACAATTTCAGTGTCTTTTAAAATTAAGTTTATAAGCAGTTGCAAGCTTTAGAAAGAGGAGGGAAGCTTGGGGCATAGACTTCTAAGTGAATTTCTTGTTAGCAATCAAATGAAGGAATGCAGAAAACTTTTAAAACTTTCTAAGAACTTGGTGCAAGATCAGGACAGGGTGCTTCACAAATGTGGCTGCTGATGGTAGCACTGTGAAACCCTTAAGCCAAAACCTGTAAAACTGATCAGAGGGGGGAAATGGGAGCAAACCAGTGTTCTGCAAATAAGTGGTGAAGTAGAACTTTATGGATAACAACACTTTTGTTGTTTTTTAAAACTAAGAAGAGGAGCATTACTCAAGACTCAAACTTATCTTCAGTTTCTTTCAAAAAAGAACATGGAATTTACTTTGAACTTCTCTTTATTGTTTCAGATGTTGGATGAAAACAACCATCTTATCCAGTGTATAATGGACTATCAGAACAAGGGAAAGACTTCTGAATGCTCTCAGTAAGACCTTAATCTATACCTACTGTGGACTGGGTGAATTTCCACCTAGACCATCATTCTTGATTTGTTTAGCTTACCTTATAGGACAGCTGTGCTATGAAGAAAAGCATTGCTACAGATACTACACTTGAAATTCTTGAGGGGGGTGGATGGGTTTTATTTGCTCTATGAGTATAACTTATGTCACTGAAATATTGCAACTTGCCTACTGCAAGTTGATGTCATGATGATGATGCTCATAAAAATAAGGACTGTCTAACAAAGATCTTTTTCTTCTGTATTGTAATTACATTGTTGGAAAGAAGTAGTTTTGTTTGAAAAATTCTCAAAACCATGTAGGAAAATGCACCTTTCTGCTTCCTGATGGCGTGTTTGAAAACTACCTGCTTTTCATGTGCCCATGAAAAGCACAGGCTTGTTGTAGAAGTTTGGCTTGCTAAAATATTTGTCATAGACTTGCTGTCTAGTGGGGTCTTTGGAGAGTGAGCTGAGAGAACTATAGAAAGAGTGAATTGTTAGGGAGTGTTATTTTCCCATTACTCTTTTCTGGCATGAGGTGATGATGGCACCCATGTAATCAGACAAATATGGACAGATAGGACATCCTACTCCCTTGCCAAGGGAACTGGTTATCTGGGAAAAGGAGTGGGATCATAAACAATAGGTGCTTTTGGTTTTTTAAGGGACTACTTTTGTTTGCAGGCCTGTAGTTGTGTACTTGTAATCTGCTCCAGCTTTCAAGGTTGTTTTTGAGACTGTGGGCCAGATACTGAGAATCAGGACTATGGTTCTCTAGCAGAAAAATTATTCCATAGCAAACTTCCAAAGCTCAGGGTCCTGGTGAAATGTGGTAATGTAAATCTATGATATCTTTAATATGGGGACATAATAAACAGCTCTCTTTCTCTAGTGTTTGTCATGAAATTGCACCAGACACAAAACACACTCCCTGTATGTGTTCTGGTGATTTAGTTTAAGGCAGGAAGTGGAGTAAGTGAGAACAGTGTCACTCAGCTTTAGATTTTTTTCATAGCAAGACAGTAATACAGTTAGGCACAGATATGATGGAGACATTGGGAAAGATTGGATAATAGATAAGTGTGAGGCAAAAGGCTTAAGATTCCTAGTAATGGTACTTTGGTAAGTCTCTTGAGTCTTGTTTTGCATAAGTAGCTTTCTTTACATTTGTGGAATTAAAGTAAATTCTGATGTTACTGTATTTATCAATTAAGATTTGTTTTGCTTTGTTTATTTTGATAGATACCAGCAGATGCTGCATACAAACTTGGTTTACCTAGCCACTATAGCTGACTCCAACCAGAACATGCAGTCTCTACTACCAGCAGTAAGTACAAAATAGTGTAAAAGTAGGGAATATATTTCATTTGGATTCCTGAAGGTAAAAAAAACCCACCCAAACCAAAAACCAAGAAACCAAATGTTTGAGATAATGACCAAACACTTGGCCTCTGATTTACTGTACAGTAAATACTTGATGCTGTCTCTTTATGCTGTATTTGGAGTAATCTCACTGTTTAGGTATTGCTTAAAATCTGACTTGTTTAAATGTAGACTCTTACTGTGAATTAGATATGCAATGCTCAACTATCTGGCCTGCCTCAAATATAGAATTTTTTTCCTTTATTGTTTTTCCCCCTCAGCTGAGAACTAGTGGTATGGTTCTTAGTCAACTCCTACAGCAGTACTCTTTTTCCTCTTACATTAGGGAAAAGTGAGGGAATGGGATTTTTTCCTTTGTCTTTTTATTTTTCACTGGAATATAATCCATTCTCTTGCCCCAGTGGAATGAGGCTGGGTAAATTTTTTGCTGCTTTTCCACCTTCTAGGTGAGTCTCAAATTCTTTGCCTTTCTCCTGTATTGGAAAAACAACTTTGTTTTAAGGTGGATTATGATAATCTAAAAGAAGTAAGGGTCCGAAGGCCCTTGAAACACTGCATCACTTTACATGTCTTGGATATTACTTGCTATCTTTTTTTAGTCTGAATTTTTTCTGAATCTGTATTCCTGAATTCTGTATTTTACAAGATGCCTTGAATTTTTCCCCTTTTCCATTGTTTATGCAGCAGTAAGAAAAGAAACAACAGCATAAAGATAGCTCGCTGTCTGTTTGCTTTTTGTTCTAATCAGAAAGCTTGGGGAGTTCATTGTGAGTAGCACAAGGAAGTTCTTTGTTTTTTGGTAATAAGACTTTTCTTGAATTAATATAGTTTTGATTCATTTCTGCAAAATGAAGCTAAAAAGAATGTCTATAAAACAGCCATTCCTAGATACTAGTTTTCACCAACTGAAATTGAATTACTTTTTCTTTGGTCTCTGGAGAAGTGTTCTCCAATCGTTGCTGCTAGCGAAGCATCCTTTCAAGTTGGTACCTAGAGGACTATAGAAACAGTGCTTTATTATGTCCAACCTGTTGTGCCTGTAGAGGTTTCTCTTTTATAAATCCATGCTTGTAGCTGAGGGGGAGGGAAAGAACCCTTTAAGAGGGCTGTGTGTGTTCCTCAACTAATATGTTTTTGGAGGCTTAATTCATATCCTGGTTCTGATGACAACTGGAAATGAATTTGACCTTCTCCTAGTCCCTGGTGGACAGCCCTGTTGTTAAAGTTGAATGTGATGACATTCTCTGCCTAAAAGAAAATGAAGATAGGGCTGGGAAAGGCTTTTGCAGATCTGGACAGAAGTGTGTTTCTGATATTCAATGACGGGAATATTCCATGGTACTGAGAAAAATAGCATAGTGTGTGTGTGTTTGAGCGGGTAGAGAAAGTCTCTTTTGGACAGATGAGGAAGGGAGTAAAGGTTCTTGGGTTTTCTTTCAAAAATACTAAATGAAATTTAGGTCTTCAGTCTTACCTAAATGTAGATGCTGTGATCTACAATCTTTGAAGAATGTCCCAAAATGTAGCATAATCAGATTGTAGCGTAATGATTTTTGTTAGGGTTTATAGGAAAATATTCTCTATATTCTTTGTATTGCTAGTAAATTTTAGCTAACAGAATTTGGGAATGTGTGAGATATCATGTTATCTTTCTTTTTTCAATGCAAGATGAACTACTTCCGGGCCTTTTCCTCCACTGCTTTCCATGTAGGAGATGATGAGGCTCATGCTGACTTGGAGGTAGTAGGATTCTCTTCACCATGCTTGTGTATCAGCAGTTGATTAGTGTTAAAGGTGTGGATGGCAACAGTAAATACAGACCAGGATACTGTGTGTGTAGACATCTACTATTTTTAATACTGAAAGATATCAATTTTATGTTACTGCTTCTGCAGTTTCTTTCCACAGAAGTTTGGAGACCTTGAGTTTGGATACCTTCTGAAGTTGGGTTGTGTCTCATCTATTTATTTCTGGAAGATTGTTCCCCCCAGCAGACTAAATTATCTTTTTTGCTTAAGTTTTATCCTGGTATTGTTTAATCGGGTAAATAAGCTCTCAAGAAATTTCACAACTTTTAAAGCATTTCATAAAAATTAATAGTTATGTGTTAAAGTGAGGTTGGAAAGACAATGCTTCTCTTCAGATGTCATTCACACTGAAAAAAAAGACATAAGTTACCAGATTCAGTGAAATTTTTAGTATGAGCAAAAATTGCTCAATGCTTTATATTGTTAGGAGAATGCTTGTAGTCAGCTGTTGTGCCCTTTCCCTTGCCTTTCAGAATTCAGTGTTCCAATGAAATGACTGATGTAGTTTCTGAAACTCTGGTATTGCCTTAGAGAAGAAAAAGTGTAGAGATCCAATAGTGCTGTGCAGAGAAATGTTTATATAACTGGGACCTGGAAGTGTGGAAGGGTGAAGCAGGTAAGGCAAGCACTGCAGAGTCTGGGTGAAGGCAGCCAGGAAAACTTTGATAATCCAGTGTCATAACAAGGCTCCTGTGGTCTTGTATGCCTACTAGAGTATCAAATTATTACTTTTGGGTAAGACACCTTCTTTCACATTAAGAGACAAAGTGTGAGGTTCTTGAGTGAACCAGTCTTTTCTCAGCTGTGTGAACAGCAGCATTACTAAGGGAAGGGCTGTTATGTGGGGTCTTCCCAGCTGGATTGGAGCAGTGACAAAGTTCACATGTGAAGTTGATGCAACATTTTGCTGTCTCTCTGAGTTGTGGCAGGTATTTTTGCATCACAGTCAAGAGTCTCTTTACGATCACCTTAGGACATAAGCTAGCTTCCCAGAAAGGGCTTTTGCACCATGAGGAACACAATACTTGCTTTCTTGTGATTTTTCACTGGTGCTGCTTTTGAGGGAGGCCTACAGCAAGATATTGATGTCCTTGAACTGTAGAGAGCAAAGATGCAGTTGAAGTGGTGGTGAGATATTGTGTGTTTGTTTCTAAACACATGACATTTCAATCTGCAGAACAAGCATCCTCCTTGACTTATATTTTTTTTGTTTTCTGAAGTGTATTTAGTGCCCTTAAAAAGTCATTGAAGGCTACTGAATAAAAAAACCCCAGCTTTTCTATTTGGGCATCTTCCCTCTCTTATATGTCTTAGTTTTGCCAAATATTTTTAAGGAAACAATCCATAACTGTCACTTTATTTGGTATGTAGTAGGAAACTTTTCATTTTATAATGGCCACATATTGAGATCTACAGGAATTATTTGGGAACACTGGTGTGTGGGTTTTTATTGTTTTTTTGAGTTTTGTTTTGTGGAGGGTGGTTTTTTTGGTTTTTTTTTTTTTTTTTTTTTGTAGTATAGGCAGTGATTTTTTTCAGTTTTTCTTACATTCTGTCAGCATTCAGAGCATGAGATTTCAGTGTATATTTCAGGGTGTTGAAAATAAGTGCTTCTGATTATTACTCACCTGTGTAACATAGAGCTTTCTTTTATGTTGGAACTGCCAGTTTCTTCCAGTACTAAGTTACAGTCTGTATGTGTAATGACTTCCAAGAAAACTTACTGTGTCCAAGTCACAGAAGAATCTGGATATTGCATTAAATAGTTTTTCTAAATTTGATAGTATTGTAAAGGTTATTAATAAACTTTCTAATTACAAACCAGAAATATATTTTTTCTTGAGCTATTTCTTTCAAAAATTAAGCTTTTTGTAGCACTTGCAAAATCCCTTATTTTGTGCTATTCCCAAACTTGTCACACAGATTAGGGAGGAGTCCATGTCACTTGAGTTAAAAAATACTTCTCTAGAAGATAATGATAGCTTTTTATAAACACCTAATCTCAACAAGCACTGAAATCCTGGTTCTTCCCAAAGCATCTGCTTCAAGAGATAGGATAAAACCCAAACCAAACCACAGCAAAGCAAACTAATACAAACAAATCTCCCAAACCAAAACCAAAGACAACTACTGCCCATACACCAAATAATAAAATACTTCCAAAAATTAACTTGAAGACAGGCTTTCATGAAATGTTAGTAATGATGTTTAATGCTTCTAAGTTGTGGAGCTCTGCAGGCTAAGTAGGAATCTTTAATATATAAGCATGGTTTCACTCAAACAATGAAAACTCTCATATAATTTTACACACTTTATTTTTCAAAGGGGTGATGTTCTATCTGTGGTTTTAGTGTACTTGCAATGTGTTGTAGAAAAAAATGGGAGTCTTAAGAAATGAGTGTGCATTCTGGTTTTTTTTAGTAGCCATTATTTTGAACACAAAAGTTGT
Organism: Ammospiza caudacuta; assembly: GCF_027887145.1. Taxonomy (NCBI): domain Eukaryota; kingdom Metazoa; phylum Chordata; class Aves; order Passeriformes; family Passerellidae; genus Ammospiza; species Ammospiza caudacuta. The sequence continues at coordinate 109,026,397 of NC_080593.1, read as the reverse complement.
CTAAAATATATGGTAATTGAATTACCTTGACTTGGCTCTTCTTGAAAAAAGCAAGCTGGCATCCTGAGAATAAAAATATGGCTCAGTTTTTTTCACACTTTAAAATAAAATTGTGAAGTAAATCTTTTACTACTGATGATGAGAGGAATCCTAAATTAATGAGATTCTTGTCCAGTTGTGCACCAAATGCCTGGTAAAGTTTGATAGCTATGGTGGTGGTGTGGTTTAAGCCCAGCTGGCAGCTAAGTACCATGCAGCTTATCTCCCCTTGCAGTGGGCTGGGCAGGAGAATCGGGAAAAAAAATGAAACCTCTGTGTTGAGATAAGAACAGTTTAATAATTGAAAAAAAAAATACTACAATAATATTATAATTGTAATTAAAAATGAGACAGTAAAACCACAGACCAGTGCCCAGTCTGAGTCTGATGCTCTGTGGTGTCGATTATCCCTTTGGCCAGTTTGAGTCTGCTGTCCTGGCCATGCTCCCTCTTGGCTTCTTGCACACCTTGCTAGCAGAGCCTGGGAAACCAAAAAATCTTTGATTTAAGAGTAAGCACTGCTTAGCAACTAAAACATCAGTGTGTTATCAACATTATTCTACCGAATCCAAAATCCAGCACTGCACCAGCTACTGGGAAGAAAATCAACTCTATCTCAGCAGAAATCAGGACAGGTGGCATAGCAGAAAATCTGTTTGTAGTATGTGGAATATGCTGCATAATTTTGCATTAACCTTTCAGAACACAAGTCCATGCCCAGTTCAAGTTCAACTATTTGTAAACTGAATTAATAGAGAACAGAGGAAAAGGAAGGTTGAATGTTTCCTGTCAAGAGGCGAGGGAGCTATTAGTGATTCCTGGAGCTTGGATTTTGAAGAATAATTGCTCTGATTAAATGTTAAACAGTTTTGAAAAAAAACATAATTTCTTAAGATGTTACAAAAGAGAAGAAGGCGGCTGTGTTGGCACAACTGAAAGGGGACTTGGAAATGAAGAGTCACTGGTGGGAGCTTCTTAACCCAGCAACTACACTAAGAAAAAAATAAATACTGAAATTTCTGATGTTAGGAGTGAATTCAGAGCCCAATAGCTGCCATTTTAAACAGAGGATTGCTCTGAGTTCTGTAAGCTACTTTGCATGTATTGTTAATCAGGTGTGTCCACACGGGGAGCTAGTGCACTGTACACAAAAAACTATTTCTATTGCCTGTGAACTTGTGTGGCTGATTTAGAAATCAGTAAAAATCGCTGGCAGTTTGAATGAGGAGTATGCTCTAAAGTGTAATTCTTTCACTACTCACAGATGTCATTTGCCTCTCTGTAGTGCAGTATCTGCACAATAAATACATTTTCAATTGTAGGCTGTTTCCTGAGAGCTGTACCAGGTAGTCTGGTAACATAGGTGCAGAGTCTGTATGGTTCTGGTCTTTCCCAAATGCTTTGCTGTGAGAGTTCTGCTGGATTCTTTCTGCTTTAGGTGAGTTTACATAAAGCCTTTTAGCTAGAACAGAGATGGATTTTTTTTCTCTTAGACTACTAAATATAAAAAAACCTGTAAGTATCAGACCAAACAGTAAACCATCTTAAAAGCAAAAGAGACCAGGGCTGTGGAACACAAAGCTGAGGACAGATAGGAACTGCATTTTATGGGGGAGTTGCAGAGCACCTCAGAAGTTGTCTAGTTTCTATAATTCAGTGTTCCCTGAGTTAACATCCACAGTTAAGTGATGCACGGGCACTCTTAATAAACCCATATGAATTAATGCAGTTTTTAAAATTTCTGATTTAAGTAATTTTTAGTTCTACTGAAACCCCCCAAAGAATTTTTGGAGGATTATTTTTATAAGTATCAGAATAGCTATTGCTAAGAGGACATCAGATATTTCAGGGTTAAATTTTGTTTGTTAAAATGTTGTTAATGAATATTGGGACAGTGAAATATTTGTATGCAGTGACATATGCAATTTGAAACAATTAAAGATTTCAATTTCCTCCTTAAACAGAATGTTTAAGTACTAAGTCAGAATTTCTCTGACTTTTGAAGATCCTGATGTAGATCAAAATGTATTAACTGGTTGTCATTGTAAATTTGAAATTCCTTTCTCTGAGTCACAACTGGTAATCCAACAGTGAGAGCACAAATTACATTTATAATTACCTTCCCTATTTAGACATGATTTTAAATGGTTTTCCTGTAGAAATCCTCCCTACCCTCAAATATTTCACTAGCTGAGAATTGATACAGGGTCTTTCTTTTTTCATTGAAGACACTCAGTACCAGAATACCCTGTACCTTGCAGAGGAAGAATTGTAGCCCAGTTAAATCTCTGCTCTTTCAAATCTCAAAAGCATATTCCTTTATGATCTTATTTCCCAGTCTGACACCTCAGTAAGTACTCCACAGGTGCCATCACCACCTATCAACAGAGTACTGCTCTCTGAGACTGGGACAGGTCCTGTGATATTAGCAATGTGATATGAGCAGGGCAGAGTACCCCCTGGGAAGGGGTGTTTTGCTTTGCAGAAAATGCTATTTGAGAATTGAAAACAAAGATGATTGATTAAATCCTGAGTTAAGGCTTCTCTTGGAAACAAAAGAAGGCTATTTATGTTTGCATTTCCTGTAGCTTTTAATTGTTATTCTGAGAGAATTTCAAGAAAATTGTATTTTTGATAGTGTACTTTAAGTATCTATTGCTAGTTGTATTGATTAGCAATATTGTGTTTTAATGTGCTTAACAGTATTTCCTGGTTTTTGCCTTTTTTTTTTAATTTTTTTGCTGACTGAGTTGATACTCCACCTCAGTTTTCATAACAATACATGTTCCCTAAACAAATCTTTGGACCTGCTGGTGGTGGTAAGAAAAATCTTACCATCTTCAGATGCACATTTTCACCCTAGGTGATTTTATTGTTGTGTCTTGTATTTGATATATTTTATTATTTAAAAGAAAATCCTCTAAAAATGCAGTTTAGCTGTTGTCTTTAATGCATACTTTCAAGTAACTTTTGGATTTCGTAGGATTTTGTTTGCCGGAACTTGTCAGTTAAAATCTAATGGTTTTTTTTTTCTCATCTCTTTTTTTGGTGCAGCTATTGGGTCAGTTTCAGTCTTTTTCCTGTTCAAATTTCTAGAGTTTCACTAAATAGCTTATAATTAATTTTTTTCACGCTCTGATAAATTTTAAATGCTCATAGCCACTGGAAGTGTAATCTGTGTGTTTGGGGAAATGAGCCAAAAGTTAGTGTTTAGCAAGTGAAACTAACATTTACTAAGTCTTTAATTTACTTTTTACTGAAGTAAAATATTTAACATTTTCTACTACATAATTGGAATAAAGTCAGCAGTGATTTTAATTTTCATTCCTTTTTGTCCCACTTCCAGCAAAAGGAGGGAAGTAGCCTTTCCTTTGGTTCAGTTAGCCTGTGTTTGGATGTCATTTTACCCTTCCTATCTAGAGTTAATGGCTAGAATTCATTTTGGGTAGCTTTTCTTTTGCACAGGGTGGGTTGTTTCTTTTGAATACTGTGTGGTCATTTTGCATTGCAAAAGTCTTTTCTGTATTTAGTGCATGTTCTTGGGGATAGTCAGTTTTCTTCTGTAAGGATCAAAAAAGGTTAAATAATCTAGTTTATGTAGCTGGGTGGAGTTTTTTTCTTGTTGTGGGATTTTTAAATTGAAATTAATTTAAAGAAGTTTATTATCTGTAAAAGTCTGGATCACGTCCAATAGAAATCGGGAAGTTACCATTTAAAAACAATTTTTTCTTGTTTTCTTCTGTCTGCATCCACTAGAAAAATACTCTGGAGGAATTTCACTGGGGAATAATTATATCTGCAGGAGACATTTCATTTTAATTACTATCAGGTAGTGATTGGTTTATGATCTGACAAAAAGGCTTGTAATGCTCTTTTAAAATATCCTATATAATATCCTATATAACTGTTTCTATTGCATAGATGTATGTGTAATTATCTCTTAATCTTGTTTAAACTTAGTTCTAGTGTACTGTGTTGATGAATACCTCAGATTTATGTGATTTATGGCGTGTCTTGTATGTTTAATGTTATTCTTCAATTTACTGACTATTCTCCTGAGGTTTTCTTTCTTGTTAAACCATAAATTGGATGATCTACTTTTTGTATGTATCATACATTAAATTGTCTTTCTGTCATATCCTCTTAAGTTATATTCCTTTATATGCAAAAGAAATCTGTCCTTTTTGCTGTTTCAGGTGTAAACAGTCAAAGTTTTTAATCACTGATTGCCTCTCTTTAGAATCCTGCTATTTTTACAGTATCTTTTTGAGATTATTTTGCCCAAATTGAATGTGCATTATGGTATCAAAAACATCAGCAGTTTTTCTTTAGTATTCTACCTGACTTTGGATATTACTGAAGATAATCAGAAAGTGACCACAGGTATTATGTATAAATTTTATGGGGTTTTGAGTTTTCTGTTTGTTTTGTTGGGTTTTTGTTTTGGTTTAGGATTTTTTTCCCCACCAAACTCTCTGGATTGTGGTAAATTCTTTTTTGTTTGTTACTTTTTTTCTGGATTAGTGGCAACAGGAGCTTCCTCTTCCTGAAGAATGTGGTTTGCAGTTCCATGTAGTTGTCATATAATTTATCCAGGTTACTTGGCACCTTGTGCTTATTCTTTCTTTCACATTTTCAGTAATGTTACAGTAGCTTCATATCTTGACATTTACTAAAATATTTTCAGGAGAGCTCTGATTGTTCCTTTACTCTTTCAACTTCCCTCTGGGCAGTTTCTGATCAGTGCCAATGGACAATATATATTGCTCCAAAAGGCTTTGTCAAAAAACTTGTGTTAAGAGGCTTCTGTTAATTATGCAGCTAGGTGGTTTAATTTGTATTTTTAAAATTTTCTAGTAAATTAGAAAGGTTTGACTTTACTATATTGGTCCTACTACTTTTTTTATAAGTAGAGGTATAGTGTATGTCTACTTTCTATTTATCTGATAGAGTAGTTTCTTTTAATGGAAGATTGATTTTTTTTTAGCATCTTTGACCTTTTTCTTGCATTATTTTCAAGAATCTGATGTGGATTCACACAGGCCTTTGGGCTGTTTCCATATCCAGAAGCTCCTCTTGATGAATTACTTTCTGGTAGTACCTCTTGAGTGTTTTTAGTCGCTCCTCAATTGACTTAATTCCCTGTGGTTTGTGAAGTCTCTTGCAGGTTTTTGTATCTAAAGTCCTTAACAATTTTTTGTTCCCTGTCCTTGCGTGTCTACACTCTCTCATGCTGTTTTTTTGATAACTGCAGTGTTTTTCTTGAAGGATAGTTGTTTTGAAAACTTCAGACTAAATAGAGTTGGAATATATATAGCTTTGTTTAAATAATCCTTGGAGAGCTTTTTTTGTCCCTCTTTCCACAGATAAGGGCATGTCCATGTTTGTACAATGCAGGATAGCTAAAACCTAGGTATGAGCTGATCTTCTTTAGTACTTCATTGGACTTTCTAATGTTTCATACTTGGAATTGAAGAAGTTCATTTTAATTCTAAAAACATTTCAGCTTGGATGATTTTTGACTTTGCTCTCAGTTTGCTGGCATGGGCCTTCTCTGAGGCTGCCATGGGACAGGCTCTGAGCACTGACTGTTCATGTGTAGGATACCAAGTGTGTTGGTTTTGATAGTATTCCTGAGCATACTTTCCAAATAAAAATGAAAATGGTCTGTTTTCTTTTTTGTTTATTTCTTTGTATATCAGTTTTAGATAATTTCTGTTAGATTCTGTTAAATGCAAAATTAGGATAATAGTGAGTTTAGTAGGTGAGGGGACAGATGACTTTAACTGAGGGGAAGCAGCCTTGCCTTGGTTGCTCACTAGTGGAGGAAGAACAAGGAGAATGGAGCAGCATTTCAGTCACAGTGTTCAGAGGGTAGAGCTGCCTTTCACTCTTACCCTCTTCACCTCCTGCCTCTTCTGCTGTAGGCTGAAGACGGAGCTTTGCTTATAAAATGTTATTCTCTTCATCATGGAGGAATGAAAGGAATTTAGTAAGAGAAGTTGCCTACTTGCTTGTATTTTTCTTCATCTTCTTCCTTCTTACTGCTGAAAAAAAAAGCCTTCACTAATTTCCTGAAGAATTTTTTGAAGTACTGCAGGTAAAATAATACCTGCTTGAGGTATTTGAAGAAATGTTGAGACAACAAATTGCTACCATTCACTCCCCTCCCCTGCAAAGTGAATATATGTGTGTGTCTTTGTTACTCTGCTGTTACCATCTCCAACATACACTCACTGGGAAAGCCTTACTCTTTACTACTATATTGTATTTTGTCTTTATGAACCTGGTGAATAGTGTAGGCATAGGCAGGGACTGGGCTAGAGAGGAACTTAGGGTTCACCTGCTTGGTTCTGTCTGTGAAGAGAAATGTTGAAAAACACACATGTGGTTGTCTCATGGGGACAGTTTTTCATGAATAGTTATAACCTGTAGGCAGAGTCCTCAAAAGCCAGAGAGCCAGGAATTTGCTCTCACTGAGATGATTTTTACTCCCCTGAAAGTGCTTGGCTAAGGTATGTGAGAAGGATCGTGGAGTCTCACAGGTGTTTTTAGTAGGAAAACAAAGCTGGCTACTAGCAGTTTCTCTGTCTCCTTACATTGCTGCGAGGAGAACCTACCAGTAAATTCCCCCTTGTATTTATTGTTTTTCTTGCTCTCCCTCTTTGAACTCTCAAGGTTATTCAGTTATTTTCCTCACAATTTCATTAGGAAATTTGCCAAAAACATCCTTTCTAGGCAGCTGTCTCTGGACCTTTGGAGGCCAGCACTAATGTGCTTCCAGTCTGTAGGGGGTGTTTGGCATGGAATTATGAACTAGGCCTTCATTGCTTTGGGGGAGAGCAGGGAAGAGATCGCTAGTGTTTTACCACACCCAGGTGCAAATTTTTTGCTGGTCTATGAGCATTCAGAGGTTTTCATCTCATGTTGTACCTGTTTTGTCCCAGTGCAAGGTCTGTTAACAGCAACAAATAGTTGATGTGAGAGAATTACAGTGAACACTTATTTCTCTGTTGAATGAAAGCTTTTGTGTGTGTGTGTAAGGGAGTGACTCCAGCAGTCTTAAACTGTTCAGATGTAATTTTTTAATGAGGCATTGATTTGTTTTTTTTTTATTTTGAAGTGGTGCTCAAAGGTACTGTGGTGTTGTCTGCATGTAATACTTCATGTAAAATTGATTAAAATGTTAAACGCTTTGCCAGAATTAATGTATGGAGGAGTTAAACATATCAGACAGAGACTGAAATGCATTTCAGCGCTCTCTTTCATACGCTGTTGAGCAATATAGGCGAGCGCTGTACCATATGTACATATAATATATTTGTCAGACTAACTGCTCCTCGTGTTTGACTAAACTGTCTCCTTTCAGCCACCCACACAGAATATGCCTATGGGTCCGGGCGGGATGAGTCAGAGCGGCCCTCCCCCACCGCCGCGCTCGCACAACATGTCTTCAGATGGCATGGTAGGTGGGGGCCCTCCTGCACCACACATGCAGAACCAGATGAACGGCCAGATGCCTGGTAAGTTTTTCTCCTCTAAGACATTAACACCAGCGTTGCCTGGCAACTGAAACGACATGGGGGCTCAAGGGATACTAGATTGTTGATGACAAAACTGCTTTGAATGCCCCCGAGTACAAGCTCTCTTAGAGTTTGTTAGCTACAGAGCTACGTGACCTGTATTCAGTGTTTATCAGGCTGCCCTTGGGCTTTGATGTAGCTGACACACAGCATTCCTCTGATGAACAGAACTGGCTAAATTTAGTCTGTTTGAAACCATGCAGTACAGCTGGCTTTAGAGGGCTTACTGGGGAAAGGTATTGGCCTGTGGCTGAGCGAACACAAACCCTTCAATAAAAAGATAATGTGAAATCATTGTAGCTAAATAATTAGATAATAATAAAATAGATACATCTGAAAGCAGCTGTTTCTGATTTGGGTAAATGTTTAAAAGAAAAAAAGGTTGCTTTTATACAGCTTCCACTAATCTCCTGTGTTCTTTATTATTGAAGATGTGTTGAATCGTAAGGGATTTGTAAAGAAATGGCCTCCAGATTGTTGTTCTAGGTGTAAATTTTAAGTCAGTTTCTATGCCATCCTGTTTTGTAATAAAAAGAAATGTACTTGGGAAGACAGAAACAAAGCAGAGAAGGAGGATGATAAAATTCCACATTGTACCTACCAATACTGGCTTTGGGGTAACTATTCCCTTTAGCAGTCAGATCAGAGTGGAGTAGGCAATGGAAGAGCATGCTTTTTTATATAGAGGCTATTTTCCTGAATTTCCACTTGTAAAATCATACTGCCTATTTCATGTGAAACGGCTTTCAGCTTAAAATTGCATTCCCAGGATTGCTTTTGTTCAGGATCACTTCCTTTTTTTTTTTTTTTTTTTTTTTTTGTTATGGAGGAACTTTTCATACAAAAGCTCCTCAAGGTATTGATACTTTCAAGAAAGGAAACTACTGTCAAAGGATCTTTGAAAATTAATCTCTCACTGGTGTCAAGGATAACCTTCCTGACAGCAAACACAGTAATAACTATGCAAAACTTAGTACAAAGTAAAAAATGTAACAATTGCTGTAGTCTCTAATTTCTGTGCAAATCTTGATAAAATGGACTTGATATAATGGTGGCTTTTCTGAAAGAGTAACTTGAATAGCCTCCAGAGGCTGTGTGTAAGAAGTGCAATAAAAGATCTAGAGAAGTTAGTTTCATCATACACAGTGGTCATGGTCTGCATTTGGAAGTGTAAAGAGCAATATGCTTCTCCCTAAGTAGGGCAGAGATATTCTGATTATGGTGTCCTTTATCCAAGTAAGATCCATCAGTTCCCATGGAGAATAGCATTGCCTCTCAAAAATCAGTCTCTTTGACCCTCAAGTTTAATCATATTATTGTTGTTACTGTGATCCTTTCCAAGGAGAAGGATTACTAAGTCACAATGTGAGCATAATGACTTCACTGCAGAGCCACGGGGGAGAAAAGTCACTCCTTAAACATACATATTTTGTAATTAGATAGAATAAGAAAAGAGCTGTTAGGAAAATATGTGGAAGGTAAATAGCTTTGTTTTGTTATTCACCTAGACAGATACTTAAATACAGTTTCCAACTAAGCTTTAATTTAGCCTTTCCTCCAACATATTCCCTTTCTTGAATGTCTGTTCTTTCCATCTCAGTTTGAAGTTTTCTCTGAGGATGTGAAGATAAACAGCTTAGGATGAGGGCATCTCTAATATCAGAAAGGCTTGCTAAAATAATTTCATAGGTTGGAAAAAGGGAAACAGAATCATTTTGGTAAGTGTGTAGCTGAATTACACATATCTTTTCAAGTGTGTGTTAGTTTACCTGCTTGTGAGCCTTTCTGTATTTCACAGATAAATTTCTCTGTATTTCTCTTTGTATTTCTAATAATTTCTGCATTATATACATTTGCTTTCTGGTTTTAGGGCACTTACTCTGAGCTTACATAAACATTTGTACTAAAAACCAGATACAAAACCTTAAATATCTGTAGAGATTATCTGTATAAAAGGAGTAAAGTCAGTAATCTTAAATGAAGAGAATCCAGGACTGACATCAGTTGACCAGCATGAAAAAAATAAAATGCAGGCTCTTAAAAATGCCAGCTAAGGATTTCAGGTATTACCTGAGTAGGGGCTTCCACAGATCTGTGCATGGGCAGAAGAGAGTGGTTGATGAGGGGATTAGAACTGCCTAGTGATCATCAGGGCATGAGTAATTTTAAAGTTCTGCTTCAGACCTGTCCCATTGCCTGAAGGGCAAAGGATGATTTTTCTTGTACTTGTGTCCTGGTTAATACAGAACCCGAAGTGCTATTGGGGCCTTTAATTGCATCCCCTGACAAATGTGTGTCTGTGTCCTCTTGCCAGGGAAGACAGTCATGACAAACCTTTTTCAACTGGTGATACACTTGAGTGCTATTTGTACCTGTGACAGATTGTGGTTTTTAGCTGAAAAAATTGCTGTCTGAAGAGTTACTTTGGCTGAGTTTATGCCATACAAAGTAAGGGTGGTCTGAATTTGGAAGGAGATGATGAACTAAGATGTACTGGGGGCAAGTTGTCTTCCTGATATCTTGAGGTTGTTTTCTCACATACACAAAGTTGAAAGGTAAGACTAGATATGGGGTCTCTGTCCTTTGTCATGGCACTGGTAGGTGACCTTCCTGAATAACAGGTCCTGGTTCCAGCCAGAACAGGGTTAAATTTTGCAGTAGCCAGAGGAGGCATGGCTAGGACCTGCAGGATGTTTTGAGGGTTCTGTGTGGTGAGCAATTGCCTGTGAATCCTTTGCATCTTGTACACTCTTATTAATATTGTTGCTGTTACTGTCCTTTTTCTGATTTCATTGCTGTTTCCAGTAAATTTTTCTTATCTCAACTTGTAATCTTTACTTTTTTTGCTTCCTGTTCACTTCTCCAGCCCTGCACAGGAAAGGGGATACAGGGGAGCAAGCAAAGTGGTGTGTGGTTTGGAGTGTTGTAGTGGAAATGGTAAACTGGGGAATAGCATTTCTAAACCTCAACACAGATGTTTGTGTGTTCTCAACAAGTTCTCTCAAAATCTTTCCTTCCTGCAAATGTAGTCTCCAATGTGTTTAGTTTGGATTACAGCTTCTTGGAGGTAAGATGTGTGCATAGGTGGTTAAGAGGAAAAAGGACTTCTGTTTATACTCAAGATAGATAGTTACTCTAGTAACTTTATTGTAACACAAATGTAATTATAAGTGTATATATCTAAGTATAGCATTTAAAGCAATTACTTTAAAGTGGAGATACATACTTCATGCTTCATTAATTCACTCTCAGTTCATTCATATTCTCTTCTTCCTATTTCATTTATGCGGGTAAAAAAGAAAATCAATTGTTTTGTCCTTATATGCAAGAGATATCAATGAAGTGTTTTGACAAACTATAAAAAAACTTATATGTAAAGTGTGTTTTTATTATTTTTCATTTGCAAGGTTTTTCATCCTGTGGTCTTAGCTTTATCTCTGTTCTTGATTTTTAGCTTCTCACTAACAAACCCCCTAGATTTTGACCACAGAAAATACATGTACCTCACATTTCATATGACAGCTTTTTCTTATGAGTGCTCCCTTCTGTTTTAGTGGTATCTGAAACATGAATATAAACCAACGTTTTAGAAAAGATGTGTTATTTTTTCAGGCTATTTCTTGTGATGATTTTTGCCTTCCTCATTTTGCTTCTTACATTAGTAGTTTTTAAAAACTTGTTTCCCTGTGTGCTTGCCTAACTCTCTGAAGTCTATCACTGACAATGTCTTCCTTTAATCAGAAAGAAACAAAGCCATTCCCAGGCCCTAACCTTCTGGCACTAACCCTGTGTATTTCTTCCTTTACTTAGGAAAATAGTCTTCTAGCAGCTCTGCAACAGTTGCTTGGCACTACAGTAGGAAGCTTTTTTTCGCTGTAGCTTTACCTCAGAGCACATTCTTGATTGAGCTCCTGGTTAGAGACAAGCTCACTTTTTCATAATTAAACTGTCTCCATGTTCTCGTTATTACAGAATTAAGGAGTGTTGAATTGAAGAGGGGCAGCATAGGCATCTGTAGTACTCTTGTGGGCATAATCCTTTTCACTGAATTACTTTTTCTGTATTTGTGGTGGACCTGCCTTTGTACATATCAGCAATCTCTGCTCACCTTGTTTTGCAGGAACAGTGAACTGCATGTTTGATGCCTTTTTCAACTTTTACACTTTCCTTGACAAAATAGGTTTGTGTTTATTTCAGTAACGTGTCTTAAGGGCAAGAGGATAAACACATTTTAAAACTTATTCTCTGTTTCTTCACTTTGGCTTTAGTAACCATGTTCACTTATCATTGTTATCTTTTTCTTCTGCATCTTACATCTTTTTGTTTCAGTCACAATGTATCTGTGACCTTGTGTGCAGCTCTCTGTGTCCTTATTTCTGCCTTCATTCTACTCTAGATTAGTGCAATTTTTTTTTCATTAGCCAAGGACTTAGGAGCTGTTTACGTCTGAAGGCAGAGGGTGTGTGTGTGTGGTTATTTTTTTTTTTTTTTTAATTTTCATTGGGAAATGTGTAATCAAATCAGTACCTTCCTACAACTCTAATAGTGTAGTTTCTTTTAGATTCCTCTTCTTAGACTTTTCTAGCTTAACAAAAAACCTGTGTCATGTTAAGCAACAGGAGCATCTTCTTGCTGAAATCTGTACGTGTCAGCATTTGCCTTGTTTTACAGTTGACCTGGTCTGTCATGTCCTCTGGTTCTACATATTTTCATGAGGTCTTCATGTGATGCTTGTCATGGGCATAATCCATGCATTTAATCTACTTTTTTACTTGTCATGGTTATATCCAGTCCCACTTCTTACTAATTTTGGTTCTAGTAGGTGTTCACCTATTCCATTAAAGTAATGAATAAACTGACCAGATGGTATTATAATATTGTACTTGTTAAAGTGCCTATTGAGAGTAGATTGAATTCAGAGAATAATTTGAATTCATCCTGTTGTCAGGAAGAAGGGAAATAAAAGGTGAAAAGATGTTGTTGGCACATGGGTGTTGGAGCAAGTTGCTTTTCCTTTGCATTTTCACAAGTTGAACTGATAATTTGGAGACTGTCCTTCCAGTCATCATCCCCCACACTAGTAATCTGCAAATACAGTTGCAGAATATTGACTATATAGTACATGATCAAAAATGTTAAACAGTTCTTCAGCCATTTTTATTCTACGTTGTTTGATACTATCTGAATCACTGCAATGCTAGGTCCATTAGAAATGAAAAGCATTGATTTACTGTTGTGTTGAAATCTTCCACTTTAGTTACAAGTAGAGAAGAATGCAGCTCATTGCCTGTAACACTTTTCCTTTGTTCCTTTTTTCACACCTTTCTCTGATTTCCAAGGTTGTTCTTTTACGTATTCACAGCAAAGGTGATGTGCTTACCAGCCTAGGTCACTAAATGCTTTCCATTTACATGTCATTCTTATAAAAGTCATGATTGAAGTATCCAAAAAAAGTCTTGATGTCTTACCAAAAAGATTTGTTCTCATTCCCATCTCAGGAAATAAACTCAGGAGTTGTCTCCTTGTCATGAACAACTTTTGGTTACATTTTTATCTACAAGGGCATTAAAACACCTGTGTAGAACGAGTTTGGCTCACAGTTTTCCATAATATCCTTTGCTGTTGTATCAGTGATCCATGGAGTGCTTCTCACCTTCTCTTTCTTCTATGGGTGACTGTATAATCATTAGAATGAAAATTAGCCTAAGTTAGCATTTTGTGGTGGACTTAGTGTTAAATTTGTTAAACTTGTTAAATTTGTTGTTGGACTTGACGATCTTAGTGGTCTTTTCCAAATAAAATGTTTCTATGGTTCTATGTAATTATACCATGTCAATGTTAATACTGCCTGCATTTAAAAATAATAATAATAATAATAATTGTTAGTTTCAAAAATTGTCTAGCATGAGTTGTTTGAATACACAGAAACGTTACTTCCATTGTAACAATTACAGGTCTGATGAATTTTCAACCTCTCTGTTACACTGGTCTTCTGCCATTCAGAGTGAAATTCAGGCTATATTATGCAAGTACTAAAAAGTTTTGTGTATGATATGGATAGAAGATGAGCTATATGATAATTCAACTTTGTTTCAGTAGCTTCAGTTACTCAGCAAAAGAAAATGTATTTCATAGTGGAGATCAACTTTGTTGTTCACTTTGTTATTTTAAAAGTGAGGAAATCACATGCAAACTGTATTTTAAATTATTTTCATGTAATTGTATTTAATTACTTCTGTTTAGTTTTGTAATTCAGTATGACTGTTTGCACCTGCTTTTAAGATGCTTAATGTACAACTTTTCTCCCTGTTTTTCTTTCTGAAGGACCCAACCATATGCCTATGCAAGGACCTGGACCTAACCAGCTCAATATGACAAACAGTTCCATGAACATGCCTTCAAGTAGCCACGGGTCCATGGGTGGCTATAATCACTCAGTGCCATCGTCACAGAGCATGCCAGTGCAGAATCAGATGACAATGAGCCAGGGACAGCCAATGGGCAACTATGGGCCCAGACCAAACATGAATATGCAACCAAACCAAGGTAAGTGAGGTATCTATTGGCTTCTGTGAAAGGAAAATATCTTGTGTGCAGATTTTTTTAAAGGTCTTATCTTGTAGATTTCCTTCTCTAAATGTGTTTTTACCCTGAAATTGGCTCAGTTGCTTAGAGCATGGTGCTAAAGAACAAAAATCGTGACTTCAGTCACCCTATGGGCCATTTACCTAAGACATGGACTCAAGGATGCTTGTGGAAGGATCATCTCAGAATACTCTGTGAATATTCTGTACTCATGTTTGGAGGATTCTACATCTCTTTTCTCCCATATATCTGTGACTTTTTGTTTATTTGCAGACATTTAACTGTTTTCAGGCATAATGTGAGAATCTGGAAATGGATCTCCTTTCAGCAGTTATAAGCTGCAGCTACTGTTTGTCTTTTTCAGACTTTACACTTCTAGCAAAGTGTTATTGTCATTCAGGTTGATAAAACACATTTCTACTTTTAAGTTTCTTGGTTAAATGGAAAAATCAAAGTCAGATAGCCCTCAGATTGTTTTACCTAGTTAGTCTTTGTTTTCAGCATTTTTAGCATGGAATGTCTGTTTAGTCTTAGAGAAGCAAAATTCAGTTCCAGGAACAAATCTGGTACTCCCTACTGTTTTCATGAGATGCCCTTGTGTATATAGTAAAAATCAAAGCTTATTTTGTATCTAAGGTATTTCCATTACATAAACTGATGGTGTTTTGATGTCCTTGTTGAAGTGCAAGGACGTTGTGGAATTAAAATATTGCATTAAAGTCACAGCGCAGCAAATTACTAAGTTGTGTATGTACTGCATATTCTTATAGAGGTGCTTTACAAATCAGCTATCAGATCAGTATTTTCAGCTTACCTGTTAAGTCTGTTACTGCATTGGATCTGTACATGCTAGAAGTACATCTGTACATTGGATCTAGCACCTGCTAGAAGACATACGACAAACCAAAGCTCCACTTTTTTATGTGTAGGTACCATCTGTTCCTGAGGTGTACAGACAGACCAGGTCATACTGATCAGTTTGATTATTAGGCTACAGAAAGTTGCAAAGCAGACAAAAGACTAACTTAATGGGAGACTAAAAATGAGTCATGATGAGAGAAGCTATTTCTGCACTTTTCTTACCAGATCTGAGGCCTTTAGCATCCACATAGTTAATTGCATTTTTCTTAATGTATAACAATGGAAGAAACAAGGGATAGGTACATAGTCGGGGAAATCATAAGTGGGAATACTTTTGACTGTCTCTCTGAACTGGGAAGTTATCTCTGTATTCTGGGCAATACATAGTGTAGTAATTCTGTTGTAAGATGCTTTGGAAAAGTCCTATGCTGTTTCAATGCAGATGTTTTAGTTGCAGAGTTAGCAATAATTATGTAGCAGTGTATGTGAGGGAGCCATCTAGTCAGTCACTCTGCAGGAAACATTGTTGTGTGACTGGCCTAAAATTTAAGAGATGATTCCATCTCAAAGTAGCATTCTTTACTCTTCATTCCTCTGTTGTGTTTTCAGTACTCTGTCAAACTTGAAAATTGGTCATTAGAAACTAAGCAGAAATAAACTTAAAAGATTTCTGTGCTGAACAAATAGTGGTACTGAAGTGACTTTGGGGAATAGAGAATAAAACAGTATTAAACCAAATTACAGGTTCAAGAACAAGAGCAAAATATTTACTTAGAACAATGGCACCAATGCCATTAAGGCCACAGCAAGCTTTTGCACTGTGTAACTCTAATTCTGTCAAGTTTGGACCCTTTAGGCTGAGACTTTTCCATTTCATGGCTGGTTCTATTTTTCATGCTTCATGGCTGGTTCTATTTTTTGCAGAGGTTTCACAGAAGGAGAAAAAATCATATTCTTTAAAATGGTTCAATGTCTCACAAAAACATTAATAAACAGAGCACTTCATATATAAATGTAAGAGTGCACGTGCCCCTTTCTTTAAAGCAAGGCTTTGAAACTTGTCTGTTATGCAAATAAAGTGTTATTTGCTGTTAAATGAAAATACTGTTCCAATTACCTGTGAAAGAGGAAGTCTTAAGTTTGAAGATGGGGATGTTTGTTATTTTGAGCTAAGATGATTGCCAATCAGGTCTGCTTAGTACATTTCCCCCATTTTCTACTCTTAGTTGTTCCGTGTGTGTTGATGTTTGATGACAAATTAGAGGAAGTATTTTTGTATCTTCACTCTCTTGTGACTCCAAGACAGCTGGGCAGAAAATGACAGCAATCTGTGAGACCATGAGAAATTTAGAGGTAGGTAGCCAAGCCCCAGTCTGGCTGGGCAGGTGTCTCAGCCAAGCATGGCCACTTCAGGCTTCTCTCCTAAGTGAAGAAACAAGAATGAGCTGCTAGGAAATGCACCCAGTGCAGTTTAACAAAAGGGGAATAAACAGATTGGGACTCAGAGATTTCTTAACTGGTCATATATACAACAGTTCAGAAACACAAGTGAACCAAAATTTCTGAACATCAGTGTTGTTGGTCAGGAGACATTTGTGAACCCCTTAGTATGCTTTGTTTCTTTGTTTTACAGGATTGATCCATACTGAAAATGAGAGATCCTACTATATCTGTCAGTTAATAACAGCACTAGCGAAATATAATGCTACATATTCCACAAGATGAGGTCTTAGCATCTCAAAGTGGCTGTTAAAAATTAGTAGATGTTTTTTGCCTTAATCTTTCCCTCTGTGGGTTCCTCATTTGTAGAGGAATGAATTTGATGGTAAGATTACAATACCATCTGATTTCATTGGAGAGTTGTCAAAGTATATTCATTATGAAGATTTGGACAAATTACTTATGGGTGCCATAAGAGAACCTATGAATAAATTAATAATTCTGTCTTCAGTCTTTGACTAGGCATCACATCTCACATGAACAGAAACAAAATACTGAAATAGTTTTTCAGTGAGTGAAACCTACCATGTACTGAATGAAGCCAGTACTTCCAGGGTAAAAGAAGCATACTTTTATATAATAGATAAAACCACCATAACATTCAGAAAGGCTTGCTCTAACACTTGGGTTATGCTTGAGCATAACCTCTTTATGTGCACTTGCTTCCAAAACATCTTGCTGTATATACACCTTGTGAGGCAGATGGTGTTAGCAAGAAAAAAATGCAAAAGTGCTAATTAAGAAATAAAATGCATAGTAACAGAACTGTTTGCTGGATTTACTTCCTGTATCATCTCTGTACTCATTATTGCTTTGTACTAGTTATGAAATGCTATCCAGAGGAATACCTTAAATGAGAAGGAAAGTTTTCATGGTATTGATTTTATATAGTCAGTCCAGTTTAAAAGAGGAATTCTAGTGATTTTGGACTTGAAAAGCAAAATATTTTAAGTGGAAGATTCTTTAGATGACTCTTCATTGAAAAGTGAATATAGCAGCCCAGGACATCTGCAAGGAATATTGGGTACCGTTTTGGAAAAGATAGGAAGCAGAAGGAACTGAATGAATATTGAAGAAACTATGTTCTTATGGGTGCATTTCTTCTTGTGTGTGGTAAACTACTTAGGTTGAAAAAAATGTGAAGTGTTGCCAGTATTTGACTTTTCAGGGGGGAAGATACAGGCATAATTTTTCTGAAACCTGAAATTTGCATGGAAATTCCTCTTTTTTTTTTAAATTGAACAAATCTTTCACACGCAGGAAATAATATTTAGTAGTGGAATTAATACATTATATAAGTAAGAACCAAGCAATTGTATCTTGGTTATCTCAGAAACTGTTTGGTATGTATGGCCAGCCCTGAGACTGTTTCTCATTTGTCAGATCCCTTTGCTGGGATCTGTGCTAGAAGAGCTTGACACAAGGTTGTCAAATTCCCAGTCTCTGTTGAATGAGCATTATATATTTCCTGTGGTAAGGGAGGAGAACAAGTTTAGAGGTGACGTCTACAGGACGAGATCATGTTGACTCAGTCACTTGCAGACCAGTTGTCAAATCTGGTGCTGAAATTTTTTAATGATAGTTTAATTTCTGTAACCTTGGAAAAATTCCATTAACATTTCAGAGCTCTTTGACTTACAAGCAAATATGAAGATATGGAAAGAGTAGAGATGAGACAGATGCAGATTCTGGTTGTTTTGTTGTGCACATAAAGAAAGGAACATAAAGATAGGAACATCCAATGTTAGCTAAAATAAAAACATATTCGGGGTATAGCAGATCAGGATAAAGTGATTTCTGAGTTTGACTACCTTCTGTAAATGTCTTCCCATCTGTTCATTCCCATGTAAGCTGAGACTGTGAGGTTTCAGTACTTTGACTGTTTACAGTAGTCAAGATGTTATGGAAAAAGCAGGGCAGTCTCATTTTTTTTTTTTTTTTGAAATCTAGTGTATTAGAGGGAAATAAAATTGCCTCCACATTCTGAAATGCCATCATACTATAGCTGCATTGTGTAGGATGTCTAGCTGTAGAAGACACTAGTTTTGTCATGAAAAAACAAAAGATATAAACAGCTGCCACGGAGCTTGTGCTTTCATTTGCTTTCCCTGGAGTAAAACATGAAAGGCAGTGTTGGTAACTAAGAATTTTTTCTATGACATTTTGTGTTCTAGTTTTTTTTAAATGATAACTGAAATTGAGTTTCAGTTTGAGATGAGAAATTTGTGGAGTAATAAAGTGTGGAGAAGTGTCTACTGTCCTTAAGTTGCAGCCTGAATCGTATATTAGGAGTAGCAAAAAGTGTTGTATCCTCAAAGTCTTTTGAGATAATGTTTAAACTGCTCCTCGTGTTAAATTTAGGATGGTGGTTCATTTGACTAAGCAAATCTGAATTGTAGTGTTTGTCAAGTTAAATTGACCCTCATTACAGTTTCTAAGAAAGCTTGCACAAGGCAAGCTGGTTTTAACATCATTTAAAAAAGAAGCTTTTTTTTTTTTAAACATGTGGAAAAACACCAAAAAAATTTTAATGAGGGCTGCTGCATTTTGTTTTTGGTGTTACCTGATCAGGAATTCAAAAGCTGTGTTTTAGGGTGCTCACAAAAATCTGTGCCACAAATATTAGAAAACATAAAGTCATTGAATGGTTTGGGTTGTAGGGGACCTGAAAGATCCCATAGTTCCAGCCTCCCTGCCTGTGCTACAACTAGCCAAGGTTTCTCAGAGCCTCATCCAGCCTGGTAACTTGAACACATGCAGGGATGGGCATTCACAACTTCTTTGGGCAGCCTGTCCCAGTGCCTCTTCACACTGAAGAATTTCCTCCTAATATCCCATCTATACCTACCCTCTTTCAATTTAAAACTATTGCCCCATGTCCTGTCACTGTCTGCCTGTATAGAAAGTCCATCTCCTTCCCTTTTATAAAGCCCCCTTAAAGTACTGGAAGGCCAAAGTGAGGTCTCCCTGCAGCTTTCTCTGCTCCATGCTCTCTTAGCATTTCCTTATCTATCCCTCTGATAATCCTTTGGCCTTCCTCTTGACCCAGTCTAGCAGGTCTTTCTGTGTCTGTCTGTGCTGGACCCCCTAGAGCTGGATGCAGCACTCTGGGTGGGATCTCACCAGAGCAGAGTAGAGGGGCAGGGTCACCTCGCTTGACCACCTGACCAAATTTTTTATGGAACCCAGGATACAGTTGGTTTTTTGGGCTGCATGCCCACATTGCCAGATCAGACCCAGCTTTTCATCAACACAAACCCTCAAGTTCTTCTCAAGGCTGCTCTTCAGTGAGTTTCCCACTCTGTACTCATATCTAGGTTTGCCCCTACTCAGGTGCTGCACCTTGCACTTGGACTTGTTGAATTTCATGGGGTTCTCTTGGGCCCACTTCTGAAGTTTGTCCATATCCAAGCAGATAATGAATTAAGAGTCTTAAGTGTTTTATTAAGTTTTGGGATTTTATGTCTTATTAAGTATTACACGATGAATAAATGTGGCTTTCTCCTAGGCTAGATTTTTCAAATGGAAGAATAAAGTCAAAATTCCCTCATCCCTCAAAACCACTGCATAGAATGGTTATGTTCCATGAGGCAGTAGAGGCCATGGTGGTTCTTTTAGGTATCTTTTTAATAAGAAGAACCAAACTGGAAGGAAGCCAGGCCGTCTGTTATGAACACAACACACAGCCTAGTACAGGGTAGTGAATTCTCATTGTGGCTCTACAAAGCGTTAATGAAGTTCTAATTTAAAAAGCAAACAGAAAATCTCTACATTGCACCACAGGGACCCACCACATTTTATCACATTGTATTGTGACTAATATTAATATTGTTAATTAACAAGCTTTCTTGAGATCTAGGAATATTATGGCAACAAGTTTCTATTTTTTATCAAGACTGCCTGATGTTTCTCAGTACCTCCAAACAGAGGAGCAGTGAAATGGAATAATCTAAATTACTTACTCATTTAGAAGATCAAAAAAAGGAAAAGTATTTTGCCAATAATTAAAATAAGTACATCTGAATTTAACCCTTTTTTTTACTTTAAAGTCAGGACACAGAAACTTGCCATACTGAAGGACAGAAGCATATCTGGATCTTCTTAAGAGAGGCCAATATTTATCTTTAGAGGAAAATGAAGCTTAGGCCACTTTACTTCTCAGTGAGAGATCCTACACTGGGGTTTTATGGGATTTAACTAATGCACTTGGAATTCATACCATTAATTAATTTGTCATAACTTTTCCTCGTAACTCTGCATAGACAGTATATAAGTGAGTACATATTCCTTTGCCTGTATAAATCCATTGTTGCTTGGCTGTGTATCTAGGTATTTTTCCAGTACTGTAGTTTCACACAGGATTTTCTGCTTGTGCTTCAGAACCTAGTTTTTCAAAAATACTAAATGGAATGGAAAAATCTAAGCATACAGAAAAAAGGTGATATCTTCCTTTTTCTCACTGGATGGCACTTAGGAGTGGCTCTGCTAGTTTGATGTTTGATGTCATGGTTTGTTTTAGTTTTTAGTGAGGCTGCTAGTTTCTTGTTATCTTGGTAGTTTATAAAATAAATTATTTTTTAAAAGCCAGAAAACCTTAGGGTTTTGCCATTATAGACTGGGCAGTATGTGTGAAGTGGTTTGAATTAATATATTACAAAAATCTGTTGCTTAAAGAAGTTTAGCTCCTTGTCACAACTTTTTCCTCCTCATGTTTTTGATACTGGAATAACTCTTTTCTGAAGTGGTACTACAGAGGAGGCACAGAGGCTTTTCTTTGTTAAATGTATCAGTCTAACCTGCAATCTCATATAATGAAATTGTGTAATCATCATTTTCATTGCTGTGTGGTGTCAGTAGGGTGCTCTCTAACTGTCTGTTTTCATTACTGAAATTTGCATTTCTCCAAGTACAGCCTTAATCAAATTTTGTCGGTTGATAAAACATGGACAGTACTTGATCTCTCTTGGTCTCTTCCTGTGGTTCATAGAACTTGGTGTAACTAAATATGAAAGATATTTTTGTCACAGCTTGTTTAGGACAGTTTAGTGTCAGGCAGAGCCTGTGTTCCGTGGGCTTTCTGCATATGCCTGTTGTCTAATTGCCTGTCTGGTTCATGTGGTTTGTCTTTACAGGCTAAATAAAATTGTTGATTTTGTGATAACAGCGTAGTGGTTTGTTGGTGGAATATAACAGCAACTACGTATGTGTATTGAAACTATACTCCAAGGAGATCACAAATGTTAAATAATTTTTCTATGACTTACCAAAGTTTCACCATCAGGTTTTCACCTACACTTTTTTTTAAGGATTTTTTTAATAACAAAAAGTCATGAAAGTGTTTCAGTTATCTTTTTGTAGATGTAAACTAATACCTGTGGTTTTGAAGAAAAACCTGAAAAGCAACCTTATTGAGGCTGATTTCTGTTTTGTAGTTTGGCTGCTGAATTGTTCACCTACATTTGCATAAGTCCAGAAACAACAAACCCTTACCAGAGCAGTGGATATACAGAGGGTTTTTTGGTCCATTTTTAAAGGTTGGGTTTTCCGTGTTCTTTTGGAAAGGTTTAATCACAAATCATTTTTGTGTATTTGACATTTTTGCTACTTCTCCTTTTGCAGGTCCAATGATGCACCAGCAGCCTCCCTCCCAGCAATACAACATGCCACAGGCAGGTGGCCAGCATTACCAGGGGCAGCAGCCACCGATGGGAATGATGGGCCAAGTTAACCAAGGAAATCACATGATGGGGCAGAGACAGATTCCTCCATACAGGCCACCACAGCAAGGTAGGAATTCACTTCAATATTTTTGCATTGATTTTAAATAACCATGTTTAAAACCATTTTACATCTCTTTCTTGCTTAATCCAAATTTTTGTCAAGTCATTTGGTGTGACAGACTTTGTTTGCACACTCTTTTTGTTACCCATTTTAAGGGTGGTTCTTGCAGCGAGAGATTACTGCAGTCACCATGAAATGTGAAGACAAGTTTGTTTTCTTTTTGTTTTGGTTCTTTCTGAGATTATACATTCCGAAATTGCACATCTCAGATATGCTGATGCAGAATTTGATATTCTAATATTTAAATGATAGGACAGAAAAGGAACAGAATACCTACTTGGTTCTGGATTCATTCAGTTACAAAAAAGGAATGATGTTCCACGATTTTGGTTATCTTTTTTCTTTTAGTCCCTTTCAACAAGGAATAATTTTATTTTTAACGCCCTATTCTGTTATACACATATTCCTAAAATGAGCTCAAAACTGAAGTTTGATATATATAGTCTCAGTCTAGTGAGCCAAACAACTGTGTGTTTGTATATGTGTATAGATACATTTACTTATTTTTTTAACTAAACCAGATTACATATGTTGTCTATAATGCAACAATATGGGTGGGGAATACATTTGAGAAATATTTCTCATACTAAAGTCAGAAATTAGCAGGCTTTATAACAGACAAAACAAGTTATTTACATATTGACTGGTTGTGGTTTTTCAGGCCCACCACAGCAGTACTCAGGCCAGGAAGACTATTATGGGGACCAATACAGTCATGGTGGACAAGGTCCTCCAGAAGGCATGAACCAGCAATATTACCCTGATGGTAATCTCTCATAAATGTTAACTTTCCCATTTTCTATACCTGCCCAATACTAATGTAGTCATATGGCCAAAATTAGGGGATGAGGCAAGAATAGTAATTGGATATCATACCTCACATTTAAAAAACCTTCCAAATTCAGAATTGTTACTACAGTTTAAGTTACTGTGACTAGTTAAATTTGCAACTTAAAGCATGTAATTTGTATTACTCCCATTTGAAACTCTTAAAAACAGTTTTAGTATTTCAAAAGAATGGAAATAATTTGTTTCTCTCAAAGAATGGAGAGTTCCTTAGCATATCTAATATGATTGACATGAATTTAAACAGTCATAACTTTATTATCAATAAGAGAGGGGGCGATATCCTTTTATTAAAAATTCTACTGAACTGAAAAAACTTGCTAAAAAGATGTGGGTTTTTTCTGTAAATACTCTACCTTTTTAACTTAGTGTCTCATTTTCATGTAAGTCGCACAAATGTGTTATTGCTGACATGGTATGGGCCTTCAGTTTAATATTTATATAGGAATAAAGTGGTCCCTGCCCTGAGGATATTGAAAATGTGAATCCTCTTTAGATGTCCCCTCAGTGCTTTCAAGACAAGATTGAAACTTTGAATTTCATAAATCTGTCCTCCTACCTCTTGGATTATGGAGTGCTGAAGACTATTGGATTGTGTTATAAGTTAGAAAAGTTGAAATTAACTTGTTTTCAGGCTGAGCAGAGACTGGGAGAACAAAGATGCTAACTCCTGACTACTGTGATAACCATGTGTGCAACTTAATGGTATCTTGTGAAGCTCAAGAAATGTGGTAGATGTTAATGTTTAAAAATATATATACAAAGCAAAGCTGTGTAATTCTCAAAGCAGCTGCTCATAGCAGATAAAGGGTTGCAAGTCAGTTGTTTGAATTCGATTTCCATCAAATTGATTTTAAGGTACATCAAGCCTTATCTGTATAAGCTTACATGTGTTAATTTCTGGAGGTGTGTGTGCAGTGTTATTTTACAAGTTGCATTAACTGGTAATTATTCAGATTTCATTTTGGAACATTTATGTATACACATGAATGCTAAATTGTTACAGGCAATTTACTCTAGTAAAGGCATTTTGATGTTACCATCAACAGCTTTGTGGCAGCACAGATGACTTCTAGGATCTGTTCCTTCTTAAGAGTCATCTTTATCATTACCTCATTGTTACTCTTATGTAGAATACAAGTAGAATATTTTAAGACTTGTTTTAATGGTTATGTATGCATGTAAGATTCAGTCAGTGATGTATGGTACAGTTGCAGACCTGATGACAAAGCCACTCAATTTCAGAACTGTTTCCTCCTTTCCTTACTTGTATCTAAAAATTTTATTCCAAATTTATACTATTTAATTTCAAATGTAAACAAAGTTTGGCATGTATTCTTGACCAAATTAGCAATAAGATATATTTTGATCATCTGTAACAGAAAATACATGTGTGCTAAAAACAACAACAGGTGGGGTGCTTACTGCATGTATTGGTTTCTTAATCAGAGATGGCTGTAGTCTCTGAGTAGAAAGGTTTGTTTGTAATGAGTCTACTTAGGACTGGAATGTAAGAGGAAAAGTTTTCTTAAGACTTTAAGTAGAAATTCTGTTTGTAGGGAAAACCTTGAGAGTGTTGTATTTCTGTCATTCAAAACCAGAATTTAATGTAGATGATGGTTCATAACTTCATTGAGCTTTATTTGTTATATTTCACACTGCTTTTAGCATATGCTTTTGAATTGGAGATCAGCAGAACAGGTGTTAGACAAAGTATGATAATTGCTTTCTTTGTTCATTCTAATTTCATTCAGGTTATTTACATGTGAAAGGCCTAAATGCTTTCATTTTTTTTTGAGTGAAAGATGAAGTACTCTCCCCCCTCCGACTCCCCCAACAAGGATTATTGGAAGGTTAAGACCATCCCTTACTGTGATGTTTCTAGAACTACTGCATTAAGCCTTTTTTTTCCCCTGTCACATGTTAATTCAATATGAAAGGAAATCATATTAGTAAGTCTTTGGCTAATACAATTGAAAATTCTTTTTCATGTATATCCAGTTGAAATTTTTTTTTCATTTTTCTGAGAAATGAAATATTTTTAGGGTTTTCACTCAGAGGCCATTAACGTTTCTTCCTGTCTCTTGTCGAATTGATGTAGGTCATAATGATTACGGTTATCAGCAACCGTCGTATCCTGAACAAGGCTACGATAGGCCTTATGAGGATTCCTCACAACATTACTACGAAGGAGGTATCTATATACCTTCACACACATACGCACAGACATTCCCTCTCCTCCCCCACCCTCAACGGGAACAGACATTCTTGCACAACACAACTTATACCCATGCAAAGCTCTTGTAGAATACTAGTTGCTGGCTGTCTTGGAAATGGCAGGGAACTTGGAGCCTTCAGAATAATTTCTTGCAAACACCTTAAATATATAACCACAATTTGCCATTCTAACAACAGTAAAATGACTAAAACACTCTAGAGATTTTTTTTTTACCTCAATGGAAATTTTTATTTTAACATAAATTTGTTGGTTCAGTTATATATCTTTTTGTGTGTGTATATTTTGTATAATTATAGTGCCGTTAGGAAACAGCTTGCTGATCTTGTGTAGCTAGTCTGTGCTCTTGTAGCTGTCCTTAATTTTGTCTTTTTTTTATTTTATTTTATTTAGCATAGTCATGATCTTATGACTGTGATGTTCCAGTAAATGTAATGCTCGTTTGGCAGAGATGCTGAAAATGCTGCAGTTCAACTTTGCAAAATTGGCTTTAACTGCAGTTTGTTTGGCCGAGTTCCTTCTGTTTGGTTTGAGTTTTCTTTGTTTTGTTCAGTTTTTGAAATCAATATTGCATTTTCATTTTGTTCTTGTGTTGTTGGCTGTGCATCTTAGAAGGAAAAAAATAAAATAGGTATCTTTATGAGTTTTTGCTTTCTTGCAATGATCTTACAGGAAATTCGCAATATGGTCAGCAGCAAGATGCATATCAAGGACCACCCCAGCAGCAGGGTTATCCACCACAGCAGCAGCAATATCCCGGCCAACAAGGCTATCCAGGACAACAGCAGGGTTATGGTAAGAACCTGAGGACACAGACAGCTGTCACAGCAAGGAGAGAGACCTTTGTTGTGTGTTACTCCATCCCTGTTTGACTGTGTCCAGAGGCCAGGCTTGGACAGAACAGCTCTGTGCCTGCAATTTCACTGGGCTGAGACACGAAAACATAGAAGGCAGTGTCTTTTGGGAGTTAGATCTGTTTAGGATTAGGCAGTCTAGGAGAGTGTGGTAGCCCAGAAAACTGAGGGTGACTAAACAGCATTGCAATAGGTATCTGTAATTTAGAAGGACCCAGAAAGATTCTGCTCTTTTCTCTCTTCTCTAGGGGAACATACTCACAAAGATGACAAAGAACCACTTTCATCTGTGGATTTGCCAGTTAAAGCAGTCTGTTAAAAACTGGTTTAAAACTTCATTCAACATACATGAACCATTATTTTCAAATTCTTGTACTGATCAGTAGAGAAATGACTGTAAGCATTGACAGCACACCTTTAAAGCAACTGTGCCTTATAAATTTGCACTAGTAGTGAAAACCTTCTGGTACATGGCAGGAATGAGAAATCCTCTGCCACAAGTCCCTGGATTCAAGGAAAGCCACCCAAAAAGGAAACTTGGAGCAGTAGAATGTAATTTTGGTGAATTAATTCTAAAAAACTTTGTGTCAGAAGAGCATACTGAAACTCAAAAAAGTTTTATTTGCTTTCATACTGTAAAGCAGTAAACATAAATTTATGACAGAAGAAGGAATCTCTGAAATTTCCTAAATTCCATGTATATTAGCTTTCAGCTCTTTTGC
This sequence comes from Ammospiza caudacuta, assembly GCF_027887145.1. Taxonomy (NCBI): domain Eukaryota; kingdom Metazoa; phylum Chordata; class Aves; order Passeriformes; family Passerellidae; genus Ammospiza; species Ammospiza caudacuta. The sequence continues at coordinate 108,999,330 of NC_080593.1, read as the reverse complement.
AGGCTTACATGCTGAAGCTTTCAGCATTGTGTGTATGTGAGGAAATGCACGGGTAATTTGTTTGCCATGTAGATAAATGCCAGATTCACATGAAATCCAGTTATGTTGAGACAGAGTTAAGCTTTAAGATGATCCACTGAGATTTACCAAGTTCTGCTTCTGGAGTTTATGGATGAATTGATAATTCTGGAGTAATACTTGTACCTACATTCTGCTAAACATAATATAGGAATAGACTAAAGGTCAGAGTAGAGGTCTTGTTGATCACTGCTCTGAACTTTGTAGGTAAAGAAATAAAATCGGATTTATTCAGAAAGTTTAGGTTAAGAAATACTTGAAGAAAAAGGGGTTAGGAAGTCTTTTGGAGCCACTTACCCAATATAATTTGTAAAACAGAATAACATATTTTTCAGTTTCTTGTTTTTAGCCAGAATTGTTACTGAAGTTCCATTTTTTTCTGTTAAATTTGTCAATGAATATTTAGAATTCAGCTATAAAGAATTACCATGAATAAATAAACCCATGTTCATTTATCAGATGAACACAGCACTTTTAGGATGTTGTATTGTTGCTCAATTTAATATTTAATTGCTTTCTAATTTTCAGAAATAAATCAATATCTCAGACATTATTATCAGTCTTTAAGGTTTTGTTTCACTAAAGGTGAAACTGCATAGTTCAAAGGGATTTGAGGCCTGAGGAGAATGATGATAGCTGATGGAGCTTTTCTTCTCCAGGTCATCTTTTCACTCTCTTACAGATCCAGAATTACTGAAGGAGTTACGAGCTGATGTCATCTTAATGTCCAGTGCCTGTAGCTCAGACTAGCCCTCTCTAGCACCGAATCACTGTTGCTAAAAACATATCTGTTTCTTCTGAAGGGAAGGAAACAAAAGTGTTGGTTTGTTTAAAAGAAAAGCCTGTCTGAAAAGCTGCAGATCTTCAGCTCTGAAAAAGAGAGACACAGTTTTAAGGCTTGTTGTTGAAAAAGCTGACAGATCCACTGCTGAGGATTCATAGGAGTGCCACTGAAATACAGAGGACATCTCTCCCAGTGCTGGGGGGGGATGGGGATAATTTTGTTTGTAATATGGCTGCAATGCCTGATGGCAGTAACGTGCAGCTTCCAGTGGTAGCCAGGCCAAGTCCCTGTGAATAGTAACAGATAGTTATACTTGCAAAAGAACTACTTCTTTTACAGACAAAAAAGACTGGAGTCCAAGTTTTGGGTTTTTTCTTAACCTTTTTCTGGAAAGTTAATATTACCAAAGGAGTGTGGAGTGGAGGGTGCTTTTTTCCATCTCACAGTACCTTTTACTGCTTGTCACATCTCACATTTTATACATATGTAGCTTGCTTGCCTGACACCCCATCCATGATTGCCTGCTGTGGTGTGGGACTTCACTTTCTGGCAGCACAGTGCTGCTGGTCTCTTCAGAAAGTCCAAATGCTGAACATAGCTGATTATCTGGCTGCTCTTGGCATTAGAAAGTTCTGGAACTCAAGCAGCCTACATCAGGAGATTGCCTTCCTAAATCCTGGAAAGGGCTCATGTGTATCATTTCTTGCCTTGTTCTGCTCTGTCATGTACATGGAACTACATGCATTGATATTAAATAGTGAATACATAAATAAAAGTAAATGTTTCTGTGGTTGGAGCACAGGCCCTGGCAGCCAAGGTGCTTTCTAGGGGGAGGGAGGTAGGGCACTCAAAAGACAAAAGACCTAATTGCATGGTAGTGGTATTTCTTAGTCCTGGTTAGCTGTAAAATTCAGTGGTTTTAGCTGTAAAATTCAGTGTTTTCCCTGTTCTCTTCTTTTCTTCTTTCCAACATCTTAAGCACTCTTTTTTTTTTTTTTTTTTTTTTTTTTTTTTTTTTTTTTTTTATTTATTGATCCCCAGGTCCTTCCCAGAGTGGTCCAGGACCTCAGTATCCCAATTATCCACAGGGACAAGGACAACAGTATGGGGGATACAGACCCACGCAGCCCGGGCCACCACAACCACCACAGCAGAGGCCTTACGGATATGACCAGGTATTCTTCTGTTTGATGAGAAAATTGTGATTCTTACACACTCATTTAATAATCTTAGATTCTGGACACTTAAACCAAGGAATTTTAGGACATGGTCTTTCAGGTATGTACCTACAATTCTCATGGAGTTTATTTCTTGGTGAGTTACCAAGAATCATTTGTATGGAATTGTGATTAGTCATTCTCTCCTGAGTTTGCTAAATTTTAATGAAATTTGGCAAAGTGAGGCCTTCCCAGCAGTGTTTTTGGATGTTAGAAATTAAGGTGATGTGTTTCATAGCCTTATGGTGAATGACTAATATGAAAGATGAGGTTTCTAAATCTCATGGTGGATCATTTTTCATTATTTCTTTGCAATAGAAATGGTTGAATTTATTTTCCACAAACACAAATCCTAATCATAATCTTCCTCTTCAGTTGCAAAAGCACCTGAGGCGTGCAGCTGAGGTCTTTCAGCTGCAGAGCTTATGGGGAGACATGAACTTGTTTTTGCACAGATTTTCTCTGAGCAGTATCAGGGGGCAGTGAACATGGCAAGGAAGTGACCTGAAAATCAACTGCTTCATTCTTATCGCTGCTAAGACAAGATTAAAACAAACAAACAATTACCACCAGAACATTGGGCCGGAGTTGTAGTGAAGGGCTCATGTAAAAAAGCTGTCTTCAAATTAAAGGATGAAACAGGTTTTGTCCCCGTAAAAGGTACTAACTTGCAAAAATCCAAACTTTTCACTATGAATCATTCAGAAACGTCATTAAAATGTACGCTATTACTTTCCTTGGTATAAATAATGTTAAGATTAACTAAATTATAAATTTGAGGGTCTAATGTTTAAATAAAATCCTGTTATGTCAGTAGAAGATCAGTTGAACTTTCAAGAAAAACTACTCTGAGGAGTTGAGAATTGCCCAGAATTTTGAAGAACAGTTGGCTTTCTTTCTAGAGAAATTAGAAAAGACAAGGAAGAAGGAACAAACTCTGTGTGGTAGTTTGGAGATGCAGTTACTTTTAATTATTTAACAGATAAAATGTTTATGCACTAAACCAGTAGCTTCCTCTGAAAACAATAAGCTACAGGAGAATTCTTTGCTTGTGGCCAGTATAGGGTCAAGGAAACTTAATCACAGTTGCTGAGTTTTTTCCAGCTTTCCTTGCAGCAGAGGTGGATAACCCTCTCTGTAGATAGGCTGTGCTCCTCCAGTTTGTGCACTTGTAAGTTCCACTGGGAAATTCAATTATAGAAGACCTCTCTTTCATACTGGCCATTCCCATAGGAATTGTGCTGCTTAAATTCTCATCTGGCAGCTGTTGTGAAACTATTCTTTGTGACTGATTGTTGTATTATAATGGAACATAACTGACATTGCAACATAAATCTAAAATGTAAAACACTGCCTTGTTGTGGTAGTACTTTACATGGAACGGTGGCAGGATCAGTTTGGAGCATGCTCATTTCTTAGCACAGTACTTCTTTCTGCAAGCCTTGAACCCTGTGGTGAAGGATCATGGTAAGCTTACAGCATTGATGCTTTCACCTCTGTCCACCTCTGCAGTACATGACATTCTGTCAAAAGAAATAGAGAATATCAATAAGGGTGATAATTCTGTGTATCAGATCTGTGGAATAATTGCCTCCTGTAGGATATGTGGACTTGGGTTGTTAGTGTTCACCAGGATGTGCCTTGGTTTTGAAATACATGTAATGCTTGATAGAGTAATAATTTTAGGTACCTTTGTGTCATGGTTACTTTCCTAAATTACTTTGAATTTTGGTGACCTTGACTTTTTGAAATAATTTTCAAAGTTTAGGTGGGAAATAATCCCCAAATTTTTTCTTTTTTTTATGATGTTCTACTAATTTCACAGCAGCCTATTGAATATAAAGGTATACTCTTTTGATCAAATCAGGCTCCTGGCCTTAAATTCATATCTTTGATCTTACTTCTGCATTAAAGCACAAAGTATTTTTAGTGAGATGAAACTACACTAGTTACTGATATCAGTATGTCATTTACTTGTATTAGTTTCTATCTTTTAATATCTCAGTTTATTTGGATGGTCTTCCAATTACAGCTTTAAATGCAGGAAAATATGCCAAATATGCCTTGTTGTCTAATTATGTATTTTGAATTTTTTTTAGGGTCAATATGGAAATTACCAACAGTGAAAAAGTACTCACATTCCGGTAGGCAAAATCTATTAGCAGCCATATTTTCTCCTCAGCACTGTGGACATCTTCCCAAGATGAGAACCTCCCATTCCATCTAGATTTTGGAAAAATCTTGTGGCTGTTTTATGGTATACAGTCTTTATGGGTTAATTGTTAAAGACTGTAGATTCTCAGAAACTAGTTTCACATCTCTACTCTAGATGGCAATATTGGACAGAAAATCTGTGACATAACAATTTGCAGTGAGTCGAGAACTGTATGTCAAATATACTGTTACAGACTGAGAGGTGCAGACAGCTTTGTATGTTTATGAAGGTTATGGGAATTTAATATTTTTTCCACAGATTTTTTTTGTAGGGGGAAAGGGGAAATGCACACTTTTTACAGCAGCAATATTTTGTATATTATGTTTTACATGTGATGAATATGCAAGACAGTACACTACTCGCTGGGCAGGATAACAAATCTACTGTTAAAATGGGTAGGGCATGGTAAATGCTTGATTGTATTAGTCTCGAAATGGTGTACAATAAAGATAACACTGAAAAGATGGAGAGCATTCTATGTCACTGATGGGTTCACGTACAAAGATAGAGAATCCCAGTTATCTAAATGGGAACATAATAAGGACAGTGTAATACAGTCTTGTGCAGAGATAAATTTTTTAAGCTTTCCAATTTTTCTGAGTAAAGCGGTTTTGTAAAAATTGTTTCTAACACAGTTTGACAATTTTCTGCAACATTTTTTGGGTAACAAGATAAACGTTTGGGTTTTATTTCTCAAGTGTTTTGTCAGAGCTTTGCATAAGCAAGCTGTAATCCTTCTTAATAATTGCAATAACAAAGAAAATGACAAGTGTTAATTTTACTTGGCTTGAATATGCAAAGAACTTGAAAAAGAATATGGAGAACAGGACTGTATTGTATAAGTGTATTTTAACCTTTAGTTGAATAATTTGTATGTATCAAAATAGCCTAGAGGACTTTGTAAAACCTATCTAAACTTTTGTCATGGTTTAGGAATGGTGTCCCCCAATTTTAGTCTTCCCACTGACACACTCCAAGCCACGTGCAGCTCGCTTGCTCCCCACTCTCCCTCCCCTTCCCTTGTGGCCGGCTGGAGAGGAGAATCAGAGGCACAAAAGGGAAAGATCAGGGCTTGAGAGAACAATTTACTGGAAACAGCAAAAGGAGGGGAATGGCAGCAATGCCAGTGCCAGAGGGTGCAAGAAAGAGGTGAAGGCTTCACACGTGCTTAATTGCTCACCATGCAGAGCTCGGTTCCACCCCATGCTGCACTGCCTGGAAGGGTCCCCTGAAAATGAGGTGTCTCCTCCTGGCTATTGCAGAAATTAACCCTGTCCTGGCCGGAACCAGGACAGCTTTCCTAACTGGGAGTTAATAACATTAGAAAAGGGACATTTTTGTTTGTGCCCATTTTTCTTATTGGTTAACATGAGACCAAGGGGATGTTTTATAACATTAAGTATAAAACCTGTTGGTGAGGCAAATGCCAAATTTTGTTTGGAATTGCATTAATGCTTATAGTGTTGCATGTGAGAGAGGCAGCACCTTGATCAATAACAACAGTACACAAAACGTTGGTTTTGAAATTGCCCTAAAACTGTGTATCAGATAAATAAATGGATATTCTATTCTGCAGAAATATATGCATTCAAGAATCCCTTGCAACTTCTATAAATGATAAAACCTAAAATTAACCCAGGAGTAAAATGATATTTTGTGTTTTTTCAGTTTGCAATCAATGTTCAGGGGGATAAAAAAACAACTCATGTTCATAGTGTGTGTGACATTATATATGGAAGACAAGATTTTCAATTTGTGCATCCTTTTTAAAAGGAAAACAGTTTTCTTAAAGTCAATAGAAAATACACATCAAGGTTTGAACAGATATGGCATGAGGAACATTATTATGAATTAAAATCTTGTAGGTTCTGTGCCAATTTTCCACCACTGTGTACTTCATTGCTATTTAAAACTGTACTCCATCAATTCTAACGGAAGAATAAATTATTTGTGATTTTAATTTTCTCATTTGTTTCTTTAAATTAGATCCCTATCACTCTGATGTCTCATCTGGAGACTCTGCTGTGGGTTTTGATTTTAAAGATGTTTGGCCAGAATAACCAGAGCTTATTTGCAGTCTAGGACTTTATCAAAATTCTCTTGCCATAGCCAAGTTAATTAGAATTAACTGTTCAGTAATCAGCATGTTGTGTAGGTTGTTTGTTAAGAAATTCTTTCTCTGAAAATGAAGGTCCATGAGGCTATAATCAAGATGACTGAATTAGATAAATGAGTTGACGAGGCAAAAATGTGTTGAACCCAACCTGGTGTAGATACGTTATCTCATTTGAAATAGGCTCAACTGACATTAAGAAATAATTTGTCTTGCCAACCCATCTTCTGTTGTCTTATTCTCCTTTTTAATGGAAACTAAAATTGCAGTTTTAATAAGCAGAATTTCCTCCAGGGTTTCCCTCCTAGAGACTACTGCATTTGCAAGGTTTAATTGTTTTATAACAGTCCTGTTTCGTAAAACTTTTTAATTGGTGGTGACAAAAATTACCTTATTCCTCTGATACTATGCCAAAAGAACAACTTGAGAGGAGATAGCTCCACGCAGAAGAAGTTTTTCTAAAACTATATATTAGAAAGGAACATGTGTTACCTAAACAAAAGAAGAAGCAGAAGTGCGTGACAGGACCAGGAGAAAATGGCAAGATACAAAGTTCATTTTATTAAGTCTTTCTTATTAAATAAAATCCAGCCAACAGGAAACTAGTAAAAGAGGTGTTGCAACTGGTGTTTTACAGTCAGAATATAGAAAATTAGGGGGACTGACATAGCAAATCAAACACATGAGCAGAAATGATAAAAATGGTAAAAGAGTAAAGAGTCAGTGACTTCTGTTTATCATAGGGTTATGATTTTTGCCGTTGTATGTTTTCTGTATTCAGAGTGTTTTATTTCCTTTTCTGCTCTGTGAATGACTTGGAGAAGGAAGAAGCTGGCTTCTTGTTTCAGTTGAAACTGACGTCACAATGTTGGCCATAAGAAAGCAAATGTGCTGCTTTGTAGGCAGGCTAAATATATCATTTAGCAAAAGACACATTTCCATTTTCATACCTAAATTACTCTAAAATGTGTAAAGTAATAGATTTTTTGAAAAAATGCAGCTGATTAAAGAGGGGCAAGGACCTCAATGCAAAAATACTGTTGTATTTCTACAGTTTTCACCACAGAGGATGCTAAAAGACTACAATGTGATAAAAAAAACCCCAGATTTTTGATTTAAAAAAAGAATACTTAAATTTACAAAATTAAGAGAAACTGTTACTTCAGCAAGTCTAGATGGAGTTCTGCCAGAAGCCCTGAAGAAGTTCAAAAAGAAAGTAGCAGGCTTTCCCTACAGGAACAACAATTGCTGTATCATAAAACAGAAGCATAAGAGTGAAATCCTGTGAAATGAAGCCAAACCTTCTGAGATGAGCAGATACCTGGATAAAGTAGTAAGTTAAAAAACCCAACAACCTAAGCTGAATATGTTCACTTAAAAAAAAAATATTCAAAACAATGAAAGCTGACCCTCAGTCTGGTAGAGTTAAAGTAACAACTCATAGCGCACTCTGATGGAATTGATCTTTATGTTCACAATGCCTGAAGTTCTCTGAGAAGCTGCCATCATAAAAATGAAGCATGGAGTAAGGACTGTGAAGCACTAGGAATGGGATAAGAGAGCAAAAGGGGTATAGGAATAAATGCTAAGGATCACAAGTAATAGAGGTTGATAGTAAGTTGCTCTAGAGCTCTCTAGGGATCACTGATTAACACTTAAAAATAAATCTGAGAAAAGAATGTGTATTTCAACAGCAACAAGAGGTGGAAGTGGTGCTACTTAGGTTATGCATGACTTAAACTAGAAATGCAATGGGACATACATAGCGGAACTTAAGAAATCACTGATGTTTATAAATACAGTACTGGGTGAGATAATGCCTTTTTACTCATACCCAGCTATTTAGCTGTCAGGAGTAGTCCAGCAGCTAATACAGTAAAAGTTCTGTTCAGTGGTGTCAGGAGTCACAGGGCTACCAAAATACTCAAAAAGTTGTGCTGTGGAATGCTTAACAAAGTACTCTAATACTGATAAGAATTCTTTTCACTTCAGAATTGTTCAACCTTCTCTCTCCCATATCAAAAAGATAGTTCATGTAAAAGGTAAGTGGGTAACAAATGGCCAAGGACAAATACAGTGTTTGGGGTTATGTCAAATGTCAGAATGTGTAAACCAGCAGTAAATAACTGATAGTGTAATTTTTGTAAGGATACAGACAACATGACCAAAATTAAAAGCAGCACCTTTGAAATTGATGAATGCTTCTTACGGCATGCAGAACTGCAGACTCAATCCCATGGGTTTAGTAGGATTAAAAAGTGAATTGGATAGATGTACAGTAATGTAAAATTGGTTAGGTTGGAAGAGACCTTTAAGACCAGTGAGTGCAACCATTAGGACAGCACAGCCAAGTCTACCAGCACCCATGTCCCCAAGTGCCACGTCTGTTAAATACCTCCAGGGATGCCAACTCCACCCCTGCGCTGGGCAGCCTGTTCCGACACTTGACAACCCTTTTGGAAGAGAAGCTTTTTCCAAATACCGAATCTAAACCTCCCTATGTGTATTTTGATGATTTGGTGAGGGGAGAATAGGACTCTTGTCCTACCAGCTGTTATTTGGAGAAAAGCCTGACCCCCACTTTGCTGCAACCTCATTTCACATGAACAATTAAATTAGGGCAGATGAAAAGCTTAATTTGAAAGAATGTTAAAACCTCATGTTCCACAACTTTGTGCAATAAGCAGCGTTCCAGAGTGTAGAACTCTGTTGGTGCCTTGACAGTAAATGTTGGGAGTATATTTTGATTTTTTTTTTTACAATTGTCACATTTAAAATGTCATTCTGCAAAACCTGAGAGTAGGCAGCACTAGCAGCAGACTTGGTGTATGTTCCAGTATCAAACTGGAGCTGAACTGGGGTAGCAATGTCCTATTCAGAAAGCTGGTTTTTTGCTATGGTGAAATATATCTCCAAAATAATGTGAATAGTGAAATACTTACATTTCAGTCTTGCAAGATGCTGGCTGGATACTTTCACTGAACTCTCTTAAGCTTCCCATGACATAATTTTTCAGGAAAATTCTGACTAATACAGCAGAATGTCTGTTTTTCCCTGCTTGAGATCTAATGATTTTACAAGAGATTTTTCTGTTTTCCATAGATAAAGTGTTCTAATTTTCTCTTAACTATTCACATGTTGGTCTTAGGAAATGAAGGTAGTTTTGGTATGTCAGTGGCTTCACATAGGTACACTTGGGGTTTTTGGTGGGAAGAGCTGTGGGGCTGGAAAGGAAGCTGCTGGAAGCTGGTTCACAGACCTAATAGTCTGTGAACTCTTCAGGGCACTGTGTTATTTTCACTTGCCTTGGCACTTTTTAAACAAATGGTGAATTGCCATATAAATGCTTTTGCATTTTGGTTCATAATTTTCATTTAATCTCACAGTTAATTTTACACAGCATAAATTCTAATCACCTACTGCAGTTGGTGTTGCCAGAAGTGCGCTGGCATCTTGACACAGGTTCATTACAGATACTTTTATAGAAAAATACCATTTGTGAGGGCAGGCTTGGTAGAAACACAGATTTTGTTTTTATGAAATTAAGTTCCATCAGTTGTACTTCCTGATGCTTTTAGCAAATTTCAAGTCAAGAAGTTTTGGTCTCCGGTATTAAGTTGCCACGTTGACATTTTTGTACACGTAGCTTTTCTCAGCCCAGAGCCTTTAGACTTTCTTTCCACGGGGCTACAATGTAAACAAGTGCTCCAGTTCTTAGAGTTTCTTTCTAAATGCTAATTATGGCCTTACTTGTTAAGGTAGTTTTTTGGCAAGTTGATGCAGTGTCAGTCTAAAAGGTTAATGATCAGAATCTCTGTATTTTTTTTTTTTTTTTCACCCCAGCAAGGATGCAGATTATTTAAGAGCTAGCTCTTAAATTTGGGCACCTAGATAAGTGTATCTATCTGCTCACAACACTGTTTCAGCTTGGCAAAAATGTTTGCCTTCTATCCTGGAATGCCTTCTTAGCTTACTGGTGTGTAAAAAGGGTTCTGCCTATAAACACCAGAGTTTCTGATTTCATAAGCACAGAGATCCAGCCCATCTGAGTATGACGAAATATTTGCTAGAGTGACCCTGGCTTAGGATTTATTTCCTGCTTCAGTGTCCATGTAGGCTCAGGAAAAGTGCATTTGGCAAACCTGAGGCAGCGTGAAGGTTTCTGTTGTATCCCCCAGCATTTTTGGTTGATGGCAAGAGGTTGGTTTTAGGACCGAAATAGATATGTGGTGAGTACGAGGGTATCTGTCACAGCTACAAGCACCTTGTGTGCATGCAAACGTCTAATGGAGCCCGTGTTCATTGGTGCTTGTTACAGCTGCTGCTGTAAAGACGGCACCGATACTCTATAGCCTCAAAAGCTTAGTTCTAAGTTGCCCATGTTATTTGCCCATCAGTTTCACATTGCTTCATGTTTTCTGCCTGTCTGACTGCAAAAAAGGAAGGCAGAAAAGCCGGAGTCTTATGTGAGAATCTGCTGATGAGGAACACGAGACTAATTGATTTGACTGCTTCAGTAGTTCTTTTGACTGTTTAGAAATTTGGAGTTTAAAACGTGGCAGGCCTGAGATCTGTGGGCCAAGCACGATAGAGGTGACTGGCTGAGCAGGATTTCTTGATGCTGTGCCCCATTGTCACTGTTTGAGTGACCACTGACAGCAGCTGCTCACTTGGCACTTGGCTGCACGTCCAGCTTGTATCAGCTGCTTGGTAAGAGTGAACTCGTGGGTCAAAGCACCTTTTGGGCCGCCTGCTTATCACTGCAAGTTGTTGCAGGAGGATGCTGGAGTGTGCTGTGGTGCTGGTGAGTGTGTGGTTGTGTCCTTGCAAGAGGCTGATCCAATCACTCTCTAACTTGTAGGCTACCCCGTGTTATGGCATCAGTAGGGCAGACAGTTTGCATATATAGATGAATATTAAGAAGTTCTTTCCTTTGCTGCTGTTTCTCATACAGCAGTGGGACCATGTTGGCCCTCTTTGTTGTTGTAAGCCACAACAACTTACCTTTTGACCATACTCATCTTCTAGAAGGGTAACAGGCAAGACTATCTCCTGGATGCCTGATAAGGATGCAAAGGCAGAATTGCTGCTGGAGATACTGTGAGATATCTGTGACATGGTGTGTGTTTTGAGAGTGCTTTCTCCATTGCTGTGAGTGGGCTCTGAGCCCAAGAGATAGCCATGGCTTAGTGAACTTAGGTTATATTTGGAAGCAGGGCCTTTGGGTGAAGACCTCTATAGTGAACTGCTCCCTGAGTTTCTAAAAGATCACAGCATATTCCAATTACCAGTGCATGTGAGGGAGAGGGTGCCCAAGAGGTTTGGTTCTGTTGCTCACTGACTGATGACTTAGGAGTGACAAGTCTACTGCAAGGAAGATGGACAACAAACTCTGCTTTGGCAAATTTTGCCTGAAAAAATCTGTAAAGTTGTATGGAACCTATCCCAGCACTGAGTACTCCATTATTACTGCTGTGAGCACCTGTGACTCCATCAACAAGAGGAGTTTGCTACTCCTTTCATGTGAAGACTCCTGGATTTTCACAGATGCCCTGACTGACCTCACTGGCCCAAACTGGAACACCTTTCTTTTCACCATCTTCTGCACAAATAGATATTGATAGTTCTATTTATTTATTTATGGGTTTTGAGCATTAACATACACACATTTTTTTTACAATTGAAGAGAGGAGATGCTTTATCAGTGAATAAGGTATTTCTCTGAGGCATGGAAGATTTACCAGTTGAGAATGCATGACAACAACAAGTTGAAAAGACCAAAGGCAGCCGTCCTGGTGACATTTTACCCTAGGAAATTTTAATGGGGGAAAAAAAAGTAAAGAAATTCAGAAGAGCTGGCAAGTCCTTAAAGAAGATTACACTATGGTAGGTGTACAAACTATCCCAATGTGGAGGATCAAGAGCTCATCAGTGCCTTCAAACAAAGGAGCATTGAAGGCTCTCATTGTTAGGAATTGGCTTAAAATAACAGTAGAACACATTGAAATAAAATCAAGGCAAGCAACAAACAGAACTATAATTATTGAGAGATACTGGTAAAAAAAAAGAAGAGCTAATCCATTACTTCTCAGAGAACAAAAGCTGTAGGCAGTGTTGCTGAAGAGGATTCAAGCTTAGGACATTGTTCCTAGACTTAGGTAGGAATAATCAGTTACGCAAATACCAGATGAGGAGAAATTCATTAGGTACATAGAATTTTACTATTGTTGCCATGAAGATTGCTAGCCCTATTCTAGGATCAAGGAACTAGTAAAATAACAGCAATAATAGCAATAGAGTTCAGATTTGTTATCTTATCAGGTCAATTTATGACAGAAGGAAAGACAGTGGGCACATTAGAGGTAGGATCTTGGTGGGGATAATTATCCCCAAATGACTACTGGCATGAGGTGAGTATGGAAAGATGATGGTGGGGGCATCTCAGAGGGGAATAACATCTATTGATCATATTTATCAAACACAGTGAGCTGACCACAAGATCCATAATAGTATATTGGCTCATTATAGTACAAAACATATATTAGTTCTAACATAGATTACACCTTTACTTTTAATCCCCACCAGTGCTGAGGGAGTAATGAACTTCCAGCAAAGGAGAGAGATGGGGAGAGAGTAAATAAATGGTCTTGCAGAGAACCTGCCAGCTGCCGCGTCCCATGGAATTGGATGCTGGGAAACCAGCAGATAAAACCCATTTTGAACATCAGTTGCTGCTTTTATTCAGTTGCACTCTTCCTCTTTTCAACTTCAGAAAGCATCCTATAATTTTAAAGTTTGCCTACACCAATTTGTAATGTTATGATTAAGTGTCCTGTACTCCTGAGTGATTTTTCAACCTTATTAAACTTTATTCCAAGTTTCCTAATTGGTGCTAAGAAATGGTGATTTTTGGGCAGGTGAGAAACCAAGGTCTTTAATAAATAGGCTGTTCTTGGGCACATACCATCTTAAAATCAAAGAACAGCTTGGGTTGGAAGGAATCCTAAAGGTCATATAGTTCCACCCCCCTGCCACAGGCAGGCACGCCTTCCATTAGATTAGGCTGCTAGTTTTTTTCTCTTTGATACTAAGAACATAGTGCTGTTCAGAATATCCTTCCATCATCCTCTTCAGCTGGAGATGAGCTGGAGATGGCCTAGCTGGAGCTGCAGACCGAGCCTGTGCTAGCGAGGGAAGCTGAATTACCATCATGAGCTGAGTTCCCATTCCCTGAATATCCTGGCTTTGAGTTGGGAGGAAGAGGAGTAAAAGAAGATCTTGTAAGCTTCCTCCTTCTTTTCAGGAAGAAGCAAGTGTGCAGAGCAGGTGGGTGCCAAGTGCAGGGGGAACTGCACTTCCTAGAGTGGGGAACACTGGAGTGGCACTGCAGATCCCCTGCAAAACACAGAGCTCAGGAGAAACTGGGCTTCAAAACTCCTTAATTGACCCATTCCTCTTTTGGACCATGCTGGCTGATGTGTCCACAAAAGCAAGTACTGCTTCTGAGGTGTGCTGATAAAATGCATTTGTACCACCTATGGATGCTCCTTGCCAGTAAGCACAGGGATTTGGGAGCAATGGAGGTAGGATGCACTGGGAAACGACAATCCTGATGTGTCTATTTTGGGCACTTGCTGCCACATCTGAGACCATGGGAGCAAAACAACTATATGCATGTTACCTCCAATCTCACACTCTTAAGGCTCTTCAGAATCCCCTTAAAGGTTTCTGAACAGAATCCTAAAGGCTGCAGCTCTCCTCAGCAGCTGTAGCTCTACCAAATTACCAAGACCTAGCTCTTTCAACATCCCATCCTGGCAAGTCATGGAAGCTTCGTAGCAAAAGTTGAGTACTTCAAACCCTGCCAGTTAGAGCTCAGTCCTCATTCCCACATAAACACAACCATTTTGCAAACATGATCTGATATTAATTACCCCCCTGGCACCAAAAGTCAGGATTTCCTGATGCAGCCCACTAATGTAAAATGCATTAGTGAAAATGCTGGCTCCAAGGGGTTAGGTTCTCTAAATAAACATAGCAAAGTTCTTTTTTATTTACAACTCCCAGGCTATTCTGAAAGACTGATTTCTCCAACAAGAAAAAAAAAAAAGACTAAAATCATCCTTGGGTTTTTAATAGGTTATAAATGCCTTTTTTCTATTCAGTTGCAGGAACTGAATGTGAAGTTGTAGATCAATGAAATCTGAGTCTTTGCCTTAGAGTGAAGTTTGTCCAAGCTCCTTTCTACAGTTTTGTGCTTTGTGTCGTGTCTTTCAGCAGATAGCTGAGTATCAGCAGGGCAGGACTGCAATGCTGACTTTTGGGCTAAGGTCACAATGCTAACATTTGTAGATAAAGAAGGTAAAATTGTGCAAGAGCTAGAGAAAGTTATTGTGTAAAAAAACCCCAAAACTTAATTTCTGAGACAGTGACTTAGAATTGTTTTTCTGCCACTGAAATTCAGAAGTAGGACTCAAACAAAGCCAGCTTGCAATGAATGAGAAATTTTCAGCTCTGTTAACAAAGTATGGCTGTGAGGCCAGTGATTTCCATCTGAGAAATTGCCCGTGTCCTCATTGGCAGTACCAGCTTAAGGCACCGCCACCTTCTGCCAGTACTGCAGTGCCTTACCTTCACATTTGTGCCAGGACTTGGACACAATCCCAAATTTCATCTGGCTTGAGCAGAAAGAAAACCTTAACAAAACCTAAACCTAAACAACATGACAAATCTCTCAAGCTCTTGCCAGCAGTGGTGTCCTGGGACACCTGACAGGCACAGAATGGCAAGGACAAGAGACAGCAGATGCAGGGGATAACCCAGACAGGATGGCCCAAAGCTGCCCATTGCTGAGCTGCTGCTGCTGCTCCCCAGGTGCCAGCAGCAAATACCTGGGGCTGGAGCCCTTGTGCAGGGCTGGAGCTGCCTGTCCTGCCTGCACGGAGCCTGGCAGGCTGGGGCTGACTGGGGAAGATCCCAGCATGGGCAGGAGTGGAAAGGATCGGGGAGGGCTGTGATTCGTGTCCAGAGAGGGTCTCCTGCCTGTCTCTGGCCAAAGCTCCTCCAATGTCCCATACTGTAAAATTTCCACACTGGCCAATAAAAGCATGCCTTAAATGAGTGTGGGAGATGCTACAAAAGTCATCATGCACCAGCAAGTCTGGGCACCTCTGCTTCACTGGGTGCTCCCCATCCTAATTTGTGTTCCAGCTTTTAGAAGGGTCTTTGGAAATTAGACCCAAGGTATCCATCCTTGCTCTGCTTCTGTTTGTACATCCTGTTCTTAGGGATGAAAGCAAGGAAGTGTGTTGAAGCCCTAGTCTACCTTCTCAGGTGATGAAATGAGGCTGAAACAGTGGTGGGGATTTCAAGCCAGAATCATATACAAATAGCTAGTACCATGTAACTGAATTGCTAAAAAAAAGGTCTGCTCAGTCCTCTTCCCATTTCAGAGCAACTAAAAATTTGTGCAGTGGTATGATAAGATCAGGTACCAACACAACCATCTCATCCTCACCTCATTCAAAACACTAACACCTGTTTAAAATTACTCCACTGCAAATAAATTTGTATCTGAAATGCTGTTCAGCACCTGTAATAGAGTCTACTCAGATAATGGTTCCTTCATATTTATAAGAAAGGCTGAAACCTTCATGTATGTTGAAAGAAAATTCAATTACAATTTCAAAAGAATACTTGTCCAGGTCAAGTTTTGTTTCAATCATCTAATGAGGCACACTTAATCACTGGGAAACTGCAGCATTTTTTAGACCAATTTTCAAATGTTAATTTTAAGTTCATCTTTGTATTCAATAGTTTCTCTTTACCATCTTGGCTATAAATTTAACTTTCATGATTTCAGCTAAAACAAGACTCCTTTCTGTTTTGGTGGTCTAGCATCTTTCTTTTCTTTCTTTTATCACATCCTAGAAAATGTTTTCCTTTTGTCCTCCATGCTTGTGGAGGGATGAGTAGAATGCCAGCTTCAGTCTACTCCAAATTTTTTTTATAAAAAAAAAAAAAAGTTTGCCGTACAGGTTTTCTTCCAGGGTCAGGATCTAAGGGAGGGAGTAGAGGATTCTAAAATTTCAAAACTAAGTACCTCTTTTCTACCCAGAGTTTTCAGAATTCATTCTTTGTCTTGCAGGTCCAAAAGGTTAAAAATAACAGTGCCTCCTGAGACTTCTCCCTGGGCTGTGCACTTCCCTGGGATTCTGTGAGCTTTTTCCACCCAAACTGGGTCAGCCTCGTGCCTGATTTTAAAATCTCTGGGATCCAATGCTTTATAAAAATCAATGAGAACTTTCCCATTATATAATCCCAGCAGTCACATATGATATGCTCTTGCCCGATTCTGCTTAAGTTTGATTTTATATATTGAAATGATGATTATTAGTTTTAAAGAGCTGCGAGCTTCTCTTGAAAAATTATGGGGAAAATTCTTCATGTGTGGAGTCTTTCTCTATCTCTTTTTGCAAACTCTTCCATTTTCAGGCAGGAAGACTACTGTTAAAATGAGAATGTTTCCTCATTGAACTTAGGAATTGACTTTTAAGCTAAAAGGTTGAGAAAGTACATTTTCTTATATTTGCTCTGACTGTGTTTGCAATCTCTTTTATGCTCTGAAAATGTAATTACAAGAAATATTGATGGGGTTTACAAATATCTCTACAAATCTGTTTCTCTAGACATTTTGATACCCAAGTTATTCCTGCAGCTAGCCTGCAAGATCTGGGAAGAACTCAAGCAGCATTAAATGATATAGAGGGCTGTAAGCATCAGATCAATGAATAAACCAAAATAATTTCAGTATTTAAGTAAAATACCTCATTGTTTTTTTCATTCTCTGCTTGGACAGACTCTTTGCTGTAATGCCTACAAAATATGTGACAAGTGTTTGACAGCTCACATGCTGCACCAGTGTCCATCATACCCACCTGTTGCTGTGCTCTGGCTTTCCTGGTAATATCCAGCTGTTTCTAGGCTTAGGGTGGGTATTGGAATAAGAATTTTTTTTATCTTTTATGCAGCACCTAGCACAGTGTCATCCTGATGCATGGCAGGAACTAGAAGATGCTCCTGCAAAGCAAATTAACAGTGTCTTTGGGATTTGGAAATGACATGAAGAATTATTCAAGATCCGGCTCCAGAAAGTAAATCACTAAGTCAAACTGTTAATGATAGCTGTGACAGCAACGCATGGTTCGGAATTTTATTGGAAAGAATTTGACAAATGCTTTAGATAATGAACAAAGTAATAAAAAATCAATGTCTATTCCCAGATAATTTGTGAAAAGGAAAAGGAGTTTATTTATCAAATATATTGTTTCTGCAAATAGTTCACCTCATGATTTCAGAGGGGAAGTAGGTAAGAAGAGAAAATGAGCTTAGCAAAACAAACATTGGTTTATCTGTCAATATTCTCGTAAATGACAATGACAAAAGGGAAATACAGCTAATACGATATGGGAACAAAACAACTTCTAAAATGAAAATTTTGTTGTTACTCTTCTAAACCTCACCAGCTCCATTACAATGACAAATCCAAGAACCACCTACTGCACTCTGATATTGAACATGGGGCTGCAGGAGAGCCCTGGCTATGCTCCTCCAGTTGTGCTTCCCAACTCTCCCACTCTCTCAAATCACTTTTTGGTGCCATATATTTCCTTTGACTCAGTTTGTCTGCAGCAGATGACTATTTGGGAAGCAAACAGACACATTTCTGTATTCCAGGGGAATAGCAGGCTGATTTACAGCAGATTTCCTTATGACTTTTTAAGGACAACATTAATATCATTTATTGTCAACCTAATCTTTCCCTTTGACAGAAACAACTGCAGAAGAGGGAAACTTCTTCTTGTGACTTTTACCTGAATTAGGAAGCCAGGGGTGTATGTCTGAAACCCATCTAAGATGGGCTGGGCAGGTTAGAAAACCCCAGGACATCTACCCCCAGCCCTAGCCAGGGTGCAGGCATGTCTGTGTGACTTTTGCCACATCCCTTTGGCATTGAGTTTCATGGCAGATCCCCTCCTCACCTTCCAAGATGTTCATTTCAGTCTGATGAATTCCTATGATGGTTTTGGGTGGGGTAGAGTTAATTTTCTTCACACTAGCTGGTAAGGGGCGGTGGCTTGGGCTTGTGCTGTAAACAGTGTTGATAGTTCAGGGGTGTTTTAGCCCTTGCTGAGCTGTGCTTACACAGAATTAAGGCTTTTTATGCTCCTCACATCACCCCACCAGAGAGGAGGCTGAGGGTGCAGAAGGAGCTGGGAGGGGACACAGCCAGGAGAGCTGGCCCCAAGAGACCAGAAGGGTATCCCAGCCCATATGGGATCATTCTGAGGAAAAAGAGCTGGGGGATGAGGCAGGAAGTAGGGACATTCAGAGTGATGGAGTTTGTCTTCCCAAGTCACTGTTAGGTGTGATGGATCCCAGCTTTCCTGGGATGGTTGAACACCTGCCTGCCCCTGGGAAGTGGTGAATGAATTCCTTGTTTTGCTTTGCTTGTGTGTGGCTGTTGCTTTACCTATTGAACTGCTTTTATCACAACTGATGAGTTTTCTTGCTTTTACTCTCCCAAATGTCTTCCCCCATCCCACAGGGAGAAGTGAGCGAGGGGCTGTGTGGGGCTCAGTTGCCAGCTGGGGTTTGCAGGCAGAGAGGAATAGCTGCTCCAGAAAGGTACAATAACTTATTTTGTTTCCAACTGGAGTCATTGACTTTTTATGGCTTTTTTTAGTCTGATCAGATGTGGGAGAGGAAACGGGTTAACACCATAGCAGAGACCAGGATGAAAAGCAAAGCCAGGGGAGTACAGAAAGCACAGCTGAGATCCATCCCCCTCTTGCCTGCAAAAACACAAGTTTATGACCTGAGAAAGCACAGCAGCCAAGTGTGTGTGTGTACATGTGGGTGGTTTGTGGGGTCCTGCCCGTGCCCATTTGCTCTCCCCTTGGAGCAGATGCTCCTCCTCAGCTCTGTGGGACAAAGAGGAATATGAAGTTTGAGGTTTGCCCTTCCAGGTCCTGTGTCCTCCCCCAGGGAGGGCTGCTGGTGCTGCTCTCAGGGGGATGACAGCCCCCAAGCATAGCTTGGCTCTGCACCTGGACAAATCCCACCACACAACCCACTGGGAAAGAGCAGCGTGGGGAAATGGTCTTCTGCTAGTGGAATGGCACATGGAAAGTGGAGCCCTCAAGGTGCTCCAGGGTCCTGGAGACCTGGCAGGTGAAAGGAGAGCCGTGGTCAGGGCTGCCAGCTGCTCACTGAGCTGCCCTCACACCCTGGCCTTCAGCACTGCTTGCTGCACCCCTGGATGTCTCAGGAGCAATCCAAGAGCTGGCCTCTTGAGGGGTCACCCCTTAGTTCTCTGTGCTTTATTCCCAAAAGAAGAATCTCATTAGGTTCTAGTGGGGGAAACACTGTCAATGGAAAAAGGATTTTTCTCTGCCAAATACCAGGACCCTAAATAAGAATGCAACTGCAACTGGAGAATAAGCTGAGTAAAATGAACCTCTCAGAAGGTCTCTTCTTTCCCATTAAAGCCCTAAAACCAGGCAACATGTATCTGGGAATTTTATCTTCTTCCTTCCTTTCCATAATGCTCTCTACCATTAGTAGCAATAACATTTTAGGGATGTGTTTTCCTTTCATGACTATCCATGACTACACAGAAATACAGGTAAGCATTGTCTGTCTCCTTGCAATGAGGAGGAAAATGTCTGCAATGTTTGCAATGAGGGAAAATGACATCTAAAGGAGACAGGTGACACTGAGCTCTCCAGCCTCAGCTCTACACTTGCTTGCACCACAGCAAATAACTTTCCAAGGGTCTTAGAGAGCAGGGAGGGGGATGGAGCATTTCCACAGCTTAGTAAGAAATGGCTGCGAAATTCAGCTAATTTTGGAGTGTCAGATGGATTTCTGCCACTATGCCCATTCAAAGTCAAGATATCCTAAATTGGGGATATGAGCAACAGTGCTCGGGGAGCAGACAGCAGGCACTGAATGCTGCTGTAATCAATGAAGGTTTATGCAATGAGTGGCTTTTAGTAGTATTTAAATCTCAGATGTCTGTGGAAAACATCAACTCGAGGAACTTTCTGTCCTCAGTAATTTAGATTGTGTTCATTGAAACTTAATACAGACCGTCGAGTACTCTCAAGTTCATTTAAAGCCCTTGCTAAGTTATGGCCTCAAATTCACATTTAAAGCACCAGGGAAGAAGAAGCCTGACTTTCAAACTGTGACTGTAAGTCCTAGTTTTAAAGGTAGCAATGAAATGCCCATGGAAGGTAACTGTGTATTATTGGTGTCAGACATACTCCTTGGCCTGGAGAAAAACAAAAGGAAAATGTTGGGAAAGTCATTACAGGAAGGATTGGTTTCAGTTTCTCAAGGTTACAGGAGTCTCGCCCTGGCTGCTTTTGTTCTCCAGGAGGCTAAGTGCTTATCTTAAACATCAGGGAGGCTTTTCATGTGCAGCATCCACTCAGGCAATAGTAAAGATACAGTAAGGATCTTAAAACATGAAAAAACCAAACCCAAAGAAACGCAGTCCTAGCCTGCCCAGAAATAAGACCTTTTCTTTTATCTGACCTGATTTCTGAAAATAACATTTGCAATACCATAATTTTTCCTTCTGAGAAGAATGAAGGGAGCCTACAGGAAAGATGGAGAGAGACTGTTTAGAAGGGCCTGGAGTGGCAGGACGAGGGGGAATGGCTTCACACTGAGAGAGAGCAGGTTTAGATTAGGTGCTAGGAAGAAATTCCTTACATCATGGTGGTGATGGTGGTGAGGCACAGAAACAGGTTGTCCAGAGAAGCTGTGGATGCCCCATTCCTGGAAGTTTTTTAAGGCCATGTTGAACAATGCTTGGAGCAAACTGGTCCAGTGGAAAGTGTCTCTGCCCCATGGCAGGAGAGGTTGGAACAAGATGATCTCTAAGGTCCCTTCCAACTCAGGCCATCCTATGATTTTGCGGGTTTCCTTCTACAGACTCCAGCTTGCCATCTGTGCTTTTCTTTCCTTTGCACAGTCTGAATTTACTTTTCCTGAGGATGGATGAGCACAAAGACCAAATAGCACAGTGCAGGGGAATCTGGCAAGCCTCATCCTCCTGCTGGGTGAAGTACAACATCTCACTGTACCTGATGGCAAGCTCCATGTTTGATAGATTTAGATGTGTAGTGCCAGTTGAAATGGTGGCACAGAGTTTCAAGCATCTATAACCTATGGGAAATCACTGAGTGCCAAAGTCTCTTTATGCTAAATCTCCTAGTCAGAGAAGTCTGGCCTTTCCATATAATTATAAAACTTGTAATTCTTGGTGCATTTTTAATTTTTTTAAAGTGTTTGCTATGCCAACAGCTGATGTGGAGGCCCAGCCCACAGCTGTTTGCACCTGCAGCAGTCCTTCATCTGAGCTTCACAGGCTCCTAGAACATCCACAGTGTCTGGTGCTGGCATAGGATGGTTTGATGCAGTCTGTCAGTCAGTTTGGATGTCTTTCTGCTCTGTGTCTGACTGCCTGGACCACTCCTCAGCCTGATGCTCTGGGTGTGAGTGACCCACAGCACCCACACTTTGTGGCTCCCTGCAGCACATCCTGGTATTGGCTCCTCAAAGGGATTTTGCAGTTAAACTGCAAAGATCCTTGGGACTGATGTTAGCTCACTGCAGCATGAGCTGGCCCTTCCCAGAGCTCCACCTCCTCCACATCCCTGTGTTTCAGCTTTCTGCTTTGCTTACACTGGTGTTTGAGTGCACAGGTAAAGTTGACAGAAGATATGAAGCTCAAACATTCCTTACAATGGCAGCACAGAAACAAAACTCACCTCTTTGCAGGGAGGCTTTTGCCATCTTGCTTTGACCTGCCCTTACACTGGACCTCCTCTTGCTAGAGGATGCCTCCCCACCCCTAGAGCTGTAAACCTTGAGAGATCAAAAATCATGAGTTGGATTCACTGAAGCAAATCAAAGTGAAAAGGCTGCAGTGTCAGATTATTAAAAAACAAACCAGCAAAATGTGCCTTTGTTTTCTTCAGCTGATCTCACCTTGTTTTGCATTGTTTGTGCATCAACTTTATTTAAACCCCAACATTTAACACCTCCAGAAATTAACACCTCACCTTGCCTGCTCAAGTAGGGAATCTGCACATGCTGAAGACAAGGAAAATCCATATCATGCAGCAGTTTGGGTTTTCTTCTCTACCACAGCCTCGTCTCTCCCCTGTACTTGCTCCTGTGTAAGGGTTCTTGTACATGAAGATGGAGGTATATTCTTTATACATCAACTGAGAAATCATTTTCCAATACATATTTATGTGAACCACAAACATATTTAAATGTAAAGTTGTCATTACAGTGTCAGCCATCTCTCTAACTGCTGGAAAACCCCTAACCTAAGCAGTGCTTTTTATAACTCAACACATTAATTATATTTAGCATCCTTAATTATCTCTTTTCCATAGTCGACTCTAATAAATTCCAAACATTTAAAAATAATTTTCAATAATGCTGCTTTCTTTGCATATTTTCAATCAACTGCACAAATATCTAAATTAGCTGGTGATTATACGACATTTGGTTTACTTTAAAAACTGGTAATTAATTGCCCAATGCAACATTTTCTTTTTTTGTCTCCATTGTCCCTCCCTCTCACAGCCCTGGGACTGGGATGGGCTCCAGGCTTTCCTTTGCCCACTGTCCCCCTGCTCTGGCTGCCTGGGATTAACAAGTGGAAATATAAATGATGAGCAGCAATATGTTTAAGACTCAGACACGCATGTATCACCCTTTTTCACTTGCAAACACTGGCAGCAGTCATTCTAATTGACTAATTGACCAAAAGGTTGGGGTTTTTTAATTGAGAATTTTCACTACAAATGGCTTTGAAATTTTTGCAAAATTCTGTTTTAGAATTGTATTTAAATAAATTGTAATTTACCATAATTTCTTTATCTAAATATTATAAAGGAATATATTTATTTGGTTTCTGTTTATTTTGTTATTTCTCTTTGAAGATTGACCCTCTCCGATGTATTTTAACTTAAAAACCTTAGCAGATCAATATCTGTTTTATTAACAGTTCTTGCAATGCTCAAAAATTTTCAGTGAAATAAAATTCCTCCTAGAAAACTATTGGGAAGAAGAATAGCATCCCACTTACATTAAAAGAATAAGTGATTTTATATGTCTGACCATTGTTTTAGGTAATAAGCTGGTTTTTGTTGTGGATTTTTCGGTGGGAAGGAGATTGCGGGGGGCAGAAGAATAAGAGGACTCGGAGTGTGCAGGGGAAACTTTTCAAACAAAAGGGGAGAGAACATCAGAAAGAAATTATAATATTCAGCTGATTTTCATTGATAACCTAATTTCTTCTGCTTTAGTGGTGCACTTAGCACAGCACAGCTGCGCAAAGCATCCACAAATAAAGATTCCCCACAGAGAAAAGAGGTGATGCTACTGAGAGTCTTCAGAGAAATAAGACAATGGCATGAAGAAAGGAAAAAAAATCAAGGTAATTTCTTTCTAAAAGTAAGAATGAACAACTCATTCTGGAGAGTTTCACATTCGTTAGAGAGAGCTTCTCTTCTTGAATGATAATGAATAATATTGGGGTTTTATCTAGAGGACTTTCTGCAGCAATCTGCCCAGGCAGGTTCCACCTTTCTACCCAGATACCCTGTATGTGCTTAATGTACGGATTTCCTGATGGGACAGGGATGAGGAATTACAAGCTGAGTGTGATCTCTGATACATCCCGTTGTGTGCTGGGCAGGTGGGACCCTCATTGCCTGCTCACCTTTGTAAAACATTTGACAACTTTGGATGGAAAAGTAGTGCCTTTATTTGGAGATTGCTGCATGCTGGCTCTGTGGCAAAAAAAAAAAAAGAAAAAAAAAGAAAAAAAAAAAGGTGATAATAAAACAGGGACTGAGTTTGCCCTTGGGGTAGTCAAAAGAAGAAGAACATTTGAATATAGTTGAAGAAATATTTTCTGGCAGATCATCTCATGTGAAAGAAGGGAAGTGGAAGCAAAGAGGATATATGCCTAGCAGGAACAGAAAAGAGATTTGTGTCTTGGGACTTTCTTTTCTGTGCTAGGACTTCTGTGATGCAGGTCTCTCCCTTCCTTCCATCCTTTAAATTGCCCTGTACTGGGAATTTCTTATTGTCATTGAAGACTCTCACAAGGATATGGCAGAGCAAACTCTCTCAAAAACTGACAGGCCAGAAAGCCTCTATGGCTCCTGTGAGTGGTGAACTTGGAGCAAGGCTGAAGAGAGCCAAGAGCCAGAGAGTGAAGGAAACTGAGCCTCACATGCAGGCAGATGAGGAAACAAGGAAAACCTCTCAAATACTATCTCGACATCTGACTCCTGCAGCAGCAAAGAGGCAAAAAACAGCTTGGAAAAAATCTTGGCACAGAGGAAAATAAGTACACATACTTTTAAGGAAGAGGATTAGGTAAAAAGGACTGAGGGTGAAAGTAAAGGACCAGAATATCTACTCTAGAAATAAAAGTTATTAATCTCTGTGAACAAAACGTAAATATAGTGTAAAGAAATCCTTAAGCTTTTTCATTACCATGAGAAAAATAACAGCCCCATTTTACAGAGTGGTAAACTACTTGCCAATGGAAATTAGTTTCTTGCTGTCATCACACAGTAGATCTAACTCATACCTAGGCATGGATCACATCAGGTCATTCACCTCTCAGTTTGTGTGTCAGCTAATATGAAAATACTTCAGTTACAAAGAAGGACTGCAGAATTTGCTCAGCAGAAGATGATTGCAAGGCACTCATGGCATTCTTCTCTAGCCAGTGCATGGAAACATCAATCTGTCCAGGCAAGGAGCTCCCAGAGGCTGGCATGTGAAATCTTTATTCACAGCCTGCAAAAGACATTGTAGAATCTCTGATTGTATCCCAGAGTTACCTTGTTTTGTTTGCCCTCTCATGAAGGAAACTGTAGGTGCACCATCTTTTTGTGCTTTTCACTCTGTGTGGCTACTAATGTCTGCACAAAGTGAGCAATGGTGGGAATATTACTTTCTGGGTCTTTCACTGTTTTCCTGGTGTTTTGAACTCATTCTAGGCTGTGTTAATGGCAAGATACAAGGCAGCAGAGACTTAGACCAGCTGACTACCTGTTCATGTAAGTGCATCTCCACATGCTGCTTTTCCTGCCTCTGATTCCTATAAAGTGTTTTTTCCCTGAGGGATTATATTTTGAGTTGTGTTATAAAGCCAATGCACAATTCCCCAGCACCCGTGTTATTTGCACTGGATTGCAGCTGTAGAGAAAACTCAAAAGGTAGATGTGCAACTAAACAATTCAGACGAGACACAGACCACTACGAAATATATTATTGAATAAAATGATGTTTGATTTGTAGCTGTGAGACCAACCCCTTTTGACATTCAAGGGAGCACAGCTATGGGCTGTCTTGAAAGCCTCCACACATCGATAGTTTTTCTGTTGCTAGGAGGAAGGGTTTTGAAGTGGGAGGAGAAGCAGAAACCCTCCAGTCAACAGAAGGATCCTCATGTAAGGGTCAAGAGGGAGCAGAACATAGAGGGAGAAAAATATTCAGCTGACCATACTGTACTATTCTCTATTCACTTTTATACCTACACTTAATGATATGCTTTAAAGCGAAACCTCAGAAATGTCAGGAGTCTTTTCCTCATGGTGACATCCCATGTAGGCAGAATCTCTTGAGTTCTCCCTTTAAAATAGAAAGATGAATAAAGGCTGGCCTTGGAGAAATTTCCTCTGGATTTGAGCTTGTTGGTGTGTTGTTTACTCAAATGATTTATGGACTGGAGATTAGTGAAGTCATAGCAACACAGAAATTGCCAAGTGAAAATAAAAACAGCCCTGTGTATCCTTATTGAATATAATCAAGGAAGGAGCTGACAAACAAGGCTTTTTTTCCCCCTGTTATGCAGAGACTTGGTATGAGACAAAGCTGATTTTTGCCTTTCAAAACTCTTTGAGCAGTGTCTGGCATTCTAATAACTGTCATGATAAATTTGAATTTCCCAAATAATGGGATATTTTTTTATCTTGCCATCCCTTGTATATAGCCGTCAAAGACTTATTTCCTTCTGCAGAAATTGCCACGTCCTTCCAGCAGGCAGGGGCTGGGAAAAGTCTCATTCCCAGCACTGCCAGACTTGCTCTCAAGTCACACATGGTGAGATTTGTCTTTCAGTAAAACCAGTGAAAAACCATGGGTCTGAGCTGAGCTCATTTCCTAGAACCTCTGAAGACCACAGAGAGGACTTGTGCGCCTCTGAGCAGGGGCAGCACCTTTTAGGGTCTGATGAAGGCATCTGGAGGACTGCAGAGGGAACCCACAGGAATACTTCTTGCAGATAGGTCCAGGTCTTCCCCCTCCCCTTCTGAAGCCTTTCCTTTCTTTTCTAACAACAAAAGTGGGATGATTACTATCACTGAATGTGTTATGCATTCTGTAGCACATCAAAATGAGAGTGTTGCCTATCACTGAGGAAAAACAGAGCAGAATAAACTTTACCTGGTCATTCTTTTTGTGGGTTCAACCACTGTATAAGATTTTTTTGCCAGGCCCTGCAGAAGAGGACTCCCTCTTATTTTATTTTTTCTGTTTTGCACAAAGGTGTGCACGATAGGGTGATGTTTATCGTGGCTGGACATTCCTGCAGTTAATAGCTCACTCCAGAGAGACCAAGCCTGAAATCTGACCTCAGAAGGTTTTTACTTCGGTGTGACAGGGAGGTGGCACCTTGATGGCATCTTTCGACATGTTCATGAGTGGCCCCGTGAGAAAGCAGCAAGGCTTTGGGATCACTTAGCCTTTTGGCAGAATTATTAATTTGCTTGTATGCAAAGAGACTGATTCCCTTTACTTAAATTCTGTTCAGACAAGGTAGGTAAGTAGAGAGGAATGAAGAGTGTGTATGGCCTGGAAAGCAGAGGAAGAATAGATAATGGCATCTATGAAATCTGCCAAACTCTAGCCTAGTGTGAGATCAGGGGAGACGTATGTCAGGACCAGTGAGAAAAGCAATTTGTTGAAGTGGCAATTTGGGTGCAGAAAGATCAGTCTGAGAACTAAATGGAAAATGTACACCCATATCTTGCTGGTCCTTCTATATGCAGCTGAGTAAAAGGACATCACCTGAAGAGGAGAGAAAGGATAATACTTTTGACAAGTTCAGGGTCTACAAATATTTCTTCAAGACAGACAAATGCTGTGGTACTTTGGGGGGACCATCAGACCTTCAAAGTCAAGAATCCAGGTGAAAGTTGCCTATAGGCTGTCAAGGACAAAACAGCAGTCCTTGTGGGGATGCACACAGTGGCTCACCAAGAAGATGGCAATCTGGCAGAGATACAGATCTGCTGGTAGGAAGCAGAAGCGAGTCCCCAGACTGAGCTGTATTCAGATGGGTTACCTTGCGTGTCTTAAAATCACCATCACAGAGAGCAAGCAGGAGAGCTCTCCTCTGCTTTGCAAACCTCCACGTGAGCTAACAGGTCCTCTGATGTGAGGCTGTTGTGGCAGAGGGCTGTCCCTGCTCTGATCAGTGCTGTCTCCTCCATGAGTTGCAGCACTCCTGACCCCACTGCTGGGTTTGCAGCAGAACCCGATGGGCACCAGCTCCGTCCCAGACGGGTCACTGGGAGTTCATTTCCTACCACGCAGCATTGCCTCCTCTCACACTGCTTTGGTTGTTTTGGTCTCACTGCCTCTCCGTAGGTGGAGCTCTGCCAGGAGGGCTCGGAGAAGTGACACTGCCTTCACCCAGCTCTCATTGTAACAAGAAAGAATAACATCTTCTTTACTCAGCGCTGATGCAGTAGAATCCTGCCAAACCCCTGGAAAGCCTCCAAATCAGCACATTTCTCCTTCCCATTATAAACTAATACAGTACTAGCAAAACAGAAAGCACTGGCAACAAAAACATATTTTTCCCACAATCTGAGATCCCAATTTACATGTAAAATAAACATTGAATACAGATTTAGCTCACTTTTTACATCTTCTGATGGTGTATAATAGGAATAAGACCTCTTTTAAAGTGAGCTAGAAAAAAAAGGCAGACTTTCACGCTCTGAATTAAGATCTCAGCTCACAATTTTGGCTTCCTCGGCACACAGCACCAGTTTAGTTCCTAATTTCCTCTCGAGTGACTTAACGGTACTATATTGCTTAATTATAGCAGTTGCAAACTCCATCCTCTAAGAAGCATCACTGGGACCCAAACATCTGCAAGATTTTGAAGGAGGAAGATACCACATAAAATACCCATTTTTGTATTATTTTGTGTTTATTAGTCCGTCACACAGCATAGCTACTAAGCAGAAAGAACATTCATTTAAATAAGAATTAATGGTAAGGAAATAAAGAACATTAAGTTACACAAACTCTCTCTTCTCTGAAGACTCAGGCTACGGAAGAGGGCACTTGCATATAATATGAAGCTTTAAACAGTAAAATACAGCTGGACCAGAGATCCTAAATGTGGCCTATATCTACCAGATCATCCTAGCCCACTCCTCCCCTGGACAGTAAGCATTGTTCTCAGCTGCTTATTTGTTGCTGGTTTGCCACATCTTATTTTAAATGCCCCAAGCAGAACTCCCCTCAACACAAAACTGGTTTTGATGAGATCATCATGTGGAAATAGCATCTGCCTGGTCAGAGTCTCCACAATGTTTGAAACCTTAAAGCCTGATGAGTAGGAAGAAATTTAAAAATGTTTAATGTAGTTGCTGTTGCTATAGATACCATTTCCTGGGCACCCATACACCCTGCACATTTGTCTCACTTGGTCCCTGGCCACCCAGGGAAAGAGGGCCTGTGGGGCTGGGAACAGGGAATTGGGGGAACTCATCAGAGGTACCACAGGACCCTATTGTTTTGTGTTGCCTTCTCTGGAAAAGGTGTTTAAAAACAGACAGCTGGGGAGCTGCTCAATTACCAGTGGAAGAGAGGAAAAGAAACATCAAGATCCAGAGAACTAAATTAATCCTGACAGAGCTCCAGTGGACAAAGGATATCCAAAGCAATTTGTGTTTTGCTGTCTGTGTGACCCACCTGCCCAGATGTTTCCTAAAGGCATTGGTTTTTTCAAACTTCATTATGAAAAATGTTAACTACTGATCTTAAGAGTTTTGCCTGCGCTTTCTGAAAGTGATCAAGTAGACAGCAGCTAAAGAACTCTTCAATTTTCTCAGGTTTGTTCTGACTTTTGGGATAGCTGGATGACAAACTCATGGAAGAAAAAGAGAAAGGATGTTGGTAATGGAGAAAAAACTTAGCCCAAGGCACTTCCAGAACTTTGTCTCTCCTCACTGTGCGTTTTGTCGAATTATTAAAATGTTAAAACTGAACAGGTAGTGCTTCCTTTTCCCATCGTCTTCCCCAAGCACCGTGTTTAAGTGGCCTATTTTGAAAGGTGGCATTTTTTGTCTAAGCTGTGGGTATGCAATTGCAGCGAGGTCAATGAGAGGTCAGGCAATGCCAGTCAGCCGGGAGGTCAGGCGACTTCTCTTCTCTTCCCTGGAAAGAAAATACTTACCTCTCAGCAATCACATTTCTTGTGGGAAGGAAGAGGAATCTGAACAGGGAATTAGAATTTATGCATGCAGCTCCTATTAATTGTTAGGTTGGGTTGTGGGTATTAAAATTTGCCAAGAGTTTTTAGAAAGCGCACACTGCCGTCAGTAGAGCAGCAGCACAATTCTCCCCTTTCAAAATGCAAAAATGTCATAAATAAACACACAAATCCCCTAAAATAGCTGATGACATCTAACCCCAGTTGGTCTTCTGCTTTGCCAAAACTGTCAGCTAGACATAAGGAGCCTGTTGCTGCTGGTGCCTCTGTGTTGGTCTTTTTGCCTCCACTCTTTTCTCCAAAGACTTTCTCTGGAACAGCAAACTGTTAGCATAAGACATATTGAATAACTGTCTTCTGAAAAACAGTTTCAATTCTCTTTCACTCCTTAAGAAAACTCGCTTTGGTGAGGAACTTACATGCTGCTCTTTGCATTTTTTAATGAAGACACTTCATGTTCTCAGCATTCTTCTGAACTGGGCTCCTCCTGGGAAGGAATTTAGGATTAATCTGCCTTCACAAGAAAATATTCTTATATATCATTAATTAATTGTTTCATTAATTGTTTCATTAATTTTGCTACCTTCTTGTTGCATGTGTTCTTCAGGCATCTTGGCTGTTTTTCCTGGCGGCTTTGAAAGGACATGGGCAAAGCTTTGGTTTATAGACTTCCAGTTGAATATTGAGAACCACCAGAAGAGCTAAGAAAGATTTTAGGCTGAATCTAACTTTATTCACTAAATAATGCTATTTCTGTTTGACCAAAGCCATTCCATAACAAAGCTGAGATTGAATGAATGAATTGAGCCAAACAAGTCTGAAATTTTTAAAGACCTGTAAGTCAAATGTCTACGAACTTCCAGCAGAGTACTTTCAGGAATCTTGAAAGTGAGCATGGCATCTTCTCTTTGTTAGACTGTGTGCTGCTTCTGGAGATTGTTCAAAATCATAATAATGAACTGTTATTGTTACTTTTAATCCTAGTAAAGTGAGGGGAAGAATGTGCTACTTGTCTCTAGGCTTTTTGTAAAAGTAGTCTGACATTTTAATGTGGTCTTTCTTAAAAGTCATGCAAGCGGTGTCCTGAAAAGTGCCTTGGAATAAGGGGAAAAAAAGAGTTGTATAAAGCATAAGCATAATGAAATACTAAATGTGAATTTCTAGGTTTTTACCGTTTTCTTTCATTCCACTTGATACATAAGGACAAGAATAAATGTCTTGCTCATTTTTTTCTGGAGATCACCTTGGTAGGCTAAAGGGGAACACTTCAGAACAATCAGATTTATCAGCCTTTAATTTAGAGGCTGAATAACAGAGATGTTTTCCCCTAGCCAATTTTGGGTATGGTAAAAAGATTCTATGGGAAAGAAAATAAAAGTAATAGCTTTAAATCCTCTAAGTAGAAGTATGCTACCCTCATTTTTTCAGGTTTAGATTCTGTCAAGTTTCTGACAGAAATACCAGCTCTGCTGTCAGCTGCACACAATCCTGAAAAATCAAGACAGACACAGTTTACCCTTTAGAACAAAAATTTAAGAACCTTTAGCCCAACCCACCTTACTAATGGTTTATAGGGGATACAGATTTCATATCCTAAAAATAAATATATGGATTTAACCGCCCCCACCACTGGTTTAATGTTTTCTGAACATGAAACAGGTCAGTTTCTACTCTGTCTAGTTCCCACAATAAATACATATTGAGTGCTCAGTGCACACATTGAGTGTTTTTTCCCCCTCTCCTGTTCAGTCTCTTGCCACTGACTTTTCTTGGTTTCCAGGTTATATTAAAGCTTTTGGCTTCGTGGCTGTAGGGAGAAATCTCAGCGCAGACATGGAGCTTAGCAAGGGAGGGCTGTGGATAGAGTCAGCCAGAAATACTGACAGCAAGGCAGAGGTGGGCAGCAAGGGACAGGGGAAGCAATTGACTACCGGCAAAGCCGAGGATTAAAAACATATCAGTGGGAAACAAAACCAGCAGAATATGAGATTCTATGAAATGCTCTCTGACGTAAAATCAGAGCCCCAATAAAGACTGAAATAAAAAAGTTCTGACTTGAGCTGTTTTATGTAAAATTCCCTCTTTACCTTTCAGATGCAGATCAGGTACGGGGTGTTTCCTCTCCTTCTGTTCTTTAAAAGCCAAATTAAATCCATGGTTGTTTTATAGAGAAAATTGTAAGCTAGGGGGGTTTATAAAAAGATTCACAGAATGAAAGTTTTAGTCTTTCGACAGGGAGCTAACAGGAGTGCTGCATAGGCTCAGCTATTGCAACCTTTCTCCTGCAATAACTTTTACTGACCTCAGGTCCAATTTTATGCTCATTACTCAGGCAAATGGCTCATTGTTTTCACTGGCAGCTCTGCCCGAGTATGAAATTTAAGAGGAAGCTTTGAAACTGCAAAGACACTGCAGAAATTCATAACCATTGGATTGATTTAAAGCAAAAGCTGGAGCAGTGATGTTGAAAGGTGTCTGAGAGCTTGGAACAGCAAAAACCTCCATGGCCAGACACCTGCCAAAACATCTCCAGGGCTGACCTGGATGTCCTGCCTAAAATGCTAGGAGATGCCTGTGACATTAAGAGCTATGTGTTAAATGACTTTGCAACATGAATACAGGTTGTGCACAAGTAAAATCTGCAATAAATGAGTGCCGTGGTGTTCCTGAATGTAAAACAGTGCATTGGGGCATAAGTGATTTGCATCTGAGAAGATGCGTCTGGCATAGAAAAGAATGTAGTAAAGGATTGTTCAACAGCTCCACTCGAGTTCAAGAACCCATCAGAGAGGAAAGGGCTGGGGCCAGAGTGCTCTCTGAAGCTGTAACCCCTGGGTGAACAATCTTCCCAGCACTTACTCATTTTGCAAGTTTTTAAGGAGCAGCTGTTAGCAGAGATACGTCTTGCTTCCTTAGCTGACACTTGTCTTAGCTCTTGTGAAGGAAAAAAGGAGCTGCAGGGAGAGAGAGGGAGCTGCAGCAAGGTCAGGAGAGACCACTGAGCATCCTTCAGATGCAATAGGCTGCAGGGAAAGACCCATGTCAGAGGAAAAGCTCAAGTGAAGAACGGAGAACTGGAAAAGATTTAAGAGAACAATGAAGTAGGAAGGGAAGCAGCAACAGCACAATAGGCACCACTATTTTCATGGCTTTTTGGTTTTTATTTTGAATCAGAAATTTCATCACTGATCAGGCTCATTTTCTGTCCAGGGATCCCCTCAGTTCATCTGCACACTGATCCAGGGGTCATGGAAAAGAAGCAGATATCTGGTACAAGGGCAAAAGCTCATCCTGCAGCTCAATTAGGTTAATCTGTGGGGTGGGACTCAGTGCCCCATGACTGCCCAAAAAGTAGGAGCAGCACAAGTAAAACCAGGACTGGAGCTTGTGGTTGTACATTTTCTCCAGCAATGCCACTGTTAGGTGGCAGAATCAGGCTCTTTTTTGTCTGTTTTTAGCTCTTTGCATCTGGCAACACAGATTCCCTGTCCTGTTTGGGGCTCCCAAGAACTTAAGAGTGGTGCAGGGGAATACTGGCGTGAAATAGAGGTGACAGAAAACACAGTATTTTTGAGAAAATTGCCCAGTTCTAGCAGGGAAATGTGAAAAAAAAATGTTTTCTGGAGGAATGTGTCAAGGTTGTAGCATGCCATTTTCCCATGGGGGGAGAGCAGTTCCATTTTTCTGGATAGTTGCATCCAGGAGCAAGGAGCAATATCTGCCTCCAAGTATCCTGCCCATCTCTTCAATTGAAACAACTTCTTCCTTTACTTCCAGCAGCTTTCCAAGAGCAAAGCCAATAACAGCAGCATTTCATCTACAGATATTGCTTTAAGGGGCTATTTTCTGAAAACCTTTAGAAGTGGGGGATCCTTTTCTCTGCATCACAGATCATAGAATCATAGAATAGTTTGGGAAGGGACCTTTACAGACCATCTAGTTTAATTTCCCTGCCATGAGCAGGACATTTTCAACAAGATTAGGGTGCTCAAAGCCCCACGCAAGCTGACCTTGAATGTTTCCAGGGACAGGGCATCCACCACCTCTTTGGGCGACTGTTCCAGTGATTTACCACCCTCATTGTAAAAATTTTCTTCCTCATATCTAATCTAAGTTGATTCTTGTTTAGTTTCAAACAATTACCCCTGATTCTACCACATCAGGCCTTGCTAAATACAGACCAGATGGCTTTTCTTGGTCTGCAGTGTGTTGTGTGAGGGACCTGCCTTCTCCTGGGTCCAGTGCCAGCTGCACATTCCCTGGGGTAATGCAGACAAGGGTGTGAGTGGGCTGAGGGATCCAGGCAGCCAGCACCAACCAGTGGGGTGGGATTGGGAGTGGGGAACAGGCAATGCACCTCCTCCATGGGCTGGGCGAGGGGAGAACATTAACTCTCCCGTGTGCAGAAGATGAGAAAGAACCAGATGTATACAGAGACACCAGCTGCAGGGAGGTACACCACTTCTGCAACTGTTGTGGATATCCTACTTTTCCTGTTTTTAGAAAAAAATCAAAAGATAGGAGTTAAAGGAAAAAGGCCATAAACAGTGCATCTTCTGTTGAGTGAGCTCAGACTTGTTTTTACTCCTATTCTGAGTTTACCATCAAGCCCAACAAGACTCCAAGGGCTGCCCACTGCAGTAGCAGATTGATTTGGAGTTTATCATTGCAAAAATCTATCAGTTTCCAGGCCACATTACCCTTGGTGGGACAGTGGCAATCATATGGCAATTGGGGTTTTTTTACTGGGGACTGCTGCTATTTACCCCCTAATAATCTGTTCATAGGCTGCTGGAAAACTGGGAAGGATGTAGAAACCAATGAAATGTATAAATGTTTAAGATGGCAACAACACTGTCTTCCACAAAACTCTTACTTTAAAGTTTTCGATGTTTGTTTGTTCTTTCTGTCCTTCCTAGACATCAATTTTTCTCCCACATGCTCTTGATTTTATTTTCTGTAAGCTTTGATGTACTTTTGTGAGCACCTACCACTGCTTCTTAGACCTTAGCTTCTTAACTAAAGCCATTTATTGATATAGTACATCTCTCAGTGAAGTAGTACATCAATAAACTAAAGATTAGTTGAGTGTGTCAGCTCTCCCAGAGCATCCTGGGAAGAATTTGCCACTCTGGAAGACCGTGGAGGCCACACAGCATCCTGCACAGGCAAGACAGTAACTCTGGGAGATTTAAGCTTTTGCTCCACGACATCTCCTCCTGTTAAATATTTTTCAAAGTCACCTTTTAAACTAACCCATGGATTCTGCTCGCTACTGATCAAACAGGTGGCATTGAGTTTGTATACTATATAGAGAGGTGTCCAAACCAATTTTCAGCTGTCTCTTACCACATTTTGCTTTTCCTGCTCTCTGATCTGATTTTATGCAGGCTACTTGTAGCAGTAAACAGTTTTGGCCTGTATTTATATTCATCATGTTCCCTGTGTGATTCAAGCTCCTACTGCACTCCTGACAAATGTGCCTGCAAAGTTTCATTGCACCTAATTGTTTGCAAAGGCATGGCCTGAGGTGCATTGCTGCTGAAGAGGATATCATCAGGCTTATATTAACCATTTATGTGAGACACTTAAATGCTCTTTATTGCTATTTTTGTATTGGCACTCCCACATTCCTTGGTGTTTATTTCAGGATTTTGCACTATTCACTCACTAAGTTTTATGCTTTGACCTTGCAGTCAATTTACAGGACTATACCTCAGACAAGATTTCAGAATGGGAGGCAAAAAAACAGAGATCAGAGCCAATACTTGCATTCCTAGACGGATGCTTTAGGTACAAATATTCTGATAGCAGAGCAATTCCCATTAATTTGATTTTGGAGATGTGGGGTTGTCTGCACTGTGGCTTCAGTCTTTTCAGTATGAAAATGACACCTTGGTATTTGCATACATATCCACTTCATGCATCTCTCAATGAAAATGGTCATGAAATGGCAAACTAGAAGTGTTTTGAGCACACAAAACCCTTGGTTAGACGAAAAATGCATCCATTGGTTCCCTCTGGTATTTTGAACCAGTGCTTGAGGAACATGACTTTTTCTCTGTTTTCTGCCTGCTGGTGAGACAACACAGATTTCTTCTGAGGCAGCACTAGGATGGTGGCAACTACTATGAGGGGCTTAGGTGTGTTAGGTGTTATTATAAGAGGGTGTTTGTGGTTTGGGGGAGGTCTTCACAAGTTGTTCCTTTCTGCTATGCATTATTGGTGCTGAGCTAATAAGCAGTCACTGAAGTCTCTTGGGTGGGTACAGGAAACATTTGAAACAGAGGAATGAATGATTTGTAGCCTTGTTAATGAACATTTTGTTGTACACAGACACCCATGTTAACACATGAATGTGGCCATTTGTATAAAGAGCAGTCCTTCTCCAGACCTTCACAGGGAACAAAATCCTGTATTCACAAAGGTTTGTGAATAATGAATATAGGCAGGGACATGAAGAGGGCACTTAGACACCAAAGTGATGGGTATAGGATAATGGTACATACATGGCCAGATGGCTTTACACAGAAAATTGGAAATGAATGAATAAATGGATGACTCTTGATAAACCCTTCCTGGAAACCTTTTCTGAGTGCCTAGCCCAGGCTGTACAAGAGATAACCTGTAAAGCCTTCTTAGAAAACGTTCTGTAGCTATTAAAATATTTTGTGGCAAAATTGTTAGCAGAAATACATCACTCAGGATAGGAGCCTTTGGGAGCTGTGTGTTTTGGTGAAATTTGGACTCTAAGGATTGTTATTATCCATATTGCTCATCAAATGCAATGTGATGATGACCAGTGTGAGAATGGAAGCCCTACATGCCCAACCACATGGTCACACAAAGTTTTTGAGTCAGTCATTGTGATTGAGGTGGTTGTACTAATCCTCAACTGCTGGGGAGTTCTGGAGCCTTAGGGACCAGCAACAAAGAAGAAATGATTGAATTAATTGCCTACCTGGCATTTGGTAATGGCCAGGTTTTCTACCATTGCTAATGGACAAAATAGCAGAAAATTACTTTAAAAGGATGAGGCAAATGATGTTTGTCATCTCTGCACACAGAAGAGTGTGCCTGTGTCCTGATGTCAGGAGGTAGTTACTTGTACACTTAGCTGTGGTGGGATGAGGCAAATTCATTTCGGCTCCAGTGGGGAATTTGCCTCGTGAAATTACCTCAATTTGTAGATGGTCTTCATCTGGTTGAAACTTCTCTGAGCTAAATTTCTCAGCTGAAAATGAGGATACTCACACTGAGAATGTAGTAGGTATTTTGGTCTAAGTCTCCAGGGAGATGTTCTTGGTGTGCCCCAGGTGTCATCCCAAGGAATGAGTGAAAACCCCTGTGCATGACCCCCGAAAAATGTGCTGTACATTCCCTGTATAGGCAAGAAAGGAATCAGGGAAGTGTTAATGTCTGCCTCTCAGAGAATTACCCATATTAGCCCTGGTGTTTAACTCTGCAATGTTTCCCAAGAAATACAACAAAGAACAGTACTCAGACCTGTCTTTCAGCAAAGCTGGAGTGCAGGAAAAATGAGTAGCAATAGTAACATGCAGTGCTGACTCCTCTGCCACTGCACAACTGTTTTCTGCAGACATCTTGTATGTACTCACACCCTAAGTACATAATTAGGAGGTAGACATGTATATGTGAGGCTTTGGAGATTTACCTAAGTAGGTACTTCTGCTGTGTAGTTAAACATGTAGTAGTTACCAGTTACTAGGAACTTTCCCCTATACAGGCCATTGGTGAGCTTTTGTTAAAGCAAAAAGTAAAATGTAAAATGTCAAGCAACCACCTCTGACTGACACTTGGGAAACTGAGCTGTTGCTGATTAGTATCCCATTTACAATTAAAATCTGGACTCCTTCCCTAATTTTTGTTGACGTGCTGTTGGTCTGTGAACTCCTAGTAGACAACCTGGATTTTTAAATAGTCCTTGCTTTGACTTCCAATTACCATACAATTAACAATTCCAACAATGCTGCCTTTTAATTTCACTGCTTGTATTCATTTTTCTGTGTGCTCCTAATTGCCATGCTGGCATGTCACTTGTAGACTCTGGTTTAGGACATAAGATGTCTGTATTTCTATTTAAGACATAGAAGTAGATAGTTTATTCATCTATATTGGATCTATTCTTGCTTCTGAACAAAGGAAATCACTATGTAGCTTCACAAGTTGCTCTTCCCTTTCCTTGGCTGGCTACATTTACATGGAAATACCATGCAGTGATTAAATCCTGGTGGTTTTGGGGCAGAAACACCCTTCTGTGGGAGCCTATGCCAAAGGTCCCAGAGTCCCAAGCTGGGCCACATAGACAGAGCTGTGCCTCTGTGGGTGAAACTGCCCAGGTATCTCAGTCTGTGTTGTGCAGCTCGGAACTGTCCCCTTCTGAATCTCTGGGAACAAAGGGTTTAAAAAATCTTGCAAACCCTATTGTTTCTTCCTCCAAGAAATGCAACAGGAAGGAAAATGGCCCATTGCAATGGAAGCTGGTAAATCTTTTATAAGATTCTGGTCCTTCATGTTTGATACTGTTCTAATAGCCTCAAGATTTTGAAGACAGATGGGGTGCCAGGAAAGTCATGGGGACATGGAGCTAAGTCAGAAGGAGCAATGCCTCATGGAGACCTGTGTTGCCTCTGATGCTGCCCAGCAGCACCCTGTCCCTGCAAGGCAGATATCTCCCTGCAGGGCCACACTAGGCAAACAACCAGCAGTATGGTTTGGGAAGAGATGTCTGGTAGAAAAAAAAATATGGGACAGGACCCTGGAAAGTGTTATGATATTGCTTCTTTGTTTTAAGAAAAGAATGATGTTGAATTGTGGTCTGTCACCACCCAGCTTTGCACTAAATGACCCAAGGGGTCCCTTCAGCCCCGTGCTTCCATGAGCTGCAAGTACAGTCAAAATCCACTGTGGAGAGTGTTCCATTTATGATTCATTTGGGTTTGTTTATTGCTGTATTTTCCCAGGCTGATGCTGTGTTACTTTTTTCCCTCATGCTGTTCTTGCTTCATACAAATACTCAGAGCTTTCACGAAGAGAAGTATTACCTATTAGTGTGCTCAAGAAAGGTATTTAGCAATCCTAGGTGCTTAAACTGGTAATTTGACTGGTATTTAATGGGTGGATGCTTAGACTGGAAATGTTTGTTTATTTTACCAGACATCCCCAGTAAACCTACTCCTCTTGCTGCTGCTAATCCCTAGCAGAAGGGATATGAGAAGATTACAAAAACTGCCAATAATTTTCAGGACCAAAATTCAGTCTCCTGGTACCTCCCTGATCTCTTCATTGCTTTGTTCCAGCAAAAGGCCCTTGGTAGCCAGAAGGACAGTGGTTCCTGAAAGGAATTTCAAAAAGTGCATAAAGTTGATATCTGCCTAGAAGTAATACAGAACAGGAGCATCTGCCAGAGACAGGAGCATGTTGCAGGCTTAGTAAAACAGCAGGGGAACCTGCTGTTGACCAGATTTGTCCATATCAGTGCAGGTGTCTCTGCAGTTAATAAGAATTACTATTTACACTTGTTTTCAGAGATTTGGAGACATGGGGATAATATAGATAGCCTGTAAGTCATAAAGAGCAAGTAGATACGACACATGTTCCCATTAATGTATAGTGTTACTCCTTGGAGTTTGTGATATTGAGACATTACAAAGTATGGTATGAAATACAGATGGCTCTGAATCTTGACTGTATTTGTTTAATTATAGCAGAATATATTTTGAGATAGATTTTCATCCTATTTTCAAGATGAGAAAAAGGATGAACAAAGTCATACGTAAATTGAATGTGTTCAGAATTACTGCGATGTGGCAGCTGGATGTAAATGGGATTTAGTTTATCTTCAGAAAAAAACCTGATGTGAATGTTGATGCACAAGCAGTATTTTTTTCTTGACAAACTGTGCTCTGATTAGTCAATAACGCACAACCATTTTTTTGTTGGTGTAAATGAGTCTCCCTCCATGCATGTCGGCCCCACAGAGGCAGAGGCAAGGCTCCCAGATGTGTGTGCCTGGCTGCTCTGGCCCTGAAGGGAGAAACCAGAGCAAGGTTTTGGGATGAAATAAGGGGAAATCCCTCAAAAGAGGAACTTATCGATCTTGCTGCTGCTTGGAACCCAGAGAAGTCAGGCAACAGCTACAGTATCTAGGAGTGACTATTTTGCTTTTTTCCCTTTTACCTCTTGCCAGCAGTAGCTTCGCCCTGTATGTCCTCACCATCCTGGCTTTGCTGGCCTCTGATACAGGCAAAGTAGCAGTCATGGCTGGGCAGTACAGAAATGGAAATATTAGAGCATCTGCATGCATTTGCCTCCTACTGTGCTGGGGTAAAAAAAACCCCAAAAAAACACAAAAAGATGTTATCAGATGTGTCCAGTTTCTGTGAAGAAATAAGCTTTAGTGACTATTCTCCTTTTGGCTCTACTCTCAAGTATAAAGTAAGATCACTTCTACTACATAGCACTCTTTGCACCCGGCTGGCTGCATTCTTGTTTTCCAACACAAATTGTTATTTTTCTTCACAATATCAGGTGGGTACAAGATAAAGCCTTCCTTCTGGGAAGATGTATACTGCACAATCTGTAATTCTTCCATGGTTTCTTACTCTATGAGTTAAATCCCATCCTACCAGGGAACACACGCAGAAGAA
Source organism: Ammospiza caudacuta (assembly GCF_027887145.1). NCBI lineage: Eukaryota > Metazoa > Chordata > Aves > Passeriformes > Passerellidae > Ammospiza > Ammospiza caudacuta. Next base: position 108,958,627 of record NC_080593.1, on the reverse strand, counting down.
AACCACTGAGTAGGCTACACAGCTGGCTTTTGCCCCGGCAGTGTAGAGGCTATCTTAACATGTGTGGCACAAGTGGCAAGAAACAGCCTTTGCTTTGGGAATCTCACTGGTTGGTCCCCACATGATCTCTCACCTAAATGGAGGTCCTTGATCCCCTGGTGCCCCCTCCATTCCTCTTAGCTCAGGGAAGTTGGAAAGGGAAAAACAGGAAAAAATGGGGGGCCTCGATCCCCTGGTGCCCCCTCCATTCCTCTTAGCTCAGGGAAGTTGGAAAGGGAAAAACAGGAAAAAAAGACAATCCAACCATAACAATTTGTTTTCCAGGACCAGGGTGGCAAGAGGGAGGGTGAAAGAGGAGAACTACTCTTGCTTTTTTTCCTTGCAAACAAGGAAAAGTGAGTCTTGCAAGAATGGACCAAAGCAGAAATGGGTCTGGATGGGTTTATGAACACAAAGATTTTTACACTTAACTCACCTTCTGACTTGGGAAGTGGCTTTACAAAATAAATACGTAGAGCATCTGAGTATGTGTCTAGGTGGGAAGAGGCGAAGGGTCAAGAGAGAAGCCTGAAGCACTTTGTTCCATTTGGATATTTACTGTTTCAAAATGCTGGAAAGGGACGGTATCTTTCATACTTGATTTTTTCTGAAGTACAAAGCAAATCCTCTCTGTATTAAACAGTGAAGAGCATTCTTGAGAGTAAGGACCCTTAAAGACTCTTGTGTTTTGTTTTGTTTTTTTCCTTCTGGGCAATGAATGACTAGTCCCTTGACACCACTAACTGTTTATGTAGAAAAGCTAATTTCACTTCTGCCAATAAAGTTCTCTTGCCAGTCTGAGTTTCTCATTAAAATTAATATTCTTATTGTATGTCCCTGTCCTTTCCCTTGCTGAGAAAGAAGCTAATAATCTTTCATTCAGGGCCAAATTCCCACTTCTTCCCCATCCCAAAGCAGAGCAGGGGGAGAAGGTAATTGCATATGGAAAGGCATATTGGCAGGAACACTGTTCTTCAGAGATGTGCCTCATTTCATGGTTAGGAGAAGTATTTCAGGGACTGTAGGAGACCTTAGTTCACTCCTCTACTGGAAAAAGCTTCAAGCTAGTATCTCATGGGGGAATACCATAACTAACAGGCCAGGAACTGTGGGGAATTGTTCCCAATTTGTCACCAGTGAAGCAGCTCAATTTTGTAAGAGAGAATTAAGTAGCCAGGGAGAGAAAGTATGGAGGCAAGGCAGGGGGATTAGGACACTCACTTGGGATGTTTCAGTTCCTGCTGTACTTAAAATAAAAACTTCATGGAGTCTTTAGATGAGAAGGGGTGTTATTTCCCCCACTTGCTCTACCTGGTATGATGCTGAAGCTGTTAAGGGAATGCTTGCTGGAGCATTCATCAGACGTGGAGGGGATAAGGTGTTTTGAGGAGATTGTTGGCACTTTTTGTGAAATAGGTGGGACTGTTTCAGCATCCCAACTGTGTGATGCTCACCTGTGCATGGGGACACATCAAGCAGAAAGGGGAAAGCTGGGAACCAGATAGATTTTGGTTTAGCAGGCCTGAAGGAGAAATTAGAACCCTCTATGGCTCTAGCCTAGGAGGACTGTGTGTCCAAGCAACCATGCACACCTGAGGCTTAAGCCTACCTGCATAGGTAAACCTGAAATCTTCCTTCAGCCACTGTGGGAGGTTGTTCTGCCCTTACACACTCAAATAACATTACCACAGTGTTGTTCTCATGCCTGACGGAAAATTCCCCTTTCCTAAGCAGACTAGCTCACACTGGGGTTTTCTGTCCGTACTGTTCAAGCTAAAAGGCCTGCTCAGGGACAAGAGGATGGATAGAAACACAGCTAGAACAAATCATCCCACCAGGTGGAACTACAATAAATATGAGCCTCAGCTTCCTTTCCTCTTTTACATCTTTTTGCTGCCTTTTGGGCTTGATTTTTGAGGAGGGAAACAAAAGAGTGGTTTAGTGCGTATTTTAGAAGTCTGCTTGGAGTAAGACCCAGTCTTTCAAAAATTGTCTAGGAAAGCAATTCCTTACAACACTGTGAACATCACTAATGCTAAATGTACCTTTAATTCTAATTTTGAGACACTTGCCAATCTTGTAAATTAAAGATTTATTGCCTGAGAGTACTCAGATCACAACCTAACACACGTTTAGCTGCTTTGTTCCATCCTGTTTGGAGTCATTCCAGAGGCTAAGCCCCTGTATTAGAAACATCACCAATGCAAAGATTGAATGATCGATCAAAGCAATGCAGATTATGAATTCTCCTATGCAGTCTTCCATAAAAGGGACCGAGAGAAGCAGCTTTTTTTTTTCCTGCTTATTTTTGGCAGACAGATTTATGTCAAAGATTCCCTGAGACTGTTTTGTAACAACGTCTGTGCTTTATTTAAGGAGGCAAATTTTACTATGGTAAATATTTTTCAAGTGAACGAGAAAATGACAAAACTAAGACAAGACACAGAAATGAAATGTTCTGCACAATTCGTCAGGATAGATCAAAGATAGCAAAGGGAAAAGGTATTTCTAACTTCAGAAACTCCAGAATAAATAGAGTGTTACCGATGCAAACTCCCTCAAGAAAACAAATAGGATGCACTTTTGCTCTTTTTCGAGTTGCTCTGTTTTGAAATTAATTCTAAGTCCAAGGAATGGAATACATAATGTGTGTAATAATTTCAATGTGAATCCCAGGGATATTAAGCATTAAATCTGGGCTGAGATCTCGCATTATAAAAATTATTGAGAGCATGTCATTAACATACATCATTCAGCTACTTACTGTATTTGAAGAGCCTGGGTTTATACAAATACATCAGAGTAATACTTTGCATTCCAGGGCGTGACCAAATAATCAAATTACAAAGAATGAAGCGGTTAGGGCTTGAGATAGCATGGTAAACACTACAACTCAAAGGAACCTCTGTTGTGGATCAAACCTTGCTCTCCACAGACTATCTGCTAAATAAAGGAATAAATAGGTGAGACTTCAGGGATGTCTTTTTCAGACTCTGTAGATATCATCCAAGACTTTACACAAAGATCAAACCCAGCAGTCCATCAGGAAAGAAAACAAGCCACATCAGGTGCTGCTCCACTTGTTCAATTTGCTTCTCAGCCACTCAGTTTGAACTGTGGCTGATTATTGATCATAATGTTTTCCTCCTCACAAACTTGTCTCTCCTTATCAGTAAAGAATATCCACCCTGTCGTTCTACATCACTTTTTTATGTTTCTGTGAGTTTTCCTACTCAAATGTATGTTGTTTTCTACATTCTGCAACTAGGAAAAAAGTGTGTTTAAATCTGGAGTATTCTTCTGAGAACCAAAGTTTCCACTAAGTCCTGGAAGAATTTTGTAAGAAACATGGCAGAAGATCCTTTTGAGCCTGGATTTTTGTATTTAAGTTCTTTGCTAGAAAACATGGATCTGTTATTACTGATCCTCTTTACTGTATTGCATCTCATCATCAAAGGTGGGAAGATTTGTGACTCCTTTAGATGTGAGCAGGTAGCCAAATTTCAATATCACTCCAATTAGGAGGGGAAATTTGTGATGGAGATTGTGTATTTGATGAAATATGTTTATTCACATACATGTAGTATATTTAAATAAATGTACCAATTCCTGATTTCTTGACATGAGAAGGATCCAGAGACAGGCAATTTCCTTGCTCTAAGCTTCTCTGCAGCTCCCCATGAAAAACAAAGGTATCCTTCCTCTTGCTCTTGAGTTGATCTATGTCTTATCTACTTGGGTTTTACACCATCCTCATGCTTCTCAAAAAAAACCCCATCAAGTAAAGCCTCTTTTCTGTGTCACCTTTTTTCTATTGTGGGTGAAAACACATGTTTATCTACCTCCTAAAATTATCTTAAAGGTTAGACACAAGCTGAAAGAGATAACCTGATCTATATCCTTTCCCTCAACTCAGATCACTGAAATGATGGCCACCTTATTTTAGTCAAAGTAATGATAAAGTTTTCCCACATTTTAACACAGTAAAATTACAGAAAGGTTAAGCTTTCCCACATTTGTAGATTTGTTTCAGCTAGCTCACATCTTCAAAAGAACTTTCAAAGACAGCATTTGGAATACACCTTTCCTATTGTTACAAGGTATGATAAACTCTATCTCACATATTAGTTCATCTATTGCCTCAGTTATTCACATTTCTTGTTCAAATTACAGAGGTCCCAGTTTCTGAATCTGTTTTTCCAGTTTTGGATGCCTTCACATTCCCCAGATATTCTCTCCATTTGAAATCAATTAGGAGGTTCTGTTTTGAATCTCCCAAATCCCCAGTCTTTTTTGCTTGTCTGGTCTAATAAATGTAAGGTTTGAGGCAATGTCTACAATTCCTTCACATTTCATCAATTCTATTACACTTTCAAACCCCAAAATTCCCATTATTGTTGTTAGCTGTCCAGCCTGAGATGAAAATGGCGTGCTGCTCCTTTTACACGAGCAGGAGTTTCGCTTGTTCTGTTTGATGTCCATCCATTCCCTGAGCTGAAAGAGAAGTTCTTGGTGAAGCAATGGTGGTCTCCCCAGGTGTTGTAGTCCAGGAGTGGTATTCCCCAATTTAGTGTTCCCACCAACACATTCCAAACTATGCGCCATTCACTCAACCCACTCCCCTCTTCCTTGTCCCTCCCCTGCGCTGGGCTGGAGAAGAGAACTTGGAAGCACAAATGGTAAAGATCATGGGTTGAGATAAGAACAATTTACTGGAAACAGCGATGAGATACGGAGATGCAGTAACATCAACAATATTACAGCAGGGTACAAAAGGCCAACAATTCACACATGGTTGCTCACCATTGTACTACAAGGAAACCCTGACAATATCTGACCACCCAACCACACCATCATTGACTGGAAGATTGTCCCTTCACCCACCGTGGAAATGATGTGAGGTGGCATAGAACTACCTCCAGGCTGTTCCTCCATATTTCATTTCACTGGTCCAATTTTCAAATGAACTTCATATTATTCTCAGTTTCATTTTACTGGGCCAAATTTTTCATTTTATTTTTCAATAACATCATGAGGCACATTTGTATTCTCTTTCCCTGTTACAGAACTGCAGTTAGAAAATTTGTAGTGGCTATCTTTCATCTCTGTCATCAGAAAATGCTTCTTCCTCTGGTCTAAGAGTGCGAGAGAAAAACCTCAATTTCAATGGTAAACTTTGGAAATCCCTTGGAGTGTCTTTGGCTGCCATTCCCTGACCTAAGTGTAAAAGCCAAAGTCCAGCTGGAGCACCTTTGAATCGATCTCTCTCTCTTTATCCTTGAAAGCCCTCACTGTTATCTGCACATGCCAGGAACTCAGGTTTCTGCTGATTCTCTTGCAGTTCCTGTAGGATTTTATCTTTTTCTTTTTCTTCTGACTTTTAGTTAGGCCTGGATCAGCTCAGATCTGTGGATGGCTTCAATCCAGAAGAAAGGTTTGCCTGAAGCCTGCTTTTGAGAAATGAGAGCTATGTCACTCTCTGGGCATGGTTATTCAGGCTTGCTGCTGGAACTCTTCTCTGTATTCATCAGCTTTCATTCAGTCCATAATTCTATACTTAGTAAAGTAAGTCTCAAACAGAATTTTCCTAAAAGATATTAGATATTTGTATTATTTGGCCTCAGAAAGTCCAGCCTCTCTGATGGGACCCTTTGACTTTGGCAACCAAGCAGATGAAGTGCAGTAAATGCTTTTGCCTAAGCTCTCTGACTGGCCCAACTGGACATCCAGATGGCTGGCTGCCATGATGGGGCTGTAACTAGACACTTCTTCCTGGAGCTGAACTTTAGCCAGTGAGTCCTTGTTCCTCTTCATCCCTGCCAGTGGGTTCCCAGATGGTGACTCCCTGCCTGGAAGCAGCTATGGCAGAGTTGTTGCCTTTTACCTTTTTGTCCTTACCAATTCAGACAGGCCTTCTCACTTTGTTAGTACATTTTGCAGTCATTACTCCAACAGAAACTTCACCTTTGCCTGCAAATCACTTCAGCCATTTCTGGGAATCCTCCAGATACTGCTGTAATTCCTTCTGTAAAGTTTCCAGCTCTTGCTTTAGCGCCTTCTGGTCTTGCTTTAATTCTTTTTGGCTAGTTTTGTTTTCTGAGAGCAGATTTGTTATTGGTTCAAGAAGAATACAAGCTCATAATTTCTGTGTTTGAATGGCGTCCCAGTGTTGACACCAGGCTTTTATCTTGTGACCTGACCACGTTATTTCAATTAGAATGAGACATTGATGAGAGAGATACTTCAGATACAGTTCTGATAATTTATAAGAATGCACAAAGCTTTGCTTTTTTAGGGGAAGTGTTAATCATGCACAGATTTCTTGCCCACAGCCTTTTCTGCCAGAATCCTGTCCGAAAAAAAAAAAAAAAAAATCCCACCATTATCCTACCCTTGGGGCTTCTGGGAAGGCTGAAGATCTGCACACCAAGGCAGAAGCACCTTAAGGAGACACTTCCTTCAGTCATAGATGGAGATAAGTATGCCTAGCCAAAGAGTCACAGACAGGACAAAAGTGTAATGTTCTGAAACCAGTGACAAACAGAAAAAGGTCTAAGTAGTGTAGAGTAGACAACTGTGTGATGGGGTTAGAGGTGAAATGCATTCTACTTTTTACGTCTCTTATAAGATCAACCCCAAATGTGAGCCAATTTAGGGCCCCCACATACAGTAGCCCCTAGGAGAGAGGATTGCTGCCCAAAACAGGCACAGCTATGCTGAGAAATTGTGCATTAGATCTGTTCAGAGATTAGATCTGTTTTCCCCTTGTACACTGTCTTTTCTGCACAGCTCCATCTCAGCAAATCCTCTCTATCTCTAACACTCCTAAGTTTTATATGCCCTATATTCAGTTGGAGACCTGTCCTAATCTCCTTTTACAGGTATCTTAAATGAAGGACAACATTGAAATTTAGGCTAAGTACTTATCACCACATAGACAAAGAGTTTCATCAGCGAGCTGGCAAAATATCTGACAACTGTTGAAAGAATCGAGGAGTCAAGATTGTTGGCTGAAAGAGCTTATGAGTTAACACATCAAAACAAATTACAATCAATGCTGAGAAGAAAAAGCGCTTGGCAACACAAGTGGTGAGAATCTCAGGATAACATTCCCACGGGTTTTAAGGGAGGACCTGGAGGAAGGAGATGGGAAAAGCTAGCTCAAATGGCATGAAAGAAGGCAGAGAGCAGAGTGGAAGAAGGGGTCACAGGGAGCACTGTGAGCAGCAGAGTCAGAGAAACATGGGATCAATGAGGGAAACATGATGAAAGGAGTGCAAAGTTGTGAATGTTCCCCTAACAAACAGTGAACACAGATGGAGTTGATACTACACTTTCTTCTGATTCCTAAATACATTTAAGGATTAATGCCTATTCTGTGCCAGGACAACTTCTGATAAAGAGCGCTGCTTATTCTAAGTGTTGTTAACTTCCTCACCCTTGGGAGAGGACAATCAAAAGGGTAATACGGGTAAGGCATGTGGAGGACTTTACAGGACTGTGGTGAGAAGTGAATTCTTGGAGCAGAATTCTTGGAGCAGAACTTCCCTTCAGGAGATGATCACTGTCCCAGACACTGACATAATTCCAGTTTGAATGCATCTTCTGACCTCAGCTATAGCAGTTTGCTACAAAGAGAGACAACATCTTAATTTAACAGATTTACAATGATGCAGAGGTTTTTTTTTTTTCTTCAAAACACATATCTTGAGTTCCAACTAAGAAAATACTAAAAAGCTGTGAAAGATTCTTCAGGGTGAAGGCCAGGTGGTTATATGATTAAATACAAGTGAGGAAAACGTGGCATCTGGAGCAGTAGTTGAACTCACTGCAAAAAGAAGGAAAGATGAGGAAAATAGAAAAGGTTGTTTGGACTAACAAAATTCAAGGTCAGAAAAAATGGTTGTGATATATTCTGGCGATCATCCTCTTGACCAAAACCACAGGATTGCACACACAGATCCCTGGACAGCACGTTTCTGAGACTGTGCTAAGTGTCTGGAAAGATGACTCCCCCTCTTAATTGTTCTAAAGCATTCATGTCACTGCCAGGGACGCAGCCAGCCCCAATGGCCCCAGTGAGACATCAGACATGCATCCCTGAAACCCAAGCTGATCTTTCTTCTAATGCCTCACCTCTTTTCCTGTCCTGTGGACTGCACAGTCCTCTCCACTTCCCACAAGTCTCAGACATAGCTTTTGTTCCTTGCCCTCACTAGACTGTGACTTTTTACAAGTACTGGCATTTCCTTGCAGTCTTACACAAGCCCCTTCTTTTCCTTGCCTGTCCCAGTTTCTGAATCCCTCCCCAAGGGTAGAATTTGTAGCACATGACTGTGGATCAGCAGCAATTCCAGTGCCTGTGACTCGTGTTTCTTCCAGATATAACTATTTAGTCACCAGTAGACCATTTCCATGGGGTTTTTTTATGACTAACCAAGTCTAGCCACTAGTTAAGTGTCTAGATAGAGCTCTGACCATGTCCCTGTGGAGTTCCTCCTATCATTATGAGATTAACAGAGTATTTAGTTTTCTTTTGTCTGCTGAACCTTTTACAGTTTCAAAGCTGTTCAACAGGCTGTGAAAACCATCTTCCTTTCCTGTTGCAGGGGCCTTACCACTCCCTATTGCAAACAACTTCCCAAGCTTTCTGTCATCTTCCATTATGGATATAAGGGAAGGCACTGTCCCCACCTGAGAACGTTGCAGTTTTCATTAGACACAAACATTGGATGAAGGCTGATGCAGAAAGGTTTTTGGGGACCATCAGTAAAAGGTGCTGGGTAAGATGTGATATAAGAAAGGATATAAATAAGGAGTAAGACACAAGATGGTTTTTTTGGTAATACAAGTTGATGGGGTAGAAAGGGTATAGGTATGTCCAGAAATAAAGAGGTGCCATCTGTGAACTTTATACACAGTAAGAAATGCAGGTGAATGGTCTGAAAGGTTTAGTGATGTGGACAAAAAATTCTGTTTGCAGAATTGGCTGCCTCTGTGGAAATTAATTATCAGTGAGAAAGAAAACAGAGGTAAGGCCCATAATAGTGCATGAAAGGATGAAAAGGAAAAAAAAGGGAAACTAGAAAAAAAGAACAATGTGCTTGTCTGCAGAGGGGATTTAGCAAATTTCTTTTGTTAGATAGTTTATTAGCAGGGTATCAGAAAATTATGCAGACATAAAGTTACTTACATGAGAACATTTACAATATAAATGCAATTTTCAGCTCTGGGTTTCATTATCTGGTGGGTAATAGTTCAAGTATTGTGAGATGGATTTTAATTCTGTTTAGCATGTACAAGTAAATGACAATTTGCAGTGCTTGGTGCAATGGCATGTATGCTATTCAGATGCCTGTATAAATTTAAGTTTTATTGGCAGCTATAGCACAAACAAGGTGCCCTACCTGTTATCTCTTCATAGAGGACTCTTGTGTTCAACCAGACTGTTGCAAAAAATATATATATAAAGTCATTACAGCTTCTAGATATTTTTCTACGCTTTGGGGTTTTCATCAAGATTCAGAACCATTTTCAGAGAGTGCATGCCCTAAGACCCTCTCTGTCACTTACAGAATGCTGCAAATTGACTCTATCACTTTACCTGCTGCTGTAAATTGGCTCTGAGCACACATAATGTGTCAGGTTTGCCTACTCACTTTCAGTTTTCACCCGCCTCTACTGGGCATTTCTAGGAGTAATGGGATGAAATTGAGCAAAGGAAAATTTAGACTGAATATCAGGAAAATTTTCCTAACAGTGAGATCTATTAGAATGTGGAATAGTCCCCCAGGAAAAGTGATGGAAACCCCGTTGCTAGAATCATTAAAAATAGACTGGAAAAAAACCACAGTAAAAATACAGTAGAAAATAATCTGCATTGTCAGGGGATGGACAAAATGATTCCCTAGGTTCTCTCAGGCTCTAATTTCTAGGATTTTAGGAGCTGAGCTGCATCAGTATTAAATTCCCTGAATGCCCAAGATCATCTAATTGAAACAATAGAAAGTTTGCTCATAGGCATGCCAGGGAGAGTGCTCAGTAATGATCAGGCTGCATTACTGCTGAGAGTGTATCACTTGATCTGCACTGTACAAAGAAACAAGGAAGGAGACAATTTTTATCACAATTTACCCTTTGCTAAAGCTGTTCTTGTAAGTCAAATATGCTGCCTTGATTCAGCATTGCTGATGTTATAGAAAGTGATCCTAGAAGCAGGTAATAATGAGTCCAGATCACAGTTTGTCATGGTGGAGTTTTGTATCAAAAGCTAACCACATGTGTTCAGAATCAAAATTTCCCTCTGCAACACACATATTTTCTACCATAGTCCTGTTCTTCTTTCATAGCACACACATGCCATGCACTGCCATTTCATTTGTCTATGGAAGACTCATCTGTATATTGAGGGATAATGGATTACCTCCACAGGGAAAACACACTGATTCTGAGTTTCTCCCCTCTAAAGTGTGAGCTCACTAGTAAGATTTCCCCATTCTCATTGCTCATAATATTTCACAATCAATGTTGAAATCTCAACTAATGAAAAAATTTAAAACAAATTTCCACAGCAATACCAGGTAGTGCAGCCACACCTGAAGTCAGTGCTATTTTTATACATCCAGCGATATCAGTCACATCCCTCCTTGCTGTGAGCAAGACACCAAAAAACAGGGAGGGAAAAAAGACTTGCCAGGATAACCACACAGTGGAACAGGCTATCCTACAGCTGGCTGAAGAAGAAGAAGCCACAAATTCAAAAAAATTTTTTTTTTCCGGGTAGGTTGCTATGATGATTTTTTTCTCACTTCTTGCAATACTCTCCCATCCCTGATGACATGCCTGTCAGATGTGGGCGCTTTTCTGGGGGCCAAACATGAAGGCCCAGAAGGTGAGTGAGGTGGAGCACCATTCATGTGCTTTTAGCACAGGATTCTCCTCTATTCCTGTGCACATCCTGGAAAAGCATGCTGAAAAGACCCTTTGCCTTATCACACAGCAGAGCCTCTGCTGGGAAGTTACATACTGTAATAGATTTGTAACTTTTATTTCCAGGGCTGGCCAAGAAAAGCATATTGGGGAAACTGAAAATAACTAAAGCAACTGCCTTAGTTCATGGCAACCAATTCCCAGAGTTCCCTTCTCAGATTTTAAAAGCAGCAAAACTTTATGGCTCAGACTTCCAGCCCTGCTCTGGATGCTATATCACTGCAGATGTGGGTGGAGGGGAAAGGGCTGCAGCCATCTAGAGGGTCTTCAAGGGCTGCTTGTGGCCAGGAGTGTTTTTGAACACAACAGGAGTCCTCTATGAAGAGATATCAGGTAGGGCACCTTGTTTATGCTATAACTGCCAATAAAACTTAAATTTATACAGGCATCTGAATAGCATATATTCCATTGTACCTTTACTCAGCTGCATGCCTTGGTTTGGCAGCACTCCTGGGGAGAGAGGCACTTAGATGCCTTAGGGAGAAGCCAGACTGCAGCTCCCCATCCCCTTGCATGGCTGTGACGCATTGCAAAGTCAGCACTGCAGAGACAGGAGCCCGGCAGGCGTGGGCAGCCCCACAGGCAGCCTGGGACCCTGGGCTGCACAGTTCAGGCTCTCCTCAGGTCCCACAGACCTCCTCCAGCCATCCCCCAGCTCCTCAGACTGCTCCATTCCTAAATTAAGGCAGACATTTCTCCATGCCTGCTTCCAAAGTCTGCAGGTCAGAGTCCTTAGCAGCAAAGCCCCAGAGTACCTCTCCCCCTTCAGAGGCTGCTCTCCACACGATGTGCTCATGTGCACGTCATGTAACATGTGAATGTGCCCACTGCTTCAATAGCAACAGCAATAATGTCCTCCTCATCTCCTTTTGAGGACTGGGAGGGTCTGATGAGAGCCTGGAGGTACCAGGAGATAATAGGACTGCCTTGTAATTTCTGACTGCCTATCCCTAGCTGATTCAGGTCATTAGAGCTATTTTGCAACATTCTCTTAATAACCTTGCAGACGCTCTCCCCCAACACTAAAGTCATACACAGAAGGCCAAGGTTTAGGGAGATGAAGACAATGCTGATAATGAGTCCCTGATTGATTAAAAGTAAATACATTTTTATTCAGAGAAAAGGGCATTTGTTACCACAAACATTTCACCTTCAGCACAAATAGGAGTTGTGCTTACATTTACTGAGGGATTATAGCAGCACTACAACTAATTACTTCCCAGCAGCTATTGGCCTCAGGTTAGATGTGAGCTACTTCTGGCAATCTGTGGTGTGGGCTCATGTAAAAGGGGCCCCTATTTTCATCATCTTGGTAGAAAACAGTGCAACAGTGAGGGGTGAGTGAATATACTATGCATAATGCAATACAAAATAAGAGCTTATTACAAGCAAAGGACTCAAGGAGATCAAACAACATTAGTCCATCCCACCATTTTATGTTATGAGAGAGATATTAATTATTCTGTTTGCATTTTGTAGATGGCCTCAAGTTGTACAATTATCACATAGAAAGGTGCACATTACTTGATGGAGACAGATTTCAGATTCAGACTCCTTGATTACCTTCACTTGCACGAAATCAGTTGTATATTCCTAATGTGACCCATGGAAATTATAGTATGTTTTTGATCAGTAAAATGTTATTGGTGCCTAAGTTATTTACCAGACTTCTGGTGTGAGATTTCTGGTTTTTTTTCTGGAATCCCAACACAGTTGCATCTTTGCTGTTCTCACATAAGTCTCTGAATTCTCCACCCTTCCACCTAACATTTTTGCTAAGTTGCTGGCAAGAGATGAGATTACTCTAAAAATACCTATTAGGATTCAAAGAAGGAGGTTCCTTCAGGTCCAGGCAACGAACTGCTCTGAAATTATAGAGTTATTCATAACTTTGATCAGTTACAAATTACTGCTATTAACCGAATCCTGTAATTACAGCAAGTAGCTAGGTTTTTAGCATAATTTATGATATAGATAGCTTTTAGTATGTGTCTTAGAGAGTTAAAACTCACGGCATGCAGAGAAATGGCTTTTGCAGTACTGTGAAAATATGTGCTGTTTCCTAAACTGGGATCTGATTTAGATGATAATGAAAAAATATCCCATTCACTTTAGATGAGGGAAAAGTCCTTACTCTGATTAAAATAGTTCAAGAATGGTGTCTTCTAAATTAATGTTCTCATTGGATGGGCTGATTTTCACCATGACATGAGGAAAATCCTTCTTGAAGGCCTCTCACTGGAAAGTTTGTTTAGACAATTGGTCTGTAGCATTAGGAAATTGCTGACTGACACTAGTCAATCCATTTGAGACAAACCCTGCAGTGACTGCTCTCAGGGACTGTGTTAGAGCAAGCAGAGACCTCAGCACAAGCGCCCAATAGCCCCGTGTTGTCACCCGGCAGAAACACACCACTACAGACTGGCCACTTCTTACACCTACACAGCAGGTGCTGGTGCCACTGGGTCCCCTTCTGTCTTGAGTGTAGAAAAATAAAGAGTGCTTTAATGGCAAAAACAAACAGATATTCAAGCTGTTGGGTTTATTACTCCTAATTTCTGGAGGTCGGCATATAAAGTATTGCAAAGTGCCTTCCATGGCTGGGGGTAACATCCGGCCATGAAGCTGGTGTTCATTTTTGTGCTTCCTACCTGCAGTAGTGACAACTCCAGCCTCTCTTCACTAGTAGCCATACCCCATCACTCACCACACCATGAGAAGAAGGTCAGGTTATTGAAATCTGGGGTTTTCTTCCACTTGTATTATCTTTCACATGGTCAGTAAGAGGTAAGTTGCCCTGCACTCAGTCCAAGCAGGATGAAACAGTGATTTATATTTCCTATCATGTATGTTTGATCTTTCTGTCATAAGAAAAACAGTGAGCTTGTTTAACAGTAAAGACTAATGTATGTCTTTTTTTGAAAGCAATAATATAAAAATGATACCTTCTTACTCAGCAGACCTGCTCTTGTGTATTGTGGACCATTGCTGCCTGTGTTCAGAACTGAAAAGTTTTTAGCCCTGCAAAACCAACACTCTTCAGGACAAGTGAGCTGGTTCCTCTCTACTGTATCATTAATAGAACTCTTTACCCCTTATCAGTTAATCAGCCAGTCAGTAAACACACTGATTGTTAACAAGTGTTCCTGGACATCTCCCTTTTTCCTATTTAGTGTCAGCATGAGTGAAATTTCTTCTAGTGTAAGAGACCAATAATGTTTACACAACAATAATGCTTGCATATCTTTGCTAGCAGAGATTTCATCATGTAGGTGATGCAGTGTAAAGAAAGAACTTTGTTTTGCCTTCTGAGTGTGGCTGTGTGTCCATTTGCAGTGGATAAAAAGTGACAGTCAAATAGCAGAAATCTACAAAAAACAAACTTCTGCTAAGGCACATGGGAATTCAAATGGGAAAGAAGTGAGCAAAGAGCTTGGGATTTGGCCCTGAGAAAGTTTACGCACATGAAGCGTCTCTTAAAACTTTACTGAATGGACAATCAAATACAGATTTCTTAGTGGAGGTTGTCTTTTCAAAAGGGCAAACATGAAGAAAGCTCTCAGCATTAAGTGTGTTTTTATTGTAAAAATACTGGTTTGCTTAGGTATGGATTAGCTTCCCAAAGCCAGAAAACCAGGAAAATATTAAAACACTATCCATTACTGCTGAAGCTAGTAGGCACAGTCAGAGCTTCTCTCCTTTTTCCTTCACACTGTTCCTCAGAAAGGAATCACAGCTTGTGAGCAAAGTGATTCAGAAGCCAACATCTTTTCCATACCGACCTAAAGCAGGTGCCCCATTGAAACTGGAGGTAATAAATAACAGGGTATGCCTGTATACTCATTGCTTCTTGAGGTCTTCATAAACACAGGTTCTCTTTTTATGAAAATATAAACTTCTCTCCTGTTATGATTACAAATATTGTCACTGCTTTTATGATCTTCAATAATGACAACTGTTCAAACACCACTAGTCCTCTTACTCTTATTTCCCATTAAGAGGTTCCCATTAACACAGGTCATTTTGTTGCCCTATGTTGATCAACATGAGGAAGGAAATATGTCTTAGTGCATGACAGCTTGTCCATGTCTACTAGAGACTCTGACAGGATTTCAAGCCCCAGTACCACAGAGATGCTGAATTCAAAATTTATAAGGAAGAGTTAATACAATGGAACTGTCAAGTTCTCTGGGGAACCTGGGTAAAATCCTTAGTGGACTCCTGAGTTTTGAAGATCAGAGACCTACTGCTAATACAGTTTGCCCAGGACCAGCAGGGTCTCTTTAGTTGCCCAAGCTTGTACAAAAGTCACTTAAAAAAGGCAAAAACCTCTTGTCCCCCAAACTTAATCACTTGTTCCCCAAACACATCTGTCCGATGTGGAGAGACAGCCAGGAAATTCAGAGGAGTGAAGCTCTCAGAGAGACTGACTGGCACCACTACATATTTGCACTGCTTTCAGGGTGAAATTACTTAGGTGCTGTGACCTCTCAAGATATACACTTATCACAGTCTGAAGTGTGCCTTAAAGAGCACAAGAGCCTCTGTGGGACCCTCTCATGGCACACCATGAAATTCATCTGCATGTGATCCCCACAGCTGCAAATCCATCTTCTGTTTCCATTACACATTCTATTAGTTTGCCATGCTTCCCCTTTAGCATACAGCAGCGCAGCTCTTTATTTTAGCACTATTAATTTTTGACATGAAGTCGCTCTAAACATGGTAAATACAGAAAGTAATTGGTATGTTAAACAGGGGAAGCATAATGAGTCTCATGTACAAACGTGACTTGCTCCTGCTGCAGAGTCGGACTGGAACAGAATACAAAATTGAGCTGCCAATTTCAGCAGGAACTTCTTCACCAAGTCCCCTGGTTCACAGGCAGTGCCTCGACCTCTCCTGTACTTATGATACATCCAGCCACAGTTTAATAGCTGAAATGACTTTGAAGCTTTCCCAGTGGAACCAATTTTCACCCTCTGTGAATATAAAGCTCCAGCCTTTCAGCAAAGAGTTTAGTTTGGTGATAAGTTAACATGTGAGGCCAGCCTGAGAAAAAATTTTGACTGATGCCCTGATGGTAGGGCTTTCACACTGTAACTTGTGGTGACGACACAGGGCTTTTGGGGAGAGACATGCTCTTCAGACTAATACTGGCTGATGGGATATTTTGTCAGTGAGATGTTCCGTGAAACCAGAGAGGCTGCTGCAGCTTGTGAGAACTGATGGCAGATCTTCACCAGGAGGAGCAGATAGGGAAGTCACAGCCCATTTGAGTCCATGCTTTTAGTGGTAAGGGGTGATTATGAAATTCAGGATGAGAGTTTTAAGGGTATGGATAAAATATGCTCTAAATTTGCTTAGAAGTCAGTGAAGAGAGAGGTATATTAGAAAGGATGAGAAAAAGAAAAGCTAGGAAAAAAAAGCATACCAATAACTTTCATATAAGTATCAAAATACTACCAACCCCAGCTTGTCTCTTAGTCTTCATTTTAGCCTTTATAAAAATTTCAAATTTCTGGTTTTGCTTTGGAAACTATACATACTAAATACAGTAATTCCAGCTGTTGCAGTCGCAAAATCAAAAAAAAAATAATTGTCCAGAATCAAAGCTGAAAGATCAGAATAAAATTATTGTACAATCCAGAATCAACAAAACACATATATGCTATTTGAGAAGCTGTTTTCCTGCCAGCTCTATGCCTTTTCTTTGGTGGAAATTCACAAATAAAAGACAGATACAGTCAGCAGCAGGATGGGGCCATAATACCTGACCAAGAATGAAGCTGACACACATTAGCAAAACACCCACAGACAGCAGATTCAGGAACCTGACCTGCCTGCTGCTTTACCCATGGTACTGCATAAATAATTAATTGTACCTGCCAGTGTACCAGGTAACACCAGGTAGTTCTCTGCTTTTTGTTTTTTTATGACAATCCTTGATCTTTTTCTGTGTTAGCTGTCGTAGAAGAAGAAACTGGAAGAAAGAGAGCAGACCCTTGTTACTTTTGTAATAGCCTACCTGCTTTTTCAGGTTATTGTTGAAGAGGGGTTGTTGACAGGCTATAAAATATCTCAGCTGTTCCTGGCAGGAGAGAATCAGAAGAAAACGACAGTATCTACCTTATTCTGAGTTTGGTGTGTGAACCAAAAGAACACATAGAAACAATTTTTGCTTGGAACATTTAAAACAGGACACAATATTGTCTCCTAAAATAGGTACTAGGGAACAATCAGAAACTCATAGCAGGATAGATTTAATGGCACAAGAGTTTTTTTCAATTTGGCTTTATGTTTGGGTTTCAGAAGAACCCTGAAAACAGTCCAGTGACAAAATTTCCCTTTTCTTTTTATTTTTAATACCTTTGTGATTTAATTTAAGAATGACATTTCATTCTGGACAAGGCTGACAGCTGAGTCCTGAAACATGCATTCTGCAGTTCAGCAAGTACATAAATAAAAAGGACAGTAGTGCTAGGATCTTCTCTGAGGAAACATCAGAGGTAAGTTTCAAATGTTGAAATGAAATACTGAATTCAGCTGAAGTACCTATGCTTGGTTTCAGGCAAGCAGCCAGCAAACATGTGTCCCTTTTTCTTTGTTTCTCCTTCTAGGGGTTATAATACTACTACTATTTCGATTTAACATATGTTTTCTGAAGGAGCATGGAAGCCTTGCCCCATGTAACTCACATAGCTCTGTAAAAGAAACCATAAACTCACCAGAAAATGAGTTAGAAAACCCAGCGCAGTGATTTCAAGACTAAGTCCCAGAACCTACATGAATAGCATGCCTTAATGATGCAGAAGCTGGACAATAGCCTATGATCTCATAAGGGATACAGTTTCAACTTGGGCCTGATAAACCCAAGTACATAAACCTGCACCTGCACTTTCCAAGTGCAAACACCTGGCTTTGCTTTATAGAAGGAGTCAAAAGCCTGCATTCTCTCTTTCAACAGCCTTTTCTAAGTGCAAGGATTGGAATCTGTACCTGCAAATCACATTCCTGGGCTACTCCTACTGACACCCTAATAAACTGCAATCCTTCTGGCTATGCTGTCTTCAGAACTTCAAAAAACATTGAATGCATTGACTTTAGAAAAATCACAGAGAAGTCATCTTCGATCCTAGGCAAAGAATCCTGAGTCTGAAACTTTGCTTCTGATAGATTTGTTACACCTTCTCCTCCCACCAAATAAGGGCTGCATTTACATAGTAGATTACTGAGCGCTAGGTAGATGACAATGTAGAGGCATTTTCCAACTCTTGTTCTCAAGAAAAAACCTTAATCTGTGACCTGATCTGGGCTCAGACATCACTATACCTTTTAGACCCTTTCCTAAGCTTGTCTGAATACCAGGTTGGTACCAGTCCAAATGCCCAAAATCTAAGGAGAAAGACTGAACCATTTTTGAGTTTTATATTCAAATGGAGACTCTGCAAATTGGGCAGCTTGGTTCATGGATTTAGAAAGATCAAGAATCAAAACTGGAAGCTGAAGATTAGGGTTTGTGTTTAGATCCATTATGATTTTGAATGCATGACCAAGATGAACAACGGTACCATCAATGGTGCTTCCCATTGGCCATCCCAAACTACTTCATCTGTAGGACAACTGACAAAAGTATCAGCAGAAAACACCCATTGATAGATGAACAAAAACATGTCAGGCAGAACCTCTGGACTTTTCTGAAGTGGATGAGCAGCTTTTTAGATGCCATCAAAAGCAACTAAAACAAAGCTTTCAGAGCTGGCTGTGCAGGATGCTCCACACACAGCTTGAATCACCTCACTCTTGGTAATGGTCTGCCACAGAAGCCCTAATCAAGTGTGTGTGTGAATTTTACTTTCATGAGATGACAGTTCCCAAGTGAAAGGACACTTCAGCTCTGATAAAACTTTCCTTCTATTGTCTGAGCTTTGTTTGTTTTCTGGCAAACCCCAGCACTGCCTCTGCTTTCTGTGCAGGCATGCATTTCCCAAGCTTGTACAGGGAGGCCAACCAAAGTCTTTGGAGGCTTCTCAGTAGTATTGCCTGAAGCAAATACCACAGCTCAATAGCAATTTAATATTGTAATCAGGGAGCAAACTGTGCAGTTTTGGCACATTGTGATAATTATTAACTACATGTATTAGTGTTGTGATTCTAGTAACTAATATTTACAAAAGGTTCCCTGTGTGGGGAAGACCTCGCCCAGACATGAGCAGTTGAGCTATTCCTGAGTGATTGTCAGTGGGCCTTTAAGCCTCTGCTCATGTTCACTGCTTAAAGATAAAACATCAGTGCTTAGAAATTGTACTTCAAAAGACCTATTTCATGAATAATAAATTCTCAGAGTGTAAAACCATACCAAGTGCCAGAACGTTTTGTGAATTTATGGGGAAGTTTTCCTGTGGAAAAAAAATCCTAGAAGATAAGATTAAAAAAGCACATCTCAAATTCCCTAACATAATAGAAATGAGATTGGATTTAAACATTAAATTACTCTTGCTTTTCAAATTTTTGTTTCATGCCATGGTGTCTCTCTTTCTCCTGCTTTCCCATTGCTATTAGAATTAATGACCTTATGAACCTCAGTTCAGAACTCACAGGCAAGGGCAGAGATAAGCAACAGCAAAATGTTCTCTAAACTCAAAATCTATAATTGTCAAATTAAATTTCTGTGTGCAGTTATTATGTCCAGGCTGACTCAAGGTTGAAGCAAAGTTGCATTCCTCTTTGTGTCTTATGCAGCTCTTGGGGGTTTAGTAGTTCTTCACCTGGCTGAGCATGCTGGTAAGGAATGAAGGTGGTTGGGTGAGAACATCTGTATCAAAAAAAGATGACCTGTACAATAAGCTTGACTAACCTTCAACATCTTAGCACTCCTACTCAGAGTACATAGTTATATTTCTTGCACTGATTGATTGTGTAGTTTTCCAAACAGGTGGGGACACAAACAAATATATTCTTGACATGGAGTCTCTTCTAGTCTGTGAGCTGTACCACATCACTGATGTGAATATATGCACACAAAAAAAAAGTAGTTTATTTTTTAATAGCATCGTAGTTGTGAAAAAAGATTTTCTCACACAACTTAACCTCTGTGTAGTTTCTTCCCTTCAAGCTCACCAATATTTCACACAATTTTTCTGGCAGTATTCAAAGTGCCTTTTAAATTATGCATGCTTTTGGCTAGTATGCCAGACTTGTAGTCTAAGAGACTAGACTTCCCTACAAAGAAGTCATGATTTGACATTGTTTATTTTGCTGCATAATCACATTAGATAGGGCAGTGTCATAAAGAAGACATGAAACAAATACGTGTAAACAATACATTGCCATTCCTTTAACAACTGTTTAAACAAATTAGCAAGTAAAATACACCCTTAGCTTCAGGTAGCTCCTATGTCACAGGAGCCAGACATTAACGCGTTGTACTTCTTAGAATTCAGACCAGTACTGAGTGTTGTATTAATGTGGAAGACAAAGAAGGTTCTTTGCATGTGTTTGTAATATACGTAACAACCAGGAGATGACTAAGGGATGCTGGCAGGAAGTAAAAGTAACCAGTGAGGTGATGTTGGATAACATGGTCAGTGGTGATTGCAAAGCACAAGGACATATCAAAAAAGAAATTACAGAGGCAGAAGGACAGGTAAATGAGACAGAGAAGCCAAAGGAAAATCAATTTCCAGAAAAAGTTAGGGAATTGATATCTGAAGTTCACAGGTTCAGGAGGGCAGAGATGGCTATGAAGAGGTCAATGAAGACTTCACCTGACTGCAAGACCCTGGAAATGGATTGAAGGAATCTTTCTGTGGAGCAAAGAAGGAAATACATTAGAGAAAGATGCGTGTGATGTGTGTAGGGACAGGATAGTAGACTAGGGTTGCTTATACAAGTATATGAAGTATACAATATTAACATTGGTGTACGTAGGTACATAGAGTATTAAAGATCTTGGTAATTTTGCCTTGTAAATTTTGTCCACATCAAAGGTCAATACAATCTAAAAAAATTTCTACCAGAAACAGTAAAATTACATGCTTCATATTTATTTTTTCTATTTTATAAATTATAAACATGAAAAAATATGTTCAAATCTAATCAGATAGTGTAAACTTATATACGCATAAACACAATTCATCCAAGACTAAATAATGTATTTCTCCCCAATTTACAATTTTACCTGTTTCAATCCAAGTAGATATTTTAAGATTAACAAATCAGCCACTCCAAATTCCATTATTCTCGCACATTACTGCTAGGGCATGTAGGCGTAACATTAGTTTTTGTAAATTCCTTTAATTAAAGCAATTATGTCAAAGATAAGATATGGTAAGCATATTAATATTTTAAGTAAACATTTGTGCTTGTTTTCAGAATTAGTAGAAACAGGAATTTGGCTACAGTTAGTGTTCTTCACTGGTTCTGAGTGCTGTAATAAGGAAGGGGAAAGGTAAGTGTATGCCTACCTTGAAGTATGTGCTTTGCTTTTCTAACCTGCTGTGAAAGCAGCGAGTTAAGGGGACTAAGTACATACCTGAAGGAAAGTATGTGCTTGACTGCCTTGCTGATCTGAGCATAGAGACAGCAGGCTTCTCAAAAGGCTGTTAGCACACTCACCATATCAGTTCAGGGAAAATGAATAATTTTTTTTCACAAGCAACTTAACAATTGAAGAGACCAAGGACTCAGTTAAAACCAGTTAAAGTTACAGCAAAACCAGTTAAAATTAATCTTTTTCCTCTGAAGTGGAGACTTAATTCTAGCAAACCAGTGCAAAGCATGGCAGTGTTTCATAGAGATGATGTATTTTGGCCTAAGAACAAATGCCTTCCAATGTGCAAGAAGTTATTAAATCAGGGTCATGGTCAAAGCTGTGGAGTCATATCCTGTACTCTTTAGAATATACTTTGGGGTTAGATGCAAAAAAAAAAGGTCAGGTACCTAATACTGCTCTTAGTCTACCTGCAGGTGCCCAAGTTTAGACTTGTGACCCTAAAACTCCTGAATGTGTCTGGAGGTGCTCAAGATCCACCTTACAGTGAATTTCTAGAGTTCATGTTCTCTGAACATCTTTAACATTATTAAAACCTTGGCAACATTTGGCTTCTGTGTCAGTCTTATCTTTTCTGAGATCCACAAATAAAAGGTTTTCTTAGTCTCCAAGTAGAATGCTGATACCTATGATGAAGATTAGAGGGAAGGGGAGAAAAGGGGGAATTACCTCTACTGTCCTTTCATCTAATAGTGCAGTGATTAAAATCCTTGCACAGTATACAGCTGAATTTGGTTAAAACATTAAATAGTTAGCAGAAACAATTACCATTACCTCCTTTGTACATACTCTAGTTTGATATTCTTTGATGCAAAGAAAAATATATCATACCAGGCTACATAATGATGTAAACCCCAAATGAATAAACAACAAAAAAAGCTGTAACAGTGTAACCTTCAGGAGATCATTAGAATATTGAAATGTTGTGAGTTTCTTAAAATCTTGAACGTTTACCACAGTGAGCCCCCACATCTCCCTGCCTCTCTGTAAATGTTGAGAAAGAAAGTCTAAATACTCTTGTCTGTCATAAGAAATTACTTACCCTAGGCAAATAGATAACTAGGGCTTTGCAAAGCTGGGATGCACTCTATTGTTATGAAATTGTGTATAGAGAAAAGACAGTCTGCCTACTAATATTTATAGATAAGAGCAGTTAAGGAAACATTAAAGCTCCATAACTTTTTACTATAAAATGCATATACCTACAAAAATGGATTGTGTTTGTGGTTGATTGTACGGGGCAGCGGTAGTGTCTCTGAATAAACAGCTCTTAGACCAGCTCCCCCCTGCCTCTTCCACTGCTGTTGCCTCTGGCTCTGTTCTGTTTTGCCTTTTTTTTTTTCTTTTGCCTGCTAAGGCCAGCTGCTTCCTTGATGGTTGGATCCTCTGCCATGGCCTGGGCTGCCTCGGGGATGTCAAGGGAACACCTCCACTTGGGCCAGCCAGGATCTCTTGGTTGTGGTTTATCTGCCTGACAGGCCTGGGCAGCAAGGCAGAGATGCTCTTCTCTTCTCACTTTCTTATCTTTCCCTCGCTACCCCAGCAACAGTGACCTGTATCACCTTGCCTGAATGCATCGGTTCTGCTACCGCCGGGACCTGGTGCAGGCAGTTGTAATCAGGCGTTCTTCCCAGCTCCGATGTGCTTGAGTTTAGCAGTGCTTACCCTCCCGGTCATTCCCGTGACTGTCAATAGCACAACATCCAGAGGCGAGGTGCTGTGCCTTCTCATGTCTAGGCATTCATTGGGTTATGCCTGAGCAACAGCTATGTCCAACTCTTCAAGAGGTGTGCAAGGGCAGGGGGAATACACAGCGCATAGAAGTCTTGGAATCATAGAATCATAGAATCTTTCAGGCTCGGAAAAACCTCTAAGGTTGAGTCCGACCATTAACCCAGCACTGCCAACTACACCATATCATGTTTTTAAGTGCTACAGCTACTCTTCTTATAAACAAACACCTCCAGAGATGGTGACTCAGCCACTTCCCTGGGCAGCCTGCTCCAATACTTGACAGCCCTTTCTCCCAAACATCCAATCTAAACTTCCCCTGGCACAACCTGAGGCCATTTCTTCTTGTCCTGTCAGTTACTTCTCTGGAGAACAGACAGATACCTACCTTGCTACAACCTCCTTTTAGGTTGTTGTAGAGAGTGATAAGGTCTTCTCTAAGCCTCCTTTTCTCCGGGCTAAACAACCCCAGCTCCCTCAGCCGTGCCCCATAAGCCTTTTTCTCTTTGCCCACTAATCCACCATGCTGCCTGGTCACAGAGCTGCTGGCCAGGGTCAGTGCCTTGCTGTGTTTTTGGCAGGGCTCCTGTGAGGCTGTCCCATCAAGTGCTCTGCGAAGTCCCTTTGCTATTTCACCTTGAGCTCACCACTCCTGAGACACAGATTTTGCAAATGGTGTTGCTAGTTGAGGACTTCTAATCAAACTTCCTCAGTAAGAGAGAAAGGGGGTTATTCAGCGTGACATTTGTCTGAGAAATATTTGATGGGTCTCAATGAACATCTGACAGTGATGACAAGGATTGCAGAAAACGGTAGGAAATAGATAATTTTGGCAATTCTAGGAAGCATCCTGTGTCGGACTAGGGCTGGCCCTATGTCTCCTGTGATGTAAATTGTGGTAGTCCTGTCTGAACTTTGTAACCTGGAGCTCCAATTTCTACATACAAAACCAACATTCTGAAGAAATGTTAAGCATTTTTGCCCTGCTCTGAAAAATGCCAAAATCAGAAATCATTAAAACCAGAAGGGTTCACAAAGCAAGAACTTCATTGAATTATAGTTATGCAAAATGTTTTTGGGAAGAAAGTGTAATGAATAACAAACCATTCTGCTTAATTGAAGTGCCAGTAAATTAGGGCTACTGAAGTTTAATGAAAACTGAAGTTGAAATAAATCTTTTAAAAAACCCATCAGAGTAAAATTATCAGCATAATCCATATTGGGTTGTTCTTGGAATAGCATTTGATACAAAATTTTAAAGATCTGAGTATATGACAAGAAAATATCTCAAAATCTCCAATCTTGACACAATAGGAAGTCTGTTTTCAGACTAGTCATATATGTGACACAGGCACAAGGCACTTTCCATCATTTCACTCTGTTTTCAAGAATTCCTTTAAAAAAGTTTTTTCAAATAAAATATTGCCAGAATTAACATGAGGAAAACTGTGGTATCCTTTCCAGCCTCCTGGAGCAACAAGAAGAAAATCACGTGGAACAGAGGGGAAGTTCAAATTGTATTTTGCACTTAGAATAACTAGATTTCCTTATACAAAATTCTTGAAGTGGATCCAGTATGGTGCAGATTGATGAAATATTCCTTGGCATGTGTAGAAATCTTCCTAAAACCAAAAAGCTGGAACCTGTGGTTAGGGAGTTTAACACTGCCTCTGATAACTGCTGAGTCTGAACCCAACCTGATGCAAGGCCAGATCTGTCAGGTAATATTTTGGCTGTTTCCTTGCCTCTCCTGGTGGAAAGCTTCCTTTCCTTTGATATGTTGAAGGATCTGCAAGGCCAGCTTACCACTCACAGGACCCTGGTACATTTCTTCTCTTCAAAATGCAGTAAATGATGGAGCAAGAAAGACTGTTTGATATCTCACAGCGTGCAACCCTTTTTCAGTTGCCCAAAACTCAGTCAAATTTTAATATTAAAAAATTATGCTTTTTTCTTTCCTTATATCAAGACAGAAATCAGGATTTTGCAGACTTTTACAAACCACATATTGAAAAAAGCCAAGCCTGTGAACTCAGGACATTTCACGGCAATGCTGCAGACCTGTGTCAACAGATTCTGACACTAATTCAGGAAAGGCACTAGTTAATTTTGATTTCTCAGCACTCTCTTCAGTTCTGTTGTCATAATTAGTCAGTCAACATTTACCCACATCTATCATGAGACCTAGGAAAACTATTAGTTGCAAACAGCTGATTTGTTGAATTTAGCTCTGTTTCCTAATTGTGGTTGATCAACGACCACATTTTAATTTCTATTAGTTTTATTTGCTGCATAAATTCTTCTGTGCCTTGTTAATCTGAATATATTTTAGCCTATGTATTGCTTACAGACTGGATGGTGTATCAAAGTTTTTGTGAATTATAATTCAGTTTGTTTATGAAGGATCAGTAGAATCCCAGTCTGTTGTTTCTGATCTGTAGGTACAGTCTCCCAAAATAAAAAGTGATTTCGAGATGACTTCTGCAGACAGTTTGGAAGCTTTTTGGAAACAAAATTTACAGGAGTTTTTATTTCACTGTCTTTTTAGATTTAATTTATGTAGAAACATTTTGTGTATGCAAAAACCCTGTTGAACTCCTATTGAAAGCAACAGAAATATTTTGACTGGAATAAAAAAGAATCCCATAAAGTTCACTGTGGATAAAATGGGAAAACTATTGTCCAATTAAAGGATGGAGGATTTTGGTTCATTTTTGTCTTCCTTGGATTCTTAAAAATGATCCTCACAGAGACTTACCTCCTTTCCTATCTTTCCCATTATTCCCCTACCTGTTGGCACCTCACTGGTCTCATAGAAACATTGATAACTTTTTATATTCTTCCCAACTGAGAGCCTGGGGGAAGGCCTTTATTTAAAAAGAAACACAATATGGCAATGTGATTTTAGAAATATAAAAAGAAAAATTGCCTGTTCAGTCTCAAAAAGAGATAACTGAGAAGGGGACTACATTAATGTGGGTGAGTACATAAAGGATTGGTGTCAAAAGGGTGGACACAGTGGTGGTGCCAATCAATAAGACACGAGGCAACAAGCAGAAACTGATGCACAGGAAGCTCTGAATGAGCATGAGGAAGAAGTTCTTTACTGTGTGGATGACTGCGCTCTGGAACAGATTTCCCAGAGAGCTTGTGGTGTCTCCCTCACTGAAAAACCATATGGACACAGCTTGTGCAGGATGACCCTGCTTGAACAGGGAGGTTGACCAGGATCACCAGGCAACCCACTATGATAACTTCAACCTGACCCATTCTGTGAACATGAAAAGAAGATGCATATCTTTTCCTGAAATGTTCAAAAGCCTGTTGAACAAAGGGAAGTATCCCACTAAGTACAGCCCACCTTACTTGATGGTGCTTGTGTGTGGAGGGGACATGGCTGACATCCATCAACCCAAGGTGACGGCTGGGCTGCAGCCCACACCAAAACAGCTGTGCCAGGCTTGCCTGCACCAGCTTTGGTGGCTTTTGATGGCAAATTTTGGGCAATGTTTAGATGGCAGAGCAGACTGGCTGTCGGTATTGACTGCATTCATACTGAGCTGCTTTATGGCTCCCTTGCTGATTGCCAAGGCCTTCGGGAAAGGATCTCCTCTCTCTCAAAGGCCTCAGTGATGTCTGACATTACCATGCACTAGGAAGCTTGAAAACATTACCAGAAATGTTGTCTTGGAAATGGGTTGTTTGTATGTGTTATTACAGAATCCCCGAATGGCAAAGGTTGGAAAGGACTGCAATGGGTCATCTGGTCGAACATTCCTGCTCAAGCAGGGTCATCCTAGTGCACACGGCACAGGATTGCATCCAGATGATTCTTAAATATCTCCAGTGAGAGAAACTCCACAACCTCTCTTGGCAATCTGTTTCAGTACATGGTCACTCACACAGTAAAGAAGTTCTTCCTCATATTCAGGTGGAAACCCCTGTTCAACAGTTTCTGCCCATTGCCTTGTTGATTAAACATACTATTGCTTGCTGCCACTGAGAAGAGCCTGACTACATCTTGACACCCTCCCTTCAGATATTTACATAGTCTCAACATTGATGAGATCCCCTCTAACTTGTCTCTTTTTGAGGCTGAACAGGCCCAGCTGCACCAGCCATTCCTTGTAAGAGAGATGCTGCAGTCCCCCCAGTCACGCCTGTTTCCCTCTGCTGGACTTCAGGAGCTCCACGTCTCTCAGTGCCGGGGATCCCAGAACTGAACACGGCATTCCAGCATTCCAGACATGGCTGCACTAGGGCTGAGTAGAGGGGCAGGATCAGCTCCTTTTACCTGCTGGCAATGCTCTTCCTAATACATCCCAGTATACCACTGGTGTTGAACAGCTGGTTCACGGACAGCTCGTTCTCTAGCAGGACGCCCAGGTCCCTCTGGGCAGGAGTATGTGCCATAACGGGCACATACCGACACAGCCGCAAGGCAGGGCTGGGCCTGCGGTCTGTGACCTTGTGGATCACTGACAACAACACCTGCGAGTCCTGGGGGACACAGTGTCTATACTGATGGGGCCCAGGCTGTGCCGGCGGGACCGGGACTGTGCCAGGGCCGGGACAATGCTGGCAGGGCCGGGGCAGTGCTGAGACTGTGCTCGCGGGGCAGGGGTAGTGCCGGGCTGGGCCGAGGCAGTGCGAGGCAGTGCCGGGGCTGTGCCGAGACAGTGTGGGGCTGTGCCGAGACAGTGCGGGGCTGTGCCGAGGCAGTGCGGTGGGCTCTGCCGGGCCTGTGCCGAGGCAGTGCGGGGGCTGTGCCGGGGCTGTGCTGGCAGGGCCTGGGCCGCGGCTGCGGGGCGGCCCCACGCCGGTAGCCGGAGCCGTTGCCATGGCTACACCGGCAGCGCCGAGCCGCGGTCCGGGAGCGCGGCCCTGCGAGCGATCGTATCGATTAAACGAGATCTATAGATATAGATATATATACACACACATACACATTGGCGCACGGGGAAAGCGGCACTGAGGTACCTAGTGCGGAAGGTGGCCGTCAGATCCCTCCGCGGTCCCCGGGAGTGGGTGAGGACCAGGCGGGTGCGGTGTCTGCCCAGGGCGAACCTCGCCACCGCGGCACACACCGTCCATAAAGCTCATCCTCCGGGCGCCGAGCTCTGACCCGTGCTGTCCTGACGGAAGGGCAGGCTGAGAGGAGCGCTCGGAGGCAAAGCTGATTTGGTTTGGTAATGTTTAGGGACAGCACTAGCCAGCGGGGC
This sequence comes from Ammospiza caudacuta, assembly GCF_027887145.1. Lineage (NCBI taxonomy): Eukaryota > Metazoa > Chordata > Aves > Passeriformes > Passerellidae > Ammospiza > Ammospiza caudacuta. Next base: position 108,930,094 of record NC_080593.1, on the reverse strand, counting down.
AGCACTAAAACCCTGCTTGACAGCTCTCCTAAAGTCACTGTCAGTGTGGTCACCTCAGGTCGTCCCGCAGGGATTCCTTGGATGGCGGGTACGGACCTCCCAGCTGGAGGAACGTCTCCTGAAATGTTCATTATCCTCAGCCTGACCTCGTCTTGAGGATGTAGTGACCGCCGCGTAATAAGAGGACCCCCCTTGCTCCCAGGCTGGATGACCTGTGCGGTGCACGATGCCTGTGTGGCCCTCTTGCCTTCCCCATCTCAGGAAAATGGCACAATACGGTGCGGCAGTCTGCCGGCGGATCTGTTACTAAAGGAATTCATGCATCTTGCATCTTGAAGATGCATTATTAATGCCTGGACAAATCACATCAGGTGGAGCTCAGCAAGTCCCTGGCACTGCAAAAAGGAACAAAGGCTGGTTCTACAAGAGAGAGAAGGATGAGACAAATTATAACAGCTGGGAGTTTCTTGTCAGTAAGATGGCATAAAAACAGAAATGCTAAAATTGTTTGCACATAAGGCACCTTTTTATTTTTACTGAGAAGGAAATTGCACATTGCACTGTGAAGAAGACACTTTATTTGTATCCTAATAAACATTACATTGTTGGGCATCCTTGAAATCCATGGCAAACTGGCCCAGCTTGCTGGCATTGAAATTACTCCAAGCACAGTTTTATTTAGTATCTGGAAAGGACTATAAAGACTGGATTTGCAAGCAGAGGGCCCAATTTGCTTCTTGTCTCCTTGAAGTCAATGGCAAAACTCCCATTCACTTCAGCTATAACACTCAGGCCAGAGTTTGTAGCAGTCTTCCAAAAGGAATAAAGCAATGCTGCCTGCAACAGCACATGGGAAGGCATGGACCCCATCCTCCTGGGCAGAGAGCAGTAGTTCTTCATCTCTCTAACTCTTGATAAGAAGATCTAATCTGTGCAGCACAGGCTTTGATGCCAGCTAGTATTTTTGTCCCCACGGTGCGAGTAGCTATCCGAAATCTGGGCCTTGCTCTCTTTGTTGCATTAGGAATGGAAGAGGACGATAGGAACCCAGGATTTCTTTGGGAAAGGCCCTGGTTATTTCCAGAGGCTGTTATTACAGCAAAGTGTTATTACATGAAGGCAGGAACAAGCAAAGCAGTTCCATATTTGGAAGTGCAAGTCTCTTTTTAGGGAGCCAAGAAGTACTGTATTTTTGTTTCACCCTCTGACACTGCACCATTCCATTCCTGCAGGTGGCATTCCCAATGTCTTCTCTTTTCTCATTATTTTTCGTTTTCTCATACATCCACCTACAACATGCAACCCCCCCAGCTGTTTCACTCACAACTTCACCCAGGAGAGCTGCTGGTCTGCTCTCTGCTCCTGCCCTTTTTGCTCTTGCCTTGCGAAGCTAAGCCATGCTCTGGGCAGTGACTTCTATTGTTCCCTTTGCTCTTAAATTAAAAGGCACTTAATTGCTGTTTCATTTAGTCTGAAAAAACCAAACTTCTGACTTTCACCTACACAGTGTTCTGCAATTGCTATTTCAGCACATAAGTACTTTACTTTTAACTTCAGACTGAGTGACTCAAAGGTGGCATTTGCTTTCATAAGAGGCTCCAAGGGCACACTGTTAACTCATGTTTAGCTGACAAAAAACTCCAAACCACTTTCAGACATCTACAAACTTGGTATTTTTTTTCTTCCCACAATATATGATTCTATAGGATTCCTAACAAAACCATGTATCTAAATTTAAAAAGAAATTATCAGAGTGCTTAAAAAGCATCTGAAGTAATTTTTAATCACTATAACAGTAGGAAATGCATTTCCTCTAAGTCACTGAAAACAGATCTAGCCTTTGGTGTGAAGTGGGGAGAGTATTTGTTAGGGATCCACATGAGATTGCAGGAGATTATTGAGATATCTCTAGCCATCACTACAGGGATAATCACTCTCTCGGCACAAGAAATAGGACCCAGTGAGGAGGGGCAAAAAAGAGAAAGGACGAACTAGGCAATTTTCACTACAGCAAAAAGTAAAAAATGTGTCTCTCTAATTCTTTAATGCATTGGCAAGCTGACAGTGGTAACCTTGTTTTGCCAGAACCAGTCAGATGAAGGAGGAACGTGACAGAAGGAGTATTGGTGTGAGGATTATGTACAGACAGGCGTGTTCTGAGGGTGCTGTGGGGTTATGGATTATCTACATCCAGCCAGAAGATGGATCTATGAATAGTGAGAACATCTGCTCACTGCTCACAGACAACCAGAAATGTAATGCTAGCACATAAAAGTAAAGGACTTGAGAATAACACTTCAAATATTTAAGATACTTTGATGTAAGTGGGTGAATATCATGGCACATGGCACACAGTGTTCAGGATTAATCAAATGCTGTAGAGAAAAGTTAGGTTTTGGGAAACAGAGATCAGGATCAGCACATCAAAAAGAACTAAAACCACAGGGAAGCTTTGAGCAATGAGAACGTGAGAAGACAACCTGCAAAGATGAGGTTGGTTAGATGTGGCAGCTCTTAAGAAAGGAGTCTTTAGTCAGTATTCCTTGGATTAAGGAATGGCAGGCATTTACAGTGGTTGAAGAGAGAAGGCTTCACCTGAATACTCTGCAAACAGATGTGCCATTTGCTCTGGTACTAGAGGCCCAGACATAGTTAAAGCAATCTCTTGTTTCCTTCAGTAAAACTCTAGTTTGATTAGACCCAAAGTGCATCTTCTGCTCATTGACTAAATTCTGAAAAGAGGATTTTATTTTATTAAACTGCAGACTAATGATTTCAAGCACATTAAAAAGGGGCATTTTTCCAAAGCTCCTTCTGTGTAATCTGTCTGTTAAATAAGAATCTTCCTGACATCCTAAAGGAAATGACATTCTATTTAAACATGTTACCTGCTGATCTACTGGAGAAGCAGGCCAGAAGTCTTTTCTTTTTGGTTTGTGTATGCATGTGTGTGTGGTTGTTTCATGGCTCCTGGGTAATGTTATCCATATTTTTCTGTTTGGAGAATCACTTTTCCCTACGCACTCACCAACCAACATGAAACCACCTAATTATATTTTCATAATCCTGATTAAAAACCATCTAAATTATCCTGCTTGATGTACTCAAAGAGTTTGTTGATTGCTTTTTGATGTGTATTAGAGCTTTTTGCAGAGCCACATCAAATGGTTTGCTCCACAATGAAATAAAAAAATCTTGTAATATACATATGCACATCTTTAAAAAAACATATATAATTTATATTCTGCTAATTAAGCTACATCAAAACCAAGTCTATCACCATGAAATAATTGTGTAAAAGCTACTCACCTATTACAAGAACATTAATTTCCACTTTGCTTTTTTTTCCCAAATATCGATTTTATCTTATACAAGGCAATTCAGCATTTCAAAGCCTCAGAGTCTCAAAGTGTTTTTCCACCTCCATGGAGACCTTAAATCTTGAATACAAAATCAAGTTTTAGAATAGAATACTCAAGTAAATAATATTTTCATGCAGAATATGAGCCTTCTGCATAATGGATCACAAACATTTTAATTTTTCTTCTGTTGTTTTCACATCTTAAATACGTCATGTCAAATTTTGAGAAAAGTTCTGTCTGCTGCAGCTAAGGGGTTGATAAGAGGAGGGGAGAAGAGAGGTGGGAGTTTGCAGAAACTCTGACCCTGGGTTTGACTCTGATCCATGGTCTGTTTTACCAGGAGATTATCTCAGTGTTCATCTGTAGGTTTGGTGCCAGTCTGGTTAATATTGAAGATTGTGTTGAGACAACACCATGCATCAGAATTTAATGGAGGCTAGAATTCCTCAAAGCGATGAAGGCCAACCAGGGCCAAGTTTGGATGTAACTTTGAGCTACCTGGTCTAGTGGAAGATATCCCTGCCCACAAGAGGGGAGTTGGAACCAGGTGGTCTTCAAGGTCCCTTCCAACCCAAATCATTCTAGGATTCTATGACTTCATTAGGTCAGCTCATGAGCACATTGGAGTTAAGGCTTACTTTGTGGCTGTCCAGCTCCAATCACAAAGTCAGCATTCATTAAGTAATAAAAAATATAATACTCTAGGAAAACAATTAAATAATTCAAACTCTGCCTACTTGATATCAAATCTGTTGTCATATCAAATATTCATGTGAAAGAAATCTGTAGGTGTGCCTGTATGAATGGAGTGCAAGTGCAAATATTGATGCTTGGCTACAACTTTACATCCTGTGCTCTAAGACAAGATCACAGAGGATGATAACACATGAAAGAGTGTCCCTTTTCAATGTCACCTTTCAATGTCACCTGCATGTATATGTGTATGTGAAGACTGACTCACCTCTCCTGCAAACCTGAAATGCGCTGCCACATAATCTGTGGTATCAGTGACAGCTATGGGGTACTCAACTACTACAGCTCCATTCATCCTTGTGTTGCCAGTTTGACTTTCAGTAAATGTTTAATGATCCTTTTCAATTACTGGACCAAACAGTATTTGACAAGAATGCACCTTGTCTAATACTAGCACTTAGACAGGAGTGCATTTTTTAGATAGCACTTAGCATCCACAATGTTGTCATGATATTTGTGAATGTACTCTCAGGTTGATCTTAATGACCCCATTACAAAGGTCTTCTCATGCCTGGTTGCGTTATCATCTCTTTTTCCTTGACTTTACTGATAAAGAACTGCCAGAGTTCACATGGGAACACTCCTACACTCATTGTCCTGGGTGCAAGCCCTAAAGGACATTGGCTTTGCGGGCAAGGCTGTAAGTGCCATTGGAGAGGAAGTTCCATGTGAAACCATTTGACTGATCCTTTGGATCGCTGGCTGCATCTGATTTCACCTGTGGCCATCTGTAGAGTGCATCCCTCTCCTGTGTGTTGTCTGCATCCTCAGCTTCCATAGAGTAGAATGATTTCAAGGACATTGTGGTCTCACTCTGGCTGCTGCTCCTGGGCTCGATGTCCGTGGGAGCCAAGGAGTGCATCGGGAGAGACTGTCCCCTACAGGGACAGAATGGGCCCAGATGTGAGGACACAACCCCTACAGATGACATACAGGTATGTAAAATAAGACAGATGAAGGAATGTTGCTATTAAATGATATGGCCAAACACCTGGTAAGTGGGCAGCTCAATAAGACACTGAGGGATATGGCTGTAGAGTTGTGATTGCTCCTTTACCTGGCCTCTAAAGGTACTTTCTGTAGTTCTGAAGTAGATGATTTCACCTTTACTGTTATGCTCATATTCTCTCCCTCTTAACTACCATTCCTTCAGTCCATCAAGGTATGAAAACAAATTGTCTGCCCAACCCCTTCCTTCACAGTAACGATCAAACAACAGGACACGTCAGCCCCTTGATGGGCTTTGGAGATGCTCTTAGAGCAGGCCTAGTGCAGCCTGGACAGACCAAGTTCCTTGTAAAACTTTCTGAAGACCTCACTGTGTTTTAAAATGTTGAGGAAAAGCAACCATCACCATTTCTATCTTCCATCAGCCTAGGGGTTGGAAAGTAGGAAATCCACACTCAGTTTCTATCCTCTTTGGAAAGAATTCAAACACACTTCTAGTCATTAGACTATAGATTTTTCTGGGAATGCTTTACCACTCCTCATGAAGCTGCACCACTGTGCAGAAAAATGGTTTGAATTCACTGAGAAAAGGAGAAAAGGCGAGTGAAAGCATGACTCCCCAGGCTAATGATTAGGCAGCTCTTTTGGAAGTAGGAAGAGGTGGGCTACAGTCATCCCTCCTGTTTTGTACTTTAGCTCATGCCTGTTTCATATCATGTCCTCATTCTTACAGTTAAACTGGTGCATTTTGGTATTTTGGACAAGAAATTATAGTCTGGTGCCTGCCTACTGGGCATGCTCACGGTGTTCTGCCTATGCAGTGATTTTATGCTGCATATGTCAATGAAGGAAGCTGAGGTTTCTCATCTATTTCCATTTATATGAGCTGGGATCCAGGCACAGTGAAAACTTCTTTTTGTCAAGTTTCCCGCCTGCCGTGCTTTCCCCCCCGCCTTTTTCACAGTGTCATCTTTTATTAAGATCACATCAGAGCTTCTGGAACAGCCATATTTTATCAGGATCTCTCAAAAGAGGATGAGTCAGACCATCTGATTTGATTTTGTTAAGTTCATTTTTTATTTGCTGAGTTTAGTTCAGATATGAATACATCTTGTCCAATTTATCTTTAATATAATACAGATGCTGGCACAGGCACTGATCTTGGTTACAGTAGTGTAAATCTGGGGACATGCCAATGGAGCACTGCCAAGGCCATACTAAAATTTCACTTTCAGCTTGTCTAGAGCTGCTAGCTTCTCAGGAAGCACGCTGCTGTGGTGGGACGAGCCCCTGCTCCACTTCTCAATAGCTCTGCAATTCTCTCTTGGTTAGAGAATATCACAGGTAACATGATACAACCAAAGTCAGACAGGGCCAAAACACTGCTTTACCTAGCCTGAGGCTGACTGGATCACTACTTCACATAAGCCTTGACTGACGGGAATAAGCTGGTGGGATTTAACCAGTAAAGAGGGAAAAATGAAGCAAACTTTGTACGGATGGCAAGAACCGTGGCTAGTCAATGTATTTATCACCTGGCTATTTCCCACAGTCACACCATAAAACAAAGAAATGAACAGTATCAAACCTGTCCAAACCATATTTGCTCAGAATTAGTACACACTGCAAAACCTATGCCGGGAAAAAGCAACTGGATGCTGTTGGGGCTTTTCCCAGAAAACAGGAGATCTGTGTGCATTTTCTTCCAGTTTCTTTTTACTGCAGAAGGTGTGCTCCAACATTCTACAGTAAATGTTAAAAATGTAAATGACTTATTGATTTAACCAGCCACCTAGGTACTCTGGTATATGGGTCTTCTGATGAATTTTCAGGTTTTGGCCCATGCAATGTAACTTCAGAAAACCCAGCTGATATCTGGGTTAGTTTAGCTAGCTAAGCTTAGCTTCCTTGAGACTCAGAATGGATAATTTGCACTCTATGTCCAGTGAAAACCTCTGTATTTTTTTTGTACTTAATAAGTCTCAAGGCTGCTTGGTATCTCTCACTTAAGTGAAGCCAGAGCCCATGGTAAAAAATCCTTTTAATATGTACTTCATGCTGAATCAGTGATAAATATGGGGCAAAGCTGAACCTGCTTCTCTGGCATGAATCATGAGAAACAGGCCTGGCAGAGATAGCAGCCTGCTGTGAACATCGATACCTCTGTAATGAATGTTTTTTGGAACTCTGCTGTCTTTAACCAGTTGTCTTTCTACTCTTCCACTGTTTATTTGGTTGTTTATTATTGTCTATGCTCTGACTTGTGAGCTCTGTGGGTTAACAATTCACTTTGTATCATTTCGTAGTGGCTCTTAGGAGTCCTTGGAAACTTCTGCAGAGAAAACCAGTAAGGTGTGGATTTGGAGTATTTTTGGAGCTAAACTGCCTTTTGACATCCAAGCATTGAATATATACAGTGCTTTTGCCATCTTATCTTTATTTGAATCAAGGTTTGATTTGTCAAACATTTTACAAATGTTTAATCCTTTCAACAAATAAAACCCACCTTTTAAATACACAGCACACTTTGCTGCCAAGAGTAGTAGTCTGGTATGAAGCCAACACTATGGATGAATGGGTTCTGCCAGGCCTCCAGGCTTTATGTGGCTCTTTTGGGACTGCCTTCCCAAAGGTCCCAGGTGTAGCTTCTTGCAAGGCAAGCTCCACAGCTCTGGAGCATGGTGATTGAACCTCTGGCTTCTCTCTCTTCCCAAATGAAAAACTCAAATTCAGGTCTGTGCTTTACACATGCCATAGTAAAAGTTGTAAGACAAAGCTTTTTAAAAGATTGCAAGGCAATTTGAAAGCCCCTGGATGTAAGCAGACATCTGCCTGAAGTTCGCAGGGGACTTGGGACTTTGAAAGGTGGGTGAACCCTGATGGGCTGTGGAGAAGAGGTTGTGCTTTACTTCTCTCAGTAGAGACCATGGCGGATACACAAAGTTCTGGATGATGACACTTAGGGTAAATTTGTCAGAAGAAGGCTCTCTGCTGGCATGGCTGAATTGCTACCAGTACCCAATCTCATGAGTTTAAGAATCATTGAACTGTCCTATTATGCTTTAGGACTGTGTTGTCTTTGGAGAAATTGTGCCTTTTTCCTCCAGGGTTCTTCTCAGGTGTGAGCTATCAAGAAGTCCATGGGAGCTTTGGTCCTCTTTCTCTTGCTGTGTAATGCCTGCCTGTCAGGGCATCTGGGTCCATATCACTTGCCTGAGCTGCATCTGTGAGATGGAATGCCTCCATACATTTGATGTCTGAACAGAGAGTGGGCTATATGCTTTTCCTGTCGCTCCCTTCTATCCTTAAGATACCCTGCAAAATGTCAGCTTCTGTATCTTACCAAAATAGATGGTAATGTTGTCTTCTCTTGCTGTCTCTGCTTACTCTGGATACTGTGGGACTCAGATGAGATGTAGGGCTGGATGCCAAAGGCCTGGGGAGTTGCAGTGGTTTTCCACTCACTACCAGTCACTGACTTCATGCAACTGCTGGGACCCCCAGGCAGATTAAGAGCCACAGGCAGAGCCCACAGATGGGTCACTCAGGTAGGCACACTGTGGCAGCAAACTCCTTTCTCCACAAAGCAAAAATATTTAATCTTGTTTGCACTAGAGATTCTCTTAACAATGGCAGACCAGTGAGGCCAGGGGACAATGACCCTGTAGTGGTACTGAATTATTGGCTGTGCTCCTCTGGTCCCTGCTGGTGAGGTGGCAGGGTAGTTTTGACCCTGGGGAGGTGGTTCCTTGCATGTCCCAAGCTGCTGTTGGTGATTGGAATGACTGGGACACCATTTCCAAGTTACATGGATCTTACACCCAGCCAGATGCAGCACAGCCTCTCTGACCAGGGAATTTCCTAGGTAGATAGTCAAGAAGATGTCTAAAGCTAGCTAAATGTTCTGAAATAGAAGCAAGATAATATTTCCTTTCTCAGCCTCTGTGGTCTGTGGGGAGGGAATAGAGGCAGCCACCACTCATTTAGCAAGAGCAATTCAATTTTTAAGAAATGGGAAGAGACACTAAAAAGTACTCTATGACTTAGGGTCATTTAAGCAGATAGCACTGAAGCAAAACCTATGATTAAGAGCAGCAATTCTTTTTAGATACATTATTACATATTATTCAAATTCATTGCAACTGGAAAATAATGCATCTATCACATTCATTTTCTATTAATTTTATTTTAAATAAGCCCTACAAATTTTATAAAGAGTTTGAAACATAATTGCTAGCATGACTACCCTATCTGCAGCCAAATAAGCTTTTTTTATTAGACTTCATTTTATAAATGGAATGTGGCTTGAAAGTTTGAGTTCAATCTGTCTCTGCTCAGCACTAAGCCATATATTGGAGAGGTACAGAATTTAAATCTTGCCAAGATACCTTTGCAACCAGAAAGGCAAGAGAAAGTTCAGTTCTGTAAAGGGAAGGCTTAGATTCTGGAGAGCAGAACCAAATCTGTGGAGAAAATCCTAAAACTGCAAATACCATGGATTTAGATTGATCCTAATAATGCGTTTTATTATTCAGATGTAATAAAAATTCAAATGATGTGAAAAATAGTAAAACCTCTAGTTTTAGAGGGTAGTGAGGGAGTGAGTTAGTGAGAAAGACTGAAGTATTTTTAGACCATGCTATATGAATGCCAATATAGATGGTAGAGTTTTGATAGGTATTCATCCAACACTTACAGAAAGACATTAACAATATATCACCCTTCACTGCCAGCTGCAAACACATATAATCAGTCACAAATTATGTATTTAGATTTTGGGAACATGAGATGCTTCATGTAATGTTATACTGAGACTGTGTGTTCAGAGATATTGAAATAGGGAATCTCTGGCCCAATCCTGACCTCTTTGATATTTCTATTGACATCAAAAGTGAGCAATTTGCAAGGGGTTTAACACTGCCATCTGCAGATTGCTATCAGATTTGCTGGGTTTTCCCACTGATACAGGAATGCCTTTTCACTTAGTAAATCACAACAATTAATTTGCTGCCCTTTCCTTTCACTGCTTTGGTTACCCAAAAGCCTGCTAGATATCCTCTGATAGAGTTTTTCTGGGAATGCTATAATAGGTCAGTTTTGTCAAAATAGACGTTTTTCCCCTCATGCCTCATTATTGACCTTTCCACCCACAAGGGGACTCTGAACAACCAATCTGAGTCAAATAAGCATGAGGCTATTGAAAATGATATGCACATCCTGTGTTCCAGGATGACTTAGAAGCAGTGAAACTCAGCACTGATATCTTACTTGCACTTAATAAAATTGCCAGAAGGGAAATACCTTCACTGTCAGAATGACTATGTGAACAGATGAATTAGGATTAATAGATGTTTTTAATGAGCTTTCTAAATTAGTTATAATAGAAAAGGCATTATGGCATGCTTGTGTCCCCAAAATGCCACCCCAGCATGGAAAAAAAGAAAAAGAGCCAAGATTGGACACAAATGACTTATATAAATATGTAGTTTGAACAACAGAGAGAACAAGCTAGGAGAGTCTGAAAATCACTGCGTGGAAGAGCTAATTCCAAAAGTGACATCAATGGGATGCCTTAATAAGGATGAGATTTGCCTACACCAAAACCCAGAACCTGCTGCAGGAATTAGTGAACCATTGAAAAGCTAAATAAGCAAGTCCATGTGGCGCAGTGTAAAGCTGTGGGGAGTTACCAGTTTGGGCTTCTGTCTGGGATATCCTGCACTGATACTGCCCTGATCCTGAGGCCTGTAAAGATCTGCCTTGTGCACTGTCAGCTTTGGAGTCTGATCACGTCACTCCACCATACTTCTACTGCTATTGTGGCCAATATCTGCAGAAGAGATAGAGAGCCAGGCAATTTCCATTCTATTGCAAGCTCTGGTGACTGTCTACCGTATGACATTTAACACAAATTGTTTCAGTTCTTTGTTTTCATATCTAAAATTAGGATAAAAGAATAATCATATCCCTTTGTAAAATGTATCTGATTTTTTACAAAAAATCCCCTCATATTTGAATCACTCTGTTTACTCATTTATTCTTGATACAGATTCTGAGTAAGAATTTTAATTAATAGAGAGAATAAGTAAATAGTGGGGGTTGAAATAAATCAGTTTTGGCAAGTTTCACTGTCTATCCATTCTGATAGTAAACTGTGCACTTGTCTACTTCAGAGAGAATGGTGTAACTTTACAGGAGAATTTATTTTTGAGAGGGAAGAGCAGACCACACAAATGAGATATTAATATTTTCTTCATTACAGCAAGGTCACATACAACTGCATTTTCAAAAACCCAGGTGTTCTGCACTTTAGGCAGTAGGTGCTCAAATAGATCTCTGCATGCTGCTCTGGCCAGGAGTTTTCAACAGTTATCTTTAATGCTGATCTCTTCTAAAAATATGACCATATAATTACATGCTCAGATACTAAGGATTGTGACGATGGTGACTGGAGGCATGTGTACTGGTTCCCTGCTGGACACTTGGAAATTAGCAGTCCTTGCCTTTACTTCTCAACGGGATTGCTGCAAACATTGGCCTGTCGTTACAGATGGCTTCCTTATTCTCTGCCTAGCAGCAACAGAAAAATGATGCGCCCAATTACTGGTGCCACTTACAAAAAAGTGCACAGTTCATTAGTTTGAATGGGCGTGCAGTTCTGACCCAGTGTGTCATTTACATATTATAATCAGTCATTAGCATATGCTAATCACAACCCTGAGCCTTGCCCTGGTACTTCTAAAAGATGCCGGATAATACTCTGTAGATGCTGATATCATTGGCTGCGCTCTGAATGCAGGCTCCTGCTTCAAGCAGTAGACTGGGCTGGTTGGCTCCAAGCTTGGTAGCAGGAGAAGTCTGCTTGTCTCTCTGCAGGAAGGACTGCTAAATCAGATTCAATTACAAGTAGAGGCTTTTTGAAGGAAAGCATGTTGCATGAGGGCAAAGCATATTTCTGAGGACGAGTCATAACTGGCAACCCTCTGTGATCTGCAAGAGAAACCAGTTGAAAATGGATGGAGACTCACAGACCTTTCCTAAACATGACAGCAGTGTCTAGTCCATTCAGCAAGTAGATACTATCAGAAAAAAGGCAAAATGCCAGACCCCTGGAGTGGCAGTTGAAGTTCTGTATTGCAGAGCTTGAAAGTGCCCTGAGTAAAATCAAAACATGTTGAAGCTGAATTTCTCCCATGCCCCACACTTCTAAAAATGTTTTGACCTTGGCTCAGTTCTCTTGGGGTCTAGTCTACAAAGTTTCCTCTACATTTGCTGTAGCTCCTCCCTGGCTCACCTTGTATGGGCCACCACAGAGCAGAGAGCAGGGAACACTGTCTGCCCCTCACATCCTGAGGGGGAAGAATTTTTTTGCCTCCAGCTGAGCCCACTGAAGTGCTTTGGCTGCCTTCTAGGATGGAGTCACTTCCAGCAAGCCCCTTGATTTTCTTGTTTTTCTTTTCAGACTGTCCCAGTTGGTTCTAGCTAGTGGAGTTCTTAGATAATTCACTGTTGGGTTTGGCCAGAGCCTTTCACCTTTCCTCCCTGAGATACATCTGCCATACCATGTAGCATCTTTCCTATTAAGAAATATGTCTAGCAAGCATGAGAGCTAAGCATGGGAGCAGGAATTCGGGGGAGATCACCTCAGCAGAAATGTTGCTGATGTTTTCCTTTCCTTGTCTTGACCAGGGGAGTAGAGCAAGGCAGTATCATCTTCTGTTCTCATGCCTTTTGGGATCCTGTTCCTTCTGCAGGCTGAAAGTTCTGGGTGCAGCAGTACATTCTTCTGCTCCATTCTTGCAGCTGTCTCCCACTGGATGGTCTCTCCTATCACCATGGCTGTCTGGGTAAGTGTGGAAGGTGAAGCATGGTACATAACTGGTTGCATACACAAATACAAAGCAACCAGTCCTTCCAGCCACATTTGCCTCTCCTGTTTAGTGGGTGGGGAGTTGACTGGAAGTGGTACTCCCCATGTGCTCAGGGCTGCAGCTGCTGGATATTGCTTTCCCAGCTCCTGGTGCCCCTGCCCACCATCTCTTTTGCCAGGAGAAGGAACTCTCAATACTCAGAAATTACATGTTGAACACTTATTTATCATGGCACTGGCAGTAAAATCACAGGATATTGAAACTAACATATTCTTTGTGCCCTATGGTTCTGGAACCACCAGGGGCCAGGGTCTCCAGGGCTTTTTCTGATAGTATTACAGATTGCTGGACAGGAGGACAGAAGAGAGAAAAGGAGAAGTCTCACACAAATCTATTGACTTCAGGGACTGGGGTGCAAGAAAACAGACAACAACTGCTGTGGAATTGATTAAAAAATTTGGCAATGCTGCACGTGTTTCTGTCCGTGGGCAGAATAAAACATGCTAACAAGGGCTGAGCCTTTAAAGCTTTAATTCCTTTCTGTTGGATAATTTTTTTCTAATTCCTCCTGATCCGGATCTCCATTCTGTTATGCAGAGCCACCCACAAAAACACTCTTTCTGGGCATTTTCATCTTTGACTCTGGATTTGCTCATCCTGCAAATTTACTGCCCGTTACTAGAGAGGATGGCTGTTACTACATGACTTTTCATGCAGGTTTCACTGCAGCTGAAGTATCCTGTTTTTCAAACAAACTTCTATCAAGTAGAAGTGATTAGCCAAATTAATGTGAAGTTAATGTCCCAAAGCAGCACAATTTGTTCTCAGAACTTCACGCGACATTTAGCTAACAGCTCAAAGAAAGGGTTCCATTTGATAAAGCGATCAGAAAGAGTCACAGCAATGAGCTCGGATATGCAGGGCTTGGTATAGCTTTTTCCCTATCATAAATTAAAGAATAAGTATCAAATAATGTATTTAGCCAGGCAAGCATATGAAAAAACCCCCCTCAACTTGCAAAGTTTCTTGCTGTTTCCATGGTGCTTCTTGCAATGGCAGCTCTGAAGGCCACCAGCAGAGAACAGTGCTGGGAAAGGAGGCACTGGTTAGGCTTGGGAATGCCAAAATGCCAAAATTGAGGTAAGAGTCTAGGTCCTTCACCTGTTAACACTAATTGGCCTTTAATGATACAGCTCACTGCTTATCCTTATGCAGTAACCTTTCACTTATGGAAATGTATGTCGAAATCATATTTGGAGCAATACAAATCTGGTGTAGGACAATGGATGTCTGTTTCTGGAACGCTCTCAGAAGAGCCTACCCTAAAGGATGCCAAACACTTAATAGCCATCTTTCTCACAGAATAAATCCACGGAGAACAAGACTGGGATGGCAGTTTTTGTGCAGGTGCGTTGCATGAGCTGCCTGGGGAAGCACACACAACACCTGCTCAGGCACTCCTGACTGGAGTTGAACCACTGCAATTAGTCCCTCATTTTAATGAACACCAGACTCAGTCACATCTTTTTTAAATCACCCCCTGGTGATTTTACCCTTTGAAGTGCTGTTAATCCTCCACTACCAGGAAGATTGTGAGGAAATGGCTCACAGCACTAGCACTGGGGTGTGCTGAGCACCTTGCAGACTGGGGCAGGTCTGTGGAGCTTCTCGTTTGTGGTTTTTGGGGTCCATTTTGACTGCAAACGGGACTCTCAGAGGGATCATCCCTGGCTCATTGATGACTGTTTGAGCTAGGATGGCCTAAGATGTCAGCATAGCCATTCCAGATGGGTGGGTTTAGATTAACTCATAGAAATCTCCTCTCAGTTTAGGCAAGTGTCTTCTTTACTAGGAAAACTCTATGCTTTTAAATTCAGGCTTCACATTTGTCCTGTGTTCCTAGGACTCATAACATAACTTTGAATGGCATAGCCCATTCACTTCAGCTAATGCAAATAAAGTATAAATAGGCTTTCAGTCTAGTAAGTGTCTGGAGGATGACTGTCTGTCTGACAAGCAGAGCTACTCTAGCACTTCAGCATTAAAGAAATCCTGCAAATTAGTATTCCATCAACTACAAAACCAGCAACTTTGTGGGGAGCTTTTAGGAACACATTCCGTGCTCAGTTGATGCATATTGGGCTAGAACCAAAAAGTGATTAAGCACTGAAATTAGAAGCCTATGAAATAAGCTGGAATCCCTAGAAAACCAGTGCAGAGCTTATTGTAAATTTGATTATGATTTTTTTAGCACTAAGTAGACGAAATTACTGTTAATCACATGTAAATTGAGATACTGGAACTAATCCACTGAAATTAGCGGGATTTTTGCCATTGATTTCCAAAAGAGCAGGATTGGGCCTGCTCTGAGCAAAGAAGGGCAGGTGGAAAATTAATGTCTTGAAGAAGAAAGACTTAGGCCAGGTCTCACTATCAAAATGATGGATGGCTCAGTAAGTAACCAAACTTCTACTCTGTTTCTCTCCCTCAAGAAAGCATCATTAGCTGAAAATCCATGCCAAGCTCAAGAACCACTTCTATTGAAAAAAAAAAGAAAAAAAGGAAAAGAAAAAAAAGAAGGATAAATTTTGTTATCATGATGTATTAATATCAAAAGTCAGAACCGGAAACTTACTTGCTGAAGGTGTGCTGATGAAATGTTCGGTAACTGGCACAAGGAGTAGAAATCCAGCTTGTAATGGAGTGTCAGTAGAAAGGTTGTATTTGGTGGAGGTGCTGCTGTGGGATGCTCTGGTGTTTTCTTCCTGCCATGGCCAGATGGTATGGATAGTCTGCAGAGACTGTGCAGCCTGAAGAGACTCATAGCCTAAATCTATGCCTCCCCTTACCAGGGGCATAGATTTATTAAGAACAGCTAATATGTCCAGGTGATCTAGGCAGAACCTCAGAATTAAAAGAAAAATCAGCTGCATTTTAGAATGAAAAAGTGCAAGCTAAAGAAGGAATTTTTTTCCTACCTAGAATTTAGCTTTAATTTGTATTTACTTCGTGTAGAATTTGGGAATAAGAAGCATAGTTTATGAATCAATTATTGATGGTGCTGTAGTCACCTCCATGTCAGGCCAGAATGCACAAATGGCCTTTGCACTTTTAAGGTACAACCATGCAATATTGATCACCATTTCCTGCACTGTTTAACCTCACGGACAAATCATTATTAACTCACATGTATGGAAGCAGAGATTTCCTAATTCTCCTTTCCCCTTTTCCTGGACTCAATACAATGACCAAGGGCAGAATGAGGAGAGAAGTTAATAATCACTCTAAGCTGCCTCTGCACCATATTCTTAGGCTACTGGAGATCCTTGGCAAGAATTCATCTTGAGACTGGCTCTGCACTGCTCCAACTGAGCCCTCATTCCTGAGGACTCATTTGAACAACAACAGCCATCGGCCAAGGCTTACCAGTCACACTGTTCCGTCTGTTTTCTCCTGTTGCATATGCCAAAACCTGATGGAAGTGTCTTTACCCAGCCTCAGAAATTCCTTACATAAGGTAAATTCTCCAGAGGACCTTTATGCATGATTTACAGCATCATTATGCTGTCATGCAGCCATAAAACCCATAAAGGCCCAAGCACTCAAACCAAGGCTCACACAGATGCGTGCTTTCCTCTAACCGCTCCTGTGCCTCCAGAAAATGTGCAGCAGGAACTGCCTCTCCCTGCCTTTCCCTGCCTCTCCCTGCCTCCACAACCCAACACCACACCCTGGCAGGTCACAGTGTGTTGCCAACCAGCTGCATATTGCATGAAATGTCCCTGAGGGAGAAGAGGGCTGAAGAACTCCTGGCAGATGTGGGTGTACCTGCGATATGGCAAGGTGACAGAGGTTGCATCCAAGTGCCATGGCTCTTCCCTTATCATCTGATGCTAGAAAGTTTTCTCCTGCCAGTAGATAAACCACTGCACAGTCTCAGCTGTCAAAAAGAGAAGCAGCCTGAGAGTCTTGGCAACTGTGAATTAAATGTGACTGCTCAGGTACTGTGTTATGACAAGCATATTTCCATCCATTATTTTCAGCTACCCAACAAGAAATCATTTCAGTATCACTGGCTAACTCTATATACTCACTCATTTGAATATAATGACTTCAGTTTCATCTGAAGACTTAAAAGTCCTCTGGGCAAATTGGGTATTTTTAAAAAAATCTTTGTGAATTGAAAAATTTAGTAGCCATGGTTGATTTCCCATTTTGATGGGTACATTGCTTCCTTAGCTATCTCTCAGGCAGAGTATATCACCTGAAGTGTGAAGTTCTATAAGCACAAATTATTCCTGATACTGAGATGCCTTCTTTTTTCCCCGCTAATTAGTAAAGTTAATTTGATTTAAATGGCAGTTCTGCCGAGGTACTGGTATTTATTCTGCTTTCAATACATGAACATTCTAAAAATGTTTTCAAAATATTAAATGAAGCTGTAAGTTTCCTGTGGTCAAGCAAAAAATAAACCCCCACAAATTATTACTTGAGCATATAGTTCCCAAATATTTTTGAGAGGGCTTGCTTGGCTTTCTTTACATGCTTTGATTTTTTAGGACTAATGACTTCTCTCATGTGGCAGAAAATTTCAAGTCTTAGCTATGAAGACCCAAGAAAAATATAAGCCTCTTTATGCGAAACATATTATCCTAAGACAGTCGTTTTCAGTCTGGTGTGCTTGCAGACTACTCTGGGTCCCAGCACTCCTACTTTGGGGACTAGGAAGGTAAGCAAAACCAGCATGCCCACTGCCAATAGGTTTTCATTTGCTGCACAGAGATCCACATCTTCAGTGATAAATCCTTAAGGGTCCACAAATTGAAAAATGTTGAAAATCACCCCCCTAGGAATTGTGCTCGTACCTTGGAGCTATCTTTGCTAATTGGGCAGAGCTGACAAGCAGGTCCAATATGGTGAAGAGAGATCCCCAGATTATTAACAACATGATGGCATCTGGAAGTTTTGTAGAGCAATAGAGGCACAGCTCTAATCAAGCACTTTTTCAGCCTCTTGTATAGCCCATCTGTTACAGTTTTAGCATATTATATATAATGCCCTCAGCAATTGACTTTGATGTATGTTCAACTGTGAAACTTCTTTTGTAAGCAACATAAAGAAATGATTGTTTATTATCTGCTAGGTCCTTAGAATGGAATCTCTGCAACAGTCACCAAAATAAATGATCTATGTTTTCAATATCTATGAAATATTGGTATCAGATGGAATTACTCTGTTATCTGAAGATCATGGAGATTTTTTCTGGATTTCACTAGAATTCTAATCTTGGCCAAACTGCATAAGACAAAGGAGATGTGTTCAACTTAGGGTACTGGGATTTTAGATGAAAAATGTGAAGCAATGTGGTGCAAACATAACTATGTTTCTATTGATACAAAATGATTTATTGTAAATATTAGAACACATTTTACTGCAAAGTATTGAAGCAGCCTGGTCATTTTTATTCCCCTTTGCTTGGTGCAGCACAAAAAAAGTGTAAGGGATGTGTTCTGGATAAATTCCAGTTTGGGAAGTTACATTTTACTTGACCCTAATTTCACCTGGCAGTGCCAAAAAAGAAGGAAAAAAAGCCTCCAGTCCTAAATAATTCTCTGCTGCTATAATTCTTAATCAGTAGGTACATATGATTTCTTTTAGTTCTGGGAAAAACAGATCTTTCTTTGCAGGGCTCTTTATTAAGTTATAATGCTTTCATTTTCTAGAATGAGAAACATTCTGTAAATACAAATCAACTGCTTGGAGAAGCCCTTATTTGTTCCTAAGCTAGTCTACACCTTCAGTACCTGATAGTAGGGTAATCTAATCTCCGTCTCTTCAAATTTGTTTTCAATGTTTTACTTAGAGGAAAGTTGCTTCCTGTCCTGGTTTGGGACAAATTTGGGAGGAAACCTCTGAAGGGGTCCCTCTAGAAAACAAATTCAAGCCAATTCGGGAGACATAAACTTCCTTTGAGAAAAGTGGAAAAAAAACTGTTTATTTAACAAGCAAAGTGTTCACAAACATGGTAAAATGAATAATACTAAATAATGGAACCTCTTGTTGTTCTGAAGAGATGGCAAATTCAGAGAGTGCTTTTCATGGAGTGAAGCTTGGCTTGCTCAGGCTCTTATCAGTTCTTGATGCACTGGAAAATGCCACATCCCAGCCCAGGTGGGCCAAGGGTGTGAGCTCTCAGTGTTTTTCTGGGTTTTCACTCCAGAGCAGGGCCAATCAGTTCCAAGAAAAAGAAAAACCACAGTCTAGGGAACTTCTTTGCCTCGGCTAGCTAACAAAAACCTAACTGAAAGCAATGGAGAGCTCTTTCCCTCTGTATGTGCTGCAGACAGCAGAGTCTGTGTGAACGATGTGGGGGAGCAAGTGCAGTTTCTGCAAACAAACTTTGCACTTCTTCTCTCCCTCTTTGCTCTCAGAACCAGTCTTAAAGGTGCAGAACTTAATATCCAGCATAAACAGAACAAACAACTAGGGATACAAGCATCGTAAAGTCATCCCAGGACACTTCCCTTGTTCTTCCTCAACCAGAATTTTCCTTACGTTCACAAAGGACTTGTCTGGTTTAGGTGTGTGGATTTCACCATTTGTCCCTTAGGACTGCTCTGGCTCCTCAAGGACAGTTGCCAAAGCAGCTGCCCGGATGCAATCATGTAAAGGTCAGGAGACTACCCTCAGGTTCCTGACAGTGGCCTGCAGAACCTGGTAGAGCATTTTGCTGGTCCAGGAGCTGCTCAAGCCTGTAAAGTGCTGAGCTCCATGGACTGGGAATGCCTGTTTAAGGTGAGGCTTCAGCAAGGGGATTTCTTTGAGTAGCTGTGTCAGGAAACTTTTCCCTTAAGCTTTTGACAGGAAGGCTGAATTGCTGTGATCTTGCATGTTGTTCCCCACAATATCCATCTGTGCTCCTGTTACAGTGCTAGGAGCAGGTGACAAAGGAGCGCCACATGCTATCAAGGGCCCATCCAGGCCACCAGGCCATGCACATGTGCTGTGGGGATGTGGCGGTGTCAGAGAGGAGCTCACAGCCCCAGCACCACATGTGCTCTTGCCAGGATGCTTTCAGCAGCTCTCACGAATTTGTCTTCTTAACACCAATGGCCATCAAATGGAGACTAATATAAGCTGTTGTTTATGTTGAATATGTTTATTCTGTAGGAATAAACATATTCCTATAGAATGAGGGCTACCAAGACTTAGGATTAGAGTGCCCTTCCAAGGTTGCTTTATATCCAGTTTTAATTTCCCTGAAGCTAAGTCACATTAACATATCTTCATGTTTCTTCCTTAGTGATGCAATCCAACAACTTTATTGAAACTTAAAAAAATAAGAATAAATGATGCACTCACTGCTCAGTTTTTGTATGTGTGTTTTTATTGTTTACATGTAAACCAGGGCAGCTTTGCACTGGAAAATGTCACCAAGTCACTCACTGTGATGAGTACTTACATTCATTTGGATATAATGGATTTTAAAATTGCCCAGTTTTGATTTACAGACATAAATTAGTAATAAAAGTCTCTATTACTTTAAATACTTTGTGTTGATAATCAGATTGTAAAGGGTGCTATAAATGGATGGGAAGAAGAGAATATGTTTCCATTAATATTTATGCATTTTTCTGGTTTCAGTTATCTCCCTGTAAATTTTTTGAATACAAGATACCCGATAAAGTTCTTGCCTTTCACAAAGAAACTGTATGCATCTCCCATTTAAACCAACACCAACATTTAAAGCATATAAAAACATATATTCAGTTTCTTCCTTATCATACTTCTTTGGTTTCTGAAAAGAGTAAAACAAAGGCTTGTGCTAAAAAGGGAAAAAGAAAAAAAGAACAACTTAAATTGGTTTTAAAATATCCCAAACTGGGTGACAAAGTGAGATACTTTACAAACCAAGAAATATGTCAGATATTAATTAATGGATTATAAAAAGAACAATATAAAAATGTATGTATAGTCTTGCATGGCATTTCCTTATGCTCTAAGTTCATAAATTAATATTAACCCCAAAGTTCAAGAAAACTGCAATAGAGATGTACTCAGACTGCTGACAGTTTCTGAGAGAAACTTGCAAAGATCAGTATCATAGATTTTGATGTGGGGAAGGGTTTTGCAAAGAGATAATATCGACTTTCAAGCATCCTCTCCGTGGGCAGTGGCAAAACAAGAACAGAAATTGCTTATGACATGCCTTAAAGCTCAGAAAGTTTTTGAAGGGATCTGTTCATCTGAAACAAAGCAAGAAAAATACACTGAGTAATTGATTTTTACTCCAGCAAAAAAAAATTTATTTTTTGGGGTTTTTTTTGCACTAGGTGTTATTCAGTGGTTGAGTACCAAACAATCAAAGATAAATTAAGTCATTCACTCTCAGAACTTCAGAAGTGAAGTGCTACAGTGTTGGTGATAACCAGCTAGTCTTACACAAAGTAAATTTTCTTGCTTTCATAGGAAGATCACAAAAAGAAACAATTTTATCCAGTTCACTAATTAAATTACCAAGCTGAGTGAGTATACATTAATAATACATAAATGAGATGATTTTCACCTCCATCATGACAAAATTTTATGAGTTTTTAAGTATTTATTATGGTGAGGCCTCAATATGAAATACAGCTCCTAGGACTCAAAGTCAAGTTTAGGGCTCTGATTTTCCACCCACGTTCCCCCAGTCCTTATGGATGCCAATCACAATTCCCATGCATGCTATTAGTTAAGTAACACTGAGTAAAACATCCCATAGTAGAGTGGTAGAATGCTGGAGTTATCTCCAATGTGTGCATATCAATATTTGAATCCTCTTTATGTTTCTGGATCTAGCAGAATAGATCTACTATATAAGTAGATCCTGGCTGGCTCAAACTGAATGTGTCTCTAGCCCAGTAGCCTGTGGTTGACAAAGCCAAATAGGGGATGCTTAGGGAAACAGTACAAGTAGGTGTGAAGGAATTAAATGGTGTTTGCTCTGCAAGTTACTCTTAAACTCTGACATGGTGGTCTGGGGTTGCTTGGTTTCTTATTGTCCACTTAGCCTCTTACAAAGTCAGCAGAAGTAGCACCACATGGGCTAAAAATGCATCTCACTAGTGTTTTGGTTGAAAGTAGTAATCAGATTTTTACAGAATTTTTGGTTGTCTCATTTTACCATCTACTGGTTTGATTCACAGTGTGGGTTTGGATTTGTTTGAGAGCAAACTAAATAAGAAACTCTCCTCCTGGTTTGCATTAAATGCCCTCAAAACCCAGAGGGAGTCATGAAGCTACAAATAACTGACTGGTGCTTTGAATGGCTTTGAAACACAGGCATGATAAGGAAGTTTTAACCCAAAGGACCAGGCTGAATCTAACCTGAAAAAAAATGCTGTAATTGTATATAGTGTAAATGCAGAGACTTCAATACCGATCTCTCAGGCTATGACTGAGAGGGCAAAGCTGCAATTCTTTCTTGAACTACTGAGCTGCAAACCAGGCTCTTTCCACTATCTTTGTTGAAATAGACTTTAGCATAAGGAACTCCATAAAAACTGGTACTGATGGGAATTCATGAACCCATGTAGCAGCAGTTAATATTAAACAATATTACCTACATATCCATCTCTCAGACATAATTTTAGAAGCTGCCATCTTCTTGTTCACTGAAATAAAATTTAGCTAAGAAGTATATAGTAACAAAATGAAAAAGGACAAAGCTCTTTTTTTCTCTCAAATTGCTCTACACAATTTACCAGTTAGTTTAGTTGGCATTGAATTTATTGAAATCCTGGATACTTTCAGTGTTAATAATAATATCAGAGTCAACTGATAAAATTAGATTAGTACAGCATTTATATGTATTTATACAGCAGGGCAGTGGGTTTCAGGTACTGGTTATTACCTAAAAACCTGCTTCAGAGAGAAGGAAATAAAACCACAGAAAAAAAGGGACTGCCCAGTTACAGAGTGGCTGCAGAGCTCCTTTCCAGTCACATCCTGGACCTCAGAACTCCCCTGTGTGGCATCTGGCACATGTGGGAGGGTGTATGTACAGGCACACAAGCACGTAACCATCTAGAAACCAGCTGATAATGCAGGGATGTACTGTAAGCTACTGTTGCTCTGAGCAGCAATAACTAGCTGTCTGGCTTGGGGAATTGTAGGGCACCAATCACTGTAGAATCTAAGTGCCAATAATGCTTAACATTTATTTTACACTTTACAGAGTTAAAGTGCTGTAGGAACATTAGCTAATTAATTATTGCATTTCCCTCGTGACATGGGTCGGTTGGTAAGTATTAGTCCCATGTTACTGACAGGAAAACTGAGATGCAGGGTTTTCCCCTTTTATTTCTCTGTTGTATTCTGTAAAGCTCCACACACTCTCTGGAGGAGTTTGCTGCAAGTTACTTGCCAAAAGTCACTCCTCAAGTTGGGGTTCTGAGCAGTAGTTTAAAATTTGACTTCAGGTTTCTTCTCTCTTGCTCAACCCTCCACACACAACTCAGCCTGTTTCTGGATGGTAAGGAGACTGTTACATTGCGTACACACACAAAAAGGCAAACCAATCAGAGATAGAGCAGCAAACCCAGTGCTCTGACAGATCTGCTCAGACCAGAAGTCCAAACTAATCTGGGTACTCTGCTACCTCTACTACAGATAGATCTGCAACGCCTTTTGAACAGGCATCCAGAGGCAACTGGAGAACCTTGCAAGAAATGTGAGCTGTGCTTCTTGGTTAACCTGCTGCGTGGGAAGCCCAGAGTGGTGACAGGATTGGAATACCTGGAAACTCAACAATATTTGTCAAATCCTTCTATACCATTAAGCATTCAAATCATGGAAGAGGCCCTAAAGTCCAAACACTGACTTTTGTTGCATGAATGCATGTTCTAGCAGAAATCAGATTTCCATGGGGCTTGAGGTTTTTTGGGAACTGCTGTTGGGGACTTGTAAGAACTTGCTGGAATAACCAATACCTTCTCTATGTTTGGTGTTTTTAAAAGAGAAAGTAATCCATCCTTTGACAGTAAATGCAGAATCCCTGTACTTAGACCTGTACAGATTATGTTTGGAATTGGGAAAAGGGCGGTCTGAAGAATTTAGCAATCATAAGTCACGTTGCAAATAATCTGATGAATACTGGGGTATTATTTGCTAGTCACCTTTTGGTAAGCCCAGGTAATACCTTGCAGTTTTTTGCACTGAACATGATTTAGCTTTTTTCACTCTTAGCTGTGCGTCTGATCTAATCACAGGCTTCTCACAGTTGATGTTTCAAGAAACCCCCAGGATTCACCAGACCCGGCAATTTCAAAATGCAATTCATAAAGCTAATTGCAATTCTTCATGTAAGTAGAACTAATTATGTCTATGTACTTGACCTTTAAACACCAGTTTTGTTTTCTCTCTGAGACATTTGTGGTTTTAATTTCTTCACCTCTCTGTTTATTGTTCTTAATCAAATTGTGCCCTCAAGTGATTAAGAACTCAAATTAGGGTGTATACTTTTCTTTAAGTATGTGATGGAAAGAAGAGGGTTAATACAAACACTTACAAGGCAATATTTAAAATATTTAAATTATTAGTTTGGCTGATTTAAATACTTCTTCAAAGTGCTAATAAAACAAATATTGTATTATGCTGGTAGAAAAGAGCCAATGAGGAGAGTTTCCCTATAAACTTATTATAGATAATGTAATAGCAAAGTGTCTTCCCTAATTAAGCAAGGTGTAAATCAAAAATATATAATGAAGCATGCACTTCATTTTAAAAATCACTTTAAATAAGATAAAGTCTAATCAGTAGCATAGGCAAGCTTATAAAAAAATAATTTAACATTGTTTTCTGGCAGCAGCCTTTGAAAAACCACTTCTGGTAGCCTTCCCTGGCATTCACTAAGTATTGGCAGCCTTGGCAAACTGGCAGGAAAGAAGATGCAGAAATTATCTAATTTAAACCCCTGAATCATTGCATGTGGGTGCTGCCAATCTTTGCGCCCTACCCTTGGGTTCTCCTGCACTATCCATCCCCGCTGTCCTGGGGACTGGGCTGGTGCCTGCTGATAATAAATGCTCTTCCCCTCGTTCCATCTCACCTATCAAGGCAGAAATGTGAAATACTGTACATGTGCCTCATCCTGCCCCTTACCATCAATGCAACCGTGAAGCAGTGTCAGCGAGGGGGAGGCTTGGATAGATGGATGGATGGGCTTGGGCTGCTCTCCCTCCTGACCTGGTGCCTCTACAGAAAAGATGACACCACTTGCTGTGGGCAAGTTGTGATATGGTTTGTTTAATAGGGTAAATCATGCTTTTATCACTGGAAATAAGATGTGGTGGAGACACGTTGTCATGGTTACTTAGCCATTTCCCCAGAGTCACAACACCAGTGTCCCAGAGGGGACATAATTCTATTTCATGCATATGCATGAGGATAGCAGGTGCTTTGGCACTTTAATTATATATTTTTTAAATGGCTAACTGTAAAATTGTGACAGAAACACAGAGTAAAAAGGATAAGAAATGGGCTTGGAAAGCAGGCAATAGGATTTTAAAGAAAAGGAAAAACATGGTCCAGGTTTCTGAAGCCAGTGCCAGAATTTAAAATAAATAAATATGTTTCCTAATTATTTAGGAAAGTCAAGGACATAATGAAAGGTAAAATCTCCAGGTAGGAGGGTATGTGAAAGAAACTTTGCAGAATTGATTTCTTCTATGCAATTTTTCCATAGGAAAGCTGCTTAGCTCTTGGAAATGGCAACAAGAATGGGAGTAAGAAAGAGAGGATTTAATAAAATATTAATAACTCTTAAATAATTCAGAAAAGCCCCCCAAACAACAATAAAACATGTAGCTACAAAAAATATTGGCAAATGATTGGTATAATCCGATGACTCCTTTCATGAGTATTCAAGAGCTTTGGTAAGTTAGTGTACTTTGTTTAGTTGCTGTCTCCCCATGTTACTCATGACCCACAAGCTCCTGCTGTCCCAGGTGTTAATTATTGTCCTTCGGTGTTTTTTAGCTCAGTACAATAAAAAGTACAGCTTTAAGTCAAAATAACCTATAAATACAAGGATTTCCCAAAGTATCTTCAGATACATCAGCTGCTGTGTAATTACTCTGTATTCAAATATTATACAAGTCTGTGCATGTATTTACAGGTAATTGATTAAACATTGGCTAATGAATCCAATAGTAAGAAGAAATATAAAAAAAATCTGTAAAACCTCTGCATGCTGATACCTGCTGGACACAAAAGGTTCATGCTGAAATAACAAACCTTTACAACTAGTTTGCCTTATATGTGTCTCCCACCACTGAAACACAACTGATTATGTTAGGAATGTTTTGGACTGGACCAAAGATTTCTGGAGTTGACAAGAATAAACCTATTCACAGAGGGTGAATAAACCATGAAGAATTTTTCCGAGTAGTGTCCCACGTCTTTTTACTGTACCTCTTATATTGGGTTAGGGAACCATAATTTAATGTAAAATGTCAAAATTTCAAATTTATTTTTTATTTGGTGGGATTGGAAATGAGTCTCTTCACTATTTTTGTGAGTGACTTCAAGTCAGATGCAGCATTATTTTGTTTGAGGACATTCACATGGGATTTGAGATGGTTTTATTCTGTTACTTGGATATATAGAGACACATGATCCGTCTCTCTCTTCCTCTCCATTGCTCCTTCTTCCAACCTAATTTTTGCCAAAATTTATATGCTTCCACAAAGTATTTTCCTTTTGACAGAAAACTGCATGCAAGTGAATGATTTTTCAAATCTTTTAACTCAATCTAGTTTTACGTTCTCAAGCATCTTTTATTAAGAGAATCATATCAGGCTCTGCTTTCATGGGCATTCGGTTCAGCCACATTCAGCAGAGGATTGTAGAGTTGTTTTTAAGTCAGGTCACCTCACAAGACCTGCAAACAGGTTCAAGAAAGAGGGAGGAAGAAGCAAGGCTAGGAAGAAGAATGAGTTTCTTGTATCAAGAAAAATGTTTATATAACTGCAGGTTTTGATAGAGCAATAAAAACATGGCCTCTGAAACACTTTAATTCTGAAGTAGCTTTGACTATTCCCAGGTCCTTCTTTGCCCAATGACTGCTATTCTGGATTGAATTCAGGAGGCACAGGAGCCAAACAAGTCACACTTATACTCAAGGTGAGAAACATCCATAATCAATTGAAGTGTGGACTGAAAATGTTAAGAAGCATTGTTTTGCCCTGTTGGAAGTTTGCCTAAATGTTTATATGTTCTCCTGGGAATGTTTCACAACACAGCATGTTATGCTCACACAGGTTTTGATATAGTCTAAGGCTCAGTGTTCATTATGAGAGTTCTTCTACAGGAAAAAGAATCTCTGAAAATATCTCAAGATATATTAAATTTTTTAAATGTTAGAAGCATTTTCTTAACTCTGTTGTGGACTTGAAGCCTAGTAAGTAATTTAACTGTTTGCTATGCAATTCTAGACAGCCAAAGTGAGTGCACTGCTGGTGCACATACTGTAAAATGTATGTGTTCAACACAGCCAGAAGACCAAAGCAGAACACTCTGAGATACTCTGAAGTGTTCATTAGATAGATGAGAAACTTTCTAAGAGGAACATACATACATTTAGCCAATACCTTTGGGGAGAGGTGTAGTAACACTTCTGTGGCAAATGTTGTGCCAAATGTTAAATAGAGTTGCATACTGCTCAGTGCTGGAAGAAATTTCTACAAAGAAATACTCCAAAAAAGAGTCATTTTTCATTGCTAAGACAGCTATTCACCGAAGGAATTCAGGCAAACCTGAGTGGCTGTGACCATGTTTCCTTGTGGTTATAGATGTACTAGGCACTGCAATCCCTGCTCCAACATGCCCTGCATTGTTGGCTGGAAGTTACTGCCTTCTAGACTTTAGAGCTGCTCCTGCAACTCCTCCCTGGCTTGTGTGGGTCCAAAGGAGCCACGTTAACTAACTGAAGTAGATCTTTGCTAGCACAGCTGGGTGTTAGTGAGTCAGGTTAGGGAGAGCTCATACAGCCCCACTGAAAGGTCTGGACATGTACTGTGCTCCAGCAGAGGCAGGGAATGGGCAGCTGGAGTGCTCTAAGGGCAAGGATTCACCAAGATGGCAATGATTTGGGGACAAGGAACATGTCCATTGATTTTCCATGCAATTCCTCTAGAAGAGTCATCGTGATTCAGTGGTGCACTCAAGCATGTATCTGCACACACCTAAGATGAATGGGATGGAAGCTGAGTGAGCCCAGGATGTAAGGGCTGTTGCTTTCAACAGAACAGGATTTCATCCCTTCCATAAAAGAACTTTGCAGAAGAGGCCTTGGGACCCTCCAGCTGCTCAAAGATAAGTACAAGAGCAAGAAGTTTCAGCTAATCAAAGATTGAATCTATCTTGCAATGAGAAGTATGGGCATCTGTGACACCACTGCATCCTCTTCTGCTCCTACATGGGCCAAGTAGTCAACATGCCAAATACACAACTTAAAAGGAATGGAAATCAAAACTGCCTTCTTGCATCTGTACCAGCAAATCCACCTCAGGGGCATATAGCACCCCAGTTACTACTGTATTTAGGCACCTCATGTATTTATCCTCAGAACTACTCCATGGGATGAGACAGTGCTGCTAATCCTGCAGTTCTCACAGCTCAGTTGGGAAATATGGGTGCACAGTGCCACACAAGTAGTTTACCATCAGGCCTTGCTTTCCCATGGCTCATTCTAGTGCTCTCATGCTCAAACCATGTCCCCTCTCATCAAATGTTTTACAGAAAGTGGATTGCCTTGTGTGCATCATATTTTAACTGCATGAAAAGAGATCGACTACCACATTCAAAGCCACCCTAGAAATCTCTACGATTGCCAAAAACACTACACAGAGTTTTTATGAAGCTCTTCTAATGAGAGAGACAAAAGATTGCTGTGGTAGATAAAAGAGGAAAATGTTGCTGAAGAAGCATTGTAGGAGGTAAAAACTTGATGCTGATGGTGAGGGTCTGGGCAACAGAAGGGGCTGGGCTTCAGAGAGGGACTTTCCCTAAACAAAAGGAAGTGGTGGCTGTTGTTCATCGTTGGCATGGGCTGTTGCATTTGCACAGCATTTAACAACACCTGACACTGGTTCATGTCCAAGCTGCTCAGGTGCTACCTGTCTGTAAATATGACTTTAAATTCAACCTCATAAAGTCTTAAAAAAATCTGAGGTACAAGTGAAGAGTTTTGCAGGAGCAAAAGTGAAGCAAACTGGAACATTATGCTCTCCTACACCTGAATACTTGAAATAAATAAAAATGGAATAGTCAGAAGAAGATCTTAGGAAGTTCCTATTCTACCCCTTTCTTTGTAAGGCTGTGGCATCTTGCCCTGTTTATTCCACCTCCAACAGGGGCTCAAAGACCTCTACTGAAAGAAATGCTGCAACCTCAATGAGCAGTTTCTCCCATTTCATTACAGTACTGGTTAGAAAGGATTCCTTAAAGTCAAGACTCTTTCTATTATTCAAGTCATTCACCACTGATGTGGCAGGGCATTCTTGTGCCCTGTAATAACCTTTTACAAATCTGAGGACTGGTGTTAAATCCATTCTCAGCCTTTTCTTCTTTAGATTAAACAATACCAGATTTTAAAATCTTTCTTCCATGGTCATCTTTTGCTCACCCCTTTCCTCCTCTGTGTTCTCTGTGTTGTTGTTTTTGGGTTTTTTTCTTTTTCAAAGTTACCTCCCCTGTCCCTACCCAAGGCTACACACAGCATTTCAGCCAAGACATCAGTTCTGTGAAGAGATAGAAGATTAATTTGTGGTAGAAAAAATAGGATTTTGGTAAAAATTGCACTGAAGACTTAACTGCCACTTGCTGTGTCATTCATTGAACTGCATTGAGTCAGACCTTTACAGGATTTCATGATAAATACTTTTGTTTTGATCATAAACCACTGTAATTGCAATGCAAAAAATTCTCTATCTTCCCTATAATATCTTCTATCAGGTAGAAGAGTGTCAAAACCTTGCTAAAGTCAAGGTGCATATCATCTACAGATTCCCATTACTCACAAGGCCCATTACACAGCCAGGAAAGAAAATAAGGCTCATTTGACATAGAACGATATATAAATATTGATTTCCAGATGCTTTACTTCTTACAGAATTTTTCCAAGGATTGAAGTTCATTTGACTTCTTCAGTAACTCAATTCCCTCTTTTGCTTAAAAAAAGGGACAATATTGTGCTTTTATAGCTATCTAGTTCTTCATTCCCTCTCCACAGGTTCCCAGGATGACTACTTATGACTCTGAAAGAGCTTCAGACAGTCCTCTAAGTATCCCTTACAAAATTCATCAGACAAAAGTTATTTTTTAAAAACTGAAGTTAAATGAATATCCTTTACCGATTCTTGCCCCTTTTTTGTATCTGATTTTAATCATGCCAGCTGCATGCTCACAACTGACCTTGCAATCAATGAGGATACAGGAACCCCACTTCACATGCAGGCCTTCTCTGCATCCTTTTTGCAACTTCTTTGCCTCATGATTGTTCAGTTGACACTGCTCTTGGTTTACATCCTACTCCCAATGCACATAAAGAAGGATTTTTTTCCTACCCTTGGTGCTGCCACCTTGTAGTGGTTCAGTCCACATACCAGCTTTTTTCCTGGTAATCTTTCATACTCAATCCATAGTATCTGAGCATGGCTTCTTCCTTCTGCGCACATGCTGGTCAGTCTGTCTGCTATTGCAGGGACTTTCAAACACTATCAAAGCCCTTTGCTACCACTGAAAGCTACTCTCTCTTGATCCGTTCCATGGCCGGTTACTGTGGCCATCCCACCATATAAGTACTTGAGGTCTTTTCCTGTATAATTATTCTCTATTAAATTTTCAGGTGGTTTTAGTCTTCTCTACATGCCAGGCTTCCAGCAAGCAAACAGATCCAAACTGAGGTAACACCTCTCCTGTTTTCTTCTTGCCTGCTCTTCCTTTCATATTACTATTCAAGTCATGCCAATTTTCCCACCAAGGCTCTGTTACACCAATTAAATAATAATTTTGATCTTGCATTAAGACTTCCAGCTCCACCTGCTTATCCCAAATATTTCTTCCATTAGTATACAGACTTCTAAAGTATTCAGTGGACTGATTCACTACTCCCTGTGCCTCTCCTGTGAACCTATTTGAATACCAACATCACTGAAATTTTAGGTCCCCATCAGGCTGCTCTTGTTTATGCTATTTTTTTTCCTAGTCAACCCCTCCCTCAATCCTACTTTAAAGCTCTTCTAACTAGGTTAGCAGTTTGCTGGATCAACAGCATGGAGCCAGTGCAGCAGAAAAACCTGAACACCTTCCAGTAGCATCTCAGGCTATGGCAGGCATCACCCCTTCCTGCCCACAGCTGCTTCCCTGATACAGCAAACAGCAAACCTCTCTTCCCATCAGAAGAGGGTCATCAACTTTCTCAGCTATTCCTTATTTTGGAGGAGGGCTGGCTGCAAATCTCATATCTGGGGCTGGGTACGTGATTTTTCCTTAGCACTAGGATTGAAATATTATTTGCTCCCTGGATAACATGCATGTTCTGGATTTCCATGTTTGCCTCAGGAGGGATCCCTACCTGTGGGGGAGCTGTGTCCTTCTCCACTGATAGTGCTGCTCCCTGCTCTAGGTAGTCAGTCTCTTTGTACTTAGAGGTGTCCTCACACATTGTATCCTCAGGCGCTCCTGACTCCTTTCCCTGAAGCTCCCTGGCATACCACCAAAGACACCCATTGATACCGGCATCTTTCCCACTTTCCCCACTGGAATGGAGAAAAAGGCCTCCTTCCTTGTAAAGCCAACCTAATGCAGGGTCTCAGTCATCCAGGATCAGCATTCCCCACCTGAGTTGCCCCTTCATGGTGCAGACCAAAGCCAAAGCTTGTCTTAGTGCATGGGTACAGCCAGACTGATTTCACTCCATCCTTAAGCTGAGAGGTAGAGAGCTGCTCTTCTCTGGGAGCAGGCTGGATGCTCCAGGGGGTATCTTCTGTTCATGGCCGTCAGCATCAGCCTGGGCACAAACCCACGATGAGATAGCTTCAGCCAGTCCCTTAAATATCCTATGCAAAATTCATCATACCCAGAGGACTTGAAAGCACCAGAGAAGGGAGCCTTACAGCTTTCACATCACAGCCAGCTCATCAAGCTGACCTGCTTGGAGTCCAGGCAATGAGACTGAATGTCTCACTGCTTCTCTACAAACAGCATGTTTAAAAAATACTCTTCTGCCTCATTTTTGTAAATGTAGAAGATGACAGTCCTGCCAGTGCAGCCAGTCATGTGATATTTTTTCCTTCCAACTATGTTATGTTCTAATGAAGGAACATTTTGTTTAGCATGTGAAATAGTAAATATCTCAAATCATAGGAAAACATAAAATAGTTGCATTTTGTTATAAACAATGAGTACCTACTAGGAAAACACTAGAAGAATGAAACCCTCTCCCTTTTCCTGTTGATTATGTGTGCTTTGCTATTAGGCAAAATGGCATTTCCCTCCAAGACCTGAATCACCATTCTTTCCCAGCACTTGCTATTGACATAACTTCCCAAGTTATTGTTATTCCTCTTATTGATTATTACTGCCAATACACATTAAGATTATGCCAGCATGCAGCTCCTCCAAAGACAGTGCAAATGTCCTCCCAAGAAATCTGATCCTTCACTCAAAAAGGTAGGGGAAGGTATGAAGAACTAGCATTAATAAATGGGGTACCAATTGTACTAGAACTATAGTCTATGCACCTGTTCATCTGAATGTGTTGTTTTACACAGAATGGGGAATTTCAAACATTATAGTTACTGCTGGATCTGAGTTGGACAGATCAAAGTGATAATTATCATATTCTAGAAATCCTTATTTTTGATGATGAGGTTTTTTAAGCCTGTAACAACACACAGCTCCAATTGCAAAAGCTTAAAATTGCCTCTTCAGTAGAAGCAGGGCTTTGATTTCATCTAATTTGACCCTTCCACCGCACTTATAAGTGCACTCCAGTGCGGCTAGAGATAAAAACTTTGAAATTTAAATGTGCAACTTGCAGCTGAGGTTGAATTTGCGAGCTAGGACACAGAGTACCTTTTGATGAGCAGCAGTTTTCATTACAGCTGTCAGAAAATACCTCCCCATTAGGAAGCGATGAGTACATTTAATTCAAGTCCAACCCTTCCAACATCATCACTTACAGACACTCTTCTGCTCTGTGAGTGAGGTTCTAATAATACACTGAGCCATGTGGGACACACCAGGGTGATTAATGCTTGGATGTGAGCATGTACTGCACATAGTATATATTTCCCCCTTAAATGAATATATCTGGTTTTCATTGATATTGAGGTAGATTTGCTCTGTACTTGCCCACATGAGGAAGCCTAGAACTGTGGGATCTATCATTCAGTAATAGCTCCTGATAACACTAACACTTGGAACATGGCAAAGTAAAAAATGTGAATTCATATTCACTTTTAATAAACTGGGGTAATTAGTCAGTTGAAATGCAATAGAAAGTGACAGCCTGTGACACATAAAAGACTGCAGACTGACAAAGACAGAGCTATTCTTCATTGCACTAACATCCGTTTCTTCATCAACATTGAATTTTTTCAGTCTCTTGGCATTTCAATTACATTATAAAATGAAGGGCTAAAATCCTGTCTCTGCATTTTTTCCTGTCCTCTTTGAAACTAAAGCAAAAAAAAAGAGAATAGAAGAGAAAAACCCTCTCCTCAATTTGCTTCTGTATCCCCTGAAATGATGTCAGTGGGCCACGACATCCACAGTACCTGTGGTGCATGCAGGAAAAGGTGTTCCAGCCTTGACTTCATCACAGTGCTACTGGGACTGTGAAATCCCACCTGAGGGAGCTGCTTGGAAGACAGTGAAAGTGAGGAAAAATAGGTAAATACCCCAGCAAAAACCTTCCTGACTAAAACAAATGTAACCATGAAACTCAAGATGCTTTAGGCACTCCTTTGCTGGCATCATCAGTATTTCCCTCTGTATCCCCAGTGCCCAGCACCTGAGTGACTAATGGGCCAGTTGGGCAACCCATTTCTGAGAGATCATGCTTCCACCTCACCTGCTTCCCCTTTCCACATGTTTCCATCCATTTTTGGGCTGCAGGATGCTGGGAGCTGGGGTTGGCAGGGCACCTCACCCACCAGGGATGCAGTCTCATGGTACTCCAGCAGAGCAGGGATGCCTTCCAGCTCAGCTTTTGGGAGCAGCAGTGAGTCAGATGGCTCTGCCCAAAATATTCCTGCTTCTTAGTTCCCTCTTTTTCATAATGATTTTTGATAAGGTCATCATCTGGGGATATGAATGGTGCTGTCTTTTAAAAGGGTATGATGAGCAGCTACATTTGTGTCATTTCAGCATTTGGTGCAGTTAAGCCTATAGAGAGAGAACAATCTCTTTTATTGCTTCCCAGGATCACCTGGGACAAGAGTCAGAAACAGACCAGATTCCAGGCACAGGAGTCTTTCCTCAGGACTGAAACAGCCTCACTCAGCACCTTGGATCAGCCTGGTGACCAGAGCACTGCTACTCTTTCCACTCTTCAGGTCCTCTGGAAGTCTCACCATAGGCCTGCAGCAGAGGAAAAGAAATGAGCAGAAAGTATTTTTACAGGAAGAACAAATAAAATTTAAACCCTCTCTTTAAATGACATATGGGCATTTTGCTGTGCAAAGCTTCAGCTTGTTGATTGGTGAAAGATCAATGACTTACCTTACAGGCATGCTATTTTGTTAATTTTTGTATATTGTTTTGAGAGGCTCAGATGGAAGGCACCAAGGCTGAACTGTATAATTTTCTCAGAAGCCTCATGGTCTCATTTGGTTCATTCATATGTCAAAGCAGCTTTTAATTTCTCAGTTGTGGGGCTCAAGTCTTAAAATACACCAGCAGCCGGAAGACCCCCTTTAAGTACCTGAATGAAAGGGTCAGGTTTTCAACTGTTTCTAGTCTCCTGCAGTTCCTATTGTTTTAATAGAGGTGTGCTGTTCAAAAAACTTAGCTCCCAGCTGTAAGCATGAGCACTTCTACTGCTGCTAATACTTCACAGCACAGTCACTACTTCTATCACCTCAGTGAAAAATGGATCTAGAGGGGATTTGTAGCTTAACTGGCATCCATGGAAAAATGGTGATGATCTGAACTGCCTCCACTGCCTACCTTTGAGTCTTCTTTGCAATGAAAAAGAAGTAATTGCAGGAGTGAAATAAGCAATCATATATTTTGAATAGATCTTACAAGTCTCAGAGAGGGTAAAAGGCAAAAATATGTTAGCAGCATTATTTGAATTATTAATCTGTAAACGGTCTTAATAAAAATATTGCCCCAAGGTGCTCCTCTCAGTCCTTCCATCTGTCCCTAATGTGCTCTGCAGGAGGTGCGACCTGAGCAATGTGTCAGGTTGCTGAAAGCACCTCTTGTCTTTGCCACTCTCTACCTGAACTCCTTATATCTGAGATCTTCCTTCTATTGATAGTAAAGTGTGTTTTGATAACTAGGTAAATGAAAATGCCAAATTTTAAGCAGTCAAGGATATGAACTTGAACCTACACTTATAAATTTGAAATTCGTTGCCTAGATTTTTTTTTTTTTTTAGTAAAATTTACCTGTATGAATTAGTCTTTGAAAAGAGTCTTGAACAGAGTGGATCTGAAGTGCAGGCCAGTCCCTCAAGTGGCATGAAGTATTGACTTGGGCATCAACACTGGTGAAACGAAATCATTTTGCACCAGCTGAGGGCTCTGCATAGTTGTTTTGTTTTTTGGTTTGTTTGTTTTTTTTTTTTTAACTCAGGGAAATCTTCACAGATAAGGCTTTGTTCTCACCTTCTTCAGCCAGCAATACCCATGGTCAGAAAGAGAGTCTTGCTCTGCCAGGTCACTACAAAAGTGAGATAAATGTGGAGATGAGGATGAAATCTTAATCATGGCTTACTTTTAACCCTTAGGTTTTGTTCATTACCTTTTGGGTTACTCATTCTAGCAAATAATAGAAGGGAAATAAACTGGAGGCTGTGTTCACCTTAAGCAGCCAAGTGGTTAAAGGACTAGCATGTAAACAGCTCTGCTGCACCTATGCTGTATTATGGAGTCCAGTGGGATTCAGCTTTAATCTTGAGAGGGAGTGAGAGGGGTTTGTTTTTCACAGGGGCTTTAGGCTACAGTTAAGTGCAAACACCTGCTGAAGTACTGGTAATTAGTAGGTAATTAGTAGCTAATGTTCTTAGAATTTAAAAAGAAAAGCTTACATAAGTAATTACTTACTATTTCTTATAATGTGCTGCTTTTCCTGAGATTTCATATCCCCAGAACATTTGCCAAGTTCCTAGGTTCCTCAACATACTAAATTGTTTATTAATTACACACGTATATTGCTTGTAGAAAAAATAAAATGCATTAAAATGCTGGAAACAGGAGTGAGTTATCTTTTAAATTACAGCACAAGACTCATTGGAAATGACAGAATTCACAGAGGATAACAGCTTTAGGAGGAGCATTAATTTGGGGCTGGGGGAGTAGGATGGTGGTGGCTGGAGCAGTGAAAGCAACAGCTGGAAGCCCTGAATGAGTTTCTTTTGGTTGGATAGGGGATAGAGAGAGACAAAGTGAAAAGCAGCCTTTGTGGTGGTGGGTGTTTTGCTCTGGACAGTAAAGGCATAGCACAGCTGTGGACCCCCAACTGGATTCATCCTTTCCCAGCTCTATTCACACATTTCAGGTGTGCTACAAGTTAGGGGCTCGTCTGACTCCACAGCAAACTGGTTTGCATTGTATTTCCTCTCTTGTGGAAAGATCTCCTCTGGATCAATGGAAGAGCTAAAACATCTGCCTTGTCAAACTCTTTCTGCAGTCAGCACTCGCCATTTTCATACATGAGAACTCTTTAGGGAAAGCTTTTCTACATGCTTTAGATGAAGACTTGGAGATGATGCAGCTATTGAGACTGTGATTGCACTTAGCAGCTGCCAGCCTTGCTCTGGCAGGGTATGGGACATGCTTTGTACAGAGGCAGAAGAGCAGCGTGCTTGGAGCTGGGTGATGCTCACCATGTGTTCTTGTGTAGGGCGCTGCTTGCAGCTCAGCATGAGCCCCATCCTCTGTGGCACTGGGGTACACACCTAATACTCTCTGATGATGGCTCTTCTTCAAGGTGCAGCACAGGCAAAAGCAGGTTCAGTAATAGCAAAGACCATGCAAGGGCAGATGGGAGATGTACAGAGTTGTCCTTGCAGGGTAGAGGTTGAATGTCACCCTCTGAGCTCCTGCACTGGGGGGAAACAAAAGCCTTGAGATTTGCCATCTTCCCTGAAGTCATGCTGAGCAGTAAGGCCAATGGAACAGCACAGCTCCCTCAGGATTTTCTCATGTAGGACAGGGACTTCTGAAAGAGCTGGCATGGGAAAACCCCCCTGCCTCTCAAGGCACTTCATCTGTGTGAAGGAGAAGCCTTCCAGACAATGGCCCTTGTGATGGTGGGGAATGGTCCTGGAGATAAATTCCTTTATCCTGCTTTACCCTACTTCACTGAGGACTTCCTAACCTAAGAGCTTGTGGGGCAGTCTGGACATAGCTGTGATGTTTTAACAGAATGGTGATTCAATTGAAAATGGAGCCACTATTAAAGATAAATCATGAGCTGAAGTCCTTTTATTGTTATCATTCACAGGTTTTAAGTTTGGTTTTTTTTTTTTTTTTTTTATATAGCTTGGCAGTGAATAAGAAAAAACAAACAAACATTCACAAATTGGACTAATTGAGATGAAGCTGCTGGTAGGCACCAGCTTAGCATACAGCTTGGGCTTCCTCAGGGTTTTAGGTCCTCCAGCATTCTTATTATTCTTTTCCAGTCAGTTAAGCTGAATGCAAATGGCAAAACATGAAATTAAAAGGCAAAAAAACCCAAAACACCAAACCAAAGGGGAAAATCACTTCAAAAAGTCCCCCCAAAAAACAACACCACCCCAGGGTGGAGGAGAGTTGGTTGTTACAACCATACATAGCTCTTAAGAAAAACACCCACATTTTCATGCAGTGTTCTAATACTAGCTGACTAATCTCTTTGAGGTGTTCACCTTGGAAGGCTCCAAATCCAGCTGTATCTTAATAACAACTAATATCAACTCCTCTCACACAGGGGCAGTAAGTGTCTGAAGAGGTGCATAAGTGCTGGGGCAGCATTTGTTTCCTGAACAATGGGTCTGCGTTCTCCTGATGGAGACAAGCCCAGCAGAACCATAGAATTTTTTAAGTTGGGAAAAACCTCTAGGATCATTGAGTCTAACTATAACCCAGCACTGCCAAGTCCACCACTAAACCATGTCTCTAATTTGCTTTAGATTCATACACCATTTACCTCAACTCAGGATTTCCTGAACTGCAAATGGCATTGCCTGTCAGGACAAATAAAACCCCTGAATGAAGGCATCTGAGGTGATGAAGGTATTTGTCCCTGCAAGGCCTTATGAAAGAGTGGCTTTATGTCTCTCACAATGTTCCTTTCAGTGAAAAAGTGCTAGCTTCATTTTTCAATTAAAAATAGTGCATGGTTCATACTTACGTGGTAATGATTTGTAAAAGTATTTATGTTTCCTAAATAAGCAGTAATTAAAAAAATTAAACAGCAAATCTGTGGCCCTTTAGGAGCTATTTCCTGCCACTGTGCTATGCACCAGGGATGTGTGAAACTTCCCAATCATAGCTGGGGACCAAAGCAGATTATTTGCTTCAAAGGCCTCGGTCTCTACATTCAAAATACAAAGCACCATCCCTATGCTTTAGTATCATTAGTGGTGTAAGACTGAGAAAGGAGTTGTTATGATTCATTTTAAAAGGAAAAAAAATTATCCCTCAGCCTATTTGAATTCCTCATTCTCACAGAACGTTTTGCTTAGAAAGAGAAGCTAAGTTACTGTGGAAGGAGGTATGGTATGAATATTGATATGGGAGTCTCATATTCCATGAGTTGCGATGGAAAACTCTTGAAAGAACACAGAAATACCACACAACTGTTTAAAAAAGGAAGAGCAATTAATTCAAATAATTTTGAACACAAATTGGCTTTAAAGTACAAACACAATTTGGCCAGGACATTGGATTAATGGATCTTGCCGAAGGGTTTATGGCATTAAATCATCTAATCTAGCCGTGCTTTCAGACCTGAACAAAAGACCAATTCTGTAACTCAGTCTCCTCTGTGAGCCCGCTCCATGTGCCCTGGGGTTCCTTCTGCAGTCTTATTCAGCTGTTCCATAAAAACTAACCTTGCATAGATATCATATTTTTACAGTTTCTCCAGCATGTACTTAAGATATGTCTCACCATGAAGACTGAATTCCGTTGCCTAATCAGAAGTTTCAAATACTGGTTTTGATGCCCCATGGCGCCCACCAGGGCTGGCAGATGTAGCACATCCCTGAGGGAAGGCTCATGGCTTTCTGCACAAGGAGCTATTTCTTGTCCCATCTCTATTGGAAAGAAAAGGCTTGTGTTTTAACAATCAAAGCTGGTGTTGTAAGGAAGTGATAGCACATTTGAATTCCACTGTGATAGCCAGTTTTATTATTATCAAGAAATATACTCTTACTATATTCAGAGTGTTGTTTGTTTTGATTCTCTGTGAAAATTTAAAACCAGATGGAAAACAGTTTTTCTGAGGCTACTACATCTTTCTGGAGAGTTACTGGAGAGATGAGCTGCATAATGACATTTTGTAGCTTGACTCCTGAACACTGGTTTGATTTCAGGTCAGTCTTTTTACTTTTGATGCAGACTGATGGCAGATAGCAGAGAAAAAATACATGTTCTTCTCCTTTATCTGAGTCTTAACTGATGCATCATTTACCCAGCTGATGTATCAATCCACACAAAGAGCTGTGTGCAAATAACACAGGATAATGTTTATGCATTGTAGGCTAATTTTGCTCTCAGTTATACCCACTCCACTCTGCTCCTTTCATTGGGGTTGACAGGTGTAAATGAGAGCAGCTGATTTTTTATTCTATGACCTTATAATGAACTGAGTGAGATTCTTCAGGGCTTGGTTGCCTGTACCATCATCATCATCATAGTGATGTAACTGCAGTAATCCTATATGGCTTCATTGCTGCCGCTGGGGACTGGCTCCGTTCACTTAATTGGCCATTGGATGGTGATCCCTCTTGGTGAAGCTTGCCCTGAGTTAAACCTGGGATAGCAGTGGGTAAACGCTGGAGCCATATGATGACTCTTCAGTGGTGCCTGGTGTGTGTGTTACATGCATAGAGAGCAGAGATACCTCTTGGGTCTCTTACAGGAATGTGTCCATATCTGAAATCACAGAAGATAAGTACAGTTCATATCCCATTCCAGTCTCAACAGCAAGGATCTGAACTCAAGAGGGCTGAACCTTCATTTCTCCCATGTTCAGGCATGGACAAATGAGTGAATCCATGTGGGGGAGCAGCAATCCCAGGCTGCACTCTGTTTCTTTCTCACAGGGCTCTTGAACATGCTTTCTAAAGTTTATAGTAAACCTACACACAACCAACTGGACAATATAAAGACAAGAACAGGACAAAGCAGGGGCAAGTGTTGTATGCATCTTAACATTCAGTTCTTGTCTAATATTTAGTGGAGCTTTCTGCTTGATCTAACACGTTATTTGGAAGCATCTCGATAAAAACCTTTTTATAAAGATGTATAGCTGCAGACACATATTCACAATTATCAGAAACTTTAAGATGTTTCCATAAATAGAAAGGGCTCACAGCCTGTGAGCCTTCAAGAGCTAGATGAGATGAGAAATGGATAGAAAACTAAGAAAAGCCACACTAACAAGTACTATGACATCAAGGAGATCTTTTACTCATCTGATGACATGTCATGTGTTCTGGAGACTGACAATTTCGGTATCCTGGCTCTCTGTGGATCATCTATCACAGAATCATTGGAGTTATGCAGAACATCTGTCCTTAGAGGAGGCTAAAAACAGCAGTGGATGCCTGATGACAGCCATTGTATACAGACTAGAAGGGAGCAAAATATTTGTTTCTCAAGCAAATCAGTTGATTATCTCGAAAAAACATTTATGGAACAGAAGAAATCACCTGACTAAATCTAGCAATCACCTGCTCTCTGGAGGGGGTGGACCTCTGAGTGATTCAGACAAAAGAAATAATAGGGGTTCCAGAAATGATGGAGGTCAAAGTTCCTAATTCCTTAGATGATTTCCAGGTGTTCCTAATAATTCTTGCAGTCAGGGAGTTCCTCTCCTTGTAAAGTAGTGTCTTTGCATCATCTTTATGCTAATATTCATGATCTCTGAACTTACCAAGTGTCTATGTATGTATTTCACTATAGTGGGTAGATAACAGTGAAACAATCAGTCACAACATATTGTAATGATAGGAGCAAGAGGAAAGGAAATACAAATTAAAGTAACACTTGTGCAAGACTCTGTGTACCAAAAACTGGGTAAAAAATGTAATCTATGCTCTTTGGTCTACAGTATGCAGTGCTTTTCATCTGGAGGTGGCACCATTATAGGTCATACTGATGTCATAATTGCAAAGCCTTTAATCTCTGAACGCCACCAAACCATTTCCAGGAGAGAATGTGTGCACCTTACAGAGACTACAGCAACGTCTAATTTTGTTTTATTTTTTGTTTGTTTGGTATCTTGTGTTAATTAAGGACAATCTTAAGTCCAAGCTTAGTTTTATCACTTAGATAAGTGACAAGCTGTAACAAGGATGTGACTGACCCTTTTTTGATGCCAGCTCAAAAGTCTTTCTGACTAAAAGATATGGCATGGTGGAAAAGATATCTGAAGAAGTGAAATGATTTAACTACAATTGCACAACAGATCAATTTTGAACCCTTTTTTTATTAAATCCAAGCAATACTTCCTCATTGGCCTCTTCCCATGACAGGAATAGTCCAGAGGGGGGGTTTCACTTCAGCAATGATTGCCACAAGGAGTTCAGATAATGGGGTGCTAATAACCTAAACATGTAAAATAGCATGAATCCTAGCTTGCACCAAGGTTTCCCTGTCAGTGTAGCATGCTGCTTTCTTGGGTGCTCATTAGATGCCTGTAAATGCCTGTCAGAATTTATTTCCTACTTTTTTCCCCCCCATCTCACTTACTTGCACGGGTCTTGTCTCTTCAACCACATAATTCAATTATTGAGCATGAAAATATTTCCCCCTGTATTCTGATTGTTCTGTGGCTGATGATGGCATGAGGTGCCATGATGGAGTGCACTCAAGGAGCTCTTAGATGAGCATATATATTTGCATTGCTAATTTTGTGCCTTGAGAGGGAAGGCAATGGTTGACTTTGTTCCTTGTTTGATTCATGAGATCTGTCTCATTTTACTAAGGATGGATTTGTGTGTAGGCAGGGAGTGGGGCTGGATATATGGTTTGAATTGCTAGCTCTTGTGCACAAGTGAAGTACTGCTTGTTTGCAAGAAGATACTGAAAAATGGGAAAACAATTGCATTACAAAACATTTGTTAAGGTGCCTATGAGGAAGTTCTGTGTGTAAAGACCTACACAAAGATATGCTCTTGGTCTGTTTGGACACTAAAAGGGAGACGATCCATGGAGAACATAAAATGGATAGCTTGAAACAAATACAAGTCATTGATTACACAAAAATAAATTTTTTGCATGGGCTTAGTGCTAGCATCAGGCTCATATAATGCTGGTAGGATGAATAAAAGCCATAAATCAATGCAATCCAGAAAAGAATAATGTTTCTTTAACAAGTGGTATAAGATTTGGAGACTTAGGCCAGACTAAGTACGAAGTAAAAAGCTTCACAAAAAATAATTGAGGTCCCTGCAAAATATTTCAATTTTTTTATTGATTGAAGGCAATTATCCCTTAATTGCGTATTTAAATGAGGTATTAGGAGGTTTAACTAAGCAATGCCTCTTAATTGCTGCTGCACACTAGGTGTCACAGATTGTGTTTATTTCATATGTTAATTAAAGAGAATGGGTATTTTATTTTATTGACTAGCGGGCTCTTCAGGCTGTACTGCTTAGGACCAAGGATGTCTCAGGTGTCCACAGCAGCCTGGGTGCTAATGTAATCATGAGAAAGGTTCTGGTTTTAAATGAAGAGCTATATCTCCATTTCATGGATATTTTCAGCCACTTAGACCATATCTAAGTAGTGGGAGGGAGAATGTTAGCCCAGGTAATGTTAACTAAAAGGATACAGAAGTGCTTATGCGCAGGCACAACCACAGCAAAGGTATGCACATCAAGAGCACAGGTTTTTTTTTGCCTCTGCTGAACACACAATTCTAAGTCTGTGAAGCAGGATCGGATGGGGCTGAAATTTTAAATACCTGGCATAATTT
Source organism: Ammospiza caudacuta (assembly GCF_027887145.1). Taxonomy (NCBI): domain Eukaryota; kingdom Metazoa; phylum Chordata; class Aves; order Passeriformes; family Passerellidae; genus Ammospiza; species Ammospiza caudacuta. The sequence goes on along the minus strand of NC_080593.1, from coordinate 108,886,752 downwards.
CCAGGCTATGGCATAATTTTTGAGGCTTTATTGCACAGCCATATATGGTTCATACCTTGGAGTTAACAGCCCCACTGCCGTGAGATCAGGGGGAAGTGTCTGGATGCCACATGATATTTCTGAGCTGGTTTTTGGGGATAGCAGCACATGAATGGCAGGGTTTTCTGTAAAAAAAAAAAAATTTCTTGTCTGACTAACTGTGTAGCTGCTGAAAGAGTGTTATACAGGCAGAGACAAACATTAAAGTGGGGTAGAGCTCTTCTCTAGTGTGTAGTGCATGCCTACTACATGTGTGATACACAGGGTTATACACCTCAGGCTCTAAGAGTGCCCTCTTTTTCTGTAAGATAAAAATAATCAGCCAGAGTGTTGAAAAGGCAAGAGACAAGATATCCTGTCTAATCACTGGAGTACTATGGTGTATCTATATGGAGGGGGCAGATGGATGGATGCTGCAAACTGGCCAGATACAAACCTTCTCTGGGACAGAAACCATACAGCCGTGTTAGTGAGGTTTGTGCCTGAGCTAATAAGGCCCACTGGGAGGCAGAGCGTGTTAATTCAGGAATACTGTAACACTCCTGCCGTCAAACAGCTTCTGGATCACAGCATGTGTAGCTCAGAGCATGGGCAAAGGGGACACAGCACATCTCACCAGTGTGGTGGGGCTGGTGAGAAACTGGAGGTGGTTTCAGGGCATATCAAGGCTGTGCCTGCTCGGGGCATGAAGGAGCTCTCGGAAATGCTTGTAAGGAGAAGTGATCTAGAGTTGGAACCAGAGGAATAAATATCTGCCAGAATGACTGCGGGAGTGGGGAGCCTATCCTATTATGGGAAACCCAGAAACAGCGTATTTTGTCTGGAAAAACAGAAGCAGATGGCAGGAGCCTGGGCAATCTTCAGGCACAGGCCTAGGGCAGCAGGCTGTGTCCTTGTCTGAGGAGGCAGTGGCTGGTTTGCAGCAGGATCAATGGCTTTGTCCACACACCAGGTCTCTGCAGGGTCCTCACAGGAAAGGGTGGAATGCAAGTGGGTGGAGAAAGAAGCAGGATTCTCCAGCTGTTTCTGGGGGAAGGGGTTTTGACCAAGAAAGAGGGAAATTCACAGACCCATTCCCACTCTGCCCAAATTTTTCCTCCCCAGGTGAGCCCTAGGGACTCTTCCCAATTTTTGACCTGTTCTCACCAGTTTCTGATCTCTCCCTGGCACTTCTGCTGGTCAGCATTAAAAGGAAGGCTATTTCTGTGTTACTACATATTCACAGCAGTGGCACTCATTTGGAGTCATGGTGGGCGCTCAGCACAAGGAAAACTGGAGACCCACGACATCAAAAAGGCAAAATTCACATAAGACTACATGGATATAAATTAATTTTGAATAAATTCTTGCTGGAAATTTGGTGCATCTTAACAGTAAAGCAGTGAGGTTCAGAAATGGCCTTCTGGTTAGGCAGTAGAAGCAAAAACTATTGTTGTGATAGAACTGAACTGGTTTGTTTATTGTATCACCAGTTAGTATTTTGGAGCTGGCTATTGCTAGGGAATAGCTCTTCCAACTCTGTGTTCAAATATAATATTACACAAATTGGGTTTCTGGTTTGCTCTTCTACCTTTTGCTGAATATATATGGAAATTTCGAAGAAACACCAAAATGCCATGCCTGTTGTTTGAGCACAAGGCATCTGGCTTTTTTTTTGTGTTTGGGAAAAAACAACTGGAGCCACTAATGATGGGATGATCATGGACATAATTTCTGCCTTCTGTCAGAATATAAAAATGCAGTGCCAGAGTAAAAACCATCAGCCCCAAGTATTGACTGGACTGTTAGACTGAATACTGAATTTGCTCTCTTTTAAATGTGTTAAATCCAACCCTAGATTAAATTTAAACTACTCTGCTACAGCATAATCCACGAGGGATATCCTGACTTTCCACTGACTTTATTGGAGCCTTTACTGAACAATTAGAGCAAGGCACAAAATATGCAGCATGGCTGTAGAGATGAAGTGGTTAACAGCCTCTTTTTTTTGTGGGTAATTTCCCCTTTTAGTTTTTACTGTGTCATAATTAGCAAAGCCCAAGGGTTCAAATCTAAGCTAAAAAAGGGCAGTGGCATGATAGTTTGTGTATTGTTACTATTGCTTACTACATCTATCATTATCATCTCACCATGACCTTGGGCTTCCCCCACTGGTTTATCATCTCTTCTCTCCATCACCTATGTCTGTTGAAAGCTCTGTGGGGCAAATCTGGTGGTTTGGTGGTCCAAACCAGACTTAATTCTGTATCAACAGACTTAATTCTATATCAAGGCCTGTAGGAGCATCAGAGCAACTTCTTTGGCAAGATAAATACTGCTGTGCCAGTTTCCTCTCCTGGAGTCCAGCAGCTGATTGTTGTAGGTGCAAAAGACGGCTGAGCTTTCCATGCAGACTGTTACAGCATGGTCAGGGAGCGCCTCTGCTCTGCCTCAGAACACTGCCTGCCATGATGCAGAAGTAAGGACACATCAAGGGAGCTGATGTGAGAGCCCTCAGGAAGTGGAAGAGGCTTGGATGTAACTCCAGTTCAGTTTTAAGAGAGCTCAACCATGGGTTGATGACATTCATCAGCCGGACATTTCCCTCCAGTAGACGTGGACCAGGCACAGCTGCCCCAGCAGCTGCAGAGACTTCATGCTCTTCTGGCAGCAAGTCTTTGAAAAGTTGAAATATTTTTGTCTATCTAACATCTTTGGGCCAATGCAAGAGTGCATGAATGGGACATGGCAACTTCTTAATGATTAAATGGGAGAGAAATCAGACTGGACAATTTATAGTTCCCTTTTGGCCAGAAATCTTTGGAACAATGTGCTGTCCCTCGCTGGTCAAACAGTTCTGAGAAGCCCATAATTTAGCCCTTAATGTAAGAGAGTTTTAATATTGCAACACACAGCACAATGGCTTGAAGAGAACCAGACGGGTCTTGACATCACCAGCCTTTTTCTTCCCTTCAATTCCCCAGCGCAGTTTCTATTGTTTGAGCCTCATCACTAATGGCATTGGAGAGGGATCCAGCATTGGCCAACTGCTAGGGCTCTCGCGACCATATCATTATTTCTTCTCCTAGTAGATCTAGGCAGGACCATGATCAAAATACTGCAGGCTGACAGCAAACTTCTGCTGCCATGAGAGGAGCCGAACTGCTGTTTGTGAGGGCAGAATGGAAATTTCAAAGTTAATCTGGTTCCCATCTCTAGAATTATTTAACTGCAGCACACAAAGCATTTGCAGTGCACAGGGAATTCTGTCGTTTTATGCAGGTCAGCCATACGATGAAAAATTTTATATCAAAATGTTTAACTTCAAAAAGGGTTAGATTCAATTTCCTGGTGAAGGCTTGAGTCAGTTCTCATTTTAATCTCCCCTGCATTCCTGCCCCTAGGTAAAATGTCATCGTATTGTTACGTTTGGTTGTAATAATCGTAGTCATTTGGCCGGCAACAAAATCACAGGCCTGAACATTTCTGATGATTTAATCCAAATTCAGATCCAGATATGTCACCTGTCCCATCTTTGAAATGAGTGGAGCCATTTATTTGCACCTGTATCATCAAATTAGGATGCGGCTCCGTCCTCTGAGGTCCTTGGGTCTATCTTACCTTATCTGCTGCTCCCCAGACAACATTTCTCCTGTTTAGGGCAGCTGCTCAAATGACTGATTCTGAAGCTGCTGGAATAATGCGGACTCTTCCCCCATCCAGAGAAACCAGTGGTGTCCCATTGTTTGTGTATTTCCCCATCATAAGTAGTCCATGAATATGCTTCCTTAAGTCACTGAAGGAAAATACTTCCGAGAAAAAACTCCTGTCTTGTCTTTAAGAAAAATATTTGGACTGGTAAAATGCATTGTACTATGAAGGATAGTTCCAATTTACAGACTCATGAGCTTATGAGTGGAATAAGCCTCCATCCTTATCTTTATGTTACAGCAATGGCACCCACATACGATAAGTCTTTGCTGGCAGAATTTTGAGAAAGTAATTCCAGTGCAGTGAATATAAAATAAATGCTATCAAGGAAAAATATTTTTTGCTCCCCTGGAATAGAAAACATTATTGAAACTGTTGGATGCCTCAGGAGTCTATTCATGCAAAATCTATTTCTGCAGTCAAAATATATTCTATTCTGCAGATATTTTTTTTCAATATGTGACTGAGACTTCAAGACAGAAAGAAATAGCCATTTTGGCCAGGAAAGTACTGGCATGTGGTCTGGTTTTAGGTGAGTGTAGATTTTGCATGAAAATTATAGTAATTATGGGTATTTGTAAACAGCGATTTTTGCACTTTAACGGCCTAATCGCATGGTCAACAGCTGGAAGTTGCTCTATGCAGATTCTTACCTAACACATAATAAAAGTCACCCTTTGCTGCATTTCCACAAAGAAACAAATTATAGCACAAAAGGAACCTGCCAAATGCAATCTTTCATCCTCTTCTGTTTCTTAAAGAGAATGTTTGAATATTCTGATTTTAAAAAAGGGATAAAACAAAAGGAAAAATAATTTATGTATATCTAAAACACGTGTATAAAGAAAAAAGGAATGGAAAGTGCTGATGTATATGTACCACTTAGTCTTTCATTTTAATATATGCATTTTCTTTGCATTTGAAAGTTCCTGTGTCATGCATGGTACACATCTGTTCCTTTCATTTTTAATTCTGTTTTAAATACATATTTTTAATTTCTCCCTATTGTTTTCTCAAATGGTTCCATTACAGCAATTTAAAATCATATCCAACAAGCAAAACCACACAAAATGACTCTTGTCATATTGAAAATCTTGGCAACCTGATGAAGAATTTGCTATCTAACTGGAAGCAATAATCAAAAAGGAAAACCAGAACAAATCTGATGCAACCTTTCCCCTAGACTGCTGGGAAACACCTTGGTTTAGCATCCGTGTTGCCAGGTGTCCCAGTCCAGGCACAGTACAACCAGTCAGAAGTTGCACTAGCCACTGGCGTTGGTGGTTTACATCAATCTTTTTTTTGCACTTAGGAGTGCTTAGGAAATAAAAGGGCAGTTGCTGAGTTATTGTAGCTTCAAATCCTTAATTTCCTTGTAATGAATACCCTTTATCCTTAGGCTTCCTAATAAGACACTGTCAATATCTATCACTTCTAATCTTCTGCATCTTTGTCCCTGTTTCTTTTCTGAACACTGGCTGGCAACTGTGCTCAGAATTTTCTGTTACCAAGTTTTCCAAAATGAGGGATGCTGATGATACACCCACAGCTTCACCAGGAGAAACATACAACTCCAGCCCTCTCTCTTTCTTGCCTTTCTCGTTGCTTCCCTTCAATCAAAGTTGTACAGATTGTGTTACAAGCATTGAGTTATATAAAGTGCACACCCCTTAATGTTGATTTGTGTATGGAATCAGTGAGTTTGTTTGTGCTGTTTATAATGTCAACACTAGCTACTGAAATGCAAGTGTAAATTTAGTCTAAAACTTGCAGATGAGGAAAAATGACTGCTAGGAAATTATGGAGGAGTGAAAACCTTGAAGAGCTCCATAGCCTCCATAAGAAACCCCATTTTAAAGGACCAAAGCAGAACCCAAAACGTGGCCCATGGGGCCCTGTCCCTGGTTCATGCTGGTTTGCTGGGGCAAGGGTGGGATGCCAGTTTTCTGGGGTTGCAAGTGGGACCTGAGCATCCCCACCAAGTCCCAGGTGAGAGAGAGCTTAGAGGAAAGCACTGGCAATGCTCCAGCACAGAATAGTTCCCACATAACACCAGCCTGGTATCTGAGGCTCTCCTGCAGGTCTAGGGAGCCACAGCTGCCGGGGGCAGCTGGGTGCAACTGGGGCAGCAGTGAAGGTTGTTCTCCATTTCCCACGGTGTTACAGGAGCTTCCCAGCTGCTGACCAGGCTGGGAGACACATACTGTGCTTACAGGTCTTACCCTGAGGCTCAGTCTTACCCCTCAAAGTCGTCCTCCTTTCCATCAGCAGGCACTTGGCATGCCTTTGGGTTCATTTTGCTCTTTCTCCCTTCTTGCCACTGTATAATTCTTTGGTAATTTATGAATTGCTGTGAGTCTTTGGCTTGGCTCTTATTAGAAACTGTGCATTTTAAAGGTGTTTAGTTCTTTCATTGCTAGTATTAATCGCTTCACTATCAATTCCCTATTCCCATCTGTTGTTTTGAAATAGCATTATATATTATTATGCCTTTTCATTGCTTCAGCTCTCTGTCATAGCTGACTGCTTGTTGACTTCACCCTCTGTGGAGCTTCCAAAATCCTTTTTCTCCCTTGTTCTCATGGCAATGCTCCAGCTCCCTGAATTCTGGTGTGTTCACCAGAGGTGTTCCTGCATAACCTGTAGGGCGTTTTGCTCCAGAATTTTAACATCTCTCTCAGTTTACCTCCCTCTTCCTGCCCAGCTACCTGTCCTGCTTCTCTGCTGAAGGCAGCTGCCCTGTGTGGCATCAGTATCATCTGTGTATTTGTACCTGTAGCTCAGCTGCCAGCCTGGCACCTCAGATGACACCACCAGCAGCAAGAAGAGGCACAGCTGAGTTACTGGGAAGCCTCCACTGGCTCCATTAATGTCTGACAGGTACTCATCAGGTTCCACATGAGAGCCCAGGGGATTTGATTAGGTATTTCATAGAAGAGTTACCTTGGATGTTGCTGCAATACTGTAGTATCTCATTTACTGCTTTTTTCCTCCCTGTTTATCCTTTCCTTCTCCTATAGCATTTTTGTGCCCTTTTCCTAACTAATTGGTTTCCCAATTTTATTACTACTTCTTTCCTCCCTGCTAATAGCAAGATTGTTTCTAAGCTGCTTTGTCAATTCTCTGTTACACCTATTTTCACCTCCTGTCTTCTAACAAACATATTTTATCAATGCTTCCAATTTTCACAACATCAAATGTAATTTCTGCCTACATTTCAGGCTATTTAATCTGTAGCACCTGAAAGAACTAGGTATTTATGCTTTCAAGGGAAAATAATGTCATTAATAAAGGGTTGGGATTCTTTTTTTCAGCAACCTTTCATAGGACCATCCATAACTTACATTTTAATCCCTGTAGTGCTAAGTGCATGAGCAGAGGAGATAATAATGGTAAACACCACTTCAGCCAATGTCCCCTCCAGCTGCCATCTCTGAAATCTCTTCTCTGCCCTTCACAGTGACCTTGTCCCACACTGCCTGGGTGGATTCCTGCAGCTTGTTTCTCAATCTCAATTACATTATAGGTTGTATGACGGTGTATATGCAGAACTGGAGTATTTTTCTGGAGGAGAGAGAAATACTTCTGATTCAGAACATAGTTCAAAACATAGGAATGGGAATATTGGTCTGGCAGAGGGTTAGAAAGCACCATACTGTTCAGGTACCACGTCATGTAAATCCTGTCATATGGAGACCAGCCTCTGTTGTTGAAAAGAACCATTAGCTTGATGTGTTAATTCTGTTCTTCCATTTGGAATGTTGGTATTCTCTTAGAAAGACTTTTTCCCCCATTTTTTTTTTAATTTCTAAATTTTCTAAATTTCTAAATTTATGGGAGGCTGGTTTCTATCCAGTTCTTGCCCAATGGATGACTTATTTTTCTCCTCCAGCTGGTATTTACCAACTGTTTATCCAGGATAGGGCAGTTCTCTATGCCTTCAAGATTTCATTTTCATGCTAGCTGAATATGCCAAGCTCCAGCTTCTTTAGTACAGCTAACAGCCTGTTCCCCAAGCATCTCAGCACTGTTGTCTAAATGAATTTCAGTTTGAAGTTCTGATTTTTGAATGTGGGCAGCCAAAGGAGTAGACAATATTTCAGATCTTGTTGCAGTACTGTTCCACACAGTTATCTTAAGACTTTCCTGTTACTGCTGGGATTATCTTGCCTGGCATGGGCTGGATTCTGCCTTTGCAAGGGTGGTCCCTGTTGGTGGCTTAGAGTCATTCATGCTCTCCTTAGCTCCTGTACCAGCTTAACCCATCTCAGTCATTTTCTACCGATGAGAGCTCTTTTTACAGTAGCTGTGGTAACAGTCCCTCAAAGAATGAGCTTTTATTTCATTCTATTCCTATAATGCCTGTCTTTCAGTCTACTGCCCTCATCCTCTTCTGTATTAACACTTTCTTTTACCTGTGGACAATTAGTATCCCAATCAGCATCCCAGAAGTAATGACTCTATCTATTTATATGCAAGTTACCAGGAAAGAGAGAAAGTAGAATTTCTCAAATCTGAATGTAGAGAAAGTTCATTCATGTCTCTCCTTCAGTTCTTTTTGCAGTACTGCAAGTGATCGTTTTCATTTCAGCAGGCTCCCACTCAAGACTTCCTTCATGCATCCCTATTTTCTCTAGCTAAAAAAATATTTCCCATCTGACACCTTATTAAATGCTTTGCTGAAGCTCAGATAAATTATATCTACCATATTTCCTTTGTCTAAAAATCTTTTATCTCTTAAAAATCCTATCAAGTTAGTCTAAAACAACCTACCATTAGCAAATTCAAACCCTCTGGTAATATTTTAGTCCATTCCCAGTTTATCTCAATGACTTAAATTACTTCTTTCTTTCAAAATTTGTTCCTAAGCCTTGAGACATTTGAGATCAGACTAACTTTTAATTGTGAGATCTCTTTTCTTCTCACACTGAACTGGAGATACTGCCTTTTACTATTTTCTAATCTCATGAGTAGATAGCTCATCATGAATACCTGCAAGTTCCTGTAGTTTCACGTGCCAGTTCTGTCTGAATTCAGAATGGGATTACCAAGGTCCTCACAACTGGAGACAATTAAGCTCTTAGATTTTTTTTCTGTTGTTTCCAGTTAGTAAAATCTCATTCCCATACAATTAAGATTTTAGATTATTTTGCTGCTGTTTCCAGTGTAATTGAACCTCATTCCCATTATACAGCTTCCCTTTGCACTTCTGTTCAGTGTCATTACTCTCACTGAAGTTTGAACTGAAGGCTCTTTAAGTGGTTCTTTATCCTGCAGGTCCATAGATGACTGAGTGTTTTCCTCCTGCTTGGAATACAGCTTTGAGATCTCGTAAGCACCAGTGATTCAAAGAATCCTCCAGCCTCTTTCCCATCCCGTTGCAGAGACACACAGTGTGTTGACTTTGGCGGCTGGGGCGCTCAGAGCACTTAGTCCATGCCCTTTTGAAATGGAGAACATTAGTTCCAGCCTTACTTCTATTTGTTCTTCCATTTAATGTAAACTGAATCAACGCACAATCACTTGAGCCAGTGCTGTTTCTCAGCTCTGGTCTGCTAAAATGTCTTCATTGCTTATCTAAACCAATGGAAAATTCCAGTCATTCTTTTAATATCTTTCTGTAATAAACACAATTGTATACATTATTTATAATTGTCTTCACCAGCTACTTAATTTCAGTGATACCAGAATGGCCAGCAATCTTTTTAGGAGTCATTTTGTCTTGATTGTGCTTAATAGGGAGAAATAAAGAGCCCAACACGCAGGAGGAATCTTGAGCATAAGTGGGGATGATTGGAATTTGTGGGAAATTCCAGCCTTTTTAGCCCAAGTTAGGATGAAACATAAAAGTATTTATACTGAAAGGAGTATGTTTCCAGGTCAAATGAACTGCTTGAAATGTTTCATTTTGTCTTAAGTCCATTAGAACTGATTCAATAGTCTTTTCATTTCTTTTTCCCCTCTGGCATTTTGAAATTTGGGAAAAAAAAGTGACCTGGCAGAGATGAAAATGACTTTAATAATAATAAATGTTCATATTTTTATTCTTCATAGAAAAGGTACTTTTAAAATTACTTCCTGTGTTGTTTCACACAAGGCAGTGGATTTAAAATATGCTCGCCCCGTAACACAAATTAAACAGGAATGTGTGATTCATGTGATCAATCACAGCTAAGCAAACTCTGCAAATTGTAGAAATGTTAGCTGAATTATTCTCACTGTGACCGAGGGCTCTGCTAGGTGTATTTCTGAAGTGCATGCTTCTGCTTTGTAATCACTGCAAGTTTGGTGGCATGTTTCCTGGGAGGGAATAAGTGCCCCTTGATGCCAACGTTACGCTGACTGTGGTAGATTTTGAGGGTTGTTGTCTCTGCAGAGAGGACGGTCCTAATAAAGAGGCATCTGGGCCTTCTTGTCTCTTTTCATCTATTAAGATATGTCAGGCTAGACTCTGGACAGCTGGATTGTGATGTTTTTGCCCCTAGGGTGTCTTGGGGTAGTGCAGTAGGAGAGCGTTGCTATCTCCAGGAGCCAGTGAATCTGAGAATATGTCTCAAGGATGAAACCTGGAGAAGTGCAAAGAATGATTTCATCTTGATTAATTACACAGTATTGATCCTCTGTGGAAAGAGCAATTATCCCAGATACTCTCCTCGCTGAAGTGAAAGCCACCGGGAAAGCCACTCTGATAAAGAGGATGAACGTTTTCCCTCCAAAGGGCTCAACTGGTTTTATCCTGAGGGCCTGCTGTGTTAAATTTAGACTCAAAGGGAAAAGAATTCTAGCCTCAGTGTAGATGTGCCCAGCTTATATCAAGCGCAACAGAAGTTGAGCAGACAAGACACAGGGTTAAAACTCAGCTCCCATGGGTTAAGTGTGAAATATAACCTTGTGCATCTTTTCATGAATGGCTTTGTCCAGAAATTTCAAAATCTGGAAGTTGTCTGTTGAATGTTATCATAATGAGGATGTCACTCTCCTTCACCCACTGCCTTGCCATGCTGTGAATATCTCCATAGGCATTGATCCAAAGGATGCCAGATTCTACTCTATGCATCAAGGAAATACAGCTTAAGCATGAACAGGAATCTGCCAGATGCATGCTGTCTGAAAGATATGCTGACATTGTCTTCTTATATTGCAAGGAGGTGCTACTCTCAAAATTTTATTTTTTAAAGTTCAATATAATTTGTCTGTATTCATCGACAAGATGTATACATCAATAGAATTTATAGTATTGGCCAGAGGTTAAGCCCATTCATTTCCCTAAGTTTTCTCTGTTTTTCTTGTTTTGGGTTTTTTTTCATCAGGCTGCATTTTCTAAAAGGGAAGTGTTTCTAGTCACTGAAGGGTAGATCCACCCATACCCAGTCAAATCGGTGCTAATCCATGGCCCCGTGCTTGCTCTCTTTGGTGCACCTGGAGCATGGTCTTCACCACCCACTCAATCTGAGGCTGTTGGGACTCTGCAGCCCTCCATGATATAAAAGCCTGAGGATAGCTCAGCTTTTTATTAAGGCCATCATTCTCTTCTTGCCCCATAAAAGTAGACAAGGAATTTGAGGAAGATCTCCCCATTAGCTGCAGATGCCTTTCCCTTTGAAGCCTTTCTGGTCACACAAGGTCTGCACAGATCTCCTCAGGGATGTTGCCCTCGAGGTAGCTATTCCAGCACACTTCTCTTTTCTCCTAGTTATCTCCTGTGTTAAGAATCACTCATGTTAACCATTTGCATTAACAAATCCAGACAAACTGCTAGTGGTGCCTGCTGCTTCTGTAGCATAGCTTAAACCACTGGCTCTCTTGCCAAACTCATTCTGGTCCCTTTTTTATAGAAAATTTGTCCTGGTCCATCACCTATCTTTTCCCTAGCTGTTTATCACTATGAGAAGCTTTCTAGAAAGGTTTATACACTGGAAAATCAGTGCCATGCCTACCTAACGCGCAAAACACACTTCTCTCTAAGAGCTGTTTGTACCTTTCAGGAAACAAAATGCCCTCTTCTTCTGCTCAGATTCTGCAGTCTACAATTCCCGTAGTACCACTCAGAGAAGCACACATCTTTGGTGATGTCAGTATCTTGTACTCAGCCACAGCTGGGATTTTGGGGAAAACAATTTTCTAGGTATGTACAGTATGTGTAGATGACTGGCTTTTGTAGCAGCAAGCTGTATATCAAAATATTTTCCACTTTGGGGAAGTGGGTTAAATTGCCAATGTGATCATAATGCAAGCTATAAAAAGATCAAAGTTGCAATGTTCTGCAACAGCATCATCCATTGAAATGTAGCAGGAGCTTGCTGGAAAAAAAAAAGTGTTCATGCAATATATAAGACATTAAAAATTCTGTTACATTACTCTTGCCACAAAGATTGTAATGAAAATGGGAAATGGCACAAACGTAACCCATTCTCATTACAATCGTTAGATTGTAATCTTGTGCTCTCCTTCTCAAGAGAATGTTAAATGAGATTTTAAAGTATGGAAAATAAAGGAGCAAATAGAAACTCGAAAGCAAAAGAGGTGAGGCATGATAGACTTCTCCTGCATTCTTATGTTCTTTATTTTTGCAGTAAATCAAGAGAGAACAGTATGATTTCAAATAAAGATGTACAGTCACATAGATATACTTCTATTTTTCTTTCTTTTTGGAAAGTATATTATTTCAATATTTTTATCTTTTTCATTCTTACTGTAAAAAAAGAGTCCCCGTAATTAAATAGACAAAGCAACACTTTAGATATCCACATATAAAGATTTTTTTTAACAGTGTAGAATTTGCCCTTATCCATCATAGTAAGAGCTGAAGGTAACACCTCCCAGTGAGAGAGAACTGTATGACTTAGGAGACTAGCAATTAAAAATCTGTCAGTCACAGGTCTGGATCCAGCCCTGATTAGATAGTGACCGAAAGTTGTTAATATTACCTGATCACCTGGCCTCGCTCAAATCCCCATGCAAGTATTTAAATGACACGCTGTAGCTGTCACTCAGCAGTGCCACTGGTGCTGCCAGCAGAAGACTAAGCATTAAATAAGAAGTGATCTAACCCTGTGTCCTTTGCTGTGGTGGTGTTTAACAAACAGGGTTTGAAGCAGGTGTAACAGGTACCTTCCTTCGAGGGTCTGATAGGGGAGGAAAGCGGATGCTGGTCTCTTCTTAGGCTGTACATTCAGGGCCTTGCAGGACCTCTTAAAATATTAATGATGGAAAAATATGTATTGAAGGCTCAGAGGTAGTGTCCCAAAAAAGCCTCTGTTTTGCTTGGAGAGTCAGTGGAAGTGAATGATTGCTATGCATGGGAGTCAGAAGGGCTTCTTGGTCACTGGGGCTATGCCCCTACAGAGTCCACGTGGCATCCTGTCCACATGGCCTGCAACTATGCTACCTTATAAACATCATACCACCTCAATAACAAAATGCATGCCTTGCAAACAAAATACTAAGATCTACAAAGGCTCTAACTCAACCCAGAGAGAAGGTAAGAAAGATCAAAGTAATTAGAAATAGTTTAGGTCTTTGCAGTTCTCTTGGAGATCTATCTTCTTATCTGGGCCTATATTTTTGTTGACTTTTTTTCTTTTATTCTTTTCTTTGTTTTGCTTACTCACTTTATTTGGCATAAGTTTGAGGTTTTGGGATTGTTTTGTTCATTCATTTTGTTCTTGTTGACTTACCTCCCTTCCCTCACCAATGAAGTGACCATGGGCTGCTCTAAGTGAGAGTGGAAGATGGAACCTATCCCTATAGACAAATCATCTGTCATAGCTTCATGTAACCTCCCATCACTCTTTGATGAATGGATATCCTAGGTAAAGCTTATTTTCTCACTTTAAATCTGTCAAGAAATTATGGAGAAAGAAATCTGATATTTCATGGGTTTATACCAGAATAAAATTCCTTTGTCCTTGATGTTTACAGTCTCCAATGGTCAGATTTTTTTCTTGTCTACATATAAATGCTCAGAAGTGGCATGGTAATGATCTGACCAGCTTTCTAGCTGAAGAACAAATCTACTCTTCAAAGAACATTTGTAAGTATCTGTAACTTCAGGATGACTTGTAGATTTCCTGTAATCTTAGTTAAAGTGTTTACATCTGAGATGAGTTCTTATTTGCAAGTTTACACTATCATGAAAATGTTATATCTGCACTAGAATTCATGACAGATCTTCTATTTTAACTGCCAAGAGATTTTGCACTAAGAGAAAAACCTGTATTATGGCTGGCTGTACTGCATCTAGCCTATGATAAATAGAGGACTTTTAATTTCCCAAGTATCCAGTTCCTCCAACTCCACAACCCACAAAAATTAAAAATAAAATTTTCATTCTGAAGCTTAAAATTAATTTAGTTTCTGTTGTACTGCTGTAATAAGTAGATCTAATTTAACCAGTCAGCAGTTCCTTCCATTGGACATTAATTTTTTAAAGTCTGCAAGTTAATCAACCTGTTTTATCGCTATATGTGTTTTTACATCAAAACTCCTCATTATTTCTTTTTTATTTTTCTGTTAAGTGTCTGGGATAAGTGAAAATAGCTTCTGAATATAAAAGAATCAATTAATGTTTCAATATAGGGGGGAAAAAAACCATTCCCCAAATGGGTAACTATTTCCAGTGCTCCAGACTGTTTCTCTCGCAGCTGTTTGGATCATGATCTGTCAGTGCCACCTGTTAACTAGACTGGTCTTTACAGGCTGAGTATATGGTCAGAAGATGAAGAAGTTCCTGAATTTTCTCTTTTTGATTGTAATAGTCCCTCTGAAACATGAAATTATTCTCAGGGATTTTGGAAGCTGCATCTTCACACCTATTAGAGAAGAATCTATCAGAGGACACAGATTTTAGATGATGGATAATGCTGTTTGCAGGGCTCTGTACCTGAGAGGAAATATCCAAAACCAGGTCTTGATTCAAACGAAACCTTTTCAATAACACCCTACAGCCACACTGGAGCTGCTTTGGAGAGTGAGGACATTGGGATGCTTAATTCCTGCTCCCTGAGGACAGATGTCTGGGAGAATCTTTCCCTCAAGGGGCTTCAGAGCAGCATTTCCCCTGACTGTAGGGTAACACACAGGCATCCCCTTTTGTAAATAGCAAAATGCAAGCTTCTCGAGAAAATGAAAAGTGTAAGTGTTTCAAATCTCTCCTTTGTTTTTGCTTATATGTCAAAATTCAGCAAGCACAATACATTTGTTCCCTGGACCTTCAACCTGTCACAGCTCTTTTCTGCAAATCAGTTTGCACCTCAGTGTGTCTCAGCTGCTGCAGTAGCTATAATTCCAATCATAGCCAGCCACTTTAATGGGCTTCTTGAGTCCACTGGGAAGAGCTATCCCAAATGCAATGTCAGCCCCCAGCACCTAGAGAAAGCATGGTCTCTCTGCCACTTTTTAAGGAGAGCTTCAGTTCTGTGGTGACATTTGAGAGCTTTCATTATCTCAGTGCGAGAATCTCTGGGGCACACTCTGGTCTCTTTACATGCCCTTGTTTAACAGCACTCCTTACCTTTGGCTGCCTTTGTTCAGCTAACCAAGTGGTGGCAGAAATGTGTATAGTCCCTCTTAAATCATTCTGATTTTCCCAAGTCCCTCTGCAGTTTTTTGATGAAACATATGGCAATGTTATGTCTATTTGAAAAAGCCTTTGCATCATATGTTTATACAACTGCTCACTATCCCAAGACAAAAATTCTTTCCTGTTATTGCCCATTTGCTGACTAAAGAAATTATCCTCTTTATGTATTCTGGTACTTTACCTTGATACCTTACATGTTTAATTATGTAGTCCTTGGTCCATAATCTGTATGATTCACTCACCACATAATACAACTCGCATTAGTTTTATTTTTTTTAACCCTTGCCCTTTCTTTTTCACTTGCTTTCCTTTGTCAGCCTTTGCTATCTATTTAGTTTTGGATCTTAGCCTGGCTCACATAAAGCTTTTCCTCCTCAGTGACAAAAGAGTCAGTGGGTCCAGTGGAACAGGATTTGTCCCAAAGGACAAGAGTTCCTGATGTTTGAAGGTGAGACCTTAAACAAAGGAAAAAACCAAGCAACAAACCCCAAAGAAAACTCCTGTTATGTGCCATATAAAGGAATAACATCACAAAACAGAGAAAGGAATGGGGTTTGTGGCTGCAGAAACAAATGGAGAAACACCAGTCTTTATTTGGCTCTTTTTGTTTCTTCCCCTGTACTGCTGGCCAATGACCCCAGTCAGCAATGGAAGTCATGGATTGCCAACAGTTTGTGAAGGAAAGAGTGTTGCACTCTGGATCTTTCCATTCTTCTATTCTCCCAATATTCAGCAAAGTAGTAATAATGATTTTTCTCTTCCTTGGGTTAGAAGTGGTGAGGCCAGAAAAAAAACCCAGATTCCTTAAAGAGTGAAAACAATTTTTCCCCTTGAGATCTGTTTTGAAAAAACCCTGACAACCTGAACATAAGGCTGTATGTGGATTTTTTTTCCCTCAGAAGAGCAATGAAATAGTTTTTAGAGTAATGTTTAAAATGGGCTTTTTACAATTGAACTTTGTTCCTTTGAAATTCTTTCTGTGACCACTGACTACTTGAAATGAAGTAACTTTATATCAAAGCTTGCAATATTAGGGAAATATGTCTAATATACTTTGGATCTACAGGTAATGGGTTCAATTTCTACTGGTTCTTTGTATCATCCTGTCTCCAGTGCATCTTAATGGGCATATCTAGGGACTTTCTGTTCATTTTTTATAGACTTTCTAGAAATCTGGACTATTTAGTTTCTGCATTATTACAAAAAGTATTTATTTACATGAGATTCCTGAGCTCTACTGATATAACCATCTTTTTTTTTTCACTAGTCAATAATATCAAACTTTTCTTTCCAACACTTTGTTCTTTTCTCTTTTACTTTAAAAAAATTAGTCAATAGGCAATAGGCAAAAATCAAACATGTATTTTCATACTTGGTGCAGTTCATACCTCATACTTTGTATATTCCATATCACCATACCTAAATAAGAAAGTTTTGCTTGTGATGAGTACCCCCTTTTTTATATATCCCTAGCAACTCTTCCAATGCATTTCTATTTTTTGATGACAACACCCTTCATCCATTTTCCTTATTCTTTGTTTTCTTTTTCTTTTCAGAAAAAATATATGTTTTCAAGTGATGGGGAGAGCTGCATGGTGAATGGAATTTATCAAATTCCTTCTGATGCCCAGAACATAATAGCTGTGGTAGAATACTACAGAAGAACATATAAAAGTTTATAAAATGTGTTTTCTCCTCACAGGCATCCTGCATTTCTCTGAATGCAGGATGAGCCAATTACTCCAGATACAGTTTTGCCAGAGGAGGGTGGAAAGTGGTCCCAAAGCCCAAAAAAGCCCCACATTCATGTTGGCTCAGCTGACTGGAAGGACAGGCTTTGGGGTTAGATCCAGAGCAGCTCTGATGTGGGGAGAGGAGAGGAGGGCTATCACATAAGGAGAGTGCAACCATCCAGCCTGGCATCTGGAAGTGGCTAAATACCCAGTACTGAGGATAAAAGAGGATCGAGGAATTTTGAATGATGATTTAGGGCTCAGTCCTGGAAACTATTTATTGGAGGTGGACTTCTGTCCTTGTTTCCAGTACAGTCTCTGCTGGCCATGCTAAGGGGATGGTGAAAAATTATTTGAATGCACAACACTCATGAAGATGCCAGAACAATGATGGGAGTTACTGTTCTGACTCAACATTTTACTCTTCTCTATTCTAGGGCTACAAGACTATTCAGCTTCTCTTAATTGACTTGATGGTCTTGCTGGAAAAAATGAGTTGCAATGACTTTTCTTCTGCTGAATTATTTACAGGTGGAAAATATCTGCCTTGCTGGATCTTACCCAAAAGCCACTAACATATTTCTTGCTGCCTGACATTATGCTTTTCTCCACTTTTCGTTTTGGCTAGCAAAAAAAAAAAAATTTGGTTCAGTCAGATTTGAATAAAATCTTTTTTCTTCCTAGTTTTTTTTTCTTCTGGTTTAGGGAGTGAAACAATTATTTACGCCGCCCTATTCCTGATAGCAACCATATGTCTGGACTGCACAGCAATGAGCCTTGCAGTCCCACTTCTGGCAGCTCTCCCTGGCCACAATGACATCCCGCAGTGCTCCTAATGGGAGTAGGTGCCGTGGAGTCCTTGGCGTGCCCTCGGCACTTCCCAGCTTCCAACACCTTACCTCATATGCCACCACTGGCCTCCTCTTGCAGCTAAGCATTTGGTGAGCTGTGCGCCATGGGCAGCATTTGGAAGCTCAAAGCCCTCGATGACTGTGATGCTGAGATGGGTCAGAGATTAAAAACACAGGGTGAGTGAATGAGTTAGACTGTCCAGATTCTCATCAGCTTGGAAAGCAAATTTTGTAGGGGATGCAAATAAACTCCATGGAACTTTTGCGTCACTTAGAAAAATCCATGATACAAAGACTTTCCACACAGCAAAGAACCAAGAAACATGCCTGATGGCCTGGCTGGCACTGCTCAACGAGGACAGATACTACCTGAGAAATGCAACTTGGGTGGAAAGTGATTTTGTCGTACAATAAGTTCTCTTTTCTGTCTTCATTTTCCTTATTAGGAAATCAGAGCTATCCTTTAATAAGAGCAGCTAATCCTTAATAAGACCAGCTAATTTCCATTTATGAAGGGGCTGAAAGTAAACCCAGTTGAGCTGGGAAAGTCCCAGTGAACTGTGATGGAAACATGTTTCCTGATCAGATGGAAAAAGACAAATGGGGGTCCTGGATGAGGAGGAAAGTTTAAATACTGATGTTTTGTGGGACACTGTGAATAAGAATATGCAGGGTTTAAAGGCTCAGTTAGCTCAGAATCTGAAGCCATCCTTCCCAGTGGTGTTTTCTCCTCCTTGATCAGAGGAGGCAGAAGAGAAGGACATGCAGCCTCTGTGCCAGCAGGAGACCCTGTGAGCCCCTTCCCAGCTCCAGGCCCTGTGCCCTTGTTGGAGCAGAGGCTGTAAGGACTTGTCTTCTGCTACTGAGTACAGGTGTTACTTCTTCCAACTGGGCAGCATAAGTGGGGCAGAACACAGCAGGACAGCACCTCCCTTCTGCAGACATGCTGAACTTGGCCCAGTGTGAGCTCTGGCTGTGGAAAATGCAGTAGGAGGCTGTGCTGTGGAGCTTTTATCAGCTGTGCAGATCAGAAGGGGAAATTTCACTCTGTTTCCTCCCATTTCTAATGCAGCAGTATATCAGCACTGTGCTTCAACCCACAGTTCATAGCTGAGTGGTAGTTTTATGATTTTATGAGGCCTCAGACCACAGTGTCTTTAAATGTTCTGTAAAATATACAGGTTAATCACCTGACCCCTGCAAACTTCTTGGAAGAACTTGTATTGCATTAGCTAATGCATTGCAATGCCTTCCTGGAGCTGCAGAAAATCATTGTACATGAAAAGCAAACCCGTCAAACTTGCAGCTTTGCTAACTTTGCACAAAACAGGGAGAAAAAAGGTCCCTTTAACCAGTGCAAAACAAGATAAAACCAGAAACTTGATGGCCTTTTGTGCAACCTCAATTGGACATTGCAGCTCTATGCTGTAATCTCAGAACAGAGCCTTTATCATCTTGGGTGTACTAGCATTGACCCATAACAGAGTCTTAAATAAAAAGCAAACCATAATGTCAAAGCAAAAGTCAGTATCTCAGCAGGTCTGGCCTCAAGTGTGGGAGTGTGAACAGAGAAAACAAAAGCTCAGAATAAGGAGAAGGCTGGATAGGTTCAAAGGAGGAAAAACCCCCCCCAACCTCTGGAAAAATAGCAGGGTGGAGCAGAAATAAAAATACTTTGGACAAGAGAATCCCTACAGGCTCCAAAGTGCAAGGCAAAAAGGGAAAAAAAAGGCCTAATCCTTGTTTTACCAGTGCCTGAGCTGATTTGGGTCAGCTGTGGCAGGAGAAGGGCTCAGAGCTTGGATTTTGAAATTTCTGCACAGAGGTGGTCCAGCAAGGCCGCGTGGCAGAGATGGCATTGTGGGAGATTTGGGCCAGGCTGTAATTTATTGGCAAAATGCTCTGGGGCTAAATAGTCAAGAGAGATGGCACTGCACTCCCTCTGAGAAGAGTGAACGATGCTTCCCTCTTGCTTGGAGGAGGTAGTGACATTGTTCTGTGGCAGTCAGTCCCAAGGAGGGCAGAGCCTTTTCAAGTAATTTGCATGCCTGAGTGAGTTAACACTGAGTAGTTCCTGCTCTCCCTTGGATTGTGCTTCTGCCCATTGTATGGCAAGCAGAGATGGATATAGAGGGGCATAGCTGAACTCACAGTCTTGCCCAGAGACAGGGAATGTATTTCTCCTAGTCCACAATCCTACCATATGAATTTGCTCCTGTCACATGTACTCTCCCTCTCTTCATCAAAGCCAAATCTGCCACAGGAAGAAAATCTGCTTTCCATTAGTTTGTGCATCCGTTTTTACTTTTTGACACCCTTGCTGATATGTTAGTCAAAATGACATTCCTACTAGAGAGTTTACAAATTTTTGTGCTCTGTTTTTCTTCTCTAAACAGCCCAACAGCCCAGCATGCCCCAATGTGCTGTGTGGTTGTGCATCCCACTCAGAGCCTTTTCTGCCAGCTGGCCAAGGTCTACCTCCACCCAAGACAGGAGTGCCAAATGGCTTAATGGGAGGTGTTTTCAACTGGTGACACTTTTTACTGGCGGGCCAGAGACAGAAAATGGAATCTGGCATGTTGTGCCATTAGCACTCCTCATTGGGAGCCAACCACAAGGTAAATCACCTGGCTCAAGCTCCACAAGGACTCAGTTTAAAACAAACCATAAAAACATGTTAAAGATTCCCCTCCGCCCCATCCCCTGCTGCAGGATCCCACTGCAGAGCAGTTTCCTTTGCAGTTCATTGCACTGCAGATGGGAGTTTCAGGCAAGATGATACTCTTCTTTGGCTCAGAGACCACCCCAAGAGAACAGCTTTGTGGGAACGGGTTCTGTGCTCCTATCAGCTCCCAGTAAGGCCTGTTTTGGTGAGCAGCAGCAGCTTCAGTTCACAGGCACTTACTCATCCTCTCCCCAGACTGCCCTGGCAATCCCTGATGGTGAGTCACTGTCCAGCCCTGCAAGCCTGGAGATCCCGCATGGAGGACTGGGGAAATAAATATCTTACCTGCTCCTCATGCCACCAGAAACCTGTGACTGGCTTTCAACCAAATCTGCAGGCTTCCTCCGTGGATGCACTGTGTGCATGAGCCATGAGGGTTAGTGCAAGCATACTGCTGGGGTGGGCAGCATCACAGAAGCCCAGAGCAATTAAAGCTGTCCCAAACTCATACAAGGGTGGTAGACCCATGGGAATGAAACCCCAGAACAGGTATGAAAGCACCATTTTACTGTTTTGAGAAAATAATTTGGAAAATAATATTTGTTTCTCCTTATTTCAGTGCTTTTTTATAGTCTCCCTCACTTTCACCTTTTCATCCTCTGTAACACCAACCTGATGAAAAAAGGAGACAAGATATGTCTGAGAAAATGACATCTGTGTCAGAGCTGCTGATAATAGACAGATAAATAGCCATATTGCAGCTGCACCCAGGCCCTGGAAAAAAAGACTGCTGGTGTACAACTGTTTGTCTTACTACAGGGGATTTTAATAACTATTAATTTTGCATAGTACTATGTGTACTCAGTAAAAGACAATGATTTTCCACAACATTCAGTTTAGTGTATTTATTGTAATTTATGAAATCACTGAAGATGTCTTGGCATTCATGGGTCTGGGTCTTGCACAATTCATTGAAATGCTTGGCATCACTGCCATAAAACACACACACTGAAGGTAATAAAATCCAGCTATGCAGTACAGTAAAAATCCCCACAAAAAATATCATAAAATGGACATATGAATCTTGATAAAGTCCGTGTATCGCTGCGCTGCACATTCACATGAATTAGAGGTGTGCGGTAATCCTGGATGAAGCCTTATATAAAAACACACGCTGTCTACAGAGACAACATAAAATTCAAAGGGGGAATACAGTGCACCCTGTCCCTCTGATTATGCACAACTGTAACCCCTCATTGAGGACTCCGTCTTGGCCATGCAAAATGTTCCCCAGTTCACAAACCACTCCTAGCAGGTGTGTTCCAGGTTCCCTCCCTCAGCCTCACAAAGGCCATGAGAGGCTGGGCATGTAATCTTGGGGGGCTGATAGTGCCTATCATCTCCTGGTATGATGTTCACCTCCCTCCTCTGGCTGTCAGCCTCCCAAGTGCCTATTTCACTATCATACTGCAAATGTAATCTGCAACTTCTAAGAAACATTTCTGTCTTCTGTCCCACTACTAGCATCCATAAACTGGAGTAGCAGAGGGAACAAGGGAGATGTATCCAAAAATACTTGGAATAAAGATTTCCATAGCTGTCTCTGGAGGGAAACAGCCCATTGCTCTTCCATGGGCCAATATTGCTAGCCTTCCTAGGCTACCAGTAGAAGGACACCATACATAATGGTGGGATCCATAGTGATCTAGAAAGCATTTGAAGCATCATGACAAAACACTCATTGTGACATGAATTGTTTATGAATTATACAAGGGGGCAGAAAACAGATGTATACACCTCAATACACCTCAGTGTATTGGCACAGCCTAGGAGCCTCAACTTCCTCTGTATTGGCAAACCAACAGCACCTTCTGGCTAGCAGGGTGCAACTTCCTCTCTATAACCACAGCATTTTATCCCCCAGCTTGTTACCTCAGTCTGTGCTCTTACAGGTAAGAGCTCCCCAGGAGATTTTCTGTCATTAAGCTTTGAAGTGAGCTCTGCACAGCCTTGCAGAAAATAACTTTTAATATCCTGAAGTCTGTTGTCTGCTTTTACTCACTTCAGATGTGTAACATCTCCTTAATGGCTGCTTAATGCTGCATGGGTGACCAGGACCATGGATGTCCACTGCCAGAAAGAATCTGGGGGAAGAAAAGCATCACCTGCCAGGCACTGTCTCACAACAGCAGCAGGACAAATCCCACAACACGCACTGCAGAGCCCCGTGTCAGGAAACTGAATATGGATTACTTTGGAGCCTAGCCCTGGTTCTGTGGCATCAAGGATTTGAGACAGAGGCAGACCACAGCAGATTAGTGGTCTGCTTTCTTAGTGCTGCTGGTGCTTGTTTGCAGTGTGTTATTTGGTGTATATGCATAAAACCTGTACCAAGCACTCAGATACAGATATGCTACAGAAAGATGATGAAGGGGAAAGACCTCACTTCTTCAGCTTTGTAAAATAAGATAAGGAATGGCTTGTGGGCACCCAGGATGATCAGAGGGCTGAAGCATCTCACCTGCAAGGAAAGGTTAAGAGAATTGGGACTGTTCAGCCTGTACAAGAGAAAGGTTTTGGGACAACCTTATTGCAGCCTTTCAGTACCTGAAGTGAACCTACAAGAAAGAATAAAAACTATTACAAGAACTTGTAGTGGCAGGGCAAGGGGGAATGGATTTAAACTGAAAGAGAGTAGGTCTAGATTGGATATTAGGAAGAAATTCTTTACTGTGAGGGTGGTGAGACAAACTGGAACTAGTTATCCAGAGAAGTTGTGAGTCTCCCATCCCTGGAAGTATTCAAGGCCTGGTTGGATGGGGCTTTGAGCAACCTGGTCTAGTGAAAGATATCCCTGTCCATAGCAGGGGGGCTGGAACCAGATGATCTTTCACCTCTTGTAACCCAAACCATTCTATGATTCCACGATTCTACATAGAGAGAATTAAAACTGTGGAAAAATATTTGAGGAGTGCCTCGGCAAAAAGATGAGCACAGAAAATTTCCAACCAGGAAGATTCCAGAGAATCTGGGAAAACTTCCCATGATCTAGTAAGTGTCAATGGTTGCATCATTTAGAATCAGTTGTGCCAAGCCCTAGTAAAGTGAAGAGAAGTGGATGATTTGGGGGTAAATTTTCTTTTGCCAGCTGAGGGTAAACAAACTGGTGAATGCATGACTGAGCTATGTCCCAGCTCAGCTGTGGAGCACATCTGCACAGCACTGTGGAGGTGGGAGTTGGGCACTTGTGGGCGAGAAGAAACAGCACCAATGGCCATTAACCCAGGCAGTGAGTCCTACACCAGCCCTTGTGCCATTGTGATGTTTCTGTTATTGCTGCATGAAGTGACCACAGGGAAGCTAAAGAGTCCATGTCTGCTCCTGCTACCATGAGGAGAGGTGCAGAGAAGCAATACAGATGCAGGTGGTTGCTCTGCTGAGTCTGTCTGTGCCTGCATATTTCACTGGGAAAGGGCAATGCAGACCAGTGGCATGGGTCCCTGTCCCACTTTCTCCCTGTGTAAAACAGGAATAATGATACTGACCTAGTTCACTGGGGAGCCTGGAAAGGCCAGTTAATGTTTCTAAGGCTCCTTGAGAATAAAAAGGTCTGTATTGGTGCTAAGTGTTATTATTAATTTTGTATTGTAATTCTAACCTATAAGAGACTTGCCTTTAGTAGGAGAATTTTGGTGACTGCAGATGAAAGGAGGTTTCATATTTTATCGTTAGCTGTATACGGATTAACAGCACTCACACAATTTCTTCACAGGTGTAAAGATGAAGGTGAAATCCTCACCAGTATTAGGCATTACAGTGAATTACTTTGGCGTGAAGGACCTCAGATTTCCAACATCTGTGGAAGTTTAGTTGAAGTGATGTATAAAAACTTGGTACTAGCTAACAAAAGCTTGTGAAATTGATCCTGAAATCTGAAATTTTCCACAGACTTTGGCACAATCTGGAGTGGTGCCCAAACCAGAAAGGTTAACATTTTACAATGCAACATATATTAACCAAATGAGGGTATAAATATATATAAGCTTCAGAGTGGTTTCACAAAGGTCATTTCAATTGGAATTTACCTATCTCCAACCAGATCAGCGACACAGTGTGGCACACGTAAATCCAAAATCACGAAGATATCAAACAGGGCTTTTGTAATGTACCGTGCAGTCCTGGCAAATATTGCTGCTACATGCCACACACTTCCATCATCACTGCTTCTCCTGTCTGGATTATGCTGACCTCCCAGTGGAGATGACTGCATATTGGAATCTTGTACCAAGTAACAGCTAGAAAAAAATTACTCTCATTCAACTGAAACACCACCTTCCCAGCAAGAGGCAGGATTATCAGGTCATTAAATCATATGGGAGATAACGGCATATCCACCATGAACAAAACCCAAATGCATTCACACCATTTAGAAGTTATTTCATTGTGTTACACATGATGCCCCTCCACATGTTTGCCCTGATTTCTCTTCTCTGATTTTTGTTACAATCATTCTATTTTGGTTTCCTTTCCCAAATAAGGGTTGGGGAACATGGTGTTGTTGCTTGGACATTCAAAGGAGACAGCGTGTGATCAGTTGCCCAGGACACAGGCAGAAATGCTCCCTTCCTCACAAAGGTCTCCCTCTCCACCATATCTCAGTTTTTGAGTAGGTATGAGCTACTTTATGAAATTTGAGCAACGTAAGATGAAAGTGCAGAAGTTCTTAGGTGTAGCTGTGTATCACATTTAATGTCATATCAATAAGAAGAACAAAAAGAAGTGCAAACCTTGATTGTAGAAAGCCATATTTTCCATGTCCTGTCTTTTGGTAACAGAAATCAATGGGCCTTTCATATATGCAGTACATGTGAAGCGCTGAAGCTCCCATCTTCCCTTCATATATGCATAAATTAATTTGTTTACTTTGATGTCTGAACAAGTATGTTTCAAAACAATGACAGATTCCAGTGCATTATCTCCAGCACTTCTTTGCAGCAGAGCCCTTCTCTCTTTCTTCCACATTTCCTTCGATGAGCAACTCATAGCATTTCCCACACAAGCTCCTCACACCCCACCTCGTGACTGAAGTGGGGAGTACAGCACATGTAAAAATGTCACCCAACACTGCACCATTCAATTCCTGGTTGAAATACTGGATTGTTTTTCATCCCTTCTCATTTCCCAAATAGTAATTTTCTTTTCCCCAAATTTGGTATAGTTTCTCTAGCTGCTTATCCCTGCCCAGCCACATGCTTTTTCATAGCTTTTGGCATAACTGTCCGTGCTTTGAGGTGACATTTCAGAGGTTCTTTGTTTTGTTTTTTCATTAAAAACTCTTACAAGAAATTGGTTATTTTTCTATTAGGTTTGGTTGCTAAATTTCTCACTAGTTGTACAGTTTAAGAATTCAGCACAGTATTATCAAATGCACTAAGTCTTCATTGTAAATGGTTATGCTCTGTATGGCATTTTCCTATGTTCTGGAACTATTTATATGAGTCGTCACTGGTTATTTATGGTGTTCTGGAGATATTTGTCACTGGAGATATTTGTGGTGTTCTCTTGGACATGCTCTTTGAAGAAATCAGTAAGCTCAAGGAAAACAACAGTGGGGAGTCCATGGGAGTGGACTTTTAGGTTTGTTTTTACATTTTAGAAAACCTTCAGCACCATCAAAAATCACTGCTAATGCTTAGAATTTTCCTATTGGCTTCTGTTGGAGAATCTGAAATGGAAACAGACTTCCAGGAGGTAAGCAGAATGGTAATACTACCTATGGTGTTAGGATGTCCATTGCACAGGAAGCCTGCATGAAACCTGGAGAAATTCACCAAAATTCCTACTTGACCCTAAAGCAAGTAGGAATTTTGACCCTGCCACTGCTAGGCATGATGCGAAATTGTGGATGCCTTTCAAAAATTATGGAGGAATTTTGTTAGTGGAGCATGTACCAGAACTCTGATTTCCTTACCTTTGACCCCATTCTAGAAGTTGCAGAGTACTGATGCTCCCACAATGACCTGTTCCTCACTGCACTTGAGAATACAGGGGACTTCCCTTCAGGCATCTGGGCACAGCACACTCTGTAATTCTGGGCTGGGTCTCAGTTTCAACAGATAGGACCATCAGAACTGCTTTCTGTTTTTGGTTTGGTTTGTATTTTGTTTCTCATGTGGTGGTTTGAGACTGTGTGTGCAGGAGAGAGAGGAGAGAGGGAATGGCATGCTACCTAGGGACAGAGGAGTCCAGTCTGCTGAAAAGGGAAATGTTGCTGGGTAAACACAAATTGGTGTAAGCCACATCATTAGGAGAAAGTTGTCTATCATTAAGCACTAGGCAGTGCATCCCTGTGAGCCTGAAATAAGTCTCCAGGGGACACACAATCATACTTGCCACACGAGTGGAAATGCTGAAGATGAACCACGCGCTGTCTGGGTGTCCATCTCCCACCTGTGTTAGCATCATTATGTGCATGTTGGGCTGACTTAGCACACTGAGGAGGAAGATGGCCATGCCATTCTCTTTTACCATCTGGATAATTTACTCCGTGAGTTTCTTAGAGAGTGAATTCATTAATGCAGATATGCAGGGTGCAATTATTCAGATGATGCAGTGGGAGGAAGCTGCATAAAATTTACAGAGTGAGCTCTGCTGGTACTCTGAGCAGTGCTTTACTGGGTGGTCCTGCCTGGAAAAAAAAATCACACCTAGGAATGCCTTGATGACTCCTCACTGTGTCCCAAATGGCAGCTCCTCCCGACTGGCATCAGTGGAAGCCACTCTCGCTAGGCGAAGGAGAGACTAGAAGGCTCCCAGTTAGCATCCGTCACAACAGAGAGGAAATCTGTGGGAAATGCTGATCATTTATATCAAAATTAATGAGATTTTCCCTCTCTGAGTGTGAGGGCTGAGATGTATGCTGACTACAGGGAAAAAAAAAATCCATCCATGGATATCTAGCTTGCCTTTTTATTTGTATTTTTCCAGGGGTCTTGTATAATTGATGACAGTGCCTATTTGGCAAAGAAATTTTCTGAGCACAAAATTTGTTTTAATAGTAATTTTTTTCTATTAAACAAACTGTTGTTTTTTCCCTCCTACATCTGAAGCCAAAATCACAGGACCACAAAACAAATCAGCCTAATTTCACTGTGAACTTTTCTTTTGACATCCTTCTATTTTTCAAAGAGAATAAAGGTGTTGTTACATGACTGCTCTTTTCCAGACAGAAGAGGCAGAGAGCTATTTTTGAAGCTCCTTAAATCAGAAGCTCTGGCTCTTTACAAAAGCATCCCCACAGGATATCAGGGCTGTGTTTGGAAACATATGTGATAAAAAAAATCAAACCATAAAAATGAACTGGGATCACCTTGTAATTGGGCAGAGAAGACTTCCTGCTGCTGTCTGTATTTTTGTTAAAAGCCGGTTCTTCTGCATTTCTCACCTTTTGCTGTGCAAGATTGTACACAAAATCTCTGATTGCCAAGCAAATCAAAGCCAAGAGGGAGGCCCCCTGTTTGGAGGAAACCATCCCCCTCCTATATTCTCTTTTACTGATGTTATGTGGGAAAAATTAGATGTACAGAATGAATCAAAAGTCATTGTAAAAAAAAATAAAATAAAAACACCACCAGTGGAACAGAGCTATGTGGAGGACCCGAAGGAGATCTTTGAATGCATCAGCTTCCATATAGAGCAGTAAGCTAATAGGCAGTTCATAGAAGCTAAACTATAACAAAAACCATAAAATTACAGACAAAATGGCTGAAAATATAATAAAAAATAATTAAAAATCTTGTAGGAAGGTGGCATATCATCATCTGATGTAAATACAGACATAGGAAGTGCAGTTTATCATTTGAATAGATGAAACAGCTGAAAATGGTAACAGAACCTGCAGGTTTGTAGTCTATGTTTTCCAAAAATTTGAGAAAATCCCAATGGTTCCAGCAACAACTTCCCATTTTCATCTGTCAGAAGATGATTTCTCTGTTTTGCTCAGCTACCAGAATTCTTAAGCAAGAAGTACCCATCGTAAAACTGGTTAAAACTGTAAATTTAAATTCCAAACTGAAAAAAAGGGAAGAAAAATCAGCATTTCCCCTGGTCCCTAAAAATTAAACATACTGTGGAAAGACAAGAGTCTCTCCACCAGTTTGGCATGACCTGAACCTTTGAAAAGAAACCAGACTTCTGTTTTCTTTTGTCCACTGCTTTCTACTCATCAGTGAAATGAAATTTCAACGTTGTTGAAAACTTAGGGCAAAATTACTTTTCCCATGAAGTTGTAAGACAAATTGGACAAGGCATTAAGAGAATACAGGAGTTAAAAATAGTCAATGTTCTTCCTCCTCTGGAAAATTTTCCCCTAATATGTGCAGCCAGGCATATTTAAAACTCAGCATCTCCTAGTGATGTGGATATCATACTAATAACACATATTTTCCTTTCATGGACTGGCACCTGGAATTAACTTACTGAGAGCAAATTGGTAACATTCAAGCTGCAAATGTTTTGAGGATGAAGCATCTTTCTGTTTGCTGGACCAGAACCTTATTCTTAGACAAAATGTCAATATCAAAAATAGTCTTATATTTTTAACAGTGACACTCATACATGAGAGTGCATCAATATTGTGCACCAGACAACACATGACAATGTGAATGTGCATGTGTGCACACGTAGGTATCTGTATTTTTAATTGGTATTGATGTGTTTAGACCCATGTATGTATATGTACATATATGTATATATATATATGTACATGTTATATATTGTATGTATGTTGAGCATGGCATGCTCATTGCCATGAAACGTGCGCAACGGTGGTAGGGGAAAAAACAAAGACAGTGACAATCCTTTTCTAGGCATCCCTTTCCTCATAGCATACATGGGTAGAGCTCCTGGGCCAGGAACAAACATTCTCTATAATGAAGCCCTCCTGCTTTTCCAAGACTTAGCAGGAATACTTTTCTTCTTCTTTCCTCCTCATCATCCAGAGGATGCTTTATACATAATAAGCAGAACAGAGTGCATTGGTTCACTCCTTAACACAGCCCAGCAATTTTTGCATGTATTCTCAGATGGTTTTGTAAGTACAGAGGACGTAGTGTAAACAAAGCTCTGACAATGTGGCTTTTCAAGTTAAGAAAAAAAAAAGTTGCTTTAGTACACACAGATACATGCAAGATTCATGCTGTAATAGTGTTTACACCCACAACAAAGATCAGGAATCTACCATGTAAAATGTGTTGCAGGCTTCAATATAAGTGAGGCAGACCTGAATGCAGTTGCCATCTACATTATGAAGGACTTTAAATCCAACAGGGCTACTTTAAATTTCAACTTACCTATTTTAAAAATAGCTTATTTAATAGCTGATAAAAGCAGGGGTCAGCTTCCTCTGAAAAGCAAGAGCTTTAAATACCTGCAGTTATTTTGAGAACATGGGTGATTAAATTCTAGCAACTCTGCAATTTCAAATGCAATTGCAAGTAAATGATAAATAAAAAATATTACATCACTTGCTCTGAAGTTATTTTGCACAATTTTTGGTTTTTTTTCTGTGTCTTCCCTCTTTCATTTTCTGTTCTTTACCTACCAAACTGTCTACCTATATATTGTACCTACCACAAATACACACACACATGAAAACTGGTTCTTTACATGGTATTCAAATTTGTATGTCCAGTGGATTATCTCTCCACCTTTATAATATTATTCCAAATAAAATTTGGCAAGGCAAACAGGAATGCAGGTAAGAAATATGAGGAAAGCTTTTAGTTAACAGCTTTAACTTTCCACCTTGTTTAAATGTTTATATAATTTCAATTTCTGCAAGTCCCTAAAAGGAAGTTGAATCCCATTGGCAAAAAGAGACAAGAAAGAAAAAAGAATTAATATAATCAGAAAATATTATCTAAGTGGAAAAGAAGAAAGATTCACATTTAATTGATAGCTACTAAGAAGCAGTGACTTCTATCTCTTCACTAAAAGAAGATTTTTAAAAAATCCATCCCAATAAAATTTTCAGTCATTAGTGGAGGTTTCTAAAATCTCCAGAGAGAGAAAATGAATGAAGGTGTCAAATGCAAAGGCTTATCTTGGGGACCCTAATTCTGTCTCATGCTGCTCACATTACATATTATCCTCACTTGGCCTTCTTTTTTGAGAAAAGGACCAGAAAAGTAGAAGCATTTCTGTGCAGTAGTGGAAATCAGATTGCACAAGACACTACTCACAAAACCCTGCAGAAATGGACAAAAAAATTTGAAAGCTCTGGGTTATATTCATGGCTCCCTCTGGTTTTTTTCCTTTTTCACCCCTTTCCCAAATACAGATTCTTTGTCTTTGTGGTCCGTAGTGCTCCTCAGTCAGGTTGAGGGATTGCAGGGGAAGGGAGAGCTGCTGGAAACGGTCCAGTGCCACACAAAACTGTGAAAATACATATTTAGGAATTAGATATAATTTTTAAATTACTATGACAGCCACTCTTTTTCTGAGCACAAAGGTGATTGTCATAGAATCATAAGTTTATAAAATAGTTTGGGTTGGAAGGGGACCTTGAAGATCTTCTAGTTCCAAACCCACAGCCATGGGCAGGGACACCTCCCACTAGACCAGGTTGCTTGAAGCCCCATCCAACCTGGGCTTGAGCACCTCCAGGGGATGGGGAATCCACAACTTCCCTGGGCAACCTGTTCCTTGTGGAGTTGCAAGGACAGGCTGACAAGACTCTGTATTGCATCATATTCATAAAACAGGCAATGAAAATCAATATGATGCCATTCATTGGTATTGCAATATTATGTTCAGTAGTAAAACCCAAACCTGACTGCAATGAGATATGGAAGAGTTCAGGACATTGATCATGGAGAAACTAGGTAATAAAATGGCAGGACGTATTCAATGCTAATATATAGAGAAAACTAATATATAGAGAAAAATACCACTAAGATTACAGGCAAAGTGTTGGGATCAAAATTGGATGTTGGTATTTTCAAAAAAGATGTCCTAAAGCCAGTGCGATTTGCTTTATGAAAATGTTAGCTCAAAGTGTTTAGCTGTAGCAGAAAAAGGGAAAACAACCCTGAATTTTAGGTATTAATGGGAAATTAATAGAAAGCAAGTGGTAAATACACTTTTCTGTCCTTTTATCTCAAAGCTATGTAATCAAGCCATAAAACTCGCAAAAGAGGGCAAATAAATTGATCAAAGATGTGGAGCAGCTCCCAAATGTGGAAAAGATTAAACAGAGCTGGACATTTTAGCTTGGAAAAAAGATGATCAAGGAGGGATAAGGTGAAAGTCTATAAAAGCAAAGAGAAGTCAAATGAGGAAATGGAGGTTTCTGACCATTGCTTCCACAAATGGACGTAAAAAAGACTTTACAAATGAAAATATTGGGTAGTAAACATAAACAAAAGTAAGAACCTCAAGGAATCTCAAGGCTGAAACTGTATGTAGGTCCCAAGCATAATAAGATAACCTAACAGAAGAAACACCTGTGGAAGGCTATACAGCATAAACTCACAGCTTCCCAGACTGGGGACTTTGTAAACCGGAGTCTGTACCTGAACCCCGTTTTCATCAGTGAAAAGAAAGCCTCAGTCTTACGTTCTAGTGCTGCTTCTAAAAACAAATATCTTCACTTGGAAAATTTTATTTGTGTGGGGATTTAGTCAAGAGACTTCAGTTAGCTCTTCTGGGAGGGAAGCTGTAGACTAGCAGAGGAAGGGTTGGCGCCACACTTCAGCGCGAGAGAGCAAAGTGACTGACATACCTAGAAGCTGTATCTAGGGGGCTGCCTTCATCTACACACTCACAGCAGGTGGGCTTCCCTGTGATTCTGAGGAGAAATGGTCTGTTAGTAGACAGCTCTTCCCACCAAAGTACTCTATTTGCTCTCTGAACTCTGAAGAGGAATTTGCAAGCAAAGGTGAGTGGTGTGACACATGGCATGCAGTGGAATGATGTGCTCTGCTTCCAGCAGCTCTGCTTGTTGCAGGACAAGCTCCCATGCCAAATGCTGGGCCCAAATTTGCAGCAGAGAACGGGAACAAAGCAAGTCTGAAATGTGTGTGCTGTTTACAGACCCTCCTCTGCTGCACGGTGTCACAAACCCTGGTCACAGCTGCTCCGAGCACAGAATGTTTTCTGTAGAGAAATCACAGCAGCCTAGGGAAGGAAGGTGAGCAAGGACACCGAGTGAGAGCAGGGAGCTGTAGCTTGTATTTTGGTGAACTTAATGACTAGTTTAGAGGCAAAGACTTGAAGGCCAAAGTCTGACAGGCTGTCAGGCACTGATTGCCATTTTCATAAAGGGCGCTATGCAAGTGTAAGTGATTGATAGATTGATTGATTTATTTTGCTGAGGCTCCTTTGTGGTCTCCTGGGGGGATTTCTGGCCACACCTCTCAGGCTGAAAGCACTTGCTCTGCCTGCTGTTGCTTTTTTTTTTATTTGCGGGTAATGAAAATTTGTTACAAGCCTTCCCTTTCATCTGTACATGGCAGGCTGTCACACAGAAACAAGCCATTCTGGAACCATGCTTCTTTCCAAATTGCTAAATATTTTTCTTCAAATTGCTTCCCTAATGGGCTAGTATAATAGGAGCAGCATGCTCTCTGCCCACGCTGAAGATGCCAGAGCATTTGTCCAGTGCACATGTGTGTTGGGCACAATAAACTCATTGCCTGGCCTGGAGACAGTGCAGCACTGCTGCTGATCTAATCTATATCACACATTCCTTGGGCACAATCGTGCCCAAGGTGCAATATTGGAGAATATGCACATGGATAGGTACTTGTGCCTCCCCTGGGAAAGTGCCCCTCATCAGGGAGGCAGCCAGCTACACATCCCACTCTCCTGGGGCAGGAGCCATGATTGCATTCGGTAAGGTGAGACACAATTGCAGGAGGAGGAGAAGTGGGCTGCACAGCCATCGGCTAAGCCATGTGAGCAGTCACAGAGCTCGGCTCACTAATGGACTGGCTTGGCCAGTTTTTTATTGACTCCAGTTGCTGCTTTTTGGAGGGGCAGGCACCAGCAGTCCCCAAGGTCAGCAGTTCCATGTGCTCTATGCTAAACTGTTGCTGACCCACTGCTTTATGAGCCTAAGTGCTTATCCAGGAACAGAAGTGAATAGGTTGTGTGTGATAAGAAAATAATTTGCCAAAACTGCAACAATAAAGAAAGCCTGATGGGATCTCTTATGGTATGAATAGCCCGGAGCAGCTGCAGATTTCTCTCTGCTTTCACAATTATTTTCTTTTTTATAACAACTAAAAAGGGAGCATTGTCCACAGGCTCCTGCAGCCCAAAATTTCCTATCCAAATCTAATATCTCCATATACATGTATATACATGTTATACATTGCAGACCTTTGTGAATAAAATACAGGAACAGAAAAAGAAAGAAAAAGGAAAAACCTTCTCAGATAAGAGGCCTGTTGGCACACCAGCTTAACCCGTTCTTCTTTTACGTTTCTCTTACAGCCCCTCTAGATGGATTTCTGCAGATCCTGGAGCAGCCATCCCAAGACACACGGAGCCACGTTCCCTGTGTGCTTGTGCACAGATTCCCAGTACAGCCACACCTGGCCAGCTCTCGGTGCAGACACAGAGAGCTCTGTGCCAGGGACAGCCATCCTCCCCCACCACCTGTGGGTCTGGGAACATCCTATCCCCCACCCAGGGGCAGTGGCTGTTGAGAAGCCTGAGTATATTTTTGCATGTTTTCCATCCTTGTGTTGCAGGGGGGCTTCAGTCCAACAGCTGACCCTACTCAGGCCTCCTCATTTCATCCTATTTCCCACCTCCCTCACAGGTCTATGGCATTTTTCTTTCTCAGGGAGCACAAGCAGGTGTGATGTTCATCCCACGCTCTGTCCTGCACTCCGAACAACCCCAGTGGTGCAAGACCCAGTGTCAGGCTCTGTGCTCTGACCCTTTCTTGCCCACCAGTCCCAGTGGTTTGTCCAGAGAGGACTGCCTGTGATCCAAAGCCCTGGAAACCGTGCCCAGGGCTTCTTCCAAAAGCTATGCCAGAGCTCCTTGCAGAGGTACCACACTCTCAGGGAGTCCAGGGTGTCCCTGAAGCTCTCTGAGAACATCTAAAACCACCAGAGCTTTTCTTCTTGCCATCCAGTTCTGTGTAAGAAGACCAGACTCCAGCCTCGGATGTCACATGAGGGCTAGCTATGCAAAGTTCAGAAAACAGTTGTATAAAGAAACACACAAAGAAATTACTCAGATCGTAGCTGATCTCTGTAGCTGATTTCTCAGGAGGTCTCCAGTGAATCAGGCTGAATGAGCTTTTTGTTGCCTTTACTGTTACCAGGAATAGTTGAAGTCAGAGAGAGTTCTCCTCTCTTACTGCTGACAGCTACACTCTGGCAGGGCTGTGGTGCCTTAGCATGCAGTGATCAATCTCATTTCAGTTCATTTTGCTAGAATTTAATTTTCACATGGCCCAGTGTGACCACGTCCCACTAATTTCCCACTTGGATATTTTCTTAAAAGAGAGAGACCAGTTGAAGATTCTGCAATTCCTGTTGGTGAAATAATAATAGTAATAATAATTTACATTTATTAAGTGCTGTTCTTCCCAAAGGACTGCCGAAATGTTTTCCAAAATTTGTGTATGCATGAATCCCTTCACCAAGGAAAGAAAAAATGCAGCTTCTTGCTTGGCACAGAGCAGCGCTAGCACAACAGCTTAGGATATGGAATGAATCAAAGGTTTAATGTTATTACATCTTTGTGGTTCTGCTAGAGTAATGCCCAAAAGTCTCAAGAGGGACCAAGGCCTCTCTTGGGGTTGGTGAAATAAGTAGTAAGGTTATTGAAAGAAAGCCAAGGAACAGGAAATGTTAAAAAGCATGCTCAAGGAAGAGTAGGGAGAAAAAGAGAGGGATAGATAAACATTCACATGATTGCATAGATTTCAAAGACGTGATAATGTCATGGGATTGAAAGGCATCTGTGATGTTATTCCATACACCCTTCTCTCCTACAGCAGGCTCCCTTCTAGCTATTTAGTCACTAATCTATGTATGTATCTTGTTCCTAATGATTTCTACTGATGGAGATTTTTCAGCCTTCTGACTCATCTTCCTCTTAGCCCATAGCCTTCCCTTGCCTTTAACATGAGCTCGAATATTCCTTGTTATAACATAGACCTCTTATTCCTCATCTTTGCTTGTAGACTTCCTACAGAGGTGTCAAGGTGAGCCTAACACTGGTGTTATAACGGACACGTGCCATAAGATGGGATCTAGAGGAGGACATGGCATGGGGGTATCTATTTCTGTGGGGAGCTGTATGGTAAAGATGCTTGTGGAACAAACAGGCTGAGAGATGCTAGGTTGGTACTTGGGAAAAGTGAGACATGTGAAGGAGATTATGGACCTTGGTGCTAAGGCCAGAAATGCTCATTCTTATGTTTGTAGATCATTGAGGAAATGTATTTTAACAATCCATAAGGAAACCAAAGCAATGGGTAAAATGACAAGCATGGAGTTGGGGCAGGCACTTGTGACAGCAGCACTGAGGGACAGAGGGGAAAGGCTGTGGTGGTCAACAGCATGGACTGGGCTAAGCGTGGTACCTAGGAAATGCCACAGGCAACAGTTTCTGGAGAAAATAAAAATGGCCACTCCAACATGGGTCTACATGACTGAAAGGTTAAGGACATTATGATCAGGCAGAGGAGAAGTGGAAGGTTTTGGCAAAGGAAGATTAGTAGCTTGGCGCTAATAAGCTGGTGCCAGCAGGACCTCTGTGAGGAGAGTTTTCTGATGCAGGTGGAGATACAGGGCTGGAAGGAATAAAGGCATCCTGCAGATACCAATTTGTGAGTTTTCAGAAGGAATATGTGCATTGATTTGGAGCTCCACTTCACAAATGTGAACAGATACAGAAAGCTAAAAATCATTTCTCCTCTCTCATGAGGAAAGCAGTTTTAGGTGTTAATGTCCTCTCTTCTGAGTCTCCTGCCCACCCATCTTCTTTGACCTGATTTGAAGTACTGCTTTTTTTGTTAAGCAGGAGGAGTCTTTCTAGTTCCTCATTCACAAAACATACCAACCACAATCCTGACAGCGAGCAACTAGTAGAGTATAACAGGATGTGACCTTTGGAGTATTTGTCCTGCAACAAGATTTGTTAGAGGGACTAAGTACGTGACACTGGAAAATTTCATGCATTAAGTTTTCCCTTCCTTTTCCTATTCTTCCTTTGCCAGGGAATAGACAATGTCCTGCATTTCAAATGCAGTGCTCAGGCTATCCCAGCTAAAGGGCAAAGTGCATTCCAACACCCAGACATCCTCCTCCTTGGAGATTACACAGGTACACACCAAAACTGAGCCCTGAACTGGCCCCTGCCCCACCAACATCTTTTGCACTTCTTTAATGACAGAGATTAGTAAGGCAGAATTGAGCTTCACCTCTGCAGACCCAGATCCACTTGTTTAAGTAGAATATTTTGTTGTTTATGCTGCAGGCTGAACAACTAGGTTTACCTGGGGTCTCTTGTTAAAATGAGCCATCTGTGGCAGCTGTGGTAATTATACCCAGACTACTGTACCTTTCATGCAGAGCTCTTAGATTTGTGTTGAGACTTTGAAAACAAGATGAACAATAGCACAAGGGGAAAGAAAATATCTCCTTAGAGTGAAAACTATCATGAGGTCCTCCCTTCCCTCATTTTCCAGTCGTCCCTGGATTAACCACAATCCTCAGGTTCCGCAATGGCTGTTCTCTGTGACAAAGTACTACAAAACACTCTGAGGGCAAAGAGCAGATGGAGTCTGAGGCAGGTTTTGCACCTCCTCCTCATCAGTAAATGCTTGCTCGCACTTTGCTTCGGTGAGCCAAGTAAATATGGTATTTGTTCTGCTGTGAAATCTGGAGAGTGCCACGAGTGTTACCATAGGTGTGACTCTCTTGATTCCCTCTACCCATTCCAAAAACCTCAGCACAACTTCTCCTGGGCAATTTGTTTCCCCTGTCCCCAGAGCTATCAGTGCTGTTGTGAAGAGGAAGCAGCAGGAATTGCTCCAGAGAAATGCCAAGTATTTCCTCCTCTCCAAGGGGGTTGAGTGCTCTGCCCCAGGGAGGGTCAAGCCTTTGAAATCAGTTGATTTTCCAGCACTGCCAGACAGACTGTAAGGCTTAACAGCAGACAAACTTCTGGATGGCATATGCTAATTCTCCCTACTTTCCTCATTTTAAGGTTCTGCTTTTAAATCATATTGTTTTTATGTAGCAGCTATTGAATAGTGAAGTATCTGAAACACAGAGACCTTTAAACTTCCAAGTTATTGTAAATGCTACCAAAGAACCTATTTTTATCTCAAATCTTCTCCCAACTAAAACAGATGGAAATTAGAAAAGAAAGATTGTGGGAATGAGCACTGATGCTATCAGCTGGAACTGGCAATAACAAAAGCAACCACTGACTCTTTGAGCTTTCAGGTAGTACAAGGTATTTTCACAAACTACATTTATTTTGTGTTTTTCGCTGTGAGTTTTCATACACTGTCGGAACAGTTCAATCAAAAGAGTAAGTTAAGTTATCATGGCCAGAAAAGAACAATAGGTTTGATCCACTTATGCTGCTACTGGCACTACTGTGGCAGAAAGTCTGCCCAAGCCAGGGGGGAGGTCAGAGCAGTGTGAGGTTCACAGCCCTTGGTGACTCCCTAAATGAGTACAGCTGATCTGGAAAAATGCTGTCAGCGGAGCAGAGAAGGGTGTTCTCATTCTCCTTAGCCCCTCAGCAGTTTCCAAATCACTAACGAGGTGTTTGCAGTACCAGGGTGTGATTTAAAGCTCCTGTCCACAGGGTCGGCCATCTAATGAGCATCTGCCCTACTTGGTTCAGGAGCGAATCAAGTCCATCGTGTCTGTTGTCTAAAAAGTCGTGGATAAATAGTCCAATAACAAACAGTATGAAGTAATTTCCTGCGCAAACTTACTGCACCCTGGTCTTTACCACAAGCTCAGATTTCTTGTGTGGGCTTAGATTTTAGCAAAGAATTACGGTATATTGCTCTCCATGAGAAGAATTTCCCACTTAACGGATCTCAGGTCTCTATTAGACCCTTGGCTAATGGAAAACCATAAACCATCCCAGAGCTTTCTAAAACTCCATGGAGAGCTGAAAGTGCAGATATTTAGCCTCTTCAAGGGCCATGGACTGACAGAAGACTCCTTAAAGGAATGCCAAGCTAATAGAAGTTCCAAACAATTTAGTTTCAAAGGACTTCTAAAGTAAGAGATGACTATATTAACCTGAATATTATTTAATGACAACATTAACTCTTCTTCAGTGATGCTTGTTGGTGGTATCTGCCATAAAACTCAAGGTTCTGGACTGTTGTTTGAGTTTTTTCTAGGCGTGGAGGTTTTTAATGTTACCCCTTCATGGTTAGGTATGTTGGCTAAATTTGACTGGCACAGTTGCAAGGTTGTGCACCCTGTTGCACACGGTCCTGAAGGTGGATAAAGCATCTGGGCCCTGATGTGGCTCTGTTCTTGTCCTTGTCACACCCTCTAAGCTATTAGGAGTGAGGAGTTTGGCTCGGACCTGTTGGACTGGTTCCTCTGCCCCTTGGGAACTGCAGTGTCTGGCTCCACATGCTTCTGCACTGGCACTGTGTCAGGGCAAACTTGTACCAGCTGTTGACATACCTGCCCCTTGTCTGCAAGTCAAACTATAGTGGAGAAACAGGTCTTGCTAGCACCACAATGGCTGATGTATTTCAATTCACCGCAGGCACTGCAGATTTACACATCATTTTTCACTTTAGCATATATATGCCACTTAATGTTGGAAACACCCTGTCTATTGGTAACTGGTGCTTTTTTGAATGGCTGCTCATGAGTCTGTTTTATTTTAATATTTCTTAACTCATCCCCTCCTAAAACAAACTCAGATTCATTCATTAAAATTAAGGCACTAAGATTCCACAGAGACAAATCCCGGAGAGGGCTGATAAATTACACAAATAAGCTGTATTTATAATACCTCTGATGCCTCCAAATAGGCATTTTATAGAAGAGAAGCTCAGGCAAACTGATAAATCTATTCTCTGATACTGCAGCTAAGCTGCATTTCAATACCTGAAACCATCTGTTTGATACAAGCATACACTTAACATAATATGAATACCTTAGCACACAGGTACCTTAGCACAGTGCATCCCTTAATTTTCTCATAAACAGCAATTATAGCACAGGCAGAGAGGAGCACATGGTGGGCTGAAAAAGGAGGAGGAGAAATGTATAAAGAAGATGGATTTTTTTTTCCTTAATCTCTGTGAGTCTGACAGAGCATATGAAGATCTGTAAGCCACAGAGCGCTAGTGAGAGACAGAGAGAGACAAAATTATTTCCTTTGCTGGGTCTTGCAGTTTGAAGTAGTGCCTGCCTTATTCACAGGACTTTTTTTCCCCAGATGCCCACCCAAGAACCATTCAGCTACATTTATTATTCTGTCAAATACAATGTGCAATAAAGAGCCAGTCTCCCCAATGATGGGTACCTGTGTTCATAGCTGCACAGTGAAGCACATAAATCACATGTGAAGGGCAATGCACACGTGCTTTTTGTTTCTTGTATCACCTTTTATTATCTTAGGACTGAAAAGTTAATAACCCAGTGGGTAATCATGCCATTATCAGTTTACATTGTAGTAAAGCCCATTCAAATGATGATTACATATGTTAATGAGTGTCGTTATAATGCACTACACAGTACATTACCTTCAATAAATATAATTGTTTATGCACTTTAATGAGGGGATATAATGCCCCCAAAACTAATGGCACGGACTGAATTGTGATTTATTGCTGGAAAACTTTGCCATTAAGAAAGGAAATCTCACAAACCCTTTCATGTTTATCTAACTTTTTTCTTCTTTAAAAGCTGCCACTCTTCTCTCCCTCCTTCTGCTTGCAAGGGAAAAATAGCTGTAAGACAGTTCAGCAGTGTTTCTTGTCAATGCCTTCCTCCACCTGAAGAAGCAGGAGGTGGGTTCATTTAGAAGGTTTAATGAAGATCATTATGTTTACCCCTTAGTAAGGCTTAATGTGCTATCTGGCAACAAAACTGATAACACGTCAGAATTTTGGCTGCAAATCAAACAACAGGAAGTAAAAATGTTGGTTATTAAACTAGAAACTAGGAATAGAAAATAAGGTTAAGGATGACATTTTGGCCAATGGTCCTTCATCTAGCTATAGAATAGTCAGAGAATAGTTGGCTGTGCGGAGCATTCAAAGCTCTCCAGCTGGGAATGAAGAAAACTAGAGGTGAAATGCCACCTGATCTCTTCGATCTCTAGGCGCTTTCTCTTCCAGAGGAGTGAGATAAAACCTTTCTTTGTGGGCTCAATAAGAAATGACAAAGAGACAAAGAATGCTAAACCAGGCAGCACTGTGTAACCGGCTGAGAGTGCAGCAGGCTGAGCAAGATGAGCTATCAGCAACTAAACTGCACAAGACTGTGGAGTTTCCTCTTTAATTTCCCTCCACTTGGTTTCCTTCCTGAATGGCACCGCTGTGACATTTCCATTACTGGTGAAAAGTAGTGTGCTTTGTACAGGAGTCTCTTCTGCTATTGAAGTCGGTGCAAAAACTCCCATTGATTTCAGCAGCAGCGGCAGCGAGCTGGCACTGGGGGCACGGTCGCCTCTGCAGAGAATTTGCATGCGGCGTGTCCTAATTCTGCTCTCTCTTCAGTGTCAGAAATCTTAAAAAAAATGTTTCCTCGGGTCTTCAAGAATAAAGAGCATGCTGAAATTTAGAACAAATAATAACAGGAATTGTTCTGAATGCTGTTAAGATTCAGGTGTGATGGCAGGGAGCATGAGAAAACTGCATGTGAGAGATCAGTAGGAACTCAGGTTGCTTCTTAAGGTATATTCCCAAATACGTATACACACAGCAATTACTTGAGAAACTTTCCAAGGATCACAGTCATGTTCCAACTACTTTGAAAGTCAGTAGTGTAAAAAAACTTTGACATTGAGATGCAATTTGTGGTAAGATCTAATTAATTTTTTTGCTCCTAAGAATAATTTATTATTTACACTTCTTATTATATATGTATTTTAGCTTCATTAGTCTGCAATGCTGGAAAAAATTATACCTTCAAGTCCTATTTATCAAATTAATGGTGCAATTTCTTAGTGACACATTCCACATTCATTAAACCAAGTACAGTAAAAATGCATTTAAATTAGATTAGTGTGATGTAATAACGATTCCAGTGTATGGGGTGATATTCTAGCAGTAAAGAAACACCCAGATGGAGTTGAAAGCAACTTTGAGACGATTTTTCAAAATTGATTTTGGCACTGATTTAAGAGAAAGAATAAGGACTAACATTTCCCCCCGCAGCTCGCTCTGTGTGGGAGGTCAGGGCCTGGAGTGGAATTGCAGGAAATGAGTGGTAGAGTCCTTCTGGCCACGGCACTGGAGGAAGTCATGCACGGTCCACAGAAAGCAATTTTGTCAGCCTCCTGAAAAGCTGGGGAATGACACCCACCTGAATGCACCTTTCACCAGTGCTGACTGCACAATGCCACAGGAGTTTCTGCCAGCCCCTTAAAACTGTGAATGTCCCAACAATTTTACACTGACAAAGACTCCTGTGTCTGTGCACGCATCCAGATGCACACACAGGCACAAATGCCTGCATGCAGAACCTCTTGGAGGTACCACCCTCGCCCTTTGCCTCCAGAATTACTGCTCTCTGGCAGCCTGTAAGAACTCTCTGGGCCACAGGGGCTGGGTGAGTGTTGGTCCATTTCCACTGACCTCATCCACCCTGGCAATCCCAACCACAGAGCAAATAGAAACTCTAGGTGGGTGCCAAATTCATAATCCATGAGGGGCCTATAAAACCTTAAGCCCTTCTGCCTACTCATGCCACATAGACTGCTTGCTTCAACTCCACTGTGAAACAGGCAGAAATTCACATCACCTCTGTCGTGTCCTTTAACACCAAGTTTTAGTTTAGCACATTCCCTGTAGCTTAACTTTCCTGGCTTGGGCAATGAATGAGAGCCCCCGATAAGCAGTAGGTTGATGGAGGTTGCTGGTCAAGGAACAAATCACTGGGAATTCGTGCTCTGAAGCTCTGATTGAGTCAGACAGGAGCTGCATGTCCCCTCCCTCCACATGCTGATACTCGTCTTGTAGTCTTTATAGCCCAGCAGAGGAGTGCTTTCAGCTGGCTGACACTCAACCCTGCACTGCTCCAATATCACATTAAAGAACCAAATTAAATCAGAATAGCTCCTTAATAAAAAAAAATCTTTCTTCTGAGTATCCATAGGGAGTTGTGTATTGTGTGTATCTGTCTTTCAGACTGTAAGCCTTCAGGGCAATGACTATCTTTATTTCTGAAACACAAACAATATTAAAACACCATTGGCACTTAATAAATCAGCAAAACTACAATCATTACATGGGCCTCCTGGTGAGCCATCAGTTACCTTAGCAGATGAACAAAAGCGTGCCCTTTGCATTTAGGCATGTGGCTTGGGAGGGGTGTGTGGCAGATTGAGCACCCTGGCTTTTGGAGGATGGTATTTGCTCACCAAGGAAGCCCTGGACCATTGCAGGCATCATGGCAGAGACATCCTCAGACACTTCTGTCCTGATCCAGAGGTACAATTCTACCAGGGGATGCAAGCTCATCTTCCATCTTGTATGTCTTGAGCTGAGGTGCAAAGAAAGGTGGTAAAGATTGATCAAGATTACCCAGACTGCATATTTAAAGGACTTTGTGCAGAGAAGACTTGTCAAATACTTGCATTATGGTGGCACAGAGGTGTGCCAGCCAGGGATGGTACAATCCAGCACAAAAAGTAGTGCCCCGTGGTTGCTGTCCCAAGGTTGCTGCCCCATAGTCACTTCTGAGAAGACTGAGTTGGAGGGCTGCTTATACTGAAGAGCTGGAGCTGAGCTACACTGGTTTTAAATTGATGAACAGGGATAGGGTAATAGGGTCAGAAATCAACAATTTTTCATTTTGAGCTGGATGTGCACTAATACCAAGGAAACTGCTGCATTTTCAAAGGACCACAGCAGCCCTTTATAAACCCAAATGTAATTTACAGACACAGGCACAGAGATACTCTTGCAAAAAAAAAAAAAAAAAAAAAAAAAAAAAAAAAAAAAAAAAAAGAGGTTTGTAAAATTTTTCTTCAGAGATCTGCTAAAAGGCTGAGTTGAATCATTGTGAGCAAATCCATGTATTAATATAAACAATTAAG
Source organism: Ammospiza caudacuta (assembly GCF_027887145.1). NCBI lineage: Eukaryota > Metazoa > Chordata > Aves > Passeriformes > Passerellidae > Ammospiza > Ammospiza caudacuta. The sequence goes on along the minus strand of NC_080593.1, from coordinate 108,842,901 downwards.
CTTGATTAAAAAGAAATCAGTTTTGCCTCTGGCCTGACTGACCTCAGATTTCTAAGGGCTGCTTTTCCAGTCCTAAGGGCCTGAGCTATGTGTCCTTTTGACTTCAGCTTCTCAGCCCATCATCCCCAGGCATATCTTCTGTTCCGTGACTCCCCTTCCCCTTCTTCCAGTAGATATAGAGTTATTTAAACAATTAAGGCTGCATGCCCCTACAGCCTTCTCCAGAAAGCAAGGGGCAAGACACAGCCAAGTCAGCTTGAGCACTCAGAGACAAAGAGAGTAAATTAAATAAAATGATTGCTAAAAAAAAAGAAAATCAAATCTAAGCTGAAATTTAAATTTGCTCATCTGTCTCAATTGATGATTTCTGCTACCAAGCACCATATGGTGCTGTGTGAGGCTATAAATATGCTGCTCTTCCAGACCCATTTCTATTGGCATTTCCCATCAGTAAACAGGTGCTCCTGGCTTCCCTGTGCCTCCGAGCTCAAAAAACTTGAGTGAGTACCTTTGTGCACCTACAGGAAGCAAAGGCAACTTGTCAGTGGGAGTGTTCCCTTTGCTTCAGAGAATATCAGCTGTATTCCCACAGAGTGTGCAGGGCAGCAGAGCAAGCCTGCATTACAGTGAGCACTGTGGCAACTTCCTTTCTTCATGATTTTCCTAACATCTTCATGCCCATCAGCAGGGCTAAGCAGTGCCCAAAGGCTCCTCCTGTGTGGATCCTTTGCCATGTCAAACACCACCGGAGCTCCCTGGCAGGACTGAATGGGTCCTTGCTCCTGCCTGCTCTCCTGCCAGAATCAGTAAGGCTGAGGAAAAGTGGGGCAGCCGAGGTATCCTCACAGGGCAAGGGGCTTGCCTTTGGACAGAAGCTGAGAAATCAGTCAGGAAGTGTGAATACCACCTAGAAAACCTGCAGTCATCTAGCTTAACAAGGTCTATGGGCTTTACCCATTTCAGTGGCAAATATCTGAGTCATTCTGCCATAGGAACCTAAGCATGATGGAGCATTATTCCATCTTGCAGTCTGCTACAGTCTGGGGCCTTCATGCCCTCTCTGCAATTATTTAAAGGGCTGGGTTTTGTTAGTGCTCCCTGCACACCAAGAAGAACAAAAGGGAAGCACTGTTGGTAGTACCAGGGTGTACTTTGTGGGGCTGAATACTGCCTCACAAAGACACCATGAGCCCATTGTCTTGGCCTGGGGACAAGGACTCTAGCTCTTCATGTCAGGTGACCACATTTTCAAATCCATTACAATGGTTCAAAAATATCCAAAAGGTCAATATATTGTTCATACCACATCAGTGATGCTAGGGGGAATAACAACTTTCAGTAAATCCTATTATTTTCACAACTATACTAATAACATGAGAAACTATAGATATAATAAAAGTTTATATCTATAGTTGCTCTGCAGACACCTCCTCTGGTATGGTATAAATATAGTATATGAGACTTGGCGGTGTAATACAGTTTTTATTTCAATTTTTTAGGGATGGCCATGCACATCCATAACTCATGAAAATAAAAAGTGTATTACACTGCCAACTGTTACATATTCCCTAGTAAAGCAAAAATGGCAAGATAAATTTTATTTTTCTCTTCTCCCCACCAACAAAGTGTCTAGCTGATATGTTGATGATGAAATATTAGAATAAATATTATTTATTCAAATGCTTTCTATACTTTAACCTTGTCTGGCCTTTCTATTTGTCAGTCCTGTCCATCTGTCAAATGCTAGGTACCTTCTTTTTTCCCTGCATGTTGCCTTTGGTTTTAGTTTTACGCTGCTGTACTTGGTGTTATTCTCCTTAGGACCGATGGGAAGAGAGATTGCCTCTTCCCATGTCCCACTCTTGAATTTTCTCAGCCACATTCTCTTTGGGTCTTAAGAGCTCTAACATCTGTGTGGGACACGTGTGTTGGCTTGGTAGCATTGGCAGCACTTCTTCAAGCACGAAACAGCGTAAATGAGGAAGGATCCCAGCTGCATGCTGTGCGTCAGTGGAACAAGAGGTGAAAAACCCTGTGATTCATGGGTAGGGATGGGGAAAGAATTAGAAACTCGAGTGCAGCAGGCTAAGTATCCTATACCTAAGAGAAATGGAACAAATATGTCACTCCCATACTATAAAAAGGAAAAAGTGATAAAATCCTGTTTTATACAAGTGCTATTATGTTACGGTCAGCTCTTGAGTATCCACATAGCAATGAATCTGGTGGCAGATTAACTGTGCTGGGCTTGTAGGACATCCAGTGTGGTGCTGCACGCAGTAAGAGCAGAGCCAGGGCCACTGGGGACTGGGGCTGGGAGCCCTCAACACGGAGCAGCAGGGCCAGGCAGGGTCCAGCTAAGTCAAGAGCTGTCCACAGCTGTGCTGCTGCTGTCAAAGCTGAGGTGCCTCCTGCATAACTTTGAGTGGCTCTGCCCTTTTCCCTCTGGGAACTTCTGTTCGGGGTGAGGGTGGCTGATACAGTTTTTCACAAGCCACCCTTCTATTAGAGGACATGTAGTGTCTGTCCTTCTGTCCCTCCATCCATGGGACAGTCACTGACCTGTCATCAAGGCTAGAACATGAGCAAGAAACCTTTAATCCCTGGAAAAGTCTACTTGGTGACACTAGTGCCAACCACCATTTTCTCTCAGCATGTCTAATTGATTAATATAATGAAATGAAACTCGGGCAAATGTTCCCCGTGTGTATTTAATTTGAACTTTGCTGGATGTGAAGTAACCTGTCACTTGTAGCCTTTTTTTAAAGGAATCAGAAGGTATCATAAAATTATTATCTTCCCTTAAAAATCTCACATATTTGATCCTTTCTTTTTTGTTTGCTTTCTTTTCTTTCTTTCCTTCCCCTCTCTCAGTTTATCTGCTCTTCTCCCTCTCCATCCCACCCCCATCCCATGTCTGTGTAAAGGGATATCAGAGACCTTGGGTTAAAGACCAAGGAATGCTGTGTCAACTGCCATGTGAAAGGAAAAGAAATTTGAGCTTCCCTTCTCTGCAAAATGCCCAGGTTCTCAGCCTGTACAGAAATCTGCCCAGAGCATCAGTTCCTCCTGTTTCTCTCCTCTAAAACATGCATCTGCTACCTCCTCACCTGGAATCCTTGGACCTGGCATGGAAAAGAGGAGTTCATACCATACAAATGTAGAAAAAAGAACTTCCCAGCTCTGTAGAGGTACTACACACACAATGATCAACAACAACAGCCATCTGAATCCCTTCAAAGCCTGTGTACAAGCTGCAAATGCACAGACCAATGCCCAGAGGAGGAGAGAAGCATGCACTACATGAGGAAAAAGCAGGGTTTGACACAGCCCAGCTGATGATAAGGCTTTCATTACAGCCTCAGCATACTAATACCAGACCACTGCACAGGTGGGAGAGAGGTGCTTGAGGGCCAGTAAACACGGAATTTTATCAGTGTGCCACTATTACAGCAACACCTGTGCTAAATAACTTTGAACGTTGATCCACTGTGAAGAGTCAGTGCTCAGTAGCCCTCAAAATTTCTCATTTCTTACCTGCAGTGGAGTGGTCTTGGATTTGAGCAGTGGCTACACAGAACTTCCTAAGTGTTTTTCTTTCTTCTCCTTTAGGATGCCTGTCACACACAGTCCCTAAATTGCCACCTTCCTATCTCTGCCTTTTTCTTTTCATTTCTTTCCTTCTTGTGCAGTGAAAGACATTAGGGATGGAGTGATAAAAACACGTGATAAAACACCATCACTGGGGAAATCTATGCCTTGGAAATACAGAAACAAAGTCTGCAGTCAAGCAAACTTTCCATTGATGACAGTGGGTTATGGCTCAAAAAGCAAAGGAGTCCTTAAAACTTTGCTTGCCTAATTAAGGTCCTGGTTCAGCTAGGGTCCCTAATTTAAAACAGATGACTCAGTGTTGATGGTGCTGCACTTTAAGTTGGGTACCTGCCTAAGTACTTGGCTGAATGGAGGCCCAGGCAACCTATCTTTAAATGAAGTAGCAGTGCAATACAACAGCCATTCTAGCCATTATATATAATTGAATAAAAAAATCAAATCACTGAAAAAGGTGCTGCACTTGCAGGGAAAAATAATAAATAAATGACTTACAGATTGCCAGCATGACAGTCTGCAGCAGAGCAGAACTCAGTGAATGCAGCTCCCATTTGAATTCATGGGAATGCAGGGACTTTTGAAACTGCTAAGTTAACCAAAAATATATATTGTTAAAGCCAACAAATTTATTTTTCTGTTTGAAAGTCCCCATTTTGCTATACAGAGGAATAGGTTTGGAATTCTCTGACTCTTCAGCATCATAAAACCTAGAGTGCCTGCTTGGGGAGGTGTCAGGAAAATATTGGTTTCCATTCCAGGCTTATGTTATATTTACACCGTGGCTCACTGAAATACTAAAACAGTAAGAGATATTATAATTAACCTCTTCAATTTTTCCCTTAAGAAATATCTGGTTCAATGAACTGTCAATCAACTCCCCCATTCCCTATTAGAGCAGGGGCTAATGTGCAGCACCAACGTGTGAGTTCAGCGAAAGAGGAGAGGCAATACAATGCCTTTATGAATAGTAAAGGACAGTAAATATTAAGTATGGTTTATGGAAGGACAAATTTTGAAATGCTCTGTGGCTACTTTTGAGCTGCATCTGTTGTCTGTTTTTGTGTCCCTAGCTGTAAGGGCGCACACAGGTGTTGGTGCAATTGTATGCCCATTCCTGCTTTGTGTGGCCAGTTTAGGTCACTGGAGTTGAATTGCAGACATGTAAACCTGATGCTCAAGGTCTGCAGTAAGCATGAGCTGCTGTTGAGGTTGTTGGGTGTTATGTGCTTAAAAACAAGATGGGTGGTTAAATATCTTAATGCTAAAATTATCTGAATAGCACAACAATACAAAAAATGTTGCAGCTTAGTGTTGGAACATTATCCTTTTAGCTTAGAATTTCAACTTTTATAAATGTAGGTCTATTCACAGTCCCCAGTGCTGCAACTGACTGCATTATTTATTATTTATCATTATTAATTATCAACATGTATTATTTATGCCATGCAATAGGTATGCATAGGATTTTGCCAAGAAACATCCTTCACTCTCACATTTATTAATTTTGAGAATATTACTATGCTGTTTGATTTGGAAGTGAATCAAACCATACCTAGATATTAAAATCTTCAAAAGGTATCCTATTTTCACTTGTGAGAATCAGGTGGCAGCTTGGGATCCTCTTCAAGGTCACTGCTTTCTTTTCCAAACCTTGACACCAGGAAGAGATGCCTGGTTCTTGGGCTCAGTCTTGTGCACTAAAAGCCTTTCCCTGATTCTTCTGAAGCCACAGCATAAAATCCAGTGTCTGAGCTGCAGCTAAGGCTCACAAGTGGAACCAAATTATAGTCTTAAACTGTGCCAGGGAAGGTTTAGGAGGAATTAGGAGGAACTTCTTCACAAATTAGGCATTGGAATGGACTGCCCAGGGAGGTGGTAGAGTCACCACCCCTGGAAGTGTTTAAGGAAACACTGGATATAGCACTTAGTGCCGTGGTCTTGTTGAGATGGTGGTGTGGTATCATAGGACGGACTTAATGATCTCAGAGATCTTTTCCAACCTAATTGATTACAAAAAAAGCCCCCAAACCCCAAAGAATTATCTGATTGCAGGCACACATTTACTGGCATTACTATTTGCCTTAGGTTTATTGTTTGCTAAGTTGTGCCCAGTATTTCTCAACAAGAAGAGAGTCCATTACTGTGTAGGGCTCTGTACACACATAGTGAGAATAATGTGCCCAGAATGGTGTGCAATATTTGTAAATATTAGTATTGAAAGAAGTACAAACAAACAAAGCAAGAACAGTGAGAAAGAATTTTCAAAACTGCCCTGGTTCTGAGATATGTCTAAATTCTTCAGCAGTTTTGATAGTGTCTCTGAAGCAGCTGTTATCTATGCATCAATTTATGAGTAACTAGGCTTTGTCTTAGTGTTTTGGCAATAGGTGAGGTCCAAGACAATTTAACAACATAAGCTGAACATGGGTTGAGAGGAAAGCCCCGGAGGTGCAGGGTCTCCAAAGCCTGTCCTTATTATTTGCTATTCTACCACAAATGTGCTATCTAATGATTTGTTTTTTAAATAAGTGAAGCACAGTTGTAACTACAGAGAGAGCTCCTGTTCCAAGGAGCTCACCACACACAGAGATGTAGCAGTCTGGTGAAAGAAGTGGAAGGAGCAGTTTAAGAACAGCTACACTTTGTACACATGCAGGATTGTAGCTAAAAATATAGCTAAAATATTTTTATCATCATCAGAACTCAACATTGCTATCAAATATGAATGTACCGAAAAAAAGGGGAAAGACTTAAAGAAATTGTTTATATGTATATTTAACAAATGGTGTCCAAATAGACAGTGCTTATTTTCATCCTGTCAATGTTTAGTAAAATTCTGTTAGCATCACCTTTCAGCTAAAGCACCTTATAACTATAATAGTGATCACTGTGAGCCAATGGGAGAACCTTTCAGACTTTTGTGAACTGGTTCATCCTAGTCCTTCACACTTCAAGACACAAGGCCAAGGATGAATTTGGAAAAGACTCACCTCCGGACTGCAGCTTCTGCAACCCACCTGCAGTATGATACACTGAGAAAGAAGGCTGCACCACTCGTGTGAAGGTCAGGAGACACTGGTGTGAGCAGCACGCATTGAGCTCTCTGGTAGGTGCCTATGCAGTCCAGCCCTGCTCCTAGTCAGGAGCAAGGCAACTCCTCCTGGAACGATTGGAGAAGTACGAAGTTGTAAGGACAGACAGAACATTTGATGTTGGCAGCTGATGCCACAGGAAGGTTGCTGCCTCCTGTGTTACGATGGCTTTATGTCTTCACCTTCTGGGAAAAAAAAAATCAGCGCTGAAAGGTATTACTGGGCCTCGGTTTCCACAAAAGCAGGGTGACAAAGTCTCCCTTCCTTTAAACTGGTGGCAAGTAAGGACAGTTCTCCTGAAATCAGCAATGTTACAAAGCTGTAGAACTCATCAAATCAAGGGACTAGCTCAGCGAGAAAGCAGTCTCTCTGCGAGCCTGACACTTTAGTCTCTAGCTACAATAATGAAAACACAGAGATGTGCTAAAGCAGCAGGGGTCCTTAAACTCCTTTATCATCTGGGATCACATCTTAATAGAACTGACTGATGAGCACTTCCCTTCCTATTTTTCCATCTAAAAAGAACACCTCCTCTTCTACTTCCTATCATGTATCCTCCCTGTGGCAAAGCAATAGCAATTACAGGAATATTAAGGAAGTAATTAATGCATTTTAGCCATCTTTTAATGAAATTCAGCAGCTGAGAAAAAGGGAGAGAGCCAATAATGTGTAACCTGTTATCTCTACCACACATGCCGCACTTTCGTAACGTGCGTATTGGAAGTCAGAAAAATGTTTACACCCATAGAACACATAACCTCTTAGGTTAGCCTGTCCCTTGTATTGCCTGTTGCTAACACCACATAAAAGGTTCACATTTGTATGATTTGTATTTGAAGCAGATTAATGACTAAGACATCTAAAATGAACACAAATTTCTGTTAACATTACAGTCACACGGACATACTGATTTCTTGGAGCTTCCTTCAAACTCAGCTCACTTACAACCTCTTCTGTGCAGTTCCTATTGGAAGTGCTCTAGATCCATTTGCCTCTTGCCAAAAAGTGAACAAAAGTTGGTCAGGTAGGTGATTGGATAACGTCTCTGTTCTTTCCTCAAGAGTGTACCAGAGCTGACTTTTAACTGCACCAATGGTAACATTTTCATCTTTGATATCTAAGATGTTATTATCAACAGAAGGTAGTGGAGAGGGACTTCTTCCCCAATAACTCCTTCCATTTTGTCTGCATCTCCCCAAGGCTGCTGATTTGTGCTCTTCTTATACTAATTTGTGCTCTACTTAGTGGCTCTACAGAAGCATCTTTGTGGTGTTGCTGCTTCTTTCTACAGAAGCTCAACCACAGCCGGTGACTTGTGTTTTTGCAAGGGCTTCCCTTGAGGATCTAATTTCATGTTGCCCTCAAGCTGCTGTGGTCTGATAAATATGTCCCTATCAGCTGCTAGTATGCTAGCTTGGACCATGCCTTCTCTCTCAGTTGCATTTTGGTGTTATGCTGTGATTAAACCACTGCTCTACCAGTGACCCAGCAGTAGGTGACCTCCTTGCCCTTTCCCCCAGCATATTGTATAAAAATAGTCAAGCGATAATGGCTCGTTTGTTGGTTTCTCTTCAGCAATGCATATTTTCCACTGATGTCAAAATAGTTTAGACTGCACATTGCCAGCACTTGGTCATATTTCTTCTGCCTAATATCATGACTTATCAGTGTTGTTGGAAATATCTTCCAGCTATTAAACAATCCAGCTGGGATATAATTGGGCATCAGGCTAATAGCATAGCTGCAAATGTCTAGTTTCTTTCTTCTGCCATGTGTGGTAATTGAGCCTCCAAATCTGTCAACAGCCTGTTGGTAGACAGCCTTCTCTCCACTGGGCAGCTCCATGCCCTTAGACTCTGCAATCATTGCTATTTTCTTTCCCTTCTGGGAGTTGACACATTCAGACATTGCATGATTATTTATCCATTTCCTGCTGTTCATAGCCTGAGGCTTTTTCCTGGTGTGAGCACTGCCTGTCACAATGTTTGTGCTGGACCATGAAGGCAATATTTGGTTGGTATCTGTCCTCTCTTCCAGTAGCTAGGAACATCAGGAACTTGGAACATCAAAGGAATTAACAGTGGCATTTTGTCCAGCCTTTTCCAAGAGCAGGCACTCACCCTGGCAATCAGCAGCTCATCCAGAAGGATCAACAGAACATCTGCTTCACTCAGGCCTATAGAGCTTTTTTCACCACCTTGCAGCAGATAGTGGATACAATAGCAAAAATTCAACAGCTGTAACTTGCTGTGGAATGAGGAACAGAAAAAGAGATTATGGGTGTCATAAAGGTCTGTGCAACTTTGGGGGGGTCATTGCTCTAATGAACAATGCTGAGATAAATCTAGAGCATGGATTGTGAAGCTCTTTTGCTTCTCTTCCAGGCTATTGTGTTTAGCAGTTAATCACATTTCCTTGTGTCCTGTGGATTTCACTGGCATGATATTCGTGTACCATATGGATTCCATGTCAGTAGGAATAAAGCTTCTCTTTATTAACAGGATCACTGATTGCACAGTCACATCTGTAGCATCCTCACAGTGGACATATAGATTGATATAATGGTTTATCTTCCAAACCCTCACCTCCCACAACACACGTTTTTCCAAACTATATAGGAACTCGTATATACATTATTGAAGTGAGACTTCTCTGTTCACTTTAGATATTTCCAGACGCAATATCTAGATCTGAAAGGCTTCTTGTGAGAAGGAGGAGAAAAAAAATCTCCATTGCTCTTCCTAAAGTAGCATCAAAACCAGGGGTGATGAGCTGCACTGTTGAAGTAATAAAATCATTGAATGGATTGGGCTGGAAGAGATCTTAAAGACCATCTAGTTCCAACCCCCCTGCTGTGGGCAGGGATGCCACTCACTAGACCAGGTTGCCCAGGTCCCCCTCCATCCAGACCTTGAACACTTCTAGGAACAGGGTATCCACCACTCCTCCTGACAACTGTTCCAGTGCCTCACCACCCTCCAAGTAAATTATTTGCTCCAAACATCTAATCTAAATCATAGGAGAAAATGCCCACTTCCTTCCTGTATCTCCAAAGGGTGTCTACTTAGAGAGAGGTGAGTGTCTAAAACATAAGTGCTGACAGTCAGGTGGGATGAATCACACTTTTCCTGGAATATCTGAGGGTATAAAGACTCCCTCAGACCTTCTCTGTCAAGATAGAGTTACTCTTTCTAGCCTCTCATCTTTAAGTCCCCACTGTGTTCCACTGATGTCTGCTCACATTGCAGCATGCGTACTGAAACAGCCTGAAAAACTGAAGGAAGAAGATTGAATCTTCTTTGATCTGGCAAAATTCCTGTGTGATGCTAACAAGACAAAAATTTGTGTGAACATGTCTTTCTCTTTTTCATTCCTACCTGTGTATAGTAAAGAAAATGTCTACGTTTCAGTGGACAAAAAGGATGGCTTTAACAAGGAAATGTGAACACAGATTAGCAGATGGGACCTGCTGCAAAGATACCTACAGTCAAACTAGGCAAGGCAAACACAGGTGAGAGAAAAAAGGAACGTGTGACTCAGCAACTCAGTAAGTTTTAAGTGTTTAATGCTTTTTTTCCATCTTTCTCAATAGTTCTAAATAAAAATGGTCCAGAGAAAAAGATAACAAAAGGGAGTATTTGAAGAGACAGTGCTTCAAGTGCCACTGTTGGCATTAGTACATCGGATTGTGAATCAGCTGCCCTGTGCACCAGCGTCCTTGCTGGGGGAGACAAGTTTCCCTGGCCTCTTGTCCTGCTCAGGCTCCCTCTGGGTGCATGACTGTGCAGCTCCCAGTGTTTCTACCCTGGGAGATTAGGCATTCCCTCCACAGGGGGGGTTCCTCCTTTAGGATGTGACCTTTATGGCTATCCAGCGGTCTGAAAGCGTTAAACAGAAATTTCTAGGTGACTGCTCTTCCCTTTATATTACTTTTCTGCAGTTTGTCTGCCCAACCCTATCTGAAACCTCCCCCAAAGATTAGCACTGCTGTGTGAGCATTTTTAATACAGACCTCCTAATACAGAGCTCACATCCAGCTGCTACAGGCAAGAACAAATTTTCACCTGTCCTCCAGTGTGAGAGCCAATTGCTTTATCTGCATGGGAGCTCAGAAAGGGGCTCTAGGAAGAAAAAATACACTCCAGTTCTACTCTTCGTGGAGTTGAATTAAGCTTTTTTATGAATCAGTGATTATTTTTTCAGCCTTAAATGTATGCATGGTTGCAATCAGTGCATAATTTAATCTTCTTAGCTTGATGTCCAAATACAAATTAAGGCAAGAGTGAAGTTACAAGGTTTCTCCAAAGGTGTCCATGAAGACAGATCTTTTAATTGAGTAGCTCCCAAAAACCAGAAAGAATATCTTTAAGCAATTGAAAGACTGTTATCAGAGACTTTTACCACATTAAAATTAGACAATTAGCAGAGCTGAAAGTGGGATAAAAGTGTTATACTTTGTAATTATTCAAAGTTCTCCTTTATGTCTTCTAATATAGAAGCTCATCAGTGACCTAAAATTCTATATGCAAGGCCTTGCCTGTCAATAACTCTTTCAGAAAAAGTGCATTTATGGTAGCAACAAAACCTGAAGTATCTATGATAACAAGTGCTTTAATACCCAGCACACACAGCTGTCATTGCAGCCATATCAATCCCTCCCTCCTAAAACATCATGCAACTCTCAGAGACTGAGGAATAGAACACAAAAGGCATTGGGAACACTGTCCAAGGACAGACATGGCAATCCTGTGCTGCTTCTCTTCCTCCTCTTGTGCTCACTGTCCCTGCTGTATGTGCTGGGGCTGCAGCCTGCACGCTGGTACTGGAGAGAATATTGAGGCAGCACTCATATTTTACCATCACAGGATGCTGACTACAAGGACTGCCTGCTTTAAATGTATTACAATGCTGTTCTTGCTGTAAATCACACTTTCTTGGTGAGCTACAATGAAGACAAACTCCTCACGTCTCTTTATGTACGTTGTTTTTGTACTGGATATCTGAGATATTTATAGCAATGGGCTGTGTACAGAGTTATAAACCAAGAGATGAAGTTCCTGAAAGGGACATTGACTGTGAGGTCAATATCATTTCCCTATTCCTTACTTCTTTTGCAGTTTCAAGAAGCAAACATAATGCTATCTTACCATAATTGGGATGCAGTCAGGGTGGCTGGGACTGCTGTGCTAATCCCACTCTACCTGAAGAACAACAGGTCCTCTGGGCAGCTGGTCAATGATTCAGAATGTAAGACCAGTAGGTTGGTGTAAAAATGGCTTACTCTTTAGCAAAAGATCCCAGGGAAGGTATGTCTTCTTGGGAGAAAAGCCAAACATCCAGCATGACCAATTCTTTCACCCACAAACAACTTGAGATCAGAGATGTGCCCTAGAAAATCCGGCTCTGGGGAACAAAAGAGCAGCAGGGGCTCTTCATAACCAGCTGCCTCCCACAGAAAGAGATAAAATACTGAGAAGAGAGAAAGAGAGCCTGTGAACAGCACAGAGGCAGGAGCTGCCTGATAGACAGCTATGAAGCCAGGCAGAGGGGTGGGAAGGAAAGGCCAGTGGAGTGGAGTGACTGATCAGCTCTGAGAAAGTACCCAGCAGAGACCCAGCTGGGGCTCAAGCAAGGGCATGAAGAAAGCATCCCACTGCCACAATAGCGTAAGAGGGGGATAAAAATAGGGAGACTCATCCTCTTCTCCTGGCAAAACCAATTTAGGCAGAGGCTGAATGGGCAGGGATTGTGAAGCAGCTGACTTTGGGAAGTCTGTGGGCAGTCATTGCAGTGAAGTCCTTTGCATACCACACCTGCAAGAAAAGGAGCAGAAGCTTATTCTGCCCCAGAAGCTCTTCATGCTACTCCCAAAGGATGAACTGTCAAAGACTCCTTCTTCCCATCCTCTCAGGGACCCAGCTCTTCCATTCAGTGGGACTGTGAGGTCTAGACCCCCTCTCACTTTGAGTCAGCTCTGACAGGCTGCTGTGCAAGTGCTGTGCTTCTTGTACAGTCCCCATACCCAGGTGTTAGAGAACAGCAGAAATCTCTGAGTCACTGAGTTAGCTGCTCACAATTTAAGCAGATGAGTAATGCATGAAAGTCTGTGAGACAAGTATACAGTGTATTAGTTTTCAGATGTGGAGAACAGAACATGACAAAAGCTTTGTAGGAGGTCCAGTTATATATATTGACTATTCCCCTTACCTACCTATTTTCCCAACTTGCTATTGCTTAACTCAGTGCAAGTGGAAGTTTGTCTTAAGGAGAGGCTTGAAGGGGAGGGTAGAAGCTTTATCTATCAATCAGAAAGCTGCCCCAAGTTTAAGAGATTGTATGATAGATAAGAAAAAATAAACTAATTACATTAATTCATTATGAATAATAAATGTTGGAAGTATGCAGCACTGCAGATTCTACATAAAACTAATCAGTTTATCTGAGTAAAAGTCCATGATGTGTTCTTGTTCAGACTCAGAGCTGATCTGAATCAAAACTTTAAAGTGAAATTCCAAACTTTTTTCAAACATCAGCCCTGAATCTGATTCAGATAGGATTCTGATCAAAACTCCTTGTAAATAGAAAGTGTCATGTCACTCCAGCTCCAAATGCCTCTTGAAATTCCTTTGGACAGTTTCCCATTACTTTATCTCATGCCCATCCCTTTGTCAAACCAAGTTCTGCTGTGCAGCTGCTAGCAATAAGACAGAAATGTCAGCTATTGGATCCCAGTGTCTTGGCTTCCAAGTAGTTTCAGAAAGGACCCTTCATGTCCCATGATCCCCCTTCTGAAGTTTCATCTGCTCTGCTTATCTCTTCCCCAAGTAACAGCCTCACACAGAACAGCAAACCTCTTCTCTAGCAGTCTAGTCCCTTTACTATACATGCTCATTTCCTTTGCAGATACCACATGAGAACTCCTATGGAGTTGGCCAAAATGATAAGCAGATGCTGCTCAGCCCTGGTGTCTGGATCTGTGTCGCTCTTGCGGGGTGGAGAGGAAGGTTTCCTTCCTTATCTGATGGCCCCTGCTTTCTTCTGACAGCCTGAGTATAAGGCAGTGCCTCATTCTTTTCCTGTGAGGAAGTGCTTCCGTCCTCCAAAGACAGAAGATGGCTCTTGCTCCCTTGGTGGACAGGGTTTTGCACTAACCTGAGAGGTGAAGACCAGGTCTGTAAGTCTTTTCTTCTCACATAATTTCTGAGCAATGGATAGAAAGAGCTTTCAATAGAAAGAATGCTAGGTATAGTAGATATCTCTCAGACTCTCTGTGGTACAGATTGTGTCTCATATTTCTCAATGTTGATGGGCAAGTTCCTTCTGACTCATAAAATTTCATTGGTGAGGGCTCCGGTTCCTCTGTATATAGTACATAAACTAGAAAGGGTGTTAGCACTTTCCTTGGTAATGCAGGAAGTGTATTTACAATTGCCATTTGGGCCTGGACTGTGATCTGCTGCTTATAGCAGACACTGCCCCAGGGGCAGAATTGATGTGTGGGGTGGCTTTCAGGAGTTTGTGTTTGCCCATGTTGTCCTGGGAATCCCTCATTTTGGGATGCCCAGGACACTCTTGCAACATATGCTTTTCAGTAAGAGACTGAGAATTTTTCATTGTCAGTATTTAACTGCCAGTTTCCTTTGCTGAAGGGTCAGTCTCATCTCTGCAATACTGTGTGCCATTTGAGAGGAGATGGGCCCCTCTCACATGCTGGTCCCTCCTGGCCCAGCCATTCTTCTGAAGTGACACCACAGTATGAGGAAAAAAAAAGTACCTAAGCACTCTAGTAAAAAAAACCCCAACAACCAAAAACCAAAGAAACCAACCATATATATATATGTGTGCATGTATATATTGGTACTCAGAGTACCTCTAGAGTATGTGGGGAAAAAAAGACAGCACAGCACATTTAATCTGTCATGAAGTACAAAAAAGTAGTCTAAGTACTTCCAGAGTATGAGGGAAAAAAAGACAACACAGCACTTTTAAGCTATCATGAAGTAAGAAAGGCTCCTTTCACTTTATGTTTTGTTATATAGCAGAAAAAATCTGTCACTTTGCAAGATGCTCGCAGCAAACAGCTTTAAAAATGGAATAAGTGGTTCAGCTTTACTTAGTTTTTAATCACTCAGCAGCTGTTTACTCCACAATTCACAGGTATATTTATGTTCGTCTTTAGCTGGGGTTCTCAGTGACTTTCCTTTCTAGGCCTGAATTCCAGCTGAGGGGAAGGGCATGTCCCTCTGTAAATCATGGGATGGAAATCATGGAAATCAGCTGGGTTACAAATGCAGCACACCCACTCCAGCCCAGCACTCAAGATAAGTAACCCAGAACCAGCAACACATTGCTGGTTCAGCAGCTAACCCCCTCCAACATGAAATTGGCATTGTCGGGTAGCAATGTGAAGAAACCATCCACTGAGAGCAATGGTCATCCTCTTTTTGGCTCAAGGGTAAGTTGCTGTTCCACTACAGGATAAAAATATGGGGCATTTAAGGATTTGTGTTTTGCAGGAATGGCAAGATGCAGGGAATCTCTGCAGAGCCAGGAGGAGATCTCTTGTTACACCAAGGCTGGCTCTCCTGCAGAAGCCTGAGGCTCCTGGAGTGCACACTTTCATCTGTAAATGGGCCTCTTAAAACAGAATTCACAAGTGCATTCCAGTAATAAGTAATGTGATATTGTCATGTGGGAGAGCAGCCTGTGATAGTTAATGGTGTTTCTACCTCTCTATCACGTTCTGAGGAATGACTTGGCCTTAAAAATACACCAGAACTCCCAAAGGGAAGGAAATCCCCAGAGCTGATCATTTTGGAGAATGAAAAGATTCCAAATGGGTGCTAATACTTCACAAGGGAGGCTTTCAAATGAATGAAATGCATCCTGGATATTAATAGTGAAGTCTATGATCATTACTACCAAGACGTTTTTTGCCAATATTCTAAATGGAAAATGAAAGCATGGGCAGATTATAGAGAATTTTCCCTTTTTTATTGAAAAAACACACTCACTGCACATGCAAATTAAAACTGCATTCACCACTGCAAGTCTATAACATTTTTGGCACATATACTCAGTGTGCATAATTGTTGGCTGTATTTAAGTTCTCCTAGACATATATAATTAATGAAATACATTTGTGTATAGCCTCATTTTGTGAGCAGCCTAAATTTAGACTGCCTATCCGTTTGCAATGTAAATCTTCATTTTGGTTGGTATATTAAATGTTAATGCTTGTGCTAATTTTCAGTCTCTAACCTTAAGGCAGGTCACACATTGCTTTATTAAAATAAAAGAAAGAAGATTAATTTAGTCACTGGAGTCAACAATTAAAAGTACATGGAAGTTTGGACAAAAAAAAGTAAGGAAATGATAACTTAATGGCAAAAGGCATGTCCTCCAACAGCTAGGCACCATGGTGTGATCCTTATTTACTTTTATAGTGCACCCCATTGTGCCTATGTGTTGGAAGACATATGTCATGTTTCATCCTCAAGGGCCTAAGTGTGAATTTCCTGTTATTTTTTTCACAACTTTAAAAGTTGTTTCAATGAAGTTTTTGTTGGAAGAACTTTAGTAAAATGTGTTTTATATACTGTCTGTGGCTGGCCGGGGAAAATTGCAGCCCCAGAGGAAAATAACAAAGAAAGGCTACAGCCCGAAGGAAAGGAAGGAGAGGGCTGGGAATGGAACGGAGCTTTAGCTGGGCTGGGAGTGAGGATGGCAGTCCTCATCCCTGGATAGCTCCATGCACAAGATCAGCTAGTGAAGATCTGTACTCCCCACCAGTCTCATGGAGCTGTGCATCCTTTTCCTGTCCCAGAAGGAGGGATGCTTTGATGGTTATGTTCATGCATGGCAGGTTTTGCTGGTCTTTTTGCTGGTGAGCTCTCCGGAGCAGATGTGCATACAGTTGCTGTGGGCGCACGGGCTTCCCTGGAGAAGGCTGCATGAAGCCCCTCAAGGGTGGACTCCTCTGATCCCCATGGAGCAGAAGCCCACCTGGAAACCTATAGTTCTCTTTTAAGTACAAAACAGGGAGACTCTGTAAAATGACATCATTTTTTTGCCACACCAAGAGCTAATTAGCACCCTGATTCAGTGCAAAAGCAAACGTGAAAAAATGTTTTAAGCCACCAGATACTTTTTTTTAATAGGGGTTTCACTGGAAATTTCTTAATCTTAAGTAAATACTTTCAATGCTGTTTCTAAGGTCTTTGAAATCCCCATCTGATGCCTTGAAACAGAATCTCTGATATACAATTTTTCCTCCAGTTATGCCAAATATAGCAAGAAAATGCATGGAAGCAGAGAGTACTCAACTTAAAGTCCTCTGATTTGCAAAAATTGCCTAGCTAACTTCAGTGAGCAAAACTTCACCAACCAAGCTTTTCAGCACCAAAATTCTGTACAAATGCCTTTTAAATGTTTGAAATTTTCTAGAATTAGCCTGTCACTTTTGCAAGTGTTCTGTGAAATTTTAGCAGCAATTACTACTGAGGAAAACGTTTCAAAGAAAGGTATTCTAAAAAAAGGAACAGAGACAAAAAGAAAATAGTCTTGCAACACTAGCTTGGGAGTCAGAACTCCCTTGAAGTGGAAATGAAGCCCAATCCTGCACGTGAGAAGCTGCACAGACGCGGGTCTCCCTGTGGGGTCTGACCTGTGTGACCCCACAAAGCCTGTTGGCTTCACTGCTTCCTGAGCCCCTGTCCATTCGTTATGTAGGGAACCATCCACATGTGGATGGTTGGGCTGGTGATCCAAACTCTGCCCATGTTTTGATTTTTAATTTTTTTTTGCATGCAAGTGAATTTTTCATTTGAGTTTCTCGGCTTTAGTATTTTAATAGGAATGAATGAACAAGAATGTACTCTACATTGAAAGTAAAAATGGGATAACTGATAAATTTGGTGTGAAACCTGTGCATCCTCCATCTTACAAAACAGAAATCACTGGTCCATTTTAGGGCTTACTCTTCCAAGAGGGATCATGCCCTAGGAGCACACACTAGTTCCTAGATAATTTACAGAAACCAAAATATTCCTTCTTAACACAGATACAAGTAAAGAATACATGCTTCCACATCAAACCTACTCATCCCATGGCTAATTAAAATCTTTCTAAATAAACATTTCATTCTGCTGGCTCCAAAATAACTGCCACTTATGGCTTTGACTTAGTGGCATAAACTATGTACAGTAGCAGCAGACACTGCAAAAATAAAAATTATATATTAAAATCACAGAAGAAAGAGTCCAGAGTCTTCCTTCTGAAATGCCAGCTCCAATCTATATAGAGCCAGTGATAAATTACCCACCTGTATTCACTTACTTAACATTAAAAAACACTTATACATCATTACACTTTTGTAACATATTAGTGAAAATGAATGCTAGAGCAATATGAGGTAAACATTGCTAATGTGGTAGAAGGCTGCTTATACCTTCTAATGATAGGATTAACTATGGCAGTGATAGATACACCATGCTCCTTTGAACCCTGGCTCAGCACTGAAAAAGCCACATGGCAGCACAAAGAGACTTGCTCAGCCAAAACAGGCTTTTCTCCTGCTTTTTGAGATCACTGCAACAAAGCAGGTTCACTGACTTAAAATAGCCTGTCACTACCCTGAGTGGCATCCTGGGGATCCAGGCGCTTCTGTGCATTTAACTGACTTTAATATTGTTTTCTGTCACCTATAAATCTTTCCCTCTTTAATGCAATTTGAAAGTAAAATAAGGAAGCGGCTCATTTAATAAATATTTTGTTAGTGCATTTCTTACAGCAATTCTTTGCTACTCAGCTAAGTATTCCAGCACTCACACCCCTTAGTTTGAAAACGTCAGCACCTGGCTCAGAGCAGGGGCCTGATCTGAAGCCCAGCAGTGATAGCAGAAAGTCACCCCCTAAAAAAGTGGGAGGTGTTTTATTGGCCCTACCTGCCCATAAAACACAGAGTGGCAGAGAGAGCAGCCATGAAAAGGATGGCATCTTGGACACAGCTCCTCTGGGAATTCCTGTGCCGGACCTGAACTTTTGGATAATATTGCACAAGCCTTTCTGATGGCACAGCCCATGCCATCCTTAGCAGCCAGGCGTGCCTGCTCTCCACCCAGGCTGCTTTTTTTGGTGGATCCTTTAGCATGGTGTGTGGTGCTTGGGAGGGCTGATGTTTCTGTCCTGAGGGCAGGATTGCTTTCAATTTATTCCCACCCAAGGCATGCAAATACAACGGCATCAGGACCATGCACTTTGTATTCCCCTAAACCACACATGCTCAGCACTGGCTTTACACAGGTGAGAGTTACAGAGCTGTTCTTTTTGTATGCCCACATCTTCATCCTCTAAAAAGGGGCAGGATGGCAGCAGAGTCTGAGCAGAATTAAATTAAGTCAAGCCACCCGCTTCTTAACATTAAATCCCAGTAAATTTCTCTATTGCACATCATTCACAAAGCTTCTCTGCCTCCACATCCTTGTAGGGATTCCCACCCATGCCCTGCAGGTCTCTGGAGAGGTCTGAAGGGCCTGAAGGGATGCAAAAGCCAACTGCAGACTGGTGCTGCTTCCTGCCACGGAGGCAGCACATCACTGCAGGGCACCGCGGGGCACCTCACCGCAAGGACTCTGGAAGGTTCAGGCTAATCTTCAAGGGGAAAAAAAAAGCATATCTGAAAAATGGAGAAGAGATAATAACACTTGTGGCTGTACAAGCGAAGATAACGGCAAAAATAATCAAATCTCGTGCTCCTGGGAGGAAACTAATTGTACACAGGGGTCAGGAAGACATTTTCATCCACTGTTGAGCTTTGCACAGTTGGCTGCTGCGTTGTTATTATGAAAGAGGGAAGTGGAAGGAAGAAAAGGGAGTTTGCTTGTGTTGTTTGTTGCTTTTTATTTTTTTTTTTTTTGCTGAAGAGATGGAGGGAAAGGCAAGAGTGGATCTTTTGTTTGCCCTTCTGCACCAAGAGCTGGCTGGCTCCAGAGGCATAATACTGGGCTGGGTGGATGCAGTATGGCAACAGCGATGTGTCCGATGGATTGGGGAAGGGGGATGCATCTCTCCATGCGCACACATCTGCTATCCCTCACTTGTGAATGTTACTCCAGATGGTAATCAAGAAGGTGGTTTTATAACCCACATTAAGAGGACTGT
This sequence comes from Ammospiza caudacuta, assembly GCF_027887145.1. Lineage (NCBI taxonomy): Eukaryota > Metazoa > Chordata > Aves > Passeriformes > Passerellidae > Ammospiza > Ammospiza caudacuta. The sequence continues at coordinate 108,823,036 of NC_080593.1, read as the reverse complement.
CTGCTGACAAGTTATGTGTTTTCTTCCCTTGAGTACATGCTGTTAAGATGGATAAGTGCAAATGGTTGAAATTTGGTTGTTAACTCTGAATAATAATAATACTTTGCATTTCTATTGCATCTTCCATCCTAGGATCTCAAAGCACTTTGAAAACACTAATTAAGTAAATCTTACCACACTGCTGTGATGCAGGTAATTATTATTACCATTTTTTACAGAAAAAGAAGCTTTGTCATAGTGAAAGAGAATTTCCCTGGGTCACCAAAGAACCAAAAATAATCAAGAAATGATGATGACTTCTCAAAGTAAATTGGAAACTTTGCATTAATTTCCTGGAAATTAATTTAGTTTTGGTTTTTTTCCTAACGAATAAATTAAGGCAATCTTCATGCATTTTCAACTTTTGAAAACTTCTTTTTTGGGACTAAAACACTAAAAAGAAACTCAAATCTTGCACTTTTCATTCTTGCTGAGCAACCAGAAAAATATCAGTCAAGAATGAAAATGAGTTATGGAAAGCTGAGTTACTTTGAGAAATAGTTTGATGATTGCAATTAATTAATAATAAGAATATGGTGCCTATCCATGTCAGCTTCAGTGTCAATTCCCATTTCTTTAGGCCTCATCAAAGAATTCATCACTCTCTTTCCTACTCCCTGGAAAAAAAATGCAATGTGTTTGTGAGGACTACAAACTTCATTTTATCCCACTTTCCTATTCTTTTTCTTTCTGTCATCTGTTTAAAAACACCCTCCAAATGTGCTGCAGAAGGCTGAGACTTCATAGACAATAGGCTCATAAGCTTGCATAAATGAGAAAGAGAGAGCAAGACCACGTTTCAGTGTTGATTTTTTTTGCCCATTGAATAATATCAGTTATTTGATTTTCAGACCCAGAATCCATCCTTAAATTAGAGAAGGATGTTGCAGTCCCGTCAAAGAATCGAAGACAAATTTTGCTAATCCTTCTGAGAGGTGAGACAATGGTAATGGGGGGTAAGGAATGATGTCTGGGTGGGCAATATTGCCTGTTCATTTCCTCGGCTTAGCTAGTGATTGTCACTCCTGTGCCTTAGAGATGCCCATAAGCTTCCAGGGAGACTGCACGAAGGTAGAGCAGCTTAATTATGTAGGCTGCTATTTACTAGGTTTTGGCTGAATCCATCAAACTAACTTTGCTTTAACCTGAGCCAGATTTGATTGTGAGGCCAATTTATTGACTGGTTTCTCCTTTGGCAGTGCATCCTTTGATTTAGATAGAGATACTTACCCGCTTGAAAAGCAGCAATGTTATGACACAATTTATATTTTAAAAAGCAACATTACACGGGACATAATTTTAAAAAACAAACAAACAAACAAACAAACAAACAAAACAAAAAGCCCTTTGAATCTAGAATAATGGCTACCTGTAAGGCAGTAGCTCACTTGAGAGATTTTGCTCAAGTAACTTATAACTATCAGCAGAACCCCCTAGGGAATTACCGCTGTTTTTGCAGAAGCTGTTTGCAGTGGAATAAACAGACAAGTGCTCTATATATCATTTTAAGTAAGACAAATAAAGTTCTGCTTCCTCCTTACAACGATGTCATTGTCACTTATATAAGAATAATTCTGTGTGACTTTTTATGAATCTTTCCCCTGTGCAGAAGTACAATGGCCTAATTTCCTACACCATGTATTATAAATAAACGTCCTTCTTCAGCAATGTATGGCCAAGCTGAAACGATCCCACCATGCACGGAGCAGTCTGGAAATGCTAAGGTGTGCTTGAGCGCTGGCCATGGGTGGAGGGAAACCCCACCACCCCAGAATAGGGTATGTCCATACCTCCTCCTTCCTGTGGAAGATTTCTCCATGGCTCAGGAATTGCCAATGGGCAGGCCTGGAGAAGCCACTCCTTATGTCATAGATTCCCCTTACATGGTGTAGCAGGGACATGGTTTTATTTATTTTGGGTTTCAAAGAGGCAGCATCAAATGCATGGTACTGGTGAGTGTGGGAGAGAAAAGAGGACAACCCCCTCTTTCCCATATGGCTGCCCGATGCTATTGCTAAGAAGAAACCTCAGATGGTAAAAACACGTTAAAAAATTAATAAAAAAAGCTAGAAAGTGTTATTCAAAATGTAATTTTAACACATTGTGAAGGGCTTTTAAGGGGAAATACGTGTGGGGAGGGCTCTTATCTCTCTAAGGCTCCAGCTAATGTAGCTGGCTGCCCAGGGGAATGCCAGAGGGAGAGAAAATGGGAGAAATGATATTAAAAGGGTGGGAACATTATTTTATAACTTAAAAAAAAATATTTGTTTTCCCCAGAGTCTTTCAGGTAGGTTTGCTCTTCTGGCTGCGTTTGATCTGCCAATAGCAAAGCCCATCTCTGCAGTGATTGTGGAGTTCTGCCTGATATTCCCTGCGTGCCGTGAGCATGGGGATTTCATTTCATACTTCATTTCCAACGAATACCCTCAGTATGAAGCACAGCAGAAATTTCTGTCGCACACACGCGCGTACCCTCACGTCTGTGCTTGCACACGTACACATGTATGTGTCCACACGAATCAAATCATGCTTGGCAGAGAGATACCCTCCAGCTCTGGTTAAATTCATGTGGTAAATTGTATTATCCTGTGCATTTCAGTGCCCCACCTGAACTATCCTACCTATTAATCTCTCTGCCTGGAATTTTTCTAGTGTTCTGAACCTCTGAGAGTGGTTTCAAAAGGATTGCCTTAAAAACAACTGGGAAAAAAGCAACTAGCAGAGTAACAGTACCTTTTTCCTCATTGTCTTCTCCAGAAAAAAACACACCAACTCATGTCCTGGGACAGAAAGCATGCACAGAATGACTCATTTATGGTCTACTATTTTACAAGCTAACAGGGATGGAAGGGTGTCCTGCAAATGGAATATTTCTAATGGGCCACAGTCGAGCTTTGACCTCTGAGGTATCAGATATTAATATGATCCTGGTTTTTCTTTCTAGAGGTTTCTGCAACAGCAGAAGTTTTATTTCTTCATTCTTTTGAGTTCTGCTTACCTTGGCTTGTGAAAAAAAAAGGGAAATGCCCTTTCTAAGGGAATATATGTCAATATACAAACACACAAAATATACAAAACCCCTTCAGATTTTGTGTGTAGGGAACCAAAAAGTGGTGCAGAGCAGTAGGAAAAAAAACTGCATCTCTTCTTGAGATTATGTACATGTATTTTCACTACTTGGAACAAATCCAGCCATTCTCAACTCACAGTGAAAACCCCCTCAAACCCAGTCTATCATGACTTTCCTAAGCTATTTTAAGGTACTTTGAAATTCCTACATGAGAAAATTCAATACAGGTGCCACATGAAAGTCTTCATTTCACTGGAATTATTCTGTCTATTTCTCTTTCATTGCTTTATCGCATCACTGAGTGAATTAATAGTCTTTGCACACTAAGATATGCAATTTGTAGTCCATTTGGAACCAAGGAGAAAGGACTGGAAGAAAACTCCTGAGTCATCTAGATCCTCAGAAATGCATGGGGCTGCCTCCCCTGATCGCTTTGGAGGCTGTAGGAGCAGCTGGTGTGGGGGTGTTACTCCTCTCCTGTCAACAACCACTAGAGTTTCCTCACACTTTGGGTGCTCGAGGGTCACTGCAAATGTGCCACCTCTCCCCACTACTTCCAGAGGTGACTTCTTGGTTTAGGAGAGTTAGCAGGGCTCAAATGGACACCTCCACCTTTCATGGCTGTGTCATTCCCTCTCATGTGGAGTTTTATCTACTCTAATTCATATCTGAAGGAGATAGCCTCTCTGTGGACAGCCTATTTCAATACCCAGCTTGCCTGTTTTAAGGAAAAAATCATGGTATCTAACCTAAACTTTTTCTTCCTTTGTTTGAGGCTGCTGCTTCTTGTTCTACCTTCTTGTACTAATGTGAAGAATTCCCTTACTTCATTAAAGTCACTTCTACATATTGGTAATGTCCCCAGTGAGTGATCTCTGTATAAATTCAGTTCCTCTGATATTTTCCCATATGTTTTATACTCTGATCTTGGTATCACTTTGGTGGTTAATCTCTGTATGTTCTCCAGGGCAGTGTCGAAGTGATAGGAGAGCCATAACTTGTTTGAGTGGCATGGTCCTAAATTTAAATAGCTGCCATATCACTCTTCTACTTTCAATGAGATTTCCTTTTAATTGCACACAAGAAAAATACCACTGCTGTAATTTACTTGGGCCACAACACACATGTATGGTTTTACAGAATAGCTGGAATAATAGTCTAGGGTTCTATCCCTTACTGATTGCTAGATAGCTCCTTTTCAGCTGTATCTCTCTCTTTTACTGACACTCTCAGAGTATTATATTTGCTGAGAGCCCTGTTCAAAGTGCTTTTGGACATAACCTTGCTGTATTTTCTGAGTTACTTATTTTTTGTCACCGGACTTGTACATGCAGCATTTCTGAGATGGTGTGAAATACAAACCTGCAAAACAAGAACATGGTTATAAGACAAGTGACCCTGATTGAAAGGGTGGCTATGAAAACTGATTACACAGCAAATTGCCCATCTGCACAGGCTTGGAATAAGAACATTTCAAAGCTCATTTGTGGGCTGATGTTGTCATTAAATGCAGTTTCCAACAAATCATTCATAAAATTAATGGCCACAACTGATGGTTGTTTCTCTCAAGCTCTTCTGTGAAAAACAGTTCTTCCACTGATTCAGGGAGATGTGCAAAGGAATGGGTATTATTTGAAGAAAATTAAATGAAATACTCTTCATACAATGGCAGACACTTGAGCTGCTGGTAACATTCTGGATTACTGAATTTTGTTCTTCACCATCCACCTCTCAGTTTTTCTGTTATTAATGCTGCTCTGTTCTGTAGCTTTCAGAAAATTACGTAAAGGAACCTGCACCTTGTCTCCATGCTGAATTTCCCTGATACCTGCTTGCTTACTCTGTGAATGGTGGTTGGAGGACCTTGCTTCTTTTTAAACTAATCTGCTGCCCATCATATACCCAGAATAACTTTCTATATCTTCTCAAAAAATAAAACAACAAAAGACTTCACCATTTATGTCTCAGCCATAGAAGTGCCACTGAATTTCCCATACCCTAAATGCTTCTTTTCCAGAACTTGTTTTTCTGAACTTCAAATTAACCTCTTCAGTTCATAGTAGAATTGCACAGACTTTGCCAAAGGTTTCACAAACCAACTGCTATTTAATTTGACTAATGCAAGAAATGTTCAGTTCTAATGAAACAAATAACACCTATGGTTGTTTCCTGATCCCTCTGTGTATCTTTCCAACCTGGGCTAGATGCTTTTTAGTACCAGTTTCTTCCCATTTCTTTTGAATGGGTTACTTTTTCAGTCAGACAAAACTGTCTTACCCCTTTTATTTTTCCCTGAGATAGTTTTGGAATTTGAAAATTTGTCTTCTTGGCATTTTTTTTTGCCCAAGGGTCCCATGACTTTGAAGAGGAGTCTCAGGCTGTGGTTTCACAATGTAAAATGCTGGACATCAATATTAGCTTAACCTACACCCTTTGCTCCAGCCACCATTTCCTGCTTCTCCTCCAAGTGGAGATTTTTCAAATTTTCATGCATCCTGGCAGAATTGTTGTGAGACAGAACTATGAACTCTACCAGAGAAACTACCCACCTTTTAAATTCTGTAGCTGAATCCCCTTTCCCCTCATAAATAATAGTATTAAAACATAGCCCCAGGTTCAATACCTTTTAAAATCAAATATTAACAATTAATCAATATTTGTTGCATGAAAATTTTCCAGTCAAAACACAGATCTTCACCTGAAGGAGAAAGAAAACTTCTGCTTGTCAAGGACTGGAGGAAACATCCCTTGTATGCCAATAGTTTGCCAGTCAGAACCTGCTCAGAGAAGGATAAGCAGTCCTCATACTGTCCCCTTGGCATGAGAGGGTGAGACCATACAGACTGTGTAGGATGGCTGCAGCACACAATGATTCACACAGGACATGAGCCAAACTAGATTTCAGAAGAAATCAGTGGGAAGGGATATATGTGTTAACATGGAGAAATGGTTTTGTGGAAAAGTATTTTCATGTTACAGATATTTCACTTCTCATTTGGAATGTGACTCGATTAAAGTCTCCCTGCCTGATTATGATCCCCGACTAATTTTACACTGGTATGGTTCCATGAACTTCCATACAATAGATATGAGTGTAACCCAAGGGAGACTCAGATCCTGAGCACTCTGAATCACTGGATCATTGCACAGCTACCTGTATGCCTCACGTTGTGTATTATCCTTTTTGCACCATCAGTGATTTCCTATTCAAAATGGAAAACACAGGAATCCTCATTCCAGACTGCCATGTTCAGCTGCACAATAAACTCCTAAGAATCACATGCAATTAATCTGTATATTTTTAACTTATCTTTTCACTCCAAAATCTCTTCCCTAGGTAAAAGGGACTGCAGACAACCCTGAAATGTGAAGTGTCCTTCTGAGTCAGCAGAGCAGAGGTCCTGAGGATGCGGGCTCTCCCAAACTGTTTCAAACCCAACACTGAAGACTCCTAAGTTTCCTGCTAGTATCTTATTAGATTGTGCTTGTGTCCACATGGAAAGGAAGCACACAAACACCACCAGGAACCTGCACACATGGTCACCGCCCAGGCCCCCTCCCCTGTGGATTCCTGAGTGGATGCACACAGCAAACCTGCAGATCTGATGGAAACACTTCCACTTGGTTTGGCTGTGGCTTCACCTACAGCATGAGCAAGCAAAGGGAGGGCACAGAGCCCGGTGCAGCATGTAACAAAAGGAGCCAAAACCTCACAGTTACATGTCTAGCTAACCCCACAAAATCAGGCCCGGTTGGCATACACATTTTAGCAAAGCCCTATGGTGTCTAGTTAGCATGGTAAAATACTGAGATTATTCCACATCTTCTCAGGAAAAACCAAGGAATTTAGTGGCTCTGCTGGGGAGCAACTTATAACAGTTTGGAAGGGTTTCCAAACTGTACTCTTAAACAGAGAAGAAAAATGTACCAAGCAATTTTTAGGAGACTGTATATGCAAAACATGTTTGTTACTGTTGCCATGACATTATGTTCCTGTGTCTCAAAGTGATTTGAAGACACCCTGATTTTCCTCAGTTCTCTCCTTCTTAGTTCAGTTCTTCCCAGCCAGGGCTAAGTTCAAAGATCACCCAATTAGTAAAAAGAAATAGGAGAAAAATGTAACCATACTATTCATCTACCTAAACAAATTTAATGTAAGAAAAATTTTCAAAAGGTGTTATTATGTGAGGAAAATCTTAGTCTCGCTACAAGGAATCATTCAAGGAGAATGAAAATAGATTTAAGTATAATCATACAGGCAACAATTTAAAGATGTTTCTGAAAGATAAGACTCCTCAAACAAAACTGTCTTTGGTTTGTTTTTTTTTTTTTTTTTTTTTTTTTTTTTTTGTTTTTTTTTTGTTTTTTTTTTTTTTTTTTTTTTTTTCCCCAGCATATTGCCCCAATGGTTGCAAAGAATACGAGTCTGGCTTTCTTTATAGTGATTGCTCTACTAAGATGCTTCTCTCTTCTTACTGTCTTCCCCAGTGCTTTTCTGCCAGCTCTGATAAATTAACATCCAGCTGGTCAGGTTGCTACTTTTGGGGTAGGAAGGCCAATATTCTCTTGTCAGTGCTGCTCCCTAAGTGTCAGCAAATCTTTGGTTTATCACACCACCCTTCAGAGAGACTCTATAACAATGCACAGCACATATTTTGCAATTTACTTCCCCACTAGTTCAATTTATTTCCTTTCCTTTTTGTGTTTAGAAAAGGCAGTCTCCACGTAAACTCCACCCTGACCTGACAGGGAGCTATAACTGTATTTGAAACCCTCTGTACTTCTCCTTCAATGAAGCAAACAAGAGGTCACAGAATTTTCACTGCACATTGTTAGTATGTTTTATACTTACATATTTATGTTGCTTGATAGTGTCATCCCTTATATCAGGAAAAATTTTCATCTAATCCCAGGTGGGAAAGTGCTTCCCATTATGTCAGTTCATACTGTGATTTCTTCATTGGTATAAAATCATGTTTTTATTCAGAGGCTTCTTGGTTCAGGAAGAAACAGCTCTGGGTAACAGGAGGGCCAAGTTTCCTGATTATTCTTACACTTATTGACCATACAGCATGAAACAACATACTCAGAGCAGAAGTGCAGGTTGGATGTTTTTCAGCACACTGCAGCAGTTATTTTGTGCAAACACAGCAAGCTGCTGGTTTACCACTCTCTGATGGAAGTATTCAGAGTGGCAGTGCACTAGAGAGAGAGGAAATTAATTTAGATTTTTAATAGAAGTAGATATCAATTATGTGTGCTTTAAAATATGTTTGAGCCTTGTGCTTGGAAGGGAAAGTGTAACAAGTCTTGATCATGCTTTTTGTTACACTTTTTTTTGCAAGATAACATTGTACTTAAGGGTTTAAAGATTTAAATTCAGCTGACCTGTCTCTGCATAAACAAAGGGGCTATAAACAGAACCATAAAAGCAACTTCTTGGGTTTAGTTTTGTCAGATTTTCTCAGGTAGATTTGGGATGTTTGATTCTTTTGGTCTAGTTTCAGCTTTTAAGGGAGGCTGGCTGCAATCATCCACTCACTGTGCATGCAAGAATACTACTGACAGAAGAACTTAAATTCAAGGGCAGTTCCTCCTTGGAATTCCCAGAGCATCAAATATTGCTCAATGTATCTATGTGGCACATCCCTGTTATTAGTGTATGCAGGTGACCCCTCTAAGTTGGCACTGAATGACGAGAAGAGAAAAGGGCCAATTACAAAATCACCTCAGTCACCAAGTGCTCGCAGCGATATCTGGAGAATCACTTTGATATCAAGCATTGAAAATATAGACACAGCACAACATTTGAGATGTGATTTTTGGAATATTAGAAAATGCAATGAAAAGAAAGAAAATAAGGTCTTTGTAGCAAGAGTTTTCTGTGCTCCCTAGCTCACATGGGTGCATGCAATGACATCAGGTGTAACACTGAGCTGAACTGCACATGCTCTGGTGGTTTTTTTAGCCATGGGTACAGTAAGATTGACTGTATTATGTAAAAATGCCTATTTTTGCCATCGTACATTATTTGTACCGTGACTGAAATGTACTGTGGGAGACCTTGACACAGTGACAGGCTAATTACACAAACATATAAAAGCACAAGGAGACATATTCAAAAGACACATGAAGCACTGTCGCCTCAGGTCTTACAGGTGCTTACATTGTTTAGGTCCAAAGGAACCACTTTGGGTCAAACAAATATTGTCTAGCTGTCTTTAGGGAGTCTAAACTGATTCCAGTTGTCTTTTGCTTTTTCAGATTTTGGGGCCACAGCAGAGAGTCTGAACAGGGCCCAACACTTCTTCTCCAAAAAATGTGCAGGCTAATGTAAGATGTCATATAACAATACAATTGCCAACAGCAGTAACAAGGAGATGGGTGATGAATCAAAGGAAAGTCTTTTTGCTCCCAGAGCCAGCAACACTCTTTCCAGAACAAGCAAGGCTTACCTGCACAGGATTCAAGGAGAGAGAATTCAGTCTAGACTCTGACCTAGAAACCATCTCCATTTTCAGAGATCCTAGAGTCAATGAGAAGTTACTCTGTAATCTTGTCTGGCAATCCTGTTCCAAACAAAACACAGCTTAAAATACTCAAAATTTCACCAGTATTTGGATTTATATTGGAGCAGGAGAAAACTGAGAGTTCTAACAACAAAATGAATGTTTGGTTCAATCTTTCTCAAGAAGATGTTTTTCATTTAAATAAAAAGTCTTACCCATCTGCAATCATTAGAACAATTTTCATTTCTATTATTCTTTTTGAAAAGAAACCATCTTCGTTTGAAAGAATTTTGGAACTCAAAGGCTCTTCTGAGATGTAGGAAAATCAAATATCAACAATTTATAATCCTAGGGAAAAAGAAATTTCTGCTCTTTTCACAGTCCTTTTGGTTTTTTGCTTCCAGTAGAACACATTTGCCTGCCCTTTAGAAAAATGTTAAACAATATTAATATTTAAAAAAAAAAACATAACCAAACAAAACTCAAACCAAACAAATGAAAAAAACCCCACCACAAAACAACAACAAAACAAAACAAAGACCCAAACCTAGAACAAACACAAAGTGTCACTCCACTAAGACAAAATTTCTTATTTATGGTCCTGTTCCTTTGGAGAAGTGGAGAAAAACTGACTCATATTTGACAGACACTGATCACTGTTTACTGCACTTCTGGGAGGTGCTGTATTGACAAACAAAGGTGATGAAGTCAGAACAAGAAAGTTCATAAAGAAAGTAGCAGGGAAAGGAGGAAAATGTAAGAACAAGCAGAAAGAGCTAAATTTGAGACCAAAGAGATGCTAATAGAAGGACAAAATACCTTTAATTATGGCCAAAGAGTTTTTAGTAGCAGTACCAGGGAAATATTAGAGAACACCTTCATAGATATCCAGATGACCAAACCTAAGGAAATGTGAACAGTCATAGTATGAGATGCTTAAGCCATGTGGAAGAAAAACAGCTTTCCAGGACTGTGCTGAGAACAGGGTTTGGCAGAACTTCCATTCCAAAGTACTAGAGCTCTGCAAACCACTTTGCTTTCTGGCTGCCAGGACCACAGTGGCAGCAGAAGTTGTTTGGGGTCTTGCAGCTCCTCTACAAGCTAAGGATGAGCCCCAGCCCCTGCCTCACAAAGGTCCTGAAATTCAGCAGGACAACCCACATGACAGCCAACACCCTGCCCTTGGCCAGGTCAGAGCACATTTGTTGCACAGCACACGCATTGACATCCTGTTGGCAGTGTAACTACAGGGCAGGGGTACCTGTGGTGTACTTGGGCAAGCTTCAGAGGGCAATTTTTTTGATGTATGCAGAGAAATGTTCAGGTGTAGAGTATTTTCCCCTCTCCTTGATTTAATTTTCACAGCCATCTAAACAGCCAGCTGCATCTGCACAGCAACTTTACTGAAATTACCAGGGCAAAGACCCTACCAAATAAAATAAGTCCCCTGTCAGCTGTTTTGGTTTACAGAAAACCAAGAATACTCATACTTACATCCCTAAATGTACAGAACCAGAGGAATAATGGAATGAAGTTATACAGTGTAGACCACACATACATTTTCTCATGCCTTTATGTTGTCTAGAGGGCAAAACCATTTGTTCCACATTACAGAGGCAGTACCACTACTTTTGAAAAAAACCACATCATCCTGTACCCCATATCCAAATTAAAAATATGTGCTGTACATGCCTGTTTGCCATTGACAATGTCTTCTGACAACTGGCTGAGATAGGGCTATTGTCTGGATTATGAAGAGCTGAAGAGTAAGGTAGAGGTTTCTATCTGATTTGAGAGCATCTGAAAGTGGAAATATACAAGCCTTTAAGAGGCTCACTGACAGATCATCATCTGCCCATCGTAACCTTGTCTGGGCCTTGTGCTGAGATTTTTTGATAACTAGATACAGTGTGCAAGACAGAAATAAAAAAAAAAAAAACCCAACCAAGTTGAGGGGAGGAAAGGCTGAAGCCAGAAAGGGAAGGGGAAGCAAAGAGAGAAGGATTTTATTCTTAACAAACTAGCAAGCTACAAAGATGAGCAACTGACATGGAAACGGCTCTTAAGTTGAGGGGGTCCCATTTCAGAGATGTGAGGTTGTCATGCCCAGCCTTTTATTCCACATGTTCGCCGTAGCTTAGGGGCATGTCACACACTTGTGAGAACTTTACCAGAGTGTTGATGCAATATTGTGTCAGTAACCAAGTGATTTGTTTTTCCTCTGGACATTGATTGAAGAAATTCTTATTACATTTTATAGCTTGCTTGGCCTTGGTATGAGAGTCAAGACATAAATTGGACCATAAATTGGCCTGTGTCAGAATCTGCATTGAAACGACATCAAATACGTGTCATCGTGCTGGCGTTGCAGCTGACAGCAGGAACCTGACACTCCCTGTCAACTTGATCAAATGCTAGATCCCCTCACATCCTTTGCCATGTGACCCACTTCAACAGTTAAAGTGAAGGCTGTGGAGGCATCTCCTGCAATGATACCAGAGAATGCTGCAGTAGGAAAATAAATTGTGTCTGTAGACCAAATTGATTTGCTTCGACTTATTGCAAAGTAACAATCTCCACTGTGAGCGTTGCAGGTGTATGCATATAAATAAAAATTGACACCAAAAAATATATAGATACACTGAGAGGAAAGAGGAGCATACATAACTGAGATATATTTATCCCACAAGTGAAGCAAGACTTGATAATTCATGAGTGGCAAAGTTGCAGTTGAGTTATGGAGATCTTTCCTCTGGAGTGAAATAAATACAGCATCTTGAATCAGCCCATTATATAGCGTGATTAATAGAAGTGAATGCTTTCAATAGGTTGGGGGTTTTTTTTCAAACATTTAGGTTTATATTTTGCTCCTAATTTACAAACTACCAAAGATCTTTGTGGTGATATGAGTTTAGAAAGCCATATTTTGGTAATAGTAATTTTTTTGCAGAGAGCAAATTTCTATTTATAACTCTGTAAAGAGAAATCAAACATTTTAATTGGAAACTGAAGTTTATTTAATAGTAAGTTAGTGACTCAATCTTAATCAGAAACCTACAGCATAGCTATAGCATAAAATATAGTGTAAGATAAAATCTACAGCACAATACGAGACAACTTTCATCTAGCAGATTTTTGGGTAAGCGTCTACATTTGCATTCAAGGTGAGTCAACATTTGTCCCCCACCTTCACTACTGCTCTGAGGACTGGCCAATTCCCACCCATTTCACTCTGCATCCTGAGGTATCTTAAGGGCTAAACTCATCATTCCTCTGTAGCTGTACACTACAACCACTACAAGAAGGACCATGGTATCACCACACCTGCAGCGCTTTCCAACATGGTGTTAACACAACAGGTTTACACAGACTTTGCATACTGTCTTCTGTGGAGAGGAATGTGGAGCACCAGCCATGGAAGGTGTTATTTTATGACCCTCTCTAAGTCAGTATCTTTTTCTGGCTTGGATTTCAGCAGTTACATACCATGCAAATGTCAGCACTATTAGCTACGTGCTTATAACTGTAATAGAAAACTCTCAGTAATGTGCTTGTTCAACAGTGCTAAATCATGAGACCTTCCTGTGGGCCAAGACCCAGCTCCTCACAAAACTGCCAAAACCTTAATTTTTCCATTGCCAACACCAACAATGCTCTGAGGTTCTTTTAGTACAAAATTGGTAACATACAGAAAACTAAAAATGATGAGACAGCACTGAGGAGTAAACCTATTAACTCAAGAGAGTTTTATGACTGTCAAAAAGTGAAAAGGGCCAGACCTGCAGAAATCCTTATGGAAATAAAAATCAGAAGGATAATGCAGAACTAGATTCTAGTCACTTGGTTCACTTGGTTCATTAAAAAAAGCTCATTTTCAACTGAAGTCCATCAGAATATGGAAGAACATCTCAGAACTTTCCTTACCAGAGAACTGGACCTTATCCAGAGGTCTGAGAAAGGTGCAGTGAATGACATGCCACATACATGGCTGTGATACACCCCACAGCATGCTGCTGATAGAGGAAATGCAACTGGATATTTATGCTCCTTGAAGTTGTGTGCGACACTTCAGGAGTGAGGGACTTGTTTGTCATCTCTTTGATGAGTCAGAAGGAATTCCAGAGCAGAGAAGCACCTTGAATCCACTGTAAATCCTCAGTCTTGTTATCATTCAGCGATCTGCAGGGCTGCAACAGAAGAGATGCTATCTTTGTTTTACTGTTTGCACAGCTGGAGGAATTATGTCCATGCCCACAAACACAGCTCTATTTAAGGGTGTTCAGGGCTGCTATTGCAAAACAAAGCTCAGGGCAGGAATGCTGAAACACAAAATACTTCAAGGATAAAGGCTGAAGTGAATAGCGAAAACTGTTAGCGAGACCTTCTTGTAGAAATCTGTCCCATCTGTCCTGGTGATAACAGATTTTAAATCTTTACTCTAAAGCAATTTTGAAAAACAGCTCTGGATTTTTGGCCAGGCTCCCTTGCGTGTGTTCTCCTTCTTCATAAGTACATATGAAATTATTTTTCATATGCATGTTGCCCTACAGTACAGATCTTTTGCTATTTTAGCAGAAATAGGATCACACAGATAGAACTACCAAGATGTTACACTCATCTCCTATTACTCTTTTGCACCTGTAACAGAAATCTATTTAGAACCTGTAATTTTGACAGTTTTTCTCTGGAAAACTGGAAAAATAGGTAGAAAAATATTAGCGGAATTTTTTTCAAACTTATAAAAGCCACTGTCCAAACCACAAAACAAAAAAAATTTCTTCTACTTAAATTAATTATGACTTAGAAATGAGCAACCCAGGTCAGAATTTAATCACAAGACTCACTGCAAGAATGTCTCTGATTTTTATTCAAGAAACTGAGATTTAATTACTTGCAGAAAACTGAGTAAAGGCTTGAGTATGTTCCTCTACTAAAGTTATGAAACTTAGTCTGTGCCCTTTCTCTAATGAAGGTATGTCCTAAGCCAGGAAGTCTTTACAAACAAACAAGTGAGCAGATTTTCTAGACCCTTGTTGTCCACAGCCAAGACAGGCATTATCATCAAACTGTCTCTGGCTCCCTGGTCCACACTTGGAGCTGCCAGGAACTATCCTGAATGGACACTTACGTTGTCCAAGTTACCTTTCCCCTGGAGCACTTTCTCATGCCCCACACTTCCTGCTGCATTAGTCAATAGGCAAGCAGAAAGTATGAGTGACCCAGAGCAATTCTCCAAGGGCCTTGGCTAGTCTGGGTGTTATCACTCAGTTAACATCCAAACAGACTTTGCAGTGTGATCTGACCATCACCATCATAGCAAAAGGTTTTTGTATCAAAAGTTTGGCATGAAAATCTATAAGGCACTGCAATGATTCTGATGATTTCTCTGCAGGAAACAAGTTTCTATTAAGAGAAATTAGAAGGCTGGTAAATGGCCAACACTTCACTTTGTAAAATTCCATATTGAATTCTTCGTAAATCTGTCAAGCTCTAACATTGTAGACGAAAATTTTCCATGGTAGTTACCTTTTCCAAATGAAGTATTAGGGGGAACTTTAATTTAGAAGAAATTAGGCCTTTTCTGAAATATGCTTGAGCAAAATATGCATATATCCAGTTTGAATATAGTGTAACCATACCCTGGGGAGTAGACGTAAAATTTGCCAGAAGGGTCATATTAAGGGAAGGAGAGAGCTGGTAGGGAAAAAAAATTCCTGGCCAGGTATTTGAAAACTGTATCATATGCAAGCACCCATCTGTGGTAGGAGAAATAAGGTTGGATGAACTCCCATACCCTAATTTTTCACTGCACCTTTTACAAGTTTGATAAGACACTTGAAGTACAATTTTTGGCATAGCATGCATCTTTTCACTGATCTTGGTGGTTGCTCCATGGGAGAATAGGAATACAGAGGGTTTCCCATTTATTTTCCTTTACCAAAACATCACTGTATGGGTTTACCTTGTTGGAAAGCAGAGATCATGCTGGGACTATTCATATGCTTGAAGCCTGAAGGAAAGTGACATCATGCTGATGACATCAGTCAGCCTCCTCAGTGAGGGCTTGTACTTGAGAGCAGCTTTTTCAGGGAATGAGCGGGGTCCTTCAGAAACTGAAATGCACATAAAATTACTCCAAAGATCCTCAGAATACAGTAAGCTCAAAAGGATGTGTATTCTGATAAATTTTACAACCATCCCTGGGAATACAGCAAAACATTCTACCAGTTAGCGGAGTGCAGAGGTGAGATTAACTGTTCGCTGTTAAATCCCACTCTACCCTTTCAAGGACTTCTCCACCAGGCTGTGGCTCTGGTGGACTGGGCCAGGGTTACAGCTGCTCCTTCTCCATGTGTGCTTCCAGCTGTGCTCTGCTACCTGAGCCCTCTGCAGGCAGGAGGCCTCCAGCAAATGGCACAGGGGCATTGATTCCCACGGCTTCCCTTCCAGAGTGCTTGCTAATGTGACCAAAATGCAGCCTTCAGAGTCTCAGGTGTGTGTTCTCAAGGTACACCATCGCTCCATTCATTCAGCACAACATGAATTTAATGGCTCAAGAGAACACTTATGTGCAAATGAGAGTTGTTATCCTCTCCTTTTTTTCTTTAATCTGCCTTTTAGAAGCCCTCCCACCCAAAAACACACACACACAGTGTCTTACAAATGCAATGTCCTTGGCAGTCCACTTTGGATGAACCAAAGAAGAAATTGAGTGAAACTCAGAGAAGCCAAGACTTTACCCTATATTCTGTAATTTTGAGGCATAAAGCAGGGATTTAAGGATGTCATCTGGGCCTTTTCTATAAGTATCCTCACTTTTGTCAGTTTAAAGATGAAACTAGTGCATTAGCTGAAGGGATTGTGTGTATGTGTGTGTGTGTGTATGGTTTAATACACATTTAATATAGCTCCTGGGAAAGCTAATGGAGTTGCCTTGGGGAGCTGAGCAACCTCCCAGTGTGCTCTGCATAAATCTTCTTTAGCTGCCGGTGAACAAAAAGTTATGTTAAGTGCAAAAGTGAAGGTAACAGCTGCTGAATCCCTTTTGCTGGCCTGCAGAGAATTGGTACTGCATGTTACCAGCTGATTGGTGATTTCTTAACCTCTTCTAACCTGTAAAAATAGGAGGAAAATTTGAAGCTTTGGGGGAAAAATTTCTCTCCGAGTAGAATTTCTTTTATTCACCAAGGGCAGTGGGTTAAAAAAATAATTGGGAAGGAAATTCAGCTAGAAAATGGCCAGGATACCACAAATGCAGTTTTATAACAACCTTTCTTCTTATTTTTCTTCTTTTTTTCTCCTTTTTTTGTAGAAGATAACTCGGTTTTATACTTTACTGTCTTATTAACAGAATGCACTTTGGAAGTCTGCCACTGTTAACAGTATCAGAAGGATTTAGGGCTGCTGAAATACACTTGAAGATTTAATTCTGCTGACTTCAGCTGTGATCCGAAGTAAAAACTGTAACCATAGATTAAATGTTTAGCGCCAGATATTGCAATTGCTGCTTCTTGTCGTAAATCCTTGTGTCTATTGCTGTTTCAGACAGCTCTCTGCGGGCCCTTGGCTGTGCATGCAGCACAATGCTCGTGTCGTATAAGATTCTTCACCGGGGGCCAATTCCTGAAGTCCTCTCTCCATCCTTGCTCATAAAACTCCCAGTTGCCTGAGTGAGAACCTTGAGATGCAGCAGTGCAAGGCTGCCTCCCCAACACAATTCCCACGTGATGCTGTGACAACCAGGACCATCACCTGCTTCTTTAATGCCCCATCTCTGGTTCTTAAAAGGAGCATTGCAAGGGGTAGGGGAAAAGGGCCTTTTCAGACTTTATTAGTCTCTTAGGAGACTCAACTAATAAAACCAAATAATCAATAGAAAAATTAGATTGTCGTGACAAAAATTAACTAATGTGGTCATTCATACAGAAGAATATCTGGTTAAAAGTTTAAGGGCCACCTCCCTCTCTTAGTTCTAATTTTATAGGTCTCAGCAGGCTCCTTTTTCGGACTTCAGCAGCCATTGACATTTTAATCTTTTTAATGCGGTCATCTGATTTACACGTGGGGTTCGCTTTCTCATAGCGGCTAGTTCTCCACTCATTGCTTATTGCACTCAAATAAAGTTATAATAAGAATATATTTCAGTAGTCCCTCGTCCAAAACTGGTGCCTGTCTTCCCTGACCTTGGGTAGATAGATTTATTGCATTGTAAACCTCAGCATGAGTTTTAATTTTTTTTTCTATTAAAATTTTAATGTCAGGGGTATAACCCAAAATATTTTCAAGGTGTCTCATAACACCTATCATACCAACATGTGAGAAGATGCTGGTACCCTCACTCTTCTAATGAAAAAGAAAGAAGAATGAAAAAAAATAAAACCAAGGTTGGGAAAATGGCACGTATTAGAAGAAAAGAAATGCTCTGGTGTTTCCCACACTGTGGCCGCATGTAGAGATTGGGATGAAAGGCATTGAGTTATAAGCCTTTGTCTGGACTCCTAGGTGGTGGGCTAATGTTGAAATTTTTATGCCTTCGGGAAGAGGAAAAAAAAATAGAAAGAAAAAATTAGGTCATAATGTTGACTAGAAGGTTAGCAGCATTACCCCAGCCCAGGTAATCCATAAATTAAGTAAAAATTATTCACTTTGCTTGCTGGATATCAATATTTTACTTTCAGCCTCTGGGACTGGAAAATTCTGGTTTATGCTTTATCCTGGTACCTGGAAAGAAGCGACTTCAGAATCTGAGAAATTTGGCTTAAACAAATTTTAATTTTAATTTGAGCTCCTGGAGTTTTGGCATGATGGTGTAGTGATAACTTGCTGCTGGATTGTCTGGGCTGCTTGTGCAAGCTCACATTCAGTTGGAAGTTTCAACTGGTTTCTTGAGGCTTCTCATACTTCATCTGCTGTTTTTTCAGCTTTATATAAGATCCATATAGAATAAAAGCATCAGACTTGTTTCACATGGCTGTGCCAGTCCCCAAGCATGCAGATAAAAGAAACTGTGCAGTGATGCACTCAGCACAGCTCCAGTGCAGGAGGCAATCGTTTCCTTTGTTCCTCTCCCATGTGAGCAAACTAGTCTTTTATTAATTCTCTACCCTATCCCCATTTAGTCTTATAGAGAGTGCCAGGGAGAAGCTGGGAATATAATGCTTTCCTCCCTTTTTTGCTACAGGTCATATAAAATGGATATTGCACTCAGTGCAGATGGGGCGACATTGTCATTCATCAGTTCCCCAAATTGGCTGCTTGGCAGACAGAATTATTTAAGTAAAACTGAAGTAATTTTCAAAATTGAAACTTAAGCTGTTTAGTGACATAAGCCAAGAGCAGTTTTTCTTGGACCCCCAACACTTCCTTGGCTCACATTCACAGTTCAGCTATTTTCATTCCCGTCAATTAGCTCAATCTCCACGGATGCGAGGAAGGGCTGGAGCAGTGCAGCTTCTTTGATGCAATTTTGTGTATACATATGGAGCATCTGTTACTCCAGGAGCCTTGCCGTCACTTCCATTATATGGAGAGTATTGATAGTGATAGGAACTCAGGACCTGATGGGCCATTTTCTTCTGAGCTTCACTCAGAAGTGCCTTGGCAGAAAGCCTCATGCCAGGGAATATCCCTCCAAACAAAGGAAACACGCCATGGCAAAGCCCTGCAAAGGGGTCCAGGGAAAATAAAATATGTAAGAGTGTGTTCCCTTCCTATCCTTCTCCCCTCCTCCTGAACATCTGGGTGTTTGACACCTGCAACATCCAAATAACACTGGCAAGCTGGGTTTGAACACCAACCTTGGAGTAGTCAGGCTGGTCCACTCGAAAATAAAAGACTCGAGGAATGCACTTCACCTTTAACAGCCTCTTGCTATCAGGTCACTCTTTTCTGGGGGGCAGGGTGAGCTAGAAAAGGTGTTCCTTCAGTATTTCTTTCAAGACAGCATGTATTCCACTTGTATTGATCTGCCAGAGGCTATCATTACCAACAACTCAGACAAACATCTTCAGCCAATTATTAACCTGTGATAGAAAGATAGCATTTTCTCTCCTTGTTGGTATCCTTTATTTATTCTTTACACTTCCCAGGGAAATATCTGAGAGTTCATGTTTTCATATCATAATTTGGTCAGGAGGATAGGTAAAGAGTCTGAGATTGCTGCCCCAAATCCCAGCACTTGGTTAAGTGTGATTTAAGTGGCAATTAAAATGTTATGATAGGCTTTGGTAGACAATGAGCTTCTGTCTCTCATTTAGCACACCCACCCATTGCCTAATTTCAGAAAGGGCCTGATGGATGGTTTCAAGGACCATTCAAGGAATATTTAAGAGGTACCTGCTCTGTTTCACAGATTGCCACTGGTTTAGTAACCGCTACATTTCCAGCTTGTTTGGGTGTATTAGTCTCCAAGTGACCTTCTTTGCAGGAAAAAGCAAACCATACTGGCACCTGCAGTCTTCAGGAGCTCTCAGGGGGTCAGGAAATGCCACCAGTGCAAGCAGAAACCCCACACTCATTGTCAGGGCACCTCAGGAACTCAGGGCTTGCTGTCTTCATGGAGGAATTGGCTACTTCTGCTCCAGTGCACACTGAAAATGAGAAGAGCTGAAGTTTAATATAAAACAACGATTGACAAATTGGCTTAATGAACATGCACTGTTCTTATTTGAGACATTTTGTTAGAGAAAATTTTCTAACAGAGGAAAAAATGCTTTGACAAAAACCCCCAAAGATAAAAAAGTAACACACCATTCAAAAAAAGTTTAATGGACTGTTTCAGTTATTTTTTCCAAACAACATTTCACTGAAATCAACACACTCCTGCAAAAGTGATTGTTTTTTATCAACTCACATTTTTCCTTCTAAAATTTTCCAGCCAGAACTTTTCTACTCATGTATTGCAGAAGGAATATTTGTAACTGTGGTTTGAATTTAAGCGAGATGTTTTTAGTCTGACTCTTCAACCCACTTAGATCAAGGCAGTCTCTTTTATAATTTGAAATATTCCACAGTGTTTATCTCTGGGTTGATGAAATGGATTAGAAGGTCAGCTTTAAATTATAGCTTCATGAGTTATGTTGCTCCTATAAATTCCTGTATTTTCTCAAAATAGGTTAATTGTTTCTTGTCACCTCCCACATAATATTAAATTATGTGCAGCTGGTTATGTACAAAAATATGGAGTTTGCTTTTTCCCTGGGGTTTTAAAGAAGTTTATATAGTCAAATTCAGAAAATATGGCGGAGATATAGCCTTTACCAATATCATTTCTCTCAGCACACTCCCTAACCTTTGAATCTGAATATGGATAATAGCAAAACATGCTAGCTTTGCTATTTAGAATATACATATGCATCTATACTGAATGCTAACAGAAGATGGAGAGAGAATACAGAAGGCAAACCATGCCCATCATTGGTGATTATCAGTCTGAGATCTGCTTTGTCATTAAAAATAAAAGTTTCTCATTCCTGTATGCCAGTTTAATTTCGTGGGTTAAGTGACTTGGAACATGCCATGATCTTTGGAGGCTGCAGTTCCAGAGACACATCTAACCCATCAGTACAGCACCTCTGAACCACCAGAGTAGGTCTAGAATCTGCCCCAATATGTTTCAGTATGAGCTAAATGTAAAGCTGCCAGATACAATCATTCATCCTGCTTCTTCTTTCCGTGGACCAACATGTGGAAACCGTCTTGTAGCAGCCTTTACTTCTCTTAAATTACAAGCATCTGTTCCTGATCAGTTTTGAGAAGTACCTATAATTTTTAATCTTTACCTGGGACTGATAATAACAGAATATTTGTTGGTAACTGCATTCTGTCCTCTAATTTTAGGATTATTATTTTTCATTGTTTCTTTTTTTGTTTGTTTGGGGTTTGCAGAGGGGGGTGATTAGTTTCTTTTTTTCTTTGTGGGTTTTTGTTTTGTTTTGTTGGTGTTTTTTGTTTTCTTGGACTTTTTGTTTGTTTGATTTGGGGTTCTTGTTTTGTTTTGTATGTGTCTCCCTGGGATTGTCCATGAGAAAAATTATCTGGGAACCAACCGTGCTGATTGGTTATGAAGCACCAATAAACCTGAACAGCATTTTTTTGTCTACACTGAATAGGCTTTGCTATGTAATAGGCCAGTGCCATTACAAATTCAAACCCTATATATATATATTGTTCATTGCCCTTTGTGTCATCAGGAAATTAAAGTTTGCAGCTGGCCTCTTCATCTTAGTTAATCATGCAAACATGAAATCCTTAAAGGTCCACGCAGTGGTCCCTGCAGGGGCCCCACTCAACACTTCTCTGCAGCATGACATTGTTTTTCAGCTGTGTTTTATCTTCTCCTCTCTTCTGTTCTGAGCTCCTGCTGCTTTCAACTTCAGTAGCAGACTGTCATGTGGCACTTTATCATGGGCTGCCCAGAGCACTGCAATAGCCATGCCCCCTTCACCAGGCACCACAACCTGCTCACAAGTTTAGGGGCTTAGACATGAAGCCTCTCCTCTCTTACTACCCTGTTTTCCTGCCTTCAGCCCTGCCCTGGTGCCAAATGGAGAAAACCTTGGAGTATATCTTGTACTGGGTCTTACACAGGGCTGCAGAATGATGGCTTGAGGGCTTAGTTTTCTCCTGCCTGTATTTTATGCTCTGGTTGCTTGTTTTCTAAGAACTCACTTAAATTATGACAATAAATCAAAGATTTCCTTCCAGATGTCTTTTAACATCTAGCATCATTTCCTCCAGGTTCTGGATATGTCCTAGATTTTGGTCTCCTTAGGTAATTTCCTCCACTGGCCTTAGTGACCCTGACACAGGTTGACCTGTACTTAACTTAGTCCCCCTTTTTAAGATGCAGTTTGAAGAAGTCAGCCAATACCTCATTTAAAGAGGGTGGGGGGAGGTGGGAGTGAAGGAAAGCCTTCACTACCTTCTTCATTTTCATTTCCTGTGCCATTGTATTCTAACTTTCTCCCTGACTGATTTCCACTGTCTTGCAGATGACAAGAAAAATCTCTTCATATTTGTTCTCCTACTTTTTTTTTCTGTGCTGTAACCTCTTCAAAATTTTTTATTAGCTTTTCCTTACCTCTTGATACATAACATACATGTGAAACGCTTAAAGGGCTTTTATTTTTACCATATTGTTCCAAGGTTGTTAATATTTTTCTCTTTACCATTGAGAAAGCCATTTTGTCATTTTAAAGATCACAGCCACTTTTATAGAGCTCTAATCTTTTGGGCCCTAATCCAACAAATCTTTTAAGCATGTGCTTAACTTCAGACATGTGAGCGGTTGTATTGAACTCAATGGAGCTAGTCAGGTGCTTAAAGTTAAGCAGATGATGAAGTGCTTTGTTTGGCTGGCCTTGCAGAGCACGGTCCCCCAGGAGCCCCTTTGCCAGCAGCCCTGCACAGCTCCCCGGCTGCACTCGGGAGACAGGCACTGCAGCGCGGAGGGGAGGATCCCAGCACAGGCTTTGGGTCCTCCCAGAGCTTCCAGGGGAGAGCCTTTTCACTTAGTGATTTTAATATAATGCATGCCTTTGCACGTGGTGCCTTTTGACCCCGAGGTGTCTGCGATTTAAGTGATCCAGGCGTGGGCCGAGGAACAGGGTAAGCAAACCAGATGAAACAGGAAAGGTGATACAAAGACAGCCCTATGGGTCTGACTGCACAACGATGTGCAGCTTCTCCACTGTCTTCCCTTGCTGATTTCAGAGAGACCTGGGTGTGCTCAGTCCTTACCTGGCAGAATTCAGCACCTTGCAGTGTCAGAACCTGGGCTGCCTTACATATTTATTTATTTAGCCTCCCTCTTTCAACCACCCATACTCTTGGCAATGCTGCTCAGAGATGGGAAGATGATCCACTCTCACCACGTGCTCCATGTGTCACTGCCTGCCACAGGTTCTGCCCAGTACATGCAGAGTGAAAAGTCACTTTTCCAACTGCTGGAGAGAAAGGGGACAAAAGAGGAGCTGAGTCCCCTTTGTCCCAAGGCACTGGTATGGCAGCACTACCCCATCACAAATTTCTCCTGGCTGCTTCCACCTGCCTGAGGACCGAACAGCTCTGCAGCCATGTTGTGTCACCAAAGGACACGCACTGACCAGGGAAGTTAGGTTGTTAGTAACAGCTTGGTGCTTGGAAGTTAACCTGAGCAAGGGACTGCATTTGAGCACCTGGGAAAGGCTTCTCTGGACAGATGTGAACCTCTTAAAATGAAGGTTTGTAAAATTGCACACTGTAGGCTCCTATATCAGCTAAACTATCTGGCTCTATTCATGTTGGCTTGGGGCATGTGAATAAGCTGGCTGGTGGTTTTGTGTGCTCTGTCAAACCAGTTAAATCTTAGGACACTGCTTTTTTTGAGGCCTGGACAGATGAAGAAAACATAATCCCTAAATAAATGGGATAGGCCTGATATAAGTTATTGGGTGTTTCATGGGACAAGCAGTTTTGGAGTTTCTCACAGATACAGATTTGAAAGTTCTTCATATAAAGGCTGTTTCATGTCAGTCTCATTCCTACCTCTCTCAAGGCTTCTCTGTCCGTCAGACTGTACATAGAAAATGTGTCCTTTTAAGTTAAGGGAAGAATTCCCTCAGCTGGCAGCAGTCATAAGATCCCTTATCCATACTGGGGTGGCAGCCAGGACCAAGGCCCAGTCACACAGGTGCTGTACAATCATTTCCCTTTAGTCACTGTAGGAAAAGCTGTTAACAATTTCTATCCTCTTTTGGAGGTTGGCTGCTAGGAATGAGGAAAGACATGGGTAATTCCACATTAAAATAATTTCTACTGACCTCAGACTGAAGTAGCCACTAAAGCAGGAATGGGAACAGGATGAAGCCCATGGCGACAGCAGCAATTTCAGCATTATTCCGGGAAAGATAACGTGTCACTCTTCTGCATTGCTAGGCTGGCATCTCCTCTCATCGTGTGACCCTAATTAATTTATGTAGTATGCGTCATGGGGGAAGACAAGATCCAGACTGAAGCCTTTGTAATGGGATTTTACCCTGTGCCAGACAGAAGTAATTAACTATATCTATCTTTTTCAGTTTCAGTTGCTCTTCCCTAAAAGATTTATATTAGGAAGGTGAAATCATACACAGTCACACCTTGTCCATGCAAGCTTTTCCTCTCTCCTGTGACAGAATTAAATGCTGTACTTTTTCTATAGAAAACAGTAATATCTCTGTGAGTAGCACCAAACTAAAAGTCACTCTGAGCACACTTGTTCTTTATGACATTATCACTGCTCTGATTGCTAGATAGCCTCTGACATCCTGTATCCACTTACATTTCTCTATCCATATTTGCTCTGATTTCTCCAGGTATGAGCTGTTGAATGCATAGTGGGTAGGGAGGTAATTATACATAGGATATGTGTGCAGGCAGCACCAAGCTCATCAGAAAAGAGCAGAGGAATGGAGGGAGAATGCAGCTTTTAAGCTAATGAAAGGAGAATACAGCTTCACACAAACCACAGCAGACTGCGAAAATCTTTGTTTTTAAAGGTCTACAAGGACTAAAACCAAAATGAAAAGGATTGTCTTTTTGGCTCCTGAGTTTGGGAGGTTGGGAAATGGAGATACTCCCTCAACCCATGGAGTATTCTGGGCTGTGTCTGATGCTGTCAGGATAGAATTCAAAGGCAGTTTCTTTCTTCTGGCCAAAGAGGATTAACACCTTGGTACCATTTCTCTGGGGACAGCATCTCTTCCACTCTTCTCCTAACCCTCCAGCTCAACCCTTTCACTCTTCTCCTAACTCTATAGCCCTTCTTCATGCAGCCATCAGGCCCACTAACAAGCTGCACTGAGGAGTCTGCATGAGGAGTTAAGCTGGCTGGGCTGGAGCAGAGATCGGCAGGCAGCTGGGGGTGGGCTGGGGCAGCCAGTGCTGCAGCAGCATGGCTCTAAGTGCTTGGATGCATTCCCAGAGGAGATGGTGGTCCAGCAGCAGCATCACCTGGAGTAAAGAGTTCTGCAGGAGGCTTGTGGGGCAAAAACTGCATCACTAAGCAGCATCCCCATCCCTGGGGGCTGCATCCAGCCCTGCTGCCAGTACTGCTCCTGTTGACAGTGCTGAGAGACGTGTCTGCCATTCCCCAAGTGCAAAATGTGCAGGAAATTTAACCTATTATACCAAAATTGTGGTCATTCTCCACACCCCTGGCACCTGTATTTTGTTTCTAATGACTAGTTTGTCCTCTCTCTAGCTGGGATAAACTACAGAAAACCTCTCTCAGAGGCAACACTTCTCTCTATTCTGCCTGACTTCTGTCTGTCTCAAGTGGTCCTATACCACAAATAAAGACTACACTACTAATTTTAGACTGCCTCACAATCACTAATATACCTCTTTAAAACCTATAACCATTCATTTTTCTTACACATCCACGATAGGATCTTACTGTAGCCTTCCAGACTGCCCTCATCTCATTTAAGCCTTATATGTCTTAACTTTTGTCCTTGGCATCCAGACAATTCTTCTATTCTCAGGATGCTTTCTGCTGAACTTCCTGTCTATAAAAATGCGCTCAGGGAGTCTATCACTCTTCCAGCCTATTCCTTCCCCTTCCCAGAGCTTCCCCTTCTCTTACCATACCAAGCAATTATTCTTATTAATTATTCCAGCTAACAGTAATTATCAGCAGCATGCACCCCCAGCTACATTAATAACAGCGATCTCTAGGACACTGAGGAATTGGCTGAAAAGATTCACTTTGCTGCATGGATTGCAGAGGAAGACAAATTCTTTTTCTTCCCTGTGTGTCTACTTTTTTATTATTATTATTTTATTTTTTGGGGGGGGAGGGAGGTTCTTACCACTTTCTTATTTTAAAATGGGCAAAAAGAGGTCAGATAAAGAAACGAGGACTTACTGCATAGTATTTATTGTCTAAGAAGAGTCAGGAATAGAGATGGAATTGTTAGCCTGTGGATTTTGTACACAGTTTCTAAGCAGTGCCATTAATTGATTTCATTTTTTTAGCTCTGATATTTATGGGCCAAATACTGAAATTTCTGCTTGGCCTCCAATAATCTGGGGTCTGCCTCAGGGTTAGAACTTTGAATTGTTTTCATCCGTGCCACAGTCACGGCTACCATTCAGCAGCAATTGGAATAAAATTTGGCCATGTTTCATCATCTGTAATATGTCAATATTTTTCATTTCACTGCTGAAAAGCATTGAAGATTTTAAAAGTGATATGTCTTGGTGCAAAAGAAGAACAAACCAGAAAAAATAGGCAAAATATATCTTACAAAGAAATCAGAAAATAAAACCCTTCTGTAAAATGAGAGTTAAAAAATGTTCTCCCTGAAAATTGCTTACCATTTGCCTAAGCTGCAAAGTTTTTAATGACATTCTAGTGAAAATAGAGAGCTCTGGCTAAATTCCTTCAAACCCAATAAAGCAGATGACTGGGAACTATAATGGAATTGATGCTGTCAAGTGCATTTGCTTTTTTAATGCTAACATGTTTTTGGTTATTAAGAAACAAAAAAACCTAGTGGTATATGATCAACACAGCTTTTGACAGGGGCATTGGAACCCATCTGGCTTATGGAGCCCCCACTTTTTTTTTTTATTAGCTTGAGATTATAAAGTTGTAACACTGTAGTTTAGCTTCTGGCTTCTGCAATTGTAAATTGGCAAAGGGCTCACAATAAGGTGTGAGTTTCTGAAAACTAAAACACTCCACTGACCCCGTGCATACTACACAGGCCTGCAGCAGATGTACTGGATGGAGGAAATACAGTAGCACTGTTAAAATGTTACTGATTGGTTCCAACTGAGTAGCTCTAGATATAAACCAGCTTTCAAAAACAACAGATGAGATAAAAATGTCAGAAAAAGGCATTAAAAGATGATGCCATATATTACTTAATGAAGTCACACAAGTCAAAAGCAAGCACCCTCCAGCAGTAATGGATGCACTCCATGAACATTAGCTCCACAGTTGTCAATATCTGTGATGACAAAAAAACCCCTCTTAATCTTTACAGAGTTCTTTAATTTAAATAAGCCTTTTAACATAGAGAGGATTTGTTCTCTCAGTGTGCTTCATTAGTGTAGCTTACCACCACAAAACCTGGTTGTATTGAGAAAGATTGCCCCATTATCAAATAATTAGTACTGCTTTAGCAGGTGCATACACTTACCTTTGTAATTAAATCCTTGTTAAAACACCAAAATCCAGAGAATTTAAATGGTTACCTGATCCCAGAGGAAGTAGCCCAGAAAGTTATTCTATAAGGTAGATGTCATCTGGGAGCAAAGATACTGAGCAGAGCATCTTTCCCTCATGGGATGTTGATGAAGCACATCTGCACACATCATGCAGTGCTATAAAAATTGCAATGACAATACTAGACAAACACCTACTGCACAAGAAGCCAGAGAAACCAAGCATGAGCCTGCACAGAATCATATGCTCTGTAATGGAGCTCTCACAGCTTCGTTAGTTTTAGAGTTACAAGCAAAATTAAAGATGATTATACCAGTTTTTAATAATTCTTTGAAATATTTGCTAGTTTACTATAGTCTACAATGTGACTTATTCTTGAATATAGCTTCTGAAATCTTACCACAGAGGAACAACAATGGGTACATGGCTACACACAGAGCTATTTTTGAAGATCTCAGAATCCTAATAAAATCTGAAAGAAAATAACTGAAGTTGCAGTAATCTCAAACAGTCACAAACCCCCCCACATTTCTAATATGTTATAGATAAATTTATACATTCTTGTGTTGTATGTTCTCCACAATTACAGATCAGTGAATGTCTATATTAATAAAATATGCCAGCAAGTGGATTAGACAGACTATTACAATAAATTATCTCTGCTCAGTTGGCACTCTTATTGTCCTCACCAGAACTGATCAACCGTAATTAGTTACTCCCCTACAGAGGTGTAGCAGTGCTTTTACTATAAAGAACTGAGCAAGCTCCCATTGTCCTGGCTACTTGTATTCAGACTCCTAGTATGGATCAGAAACTCCAACCAAACTCTAGTTTCCAAAAGCCAGAGAGGAAATTAACAGATTGGAATAGATGTGTTATCCCCCTCTCAGAAGAACTCTGCTGACCGAAACAGTGGGGACCAACATGAAAAATCATTTACAAGATCTGTGCATACTCATTGACTTCAATCTGTGTTCAAAGTTGTAGATTCAGTGCTGACAAAAGTACTCTTATATTTTAGATGTGAAACAGCTACAGAACAGCCAGTTTCTGGAACAAAGTTCTTAGATAAATGGAGTTAGTCCTGGAAATCAATTTAGACAAAGCTGCAGCAGTGCTGGTATTGGAATTCACCAACTAGCTACATAATTTGAATAAATGGGAAAAGAGATGACTCCTGAGAGTAGCACTGGCAGCCAAAAGAATTATACTGATGGACTGGAAAAGCAAAGCCATGCCATGTATTGATTTATGGACTATTGCCCTTCTGGATATAGCTAAATGTGAAAGAACTCCCTTTATTCATACTAATAAAATGGACATAAATGCTCTCAGACAAAAACTGCTGTTGGAGTTTTATTGTGAATAGCTGACATGTGGGATGGTCTTCTTTCACTTGCCCATCACACATGCTCTGTGGGCTGGTGAAGTTTGAGACACACAGAAAACAACACGGACTTTTTCTAGAGTTGTTTCATTTGTTTGTTTGGGTCCTTTTTTCCACTCAAAATGTTTTCCTTTGTATTTTTTTTGGTGTGAGTTTTTTTCTTTCTTCTAAAACCTCTTGGTGTAAATTAGAACTTAAGGTAGTCTATTATCACTTAATAGATGTAGTTC
This sequence comes from Ammospiza caudacuta, assembly GCF_027887145.1. Lineage (NCBI taxonomy): Eukaryota > Metazoa > Chordata > Aves > Passeriformes > Passerellidae > Ammospiza > Ammospiza caudacuta. Next base: position 108,793,605 of record NC_080593.1, on the reverse strand, counting down.
TATGATGGTCAAGTTTCAGCATTTTGGAGACAAGTGCTTTTTTTTCTGGCTTAGAAACTGTAGACAATGCTAAAGAAGCATGAACATAGCACATTACTATTCCTGCCCCCTCTGTGACAGGGTTATGACTGTGATCTCCCTGCCCTACCTGCCAAAGCTGGGTGAATACACATCACACACAATATGAGAAGATCTCTACAAAGCAGCTCTCACTCCCTCAGCCAAACCAGTGCTATCCCTCAGGCCTCATTTATCTTTGGAGGACCCTCTGAAGATTTCCTGCTCTCTACAAGTTCGTCTCCATCAAGATAAGTAATATGGGGAGCCCTACTGCATCCTGGCTGCTGCCAGAATTTTTAATGCTGTATTGATTAAACTGCTATGAGTGGGATGAAATTATGTGGTATTAGTTGTGCTGGCAACTGGTTTACCTCTGGGATCCTCATGTTGCTAGTGCTGGTGGAGCTAAGCCAGAATTAGGAACACTGGGAAATTAAAAGAAAAAAAAATTAAGCTGTTATGTAGACGTGACCTTGGTAGGTGAAACCTAATGTCACAAGATGAATAGACCTTTTGGAGTCTGGGACACTGCTGTGTGCAGTGAGAGGCCCTGGTCTATCTTCCCAGCAGAAAGGAAGGAGCCCTGCCTAGGAAGTCCTGAGTCAGAGCTGCACCAAGCATAGCTGAGAGTCAAGAAGAAAACCAAGATGTTTCCTTCAGCTTTTGAAGAGCCAGTGAAATAAAGTAAGAGAATGAGGTAGATTCTGGGATGTGCAGGTCAGTAGCTTTGTCCTCTTGTTATGCGCCTTCCTAGAACATCCCCCCATCTGCTGTGACAGACAATGGCTCTTTCTCCACCCCTTGCCACTGTGCAGTGGGACTCCTGCACCCAAGGGACTGAGAGAAAATGAGTCAACCTGCTCCTGCAGGCTGCCTCCAGACCTGGCAAAAGGACTCTGGAGCAGCTCTGGGCTGAGGAAAAAAACCCAGTCCCTGGAAAAAGAAGCAAACACACTGATCTTGCTGTGACTGTGATGATGAGACCACCTATGAAATGCTGAGGAATTCCTGAGGTGCTTACAGAACTCAGTGTAGTACATAAATGGTTGTCCATTCACTTCTGAAATGTTTTTGTGTTCACTTTACATACAGAGTTACCACTGCTGTCCAGATGAACCTGAAAAAGAGTTGCTATTGCCATGGTGGACTTGGTAGTGATACAAAAACTCATGGCCATCCAGAATTGCTGGACAACACGGCCTTCCACCCTCCCTGAGGTGAAATGGGGCCAGTCTGCTTCAGGCACTGACCCCAGGGCTTAAATAGAAGCTCTTTTTCTGAGGAGGGCTTCCCCAGGGCTCTCTGCAAAATGCAGGTGACAATTATCACTGTGTTCCAGACTAATTAATCTCACTAATGATATGACTTACGACGTGACTACTTCTAAGGCTGCAATACTTGACCTGTGTGAAGACAGAAGGAACATAGCAAGTTTGTTAAAATTAAACTGAGCATAAATTAACAATGCAATTTGTAAATATTGAACAAAGTTTAAACTTCAGCAATGCTGAAGAGAGAAAATCTTTCCACTTTTATAAGCAGAAAAGAAAATTGAGAGAATTGGATGATACCAAATACTTTATTACTTATTCTATTGCAACATATTTCAAAATTTCAAGAAAAATGTACCAACTGTACTTTATACATCACAAAGAGGGGGAAAGTCCAACATTTTTAATTTCTGTATTGACAAAACCCACCTCCAAAATATCTGGGACTAGATGATTCCAGAATTTGGTGTGATATTGCAAAACCTGTCACGTCCAAGTCATTGGCTGAAGTTGAGCCTGAATGGCTAATGCAATAACTGGAAATTATTGTCAGCTGAGAAGTTTTCAGTGGCCTGTGACAATTGCAGTGATGTAGGATGGTGGCTGCCAGTTTAAGTATACGCCCTGCACTCAGGGTAGAAGACCAAAAAAGCAAACCACCACAAACAAGCAAACAAACAAACAAATAAACAAACCCCACACCATTAAAAATTCATTTTGGCTGTAGGACAGATGGGTTGGAGCAGATGAAAGATGGAGTCAGAGAATTGGAGTTAACATCTTCCTTTCATCAAATGTGCCACAGCGTTGTAACAAACACCTCAAGAAATCAGAAGCAGAATATACTTTGACAGAGTGGTTCACCAGGCATTGCAAGGAGCGTTGACCTTATTAATCTTGCAGTGGTTGAGGTCTGTCTGAGTTGTTACCCAGGTAGAGGCTGGCCCAGCCCATTCCTGGTACTTTGCTCATAATCTGAACTGATGGCACTAAAGCTGAAGAGTTTCAGTGGGGTGATTGCAGAAAATTTCCATCTATCAGCTCTGAAGCCCAAGTAAGGAATAGATATGCTGTCATTTCATGTCCTGTTCTTATATTGGAGGTAAATACAAGAACTTATCCTCAACATGTCTGAATATGTCTTATTTTCATGACACTCTGCCTGTGTGGGACTTAACAATGATGGAGCAGAATCATTATGGTGTCATTGATTCCTTACAGTGTAAGAGCTTTTGGAAGTCAGATTATTTGCAGAGTTATACGCTCAGGGCAATCATCTCTGCCACTTCCTGCATCACAGCAGTGTTGTGAGATCTTGTTTAAAAATCTCTTCTCCTTCAAACCTTCTGCAAACAAAACAGTGTTTTTCCCCTCCTGTTTGGGTATGGTGCACAGGCTGACCCCACTACAGCCTTGTGCCACAGACAACAAAAATGCCCCTGAAGTGTGAAGCTGCAAATCCAGGGGGAATCCCCTTCCCTAGACTACTCATCTCCTTCAGCATGAGCTTTGCTGAGCTCTTATTCAGCAGATGGTGTGGAGAGATAGCCTCCAAAACCACAGAAACAAATATTTGATTTGGATGAGTACATTAAAGATTACTCACTTCTCCCCTCAAATTATCTGTGTTTTGCAGAAAGAACAAAGAGGATCATCCCCTCTCTAATAAAAGTGATTTCCAGCCGTTGGGGCTGAGTTTTGAGGGTATGATTCAAGCTGGTAGAGACTAAGCTCAGTGCCTCTGGAAGGCAAGATAGCAGTCAGCTGGCATTTGCCAGGAGAGAGCAGAAATGAGATTGGAGTGCAGAAATGAGAGCTAGGAGTGGAGCAGGGTGTCAACTCTGCCTTCCCTCCCTGGGCAGCACTGGCCCTTGCTCTGGTTCTTTAAATGGCCCCAGTGCATGCTGAGGAGGGCTGGTGATGCAGGGCCAATCGTTGGGGCAAAAGTCTCAGGGAGGCCCATCACCTGCTCTGGGCACTCTGTGCATGTGCATACACATCTGTGTGCCTTCAGACTGGCCTGTCTTAAAGATTTATCTCAGTGCTGACAGCTCACAAATGTACTTGTCTGTTTTCCCCGTGGGTCTTTGTACCTGTCTTTCTGGTAAATTATTGTCATTAAATTAAACATATTGATAAAAGGCAGTTATTCTAGGTTTTCTTCCTACCTCTGCCTTCCTCTTTCTGCTGCCCCCGACTACTGTTCGTGCCATAACAAGACCATTTCCAAAACATCTCTTTTATTTCTGCTAGGCTTCAAGCTTCTCAAAAACACTTTCTGTTACTCTCTCCAGAAATTATGTTACTTTCTTTATGATAATGTTCTTTTCAAAACCACAGCTCTCCTATCTGCCACTCCTTGCTTTGTTTCCTCTCTGCAGCCTGTACGTAGTTCACCTCCTTCAAAACCTATTCACCAATATTACCTTGTTTAGCCCTCTTTTAAACTATATTACATTTCTCCATGGTACCTGTGAGCACAAGAAATTCCAGTTTTTTATTGTAGTCCTGCCTGCCTTCCTCCATGTAGAACTACACTCCTTATTTCCTTTCTTAATGCCTCCATCTGTGTATTTTGTTGCCCTGCAATATTGTTTCTTCATTCCCATGCTTCTTCTCATGCTGTTGGTCAATGCAGAGGATGCATGTTCCATGTGCAAACTATAACCCGTGTCCTTGCATTGCTTTTGCTTTTTTAAGGTTACAAAACTCACTGATATCAATTCACACTTCTTCAACATCATAAAAGAAGGAATGAAAGAAAATGTTATGTTAGACTTTCATGTAGAATGCTCCAAATTAATGTGCTATTACTGATCTTTCAAACTTCCTTGAGATAGAAGCTACCTTTATTTTTTACCATCTAGTGTTCCACAGAAGCTGCTAGGAAGAAATAATAGATGGCAAAAATTATGATATTTATCTTTCTACTAACGATGCTCTCACTCCTTCTACACGTGGCATGGAATATACTGCAGGCACTACTACTCTAATTGTATTTAAAGTAAGGAATGCTTTGCTCTGAAATATAGGACTCATGAACATTAAGCTGCAAGTGCAACTGCTAATAAACTAACTGTGAATATTAATCTAGTATTCCCTTTGTAATCAGAAGGTTTCATCACTGCCCCATTTGCTTTATAATCATGACAAGTAGCAAAATGTATTCAAGGCAAAAATTAAGCAGGTTTTTTTAACAGTCTGTGCTTTATCACTACTTCATTGATTTTTCAGTGTTTTAGCAGATACAGCACAACTGGATTAACTAGGTAGGGAACCTTTCACTCTTAGGTCGTCGGTTCACATCTGAGACAGGTTGGTACTGACCGGAGGTCACTTTAGCATTATAATTTTAATAAAGAGCAAGCCAGAGAGGCCTTCCACAGGCATAAAACAACGTTTTAACTTCCTTAAGCTGCCCACAGCATACACAACTAGACCAACTTTGTTGCCTGCCAAAGTCAAACTGATAGAGAGTTAGACGGTCATCTAGTTGCCAGATGTCTGGCTGTGTAACTTTCTGGCACCAAGCATTATATAGAGACAGATCTATGGATTGGATCAATTAGCATTACACTTACCATCTGACAACTGTTTGGTCGCCTTCGCCCAGCTCCTAGAGGACAGGTGTTCGCATCACAGAAATCACCATCACAATTGGTACCACTAATTGATGCGGTTGCTGGCAGTCACAGCAGAGAGGACAAGGGCTGAATTAGCACCGAGACCAAAGCACTGTTTCACCCCTAGAGAAGGTCTCTTCAGCTCAGGATGTCCAGGGCGTTTGGAGGATGCCTTTCTGCCACTGTATGTGTTGTGCTGAGCAGAATCTGTTCTGTTTTTGCATCCAGTAAAACGATCCAGCACTAAATTCAATGAGGTTTCCTGGGGTACGAGGGAAAGAAGTGAGAGGGAGGTGAGCGTTAGATATCTTTGAAAAGATCTTCTCAAATTTTTTTTTTTTTTCATTTCACCAATATCTTCTGAGGTTTATTTTGTCTGGAGGAAAAAAAAGAGAGATCTTAACAGTGTGAGTGTTGTACACAAGTTTGAGGGTAAAATGAAAAAGTACAATTGCAGAAATACTGAAGCATTTACAGTAACTCTAGTGCTCCCTCATTTCTTCTGTTTTACACTCCAGACAGTCATGTAAAGAGCTTCACAGATATATTCTCTTGTGGAGCTTGTTGGTATACTTGGTGATTAGACAAATGGGGTTCTGCTTTGGCAAATGTCCATTGCTTTCCCCATCTGATTTACAGAATATGCTATAAAATGCAAAGGAAGGCAATAAACCTCCCATCTGCAGCTGAGATTTCCACTTTGCCAAAGACCCTTTTGCTATCAGCACCTTTAACTATGACTTTCAAAGAAGAAAGAGGTGTAATTTTTTCTCTGGAAGGTATTTTACTACATTCACTAGCAGCATCACCCCACCCTTATGTGAATTGATTTTGAATGTTAATCTAAGAATGAAAAAGCCAATAATTGTGTAAAATATAAATAGATCTTTGGGTCATTATTTTATATAAGAGGGAAGGCAAGAATTTTAGCTGCTTTCATATTCTTTTTGCACTCCAGAACAATTCTACCTTTTTATGGTCTATATGTCAACTGTGTCTTATTGATTTTTAATACTTTCAGCAGATACAGCATTATTACAGCCAATAATGCAAATACTTGAAGTGAGAAATGCAATTAGAAGACACCAAACACTTTGCAAACAGGGTCATGGGGAAAAAAAAGTGTTTCAGTACTGGGATTTTCTGGTCTTGGCTTAGTATTCTTCAGAGGTTAGCAAAACCAAGAGGAATTCTACTCTCCTGTTTCCAATATTAAAGGATTAAAGAAGAACAGACATGAGTCAAAGGTACTTGCCCCCAAAAAGCCCATACATAGCAAACAGTTGCTACAACAGAGAATCTTCATTGACTGTAGCCTTAATTTGAAAGGTATCATTATCATTAATTTTGACAAGTAGCCTCTCCTTGGGGAATCCAAGCCTAAGCCATTCGGGCTCCTCCTTCAGCTGAGGTAAGTAATCCCTACCCATGTGAGGAGCCCAAATGTGTTTCCTTCCACCTAATGAGAGATCCAAACCAACAAGATCAAAACAGCTGCTTTCACACTGACGACTGACTGCAGAAAACAATCAGGAAACAACAAACAAAACATAAACCTTTGCATAAACAAAGAGAAACAATGTGCCCAGGTTGCTGCTAGCAAAATGACTCATCTCACTTCTTCCCATCAGGCGTGCCAGGGCACTTCCACCTCCCACCACGCAGCACCTATGGACCTGAACTGAGACTTTTCTTCCCCTGCTCTGTGGCTGTACAAGTGTTACTCATTGGAGGGGTCCCAGAAGGCTCACACAGGTACAGAAGTCAGATGCTGATCATTCCTTCTCCTCCTGCCTGACAGGGATCTTACCTTCCCATACCAAGCGACAAGCTAATTCAGACTCAAGTGTGCAATGTCTCCTCTTGAATAGATCCTTGTAGGCATTTTTAATTCTGGCAGCAGAGTGTCCTCTTCCGCTTTCAAATTTAATTTGGTTTATTCCAAGAATGTTCCAGTTTTTCTTAATCCAGTGGATGAAACTAAAGGAGATGTTCTTAATCTGTAGCATGGGGCTAATCACTAGGTTACTCTGACAAATGTTCTGTAAATCTATTTCTGTCCTTTTTTTTCTTGACGTAAAAATCCTGCTAAGCTGTGAGTAGTAAATTTGCCTGTTTCCAAAATTTTTATTGTATTTTTAGTATAATGCACACTGCAGTTTTTTTATTTTTTCATCCAGACAAATTATTCAGATTAGGAGAGAGGAATTATAAAAACCAGTGATTGCCATGTCCCCATTGCTAAGGAAACTTGCTTTACTTTCTATAAATTCAGTGCTAAGAATCTGTCCCAGTTGCCAGGTATTGCTGATCTGGATGCAAGACAAAATGAAATAGTTCAATTTTTGATTTCTGGTACTGGATCAGACACAGCAAGTGCCCTCATTGGGTCCCATCAGAAATCAGAATTCCAGGATGCTGATGGCCAAGCATGTCCCAGGCACCCAGGTCTGCGCACAGAGTGCTCACCATGAAGCTCTGCTGCTGCCTGGGCTCGGCTCTTCCTTTGTTTCACTAATTTTCATCCCTCACCCCACAGACAGTAGGTGCATCTGTCTTCTGAACTGCAAGGGAGTGGGTGGCAAGAGGATTTTCTCCAGCTCCTCCTTGCTCTGAAAGACTGAATGCTCCCCCTGTGGTGATTTCCTGGTTACAATCCCAGAACTGCAAGACAAGCATATAACCAGGCATCACAGAGCTAACAAAAATACCTTTTTTCCTATGGACACCTACGGGGAGAAACTTCTTACCCCTCAGGCAAAATTCTGGTAAGTGAGAGCACCCTCTGCTGGGATCTCTCTCTTGTCCTTGTCCTCACAGAATTGTGCCTTTTTCCTTTCTAACATATACTGTATTTACAGAAAAGCAATCCTATTTCCTAAAGCAATCAATTATTTATCCCCAAACTTTTTTTCCCTATTCTCTGCTGGATTTCATATGATGATAAGATACCTGTCGTCTGTGACAGCTTCTTACTGTGAGAAAAGAAAATGAAGTTGAATGAGGGACAGGCTGGCCTCCAGAAAACAGAACTCTGCCTTTGAAGAGAACAAAAACACCTCACCAGTTTGCCATATCCTTTCTTCTCTGGTGATACAACCTTTCATCCACATGTTCTTGGTTCCTGAGGAATCTCAGCCTTTACCATGACCAAGGGATAAATCATGTACTCCTTATTCAGGTGACCACTTGCAACTCGTATGAGAGGTTAACTCTCTACTTCTCTTGACATTTAAGCCACCATGCTACCTTACTGTTGTTTTGGCTGATTTCTCCGTATGCCCCAGGTTTACAAAACACTGCGGAGCATTTGTACCTCTCCAGAGCCTCCTTCTTTCAAAAACCCTTCTTCCCAGTGATACAAGGCATAGAAATACAAGGTTTAACTGGGTCAACAACTTGCAAATTTATTCAGTGATGCTGACAAAGAGAAAATGACAAATGACATGAGTAAGTCCTGACTAATTTCCAGTCAAATCAATGTTATTGAACATATCAGGAGAACAGTATCATTTATACCCTTTTTTTTATTCTTTACAATTGTGGACAGCTGGTAGAGGAACTACATGTTTCGTTTGTGTACCCCTCACAAACCATATGAAACCAACCACGACAGGAGGCTGCAGGGTCTGCTCCCCCCTGCCTGGTCCTGAGTCTGAAGTTGTCCACTCTGTGGAAAAAGGGTGTGCTCCATATTCAGGCCAGGGGGTATGGTATGTTTTACGAAATTCTCATCCAGAAACAATCAAGAATCTACCCCAAAGTAAATATACATTGTGTGAAGTCCTTCACATGCCTTGGCAATATTCTGGATCTGCGCTGCCAGGACTAAGAAACAACTGCAGGGAGTATGGGTAGCACACAGGCTCTGGGTTTGCAGGCAGAAATGCCTGACCTCTGGCAGATCTCTTGAGATATCATGGTTCCCAGATCCCAACTGCTCTGCTTGTTCCAAGAGGAACAGGGGCAGGCAAGAGATAAATATACACTTAATGCCTTCCTGATGGAGCTGTCTGTAGAAAATTCCTCGAGGGAGTTTCCTGTCCTTTTTTGCCAGTTGTTGTGAGTAGGGAATGAATTGACCCATTGGTAGAATTATTAGAAATTTTTTCATCCAGAATACTTAAATGAATACAGTAAAGCTATTTATGGGCTGTCCTACTGTCTTAAAATAATATTGCAAATAAAAGAGTTATTGAAATAACAATGAGCCAGAAAGGGAATGAAATTGAAGCAACAGCATTGTTTATGAACAGCAATGGGTCTCAGACAAGGCTGAAACTTTTCTCTCAAGGTGCAGCAGATACAGAGTATTAGTTTGCTTCTATTTAATGCTTTTTCCAATACTAAGTGAAAAAACTCTCAAGCCTTCTCCTGACACATCTGAGTCCAGCATATGCCCCAATACTGGCCTGTGCAGTGATAGAGTGTAGGAGAGCTATAACTATTGTACTTTTGTAACAGGAATTCTGCCTTGCTCCCCCAGCACAGATGCAAACACATCAGATATTAAACCTGGGAGGATAATGCTGATGCCCTGTATTGCAGGCTTCCTTTGATGGCTCCAGGGGATATAGAGGTATTTGGCTGTTTCCTCTCCAGAGGCATCTGGTTTAGTCAGGTGGTTCACAGTGCACATGGTCACATTTATTGTTTGGTTCATTCTCCATTGTGCTTCTTCCCCCTCCCCAATGTTTTATCTGTTCTGGCCTTTCCCAAGGACTTTTACACAAAACTGAAATATTTGTTTATTTCTGGCATTTCCATCTGGTGTTAAGAGGATGAGAAGCAGGCTCATGTCACTGACGCTCCCTGACCGTCAGAAGGGCTTACAACATCTCACAGACCTGGAGTTTTATGTGTCTCTCCACCTCTAATGTGTTATCAAACACAAGTGCTATGAGATCCTGTGCAAGTCCTGGTAAATATTCCCTTGTAAAGGCACCATTTTTTTCACCAAGGCCCAGCATTTTGCAAATCACATACATCCATTGTCACAAAACATTCTGCAGACCCTAGAATGTTATAAATTAAAAAATAAAGCAGAGCTAGATACTAAAAGACGTTTTAGTTCTCAGAAAAGCCTTCCTTCTTAAAAAGCTGAGCTGAACAGAGCCACAGATAGGTTATAATTGTAGTTGTCTGAACACTATTTTTTTTTTCAGTTCTATTTAATGGTCTTTCTGTCACCTGCCTTACAGAATCACAAAATCACAAAATCACCAAATTGCTGGGTTGTAAAGGATCTCTGGAGATCACCTTGTTCAAACCCCTGCCAAGGCAGGGTCACTTAGAGCAGGGTACACAGGAATATATGCAGGTGGATTTTGAATGTCTAGAGAGAAGGGGAGTCTGTGACCTCTCTGGGCAGCCTGTTCCAGTGCTCTGCCAGCCTCATAAATAAATAAATAAATTCTAACTCATTTTAAGGGGAAGCTTCTTGCAATTTAGTTTATAGCCACTGCACCTCATCCAGTTATGGGGCACCACCAAAAGGAGCCTGGCACCATTGTCTTAACAGCCACTTTTGAGATATTTATAAGCATTAATGAGAACTCTTCTCTAGACTGAACAGGCCCAGCTTCCTCCCATGAGAGAGATGCTCCAGACCCCTGATCCTCTTTGCAGCCTCTGCTGGACCCTCTCCAGTAGCTCCTTGGCTTTCTTTATTACTGTATTAGACAAATCTCTGTTTCACATCCTATTCAAAATGATCTGAAGTATTTCTGTATTGTTTTTTCTTCCACCTTCAGTAGTACCAGGTAATGGCTAAAAGACCTTCACAGTGCCCAGTTTAGGCCCAAACTTCATTGAAGCCTTGAGAACAACTAGATGTTACTTGTGCAGGCCCCAAGGAAGTACATTCTCCAATGACTACACTTTCAGGAGGCTTTAGCTGAGATGGCAGTTGCAGAGGTGTTGTCCAGATGCTTTAATTCCAACACAAATTCTTTGCTGCCCTACTTATAAAACATTGTTTTACCAAATAAAGTTTTGAAGGTGCACTGGACATATGCTGGAGATCAACTCTGCAGCACTGAGCATCTGTTTCTCCAGCCTGCATGGAAGGCACCAAGTTTTAATTCTCAGGTAGGTCAGATGTGTGTTACAAACAGCACCTGGGGGTCAGAACACTCATAGCCTTCCTCTCTAGGACCCCACCATAATTTGCATGTTTACATCAAGGACTCCTCCAGATGGGAGCCCTTCCCATCCACACAGAACTTCATCTCACAAAAGTTTGTTTCATATGGCAAGACATCCTTGGCAGCTGGTCAGAACTTACTAGAAAATCTCTGCTATATTGTCTCTGAAAAGATCATGAAAACATATTTTTTCATTAGGATTTTAGTAGATTAGGGTATCTTAGAATTTTTCTTCTCAAGATAGCTACTTCTACAAAATAAATGAGATGTATCGCCTATAATTTTCTATAAACCAATAACTGATGTCCAGGGGGAAAGAAAACACAAAATAAAACTCAGAAGAGTTGGCAGAATCGAGAACACACAGAGTGCTTCCTCTGCACTACTTAAAATAATGTTATGTTAAATACTCAGGGCCCAGGATGTTCATATCTAGACAAACATGGCTATGCATTGTCTGTGTTTCAGTAGACACCCTCAGATCCTACAGAAGATGCTTACAAGGTCCAGCACACCCAGAAACACTGAGAATGCTTAGAGTTAATACAGAAATGTCAAGTGATCCTTTGTCTGAAGCCAGGCTGAGGAAGAGAATGTTGGTTGGTGATAAGCATGCAAGAATATCAGTCCTGGTGGCAAATCACTTCTACCGGTGAGTCACCATGGCTGGGGCTTGTTCCTTCCTGGGGGCATGTCCTTTCTGCCCTTTCCCAGACAAATCTGAAGGGTACTGAGGCTTCAGTCCTTACAATGTTTTCTTCCATTTGCTCAAAAGGTACTTTTATTCCACAAACTTTCTGGCAACAAAGAATTCTTCAGAACAGCAGAGGGAAATGTAAGAGAAAAATGGGCCGGCAAGGTTACATCAGCTCTTAAATTCTTCCAAAATTGAATTCACAAAACAATAGTGAGTTAGTTGCCAAGCCAGGGTTCAGAATGACTGTAAATAAAAGGGAATCTATGTTGAAAAGGGATACATTGGGGATATGTGGCATTTTTGGGTTGAAATATTAGACTACCACACAGTAGTACTGTACAGCAATTACATTTACCCATCTCTTTACATTTCCTTCTACTAACGGAATATAGCATACACAAATTTTTGTAAGAGAAAGTGTAAAGTGACATTTCCCTTTGGATGAGAAACATCTCAGCTAAGTTAAAGAGATCACAGTTTGATCACTGATTTAATCATTTAACAGTAGACCTCTGTATGTGAAGATGATTGTATAGGAAGTAAAGAAAGGTGTCAGTGGCTTGAGGCTACTGAATAAGTAGAACCACTAGTTGCATTATTAAAAGAAGTTGTGTCTCTAATTTTTTCCTGTGGCGTGTAAAACCAAAAGATAACTCTCAAATGTCAAAATGCCAGTGTTAGTAAATGTAGTGCAGGAGACAAAATTCCCAGTGCTACTACAGGTAAAACAAATTTTAAGGAGGATTCTAGCACTTTTGTAATGATGGAATACGACCTTAGGCAATATAAATTCATAATCTCTCAGGACAAATGGCCTTTAAAAATGCAACGGATTACCCAATTCACCACTGAAAGAGGATTTGCTCTGGCATCCTTACAATGCCTGTAATAAACACCACAAAACTTCCCATTTACATGATACTGGCATTATCTTTGAATTTTTCATCCAAACCTGATAGACTGTCAATAAAATGACAGTCATGATAATAATAACCTCTGCATTAGCCTGGGTGTCTGAGTCCCTTTCATTCCTTCTCCCTCTTCCTTCCCCCACTGCCTCTCCAGGTAGGGGGTTTGTGCAAGCCAGGCAGAGCAGAGCAGCTGGGGAGCTGCTTCAGTCAGGTGCATGGGAATTTTTCTGCTGTTGCTCAGTTGTGGTCAGTGTGTCCAGCTCTGCATCCTCATCCCTCTGGTGACTATGTCCCTCCTGAGGGGGTTGGTGATGATGGCATGGAAGTGGAAGGGAGGGCAGAGCTGCTGTATGGGTCAGAAGTCACAGAATCAGAACCTGCCAAGTTGGAAGGCACCCATGAGGATCATCAAGTCCTGGCCCTGCACAGCAGCATCCCCACATCACGTGCCTGAGAGCATTGTCCAAACACTTCTTGAACTCTGTCAGGCTGGCGCTGTGACCACTTCTCTGGGGAGCCTGTTCCAGTGTCCAAGCACCCTCTGAGGGAAAACCTTTCCCTAATATTCAGCCTAAACCTCCCCTGACACAAGTTCAGGCCATTCCCTCGTGCCCTTGGGCACCACAGAGAAGAGATCAGTGTCTGCCCCTCCTCTTTTCCTCACAAGGATGCTGTAGGTTGCAACGGGGTCTTTCCTCGGTCTCATCTGCTAAAGCAGCATATCTCACACCATTTCAGGCTTGACTGGGAGTCGACCATTCTCACAATCATGGTCCTCCAGCTCAGGGCACTGAGACCCCTCTGATCTGTCATTTGTGTTGAAGACAGAGGCAAAGAATGTGTTAAACACCTCCACCTTGTCCATGTTCCTCTTTGGGACGTGACAAACCTCATCCTGCAGCAGGCTGAGGTTATTTTTATGCTGCCTATTGCCATTAATATAACTGAAAAAACTTTTCTTGTACCCCAAATTTTTAGCCAGCTTCAACTCCAGTTAAGCTCTGACCACATGAATTTTCTCCCTACAGTGGTGAACAGAGTCTTCTTCCCATGTCACTTGACCTTGCTTCCACTGGGCATATACTTTCATTTTTAGCCTTATTTCCAAGAAAAGAATCCTGTTCAGCCAAGCTGGCCTTTTGCCTCACCTGCTTGACTTCTGACATTTGGGAAAAGCCTGCTCCTGTGCACCTTAGGAGATTATGTTTAAAAAGTGGCCAGTGGTGATGGACCCCAGCAACTGCAAGAACATTTTCCCATAAGACCTTACTTACTAATTCCTTGAGCAGCCTGTCATCTGCTCTCCTTATTTGTGGAGCTGAGGTTTTGCTGGCACTTTACCTGTCATCCAACAGAGATTTTAAATTTAATCACTTTGTGGTTGTTGTGGCCAAGACAGCTGCCAATCTCCACTCATGACATCCACAATGTTGACAATAAGCACATTGAGGAGGGCATCCTTCTGAGTTAGTTCTCTTAGCACCCATTCCCTAAAGTTGTCATCCACGTTTTTAAGAAACCTTTAGGCCTGGGTTGTACCAGCTGTGTTATGCTCCCAGTTAATTTCTGGCAAACTGAAGTCCTCCTCAAGGACAAGGGCTGTTGACATGAAAGTGTATCTTAGTTCCTCAAAGAAAAATTTGTCAGTGCTATGGCCCTGGCTCAGAGGTCAATAGCAGACTCCCACAATGGTATCCTCATTATTCGCTTGTCCCTTCATTCTTACCAGGTTTCATTATGCCAATGAGGTAATTTCTCTGGGACAGGGCCAAAGCCTCCAGCTCCTCTTGTTTACTCCTCATGCTGGTTGTTAGTGTAGAAATACATTTCAGGTGTGCTGCAGGGTAGCCAACACCTTGTGAGGCAGGCTAAGGGATACCTTTAGTGCTTGCTTCCTCAAGTTTTGTCTCACCATCCCATCACTTATCACTGGCAAGCCTGGTTTTTATTCCTTTCCCCCTTCCAAGCTAATTTATAGTTCGCTCCCACTGCTCCCATGCCAGAGCTCTTTTTCCCCCTCTGAGTGTGTCCCATCAGGTGTCAATAGATCAGGTGTTGAGTAGATCCTTCCATGGTCAACAAATCCAAATTTTTTCCACTGACACCAGCCTTGGAGCAGTGCATTGACCCGATGGATCTGCCTATTCATATCAATTATGCTCATTGTTATTGGAAGAATCAAGGAAATCACGACCTGTGCTCCTGATCCTTCTACCAATCACCCCAGGGCTCTGAAGTCTCTTTTGGTATGTCTCAGACTTCTCTTTGTTATTTTGCCACTGCCAACTTGAACAACCAATAGCAGATAGTAATCAGAGAGCCGTATTGGACTCAAGAGTTTTCCAGTGCTGTCCCTTATCCGAGCCCTTGGGAAACAGCAGACTTCTCTACGAGCTGGGTCCAGTCTACACATGGGGCTCTCTGTTCCGGTCAGAAGGGAATCCCCTGGTACAGCCACCCTTCCCTTGCTGTTGGCAGATGAGGTCTTGATGCAGGGTACAGGTGGTGTAGCTTCAGGAGGCCCCACTATGCCAGCAGGACCTTCACCCACCTCATCAGCTGCCTGTGGTCCTAGCTCCAGAGCCAGCAGGACCTTCACCCACCTCATCAGCTGCCTGTGGTCCTAGCTCCAGAGCCAGCAGGGCCTTCACCCACCTCATCCGCTGCCTGTGGTCCTAGCTCCAGAGCCAGCAGGACCTTCACCCACCTCATCAGCTGCCTGTGGTCCTAGCTCCAGAGCCAGCAGGGCCTTCATCCACCTCATCAGCTGCCTGTGGTCCTAGCTCCAGAGCCAGCAGGGCCTTCACCCACCTCATCGCTGCCTGTGCTCCTAGCTCCAGAGCCAGCAGGACCTTCACCCACCTCAGCAGCTGCCTGTGCTCCTAGCTCCAGAGCCTCACACCCCTTGTAGAAGGTGTCAGGAAGCCCCAGCAACTTGCACAGGAAGGGGATTGTTCTGCAGTGGGTTTTCATGCTGTTCCCCAAATGATCTGGTCTTGCCTCTCCAAATTTTTTCACTCTGCCTTGAGCTGCAGCAGGCTGACGTATTATCCCAAGCTGAAATATTTCTCTTACTTACATTCATTTTAGCAAGCAAAGTTTGATTTTTTTTTTAAATTTAAGTGAAACAAATGGCAAAGTTTAAAGTAGCCTGCTTAATTGTGAGTAAAGGGCCTTTACCACTGGATGGATGGCTGACAGCCTGTGTGAAATAGGTTTAATGGTTCTGCTTCAGTTATAAAAGACAAATGTTCACCTCATGCCACCACTCAGGCGCACAACACAAATTAGTATTATCTTCATAAATATCACCATTACTCTTCATTATTAAATTTACTTTTTTTTTGTCTTTTCTAAAAGTGAGAAAGATGGGATGAAACCCAAACATGGTTTTTTTGTGGTTTTTTTTTTAAACTGTGTCTTTTACTAGAAGGACAATTTACCCAAATGAAACCTTACTGCATCTGGTCTAATAATGCCTATGCCAAAAATGTGACAAGACTTATGTAACAGCCATGATGTTAAGTCTTCAAAAAGCAGTATAAGGAAACAGATTCTTAGTTGAAAGTAGGCTGCTAATAATAGTGCTCTTTCAAATAAATATTTGCTATCAAACTAAATGTTAAAATAATGATTTTTCTATGCACATAGTTTATAAATGGGATAGGTTTACTCATTTAATGGTACTTCTATACATTTAGTAGTGACTAATTCATATTTCACCTTGTATCATTCTGTAAGAGATGTGGTCACTGTATACTGGTTTGAAAGAGTTAAGATTAAAAAGCGAAGGAGGAAAAGCAGTTTAGGTTATGTTCAGCCTACACAGAGCAATATGAAATAAAATCCTAATATGCTCCTCTATATTTTACCTTCACTCTTCTGCCTGGAACAATTTAACCAGATGCTCTACTGATTACCTTTACCACTGTATAATGAATTTTACTCTGCTGTACATTGTGGACATTCAAGACTTAGTAAATCTTCAGAGAAAAGTCCGGGTCAATGTCTGTGCAGTGCAGATTTAAGGTCCCTTACCTGGAGTTCTGATTAGCTTTCCTCAGATGCTCATTCACTTCTGTGAGGTTTGGACTTTAATGCCATAACTGTAAAGCGCAGCTTAGCTTGCCTGTGCAGAGCCAGCCGTCTCCCGAGGTTTCTCCTGCAACTGCTGGAAACCAATTTGCCTCCGTCACTCCAGCTCCTCAGCTCAAACTGGCAAACTGACTGGTTCACATCACAGGGTGGCTTTTTTTTTTTTAATATAGCTTGTTCGTGAGAATAAAATATTAAGTGCCCTAGGCCCACTTTGTGTGTGTGAGTGGGTAAGGTTTTTTTTCTTTATGTGCTCCCATAATGTACAGGAAACAAAGATTCTGACTTTGACCAGCAAAGACATGCAAATTCAGGAAACTTCAAACCCTTCCCCTACAATGCACCTCAGGAAGGAGCAAGCCAAAGTCATTTAGGAAAAATCACACATGGGAAGGGGCCTTGAATTTTTTAAGTGCTTTCTCCAGTTATCTTTTACCAGTCATGCTCACCTTATTCCCTAATCGCTGATTAGCACGCACCAATGTGCAAAAGCCAATCATGGAGACAGTGCACACAGCGAAAAACCTTTGGACTAAATTTGCCCTCTTTGCATAAAAATATCCACCAATCCACCTATGCTAAAATTACATATTTGAACATTTTGCCCATTTATTTTTTCCCCACTTCATTTTTCCTCTAGAGGAAGTACCAGCAATGAAAGGTTAAAATTTCAACATGTCTCTACCCACCTTGTTTCCTTGTGCAAACTCTGGCTTGACGTTGGCTCATTTTGGCAATGTGTGGGGTTGGAATCTGAACCGGCATAGACAATCTGGGCAGGAAAAGATTAGTACAGATATAGCAAAAGAGCGAATATGATAATTCAAAATGACAAAAATGGGCATGAAGTTGCACTGCTCCAACTTTGAAACATTTGACACAAATGTTAAAAGTAGATATTTCCATGGTATCTGCATTTAGGAGAGTTATCTCCATGAATATTTCCACCCTTATTTAGTATATTTTTCATTGCAGAATGACATTATTCCCCTTGGGCCCTCAGTTTTTAATGCGGCATTAAAGGCAGAGGTAAAAGACTAAGAATCCCCTTAACAGAAATAACTTGACATAGAGATAGCAAGGAGCAAATCATCACCAACAAGCATGTAGGTAAAACAGGATATATTTCTAATACCTTTTTGTTTTAATTTACTAATGCAAAATATTTTAAAATTAATTTCTCTATTGAGCCTGTCAAACAGTCTTAGAAAAGTAAAATCTTAACCCAAGAAAAATCTGTTCATAGGAGCAGAGAACTAGAAAGGATGTCTTTGGTCACTAACCCTTATCCCCTGTGATAATTATAATCAATTATTGTCATGTAGTTCCATTTCTGAAATTGACCAGGTTCCCTATTAAGAGAAATTAGATATGGTTTATAACTTTGGACAGAAGACTGTTTTAGAAACACAAGTTTTTAATGGTAAGAATCTACTTCTAATATTCAGCCTAGATTTATTCAGCAATACATATATATGTATATATATAAATATGTGTGTGTGTGTGTGTGTGTGTGTGTATTCATATTTACAACAACATTGTCCTTTAGGTACATACCTGTTTTTTTTTTTTGCCTGGTGCTTACCCTGCATGATGTTTTTACAGGGAGCAATTAGCTCCCTTTTCTATCTGAGTGTACTCGACTGCACAGGTCACATTTTCGTGTGGCCCCTTAGACAGATGGGTTCTTGTTTCCCTCCATCCTTTGTGTCCTTTCTGTGCCCCTCTCTCAGGAGTCAGGTCCTGGACACCCAGAGCTGCTCGCTGAATGTAGAAGAGGGTCCTTTTAGTGCTGCTGACACTGCTGTGCCTCTGTGGGAACTATCATCCATGTAGGGATTATGGCTACCATCTCTGTCTCTTTGCCAACTTAGAGCCACAGCAGGACCAACAAGAACTTCTTAGTCTTTCCAATGCCATTTCTAGCTGAAAAGTAAATGTTTGTGCAATGTCTACCTCCAAGTACACAATTCTGCACTTTGGGTGTGGTTCAGTTCTTCTAGCTCTTTCTTTCTTTATGATGTCTCACAGATTTTTGTGACCAGCAATTTCAATTTTTTTAGTGCAGTCCTACTTTTTGCACTGCAGTTTCAAAATGAAGCTCACAAATAAAGGCTAGGTCCTAATAACCTTGTAAGCCCACATCCTGGCAAGAGGTAACCTCATTCCAGGGCTGAATCTCCCTTTTCAACACAATCAGTTGACATCTCCCTTTAGTTAGTTTCTTATCCATGTTATACTTTTTGAACTAATTCCCAGCTTCTTCAGCTTGACTAATAATTTCCCATGTGGCACCTTATTACCTACTTTTCACAAGTCCATAGAGATGAGACCTACTGCATTTCTTTAGTCAAGAAAATCTGTTATCTCAGAGAAGAAAGCTATCCAGCTACTCTGCCACAATCAGCCTTTGGCAAACTCACCTTGCAGCCTGTCCCGTCTTTACCTCAGTGCCTTTCTCTTCGAGGATTGCATACTGCTGAGATTACATTAAAATAGGGCATGTAGTTACTGCAAGCACTTTCTCCCCTTTCTTAAAGCGCTTATTACAAGCACTATATTTTCCTTTCTTCCACTATAAGGCATATGAGGGTGTAAGCCAATCCTTTCTTTGGCAGATGGTGCGGGCAGGGTGCACACTGACGGCCACCCCCTCCCAGCTGATGGACAGTAACATCTTAGCAGGAACCAGTTTACCTATTGCAATTTTCTTAAAGTAGCCCTAGGAGGTCCCTTAAAGCATAAGACCTGTGTAAATACCCACTGGACGGAGGAGCTGAGAGCAAACCAGGGAATACCTTCTGGAAAACCTAGAAAGAGAGCCTCATCTGAAGTTTGTGGGCTAGTAATAAAGCCAAGCCCTCAGAAGGGGTAAGTTTGACCTTATAGTGTCATGATGAATATATTTGAGGCAGTGTGGAAACACCACCTGCTCACACAAAGAAACTCAAAGCCAGTCTGTCCTAAATCATGCCACTGTGTTCAGTTATTGCATATATATCCCCCAGCACAGCATGATCTTATGTATTATATATATTGCAATTAGACAAAATGGTGTGACTTAGGAATGAAGTGGCAGCCTTAATTGCTGTTTTCATTTGTTAGGAAAGCTGTAACTTGAACACCGAGGGTAACTTTAATTCTAGCAAGCCAGTTCAGCTGGAAAGGAGAGAAAGTAGAAGGGAACAAGGTGCCTCCTCATTAATGCCCGCTGGAGACTTTCAGGCCTCCCTGTGGAAGGTTCACTGGTTGGAAAGGACCTTGATGGGGAGAGCCCAGGCTGTTGGCAGGACCCACACCCTCCTGCTCCTCCTTGTACCGACCAGCTCAATGGTTCTACTGCAAGCAAAACCAAACCAAACACTGGGCTTGGAAGACTCCTGTCCCAGAACCTTGACTGGGAAGGGCACCAAAAAATGATGATGTGTATGCCAGAAACACAAAGTCTTTTGTGACAGTTGCTTCTATGCAGGAAAAAAAAGGGGTGCAAATTGTAGGTAATGGCAGCAAGGAGTCAAAGAAAAAGGATGCAAAAAAGAGTTTTTGTTAAGCTTAGGAAGGACACACAGCACCTTCCCTTTGAATCACGAATGGACTCAAATAGACATGTGGCTGTTGTGTTACACTTGGCTCTGGAGGAGCCCAGCTATGGGAAATTTTGTTCCTTAAGGGTCAGCAGATAAGTAACTGCAAAAGCCTTTGGGCTTGTCTCAGTCCTTGAACTAACTGAAGTTTGCTTGTCTAAAGATAAAGTTGAGGCCCTGGGACTAAGCCCCCTCCTCATCTGGTGACTGGTACTGAAACTTGGTTTTCCCACAAGAGTGCCTCACAGTGAGCATGCTTCTAAAAGCTCTGCATAAAATGTAAACAAAATAGAAAAGAATCAAGTCTACAGTAAACATTCTCTCTGCAGAAATGATGCCCATGCAGTGATGAAGCTCTTCATTTATTTGAGCTCATTTAACTTGGTGACATGTATTTCTTCTTACAGGGCAGCTTTGGTAAACCTGAAGCAGCATCACAGCACATGTACGTTGGACATTGGCTGCAATTGACTGAATGCTGCCATTTAACAAAGAGGTGAATAAGCTTCTGATTACAAAAAAATATTTAATGGGAACTGAAAGAACTACAGATACTCTTTGTGATTTTTATGGTTGCACACTGTGTCAAGAGTTTGGTAATTTATAAAACTTCTTGATAGAAATATATGAATATACCAGTCAAAGTAATAATTAATTCCCTTGACAAAATGCTCATTAAAAAAAAAAACCTGTAACAAAAAAGAAAATTCTAAGAAGCCAGATGATCACATTGTAAGCTAGCTGCCAATTAAGCCTTCATGGGGTTGGGAAAGGAAAATGAAGGCAACAATATAGCTTTCTAACTGGGGATTTGATCTTCCAGATAACCTCCCAATTGCAGTATTTCACTTACTCAAAGCTTTGCTAAAATACATCCTACCTGATTATGCCATAATACTGTACATTTATCCTCACATGGAAGGAATTATTCCATTACTCATAAATGCAGTTAGTTATGAATGGTAGACAATAGTGAGTCTGAAAGGAAATACAGAATTAATTTTTTTTTTTTAATGCTATCCTATATCCCAAGAATACCATTTTTTTCTGAAAAGACAGGAATACCTACACTGGGGTGTTCTCCATGATACTTTGTCTATGTATCATTAAACATTTGTAGGATTGGAAAGGAGGGTGTATTATCTGAATACACACCTGTGTTGAGCATGGCAAGACAGTAACAAAAGACTACAGTGAGCAGTTCGATGAGGCACTTCAAAGCATTCACTACCATCCATTATAAATGGCCAAACACCAGCAGCTCTGCCTGCAGAGGGCAGGGGTCTCCCTGGCACTGCCCAGAAAAGCCTGGGTCCCCAGTGCTGTGTGGGTCACCTCTGGCATCCATAACCACCACTGCAATTTGTACTGCTGCAAGGGAAAGGGAAAATTCCATTAAATGAGCGGGCTTTTGCTAAAAATGATGTGTTGGGACAACTCCTATAAAGTGCACATGGTTCACATTTTCTGTGTATTTGTAAAAAATATTATCAAATTGTATTTTTTTAGAGAAAGTGAATTTTTTACAAATTCTTCACAGACATAGGCTAATATAACTTAAAAGCTTTCCTACAATAGAATCCAATTTTGCAACCTTCACTCACATTGAATAATACCTCTTCACACGTGTTCCCCTGATGTGTAATGGCTGTGACTCACGAGTCCCGGTGAATCACATTGGGGTAAGGAGGAAGGTTGCCCCCAGATGCCCTGCCCCTCTCCCCACCTGGGGAAAACCTCAGAAGTGCCAAGATGCCTGTGTTCACCATCCCTCAGGTGTTGTGGTTCATTGTCCAATTTATTCATTTAAAGTGCTGTTGATTGAAATTTACCTTAATCTTCTGGGATGTGACTTGTGATTTAGTGGGGAGGGGTAAGAGGCTGGTGAGACTGCAGAGCAGAGCTTCTGCCACCATTTAGTCCTGTACAAGTTGAAGTCAAGGCAGGCAGAACAATATCTCACTGGCCTGGGCATAGTGAAAACCAGGGGCCCTTGGCTGTTAAATACGTGCTTATGAAAATGCACAAAAGCAAACACTGCAAATATCCTGCCAAAGCTGTGGACACTTTCACATCACAGCAGAAACCCACAGGTTAAGTCAGCCAAGTGCAGAGGAAAGACATTTTTTCACCCATTTGTTTTTTAACTGTGCCACCTATCTTTGGAATCATCTGGATTTTGCTGGAGATAAAACTTCACTTAGCTTGTACAGATGATTTCAGAGCCACAGCAGCACCTTTCCCAGAGGATCTGAAGTCTGTGGAATCCCCTAAAGTGCAGTGGTTAATGCCCTGTCCTACAGCCTCATGCACATGTGAGGCACAGGGATGTTCCAATGTATGCTGACTTTGGGCATGCAGAAGTTGGATGAAAGATTCTAATTACTAGGTGTCAGGAACTGAGGTTTTACTTATGTATGGGATGACTTTGCCATTGTTTTGGTAGCCACACAGGAATTGACAACATTTTGTTCCTCATATTTATTTATCTTTTATATGGAATTATTCTTCCCCTTCAAAAGTAGAGCACAATTTATGACAATGAGAGCTGAGTATGTTACACAGTAATAAAGGTAAGCACTAACAGAATAAAGCTGTCTAAGGGGTGCTATAAATGTATCTCATTAATTTGTATGCAAAATATATTTTGGACTCTGCTCAGAGCTTTGCAGGTGAAGGCTGTGTGGGAGCCAGAAATTATGCTTCCTGGGTCCCTGAAGAAGCCTTGGCCTGATCCTGGACTCAGTCTGAGACATCAGTATAACCATTGGAGAGCCCAGTGGCTCTCCAGATTGCAGCTGGGGCGCAAGAAGCATTGCTGACTGGAAGAAGAGAGAACTACAAGTTCCAGCCATATTATTACAATTCAGCAGCATAAATGGACTCCCCCTTACCAGGTGACCTCCTTGGTCTCTTGCTCACTTGCCCATGGCTCAATGGTGTTGAGTTGCTCCAGGCACCCCTGTAAGGAGCAGCACACCTGGGTGTTGGGGTTCAACACCATTGAGGGGAAGGAGACTTTTTGTTACTTACTACTAGGATTAAGGTCACTGATGCAAGACTACATTTAATATCTGGCAATAGTTAGGTGTGTACCAGTATTTAAAATATCCTTTTATATTAAACCCCCTTAAGCTGACCAAAATATTCATGACCCCCGTTTCTCCTCTATGGATTTTTGGATTGACTCAGAGTCCAAAGTGTTAATGACTGCTTCAGCATATCTCAGTTACATCTCTTAGCAGTATACCCACAACATCAACACTTACACTGTGCTTGAAATTGCATGTGTGGGCACTGTGTAGAGGTGAAGCTGGCACAGATAGGATCCTTCTGCTACTGTTGTCTTTCCATCCTCCCCCACCCCCAAGAAAGTAAAGCTTTCTTTAAGCTAAAAAAAGAAAAAAAAAAAAAAGGTGAAAAGTTAATCCTTGTTTATCTTCTGGAACTGCTAATTTTGCTGTGAATAGAAACTCCACTTCCCCCCCTCCCCACACACACACACACGTGCACAGTTTGGTCTCAGTCCCACAGAGGAGCTACAGCTAAGCAGCTAGGCAGAGTCACTTGAAAGCCAGCTGAAAGTACCCATTGAATTTGCTGAGGATTCCCCAGAGGACACCTTAGCTGTTCTGCTCTTACAGCTCAAGGAGAATTGGTCGTTCCCCGGCTACGGTGGCATTCTCCCTCCTCCCCAGACGAGGATGCCTAAGGGTGACTTATGGTTGCTGCTTCCTAACTGGAGCAATAGCATTTTTTTTCACCTTCAGCTCATGCATCAGCTGACTCACAGACTTAGGCATGATACTGTGGGCCAGGTTGCCTGACATGTGCACATGCACACAAAAACACACACACACATACACAAAACCTGGCAGATTTCAGAACCTCTGTGCTCACACAGAGGGGTGAGGGCACAGTGAATTTCAGTGTGTACAGCAAACTGAAATACAACATTTACCATGCTAAAGGAATCCGTGTCACTCCTTTGCTGATGTCTCTAAATCAAATTCACTAGCACTAAAAAGTTAACTCAAAAACAAGAGTAGCACAGGTTGAAATGATGAATGGTCTGTAGCATGTCAAGGAACTCAAGTATATCCCTAACCTGGAAATGATAAGTCACAGTCAAACATGTGTCTTGTGATGTGAAAAGCTTTTCACCCTGACGAGATGCATGACTCGTGCCAGAAAATTACATAGTCCAGTTTTCACTGTACACAAGTTATTTTCATTTAGTTCTTTTCTCCTTTAATGTAGACATCTGAAAAAAAAGGCAAGAAAAATATTAAAATGCATATTGTGCTTTGTGAAAATATGTTAGTCTTATTTTAATTATATACAGATTATGTCATTAATATTTGAGAATTAAATCCCTAGATCTTAAATATTGACCATAAAAAAACCCATCATTCAGATTTGCCATTGAGACACTGAGCTATGAAGCAAATTGACCCAAAAGAAAAGATGGAGTTCCAGCAATTTTTCCTGCTGAGTTCAGGACTTTGCATTTCCTCTCCAGTGGAGGTGCATCTTAATCTAAAACCACACAGAAGGCACAACACATCCTGCCATTTTTCTGGAAGAGACTCAGATATTTCTGTTGTTCATACAGAATGAGTCAGACCCACATACTGTTTTTACTGACAAATTCAGAGATAAGCAAGTAGGCTGATATTAATTTGTGATTTATAGTCACTTTAGGACTTTATGGAGTATTATAGTAAATACAGCTGTTTTCATATTGTAAATGCGCTCTAATAGTTAGAATTATTTCATTTTAAAAGAAAAGGTACAGCTGAAGGGTTAAAAATAATAAGCAATAGATGAGCAGCAGCCTGATGAATCCAAGCAAAAGGAGAGGAAAAGTGCAGAAATGGCATTCTTCTCTAGGTGTTTCTTTTGGGGAATTATCTCTAGTCATCGCCTAGTCATGAGACAAGTTTTTACCATAATTACAAACCCAGGCCACTGTGGCTGGGCATAGTCCAGGGAGAAGGGCACTGGAAACAATGGTTAAAATTTATGGGGGGAAAAAAAGTGCTGAAAGACAAAATGAAGGTTTGTTGATGAAAGATATTGCGGAAGCAGCTCTTTCAGGATCAGGAAAAACAGCTCTGGAAACATAAATTATGTGCCAGTACCCATGTTATCAAAATCAGAGTGCCTAAAATGTAGTTTTATTACAGGAAAATCTGACTAAATACACAGACATTGACAAAATTCCCCAGTGCAGAATCCCTGATGCCTGGTTTCTGGCAGCAAACCTGCTTGGAGCCCTGACTGGGAGCCCAGCTGGTTTCCCTCCTCTTTGTGAGATGGGGCAAAAGCCACCTCCTGCAGTGTCCCCTCGCTCCGGCAAAGGCAGCACCTTGCAGGTTAGCCAGGCATCTCTCTCTGTACGTGAAAGAGAAGCATCGGGCTGTCTGGCTGCCCGTGCTGCCATGGGCCAGGCCACCAAGCCATAAGCAGAGGGAAACAAGCTGGCAGCATCCCCGGGGCGCCCAGAGCCCGGCCCAGCACAGCTCCAGAGGCGCTCCGGGCGCAGCAGGGAGGGAGCAGGGCCCTGCTGCCGGTGACCTTGCCGCCTGCTCAGGGACAGAGCTGTGCTGCTTTGCCGCCTGTCACTGCTCACAGGCACCACGGAGCTGCAGCAAGGCGAGAGGGCACCCCTGCTGCTCGTCACTGTCCATCACTGGCTTCACACAGCCAGCCCCTCACCTTCTCCTCGCTGTAACCTCCCAGGCTTCATTCCCACAGCCTTGCACCTCCTGCCTTCACTCTGCTCCATCTCCCTTTATCCACTGAGGACCCAGGACCCTGCTCAGCAGAGATCCTGGTATTGTACAAATCCTGAATTTGTAGCTCTCCTGCTCTAGTGCTTACCCAGAGCAGCTTGGAGCAGTAGCTGCTGCTCCAGGCGCCACCTCAGCCACCCATTCCACTGGCTGATTTATTCCCCACTTACCTCTGGTGTCACCCTGCCAAGCTCACTTTGTTCCTAGAAACATCTGGAGGATATAGGAAGCCATCCATGGGAACATTAGCAACCTGGCAGCTTAGTGTAAAAGGAATGATGGCCTCACTCCTTAAATCTTTGAACAATGAAGGAGAGAGAGAAGCAAAAAACAAACCCAAACCAATGCCAGTTATACAGTTGTGTCCTGTTCCTAGTGGCTACGGGAAAATTTGCCTAACTTTTTACAAGGGCGTGTGGTGAAAGAAAAAGAGGTAATGACTTTACTCTGAAAAAAGTAGGTTTAGATGAGACATGAGGAAGAAATTCTTTACTGTGAGGGTGGTGAGGCACTGGAACAGGTTGACCACAGAAGTTGTGGATACCTCATCCCTGGACTGATTAAGGCCAGGTTGGACAAGGCTTTCAGCAGCTGAGTCTAGAGGAAAGTGTCCCTGCCTATGGTAGTGAGGTTGGAACCAGAGGATTTTTAAATTTTTTTCCAACCCAAACCATTTTGCAGTTAGCTGCCAGGGCACACTTTTATGGCTGATTCAGGATGTTTGCCATTTACAAGAAGACTATCCTTCTGCTCCAACCCTCAATGCAGCATAGGAAGCAGAATGGGAGTTTAGCTGAAATGAAATAGGAACTAGCAGTATTTATATCAAGCAAGACACTGCTGCACTGGAACAAGTAAATAATATGTGTAGATTGATAGACTGGTGAATTGGCTGGAGTAGATGATGCCGAGGTCATGCACCCTGGATGCAAAGGAGTCCTGGATTTTTACCCTGTCAGGCTTCTCTGATGATGGACTAGCTTCCTTCATGCCCTTGCTCACACATTTCTGGTGCTGAGTCAGTGAAATGAATGTCACAAAGTGGTCTTTTTCCTGTAGCGTGTTATGACAGGATATGTCACAGCTAAGGTCATCAAGCCTGGAGATCATCCATGAAGTCTGTTTCTACAGCCTCTCCCAATAATAGGTGGTTCCTGAGTGGATCAGTCCCAGAGATGCTGCAACAATACTTGAGATCAGTTTCTCAGAGCAGACTTGCCCCATCATTAGCAGTAAGACAAAAATCCCTTTGACACATGTGTTCCCTTCTGCCTACTGTGTTTGGGTCTACCTGGGCCTTCATCCCAGTGATGAGGCTGACCAGCCTCACAGACTCCAGGACAAAACATGAAGCTCACGCTGCCTCCTGTGATGGTGATACAGGAGGGAAATGCATGAAATGCAGATGGGTCTGACAGATCATTAGTGTTATTTATTCACAAGGGTAGGGGACTAAATGTACTGCTTGGAGCAGACCATGCCATCTTACCTGCACTAAATGTCATGGCATAGTGATAACTGTGTGTCTGAGCTGTCTATGGAAGAACAGATCAAAAGGTCTCATGGATTTGCAGTTCAGCCTATGATGCTAACACCCCAATCATATGGTGAAGGTGTGAGAACTGCTGGTGTGACACTGGTTGCATGGAGCTCCATGTGTGCCACCTAACACTGGTTTTGCAGAGCACAACCAGAAAGCAGAGTGACACAGTATTAAAGACTCTCTGATCTTTGATCCTGACTGCACAGCTACTCCACTGCTTCATGTGAGCTGCAACACTTGCTGTTGGTTGCTATTTGTTCTTCCTGGCTCCATCCTTGTCAAGGTGGAAGAACAAAAGAGGCCCAGCTTGGTTTGCTGTTTTCCTTCCTTCTGCTTATTTCTTTGCCAAGGTGGAAGTAATGGTTTGGAGTGATGAAGCTGGGTCTCTTTCCCTTTCCTTTTTCTTTTTTCATGTCTTGCTTCTCAAGCAACTTGCATAAAAGGTGGCACTAGCATCAAGTATTCCTCTAAACAGTCAGGGGGAATGCAGCTGCTCGTCTGGTGGCTCTCCTACCCACCAGCATTAGCCCAAAGCTGGGGTTTGCCCTCCTTTTCACAGAAGAGCTTGCATAGCATTAAGAGACATTCCTTCCTAAATGTTTCTCTTTTCTAAGTTTCTTTCCTTCCCAGAGCACAGTAGAACCATTGATTCCAAGTGTTCAAAATAGTCATTAATCCTATGAAGACAATTTCAAAGTTTATAAAACCTTGCATTTAAGAAACTCACTCAGAAATGAGCTAGAAGTTTAGCACCTAAAATGAGAAATCTTGGATTAGCCCTTGCCTGAGATTATCTTGAGAGACCTTTGGCTTGAAAGTTAATGAAACAAATGGGGAACTGCTCTGAAAATATGTTTTTAAATCTGAGCTTGCAAGTTAAAAGATAGATTCTTTTCCACTGGTTTCTTTGAAGTTTGGCATACCTGAAATTAGGATGAGTTACATTTGGATTTGGTTTTGACTGGTTCTTACTGCTGAGGTAACTTTATGAAAAAAATAATGTACCATATAGGTATATTTGCCCTCCAGCTCCAATGCCAGGAAACAGGTATTTTAATTCTCTTTCTTCAGCATGCCAGTATTAACAATATTATGCAAGGATGATAAGGACTGCCAGATATTCTGATTGTGATTGCTGAGGTATTTTAGAGGGAAATCCTATTTTCAGTTGTAATTTCTAATCTATATCACTCCAAATAAACACTGGGCTGAAATCATATTGAATCAATTTTGGAAAGTTTCTGATGTCATTGTAAACCTATAGTTGCTACTGAGGCTAGAAAATGCACACAGATTTGCATATATTTGTGGATATTTTCTGATTGTCCCTTGTCTTTTTTGAAGTTCTGCTATCGCTTGGTTTTGAGCTGTGTTAGGAATTTCACAGAGGAAGGTGTCTGTGTTAGGAATGTGCTTTTTCCTGTTATTATAGGAACTGGGGTTAATGGTTGTGGATGAAGGGAGGGAAGCTGAAGCAGTTTTTGAGTCAGGGCCTGGCCAAGCAAGGAAACTGGAGCTGTGAGTCAGATGGGAGGAGACTGGGGCTGGCTGGACTCAGAAACTGCTTTAGGAACTATCAGAGAGGGAGGGTGAGCTCACAGGGCATGTTAGGCTGTGTGGTACATGTCCATCATCAGAGCTGGGAAGGGTTTGGGGTCATGGTGACATGGGCCCAAGCACTCTGCTGTATGGCAGAGTTACCTTCTTCTACCTTGGGATGGTCTTCCACACCACCACAAAAATAGCCTGTTTTCTTCATCGAGCCCTTGCCTCATTCACTGAACAGAGTGGATGCTATTCATCTGCTTCATTCTCATTATTCACTGTAATGGCCCTACATCCTATTTACTGCTCACTATTCAAATCCTGTTCCAAAGATAGAATAATTAATTTCCTCATGGGCTGTTCCTCATGGGCACTCATCATTACAGTACTTCATAAATAGTAATTCATTCATTTTCACAACACTCATGCAAGAGCTAGGTTGGTCTTATTCCCATTTTTTGAAAGGGGAACTGAGGCAACAAGACTTTAAATAAGGCCAGCATTCACACCAGTTCGAGAGGGCCAAGCTAAGCTACCAGAGCCTGGGTTGTCAGAGAGCTCAGCATTGTGCAGCCACGTGTATCGTCAGTGCACAGCTCAGGTGGAGTCACAAGTGGCACTTGGGAAGGAGACTGCTGGAGTGCCAAGTCAAATGCTCTCCAAGTACAGAAAGTAGCCATAAATGAACAGCCAGGTCTTGGTGTTTCCTCACAGCATTACAGGTGAGGAAAAGGCAAGGACAGACCCTCTGTGTAAGACAACATTCAAATATATCATCTACGAAGCTTTCCCTCCTCCTCCTGCACGCTAATTCCTAATTCTCCAGCCTTGCAATACATCATATGTTCATCTTTCTCTGCTGCTTTTCCTAACTGATTGTCAGGCAAGTCCATCCATGTTATACTGCAGAAAAAAAAAGGGGAGGACAAGTTAGGGCTGCATATATAATTTTAATTTTTCCTACATTTTGAAAGATTTATTGTGTGATACTTTGCTTTTAAAGGTTTCTCATGTACTATCCTATAGCTTTGTCTAAAAAGGCAATTTGGAAACCCCTCAGAAGTGCCACCATGGTGGCTTAGCTGCAGGGCTGAAATCTCCAGACTTACAGGGCTGACCTCAGCCACTCAAGGCAGCAGAAGGTGGCTGATGCTATCCTGGCTGCACAGCAGTGCTTGAGAGGAATGAGCCATTTATTTTGTGGGTCATTTCTTGGGTGCATAACCCAGACTGTTGGGGTCCATCCCAGTTCCTGGATATAAGCTGCCAGTGGCACATTCTGTTTACTTTCCAACCCTCCAGCTTCCTCCCTTCACCACCAGGCTTTTCTCACTGGATTTCTCACTTGCAGCTCACTTTTTAGCCACCTCAGATCCAGTCCCAGTTTCTCATCCATTTGCTCCTCATCCTGCTTTCAATCTTCCACCATCCCACAAGGCAGTAAGTCACCAAGCTTCTCCCCTTTCCCGAGCTCCCTTTCCTCCCGCACATGTGCTTCTTGCCAAGCCAGGATCACAGTCTTCCTTCCACACTCCCAAACCATTGACATCTAACCCCAGGTTTCTGCCTCCGCTTCCTTGCAGTCCTACATCCCTTGCCTAAACACATGCAACCACAGAATCTAGGACCAGCAGTAAGAGGGCATGTTTTGCTCGGAGCCTGCAGCTTGGGAGCTGGACTGTGCTTGGTACAGACATAGATTTTGGAGGACATTCCTGCCAAATTCCTGAGAATGTCTACTGAACTTGAGCAAAGGCTAAGCATTTAGCCAAAGCTGGTCTGTTTTCACATTCTTGACACCAGGCAGGTCCTCTTCTATGCCAAATATAATGTCCATGCTCCAAGGGATGGGTATATTAGAGTAAATAGACTGAATGGTCACAAGGACTTTTTTTTTATGTGGGCAAAATAATATAATTTCTATAATCTTGTTCTTGGAAATTGCTGAGTTGTTTTTCACTAAAATTTTAGAACAACAAATAAATCAAAGTGAGGCATTCATCCAGCAAAGGGAATTTTAGTCAAACACCGGAAAGTCTGGCACAGTTTTTTGCAGCTGAAAAAAGGGTTTTATAATGGGAAGTGTCAAGCATTAAGTATAGGTGGCACTTCCAACTCCACCTATAACACAGATTGGATTAGATGCCTGGTTCCAGTCCTAGGGCATTCTGGATTAAACCAACAGTGGACTAGGAAGAAGTTCTTATTTTCCTCAAGCTAATACATTTGCATGGCATTTTTTTGTCCTTAAAAGAAAGAAGGAAAAAAAATGTCATGTCATTTATCTAGAAGATTTATTTATTTACTTGTATTGGCAAGGAATGCATAATTTGCTGACAATATGGAATGAATGATTATGGCAACCAATTTTATGAGAGTCTTATAAAAAGAGAGGCTTAAAAATAAAATGTTAACAATTATAGTCAGCTATATAAAAATGAGTCAGCTACAGAGAAAATAAGACAAAGGCAAAAAGAAAAAAGAAAAACCTTTCAGAGCAAAATGTTTTATTTCCATTTATTTCCAATGCTTTGCAGATGTGTGTGGGGCAAGTAGGAGGCTAATATATCTCACTTTAGCAGTACTAATTGTTTGCATTATCACAATAATCAAATGCAACCATATTAATCTCTGTGGTTATTAACTTGATTTTTACACATTAAGATTTAGATTTAATCCCCTGGGACCATCTATTAATGCTTTTAAAGTTGAAGGGCTTCAACAGTTTTAAGTTTTTTTCCTCTCTTTTAGCTGCAGGCAGTAAAATTTGAACGTGTGTGGAGTTTTGTATTTTGCATTCCTGTGGGATTTTCAGAGACACTGCTGTCAAGGACCATGAATCATGTTAATACATAGCAACCTCTACAGCTATTAAAATGTCTGCAATAATGTGATTATTTTAAAACGGAAAAACTAATATCATATGTATTACTTAAAGATCAATCCTTTTTTTTTTTTTTAAAGTCAATGGAAAGGGCTGCTTCTGGGAGGGGGGAATGGAAATGTTAGTGGGAGTCACTAAAATGTGAAATGTCTAATCCTCTGAGAGAAGAAACTTCAGTTCTTTTTACAAAGCACATCCTTACTGAGCTTATAGGCAATGAAGTGTAAAAATGGCCAAAAAAATCAAGATCAATAAGCATGAAAAGCCATTTTATTTTTGTTTAGCCAAACCGTAGTTACACCGACTTGGAACAGCATCTGCTTTCATGGTCTCATGATCACTGAGTGATGACACCCAAGCAGAAAACTGGGCATGGAGGTGTTTTTATGAGATGTCAACATGGAATGTAGTGTTAAGATTTAATAATGACACGAACAGGCTAAAAACACAGTTTTCAGGGTGGATGTATCAGATACATCATTTACAACTTACATAAACAAGAAAATATAGTAGAGTGACCCCATGAAATCAAGAAAGTGTCTTGAAGTGTATTACAGCTCTAGTCTTTAAATATTAACTCCATAGACAGAAACTGCAAGATGCTGGTTTCAATGAAAAAGAAAATAGTTCTTCAGATGATGTAATTTTATCAGAATTAATTGTGTATATCCATATTATCTTTCCTCAGTAAATCCTCTCTTGGTTATATGATTTGTTGGCCAGACACCCCTTAATTTCACGTCTCCAAGAGGGTGCAAAATCATGAAAACTTTGACAGGCTCTTTGTCTTTTCTGTATCTGCCTTCCTGAATGTGCCATGGCCTTCTCCTGTAAGTAAAGGTTCCTGCACCTCAGGTTGTTCAAGAGTTCAGGCATTTGTACTTGAATGAAGCAGCACAGAGGGAAAAAATGGTCCATGTCCTGAACAGCAACAGAAAGAACCATGGGGAGAATGTAAACATATCAATAGGTGGGGATTTAGCTAGTGATAAGTGTTTGAGTGGCACAGGGTGTTAAGCAGATCTGAAATGTGAAACTCTGGTCACTCTGTATACAGGTGGCCAAACACCATGTGATATTTTGCTGGGTGCTCAGAAGGACACTGTCATGACAGAAAGGGCTTGAGTGCCCTTGTTCAAGGTCAGGTTGGTTCCTCAGACAAGCATTTTTAGCAAGCTACTTATTGGCACCACAAAAAATAATTTTAGATCATGGAAGATATGAGCTCCATTAGCATTGTTTTAAATTGCACTTTCTGTTTTGTAAAATCAAAAAGGAAATTTCATGGGGAAAAAAAGTCTCGCATTCATGCAACATTAATGTTTGGGGAATAATGTGGTGTTTTGCCATGTTAAAAGAATTATTACAAACCCTTCATTGAGAAGCTCTAGAGATCTCATACGTTGGAAAAGAGACTTGATAATTGGATGTGCAGGAGGGGGAGGGAGATGTATGAGGAGGGTGTCACTTTTGGTGACAGCAATGAGCTTTTTTTGTTCTTGTGAAAAAAGACCCCGATCTGGCCAAATTAGAAGCCTTTGAAAAATCTGAGAAGCAGGTAGCTGCAGGTTAGAGTGGAGCAAGTAACTGGAGCTCAGGGTAGAATGATTCACTCATGGCCTCTCTGCTTCCCTGGGCTGAAGGGACAATATCAGGAGCTCATGCACATGCAGGCAAAAGTACGTGGAGGAGGCAAAATAAATTTGTATATGCCACTTCCAATGAGCCTATGTTTTTACTTTCATGGTTTTTTTTTTTTTATATTACCTGAGCCCCCTGTAAATCTTGAATGCTACCACTAAATATGGGCCAGCTCACATCTTCCAGGTCTCCACATGGAGGTGATCTCCTTTCCCAGAGCCACAAAAGTTGTGGTGATGTTCATTCACCCCCACCCCCAGCTTCTCCAGCCCCCTGCCCCCAGGAACAATGGGGCTGAGCTGCCAAGGCTCCAGGGTGAGAGGTCATGGCATCCCACTGAGCTGCCAGATTTGGGGGCAGATCCCACGGCCTCTACTGCACTGAGCCAAAAGCAGGTCTTCTCTTGCCCCCTGCAATCCTAGCGGGGAATCTCAGCAAGAGGAGCCTCAGAGGGATTTCTTCTTCAAAAACTCACCTTTCACAGCCCTTTTTTTTTTTTTTACTTCTTTCTTTCTTCTTTTTTTTTTTTTTTTTTTTCTTTTCCACACAGAAAGGGACAGGACCGTATGGAAAATTAACTGCACCGGTTTATGGGTCACGTGTGTGAGAGCCTGTGAGCGTTTGTACACGGGGTCAGTGCTGGATTTTACCGCGCTTGCTTTTATCCTTGGAACCGAAGTTGCCACGTAGCTTGAGATACCTGCTTATTTTGTCAAGCTAGGTCTCTGGGCAGAAGAACTGAGGGAGTCTCTCAGCTACACTGAAATATCTTGGACTTGAAGAGCTGAACTGAGCGACTGACGGAAAAAAAAAAAAGAAACAGAAAACATAAACATGTAAATGTGACATCTGCAATTCCACTTTAC
The DNA here is from genome assembly GCF_027887145.1 of Ammospiza caudacuta. Taxonomy (NCBI): domain Eukaryota; kingdom Metazoa; phylum Chordata; class Aves; order Passeriformes; family Passerellidae; genus Ammospiza; species Ammospiza caudacuta. The sequence goes on along the minus strand of NC_080593.1, from coordinate 108,758,941 downwards.
AGAGCTTTTTACATGTGTGAAAATAGCTTATTGTCTTGTGAAAGTGAGAACTTTGGGGTTGAAACTGATGACAGAAATTAAGGGGACTTAAAAGGAAAAGCCCAGCTATAGAAATGAATTTAAAAGAACAAAAAAAAACAACAAATCCCCCAAAAGGCTATGCCAACATTTTCCTGGATGATAACAGAGATGTGTGTTAAAGAATAGGTGTTGACAGAAAAGAAACACAACCCTTTTATTAAAGAGGTGGGCAGGCAAACATATGAACTGCTGAAATTTCAGCATTTCAGTGTCCTGCGGGTAGAGAACACTGGAACACAGGAAAAACAAGAAGAAAAGATCTTAGGAAATCCTCACCTCCTAAAATTTTCAATCATTTTAGATGCAGTGTCACTTGAGAAAATAAGCAATTAGATATATATATTTATATAAGCATATGTGAATTACAAAGAAAAAAGAAGACAGGGTGGGTGAGAGAAGGCAAAGAAAGACACATTAATGCTTTGACTTCCATTTCAGATATCCCCTGCACTGTGTCATAATAAATCTTGCATCTTGCTGCTCAGCTTAGGGCTCTGCTGCAACATTCCTTGGTTGCTTTGTTTCGGAGTGCGGTTTGTATTGAATTTGGGGAGTTGTCTCAGCATCTGTAACACTGTGATATTTCCTCACTATTTCCTAGCAAAGTATGATCCAAACCCATGCTTTTGGGGAGGAGGCACTGGGGAAGCACCGCTTTAGGGAGCTGTGACTCCCTGAGCCTGACAGCCTCCTGACAGACACTAATATCGGCAGAGTGAATGTGTGTAGTCTCCCCACAAGGTTTGTGATGTGTTTTTGATTTCCTGCCTCTGAAATGCATTTTGGCTAGCAAACAAGTGAGCCACACGATTCTTTTTCTTCCCATGCACATATCAGGAAATTCTTACCTTGTTCACATTAGGCAATTGGGCTGCTAACATTCAGGAAAAGATTTTTGCTCCTTGGCTATTCAGTCATGCGAATATGAGTAAAAATCATGGTTTTAATGAAGAATGTGAACTCTGTGTGATTATGTCCTATTTGAGGCTTTGTAAAGGGTGCTAATTTCCACAAATTATGCTTTATTTGTCTTTCTCTTAGCTACTTCTTTCAATGCCTTTATTCTCCAGGGGTCATGCCATTGTTTTCTGAAATCTTCAAAGATCATGCTTACATGTGAAAAGTGGTGTTTTATGAAATGCACAATTTCATAAATTTAAGCTAATCAAGACACCTTCTGCTACCAGGGCAGTCAATTGGTTGTAATTGTTTCTGTGTACTTTTCTTTTTTCACTTCATATATGTAAATGGAATGGAAATAGAAAACATCAAATTAAGAAAAAGTGTTGCTCAGTGTTCATCCAGCAGGCCTGAGATTTGAGAGATCTTCATAGACAATCCAAAATTTTCAGGTTTTACTGCATAACATCCTTCTAAATTGCTGAAGTCTTTTCTCCATATTAAGTTTCTCTTCTGAATATGCCATTCTGTTAGGAAAAAAAATTGACTGACCAGAGACAAAGGATTTTAAGATAGTTGCCAGAATATTTTTCAGTAATAAAAGTTCTTAAGATTAAGTCCTTGATTCTGGAGTATGATACAGGCTTTGCCTACAGTCTCCAAGTAGACAAGGGACTTTGCAGAGCTACAGGCATCCCCCTGCCTTGCCAATTCTTGGTGGATTTGGAGCTTCCATCAAAAGCAAATATGAATTTGCATTTATGTTGATTGAGAGTTCTATTTCTGTTGCAAGAGGGGAAGAAAAAGAGGCCACTTTTCAATGAAGATGTGAGCATTTCCACATGATATTGTGGTAGAAATCGACCAGAGGTAGTTTCCCTCACTTGTTTTGGGGCTTGGTCATGACAAAAGACTTGTTTCCATTGATACTGGTCAGACTGTTCATTTGTGTATTGTCTGATAAATGCTACAGAACATCCACCAAATCCTTTCTGGAAGACTTGTATGGGACCCCAGCTCTCCTCTCTGGTGCACTGCTTACTCTCACTTCTCTAGGAGGCAGCAGAATTAGCTGACAATGAAACCTTGAAAACACACTCTGATGCAGGTTCTCTGAGATGAAAAGATGCTTTGAGACATACACTTGATCCCAGCAATGTGCTTTAGGGTGTAGAAATTCACTAAAATGCATCACAACAATGACCATGATTAATTTCAGTCCTAAAGAGAGACAGCTAATGGATAAAACACGTCACTGACCAACTTTCAAATTCAAAAACTCTGTTTCTACATTTCTCTCCATTAAAAAAAAAATCCAAAAAGACATTCAAGCAAGTGATCCTTCTTTTTAACATCCCAAGCCCCTGGAATATCTTCTTTATAGATACACTTCAGAGTTCAGCTAAAAGATCATATTGCTTTAAAATGGGCATAGTAAAACCAAGCATGCCTGGAGGAGAATTTGTAAGCACAATTATGTTTGCCATGGAGTTGCTAGGTCAGTGGGCGGTATACGATGCACCCATCTTTCCAGGAGCAGTAGGATTTCCTGCTGTTTTTTTCAGTAGTGACCTAGAAGGAGGTTAATGATTCCAAAGAATGACTTTTCCCTTAGGGAAAATTTAATCTTCTGACCTTTTTCTCTATCTGTCCATTCCTTTTAAGTCACAGACCCCCTTCATTTAGCTTACATCAAGCTGGTTTATTTTCTTCAAAAACATGGATGAAGTGATTGCTTTTGCTTTCATTTAACCCTTGAACTGGATGCATTTTCAAACCAAATCATTGCCCAGAATGCAGAATTGCTTGTAAGCATTTCTTTTAGATTTCTATATTTGTCTTAAATGTGATTGTCAACCTTCAGGATCACTTTGACAACTGACTAACTTCAAAAATGCATGCCTTTAATGTACTCTTGCAATCATCTCCGAGAGTTGCTTTAGAAAAAGAACATGACAAGAATAAAGCAGCTATAGAATTTTTTCTTTTTTTTTCTTTTTTTTTTTTTTTTAATTTATATCAAAATGCTGATGGAACCAGAACAGAGTAATACAGAAGAAAATTTCATTTAAAATTGGTTTACCAAGAAGGCCATCGTGCCATTTGGGGGATTAAATTTGAGCACATAAAAATTATCAGCATTTTATAGTCAAACTGTTGGAGTGTTTTGCTTTGTCTGAACTGTGCAGACACTGTTGAATCAAATCTGTTGTCAGAATATGGTAAAATAAAATTGTAATTACTTCATTATTCTCAAAGGTGTTGACTCTGGGGTGCAAGGAGTTCTGGAGGGTAACTGGAAACAGAAACCACCTTGTGCTTGAAGCTGTCAACTTCCTTTTACTCTGCAGCAGACACTGTTTTTGTCTTTATTGCATTACACGCAGTTATTGCCAACATAATAATTCATGAATATTCCTTCATTTTCAGAATTATAATTAATGCTGGATTTTGACATTATGACAAAGTAGGGCGGCTCGGCAGCAGGAAACATTCAGCCCTAAGAACAAAGGAATTGCCATATTGGAGCAGACCAGTGGTCCTTCTAGCCTGGTATCTCTCTGCTTCACACTGGCCAATGCCTGAGGCTACTGAGGAAGGCATAACCCCCTCCTAATGCACCTAATTGCAATACTATACCACAGAGGGAAATTTCTTTTCGACCCCAGCTGGTGATCAGCTTATGCCCTGAAGTATGAGGATTGATAGCCCTTATAATTTTTATTCTAGCTAGTGTGGCTGCAGATGCTATACTTAATCAAATAAATGTCTAATACTTTGATAAAGCTAAGTAAGGGCTAAATACTCTGATCTCTCGGGAAAAATCCCAAGGAAGAAAAAAGTGCTGAGAAATTCCACAAGGAGAATCACATCAAGTTCCCACTGCTTTCTGTACTCTCTGGGGAGCACAGTTTGCATGCTTGTGGAGAGACTGGCAGGGCTGGAAAGGATGTCAAGCAGCACAGTCTTAGGCTTCATAGGGGAGTCAGGCTCCAAGTTTGGCCACTCTTTCCTCCTGCCTCATTCTGTCCCTCACCCCAGACCAAAAGGGCTGCTCAGACGGAGCCGTGGGAGTTAGGCAGACCTATAGCAGCAGCTATTTGGATTTCTGCCTGAAAAAGCAATGGTTTTAGAGAGAAAACCATGTTGCAGGGGATGACTGTTTCTCAGGTCTTCCTCTGCAGCCTGAGATGCCCTTTCACCAAACCTGCATATCACTGCCCACGTGCCCTTTGTGTGGAGGAGCAGCTGAAGAGTCTCAGGAAACTCGAGGACATGACAAAGAGCTAGTCCTTCTCTTTTCGCTTCCTTTTGTTTTCATTTTCTAATTTTTACTCCCTCATTGCCCCAAAGCTCTTTTCTTCAATCCTATGCAGAAGCAAAAAAACCCCACAATTTAACTGCATTTTCTGATGAAATCAACACATCTCCATATATTCAATTAAACATGCTTTCCACTTATTTTTTGCAAAAAGCAAGAAACCAGACAGCAACACCTGAGCTCTTCTGCATCATCTAGAATTTTATGTGGTCCTAAAACTCTTCAAACTTTTCTATCTTTTTCTACTTCTAAATTAAGCGTTCTCTTCCTTTAAATCTGCCTTCTTGGTGCTTTCCCCTGTTTCATCATCATGTTTACTGCATATCTCTGTATGTTTCCTTGGTTTGGCGTGCCTTGCTTATAACCCACTGACTAAAATACAACAGAATATCTGGAAATGCAGTTTTTACTCATGAAACTGCACTGTAATATTTTATGTTTAACCATCTTTTTGTTCATACTGGATATCTTCTCTGCTTGTGTATGTTTTCTAAGCTCCTGCAATATCCTGAATAGCGTTTTCAGTAAATGATGCTTAGATTTTCCTGTGCTAATTAATAGCCATCAGTTCTTGAAAATATTTTCCAGCATACACTCCTCGGCATTAGTCGGTTTAATTTTGCATGCCATCATGTCACCATTTTATCTTAGTTCACTGTCTTGTTCTGGAATTTCTTCAAATTTTGTCTAAATTCAGTTAACTTAATAAATGGCCAAATACCCCCATGAATTTCCCTGTTAGAGCAACAGGCACTGGCTTTAAACACAAGAAAGCAGGCTGTGACTGTTACAGTGAAATCATGTTCTGCATTCTTTACTTCAGAAGCCTTTTTCCCAAGCTTTCTAATGAATAAGTTGAACAAAACCATCTTTATTGCCACTATCGATCCCAGGGGCAATTCTGAGTTTACCTCTTTCTCTGATTATACTGACCACTGATTCTTCTGCAGTACCCAGAGAAAGGGATGCTGTCACCTAGTCACTTAAATGCAGCTCTGGAACTTGGGTGCTCATGAACTGAAGTCTGGTTCTGACACAGCCTGCTTTAATAATTTTAGGTAACTTACTTCACCTCTAATATAACCTCATTAGGAAGTTGTAGTAATCTGATAGTGTTTATAAAATGCTTTCAGAGGACAAAATTCTAATAGTTCTAAAATTTTGGGGATTGATTTCCCTCTTTTATTCAGTACTTACAGCATAGATGGATTTTAATTCTGGATCTGCTGTGTTTTTCTTTTCAGAAACCTTACCATAAGATGTTGGAAACATTAAATTAATTGTATCTTCTGATTCTACTTTATTGACTACTAATTAACTCTTTCCTGTAGTTCTAGGAGGGTTGAGGAAATGTAGGCAGAAGCATTGCAGATTTTACTTGCCTGTGTGCCTAAGTACATTATTTTTACTGATTCTCTGAATAGTTTCTTCATACTAGACTTACTGGTTTATAATTCCCAGGATCATCATTAGCACCTTCTTAAGAGATAGGGACACCCTTGGCCACTCTCCTGCCCTCTGGTACAGTAGCTGTTTTTAATTATAAATTGCATATTTTTGTTACAATCTCACTTGCTTTGGTCTCCAGTTCCTTCAGAGCTCTTGGATGAACACCATCTGGTCCTCCTGACTGATTGCAGTTTAATTTCTCAGGTTGATCCATCACCTTTTCTGATATTCCTATTTCTGATATCATCCTACTTTCAGCACTTAAAAAGAATAAAGCCTGTGTAGCATCACATCTCTGTGTTAAAGAACAGTGGAAAGAAGCTGTTCAGCTCTTTTTTTTTCTTTTTATATTTTTTATTTGTCTAACACAACTAGGCAGAAGGAAAAATAAATTGACAGCAAACACCATTTTGTTTAGAAACATCTTATTACAAAAGACAAATAAACAAACCTCTAAAGATGTGTCAGAGGTTTTCTGGGAGATGATAGTGTCAAAAAGCCCAGAATTTCAAGTTCATTTATGCTTTCTATTAATAGTGAATCATACTTTTCAGTAGACTGCTGTGGAAAAACTACCAAGGGAAGTATATATAATGTTTTGGGGGATTTCAGTATTATTTTCCATGGCTGAGCAGAAGAATAAAAATTTACCTGTATTACCTATTGGACTAGAATCTAGAACAGAAAAAGAAATCAGGAGGAGAGCTCTGCAGATGAACAGCTCAGTGACAAGCAAACAAACAGAGAAAAAACAAAACTATTACCATACGTACATGAAAACAGAAAAAGGAAGAAAAGTATCGTGATTAGTGTCAACTGGTAGAATATTTCTCAACTCTGCATATTTCTCTTATACACCTCCCCATTATTCCCACACTCTTATATAAATCTCTCCTCTGCCTGCTGTTATTATTCACAGAGCTCTCTATCTAATTTACACCATAAGCTCCTCCTCAGGTAGGGACCTTGTCTTTTCATACGTCCATAGTGTTAAATACATGCCACTCAAACTGTTGAAATTATAATAACGGGGGGTTGTACTTTCTTCCTTTCTCTCTTTTGTTAACAAACGACAAGTTAAAATCAAAGGTAATAATTAGTTTAAAACAGCCCTCAGAGGCAGTCCCAGAAAAAGTGACCTTTTGAGCTACAACTAAACTAACCAATTTTATTGTGTCTTGAGGTCAAGGCTCTTATTTCATATGACTTGAGGGTCTTTATGTGCAGGCTACCCTGCAGTAAATGACACAGAAAGTTATGGTCAAGTAGACTTTGCACTCCAGACATCTATTGAGGAATAGCAACAAGATTCAATTCAACCTGAGCCAAAAGTAATCCAGAACCAGGCTCAGGAATGCAATGGAAAATTCCTAAAAGATTGGAGATGAGATTAAAACACAACATCATAAAAAAAACCCAAAACCCAGAAGACTGGCTAATGCAAAGTGAGTGCATTGGACTGATTTTGAGTGGGCTGGACCCTACAATTATAACTTCGTCACCACAGTTTGAAATCTATTAAAGGGATTTATGTTTTGCAGCTGACATTTAAAATTAAGGATTTATTGGACTGGGAATGAATATTTCTTCTGCAATTAGTCTTTTGGAGGTCATATTTCATAAATTGTTGTTTTTCTGTTTAATCTGCTGTAGCAAGATTTTGTATTGTTAGAAAATTTGAAAAATATAAATGCAGAAACCATTTTATCCATTGTAAAGAGGCTCCCATCATGAAATTGCTGTTGAGTTGCATCACGTAAGGTACCTAATATTTCCCATTAGGTACCTAATATTTCCCATTTGTATAGGCTATTTTAATGGAGCAAGTGAAAATGAGTGATATCTGATAGTATATATATTATACCACTCCTGCACCAGTAACAAACAGAAAGTCTTAATTCAAGGGAGTGGGTTTTTTGCTTTTTTTTACGTGAGCCTTTGTAATTTGCTTTTTGGAAATTTACACACACAGTTCTGTATATTGCTAGAAGCCTGTGAAAAGCTGCACGTTTTTCCATTCTTGTGCACTTACAGACATGAATTAAACTTCACTGCATCTGATTTTTAAATTCTTGAACTGAAATTAATTACTGGGAAAAGGAAGGGCATTTTTCAAATTATGACAGTAATTAATTTAAGACGGTTGTTTTCCTTTACCACTATTCTAACCCAGTCTTCTCAAAAACAAAGAAATAAAAAAGATCTTATAATCATATTGACACAATTCCTATTTAGCTGTCTTCTGTGCTGGAACATTCACACGCAGCAGCAGGAAAGAAAATCAGGATATATAAACTAGAAGCTGGAGCGCTATTTCTTAAAGGATGGGCTCTACCATTAAGGAACAGAGCTGCGGAAATCAGATTCCATTAATGCCTGGAAAACTCAGGTTGTTATTTGTGCAGGTCAGACTGTGAAATGTAGCAGACCTTGTGTTACAGGTCATCTCTGAGAAAGCATTACACGTCCTGTTTAACTGTAACTTCGTTTTGCCCGGTTCCAACTTAAACTGTTGCACGCTTCTTCCACAGAGGGAGTGAGAAAGGATAGCTGAAGTAGCCTAAAAATATTTTAAGAAGCCATTATATACTCTGTGCTCCAGTTTGATTTTCCTGTGTGACACAGCATTGGAAATAAAGGGGACTTAAAGATGAAACTGCTCTGAGGCGGCTTAACAAAGCCTTGGTTTTGTTGCATCTGAGTATATTTCCTGAAACAAGGTAACTTTCAGGGAAAGAGTGCTTCTCACTTTGGCGAGAGTCAGCGCTGAGCACTGGAGTAGGAAATAAAAAGGATGTGAGCACTGGGGGTTTTGTGCCTCTCTGCAATGGGGAGGGGAGCAGGGGGGAGAGACAGAGAGGGGAGGAAAACAATATAAATATGTTTCTATTGGACAAAGCAAGGGGGGAAAGCCAGCATTTGAGCAAAAAAAGGTGTACCAGGAGTGAGCACAGTAGAGTTGTTAGAGATGTAGGCAGAACAGAGCTTAGTCTGCAGAAAAGTAGGGAGAAGACGGAGGGTGACCACGGAGTGCTAAAAACTTTAGGAACGCAGGCTGCTTTTCTGGTCTGCTCGAGAAGTCTGTTTTCATTCATGCAGAAGCATAGGTGTAGATTTTATCAGGACTTTGGGCTGGAGCACCCGCAGCTGTGGATTACAGATGCTTCCTGTCATGTATAAACACAATCATTATGTGAAAGCATGGCACCCACACGGCTACCTAAACAGCCATTCCTCCGGACTGAAGCGCTTTGTTCTCTTTGGAGTTATTTTTATGACTACGAGCAGGACTCTACCCAAAAGTTACTAGCAGCAGCCGTGTTTTTTTATGTCAATTAAATGGATTTTGTTACTTGTAAAATACATGTCCAAACACAACTTCATTCTTCAATCACAAAGTATGTTTTCTTAACACACGGTGATATATAGTGACACTTGTTTGACTGACAGCACGAATGTAAACCCTAGTAAATACCACCTGTAACTTTGAAAGTGGTGAAGCTCAGTTAATAAAAATAAGAACATCAGAAAAAAAAAAAAAAAGAATCAGGAGCCTTTGCATTACACTGCTACTTTGAAATATCAGATTTCAGCATGGATATGAGTTAACTCAGTGAAAGGACTTGGCTGGGTTAATGATGCTGTGTGTTAATGCCTTCATGTGCATGTCTCTCTCTCTTTCTGTGTGAGCTGAGATTGCCTTGATTTCCAAGAGCAGAGCAATGCTTTCTCCTCATCGCGCTTTAGATACTGACACAGTTAATCATCCCACTTAATTTATATTAAACCTCTATACAGCAAAATGTAGGTCCCAGCAGTTTTTAAGGTCCTCTGTTCATAGCTTCTGATGTACTGTATGTCATGTATATTCTCTCCAATCAATTAGTAAATAAATAAATACCCTTGCTCCGCAGAGTGAATCGCAGAGATGGTTCTTGTTGGGAGGAGGGGAGTCTTAGTAAACAAAACTGTATCTGGAAAACAGTGCAATCAATTTTAGAAACAATTCTCCTGGTAATATATTATTTAGTTACCGAGAGTAGCATGCTTCCTTACCTCTCACAAAGAGCTTTAAAAAAAAGAAAGTTATTTCCGGGGTTGCCAACCCGTGGTAATTTAAGCAGCTTAACATTTTAAAACAAAAGGTGAGTGAGTTGTAAAAATATTCATTTTTAAATCATATTGGAAAATCCTTCAGCACCAGACTCAAAGAGACTTCCCCCTCTTGAAAACAAAACAAAACTGCCTTTAAAGTTAATCCGTAATGAGTGAGACTTGGCAGGTTAGTTGCTTTACAAACAAAA